>NC_040245.1:12045000-13295000 GCF_001444195.1 Xiphophorus couchianus | reverse complement strand
GTTATGCAGAGTACTGTGATAAGATGGTCATAACAAGCTTAAATTTGGACATCTATGGTTCATCATTTTCATATTGTGTGGGTGTTTTACTACAAAGATTTTGAGGTAAATCCTTTTTTTTTTCCCTTGTGAGGTTAGGATCTGGTAACAAAAGTCCTAACCGTGTCTAATGAGACATCCAAACACTAGAAGGATAATTCCAGAGCTTGTTAGGGAACTAGTGCATTCTAAATGTAGGCAAGTACAGCAAATTGTCAGTGATTATTTTGACATTTTCAGTGTAAACATTTTGTAACTTATGTGTGAAGCTCATTAACAAGACTAGCAGCATAGCACACTTTGGTAATTGCTCTGTAAGGGTAGAGGGGCATTATGAAGAATATGTTTGAGGTACTATTTTCTAACACTGTCGATTCATTCATCCTCCATATGCCATTTAACATGATCAAGTCTTCTTGATGTTTAAGGGTGATTTTATTTCTAGTACCTACTAATTGGCAACAAAGTCTTTTGGCATTAAAATGTTTTGTAGGAAGTTAAAGTAAACAGAGGCATAGTGCATAATTCCAGTGAGTGTGGCAAAAGATTGTTGGAGTTAAGAATCAGTACATACAGAGATTAATTTAAAATTTGGTGTTTATCCCAAATGAGTGGACCAATATAATCATCAATAACCTGAAACCTAGCATACCTGTGTTCTGTCAACAGAGGTTCTCATAGATAATCTAATCTAGCTAACAATTGTAGTTTTTTGGCTAATTCTAGCTAACAAACTCAGTATTCCTTTAAAAGAGCATGTTTAAATTGGGACACAATATTCTCTGGGAGATTCTTAAATCTGTGCATAAGGTGGATCAAAATCATTGGTCTTCAGAGGACATTATTGCAGATCCTCAACTCCTCTGTTCTCCAGTTTGAAGGTGGTAATTGAGAACACAGCACTTACACTGCACTTACTTTTTTTTGATAAATACAGATTATGTCTGTGGTTAATGGTATTTCAAGAATCAAAAACAAATCCATCTGGAAACTTTGTTGAAACTGTTTTATGCCAAAGCAACTCGTTTTCATAAAAGTACTTTCACTTTCTCTTGAAATAATGTCAAACCTCACTTATTCTCACACCTGCTGAGAATAAATAAATTCCTGTAACTTGCTGTTACAAATATAGCTCATCTTTGGACAGATGTTTAAGACTAGGTGGCTTAGTTTGTTTGTACTGTACTGTACAGTGCATAAATGACACATCAAGTTGATTGTGTTATACAAGCACACATAGATCTCAAACTATGTATGCCTCCATTTGTGTTCTCAAACACAAATGGAGGCATTGCTAGTTATGGAGATTTGAGAGGTGGAGCTCAAGAAAATAGGTTATGTATGTGATGGTGGGTGATAGTTTCCTGGCCCACATGCAAAGTTACCCTAGAGATATCAGAGGAAAGTTTTAGTCACAAACAAAATGTAATGGG
This sequence comes from Xiphophorus couchianus, assembly GCF_001444195.1. Lineage (NCBI taxonomy): Eukaryota > Metazoa > Chordata > Actinopteri > Cyprinodontiformes > Poeciliidae > Xiphophorus > Xiphophorus couchianus. Next base: position 13,293,528 of record NC_040245.1, on the reverse strand, counting down.
CAACAGTTGGGGTCACTCTGGACAAGTTGGGGTCATCCAGAGAGAAGAGAGGGAAATTAGGAAGTTATTTTAGGAATCATGAACAGAGCGTTGGGAAGGGCAAGTCAGGTTCTGGTGTGAGAAAGCATGCATTCCTGAGGGGAGTTTGGAAGGCGCTGTGGTCGTCTGATGGTAGAGCGCTTGTTGCCGGACTGTCAGGCGAGGGGCTGAAGGCATCAAAGCTGCTGCGGATTTTTCAACAGGAGAATCTTGAGATGGCAGGAGAACATAATTAAACCTTTACAGCATAAAGACTGAATGAGTCAAGAATCATATACTCTCGCAAAAAGATCCACTAGAGAAACTCACAGGAAAAAAATGCATAAGGTCACAAGAACTTTCTGAAGAGCCACAGTCTACCATCGAGATTAATCATCGAGCAAGGAGTGAAGGTCCTGCAGCTCCTTTATTCACCAGAGTCCTGATGAGGTGATTAACCCCAGGTGTGCAGGCCAGTATAGCTCTCCAGCAAAGATCCTCTCCAAAAGGCTACATTCACACAGTATTGATGCTCAATTACAATTTTTTTGCTGAAATCCGTTTTGGTTTGTTTGGTTTTTTATGTGGTCGTTCACACTGCTAATTAAACCAAATGGCAACGAGACTTCTGTGTGAAAGGTTTTTGTCCCCAAAGTGACCCAGTATGAGCAGCAGAAAAATGTTGATGTCACACACAAACATGTTTAGTAAAGTAATAATGGATGCAGCCGTTTATGGATCAATTTTAAAGTTTATTCAGCAATGGAAGCCATCAGTATTGTCAGAGGATTATAACAACACAAAGAAAGGTAATAAAAAGGAAGCAAAGCTAATAACGATTACCACATATGGAAGTGGCAGAGATTGGATGTTTTTGGTTGGTGAAAAGATCAGGATTGGGTTGTTCTAACTGTTCTAACAGCCAGATATAGGTCGCATATGGGCAAAGATGGTGGATTTGGGTCACATTTGCTTTCTTTGTAAATGTAGCCAAAGTGAAGTCACACTCTCAGGAAAATGCACAACAGAATCCTGTCAGGGTGTGTCAGAGGTGGCTTGTTACTCAATATTTTCTAAACACTGCAGATTTTTTTACATATTTAATAAATCCAACCCTAATTATTCAATTGACTCTATAGCGACTTGGTTTTCACTGAAATATGTAAACATGTTTAATGTCTTATAGTAAGGATACTAAGGTTTGGGACAAAATAATAACCTATAAGTTATACAAACAAGTAAAATTAATATTCTGGCTTATCCCTTACAAGTGCAGTGGTGCCAACTTCCATTGGAGGGAGATACAAAGATCACCCTTATGCAAAATGCATTAAGGATGCCAAAGAGACAGATTTTGCTAAATTTGTCTCTTGTCTGTCCTCCAACACATTGACATTTTTTGGGTTATTTATAGTCACCAATTAACCTAATGTGTCTGGTTTTGGACTGTGGGAAGAATCTGGGGAGAACCTGTGCAAATACAGACAACATCTTGAAATGCCACAAACAAAACAAAAAAAGTTACTCATGGAAACTAGGCCCATCTTTTGTAAGGCAACAAATGAAATGTGTTGGCTAATTGGCAAAAAGGTCAAAGGGATAAATATCCAGTCAGAAAATTATTTGATAAGACTTAAGTTCTTTGTGTTGGTTTAAATAGAATTAAGCAAAAAACTTATTTTGTTACAAGTAATTACACACACACACACACACACACACACATATATAGATATATATATACAGTAATTATATCTTCTGAAATACTACAAATTAGAAAAGTTTATGTCTAAGGTAATTAACCTATTTGATGTTCCACAGGTGTGCTTCAGCTGAGGATGGCAGGAGATTCACGAGTCCTCATGGACCACAACATGGAGATAGGGGTAACACCTGCACAGGTAAACTGCAAATCCACCATTTTTCGCTGAAAAGTTGATGTTTGCTAAACTGCAGTAAATACGACGGAGAAGAATAAGAGGAAAGAAAACCAGGCTGGCAATCGTTGCAGAAGCTTAACAGTAGGCAAAATAAAACAGCTATTAAATATGCAACTGGTGTGCTGTAAAGATTTGTTTCTGTTTTTGAGAAGTGCTGACAAACAAAATATAATTAAATTTCCTCAATACTCAGATCAATGCATAATTCAGTTTTGCTAGCACTGAGAATGATAAAGAAAAGACATCCAACACTTGCTCATAACAGATGGTGGAGTCATGCTTGTTATCTGCACTCATTCCCCAGCTGACTGGAACTTTTGGCGGTTACTCAAGCCTGACTAAAAAAGGCTCAATAAGGAAAAGAAAAAAAAAATCTTCCACTTACTGCTGCCATTCTGAGGCTGCTAATTAATTTGTTTATGGACTATCAACCCCAGGTACTGACTACAAAAGGCAATACTGGTTGAGACAGCTACTTCTATGACTCAATTAGACCATACAAGATGAAATGAATGAGCTTGTTTTCATGAGCGATGTAAAAGAATGGCTTTCTAAACAAGCTACAAGCTTTAAAAATTGACTACTAAAGAAACACTTTAAATTGTGGGGCATGCTGCTTGTACATTGCCATAATAGACTATATAAAAGTGTGGCAGATGTATCTTAAGGTTGGAGCGTGTAAGGTTAACTGATTGTTTACTGTAATATCAGCACATGCTGCCACAGTTCAAAATCTCCTGCCCCCTCTTAGGGTAAGTTAAAAAGTTGCAAGTAGTGAACTCATTGGCCCTGAATTTATAACTTTTACCTTGTGTTAATATGCTTTAATAACATTTCATCCAAACTGATCAAGTTGCTTCAGGTCAATAAGCATTGTCTCTCAGTTCTTCATTGATATGTTCCTTAAACAAGGATGACCTCAAATCAATATGAAGAAAGTCATTACAGTACACCCACATCTGACTAAAAGTGCATAATTAAACATAGGAGAGCAGTGAAAGTTACCCTGACACATCAATGATACTACCTTTCATAAACCTGTCTGGCAGACTTTAATTGTAGGCTCTGTAATCAAAGGCACTGCAAGGACATTGTAGTGCTTTTGATTCATTTCTTTGCCAGCTAAACTGAGTGGAAAGCTCATAAAGGCGAGCATGAACAGAACAGGATGAAAATCTCTCAATGATATCTGCATAATACTGGACAACTATATATACAGGTGTTCAATTAGCAGCAATGTATATAGAGACAACTACACATCATATTTGAAAATTCCACTTTGTCACAAGTCATAGGTTTGTTTGAAAGCTGCACGTGGCTTTGTCTTGATGTATGTTTGTTATTACTTCACTGGTATATGCTTGTGTTACTCAAAAGCAAAATAAGGTCAGCCTTTGTTGAAATACATCACCGAAGTGTGAAGCTGTAGTGCTATTTTCATTAACCCTTGTGGAAAATGACATTCAATTCAACCACAATAAAACAATAAAACAACAATAAAAGCAGCTTGTGTTAATGATAACATAAGGATCTGTTAGAAAATGATGGAACATCTGCTCAAGCTAGCATCCCTTAGCGTGCAAAAGTAGAGAACACGAGGGACATAGAGGGAGACAGGACATAGCCGTGGAGCCAGACCGCCTTGCTGGAGCAGATCCAGCACAGACAAAGACCCCGTTGTCCTTGTGCTCTTTTGTCCTTAGTCTCTGTTTCTGTTCGGGTCTGGTCCATATGCACACATAGACTGGCACCTGCAATGTCAGTGGCAACCAGAGCACAGGAGGCAACTTTATGATGCAGCTATTGATTGCATTGGTGTTGCTGCCAGACAGCCAGATGTAATGTGTTACATTAAAGAACAAGTTCACTTCTAAAACTTTACTGCAATAATTCTAAAACCTTTTGATTAGAAAAAGCATGTCAATCTGTATGCATTTTCAGGAATTTCATTATCTTGAGTGACATTTTTGAAATATAGACTGAACCATGTAACATTTGTTGTGCCACAAAGAGAACATTAGCAACATTTAATTATGTTTCCATTTTTACTTGAAGGTTGAGATTTCAGGCAGCACAACAACTACCCACAGTGCATGTACTATACTTTGAGAACCAAATACTTACAAAACATAAAGGATGTAAAGTAAATTTGAAAAGGAAAATAAGCAAATGTTCAGTAAGAACTTCTTTCAAGCTGTTTGTGCATGCTTATTTTGTTTTACCCTCTGTTTTTTTCTCTCTTTTTTTGTCCATCCTAGGTTAAGAAACTCCCGAAACATCTGCGGGAGCCTCAGATCTCAACCGAGCGAACCCACTTGATTTCAGAACCTGTAAAAAAGCCACGTCAGCGGTATGTGCAGAAGGATGGCAAGTGCAACGTTCATCACGGAAATGTGCAAGAGACCTATCGTTACCTCAGTGACTTATTTACAACTCTGGTGGATCTGCGGTGGCGCTTCAGTCTATTAATTTTTACCTTGGTTTATGTGGTCAACTGGCTTTTCTTTGGGTTTCTCTGGTGGCTTATTGCACTGGTCCGTGGAGATCTGGTGCATGGAGATGAAGAGGGCTGGACCCCATGTGTGGAAAACCTCAACAGTTTTGTCTCAGCTTTCCTCTTCTCTATTGAGACAGAGACCACCATTGGGTATGGCTATCGCGTCATTACAGAACGATGCCCTGAAGGTATTGTACTGCTCTTGGTGCAAGCCATCTTGGGATCCATTGTTAACGCAATTATGGTGGGGTGCATGTTTGTCAAGATTTCACAGCCAAAGAACCGCGCCGAGACCCTCATGTTTTCAACCAATGCTGTCATTTCGGTGCGGGACAACAAGATGTGCCTGATGTTTCGAGTGGGGGACTTGAGGAACTCTCACATTGTGGAGGCGTCAATTAGAGCAAAGCTCATCCGCTCACAGCAGACCAAAGAGGGGGAGTTCATCCCACTCAACCAGACTGACATAAACATCGGCTTTGACACAGGGGATGATCGGTTGTTCCTGGTGTCACCACTCATCATTTCCCATGAGATCAATGAAAAGAGCCCATTCTGGGAATTGTCCATGGCACAAATGGAGAAAGAGGAATTCGAAATCGTCGTTATCCTTGAGGGCATGGTTGAAGCCACAGGTATGAAGAAGGAAACAAATGAAAAAGTAGAATTGGAGGATATGCCAAGATTTAATAATATATTTTGTTTACAAAGATAAAGAGTACGAAGTGACATTAATAATGGATGGATGAATAGAGGGAATGGAGAGGAAATAATGAGAGGAAAACGTTAAATCTGTTCTACAGATTTAATGTTGTAATTTATAAAATGATGAAAGGCCAATTGACTTTTCTTGGAGCATCAAAAATACTAAGACATTTAGATCAGTAACAATAAAAGTTTTAATGAGGATTTGGTATTTCATAAGCTGATGACTGCTCTTCAATCAAAAGGGTTCCGTGTAATTTTCTTAAATGGGACGTAAAACTAAAACCTACACAAGCATTTCAACTGTTTCCTTCTGCTCTCAGCAGCCCTCATCCCCATTATTGCTACTTAAAGGTTTTGTCTTTGATATTGTTTATTTCAAAATGAATAAAGTGTAGCTACCCACACTACAGGTTTTTGTTTTGGGTAAATTCTGAGGTCCTGGTTGGTTACATTTACAAGGCACGACCAGGAGCTGTTGCTGTGCTTAGTTAAGAGGACTAGCATAACTGGCATAAAATTCCAGTGCCAGTTAATGATCTGCAGAGAGAAGCTATAGGAAGAATTGTAGTTGATATTCTGTAACATGGTAATATGCTTTGAATGTTGTCATTTTGAATGATTTGTGTTTCAGTTGCCCTCTCCCACATGGACAGCTGTCTAAACGCAGAATGCTCAAGCAGTCCATTTGATTATCTTTTGTGTTATTCAAATTTTTAAGGTGTATTGAACACAATGCAGAGATATGTCAAGTTTTCAGCTCATAGCTCTGCAAAAAAATAACTGTTCTTGGATATCCAACTAAAAACTGAAAACACATATGTTGTTGCAACAACATAGCAAGGAGCACAACACAGTTGCTAATTACTCATTTGCTCATTTGTTTGTTGTGTATAAAATCAACAATCGTAAACTCATTTAGTCCTGTTCCTTCTGTTTGTCTTTTGTGAGAAAATAAAACATTTCTCTGAAAGATAGTTTAGTACAAGAAAGTATAATTTATGAATCAGTAATAAAAAATGCTGCAGCCTTCCCAAAAAAAACTATGAAAGCTCTTCAGAATCACTTGATAAATACCCCATAGAATATTACAGTGTTAGTGTGACACTTGTGACCATTTAGTTAGCTTGTTATAAACCAGCCCCTTATTCTACTCTTTGCTTCGTACAGAGGGTCTGGATGCTTACTGGAAATTGCTTGCACTGTAAATAACCACCTCCCAACGCAAAGAGAATTGTCGAGCCACAACATATTCCTGTTGCTCCAACTTTAATTTCTCAATATTTGAATTGTGGCCAATACAGACTGAATGGTCTCTACTGCCATTGCCAAACTACAACCACAGGCAGACCACAGTTCAAAAATAGCACAGAAATTGTGCTATCATCATACTGGTTGAAATTTATTCTGAGAACTCAAGCTAATTGGGAAACGGTTCCAAGAGACTTTTTTGTAGATCATAAAATGCTACATGTGTTCCAAATTTCATAATACTCAATCAAAGCACGACTTGGAGTTGATTATTTTAATGCTTCGATCAGGTACTGTAGAGGAATTCGTCCCTGCCCACGGAATATTTGAATAAATATGCTGAATTTGGTGCAGATCGCATGATATATGTGTAAATTAAAACTAAACGTATGGCTACAGTGACATCTGCCTTCACTATTCCGCCATGCCACCCATTGAACAGTCTCTGTTTTGGATATCGGGTGAGATCGACTGTTTTCCATTTGACTTAATCTCAAGTGGGTAGGTAAATGGGACCAGCAAGGGACCTTTCCAAGTGAAAAATGTGACTTTAGATATCTTCCGGATCATACCTGTCAAGTTTTTGACTTGAGAATATGGGAAATGTCGCCGGTGCTACCGTCAGACTGGGAGATGCAGAACAGGAGATTTGACAGGTATGCTCAGGATATGACTACATATTGTTGTTGGACACCCCATACTGATCAATCAACATAGTTCAGATTTTCTATGCCAAGGATCTTGTGGCAAGAATGCAAAGTCTGAGGTCTGGTCTCTTTGTTTGCTGTAATATTTTGATTGAATTATGTCCTCCTTTCTTTTTCTGCTTTCTCATGCCGTTGAGCACTTGACTCAGGCATGCTCTCACCTTTCATTTTACTATGACATCAAGCTGGGGTTATGCTATCACTGTCCTTGACCGCAAGGCAACAGACAAACATGAATTCCTAAATACCAAATTTTTCCACTGTTATATGGAACTTAGTATTTAAAGCATATGCCATAAAAATGTAAACTTGGTTAAAATTAAGAGTTTAAGAGATTAAGAGTTTTCCATGACAACTATTTTGTTATAGAGTTGTTAAAGTAGTAGACCTTTACCTGACCCAAATATATATTTCTGTATACTCATTCCTAAACTGCCCTTGGCTATGAGTGTGTACTTGCTGGGTTGTTTGTCTTCTGAGTCTCTGTTTTGCTCGGTGAAGGACTATTGACCTATTCAGGGTCTCGTTCAGTGACCCCTGATGATGGATGCCAGCCCAAAACAAGACAGGATAATTAATTGTTAGCATTGTTAACACCCTTTAGACCTTCTTTAAGTGAATGATGGCCACTTTTGCAGTGGCAATAGTGATTTGCTCTCACTGTACATAATGTCAGTTAACAATGGATGTGGTCTCAATTAAATATTTTCAATTCCATCTTTGGTTCCATCTAAGGAAGATGGTAGTCTATGAGGTAAAAAATGAAAGAGAATAAACTTTCAAAATTCTTCTACAATAAAGAAGCAAAAATTTTTTAAATAACGATAGAAAATGAATGTATTTCTTTTTTATTTTCTATCTGGAAATTGACTAAATTAAATCAGTGCAAACATATTGTTATAAAACTGCAGGCATTTTTATACAAGATGCAAAAGATCCCACCAATCTAAATCCATGAATCTCACACTAACAATTTCCCTTTTTGGTCTTCAGGGTTTGCAAAACAAACTTTGCTATCTGCCGACCATTTATTTCACTAACACACTTTCGCAGCAAATGTTTGCATTTAGATAGTAAAAGATTTTTCTTTATTTCATAGTAAAACATTCATTTCTTACATATTTTATTGTGTTGCTGCTATATTCCTAACTCCTCTTCATTTTATTAAATCAAATGAAAAACAATACATTTCCACAGTTGATTCACGGATCTCCAGTGCAGCAGCGTGTCTCATCCAATGTGTGTTATTATTTTTAACAAGTCAAATACGGTACAGCATTTGTTTAACAGAAAACACAGTCACCTTTAGGGTTGAAGAAAGAAGTTGTTTAACTGCAGTGAACCTAACACTATGTTCTGAAAAATATGTGACTAGGCTGCAGTTTGTTGTAGAAGTACTATGTTCTGCCAGCGGCCAAGTTGTATGTGTTGCCGGCAACAGTTTTTTTATTTTTATTATTTGATGCTTCCAAACTTGAGATGGAGGGTTTAGGTTTTTGCCCGTAGTAAAATTATTTATACAGAAAATAAGACTTGTTTTAACCCATTTCTCAGAATTCATAAACCATCCATGCTATTGTTGCGAAAACAAGAAGCTGTTTTCTTTTGTTTTGCAAGTTAGAATGCTTTGCCATCTTTTCATGGAATAGAACACCTTGAGAAGAGACAAAAAGCTAAGTTTTCAAAAAGTATTTTACTGAAATATAACTGTGATGTATCAATCCCGTGATGGAAAAACTTATGAACTCTGTGCTACAATCTGATCTTAATTGTTTCAGCATTATGAATGCATTAAGTGTGAATTCTATTGCAATTAGTTTTCTTTTGGGAACTATATCATTTGAAATCACATTATGTGTTGCTTTTTTGGAAAATACATAATTGAATCCTTCATATACTGTAACCAATAGTTGTGAAAAAATTCTAGTGTACTCTATTTTTAACATTACTTGGACAAATGATGGCATACAGGCCTCTAGGTATGCAAAGCGGGCATGCCCTGAAAGAAGTGAAGCTGTCACCATAGAAAAAGGTAATTCCACAAAATATTGACTCATGGAGGCTGAATACAGACAGCACAGTTGTTATCTTTCTCTCTTGCAGTCTGAATTAGACGTGTCTCAAAATGCTGTAGAAAATATCTCTTTTTATCAGACATCCGTTTTAGTTACCTCACTAATACTGAAAACAGCTAACGTTAAGATTTCTTTCCACATGTAATGTGTAGTTCATTTTATGGTGCATTCACTGGAACTATATTGGAATTATATTTTTGAATTGAGCGATCAAATCTGAAAATAAAATCCTCTCCAGTCAACAGCTGATTCCGTAGTGAAGCTCTATATAAAAAATTGGAATAAATACATAGAAGTTTCTTGATGGAGCATAACAACATGTGGGACCCCTTTAACTCACCTAAGTTGCACTTAGGTGTGAGTCTGTACATGCATAAGTGATGGCAATAGCTACTAGTTCTTTGTGGCATTGCAAGGATTAAGTGTGGAAAATTGTAATATGTGCATGCGAATACACTCATTCCTGTCCATATCTGTTGCAGGAATGACATGTCAGGCTCGGAGTTCCTACCTGGATACAGAGGTGTTATGGGGCTACCGCTTCACACCTGTTTTATCTTTGGAAAAGGGCTTCTACGAAGTAGACTACAACAACTTCCATGACGTCTATGAGACCAACACTCCCACCTGCAGCGCCAAGGAGCTAGCCACCAAGCTTCGGGACGAACCACTTTTGCCTCAGCTCCCGCTTCTAAGTCCCGAACCTAAAACGCAAACTTTTGACCCCCTGGACTGCCTGTCTGAGTTGAATCCACTAAGTCAGGATGAAAAGATGGAGGAAAGAGATTCAAGTGATAGGGGAGAGAACAATGGCTTAACTGCTGCTCTCGAGGAGCCTCCAATCACTGATTGACTTCCAGACTGAAGTGGTACATCAGCCAAGAAGTCCAGCAAAGACTGGAGCAGACAGTGCTTCTTTTAATCAATGGCCATTTATTTACTCTGCAGTAATTTGAGACAACAGACTTTGTCTCCAGATTCCAACACATGCAATATTTCTCCATAAGAACATCAATCTATGGTATAGATTGGTTTTGTAGACAAATATATTACTCATACAGAGGCACACATTTAAAATAACTATAACTACTCTTAGAGTTTGGGGGCTTTTTATAACCACAAGGATCACCAAACTGTTATTTCACATGAGTTCAAGTTTTATGATTTAAAGTAAACTAAAGCTGGAAGCCCTGAAAGCACACCATGAGTTTATTGTGGATGCATCAATATTCTCATTTTAAGATGCTGTAAGTCTGCATTTTTTAAACTTCCAGTCACTCCCATTGAGAAAACCTGTCTAAACAGTCACTTTAAAAAGCTCGAATGTTTGAGAGCAGCTTGCATGTGATAATAAAATCTTGCTTGCATTTCTTTTATTTTAAAATAAGATATATTTTTGTTTCCTGTTTCTGTCAGTATTAATACAACATCTCTGCCACATAAAGGTAAAGACATAGTGCTTCTAGTTTGCAAAAGAAGAGCTTGGAAGCCACTGAAATGTTACATCTACTGGCAAACATGGCACAGTTCTGTGTTTCTTTGTTCAACTCTTTTCTCATTGCTGTGCTGTCCTAAATACAGTCACAGTGCGTTTCTGTGTGTAACGTCTTTGAACCACTGGGAGAGCTGACCCAAAAGAATCTTCATAGTACCTCATTTGGTATGCATTCTTTGAGTTTTAAAGGAACTATTAAAACAAGCAAAAGCTGACAAATGCTATATATGCTACTAACTTTACTCTTCTGTCAACTACTTGGTTTGGTAAATACTTTATTCTAATTGCCATAGTAACAGAATAAATCCCTAAATTCAAGCCACTTTTTCAGTACAAAAAAAGCACAATTTTATGTAAGGGGATTTAACACTGACTCAACAAACCACAGAACTGCTGCTGTTGCCTGATGCCTGCCATTCCTAATTAGAAATGGCATTTAGAATGTTTCAAAAAGAAAAAAAAATATGCTCATCTTCAGTTTGAAAGGTTTCTAAATTGTATACAGTGTGTACATTAATGTTGCTTGTGAAATATAAATTTTTCAAATGTTTCACAAGCAAATTAAAATACTGTATGATTCCTCTTAGACATATAATACTTATAAATCAATGTATATATATTTCTGCCATGCAAAAAACTTTAAAAAGGTGCCCAAACACTATGAAAAAGTGTTCTGAGATTTATTGAGATTATGGATGTTTGAAAAATCAATGTTTGATTTTTTTTTTTAATAAGTTTTTGTCTTGTGACTGGACATGTAAACATGCTGGTTAAATGTCCTTTTTTCTGGTTTTTACTTGTTATGTCACACCAAAATTAACATGTCAACTATTGCTCAGGTTAGAAGTTTGCATACACTCATGTTCATGAATGTCACGTTAGTTATTCTGAATGGGCTGTAATCCTATAGCGCTTTTTCTAGTCAAGAGAATCCCAAAACACTTCACTCTACACTTCGTAGTGCGAAGTGCACACATTCACACACTGATCGTTAATTGCTGAAAATAACAGATACATTTTCAGTTATCCATACACTGTGAAAATTGTAGAGATGGGCTATAATATACATATTAATAATTTGTTAAACATTCCACTGCAGTGTGCAATAGCACCATCAACAAGGTTTTATTCAAGGCGATATTCTGGTAGGATATTTGTGGATTTGGGCTTTTAGAGTAATTTTCTACTCTAAAGGGGGTGTTAGCTTAATGTTGTCCTTTCCAAAAGAGGTTTTGATGTGTATTCATTGTTCTGTCAGCACTCCCAAAAGTAGGGTTAAATTGACAGTGAAGTGTTCAACTCTCTGACCCAAACTATGACCATTAGATAAAATTAAATTTGCATTAGTGTATGATGTTCAGGACCAACCTGATAGCTTTAGACCGGGCATTTCTCAAACACTGCCCACAGTGAAGCCAGTTTAAACATCAATACTATCTCAGAGGGAAACAACGAAGAAAAAGGCACTTTTCCTCAAAGTGATTCCCTTAAGTTTCACAAGACAAAAATTTAACTGTGTGCCCAAATACACAACACAAAATAACTTCACCTAGAATCAGAACTCAAACCCATATTTGAATACAACAGGTTATACCAAAGGGTCAAAACACATTTACAAAAAACAACTCACTGTTACAGGAAAACTGTTTATCTGCTGTCATTGGCGGCTATGCTAACTAGCTTTAGCATTGGTGGCAGGCTATGTTGTGGTGAACCAGCTGTAGCCTAGCGCTGCCGCCGTAGAATAATTCCGTTAACTCAATCAAACTTGGACATGTAGATATTATTAATTTTGTGCTGTGCTCCACAGCAAAGGGTAAAACCTTTAAAGTACAATTCCACTTTTTTCTCGCTCTCTGTATCACCACAGCCACCAGCAGGCTCGTTGCATAGCAACTGACAACAACGAAACAAAAAAAAGTCACTCAAATATTTCCCACACAAAGAGCAGAACATTCAGTCTGATGCAGTAGCATGGTTTTAGGCTTAATATTTATTTTGCGATTATTGATAAGTAACTGGTGTGGTAAGAGGAGAAAACTAAAAATATATCGCTGCACTTGACTTTACTGTATGCCTAGCTTGCTGTTACTGTCTCTTACTCTGCAGTTGTGGAGTCACAATGTCTGGGATTATGAGCGCCCCCTGCCATGAGGCAAGAGAACTGCCTGCCTCACCTCGAATCTGTTCTCTGCCGTTTATGATCGCTTCACAGCACACAAAACACGTTACACACACAATTGGTGACAAAAAACACTGTACATTATATACATAAGCTAAATTATGGAAAATCAGTTTATATATTAAGTTTTTTTTTAACCATATTATTGGCGACGTACAGACAGGAGGAGCATGCTCTCAGAATGGCAGCCAGTGCAGTTAGCAGAGGTTGCGCAATCCCAGGTGAGGCTCAGTTCACTGCTGCCTCACCGGCTGCGCTTCCGAGAATTTGAATGGGAAATTTCGAAAATTCAGCGATTTTGAAAGAAAAAATAATCAAAATGTGTTAAGCTAAATGAAAAATAAATACTTCATAGTACAGGGTGAAAATAGCAATACAAATTACTTTATCATTATATATTATTCTGCCATGTTGACAGGTGAGGCAGAGCCTCACCTGCCTCCCCTGACGTCACCACTGATATATACATATACCTACTGCAGCTTTGAGGCAAAGTCAACCAAATGTTAGAGAATATGAATTTTCGCATGTGCTCAAACATGTAAGCCTGTATGATAAAGATGGAGCCATGTGTGGATGCAAGCGATTCTTGCTTAAAATTGTATAACCATTCAACTTTTAGACATTAACTCCTTGAAAAATTCATCAAAAGGTAATATGACATTCATTCCAATGGGTGTATGTAAACCTTTCACCAGAAATAATGCTGACTATGACCTATGACAGGGATTTTCGAAGTGTGGATTGTGGTTGACACAATAACATAGATTTTTAGTACGTAACGCTACAATAAGTAAGGTGACAAAGTCTGGGGAAAGCAAAATTATAAACAGAAGAAAGTATGACTGTGATTATTTAAATTTCGGATTTTCATGGGTTGGATTCGAAGATGCTCCACTGTGTGGCCTGCAGAGCCCCAGCAGTTTTTTTTCCAGGAGGCTAAATGAACTGTGGTCATAGATCATACTTTTGATACTGCAAAATGACAAGTCAACTGAAGCATCATATCATCTGACACTACATAACTAAAGCAGGTAGACCCCCCACAATCAGTGAAACATGTATGAATGGCCCATAAACCATAGCAACAGCAAAAAGTTGAAATAATAGCGATAATGTACTGGGGCGGGCGCAGTTGATTATTTGCTCTCTGAAGGGGCGGCTACATCTCCCACAATTTGGAAACTTCTGACCTTTAACATTAGTGTTTTATTAATTGTCATTAGAGGTCAACACGTGCAGGCATAAATAAAGCATTACTCCCCCTCTTTTAAATGAGCTATTACAAGAAATACAGGGTACTTTTTAGGCATGCAAGTTCTGTGATTTCTACAACATGATGCAGTGCTATCTAATATATTTAGAAGACAAGATTTCCAATGCTTAAATCACCTCCTCTCAAATCAGTGTTATTTTTTCAGAAATATATTTGTCCATTAAGTGTCTTTCTTTTCACAGTGACCTTTTAAGTACTTGTTTCTATGTAAGTTAAAAGGCATTTGTTGAACAATACATTGGTTGATATTGAGTGATCGACCTGCCCAGGGTGTAACCTGCCTCTAGCCCATAACATTAGCTGGAGATAGGCACCAGCACCCCTCCCAACCCCACTAGGGACAAGGGTGTTAGAAAATGGATGGATGGATATTGAGGGATCATCTTCATTTTCTTAAATGTCATCTGTTTTCTGTGTGTTCTCATGGGATTAAACTTGTTATGGCCAAAAGAAGAGAAACTGTATTCAGCATTTGCTTGCATAAAGAACTGGAAAAGTGTGTGACTGATTTTTTTTACACATGATTTTGCAACTATACACAGAGTAATTTGCTTCACTCTGTCAGCTGTCTGGTCATGCAACCCACATGTCTGTGGGTAACACAACTGTCTCTTCAACATATGCTACCTGAAAACTGGATTAGATCTGCATTTTCTCATGAAGAGGAATTTGCTTGTGTTGAAAGATCTTTGCCTGGTCTAAAGCTTCGGGTAGAAGTGCTTTCACTCATCCTGCGAAGAGATAGCATTGATTCTCACAATGAAATAATTGTGTTGACTATGAAAAGAAATTCTATGTCGCAGCCTAATCAAGTGCTGCTGCTGACTGAGTTGTCCAACGTACAGTCATTAACATCCTTCTCAGGAAGAAGCTAGCTTTTCTCAGGGTGCTGTATTTAAACATGTAAAAGTTAAGTGGAAAGTGCAACATCAACATGGATAAATACGCCCTTGAGAGGACTGTGAAGCAAACTCCCCTAAAACGTTTTGTGAGAGTGGCACAAGGAGTGGACTGAAACTGGAATCAGGGCATCAAGAGCCACATTCGCTATGTGAAAGTAAAGGTAATTTTATTTTATAAATAAAATAACCTTTATTTTATAAATAAGAATAAAGGTTATTTATTATAAAGGTTATAGTTATTGTTGCTATACAACATATAACAATGGACAAAGTGCTTTACAGGAATTAAAAGGAAATACAAACAAAATAAACGAAAGGAAAGAGCAATAGAAGAAAAAGAATCTAATGTTGATCTAAAGTATGTAAGCTAGGTGCTCCTGTTCAGGGTTGCTTGATAAGTATATTCTGGTCTAATTCCGTTTCTGGGTTGGAAGAACAGGAGTCTAGTTGCTAAGGTAGTTTTTTTGGATTCTAAGGTAGTTGTTCTAATCCCTGTTCTGGGTAGCTAAATAAGTGTAAGTAACAGGAGTGAAGCCACTCCTGTACCTGAGCAGCCTCTTACCTGAGCTAAAGAAAAAAAGACAAGGTCTGTTACTTAATGGTCCAAAGTCCTTCTTCCAGATTATTTTACTGTTTGCAAATGTAGCCACACAGAAAGAAGCAGAACAAGTGCTACACACATTTTATTAACCATAATATAATCCCTTTGTTTTAGATCTGTTTTTGAATAAGGAAGAGAGCTTTGTACAAAAGATTGCAATAAGAGGTCTGTTGCTGGGCTTGCATAAAGGAAGAACATAATATCGCAAGTTTAGGTAAGAGATACATTGTTCTGATGACTACACAATACAAACTGTAAAAAAAACATTAATTCTGATATTACTTTTGGCATTGGCAGTGTGCCAAAAAAGTTCACTGAATCCCGGCAGTGTGCAGTCGAGGCTATTCTTGTCCAAGCTATTAAACTTTGGAGCTGGATCGTCAGCAGGATGACAGTCGCCGATTCAGATCTGAATAATGTACGATGATGAATCTAACGCATCCACAGACGCAGTACACTGAAATAGGTACATTGAGGTGCTTGTAACTGAGTGTGTGTGAGGGCCAGAGAAAAAAAAAAGAGCAAGAAATGGGTGATAAATAAACATAATTACTCATTAGTTTGTCATTATAGCCTTAAGCCAACAGTAAATTTGTCTGCAATAATACATGAGAAATTTATGAATCATCTCATACATTCATGCTTTAACCCAGCAATTTAAGAATGTTCTTACAGAAAATTAGGTTAAGGGCAAAAAGCAGAAATACATCTAATTACCCAGCAAATTACCAAGCTACTGATGGGTTGATATCAGATTCTTACACAATGAAAAACATAAATAAAGATACCACAGTTTCATGGTATAACAGTGTCAATGTGAAAAATTAAGTATATGATCTAATATCTGTTAAACCAAAAAGGAATAGTTGTCATGCTGATCCAGGTAAAAAAACAAACAAAAAAACACAACTTATTACAGAAATAAAAATGGGACATATATTTATAATTGTTATTGAGAGCACAAGTTAGAGTGTTTACATTAGTGTTTAAATTATCTGTTCTCAGAAGGTGAACAAAACATCCCCTTGGCGAGTAAGGCATGATCTGTAAAATATACAGCTGGTCTTCATTCATTAAAAAAAACGAACAAAAATATTATAGACTTTTAATAATTGCTAGAATACAAAAAGCTGCACCAGAGGAACATAGATAAAGAAAAATGGTAATAACAAGGAATTACTATGGTAAATCCATTACTGGCCTACACAGTCATTTGTTCCTTATTCCACGGAGGAGCATGAGCAGGGACAATGTGACTGAGCATTTTCTTGTAAAGGAATGCGATTTTTGATGCAGTGCCATCAAAAGCTGTATTTCTGAACCCAACTGTACTCTTTTTTGGCCATGGGGTCTCCCTGCTGTAATTACATCATATTAATTCAAAACATTTTTTACAAGGTGCTATTACTCTTCTTCTGCCCTCATTCACTTAGAACTGCTACTGCCAGAGGAGAATGTCTACGTATCCAATTAATCTATGTGATCTCTCTTTATTAGAACTTGCAGTTTAACCTCCTCTCTTTTCCTTGCAAGGTGCATATTAACTGATGACAATTCTCCACATTCTTCTTTCAAGACAAGCTGTGCAAAAAACAAAAAAAAAGCAGTGGCAGTCCCTTAAAGCGATTCTCTGCAACATTCGTCAGTACAAAACCAAAGTGCCCCCTGAATCCGTCATGTTTCAGAACCTTATGTAACACAGCTCCCACCCAGCAAAAGGAACCAATCACCAACCATGTAGTGACAGAGTGTTTTAGTCTGCTGTTTGTTCATGGTGAACATTTGTTGGAGTTGAAGCGTTACACGGCGTGATAGATCTGAGAGCAGCAATGATATTTGCACATTTCAATGCAGGAGCACCACAGTTAGCTATGAAAAGGATGAAAACATTGCAAATTATAAAACACATGCACATCCTCTATTGCCTTGAGTGGATTTAACAAATGATTAAAGATAATGGATAGAAGTATGAGAGAAACTTTCAACTTTAATGAGCATGATAAACTGCTTCTTTTCTGACTTTGGGTTTTAATGCAGGCACAGGAAAGGTGAGAGAAACTTGCACCTTTCCACATTAAACAGACAGAGCTCTGCTCTTTGATCTCTTTTTTTTAATATGGCAGCTTTTGATGAGAATTTTTATGCTTGAAGGAAGACTACATCTTCACACTGAGGAGGGCAGGTGTCACCTGCTTATAAAAATAGTTAGGAGTGCATTTTACAGAATAGCCTGTTCTTTTTCCAAAGGTAAACAAAAAAGGTATAACTGATGATGCTAATAGACAGCTTTAATCTAACACTTTATCGACTGATTCTGTCAATTGAGTCCTCGTTTAAAACAACAAAACCCAGCAGAGCATGCAAAGTAGATTTCATTAGTGCTGTATTTTTAGTATAAAATTCTGTTATAAATTCAACATTAAAACTGCAGCAAAGGAAAATGCCACAGTATGAGGCAGTAGCTTTCTGCAACCACTTTGAAAACTGGCTTGTCCCAGGGAAGGAAAAGAGAACTGCAGCAGAAACCTGTTTTTTTTTTTATTTAGCATGCTTTTTCTTTGTATTTTTGTTAATGAGACAAAAAATATCTTATTGTTAGGAAAACAAACAGCATGCAATATTTATTGTCAGCCTCTTTCAAACACAGAAGGATGTCCTTAAAGTGTTTTGGACTGCGTATTATTATTACTCATAACTGCATATTTGTATTACTCTATGCTATACAAAGGTTGTTGTGTAGAGTACAAATCTTTGTATTTTTCAGTACACTGTCAGTCATAGTGTTATGGAATATATTACAAGCAATGTGAGCTTCACACATTTAGATTCACTTGAAAAGTATTTAAAGGAGAAATTAAATGTGTTTTTCAACTAACTTCAGGTGAAAAAAAAAATCATAAATTATGCTTGTAAAATTTTACAAAAAAAAGAAAAGTCTACCACTTTTTTTAACCCTGAGTATTGAAAGAGCCATTCAGGTGCTTTGGGCATTTTCCATGACACTCCTCTTATGGGTGACATACATTATGCCGCCATGGATTACAAGCATTCAGCATTTCAACAGTGAGTGGATGAATAGGGCCCAACATGGTTCAGTTAGTTGCAATAAACTATTCGAATTTTAGATTTGAATATGTAAGAACTAATGGGAAAATTATTATCCAAACTTATAAAAAAGGCAAGAGGAACAACACTTTATCTGTTTATGCAGCCTTCTTTTAGTTAACCAAGTTATGATCATCTAGTCAGCACAGACAGAAGCTGGTATATATTTTCTTGTTTTGCTCTAAACTCAATAATAAAGAATAACTTTCAGAGGCTTAAAGTTGTCTTGGAACAAAGGGGGTGTCCAAAATATGCATAAATCTAGTTAGCCTGTAATTTATTCTGGTCAGGCAGGGCCTGGACAGAGTAACAGGAGGTTCAGACGATGACCAAGAATAGCATGTAGAGGATGTATTGTATGTGAATAGAAATGATTATGGGGATGTATTGCTGATCTGACATTCGTGCTTTTATGTATTTTGTTTGTTTTGTTTTTATGTACCGGTATTTAATCATGGTTACTGTCCTTTTGGAAGGGCTTTTATTGTTCTATTGCAGTTTTGCCAAGATACATTTCCAAGATAAATTTCTCCTATGGGAGACTAATAAAATTATCTTATCTTATAAGAGCTACCTAAAATTATAGTTATTCATTACATATGTTTGTGAGGCTTCATGTTTAACTTTGCACCAATATTTGTGCAAAAAGGACTGTTGAGCAAGTAAAATCTATAACACAGCACGTGAAGTAAACCAGTGCTTTAGAAATACTAAAAGTGGAACACCTTTCAATTTTACAGCTGTGTAAGAAAGAATTGTGATGTTAGAAAAAAAGAACTACCTCATGCAATCATTTTTCGCGCATATTATTTTTGTCCTTTTGTATTTCTGTCTATTTCTCTTGCTTATTAAATGGGTAACACTTTTGACTCTTCTGCCTCCTACGCACCAAAACAATACCAGAACAGGAACGAACGCTGTCCAGCTCTTACCTGAATGTGTATGACTAACACTGTTCAGGGTACAAGTGTGGACACAAGTACAAAATGAGCACTCAAAGTAATATATTACAGGTTTTCACTCAGATTTAAACAAAATTTGGATATACAGAATGCTTTGTAATTATCCAGTCCAATATGACCAGAAACAACAAAGAACAACAATCCCTCTACCTTTATGTTGTCCAGATCATCCCACTGGATTAAGAATTATGGTTTATTTTACATTTCTGCTCACCACAAGTACATATCAAATGTATAACCCTGAATCATTTCTTTTATTTCACAATTGCTTGGTCTGAGAGCAGGTTTTGGATTTCAGCTAATAAACTAGCTTTATTTTGCCATTTAGGGAAACAATTTTGGATTACGTAAGGCTCAGATCACATTACTATGCACCTATGCACGATGCATAGGTTGTATTTGTTCATAGAGTATTATTTACTTGTTGAAAAGTTCTGAATTGGACAAAAAATTAATGAATAAAAGATAAATAGAGGTGGCCATCCAGGGTGTGGCCCCAGAGGATGAAAAAAAATAAATGAATATACAGATCCATTGGATCCATTCCCATTCAATAACTCAGAATATTACTGAAGAGTCAGTTTATTTTAGGAACTTCATCACTGAGAGAAACATATCATATAGATTATTTATGCAAAGCCCTTTTTCTGTGAATTATGATGATTCCCCACTTATACGCAACAATAACATGAAATTAAAAATTAGGACGCCACATCAGACCAATAAAAACACAATTCTTAAAAAGAGAAATGTGGGCTTAATTAAAAATATGTTTAATACATGCTTAAGTGTTGTTATTTTCAAGTGGCATTTTTTAAATTTTACAAATGGGCTTCATGTGAATGCTGATGAGGAGGGGCTACAAATTACGCAGGGTGCTGGCAGACAGAGCCTGAGTAACAGAATTAATTTAACAACTACAATAAATAAATAATACAATAAAATAAATAAAAATAAAACAACTACAGCATTACTTTTCCTAGCTCAAGTTCAACCCTTTATAAACAATATTATTGAATTATTTGCAGATTTAATTGCATGTACTATGATTTAGACTATGCTTTTGTTTTTGACTAACTCCATAAGAAACACAATCACTGTAACATTTGCCATCATTAATTATTCTTACTGTAATATAAATTGTGATTTGTCTCAACAACACACAACAATTACACTGGAGTGAACTCCAGTGTAATTGGAGTAATTACTTTGGACTATTGTACACTCCAATTGCAGTGTACAGTGGAGTACACTGCAATTGGAGTAATTACAGTGTACTCCAATTACACTGGAGTTCACTCCAGTGTAATTGGAGTAATTACTTATATTGTTACTATAGTAACAATAGTAACTATTGTTACTATTGTTGTTGAGTAACTATCTCAACAACAAAAGTGTTGTTGAGATTGTTACTTTTACAGCTCACACACACTGAATGGAAAATGCCGCTAAAATGAGAAATGTATTAAAGATTTATAGATTTGACTAGACTGTCTAATTTTGAGTTGTTAAAAGCTGTAGCATTTGTATCGCAAGCTTTTGTCTCCTTTGGGTTTTGGCGTCAACATACATCTGGGAACTCCTTTCTACCATGATTCCTGATGCATAAAGCAGCCATCCTTACGAAGGCATAATAACATCGTGTAAAGAAAAGACTGCACAACCCACATGTAAATTCTCAGAATTGAACACAGAAACTACCTCTAGGGGAAAATCTTCCCACATTGGATTGCGTTCATGCAAACTCAGCCAGTAAGTCTCAACGACTCTTGAGGTCCCAAAGCCTTCATGCATCTTCATCACGTGAAGCTTCCTTGTCACTGCATATCGCCCCTCTAGCCAGTTTTGTCTCTGACCTTTTACCAAATCCCCTGGCATCGCTGAGGCCTGCAGTCATTTTGACAGCTCTTTGTCACAGGCAGCGTAGTAAATGTTTCCAAAAGGGTCATAAACTGTATGTCAACTAGGCAGCTGATGATTGTTTTACAAATTGCAAATGTTCTTGTCATCATACAGCATTTCAGGGTTGAAGAATCAGCAATACCCCCACCTCACCACAACAAAAACATGCATACTCACACATTGTGATTTGTTTGTCCTTCAGCATCGGAATAGCACTATTTTTAGACGAATGAAGTATGCTAATGAGCACCTAGTTTCTGGAAGGCATATCTGACGGCCTCCAACACACGCTCTGCCAAGTCCATAATCTTTGCCCACAATCCCTATTTTTTCTGCTCCCGTTTTCTTCTTTATTCTGCTTTGTAAAAATGGTTATTGAGCTCCATAACCTTGTGGTACTCGACAGCGTTACTGGAAGCATAACTGGAAGCATAACTGGAGTACTTGAAGTTACGAGCTTCTGAACTGTTCTTTGTTGAGAGCTATAACAAACCTCCTGGGATAGAATATATTCATCATATCTGCACTAACTCAAATGTGCTCCCCAGCCCCCACCCATGTCGTCAGGATTACTCTGACTGTCCTGGTGAATCACGCTCACACGCCGGTGCCTTTTTTGCTAATTCCGTCATCCACATCATGCTGTGAAGTCATCCTATGCTGTGAAGTCATGTTTCTTTCATGTAATCCACTTATTGTGGGAGAAAGTGGAGTGTACAGCTTTCCTATGACTGCAAGTTTCCCCGGATGGATGTGCATAAATCTTGTTTCACCCGAAAATATTTGACCTGATTTTTGTGAGTACTTTTCACAAAATGGTTAGGGGTTGTGCAGGCTAACTAGGAAAGACAAGGGCAACCAGTCAGCTGACGAACTACACACAGTAATGTTAGAATCTGATGAAGATTTGGTTAGTGCAACAGAAAAGTCTGTTCACTCTTTCCAATTAAGCACATGTGGCGTTTTTTGTTTTTTTTCTCAAATCAATGCAAATCCTATCTACAGGAAGCCTTTAAGCCTCTGATACTGATTGCAAGCACCCAAATTAGTCTGAAAATGTAATCTAGGGGTGAATACTCTCTTAAATTGGAACCTTTTTCCATGAGCAAAGGGGATCGGATTGTTCTTTTGAAACATAAATAAACTGCTGCGTTTAACATTTTTACTCATGACTCTAATCACTTCTTAACAATTTTGTGAACTACACAAAATATATTATAAATATCTTTTGTTATGTCCATAGAGTACATTCAGTGCTTTAGTAAAAAAATTAGAGGAATAAAATGTGAATCATAAAGTCCTCAGAAGTCCTCTGGCTGTTTGCTCGTGACTCAGTGAATTAGTGCAAAGGTAGGCTCATCAAGCTCTGCCGTTTCCGTTTGCAGATTTCTGCATAATGATACCTCAACTCCCATAGCGCATGTGTCCACTCCTTACATCACCTAATCAAGCAAAAAATAAATCTCATGATAGTAATGGCTCTCAGAAGACAATGAATATTTTGTGCTGGACCTTCTGTCCACTCATGTGCCTTTTATGCTTGATGCAAAATGATAATGGCCTGGAAATTCTTTTTTTTTTTTTTTTGCTCCCACTGTCAATGTAATATGTTGCCATTTTGATTAAAATGTTTGAAGCTACTCAAATTGCACTTTTTAGCATTATTGCCACAGATGTAGATATTAGTCCCCTAAACAATTTTAGCTAAAACTTTACCCAACATGTCATTACCCAATTTTGTTGTGCTAATTCAATCCAGGACTGGATCAGTCCATACTTGGCCCAACTAAGTGTTGGCAAAATAGCAGTAGATTTGAAATGTAAAACTTAGGTATCTATTTCTAAAGAAAACAGGATAGGTAAATTAGGTTATTCTTATGTATTTTACACTGTTGGTTTCTGCTTATTTGTCTTTCACTGATGCTTTGTTTTTTATAGAAAAGCTTTTAACATGCCATGCTAGTTATAAAGATATGAAAGACTGTGCATTAGATAATTATTCTTACTGCAGTCAACGCTGAATTTGTAAGAAAACTTAACACAAAGTGTGTTCTTGTCAGTTTCGGAACTCTTTTTGTGCTGATCAAAGTCTGCAATAGACATTTTTTTTCAGACACTGACAGAATCTTTAAACAGCTGTCAAGGCTAATTCTATTTGAAGAACTAATTTTCCCCTTTGCCATCTATTTTGCTCACTGTGATACTTCTAAATTTTTGAAAATCATTTCCAAATATAGTGCAGTTTTGATCAGCTTTAGGCAGCCTTTTAGGTCCAGGAAGAAAATTCTGTCAGTTTATTTAGACATTTTGTCACACTAAATATAAAAACAGATTTTCTTTTTCTTCTCCCTGGGCCCTAGACCAGGGATCTTCAAATCCAGGCCTCAAAAGCTGGCAACCTGCAAATTTTCGATATACAGTATGTCTGGTTCTGGATGATGTGTGTTGGTCTGTCACTCTTGGGAAGAACCACACTTCCTTCTTTCTGTGGAAAATGTGCCAAATTGTGGATGTACAACATTGAAACTTTTTAGGTATGAATGAAATTTATGGCTCAATGACCATTATGCTAATCCTCTGTAACAGGATGCCCCACTCACACCTGATTGTGATTCTGAAGAATGGAAACATCTAACTCTTATGTTCACCTTCAAATGCATTGCAAATTAGTATGCAAAAATCCTCCAGCTGTTTTCATATTTTACTGCTCACCGCTCACATTTTTACTTGTTACACACACTAATTGGCCTCTTTTTTTTCCTGAATAACGTTCAAGTGCTGGGTCGAACCCCATTCTGCCTTCAGCACTGCTTCATTATGCAAATCTCCTGTTCCATCTCCTCTTCTGTTTTCGATTGAGATCTAGCAACTTCTTAAGCCACTGGAATAATACAGTGAACTCATTGTCATGTTCACAAACAAAGGTGTTTCAAGAATGTTGTTGACATCAAATGCTAACACCCCTCTGAATGTTGCAGCTGAAATCCAAATGCATTATGTTGGCAAACGCTTTTTACAATCTGTCATTGTCCAGTTTTGATGAACTTGTATAAACGACAGCCTGCTGTTAGCTGGCAAGAATGGCAACCGATGTGATATTCTGCTACATATCATTTACTTATCGGTACTAAATGAAATATCAGTTTTAGTCTTAAGAATATTGAAATTCCAAAAATTAATTCCAACAAAGAATATATACAGTATATATAAATATATATATACATATAGTATGTTTTGTTAGTTTGCACATCCAACTGCAAATAATCTACCATAGTTTTATAACAGGGATCTGAATAAATTTTTTTTCAAAAGAAGAAAAACAGCACAGTGAAGAAATTTAAACCATTGTCTGTTGCAGGTTGTTTTTTTTCTATTTCCTTGCATACTAAAATGGAATATAGTGCTACAAAAACTACAATGAACTGCTTCTGTCTCTGCAGAGACTCTCCTCTAGACAGATGGACAGCTCATCAACATGAGTGACACAGGCTTCCCTCAAGCGTTTCTCCAATGAACCTGTTAAGTTTGGCATAAGGATGCGTTCATTGCCTCCAGCATTATTGACATTCCTTTTCTTTCGTAGAGATAATTCTATAGTAACATAGTCATGTTTAATATACTTTTCCTAAGTAAAAAGTGAGCTTTGTCAACAGCAAGTGTCAGACTTTTCAGTTTAAAGCCAAATATTGACACGTTTTACTTTTGATTCACGGAGTCATGTCTCAGTGTGACAGTTCTATGTTAGCATCTGTCAAGCTACATCAAGTATTTATTTAACAACGAAGAGCTGTTGTCTGTATTATGTAAGCATGTTTTTGAACAATAAATCCCTATTATATCCTCAATCAGTGCTTGATCCACTGCTTAACTTCCATGTACTGTATATGCAGATGTACATGCAAATATCCAGGACATCTAATAATGCCACCAAACATTTAGCAATCTGTGGAGTCATTGTCTGTCCTTGAAATCCATCTTGTTCCTACTTTTAATTCTGTGTTTTTTGGGGGGGTGGGAGGGTTTACACTGTCATCCTTCTAACAAAATCCAGCAGTAGAAAAGAAAGAGACAGCCTGTCTCCATTTTGCTAATGTGAGCCTTTGATTCTTGCACTAATTACCGGATAAAAAAAGTTGCAGACGATAGCAATTCTTTGATGTCCGACTAAAAGAACGTAATATACCCCTGTGGCTACATTTCTAATAAATCATGCTCCATATAGTAAGCTGAGCTGTAGTTACAAGAGCTCCTTTGGTTCTGCATCCTTCCCTGGGGCACATGGCACTGATATCCTTTTACTACTTCAGCAAGAGTCACATATTTCTTTATATTTATTGCATAGTTTCTCTCTCTGCAGTCTCTCCTTATTCTGACTGCTGTCAGTCACAACCAGACAGATGGTAGCTTTTACAGAGCCTTCATAAATGGGACCAAAATGGTGCATCGATGCAAATTTGTTTCTCCACCTGTTCTAGTTGGCCTCCTCTGAAAAGCATACTCTAAAATTGTAAATTAGTTGCAGGTTTAGGTAAATGAACAAGTTAGTGTTCATAATGAATTAAACAACTGCTAAATTTCAACAGTAAAAAATGCAAATGAATTTATATCTACAGTTAAGTGTTTAAATAGAAATTCAATGTGTATGCTGTCTTAATGGCTTAGAATACTCCCACCTCCATAAACTTATATGCTTGTATCCAAGCATAAAATTGAAATCTGGTAGTAATAATTTCTCTCTGCCAAGCTTCATCCGCCCACCTGCTGGAGAACTGTTTGAGAAAAATAGTTATCTCATTCTCTCAGCTTTGAATGGAGTTGCTTTTTTTAATAACAGTCTGAATTTAAGGTTTAGGGAGCTCTCCAAAACACATTAAAAGGATACAGATATGAGCGCGAAGCAAATTGTTATCATAGCTTCAGCTGCTGGCACATTGTTTTTTTCTATCTTTCTAGTTGAGTTAAGGTATTTACAAGTTCTGATAAAAATAAAATGCAATGTGTTCTCACTGAAATTGACTAAAGTTGTATTACATGACCTTGTTAAGGTCACCTAAAATTTCAAAAAATTCCTTTTGACAGGCAAATGCTAGAATAAAAAGCATTTTTTAAATGTTTAAACTTCTTCAGATTTAGAAAATGTTAAACATTGCATGCATTTGGCAGAGTTGTTTTTTTAAAGTGTATAATCAGGTCAAGCATTTTGCTGATCCTTTCCCAAAGCTCTGCACTCTGTAGTTTTCTGGCATAAATCGAGTCAGACTTGTTTATTTGAGCACACCTATTCACCACTGCTCACAATTTTTTTTTATAGTATTGAACTTTGTAACAGCCACCAAAACAATGACTTTGTTGTCTTTAAGCCCCATTATAACAAATTACTTTGTAATTACAAATTACAACAAATATAAAAATCATAACTCAACTCCAGTAGTCTAATTATAATAATTGTTAGCTTTGTATATTTAGTAATCAAACTTTAAAGAAAGCAATAAAAATGCAAGAAAGATATTTCTGTAATTATTTTTGGCATTTAACAATTCCAACAAGCACCAGTGGCCTAAAATGGTCATTCTACACACTCTGTGTAATTATGCGTTTTCAAACTGTATTTTTTTCCATCTTTAAAAGCAGAAAGTGAGTATATGCAGTGAAAAAATCAATTATGTCTATGATGTACAGTATGATGTTTGATTTCCCAAATGACTGAAAAGTATGTTGAAGTTCATTTCTTTACTTTATTAATATTTTATTCTTCTCTCACCTCTGCCAATGTGACAGTAGATGATGGTCCAATAGTATAATCCTTTGTTTTATTACTATCCACTTTTTATGTCATTGGCACATTGTCGTTTTACTCAATTCTAGTAAAAGTATGTTACACGTTTACTCAGAGAAAAAAAACAGTGTTTTCTACAGAATATTATAGGTGTAGATGCTTGCTGATAATTGAATGTTTTCTAGTTAGCACTGGCAAATGCCTATATGACAATAAACCATTTAATGGTTGACATATTTGCTTACTTTTAGCTGAAGGGTATAATCTGTCCCTCCATCCCCCATAGGATTCACAAGCCGTCGTTTCATAGCTCGAGGCCAGGCCTAGTTTTGCCTGGAAGGTCATCAATATTTTAACAATGGCTCTAAATCGAATTAGTGTCCAGTGAAAGAAGGCTAATATAGGCGTCACGAATATAGCGCTTCCCCAACTGGCCCCCTTAGTGGAGATAAGTATGTTTAGAGCCTAATGAAATAAAGTCCTCTAAGAGTGACTGAGATGTTTCAAACACTAAAGTGATTAGCCATGATCCAGGTGCATGTCAAAGCAAATGAAAGCAAACTCTCACCTGATTTATTGAGCTAGATTTGCAAACATTTATACTTTTAGAATCCCTGTGGTCAGACCATACACTCTTTACTGTAGCATACTGTACATGTGATGCTCATGTATATGTGCATGCATAGACCGACGTCCATTTTAATTAATTGGGGCAGGAACCAAGGGAGAGTAGATCTCCAGCTGCTTCTCCCTGCTTCTGCACCCCTGGGTTTACACATTCCCTTTGGGACCACTGCACACTCTGGCACATGCACACACACTGTGAAGTCTCAAACAATTATGCAAGATCTAAAGAAACAGAGAACCTGATAGTGTCAGAAGAAACACAATATCTTCATGCTAAATGAGGACTTTTTTCTTCCCTTTATTGCAGCTAAAGCTGATGTGAGGAAATTATAGCAGCAGTTGTAGCAGTTTTCTTTTACATAGTAAAGGTTTATTATTGTAATTATATAAAAGTGAAGTTATTACTTCTGAATTAGTTATACTGAAAGGGAACATAAAGTCAAAAAATGTGAACTTTTTAGTCAACGGTTCATTTAGGACCTGTTGAAAAGTGAAACGTCTAACACAACAAAACAAAATGCAGCTTGATTTTGTCAACAATTTAACATCAGCTCGTACGTTGTGTCTCATAATTATATGTGATGTTCAACACAAGATGGAGAACACCTTCTGCTCAACATAAGGTGCCGAACAGAAGATGAAGAAAACCTTCACGAGATGAGCATCATCTTGTGAAGATTTTCTTCATCTTCTAATGCTGAACATCCTCAACACAAGATGAAGAACATCTTCTGTACAACATAAGGTGTATAAGATGTTCTTATGATGAACATCTTCAACATAAGCCAAAGAACATCCTATCCTTCCCACCCCACATTGAACATAAAAAATGAAGAACATCCCCATGAGGTGGAGATGTTCATCTTATAGAGATGCTTTTATGATGAACATCTTCAACATAAGATGAAGATAATTCTTGCCTTCCCACTCCACGTTGAACAAAAGATGAACATTCCACATTGAACACAAAATGTTCAACACAAGATGTTCAAGAAAATCTTCATAACATGAAGATGTTCTTCACTCTATGAAGACGCTCCTTCGCTGAACATCTTCTGCACAAGAATTTGTTCAACATCTTCTGCTGAAGATCCCATTTAGGACAATATGTGCAAAAGTAGGAACTGCTGAAAAGTGAAACGTCTACTCATGGCATCAGCAAGGAACCATCTAAGGGAACTCAGATTCAGCGTACCTTCATATCCTCTATACCTAATTTGTTTTTATTATGTCTGACATTGTTTTTTGTTGTGTTTGGGATCTTGTGTGATGTGGGAGGTTAGCTGCAGATTGAGAGTGCAGGTCAAATGCAAGTTCAATTCGTACATCAATCCAGTTTCTTTGATATTTGTGTAGGGAATTTGGGGGAGAAGGGCAGGGGAAGGAGGGAGTGCAGGTGTGGGTTGGCGTGTGTGTGTGTATGTATTAGAGAGAGTTTGTGTATGGCCTGTGACATTTTTTTCTGGTGCTTAAATGCTTTTACAATTCACGGGTCAAAAATGACCCATAAGACAATCCTTGTACCTTCGTGGTGTACAGCCCACATGGAAACATAAACAAAAACAAAGTATCACTTTTTCTAAAGACGGGGTAAATTTAGGAAAGGTCATAAAATTTCAAGCTGGAAAAAGATAGTTCAGGGTATTTTTTCTACAGGTAAACATGGTAATAAGGGCCACTTTTGACCTGCAAGACAACAAAAGGGTTAAAGGAAGGAAAATTGCCCTAAACATAGAGGCAAAGAAACTAGTCAGAGTTGAGGGGCAAATGGATAAAGATAAATTCAGAAAATACTGAAATTCTTGGCATGACATTGATCCTGCACATTGTCTTTTTTTTTTTTAATAGATTCATGAAAACTCCAGGCCCAAACCCAAGTCAGAATCTGTGGCATGACCTAACAATTACTATTCACAGACACGCTCCATCAAATCTGACTAAGTTCGAGCAACGGTATTTAGAAAAAAGTATATCATGTTTAATTTTCCTTCTACTTGATAAAACACTTATTTGTATCTCTTTTAAAATCCTAATAAAATATATGTAATCTGGTTGTGATATAGCAAAATGTGAAAGTCAAGAGGGTTTAAACACTCATAAGCAACTGCTATTAATTCATGACAAAATATTCTAGTAACTGAAAAGCATTTTTTGTTCATTTTTGTACGTTTGACCTCATCACACCTTGACACAGCATGGTAAACATTTTCTGTGTGCTGTAGCTTATACTGTTTCCACTGACACTTGAAGGTATGTATGGAAACGCAGCTTTACTGAAAATACCACTTCATGCTTCTTGTGTGTTTTGCTGGGTACTCTCCATAGAAATAAAGAAACATTTCCACAACATTCTCTTTCCACTTTCACCTGACAGACATTGTACACTTTTCACGTGTAGCATGACCCAGAATCATACTGTCAACGATGTTGTTTTGGTGACAAAAACAGCTTTATTTATTGCTACCATGCGTCTGACCATGCCTACAAGGGATGCTGCATATAGCTTTGCCATAGAGAGCTTACTAACGTAATGAGGTTTCGTTTTGAGGTGGTGTAAAGTTTAGGTTTACATACAGTTTAAGACCATAAGAGGGCTGCATAAGAAATTCAACGGCAGCTTTTATGAGAATTAGGTTCCCATAAAAAAATCAAAAGGGTAAATCTTACACCAAGGTTCTTTTGATAGCCGCGTGGCAGCTCTAGCACAAGGGCATGTAATCAAGGTCTTCTCCATTTCTCTGTTTACCATCACATTTTATCTCCTTTGTGTGTCAGGTCTGACGTGTTTTTGAATAGAACAGAACAAAAACGTGTTGATGTGACACTTCGAAACAAAGTGATTTTCCTTCAACAAATTTTATCTTTTAGCCTGGCTGCTGATCAAAAAGGGAAAATTTGCAGCATTTAGGTGATAAATTTGGCCTCCATCAATTTTCTGCATTCAGGGACACGCTGAAACTGTTCTGTCTTCGGAATGGAGAGATTGTACAACAAATTACTTTAATGATTTTAATATCAAGAATTAGGTGCACAATATAAAATTCATTGGTGTCAAAACAGTTCTGAATATTTTCTTTGACATATTGAAAGTTCATGAGGATCATTGTTAAGACTGTTTTAGATCATTTAACCCAGATAATTGTATGAAGTATGACTTATTTACCCAATGGGTCTCTTAAGAAAGCTTTAGAAAGATGCTAAACATCACACTTTGTTATCCCAATTGATCAACACCGACTGCTTTTCAGTCTTAGTTCAGCTTCAACAAATGCCTTCATGTGGCCATATTATCACCTTTCACTTTTCAACCACTGCTTGCATTATTTTGACATAAACTAGTTATTTCTTAAAACTTTAATAAAAAAATTTGCTTGTGGGGTTTTGTATTTTGAACACATATGTGTAATTTAACAAATAAATACATTTTTTATGAAATTTTAAACATGGGAGTATTTTACATACACTAATTTAAAATATTGTGAACTAGAAGCATCAAGTCAAAGTCATGTAGCAGTGGTTCGCTGAGGTCGCAATTTGCAGGGATGGATGATTGCCGGGATTGAATACATGAACATGATTAGAAAAGCTACAAAAAAGTTGCACAAAATTAAAAGCACCAATGACAAGAAATTATGTGAAATTCTATCAAAGACATTTTACAGAGGATTTAAAGATGTTGGCTGAATGATTAAACTCCTGTGGATGCTTTTAATTAAGAAGAGGGATGAATTAAGCTCTGTAATTATAGCTGTTACAGAGCTATAATTATAATTAAGCTGTTTACCATTAAGGATGATGGTGAAGTTAAATTTTCCGGTTATCTTTCTGTTAACATTTTTCTATTTCTATTAACTCACCAACTCACTAGCAAATTATGTTTATAGGTTTATGTTGTGTGGATCATAATAATGCTTTATTCAATAATCTGGAAAAAATGCTGTGCTTGAAAACAAAATGTCCTCAAAGCTGACTTGACTTGGTAACAGGAGCTGTGTGTCATCTGCCAATTCCTTTATGAAATAGGCTAAAAAAGGGATAAGGGTTCACAGAAATCAGCAAGTATTGCCAGTAAATGAGCTCCCCGGCTTCTAATGGCAGCGTCATCTATCACTGTCGCTTTGGGGCTCAAGGAGAAGAGGATTTAAACCTCTCTGAAGGTATCCCACATGGCTGAACCTGAGCGCACAGAATAGCAAGATTCTTGTTTTCAAGTGAGTAGTAAGATGCAAAGGAAAGAAAAACTTAAACTGGATATTCAGATGCAGTCAACATTTTACCAGGAGAAAATAATGGAGTTGTATCCAGATTGCACAGGCATGCATTTTAAACTTTTTTATGTGTGTAGTATAGATATGTCAATTCCCTTGCAACAACAAGATTTTGGGTTAAAATCAACATCGCATTACTTGAGGCAGGATTGAGTTGTATTAAACTTCATGTTTCCGCATGGAGTTTATAGTATGTTCTCCATTTGTGTGCTTGGGTTCCTCCCAAGGCGGCCAATTGGTTGCTCTAAACTGCCCTAATACTGCTTACACTGATGAGTTTGTATAAGCAAGATATGTTGCCCTGTGATGGGTTGTTACTTTTCCAGAAACCAGTAGAGATAGGCACAACATCCCCCACATCCCTGCATGACAAAGCAGGATGGACTGATAGTCTTAGTCAGGGTTTAGTACATTTTCAGTACACCTCAATCAAGAGAAACAAGCCAAAATACACTGCTCAAAAAAATAAAGGGAACACTTAAACAGGTGTTTAACATTTAAGTGTTCCCTTTATTTTTTTGAGCAGTATATTTTTGTTACCTTATTCAAGAGTAATCAAAGAATGTTTAAATTTTCCTGACACTAATTTGATTTTATTAATGTTTTTAGCTCTGTGATAGTTATAGAAGTCAGTGGAGATCTAGTTTAATTTTGTTTCGTAATAAAAGATAAAAAGGTTTAAACAATATGAAATAAAATCAGACTAGTGCCTTTCAATCCTCAAAGGGTTCTCAAAGATGCCTTACAATGAAATCAGTTATTCCCATTCACACACACATCTATAAGCTGATGAAGGCTACTGGATAGTAGCCACGGTCCTGCAGCAGTCTGATAGAAGTGAGGCTGCCATATCATGCCCTGTTTTGGCTTTCTAATCTATTCTGGTTACTATGTATTTGCTTCCTTGGATCCCTTAAATTTCTATTAGCCATTATTCCCATTTCCTCAGATCAACTTTAGCTACTTGTCTTCTCTCAAAGCTGCACCCTGTTTCTAATGAACCACCTGCTCCATGTTAAGTAATCAGTCATCAGTATTTAGGTCTCTTGGTTTCTATCAGTCTCTATTGTTCCCTCTCTGGTTCCTGTGAGTTTCAACATATTCCCTAAGTATTTCAGTTTCATAATTAAATACTATATTTACATACAGTATTAAATATAGTAAGATATTTACTGCACTTTGGGACCTCAAAAAATAAACTTAGCAATTTTGTTAACTTAGAATCTTCCTTGAACTTTCCAGATGGACAACTGCAAGTCAAATATTTATCATGAGAAATGTTCTTGGTTTTAATTTCTCATCCAGACACTTGAATCATAAATCTATGTAGCATTTGAATGACTCAGTAAATTTCATAAGAGCTATGACTGCAATACCACAAAGTGATACAGCTTATTCTTCAATATTCCGGAAACACTGAAACGAGTGTCTATTTTGTGATGGTTTTGTCTGCTTAGAAACTAATATTCTTGGATGCATTTGTTTGTCAGTTTGCTTTTTGTTTATTTTTAATATCGACCAATTTGTCTAACATTCAGGTGAATGAACATACAGTGGTGTGAAAGTGTTTGCCCCATCCTGAGTTCCTATTTTGGTTACGAGTCAAACACAAATGCAGTTTTTAAATGAAAGTGTTTCATTTTAAGGGAGAACAAAATCCAAACCTACATGGCCCGATGCAAAGACAAAGGAAATGAGGAAGAGGTAAAACACTTTTTCACGCCACTTTACATGCACACACCATTTCATTTGGGAAAGTGTGGAAATCCTGCATAATAACTGGTATTTGCACTCTATATCACTAAAAGAGTACAAAGCCTCCGACTAAATAGAAACTCCCACTTTTGTGACAGTGCTGTCAAGTGGACATCATAAAGGGCCTGTTTTATCCCACTCAAAAAAATACTTTAGACCAGACCAGGGAAGTCATTTTTAGGCATTATGAAACACTCTACTTCAGAGTGGCTGTAAATTATTTTGTGTGGTCATTATTCCTGCCATTAAATTACACACAGACACAAAGGCAGGGGGAAAAAAAGAAAATTGACCTTTTGGTATCGTAGGTGGGCATTGCCACATTTTGAGTAGGTTGACAGGTACAAATGGCTTCAGCTTACTCCAAAAATATTTTTTAGAGACAGCAAAAAGGGATATTACATCATTATGTAAAGTGTAACATCTTTTCATAAAAGTACAATTGACTGTGCAAATATAATCAACACCCCTGAGCCAATTTCTAAGAAAAAAGCCTTGAACTTACAATGTTAGCACTAATGCACACTTTTATTTATCTGTATATAACAAAAACATCAAGATTTCATGCAGCATGACTGATCCGGTCACTACCTCCTCTATGGCCACTTGTGTGGATTTACAGTCAACATGACCTGCTGATGAAATGCCCTCATGTGTCAGCAAACAATTTTATTAGGGAACAAATACACATGGTGTGTCATTAAAGAACAAGAAAACATAAGGGACTGTCCCCAGTGATCCCTGCTGTCATCAAGTATCATTAATGCGGTGTGGATTAACTGATTGTATGGGTAAATACAGGAAGCTTTGATGGTGCTTTCTAAATGTTGCTGAAGCAGCTCTTCTGATAAGCTGTAAGATGAGTTGTATTAACCTGAAAACAAAACATGAAGTGTTATAAATCCCTGTCAATGATTCAAAATGTCTCCACTTACACATGTCAAGAGTTTCTGGAGATGTGTGCAAAAACATGTTCTCTGGGTTATCTTTAGAATGTGTTGCAAAGAGGCACATCCTCAATTCTGTCAAATGCAGAATGCAGGTATTCCTGACCCTGCTGAACACATTACAAATTACATCACAGAAACGTTTCCTGGATGACAGGAACTTTAAGCTTGCACCAAAAAAATATTTCAGTTTTTGCATCCTTGGGCAACATCAGATAAGAAGTCCACAGCTGTCTCTTCTTGTCTTAGTGTCATGGAGGGGCAAATCCACAGTTCCACAACAGACGTGTTTAGCCTCTTTGTTACCTCTTTCACTTTTCATCTTGCTTCCCAATGTTGGATATGATGTTTTATAAATCAACCTTTATCTGCATTTCCTCAAAACTTTGTTTCCAACATGTATTTGCAAATGTCTTGGTTTTCTTTTAAACACTTGTATTGTATTTTTCCATTCTTCCACAGGTACCACATGCATACAGTGAATGGTTCATGTGATGCTCTGGGACCTAACTGAGCAAACGTCATTAGGCATAGAAATGTATGAATATTCTACCTATGTGATAGGGTGTTTGCTGTGAGACAAGCTGTTAGCTTTAGCCTCCAGATCCAATAAATTTGGATTTATATCAAATAAAAATACCAACAGAGTTATCTACTGCAGGCAAGAAATTAACTCTTTATAACTGTAAAGCAGTAAAGAAGGAATGTGAATTTCCTTCTGAAGTATTTCATTTCATTCAGGGCTTTACAAATGAAGTTTAAACTATACCCAACTGGAAGACTATTTCTGTTCTCATTGGACTTTTTACCATTGCATTATTTGATAAAATAGATACTTACAACTTGTATTAAAAAGAAGCATATGCATATGTATGCAGAAACGATGAGAATGCAAACCTATTTACGACTCTATTCTGCCATTTGCTCATTTCTTTGATCATACTGTCCCACAATGCCAAACAAAAATGCATTTCTGTTTATCAGTTTCACTCCACCAGTGTTGTCTAGAGATTACTATTGCAGCATTCAGGTTATGCAGCACATGTGAATTCCTCTTCAGTGACATAAAATAAAATAAATGACGAGATCCTGTTTTACCAAGGGACTGAACGCTCTACGACCTCCAGTCGAGTGATGCGGGGTCTAAACTCAACCTAATCATTATTACTCATATGTTGAGCAACATGAACATACTGTACATAACAACATAACCTTGCAGTCCAGACGCAAAAGCCAAGCTTTTTTTCACACCATATTCACAATCATATCTAATCTGGTGTGTGTCTGTCATAAAATCCTAATACAACACATTAATGATGGTGGCTGCAGCCAGCAAAATGTGCAGAGCATCGCATTACTTGAGGCAGGATTGACCATAACCACCGACCAGATGGCTGTCTAACAAATTGTGCATCCATAGCTGGCCAAAATGCAACACAAGGGGTGCTTTACAGTGAATGGCTCAGTGTACGAGATTATGCCGCCTTAATGTTGACACCATATTATCTGTGAGGCAGGTTTTTGTGGACACTTTGCAGTAGTAACAAACTGGAAGCTTTTATTTGATCAAATTGTCGGCTGTTGTGAAGCTGCGTATCAGAATGAAAAATCTCCCTCCTCACAATTTGCTTTGGGCCACTTGAGAAGAGTTGACCTTTCTTGATTTTTTTCTCAACACATGCCATTATTCTTTGTATTTCAAGTTCAAATGTTTGCTCTACTGTTGACAACATTTGTAACAGGAGACTTTGAGGACATTCTGATACTTTTCTGCATGTTTTATTTCTACTCATTAAATCAATAAAGGCTAGAACCAGGCACTGTGATGAATCAAACTGGATTTTTTATTGAAAATTTAAACAGCTGTTGTCTGTCTAGCCAAAGGGACCTGTAAAAAAAACTGACAATAATTTCTCAGTTTTTTTTTATGTTCAATGCATTCATATTACAAAAAGGCATCTGTGTTAAGTGTTCCTTTAGCTAGCCTTAAGGAAACTATTGTGGTATTTTAAGCTTTTCAATGAGCTCAACTGGCTGGCCTTTTAGTCTGTGCAGCAGATGCAAGAAGTCACTCAGCATTAAGTGCTGTGGCAGTCTCTTATCCTATTTCCATGGTTCCAAAGTATTTCTATCTCAAAATTCCATAATCTTCACACTAAAATATCCATATATATTTCTACAGTTTTTACAACATTCTGAACCTTTGAGTACAAAATATTAGCCTTGAATTGACTTGAATAGTAGTCAAGTATTATCTGTGCTACCGATTGAGCTAATGTGTGTATATATATATAGATATACAGTATATCTATATAGATAGATAGATAGATAGATAGATAGATAGATAGATAGATAGATAGATAGATAGATAGATAGATAGATAGATAGATAGATAGATAGATAGATAGATAGATAGATAGACTCAGTACATCAAAAAAAAATAGAATGCTGGTTAACTGTTAGCTGGAATTTAAAATCAAAGACCGAACACCTCAATTTAATTTGAACTTAATGTGAAAATAGTGGCATGTATTATGCAGCCATGTTCTTTATAAAATGAAAGAAGGAAAAAAGATTGAGTATAAAAATTGTCTAATCTTGTTTTTTCCCATGTTTAATCAAGACAATGTAAGTTTTACATCACTTTCTCAGATGAAAGTCTCTCAAAAAGGGTTAAAAAAAAACAATCTTACAAGAAATACATGATCATATGAAGGCAGTACC
Organism: Xiphophorus couchianus; assembly: GCF_001444195.1. NCBI lineage: Eukaryota > Metazoa > Chordata > Actinopteri > Cyprinodontiformes > Poeciliidae > Xiphophorus > Xiphophorus couchianus. The sequence goes on along the minus strand of NC_040245.1, from coordinate 13,255,816 downwards.
CACATGGTAGCCAGGAAGTCTACACTATAAAACAATAGAGCTAGTAAAATCCTTCTATATCTTTTTTTTCCTGACTCATACTTCTTAATTCTTGTTCACAGAGCGGTTTCCCAGGGAGCAGCGTTGTGTTTGCACAAGCACCTGACCCACAGTGGCTCTCTGGGCTGTGGGGGTGTTATTCTGCAAGGCAAACCAGATGCCCTCTCACTAGGTAGCCGGATACATACTGTACCTTCCCACACAACCCAGCCTTCTTACACAGACATGCAGTAATACTGCATTGTGTGTCTTCATTGGCTTCATTTTTTGACAATGTTGCGGAAGGCCTCAGGTGTTGTGTTTCTGACATCGTAAGGTCAGGGAGTTAAGGGAGGAAACTTATACCAACCTGTTGTCATTTGTTTTGTGATTTAAATAATTGCAATGTTTCATATTCGGATATCTCTGAGCTAACAGTTAGCAGAATGTGAATGGCACAAGCTATTCTTGTAGATTTTTGTAGATTATTGATAATTAACCTTGTGTATCCACATTCTTTCTTTCACATTTTGTCATGTTACAACTAAGAACCTCAATACATTTGCAGTGGATCCTCAGTTTGCAATGGTTAGTGACCACAGCTACCCATAAAATGCTAAAATCCATGAATACTTGAGACGCCCTCTAAAAACATATGTGCCTATTTAGTGATTCTTGAGAAGTGGGACAAAATGGGTTTAAATTTTCCCAAAAGGTTTTTTTTAAATTATTCCTCAAGCTTATGTATACACATATGACAAAAAATGTTTTGGAAATGTAAAGGTGCAGGCTCCCAGTTGAAACATTTTTTTGAAAATTACATTTTTAATGGACCTGACCTAGAACTTTGTCATCATCATCTGACAAAAATAAATATAAAATTAGTTTTTAATGACCCTATTAGTGATATTTTTACTCAGTTTAACAGACAAATGCTTATCAAGAAACAAAAAAAAATATTATTTAAAATAAAAAACAACATAACGTCCATCTGACGGAGTTGACAGTGCATGAGCTGACACAGAATTGAAAGTGGTGACAAACTAGTGAGTAAAAAAGAAATACTTGATACATGTGAAGTAATGCCATTTATTTAAAATACATTACAATGAATTAACTGCACTTTTTTTTTTTTTTTTTAATATTTATTTATGATTTTCAAGAATAAACAGGCAAATTAGAGGACAAAACAACAAGGATAAAAAAAAACTAACCAGACTCATCAAAACAAAAATCCACAGAACAGAACAATCAAAACACTGTCAGCTAACAAAGGGTCTGATAAGAGGAAAAAATGCACATCAGATTGTAGAGTGTTATCGAGCATGAGACGGAGTCCAAGCGAGTAAGAGACACTTCTGAGGACATTGAAACAAACAGCCCACCATGGAATATGGAATAACAAGAAAAGATGAACACAAGTTATAATCACAATAAACATGACGAAACGGCAAATGAGTAAAATAAATTATTAGAAAATACAGGTCCAGATGTAAACGACAGTTATTTTAGCCTATTATTTTGTATGTATCTATTGAAAGGACCCCACACATCCAGGAACTTCTGATGATTGTCAGACAAAGAGTATCGAATCTCCTCAAGATAGATACAGGACACCATATCATTAAGCCATTTCTTAAAACAAGGCGAGGTAGAGGATTTCCATTCCCGTAGAATAACCCGCTTTGCTACCACTAAACCAAACATTAGAGACAGTTGTAGGGACATGGGAAGAGCGAGAGAGGATTTAGAGCAACCCAAAATGATCAAATGCCTATCCGGACATAGAGGCTTGCCATAAGCATTGCTATAAAATTCAAAAATCTTGCACCAGAAGTCCATTAGTTTAGGACAGGAGCAAAACATGTGACCCAGAGTCCCATCATCTAATTTACATTTGTCGCATTTTGGTGAGACGCAGGGGAATAGCCTATTGAGTTTAGTTTTAGAAAAGTGCAGCCGATGGATAACTTTGAATTGAATAAGTTGCAGTCTAGAGTTAATGGAGCAGGTCTTGATTCTTGAAAGAGACAAATCCCATTGCTCATCCGAAATCTCACCAAGTAGATCAGAAGCCCAGGCCTCTTTTATATGCCTAGTAGATGGGGATGAACTGAAAAGATTAACAAACTGAGAAATTAGGTTTTTAGAGGTAGAGGGCTTTCTTATAAGCTCGTAGAAACTATGCTGTGCCGGTAAGGTTTCATAGTGGGGGAGGTGCTGTTTTACAAAGTTCCGAGCTTGCAAGTACCTGAAAAAATGGCTAGAAGGAAGACCAAATTTTGATTGTAGTTGCGTGAAGGAAGCAAAGTGATTATTAATGTATAAATCCTTAACAGCAACTATCCCCTTATTTAACCAGTGCTTAAAAACTACATCCATATTACCTGGCTTAAATGCTGAATTCTGACAAATCGGGGCATAGATGGACAAGCCAGGGAGATTCAATACATTCTTTAACTGATTCAGAATCCTGAGTGAATTTCTTAGTATAAAATTATCCTTCAGCAACTGAAAGGACAAAGAAGGATTGGAAAACAATACTGCAGCTGAGGAAGAAGACGTAAGCTCTAATAACGCAAGGTTTTCGTTCAATGGCCATTTGGGTAGTAGCGAGTCAACCACCTCACCCCTCGAACAGAACTGAGTCCAGAAAACCCAGGATCTGGCATTACACGCCCAGTAATAGTATCGAAAAACAGGAAGGCCTAGGCCCCCCTCCGCAGTAGGTTTCTGTAGGTGAGACTTTGATATTCGAGGGTGCTTACCAGCCCAGACAAAAGGGATTATAATAGAGTCTATCATCTTAAAAAAGGAAGCAGTGAGATAAATGGGTATATTTTGAAAAAGATAGGTAAATTTCGGAAGGAGCACCATCTTGACAACATTGATGCGACCAATCAATGAAAGAGGAAGGTGCCTCCACATGTCAGCCATGGATTTAATTTTGTTGATTAAATCCAAAAAATTATATTTAAAAAGGAGTTTAGGGTCTCTTGTGATATTTATCCCCAGATACTCGAAATGACTAGTGGAAACTTTGAATGGCAGATTGCTAAGAAAAGCAGCGTTCAGACCATTTGAAAGAGGCATAAAAAGACTTTTATCCCAATTAATAGTAAAACCGGAAAGCTTGCCAAATTTATTTATAAGTGTAAGAAGTGGAGAAAGAGAGACTGTAACGTCTGAAAGGGTCAGGATAACATCGTAAGCATACAGGCCAATGGGACTATCTGTAGCATAGTCTGAAATGCCAGTGATCGATGGATGGTTCCTGATGGAAATAGCAAGGGGTTCCATGGCCAATGCAAATAGCAACGGAGAAAGACAACACCCCTGTCTGGTTCCGCGATGCAATAAAAAAGAAGCAGACCTGTCGTGATTAGTCAGAACTGAGGATCTTGGCTGAGCATAAAGCATTTTTAGTAAAGTCATAAATTTATCGCCAAAGCCAAATTTTTGGAGAACCAAAAACAAATAGTCCCATTCAATTTGGTCGAATGCCTGTTGAGCATCTAATGAAATAACTGCGGAGGCAGGAAGGTTGGACTGGAACATAACACTTAAGAGTCGACGAGTGTTTGAAAAGGAATACCTGTTGGGGATAAAGCCAGTCTGGTTGGGAGCTCATCTGAGCTAAATGCATAGCTCAGATGAGCTATGAATTTATTTAAACGAGTAGCTAGTACTTTGGCTACTATTTTTTGGTCACCATTTAGTAAGCTTAAAGGACGGTATGAGGCAACATTAGAGCAATCCCTGCCCTTCTTCAGGAGAAGACAGATATGAGCATCATACAAACTCTGGGGAAACACTCCCTCCACCACAGAAGAGTTCACCATACGCAGAAGAAGAGGGGCAACCAGATCCAAATAACATTTATAGAAATCTATTCCAAACCCATCCGCACCACAAGCCTTACCAGGAGATAAAGAGTGTATCGCGGCTTTAATTTCTTCAATAGTAAAACTAGAGTCCAGGTGTGCCCTGGCGGATTCATCCAGGACAGGTACATTTAAATTGTTTAGAAAGACTTTAATATCCGTGCTGGTAGCACTACTCTTGGAGGTGTATAAATCACTGTAATAATTGAAAAAGGCATCATTAATGAGTTTAGGATCAGTTAACAGTTGGCCAGAAGGAGAAGTAACTTTATGAATAGCTCTATCTGCCAGTGTGCCTTTTATTTGTCTAGAAAGCAATCTATCAGGTTTGTCCGCCAGTTCAAAATGCTTTTGTTTAAGTTTGCGAATGCAATTACCAACTTGTTCCCCAAGCATGTGGTTATATTCAGATTTTATCTTCAGAATGGCATTAAGTATATTTTCATCATTTGAGTTCTGGTACCTGACCTCCAAAACAGCCAATTCAGCCTGAATATCTGCAAAACGCTGAGATCTGGCCCTTTTGACCGAAGACTGATAAGAAATAATGTTGCCCCTCAGAACCACCTTAAATGTCTCCCACAAGACTGAATCAGACACATCACCTTTGTCATTAAAAAGAAGGAAATCTGAGATTTTAGCTGAAATGAAGTCCTTAAGTGCTTGATCCGAATTGATGGGGGGGATAAACTTCCAGTTGAACGATGGAGCATGAAGATTAAAGTGGATCTGAAGTAAGAGAGGGGCGTGATCTGAAATTAAGATCCCGTGATAGAGAGAACTGACTGTACGTGAAATCAATTTAGAATCAATTAAAAAGTGGTCAATTCTGGTAAAACTACCATGGGAGGGGGAAAAAAATGAGTATTTGCGATCGGAAGGATGCTGAAGCCTCCAGATATCCACTAAGTTTAGTGACTTAATGAGGTTATTTAAAACAGACACTGATTTCAAAGAAGAGGCAACCTTATTGGAGGACCTATCCAACACTGGATCGAGATAACAGTTGAAGTCACCTCCTATAATCATGTCCCTATTATTAAATTGTGCAATAATATCAAATATCTTGCAGAAAAAGTCGGGGCAGTCACAATTTGGGGCATAAATATTCAAAAGGGCAACAGGGATGGAATTAATTTCGCCAGTGACAAGCACATATCTCCCCCCCGGATCTGCAGACATGGAGTTAAAAATAAATGGAATAGACTTGCGGATAAGGATTGCAACCCCTCTAGCCTTGGAAGAAAAATTAGCCTGGTAAACCTGAGACACCCATGAAGATCTCAACCGTCTCTGCTCAGTTGGATGAATATGAGTCTCCTGCAAAAAGATAATATCAGATGAAAGTGATTTTAGATGTGAAAACACCTTCGCTCTTTTAAGTGCCTTACCAAGGCCTCTACAGTTCCAGGAAACAAAATTAATAGGACTCATGCTCGACTTAAAAGTGCTATTATCCTGCATTTATCACAACGTAAAAAAAGCAGCTGACAGGGTAAACAAAACAAAACACAGGCAATTTAACAGCAACAACGCAGAAACAAACACCCCAAAACTCACCCTTGCCGCAACATGAACAAAGCGGCATATCCCAAAATCTAGAGTGGAGGCTGCCGGGTAACAGAGCAAAAAAAAAAAAAAATCACAAGTGGGTAATCTAAACACAACACGCCGTGTTTACCTCCAGAAATTGTATAGATGTTAATATGCACCAAAGCTTAATCGAACTAGCAGACTAACTAGCACAGAATGATTAACAAAGTCATTTAATATGAGACAATGAATTGGCAAACCGCTCTGCATCAGTCGGTGAAGTGAAGGATTTCACAGTGTCATTTAAAGACACTTGCAGCTTGGCAGGAAAACGCAGGGAACATGTGGCTCCGGCCTCCACCAGCCTCTTCCTCACGGTGTTGAAAGCCTGGCGCTGCGCTGAAACCTCTGCTGTGTAGTCTGGGAATATGAAAACTTTCTGGCCGTGGTACATCAGAGGGGCTTGCTGTCGACTCAACCGCAGAATATTCATCACGTCGCGGTCATTGTGGACCCTGGCGATGATAATCCGAGGACGTTCATTAGGAAGTGGCTTTGGTCTCAGGGCACGATGCGCCCTATCAATTTTAACGGGCTTGGGAAAGCTGTCCTGTCCCAGCAGCTCAAAGATAAATTTTGAGACAAATTCTGCAGGTCGAGCCCCTTCTACACCTTCCTCGAGGCCAACAATCCGAATGTTTTGTCTGCGCGAGCGTCCCTCCAAGTCGTCAACCTTTTTCTTAAGAAGGCCGTTAGCCGCCGCTAGCTCGCTACATGATGACTCCAGGGCCGAAACACGGGCATCGGTAGAGGTTAGAGCCGAGTCCATGTCATCCAAACGGTGCCGGACCTCACTGTGCTCTGTCTGCAGAGTTGTTAAACGAGCTTCAATTGAGTCCAGACGTCCTTCCAGTGATTTCTTGAGAGTATCCACGAGTGTGTAGACTTTAGAAAGATCATCTTTGTGGCTATTGACGGCGGCTAGTATAGTCTCGTTGCTAACAGCGGAGCCCGCCTGAGCAGTCGACTTCTGGGCTTCGTCTTTCCTAGGCATGATGTGAAATGCCAAAATTAAAATAAACTGAAGAGACGGGTGCTAGCTACTCACTCGGTGAAAAAAAATAATATCTTTGGTGCAGTGAATAAGTTTTAAATGAAGGCAGTGACACGGAGCTCTGCAAAACACGTCTACTCCATTACAGCACACTAGCGCCCCCCCAATTAACTGCACATTTAAGTGAGATTTGTCAACACTATCACTGAAAGAGTCACACCGTCAGTTAAAAACTCTGACGGAGTTGACAAATATCACAGTGCAGCAAACACAGCTAGCATTGGGCTAATTAGCGCTAGCAAATTCACCAAGCTCACGCTTAGAACAGAAAACAAAAAACTCATCTCCCCACAGCTTACAGCATTAATATAACTCACCACGTTGGGCAACACTCATGGACGCCAGTAGAATATGATTTTATTGTATATTCAGCTTGTTAGCTTCAGCTAACGGCAGTCTCGGTGCATTACTGGCCTGCCGTAAGTTTCTTCTCTTGTTTCACCTCCCCTCCACCACCAATGCAAAACAACTACAGAGCCCCCTAGCGGAATGGGAGGAGTGAATCCAACAGGTGTGTTCACGCAGATTTATAAGGTTATATTACATAACATACAGTGTGTTACATGTAGGCCAAAAAGTTACATTTTGGTCTCATCTGACCATAACATCTTCCACACATTTGTTGTGTCTTCTGTAGGACTTTTGGTGAACATCAAACTTGATCTCTTCTGATGTTCGTTCAATGCAGACTTTCTTCTTGCCATTCTTCCACAATAGGCAGTTGTGAGGAGTGTGCGACCAATAGTTTCCTGTCAACAGAAGTTCTCCACAACTTTATATCTATAATCATGATGCTTTTTGCTCACGTTGGTTCGCTAACAAACCTCCAAGGCAGGGGTGTCAAGCTCATTTTCATTTCAGTCCACATCAAGATCCTGAATGTCCTCAAAGGGCTGGTTGTGGCAGAAGAAAGACAAGACTACACATTAACCAACTGTTGAAAAATTACTGAATAGTTATCACTGCATTTGATGAGTACTTGTGAACATTTAATAATATTGAAAATTTTTCATACTGATGTAATTTGTTCCAATACAAATAAAAACACATTTTATTTTATTTATTGATTAAAAATATATATTTATTTAGGCTTGGAACTGGAAGGTATCTGGGCGAGGAGGAGATTAAAAACGTCATGTATCTTGTACCTACTTCACAATTATGCACTATTTTCTAGGGGTTGTTCAAGATTCAAGGTGTACGAACAAATTTGAATAATCAAAAAATGAATTTGGACTGCTGGAGATAGGCACCCCTTCTGACCCCACTAGAAATAAGAGAATAAGATAATAGATGTATGGATGTAAAAAACTAATTTGATGTAAAGGTGGTACACTCTCTAATATTAAACTACACTATGAGAGATTTGGGCCATTTTAAAAGCAACTACTTTGAAATGAGATGTTGCACTGACAGACTGGGGATGCTGTGCAGATCAGATGGGGTAATGAAATATATGTTCTGCAGCAACTTTCACTTACACAGCTACTGACAGGATTAGCCTCAGCAATCATTATGGACCATGTACCTTTCTATGATATATTTGTATTTTAAATTGTATGTTTATGCATTCAGGGTCATGTCATTGGGGGGAGGGGAGACTAAAAGTGCAAAGCTATGCATTTCAAATGAATATTTTTGTATAAAGTAGCATCAGACTCATTGGATCATCTGCATATCTCTTGCATATATACAGTATGCTAATATAGAGTTCAGTTGATGGAGCACAGTGTGATGAGTACCAAGGTTAAAGCCGTGTTTCCCCAAAGGGACTGCTTTTAGCCTAAAATATGCAAACTTTCCCTCCAGAAGATTGTATGGGCAAAAACACCGACAGAGCTGCAGTCCTCCGAAACGCACAAGTTTCAGGTTCAAAGGTGTGCTTACAGTACAATAGATTCCCCTGAAAACACCTGACCTGATTCACTGTTGTCACCTAAACACACCTCTGGTTCACACAAATCCTGTTCTGTTATGTAATTCCCTCTTGCCAAAAAGGAAGTTACCACAGGCTGCTGAGCATGATGAGACAGGGTTCCTCCAGAATGTCCTGTGTTGTTGGGAAAACAAAGGTTTATGAGCAGTCTAAATAATTTTGTGAATCCACAAAGTACATGTCTTCTGATAGCATGTGGGCAATCACCTGACACCAAGAATGAAGGCCAGACCTACCATGTGTTCTACGTTTTTTTCTCATTAGAGCACATTAGTAGAAGGTGACTCATGATTGATTGCGTTATTATCCCACAATATCATTTCAGCACAAATTGGATGATTTCTTTGTCTGATAATGATTTTTCACATTCAGTTGCTAAATTCAGATTAGGACACAAAACTGAATAGAAAGATTAAAACTACCTTGTGAAAGTATTGGTGTACCTTGGCCCTTTTCACATTTTGACATACTGTAACCACAAACAAAAGTAACAAAAGTGTCTTGCAATTGAAAGGTTTCGTGTTCAATTCTAATTTTCGTCACATGCTGATGTGCCCCTGGGCACGTTGTCTGCTGTATAAGTTGTTGTATGCAAGGTGTTGACCCCCCTGACTTCCAGCTCTACAACTCAGGGGTGCTGATCAGATCCCTAGGTCTGTGACAGAATTCATAGAAAATGTATTTTGTTGGTTTATCAGACCACGTGCTAAGACTGTGTTTCAACTACTATAAAACTTAAGATTAACCAACACAATACTTGAATGTCCAGACTTCTCTAAACTTTCATGTGAATTGAAATTGTATGGTTTAACTGGGTTCAATAATTTTCTTTAATAGCAGAAAAATAATTAAGATAAATCTACCTAACCTAACCTAACTTTCCCTAATTCTGCAACTTAAGAATTCTAAGCAGAGGCTTTTGACGGATCAGGCGTTTCATACACCAGTCAAAGCAGATCTTCTGGAAGCAAAAGGCTTGATGAATTTCTTGATTGAAGAGAACTATAGGTCATACTTTTCTTCACCTCTTCCTTGATTAGAGGACTTGAATAAAAATTTGGATGGAGAGAACTGCAGCAGATAAGACTTTTCTTCACCTCTTACTTGATTAGAGGATTTGAAAACTTTCTTGATGTCTGCCCCTAGCGTTTAACCACAGGTAGAAAGGGGTCAGAATCTTGGTTCACAACACAGTTTAGAGAAATAAAACACAAATAAATATACTGTAATACTATACATGTATTGCTAGTAGCAGTTAGCTTGGTCACGGACCAAATCCCATTAGATTTCAAAGTTTTGACTAGAAGATAGCTAAGTTGTGCATGAAAGCTTTGCCACATCCATGTTTAAACTTCAAAGATAATAGAAATACAGCATATTTTTCTCAAAATGAAAAGTCAACATGCTGTTGGAGATTTGGTGCTATATGGTGCTTAATAACCATACAGTATATCACAGTTAAATCTTTCACATTTACCTGGTAAATCCATCTAGACTAGTGGATTTACTTTGTAAATAATTGTACTAGTTCCTCTTGGTTTATCTCTAAAGGTAGACCAAATACTACTAGTTGTGGTTATAATTGCATTACTATAGTAGTGTTGCTCTACTTTACCACAAAACAGGACTTCAAACTAAAATGCAGGCAAAACATCATCAAGTCATGTGGTGGTTCCTGCTAGTATCCTGGTGAAGTATTTCTCTTGTGCAGCTTAAAGATGACCTCTCGCTCCCAAAAGTTGACCTTGAGTAAAACATATGCATCATTGCTCAAAACAACAGCAACGTTTCTATTCAATAGCAGAGGACACTGGTACCAGAATAAAATGTTCCATCAAAGTATATACTGGGTGTCATTGCAGTATTATTGGATTAAAAGGCAGTAAAGGGAGCAGTCTTATATATTAAAATATATTAAACTAATTCAGCTATAGGCTGGTCACAATTATTGCTGGTCACAGTCATTTGCTGAGTCAAACATAAAATAGCTAAGTTTGCAGGTAGTAAAGGTCAAAGTCTATCAATGTTAGTACAATGAGAAAGGCATGAAATGCTAAAAACAATCTGGATCCAAGTCATTTACTAATACCATAGAATTGTTACTTTTACACAGCATGCCTTCTTTTGCACATCTAGTGCATGTTTTACTATTCTCACAATCACAAGCACACTATAAGTGCTGCTGCATGACTGCACCATGTGTGCAGTGCAGAATGGATGACTGCTGTATATTATACATGCAAAAGAGTCTCTGTGCCATCTAGTGGCAAGAAGTTAACATAAGTTCATATCCATTTCAAAACGGTGCTTTTTCACTTTTTAATTCTGAGAAGTATAGCTGTTACATTAAAAATGTTGTCAAAAAGATGAGAACTAATGGAAATTCATCTTGATCAATTTTAATATTCCAAATGTAATTTATTTTTGAACATTCAAAAATATCAAGTTGTACCATTTTTTTGTTTTTTGTTTTTTTCAAAATAAAGCAAATAAATTATATGAGCCACATACTTGGTCAAACATCAGAAATGATGTTATATTGTTTCCCCGTGCAAACAATATAAAAGTGGAATGGATCTAAATTTGTGAGCCGTTTGCTTCTATGACAAGACATCAAGTTATCCAATGTAACTCCCCACAGACTCGAGCACATCTTTACACTAAAAAACTAATTTTCTGTTTTCAAAAGAAAGAAAGTAAAATTTGAACATCAATCTCAAACTACTGGGAAGAAAACTGTAAATGCACCTGAAATTCAAGGATGAAATTCAAGGATGAATTCATCCTCATTCAAATGAAGAAACAAATGCTTCTTACTGTAATTTAAGATTCTATTATATAGGGTTTGGAAGTTAAACCATTTACTAAATGCAGAAGTACAGAGTTATAGTAAAATATTTAGCCACCAAGACACTACTAAAAAATGTAAAGCATAAAGTCTTGAATCGCAATGCAAAATCACTTTTCGTCTTTGGTCTACAAGACCAATTTCAGTGACAAACCTTTTTCCTAGACATGGGTAAGTAAAACCTGTCTCCTGAATCCTCCAGTCGGTTTATGGCTTTTTGGTGTCATGACTGAAGTCAAGGTAGGAATTCTGCAACACAGAGCTAAAACAACATCAGTCCAAAAAGAGGCAGGAAAAAATATTTATAATACGAGACCATGACCACCGCCCAACTGCATGGATTTTACTGTATGGACTCCAATTCAGTGTGAACCACATCACAGTAACTGACTGCAACAGACAGCAAGGATGCCCGTGGTAGGATGTAAAGAAATCTGTTGTGAAAAGTGGAATATAAAATCCCACTGTCAGCACACCATCAACAATGAGAACTGTAAATGTTTGATTTGATCTTTTGCACCTTCAGTAATTACAAGAAGACATATTTTAAAAGGAAAAAGCTGAGTTTAAAACATTAAATATTTCAATTAAGAACATTCTCCAAAAGATTATTTGCATTTCATAAATCAAGATGTTTCATTAGTTTTGCTCTCATTTCAAAGTTTTGGATTATTTTTCTTTTACTGGCCACTAGACTGCAGCAAGACACACAAAAGACGGAAGCTTTCTTTATAAAAAAAGAAAAAAGAAAGAAAACTTCTAGGAGTAATTGTACTGTGCTATGCTTTTTACTTTTACTTTCATTGTGAATTACTTTGATTGGTGTTATGTGATTTTTTCAAGAAAAAAAAGAGCAGATATTGAGCCTATATTAACCCCATATTTCCGTACAAACATATTTCATATTGGTTTCAGGTAATCTTTTAATTTGAAATTGGGTTTTTTATGTTTTAATACAATCATCATATTTAACAAGTGTAAAAGCTTTAAAACAGTCTGTGTGTAATTTATCAAAATAATGTGTTTAACTTTGTGAACCAAGTTCCTGAAATAATTTTTTTTTTCAATATTTTAATTTTTAAGATGTACCTTAACATTATGTATTCTCATTAGAAATACTTTGTACTGATCCAACATAAATACACACATAAATTAATATTTTTGTCTGTCTGATTACATAGTTTTCACAAATTTAATTAGAAATTATGAGCAAATATTTATTCAGAACTTGAGTGGCATTTTTTACCAAATAGTCTTTAACTCCTTGACTAGCTTTTGGGTGACTGCTGTTCTCTCTTCTGGAGCAAAAATACATTAAAGTAATTCTACTCAAGTAAAAGTTTTACTTACTAAAAAGTCTTTCAGTTATTAGTCTCCTCTTCTGTGAAAACAGCTCTGTAAGGCAGACACCCTGTTTACTTTTAGGACTAGGCTTCAAATGTTCCTATTTTGAAAAAGCTTAGTGGTTTAGTTTACTCTGAGTTACAGTATATTGTGTTATATTTATGCATGAAGTACAATTATTGCTGTCATTAATCTTCTGATCTCAGTTCAGTGAATTGGTGTTTGTCTGGTTTCGTTACAGTTAGTGTTTCCTATGGAAAATAGTAATGGCCCACACTTTCTGTTTTAGTGTTTCTCCCTTCTGTCTTCTCAACCACTAAATCGCTGCTGCAGATGGTCTGGTTATGCTTGGCTGCAAAGAGAACGACTCAGTTCAATTATCATTTACACCCACATATTATAATAAACTTTGCAAATTTAGCTCAGATAAAGCAGGAAAGAGATAATAAAAATATTGCTCCACTGTTGTGTGGTTTTTAGCTCAGCCAAAGCCAAAGTAAGCATCTGGGAAGAGGCCTTTGCTTTTTTCATTTTTCAAAAACTCTGAATATCTGTGTCATATGTATACAACGCTAATAGCATTTTTTTCTTTTTCAAAACAGTGAGGTTAGTAGGTCCAAATGGAAAAAAAAACACTTCTGCAAATGATCTGTTTGGAAAATATGTATACAATTGTTTCCTAAGGATCAGGTACTTCACATGGCGGCAGAATATGGAAAGAAAGCACTGATGGTCTTTTCATTGTATACATTGTGTAGAAATGCTGCTGTGAACTCATTACCTGCATGTGAGCCACAGTAGTGGCACACTCAGTCAGTATCTGTGTAATGCAATCACAAAACAGGAGAACGGCTAAAAAAATAATCTGTTTTTAATTTATTTATTTCCTTCCATCATCTGAAGTTTGGTTGAAAATGTAACATCCGAGAGAAAAACTCAGAAACAATAATCACAGGATGAAAGTTAAAACACTGATTGAGAGTTCAACTCTTCCACTCCATGAGTAAACCCTGAGATCTGACAGTGCAGTGAGAACCTGACATTTTGGCTTCAGCAACATAAAGAGGAATTGTGACAAAGGGCAGCTAAGGAGCAGTAAGATATAGAATGGAAACGAGGTGAACTTTAACATAAACAGGAAAATGACATGACAGGAACATGCTAGACTGCAAAGTGACCACAGCACCCAATACTGCCACCTGGCCACCATACAAAAAGTCTTCTTTTACAAATCAACAAAACTTGACAACTCAACAATGATGGCCCTCTCAGTAGTTCCGCAAGTGTAAAGATCTTTTTCCAATAATGCCATCAGCAGCTGAAGCTGCTCAAGAAATGTGAACAGGAAAAATAATAAGAAACCATACAGTCCATGTCTTCATTCAGAAGAATATGAGGGTGGGTTAAACAATTATATAACTGAACAGGCCTGCTTGGGACCAGTGCACAGTCTTCTCTTTAGAAGAGAGGGAGGTGAAATAAATAATATTTTGAGAGCCTGTAATTAATATAGCAGGCTATAATAAGTTATATATATATATATTTTTTTTTTTTTATTGCCTTCAGACTGCAGCAGTTTATGACCTCCTGTCATCTACAATAAATGTTTTAGACATATTTTCTTCATAATGAGATCATGAAAAACCTCCCTGGAAGGAAGAAATGCAGAAGTATTTATTAACCAGCATAGTAACCTTAAACTATTTTGATTCACATATGGCGATTTGGTTTGGATTTTAGTTTCATGGCTGTGGAAAATGCATGTGGTTAAATGTAATAAATATTCACCTCATAAATATATAATCATCATATCATTGTTGTATAAGAACAGAGGTTACAGTGAAATAACATCTAAACTCAATGATAGCAAAAAATAAAGATTGGCTATTAAGCAACGGTTGTGTAATACACATTTTCATGTGTATTACACCAGGAGTGCATTCCTGAGCCAACACCGGTAGTTTTGTTAATCTTTTGTTTCCTCTAGGTTACTTCGTGAAAACTTTCAGCTTAAATGATGAAACTGTACAGTGAATTTTACAAAGTGCTTTCTTTTTCTAAGATTTATTTTCTTTTTACAACTGGTAAAGAGCAAATGCAGGCTGTAGAACCTTGAATACAAGTAAAAACACTGACATCTGTTTTTCCCCCTAATCTCCACCCACTCCTCCCAGTTTTCATGTGTATGTTGGGTGGGGGTAGCGCCTCATTAGTGGTGAAGGCTCTCCCACTGCTTTAGGGTTTGCCAGCCTCCTTACAGAGACTTGCTACCACTTAGATCATTACTTTGGCCTCCACAACTAAAAGATGCACAATCAAATTTTTTGGACTAAAAACCTTAAAATGTTATATATTTCTAGACCAGTGAAAAAGTGCAACAGTAGTCATAGAGTTGAAACCAGATATTTACATACACTATATTTAAAAAATAAAATAAAATTCTTCTCATTCTCCGGCAATAGGTCAGACAAAACATTTACTTTATTTTCCTTAAGCCAAATTAGTTTCCTTAAATAATTTGGCTATATAAACAGGTTGGACGCATCAGTAAGAACATCAGAAAGTCCAATTTAACTTCCTGGCTGATGTGTTGAGATATTGTGCCACATTTCTTTATGTACTTTCTTTTTAGTGAAGTATATCAGTACCTCCTAAAGCAAAAGACAGACACGTCGCTCTAAACCATGCTAACATTACCTCACAGTTGGAATGGTGTTCTCAGGCTTGCAAGCCTTCCCCCTTTTCTTTTTCAAACAAATGTAATGATGGGTACTCTGGTGAAACACTTCGGTTTTAGCATCATAGAGCCAATGTTTTCATTATTTGTGTCTGTGCATGTTTGCTAAATGTAACCTGGCTTTTTTGCTACTTTTGGAATAGTCCTCACAGAGGGACTTCTCAGCTCATGTACAGGACTTGTTTGTGAATAATGTCACTCTCCAGCCAGCATTTTCACAAGGTCTTTGGTGCTGGATTTGATATTTATATTAGTATGAAGACATGTTTATAACTTGGATGTTGTTTCACATTTTCTTCAGTTATTTTTGACAACCTTCACTGTGCCCTGGTGCATCTTTTTGCTGTTAGCTTTTAGTACTCTTCTTCGTTTTTGGGTCGACCCTTGTGACCTCTGCAAACTGTGGATTTAACTAAGTGATGCAAATATAGCAAAATCTTTCAAGGGCAGCTAAACATTTTAGGTCGTTCAGAATAAATATAGTTGATATCAGAGTGACGTAGGAAAACTGAATGCTGAATCAAAAGTATCAGTTTGGGAGCAAGCACACTGCATACTCAATAAAAAGTCCAAACGTTTTATTGGTTTGTTATTAAATCGTACAAGCTATATCACATGTGTAGAAAAACTATGATTTATCTTGATTACAGTTTTTTAAATAAAAACCTACAGGGTGTAAAAAATTGTTCTTTAACGCCACTAGTGTTTACTACGTCGTTTTCACAACATCTGAAATTTCAGTACGTTAGGTGCTGCTGCATGACTAAACTATGTACCTTGCTGTTCTGCGTCAGTCGCTTGTCATACATATACATGCAAAAGAGCCACTGTGCCATCTACTGGTAAAAACTTATGGGAAACACAAATATGCTTCACTAAGCTGTGACCGCTTCCCGAACAATAAACGCTATTAATGTCAAAAATCAGAAATATCAGTACAGTGACAAAAAACTGAATTTCATTCAACCATGCTTTTATTTGCAAATGCACAAAATTTGTACATACCAAAAAAAAAAAAAATCCAGTGGAGCCTTTTTCTCTGAACTAAATAAATTACAATAAATCACCACATGACAAATAAACCAACTGCAGCTGGTATTACGGTACTCATTGAAGTAACGGGAAAGAGAAGTGATGTTAATTTTGTCAAGTGTGAGCAGTTTAACCAAAAGAAGTAACTGAATGTGAATCCCCAAATACCCCAAACACACAGTTGCACTGAAATACTCATTTTTGTTCTCAGAAGATGAAATCACAGATTCACACAGTTTTAAACTTCACAGTGAGACTAGGACCAGCCCATGAATATAACAAATCCTCAAATGAGGTTTGTAAAGGTCGTTCCTAACATTACTGCCTGAACTAATCCAGTCCACTGCAAGAACTGAGAACAATGTAACAGATCAACGGTGTACCTTCTGATACAAAGGACTCCCACACAATTAATTTGTTTCCAGAATTAAAGATTGTCATGCAAGTTAAAAAATATGCAAAATACAGAGCCTGAGTGAAACCTTTAATAGGCAAAATATCATAGAGAGATTTAGAGTGCAAACTCAAGATTCCCAAAAGGCACTTTGTCAAATTAAGATCCATAGATCTATATTTGTGATAAATGTTATCAAAAATGGGAAAAGCGTTATCATAAATGTGGGTGTAAGTAAAGAATGGCTCCCGAATCCTCCAGCTTTTTTAAGGCTTTGGCTTCATGGTTGAGATCATGGTAGGAATTCTGCAATAGCAAAGAAAACAACGTCGGTTCAGACAGACATAGATGTACTGAAGACATTTAAAATGCAAAACCATGACCACCACCCACCTTCATGGATTTCATAGTGTCATATCCATAGTAGTGGATGGGTTGCCGCGGATTATTTGAACTGGGATATCCAAATCCAGCGATGTGGACCACATCACAGTAGTTGAGTGCAACATAGACAGCAAGGATGCCAGTAGTAGGGTGAACAGAACTCTGTAGGAAAGGGGGGAAGATGGGAAGTGGTGAAAAATAAACAAACAGTCACTCCTAAAGAATGTCCCAATGTTTGGTTGTATCCATCCTGACAACAGCAACAACAAGAAATTAAAAGAATGAGCAAAGAAAACATCTTGCGAAAAGTCAAGGAGGTGTGTATTTTGAAAAGCTTCATGCATGATTCATGTTTTCCATTTTCAAGCAGGATTTCAGGAATGACTCATCTACCACTAGATGGTAGTAGAGAGAAAGACTTGCTGATGCATTGAGCTTGTTGAACACCAGTATCACCCTTGGAATGCGCCGAATGCAAAATAAAAATATAATTTTAAGATTTTTAGATAAAAAGGGATTTTTTTTTCCAACTGATTTTCAGTCATATTAAAGACGTTACCAAATATAGATGTTAGTACATAACTCTGGGTCAAATACGACAATATGCTAGTCTTAAAACCACTAAGTTGGACATTGTTCTATTTAACAACTTGGAGGCTTTTGTATAAAACAACATGCAAAGAGGATACTTAAGAAAAATGGTTAAATATGCAAAACAAATACTGGTTCAAAATAAACATCTATTCATTTATTTATTGTTTATCATTTATTTATTATTCAACCAAATTAACATATGGTCGAAACTATTGAGCATAAATCTGCAGCTTGATAATTCATAGCTGCCAAGGTTTTACACCACTTAAACATTTCACATTGTCACATGACAACCACAAACTTCAGTGTGTTTTAACGTTTATGTGACAGATAATCACAAAACAGAGCAAACTTGTCAAGTAAAAGGAAAATGATATGCCCTTCCATTTTGTGTTTGAGCCATTTTACCAAATACAACAGGCAAAGTAGTCAGACTCTGAATGCACAAAGCTGTTTAAGACAAAGCTGGAGGATTTTCAGCTGTAAACTAATTCAGGGGGGCTGAATATAAATGTAAACACTTTTCAAACTTTTTGTATGGAAAAAAAAATTCTCTCTGCTTCCCAAATATGCATGCTTTGTATTTTTCAATTAAATTAAATCCCAATAAAATACATATTAGTGTGTGGGTGTTATGTGACATAACTTAAAAAGGCTAAAGAGATATGAATAGTTTTGCAAGGCGCTGTACAGTTTATTTTAGTCTATAAAATATGTATCTCAATTCCAGACAGATTTGTGGTCCTGAACCACATCCACCAAAACCATTTTAAAAACCACCTGAATGCAAATGCTCAATAACAGCTCCACGAGAAAAATGTTCCACTGCCAAAAGCTAGTAATTAAACATATTTTAAAAATTACTGCACACTTGACATAATTGGTCATATGAAAAGTGCAACAGAACCATCATTGTGAAAGAAAACTATAAAGAAAACAAAAAAACATAACTACAAGTACAAACACTGTTTGAAAGGAAAGATGATACTTTTAAGAATGACACAGCTAAATTTGTTGCTGCAGAGTAAGTCTACAACATAACTCAACCAGCATGTCAAACTGTGTCACAACAACTGTTACTGGAAGGACAGCTTCCAGCACCCTCACCACACAAAAAACAAAAACTAGTGGTACTTTCAAAGGTACAGAAACATGTCTGTTCAAATCTGTCCTGTTTCAGATCTGTGCAAGAATTAAGTAACCAATACAAATTTCAGAAATAAAGCAAGATCAGCATCATAAACATCACTTTGAAATAATAAAGTCAGGGAGACAAAGGGCAGAAAATATAGGTTGCCATGTTTCCTCCTATTCTTATGGACTTTGTTAAGCTTGTCAAGGTTCTATCTTTTGCAGCTTTAGGGTGAATATCCAAATTTGGTGACTTTAATGAACAAACAAAATGACCCTTACACATATCACAGTTATGTTGCAAAACACTGATTATCTTGTCAAAAGAGAGAGAAAATCTTTTGACAACTATCACTGAGACCATTTGACCTCAGCTGGAGCTCAAAGTCCAGTTTTGTGTCTCTGCAAACTGCCACATTTCCAGCCAGAACAAATAAAAAAAAGTGTTTTTGTTTAATTTAGAGGGTTGAACTGATCTGTGTTAGAAGTAGATAAAGGTGTTTTTTTTTCCCTTTATCTCAAGTTTTGGGTCCAGTAGAGAACATTCCGAGATAAATGGCACTTTTTTTTTTTCCATTTCAAACTGAAAATGAAAAAAAAAAAGAAAACTTTTTTCAACCATCCCTCATCTCAAATATGTGCGAGTCCCAGAATAAACGTATGCATCATTTCATCAGAATTTAACTATACAATGCTTCTAAGACTGATGTTATAAGAGTAATTACTCATGTGTGACGTTTACAAGGTCAAATCGTATGCAAAGTTGCTCATCAGATTCTACATTAAAATACTTGAGGCAAAGAGAGGGCATGATGGTAGGAGGACCAATAGAAAATACAACAGCAACTGGCTCAAAAGATAAGTGATTTGGGAGGTGGGGCAGCCTTATCTGAGCCGGGTTTACCGTCACCAAATTTGAACCCAACAGTAAATCCAGCAGCTGAAGAACCAGCCCACTCCCGGAGGAAGCAATAAGGAACATGTTGAAGTAAACAAGCTAAATCTGAAGGACGAACTATATCAAAACGGCTACATCTAGATCTATTAAGTGCATTATAACCACAATAAAGTCTATTGACTGGTTGTATGACATAAACACATGGAGTGACAAGCTTTTATGTTTTTTTTTACAGAGTCATTGCCCCTAACTTGTATTTGTTCTTCAGCAGAAATTAGTGAAACATTACTAAACTGTGCAGCTCTCTGGTGTTTCTGCTTTTGAAGTTACGGAAATGTTTGCCTGATGGCAGCATTTCAAAAAGTTCTTGGAGAAGGGCTGACAAATCTCTGGTGAAGTTCAGTCATGTTTATCCACAGATAGTGAAACAAATTAAAGCATAATTATATGATAAGTAAAGCAGTTCATCATCTGACTGTTGACTGGATCATTTTTATAAATGTCCTTTTTTTTAAAAAAAAAAAAAAAAAAGAAAAAGAAAACTAAAGACGCTGAAGACAGAATGACTCTTGTTTCTTGGATAGGTCAGTCTGACACTGTCAGGTGAATAAGTACTTCTACTACTAAGAATATTCCCCCCACTCATTTTACATCTTGCAGAAGATTATTAGCATTAGTCCGTTAATATCTCTTCCCTCAGCTGCTTCCTCTGTTATCAAATGGTTCTAAAAAGGGTCCTGGTTGCTGATAAGTTGCTTTGTCCTGCTGGCCTTGCTGATGCACGTATCAGTCTTTACAGTGGAATGTTTCCCCCTCCCTAAAGCTGATATCCTCGCTAAGCTAACTTTTTAAGTTTACACAATCATTTAGGCATTTATAGTGGATGTTTTTTTCCTTTCTTGCTGTTGAATAAGTGAACCTGATACACCACTACACTGAACTTCACACATCAGCAACTGGTCAAAAGTTACAGTTTACATTTATGGATAAACATTTGCAGTACCAGTAGTATCTTTTTTTGCACATTTTGTGAAGACAAAGACAGCTGGGCATTATGTTCAGCCAACCCTTACCTAGCACACTTGTTTTTGCGCGGTTGCGAGGGGTGATGGCGCCTATATCCAGCAGTCACAGGGCGAGAGTGGAATACTGGACAGATTGGCAGTCCAGACATTACATTGAACTACTTACAAAGGCCAATTGAACCTATATTTGTCAGTTAAAAAGCTTTAGGAAATGTTTCGAAACTTTTTTGTTATGCCTTCAGCCTTAGATCAACCACAAAACCTCAAGATTATCGGAGCAAAAACCAACCCAAAAAGAGATAAAATCTTTTTGTTTAAAAAAAAAAAAAAACCTCTGGAGATAGACTTTCTTGAAAGGTTTTCAAAGTGATCTCAACATTCCTCCAGGCTTGTTGACAATCTTTCAAACGCCTAAAATTAGCTGCTACTTCTCCCTAATGCCAGTATTTTTAATAGGAATACCTATAAAATCCTACAGCTTTTACAGCATACAGAGGCTGTTACGCTAAAGAGATAAGGCAACGTTATTCACAAGGGACAAAGGTTGCTTGATATCAGCAAAAATATTCAAATCATTAGTAAATATTATAAACAAGATGTTTGCTTAGTGAGGTAAAGTGAGGCGATGTTTCATAAAAACAGGAGATGTATTAATCCACGATCGAAGGCAGCAAGACAGTTTAGCTTCTTGGAACAAGAAACCAACAGAAGCAAAACACAAAGGAAGTCGATTCATTTGCGTCACCACATTATAAAAAGAAATGTTATAAAAAGAAAAAACAAAAAACCACATGCAGGATTCAATGAATTGCTTATTTTATACATGATTATTTTTATTTGAAACATTTTAATAAATACCTTGTCTATTATTTTAAGGGAGGACTCAACAAGAAAGCATCAAGGAATGATTTGTTTCAATCCAGAGTTATAACGTACTTTACCTCCCATATTTGGGTTAATCAGGATCCTCAAATCCAGCACTGAAGGCCCATGTCCTGCAACTTTTAGATACAGGACATGGGCCATCTCTGGTGCAACGCACCCAAAGCAAATGGAGAACTTCACTGCACACTGAATAGGTAATTCAGCCAGAGCCCAGCTAGTGACCAGATTATCTGACTCAAAACCTTCACAGAAAGATGTTGCCAATACAGATTTTATCAAACGTTTAAGCCATGCCTCTTGCAAAAGCATCATTCTGAACAGGACATTGTGATTAACACCTCCACTTTGGTATCACTTGAGTGTGCAACAACAACAAAAAGTCACAGAGGCAAACTGTTTCTAAGTGGATCATGTGTGTCAACATCACAACACAACGGGGTGTGTAGGCGTGTGTGTGGGCGTGGGTGTGTGTGGACTAAAACGTGTCTATCTCTTGAGATCAGGTTTGGAATAGTGGTGGTGTGTGAATGTTGCAACAGATAAAGTGAAGGGGGGGTAGTAGTTACACGTGAGGCTTCAACAAACCAGAAACTTCCTTTCCATTTGGCACAGACGAACAAGAAAAAAGGCTAAATTAATCACAGATTCTGCAAAAAAAAAAAAATTAAAAAAATGTGTTATGAAAAATTCAAAACCTTAGTTTAGACTCAAGTCCCTCCCCTTCCAAACACTTTAAACCAGCATCTTTCCACTCATTCTTCCTGCCCACATTCCTCACACTCTGGCCCTTCCCATACAGTATGTGCAGATGTTGCAGAGCTCCTGTTGGGTGAGCCCGCTGACTGCGTGTAGGATCCCCGTCTTCCCACTGCTCATTCCTCTCATGCACCAACCACTTGTGTTTGTATTGCAGCCAAAAAGAGTAACACCCCCCAGTCACTGTTCAACAAAAAGGATCCAGAACAGAGGGGATAAAACAAGGTACATGAGCATTACGAAGCAAAGTAGTTGTGAAAGGAAACGAGAGAATTCAGTCCAAATATGTGTAATGAAATCCAGCTTAAGGCCCAGGATTTCCAAATCCGATCAGTAAGGTTTAGACAACAGTTGCTCTTTCATAACCGTGCAGTTAATCCTTCTACTTGTATTTGTTTTGATAGTTATTTTGTCTATTTTTTTATACCATTAAATCAGTTCGAACACATAAATCTGGGGGAAAATTGGCCCCAAATAAGGAGATTTACCACAAAATAATAAAAAACAGAGAATACATAGGCTTGGCACTGAAAGAAAATGTTAAAAACAGAAGCATCTGGTTAAAATTTATACAAAATTCTTGCTATGAAACTGAATTAGCCATGGTTTTACTATGCAGCCCCAAAAGCAGGAGGCACTAATGACAAGTAGAAGGTAATCTTCACCATGTTGTACTGTATTTATAAATACAAAACATCAACTTTAAGTACATAGCCAAAATTTCAAGCAACTGGTGTTTCAATGTGATGTATATACAGAGTTAAAGACAAATTACTGGAGAAACTGTGGCTAATCAGGGGATAATCCATCCAACCTTCTTAACATTCATGTGGGAAACAGTGATGAGCAAGCAGAAAACAAAAAAGAAGCAAAAAGAAAAAAAAATTCTTGTGGGAAAACTGGAGTTTAGGATACACTGAGCCGCAGCACAGCCATCAAATGGTGCTCATAAATAATTGCTTACAAGCAGAACAGATTTCCCTCAAAACAGACAGTAAAGATCTATTTATATAGTAGTGAGTTTTCAACATATCAATGTGTAAGAGCAGGAAAGTGTATTTTTATACTACTTTTTAAAGAAAATTATGAGGAAAATTATGCCTTGTAACAGCTTATTGATAATCTATCAATAGTAATTTAATATTAATTAAAGAAAAATACAAACTTAACAGCTTCTTGCAAACTAGTCTGGGACTTTTACTTTGGGATTAGTCCATAACTTTTAAGACTAGAAGGTGCCTGTATCTGCAGTAACGTGAGGAAAGATGGATTCCCTTGAACCACCATTTGCATACGTTACTGAAAATCAATCCGGATGTACATCTGCATACAAAAAACAACACTAAAAAAGTTTTTAATATTTGCAGTTTTGTGTGTTTTGAGTCCCTTTAGGAAATGGAATAAAATTTTAGACCTAAATAAATAAAATAGTTTTGGGAGTTTTTAGTCTGGTCAAATGACAAAACTAATCAAATTTGACCAAAACAGTGCAACGGTCAAATGAATAAATAAACCTGAATAATATTTTAACTAAAGGCTTTAAGTATAAGTTCATAATTTCCATGATACTATAAACATTTAGATAAAAGAAACCCCTCACCTGTTTTCCCTTTTGAAAAAGA
Source organism: Xiphophorus couchianus (assembly GCF_001444195.1). Taxonomy (NCBI): domain Eukaryota; kingdom Metazoa; phylum Chordata; class Actinopteri; order Cyprinodontiformes; family Poeciliidae; genus Xiphophorus; species Xiphophorus couchianus. Next base: position 13,231,681 of record NC_040245.1, on the reverse strand, counting down.
ATCTTGAGAAGTTTATCTGCCGTCTGGTGCAGAAAATGGGGGTCCAGCACTCGGATTTTGCTTACATCACCCAACCAGATTTGGGGCGGGGGTTTCCAGAAACCTTTCCTAACCTTTGAGGGCAACAGAGAGAGAGGGAGAGTGAGAGAAAAAACACACAAAAAAACCAGGACATTATAAAAGCAAAAGCAACAGAAAGATTCATATGCATAAAAACGACATGTACTCGCTTGGAAGAAGCATTTAATGTAAGCAAACTGAGATGCAATTAAACCTAATGTCTGCAGGCCACTGAATCGATGTGCAAATTAGCAGGTAATGACCCTGCAACTATTAGCAGTAGGAGGCCGGAGATGCCGGGAGCAACAGAGTGAAGGATGTCTGCAATGGAAACACCATTAACTCTGAATAGCAGTGGCTTTGCCCAAGTAATTCTTCCAGATATGCAAGACTTTAGGGACCGTTTTGAGACAAAGAGGAAAGTTGAAGAAAGTTAAAATGCAAGTGTGGGAGAATGTGCGTGCTCTCGCACACACATCCCTTACCCTTTTTTCATTATAGATTATCTCTTTGAGCCAGCGTAGGTCTTGTTGTTTGAAAGGCACTAGGACCATGAGTGTGTCCGGGTCGTTATGCAGCGCAGGGTTGTAGGAGGCGGACTCAGGGTAGAAGAACCTCATGGTGGTCTTGTTTCCTACGTCCTCCTCATAGCCTCTTACAGGAGCATCATTCAACCTAAAGCAAGGAAGAATTTAAGATTTGAATAAAAATCTTTAGTCAAATGTGCTCTTTGAATAATGCACTTGCACAATGCATTTCTTTAATCGGCTCCATTTTTTTAAGTCATGTTTTTCCTTTGGATTCATTCCGTTCTCCGAGGGTGCGTCTCAATACACACCCTCGTTTTCACTTCCGATGAAATGACAAGACCTTTGGACTCCAACACTTCCATTCAAGAACTGCTCATGCCACTTTCAACTGAAAGCTGTAAGCAAAGCTCTGCATGAGATTTACGGCTACAAAAAGTTAGCATTCATTATAAAAATCCAAACATATCTACTTGAAAACTCATTTAAGTGTTTTAATTAAACAATAAAACATCAAAATACATAAACAACCATTTTTAAACAATAAAATACTGTTGAACCATGACAGTTTGCACTGTGACTTCACAGCAAGAGAAGGTGCTGAGCTTAAATATCTGACAATGACTCTCCATGGAGTTTGTATGTTTTCCCCAGGCATGTGTGGGTTCTCTCTGGATACTCAAAGTTTCTCCCACCGTCCAAAATACCCATGTTAGGTTAATTTACTGGTCCAAATTGTTCTCACATCAAAGTATGTGTGCATAGTTTTACATAAACTAGACTGGCAACCATCTAAAGTTATTGCAACTTCATGTCTACCAGACACGGTTATCAATATACAAGCAATCCTCTTGATTTTTTTTCCTTGAAATGGTCTCCGACTGCCACTATTTTCAAAACATTGACTGCCAAAGGTCAGTTTGATTTGATGGGTCAGTTGACTGCCAAAGGTCAGTTTGATTTGATGGGTCAGTTGACTGCCAAAGGTCAGTTTGATTTGATGGGTCAGTTAATTTTTAACACAGTAGGGGATAGAGAGTGTGCTTCTGTTTTACTGGAAACCTCAGGGTCCAGTCTTTGGTTATTGTTTATGACGTGGCTCCGTTGATGTTTTTAAGCCAAGACCTTTAGCATCATTCACTAGAGCAGTTCACAGCAAAACAGCTGGAAATCTGAGATCGTGTTTCTCAATGGAGCAAAAAAGCAGAATGGTACCGACAGAGGCCATCTTTGTTGATAGCAGGTAGGAATGAGAGATGGATAGACTAATTTGAGGCTTTGCTTTTAGTAATGAGGGTGCTGGTTCAATCTGTCACATGGAAGAAGAATCCGAATAAAAAAGGCAAAGTTCTTAGCTTACTGATCTATTTAGATTCAAATAATAAGGGAAGCAATTGATAAAATGATCAAATACAAATTTAAACAGACCCCAAGATTGAAGAAGCAAAAATTAGCGTCCTCTGTAGGGATCCTTCAATGAGGAGCTTGAAAGTATTATTAGAGTAAGAAATTGTCACCCAATCTCAAAAATGTGAAGTAAAATTAGTTGGATATGAGGATAGAAGGAAAGATCGGTATGCTCTCATATTTTTAGTGACAAATCTGTCACCAAGAAAACAAAACTATTGTAAACCTTAATGTGATTTCTGAGGACAGGCATATTGGCTTACCAATTTGCAAACTTATACTGGCGTGTTTTGTGCAGTAATATTTTTAAAAGCAAAAACTGCAATTTATGATTCAACAAGTAGAGACACCTCACTATGCATTCCTTAAAAAATAGTAGATGCATTTTATCAATTTGAAGACATTCTTGCCATACAAATCTTTCAAATCCAAGCAACAGTAAAAACCCTACCAATCAGTGCACAGTCAGACATTGTTTGGCTAGGTAAATAGTTTGCACTTTGAAAGCTTAAGAAACTAAAGTCAGATTTTATCCAGCTGAGTTTTCACACAAAACCAGAAAGATGACGTCAAACTCTTAGGCACGCACTGGATCCTGTATGTCAATAACCTTAGTCTACTTGGCTGGTAAATCATTAGCTTCTTAGAAAAACGGAAAGATGTGAGGGAGGAGTAGAACGGGGCTGTAAGGGGAGAAAAATGCCTTGTGAACAGGCCAAAATCTGCTTATTCAAAGCAAGTTTATAAAGACTCTGCAAATCTAACTTTACAGCTTTGGACTGAACATGTGCGTTCAAACACTTGACTAGTTTGTTAAACCTAACCACATTGGGGCACTGAACTCCTTAAGGGGTTGGTGGGTATTATGTAAAATTGACTTTTATTATTGTTATTTTTAATTCCCTCATCAAAAACATACCTAGAATGTTGTTTTGATTCTCTCTTTTATGCATGTTTGAAAGAAAATGGAGGCACTAGTCAAATGTTGCAAATGTTTGAACTCTCTGGTTTTAAAAGAAGAGCATACAATGGAATTGTGGCACTATTAGTTTATGTCCCAGGCTAGAAGTTTGTAGTTTTTAGCTAGAAAAGAATAAATTAAGAAAAAATAATTAGTTTGATCCTTGCTTACCTAATGACAACATCATATTTATTGATGATGCTTCCCAAGGAGCTGTTTTTAATGACAAATCCATTGCCGATAACTGCACAGGTTCTGCACTCAAGGCTGAGGAGATAAATATCACATTAACACATCTGGTTTCAAAACGGGAAAGTTCTGTGGTTAACAGCTTTTCTGTGTCTGCAAATTGGAAACAGTAGGGTTCTAAAAGCAATACATCTATCACATAAATTGGCAACATTGACAAATGCTGGCAAAAAAAAACATTGGCAAAAAATTTCTAGTTTCTTGGAATCTATGAGAAAATTATTTTATAACCAAAACATAAATTTTAATACCTAAAATATCCAAAGAGTGCTGGGAGCAATTAACCTCATTCTATTCTGATATTACTTACTTTTCAATTTTGGCTGGCACATGGTAATTGGAAGAAATAGCAAGAACTTTGAGTAGCAGCAACTCTTGGAAAGAAGAAAGAAAAGTTACACAATGAAAACGTTTTACAGTTTTAAAACCTCAAAACAACAATGTGCATTAATCAGGTGAGGTTCTATAAATTAAGCCAGAAATTATTAATGAACTACATGTGTCACAATAGCAGCAATCAAGTGCACACACACACACACACGGCATTTGCAAAGAAGATGGAAGCCTGCACCAGGAGTGTTACATTTGTCATCCAAGTTGAAACAAAGCATGTACAAGCCAACTAACTATCTACTAATTACTTTGCAGGTAGAGCATTCATATCTTTTGAACTTTGTCATGTTCGTTCACATTAAAACCAAACATGTCTGCACATTTTGTCTGGCTTGATACAGGACAGATGGATCAAAATGAAGTGGTGTATAACTGAAGTGGAAATAAAATACATGGTTTTCTCAAACGCTGAAAAGGTACAGTCCCTACTTCTTCAGCCCCCAGATTTAAAATGTCTGTGGATGCATCATGTTCAAGTAATTTAAAGTTATGTTACTTGGGTTCTAGTTCAGTAAAATGATGTTTGGCTGCTGAATACAAAACAGGAACACAGGAAGGGAAATTGAGTTTGATGAATTATCCGAGCAAAATATAAGAGAAAAAAAGAGAGACAACATTCCAGAGCCGTCACTGGGTCTGCTGCCAGGCAACACTCTCAACTATGCTGTTTTTGTAAAATAGTAGACTAATAATTTCTAAAATATATTTACTTCATATCTAAAAAGTTGAAAACACCTAATTTCTGAATCTTTCTAAACTTTCTTGTAATCTCTTACAGTGGTCAGTTGATCAACTGTTTTTCCAAAATTCTTGAATATTACAGTTTTATGGGGGTAAATGCCAAATTAATGGCAACAGAAGCCTTGGAAAGATTTATGTCTAACATCCCAGTAACTAAGTTCAGCCAAATCATTTCCAGCAACAGCTAACGAGAAATATTTAAGAACATGATCATCATGAGGATGATGTGAGAGAACCTGAGCAGATAGACCTGAGGAAAGAAGAGCAGTGCAAAGTACATACCACTGCCTTTAATGCCGTAAGGTAAAGGCAGCTGGGACATATGCTCCCGCCAGAAGAAATCCTTCATTTTCAGAAAAAGTTGCGTCTGTCTGCTGATGCTGCGCGAGAAGCATAAGGGCAGAAATTATAGCATGAAACAACTCTGCCAGGCTTCAGCATTTACATAATTTATATTACAGTATATGAGCCACGCTTAAAAAGATTGTTTGAATTTTTGAAAAGTTCTATATTCGTTTGTGATGACACAATTTACTATTAGATTAGACAGAACTACTTTAATCCCTCATGAAGGATCCCCAGGGAAAATCAGTTTCCAGCAGCAGTGCACCAACAGAAAAAGAACTGCTTTGCAAAAACTAGATCACAATACAATAGAAAAATGGAGAATATAAAAACAGGAAAAAATATTCATATACATCTTTTAAAAAATTATATTGAATAAGAGTGTAATAATTTTGCCAGTCGTATCAGAAAGTGAAACTCATGAGACATATTCCAAGCATTAATGGCTTACAGAAAATGACAACCAAAAATTCAGCATCTCAGAAAAATGTGAACACTGAAAAATGTCATTAATGGAAACACTCAGTGAGACACTCCAATTACCTAATCAACTCAAAACGTCTACAAATGTTTCCTGAGCCTATAAAAAAGTTTCACTCTGTCAGTTGGTTACACAATCTTGCATAAGATTGCTGACTTGACAGATGTCCAGAAGACAGTCACCAACACCCTTAGCAAGGAGGGTAAGTCACAAAAGGACATTTTTGAAGAAGCTGGTTGTTCAGAGTTGTGTATATAAGCATATTAACAGAAAATTCAGTAGAAAGAAGAGTTGTGGTCCAGAAACAGGAAGAACTGCAGCCTTGAGAGGAGTGTCAAGCAAAATCCATTCCAGAAGAGCCACGACTCAGACGAATACTAAAAAAAAAGGGCTCTATTCCCCTTGTCAAGTCACTCCTGAACCAGAGACAACTTCAGAGACATAAAGAAAAAAGGAACCGGACTTTTTTCATAGTTCAGAGTTCTGTTTTCAGATGAAAGTAAATTCTGCATTTCATTTAGAAATCAAGGCGGAAGAGTAGAGATACTCTAATATCTCTCATCTCTTCAAGGAACAGATAATCATGTTCCTTGAAGTAGAAGGTGAAGTTTCCACAGTCAGTGATGATTTAGGGTGCTATGTCATCTGCCGGTGTTGGTCAACTGTGTTTTCTGAAGTCCACAGTTGATGCAGCCGTCTAACAGGAAATTCAAGAGCAGGAATCAGCACATGCCCACTGCGTACGGTACCAAAATCTTCTTAAATAACCACGGTGTTTCTTTTCTTGACTGGTCAGAAAACATTCATGACCTTTAACCCTATAGAAAATCTATGGGTTGTTAAGACCCAACAAGGTAGATGACCTGATGGCAGCCATCAAAGCAATCTGGGCTTCCATTACACTTACACAGTGCCACATCTTATGGATGCAGTAATTGATGCAAGAGGAAACCAAACCAAGTGTTGAGCTACAGAATTGTACATACCACCTGTCAGAAATCTGGCACTGAGCTTGAAAAAAAAAACATACAAAAAAACAAAAACAAACATGTTTTTGGTCTAATGTGATATTCTAATTTGCTGAGACACTGACATTTGGGGTTTTATCTGTAAGCCAAATTTATTAGAAGTAGAAATAATTAAAGCTTGCAGAATAGAAAATGACCACTTCACTAACTGAGATGCAAGAAGGAAAGAAAACTGTATTTTTTAATGCAATATTGTAATTTTTGAGAAATGCATAATATGCATGTCACATGGTATGTTGCACAGTATTCATTACCTAGATGTGCTTGTCATCTAGTTTTCAATTAGGGCAGACTTAACCACAGTGTGACAGTCATACCAGCACATGAAAACCAACCTTAATCATGTATTTGACATATACCTGAACCTGCTCAAATGTTCTTGTAACCATTCTTGATATTAACCAGACTCATGAGACGATCAACAATTTACATGATGTCATTCATCAGCAATTTTCCCCCTTTAAATTGCTTCACTGACGGTCTCTACTGAGGAGCAGGAAAAGGGGGAAAAAAACAACATTAACAGAGCCTGTCGAGTGAAACTAATGTGGCAGATTGTAATACGTAAAACAAATTCTTTCCCACATTCACTGGCATCAGACTGCAGCACTTTATGATCTCCGTCTTTGACAGAGAGTCTCTCAGACATTTATTACCCACATAAGGGAGCTGGCTCCCTGCAGGACATCCGGACAGACCTCTGTAGGAGATGTCTAATTAGTGAAATGTCTCTGTGATTGCCAGGAAAACCTTCTCATGAGTGTAAAAACACAAAAGCAATGGGCAGTTAATCTTAAACTAATTGCATGCCTTTGCAAAGATCTTCAATTTGAACTGCTTCAATTGAAAAACAGTGAAAATTTTTTCCATTGTTTTTAGTTTTGGTTTGTTCAAAATAAATAAAAACCCACCGGGCAAACAAGCACTGATCCTAGACGAGGTCGAATCACGTCACAGATAGCGACCATATCTATATTTTCTGAGAGCCCACATAAATACCAGCAATCCCTTGATATTATTGAAAGGAATGAATGAGAAGGGGGTTGATGCCATCAAGCAAGGATTCCTTATCAAACCATGGCTTTGTCTCTTTCCAAAGAGTTTATCAAGAGCACATTCATGGAAGAGATTTTTCTCTTTTTTTTCGTCTTATTCATTCACTCTCAAAATTACTTCCGGAATGCATTCGACTTGAGAAAATGAAAGTTGATATAAAGACTGTCTGGATGGAAACTCATTCCTTAACGGTGTGTTTTGCTCCAGTTCTTCCTAAATATGCCACCCATTTGTTCCTGTAATGGAGTGAGTGAGGAGTTGAGGGGGAGGAGAAGGAATGGTGCAAAAAAACACAAAAATGCCATTACTCACTTAAAGTTAAGGCTCTCCCACTTTTTTTGAGTTAGCCAGCCTCCACACAGCGACTTGCTACTGCTCAGAATCTTACTGGAACCGCCATACCTGAAAAACACAAATACCACCACTAAGAAACAGCTGCTGAAATCCCAAAGAAAATGTGTTCCAGTAATAGTTTCCAGATCACTGAAAAAGAAAAAAGTGCAGGAGTGGGTACATATGAGGTTTCATTTTGCAAAAAAAAAAAAAAAAAAATGCTGTATGCTTTTTTAACCTGAAGTGACTAAGCACTGTGCAGGCCTCGTGAGATGACGGTTTTACCAGAAATGGGCAGCATGCAGAGTGTACGACTTCAATGTGTGTTGAATTACCTCCGGAGTACGATGTAGGAGTAGTAGTATGTGACAACGGAGATGAAGAGCACGAGAATTGGGAGAAGCCTAAGGCACCATGCTGAAGTGATAAAAAAAAAAAAAAAGTTAAAATAAAAGTACGCAATATATATTTTGTTATATCTTTACAGCATTTTTTCTTTAGTACAGTGAAAGATGTAAAAATAGATAAAAAAGTTAAAGACCTTTGCCACATAATCTGAGCAGGTGTACATTTGTGCCAACATAAGTGAAAAGAGAAACTGAGATAAGCTTACTGGTCTTCTAGTATCAGTGGCTATTTAGAGTCACATTTTCAAGATCACAGTGGAATATCCACATATTAGAGTTTCAGGTTACAAGCAAGGTAGACCCTTTGACCTTTGGTACAGAACCTATTAATATCTGTTTGAATTCAGGCAACGTTTCAAGAAATGCAAGCTAGACCACTAAAAATTTGAATCAAAAGCTAATGGGCAGATTGAATTTGATTAGCTTGTTGCTGGTGGAACTGGGTTTCCAGCTGTGGCAGCAGCTGGTGAAAAACTATTGATGGGTCTGATGTGTCTATAGATTTCCCTCCTATATCCTAACGTATTTGTGAAAATGTCACCATGGCGTGACAGTATGGTACAAGCAGATAATGTGGGGGGAAAAAAGAAGAAAAAAGAAAGGAGCTTCTCTGCCTTCTCCCAGTCCTAATTAGAAACAACCAATCAGAACCAGGAGGGTCTTTGCACTGCCAATCTGTGTGGTTGTAATTTTATGTAAAAGCCTTCTATCATTGTGCCTTCTTTTTCAGGCAGTTGAGCCTTTTTAAATCCCTGCCACTGATGCTGCTACCCCAACAGATGACGTTGGAAGAGAGGACACTCTCGACAGACATTTAGCGTCTTGTTGCAAACCTAGAAAGATAAGCTTTCTCCAGAAGTAATCTGCCGTGTCCTTTTATGTAGATTGTGTCTGCTTTCCAGTTGGTTGTCCACATGAACACCAAGGTATTTTCTTCAATCACTTTTCAATCACTTTTCTTCAATCACAATGTTAACTAAATCTAAGAACCCACGGAGGAACAGAAGCCGTAGCTTACCACCCGTTTGTAAAATCCTTTGCATTGTCCACTGAAGGTGGAGAATTCAGGCTAAACTACTTATCTGCTATTGTTGCCTTTATTAAATTTATTACCATGGAAAGCCAAAACCTTCTGGGATCTTCCAGGCAGTGGTGAAATTTGAGAGTGTCAAAGACAGGTTCAGTTGCACCAAATGTTTATCACTTTCCTCTAACAACCAAACACGATTGGCTATTTAGCTCCACTACTTGGTCGCTATCAGCAGCGCTAAAGAAGAGAACTGAGTCTGTTAGGAAAAATCTACTGTTAAATTCACTGGTTCACACGGTAGAATTTTAAAATCGTTGGCTGATTTTCAAACCCTGAGAGATCACACACACACACCACGTTAAAAAAAATCATAGGTATAACAGTTTTGTGTCCAGCCAAACAAGAAGGAGCAAAATACCCGTACTAATTCCACTCATGAACATTTAAATTCCAGATTAAAAAAACCCCCATAACATCTGTACAGGAATTCAGAGCAAACAAACATGGCAGATGATTTAGAAGCAATGGAGACATTTTGTGGAGTTCTCTTGAGTGATACAAATGTTACAAAGAGAAAAGGCTTTTAGTAAAGGAGCAGAGCTCTGGTTGAATTAATACATGTTTTGTTATAATCAACTTGTATCAAGTTAATGATGGGTAGCTGAAAAGTTACCAGGCACATCAATTGCTGTCCAACTCTTCATCCTGTCATTTCGGTTACGACAAGCTAAGATTAACTGTCATTCCAATAATTGGGGCGTTCTAAGATTGTCAGAAAGGGGAAATGAGAACAAAAATCAGCATAAAAATCTTGTCACGTGAACAAGAGTTTAGTTGGTGAAAACGTGAAAATAATTCAGATTATACTATAAAGGAAAATAGGCAAATACAATTTTTAATTATGTTTTAACCATTTTTAGATTATTTTTTTCCCTCCTCATCAGGGACGGCACTCCAGTGCCCCCTATGGACCAGCCGCCGCTGGTTTCAAGATTTTTGCTTTTGAAGCAGAAACTCCTTCTACCTAACCTAACAGAAAGCCTGGCATCTACAAAGTGTAATTAAGACAAATAAGAAAGTACAATATCCAAGCAGAATCACATGCAGTGTAGGCATGGCAGGTTACTGTATACTAATGTTTTAAAAGGTTGTGGTTTTGAAATTACTGATGTTTTTAAACCATTAAAATGAGTTATGATTTTTTTTAACAGCAGGTCAGATACAGTGTCAATGTGGTTTGAGTTTTCTCCAGCTGTATGAAGCGTAGACTGACACCATGACACCTCTCATACCTGATGCTGTGTCGTGTTAGACCAGCTGGTTGATAGACTACTACACTCTTGGTATTACAGGAAAAACAAATTTAGCTGTTTGGAACAAATTACCGTTTTTAGAAAAACCTAGGTCTCAGCATAGAAAGCAAATGAGCGCCACCCTTTGCTTTCATTACAGCAATGCTGTTTACAATCAGCAGTATACAAGAGGCAGGTCTGTCAAGCAGCTAACAGTTAGCTGCTAACTGTTCGAGATGACACCCGGACTAGTTAGCTAGACAAAAAGTTGCAATAAGTTCTTAAAAACTATTACTAAAGTTAACTAATGCACTGTAAATACTATTTGCAGAAAAGTTTAAAAATCAAAATATGCAAGGAATTGCTACTAAAAAAACTATTCCTACTGTTGAATAAGAAAAAAAACTTAGCATTTTTCCTGAATTAACAAGTCACACTTTTTTAGCCCCATAGTTTTGCTAGTCCTGCAACTTATAGTCCAGTGCAATTTCTTTTAATGACACATTTATTGACTGTTGTATTACATGTTAAATCATAGTGACAGAAATGTGCCAAGGAGTAAACATTACCATCTGCAGCGGAAAGGAAAGCTAATCGCACTCTGAGGATCGAGTCCACACAAAGGGTACTTAAAGATTATGCTGCCAGGAGAGGCCGGTGAATGGTGCAGTTTTGTCTCTGAGCCTTGGTAGTTGCCAAGGAGATTAATATAAATTACTTTCGGGCAGGCCTTCAGACAGCATTTTGCCGGCGGAGCAGACATGTTCCTGACCACCCTGGACATCGGTGCATCAGAAACTGCCAGCAGACTTCCAAACCAAGCTCGACTGGTTGCATTAGTATGTTGAAAAGCAGGCAACTGAACACAACTTGTCAACATATCATGTGCTTAACATGGTTAAGGTCTCCCTTACGTTTGACAACTTCTAAATAAATGTGGCCAGCCGAGGGCAACTGTGGTTTTTCCTTTTCATTAGGCTTTTTTTTAATGATGCAATTCATCCTCCAAAGCAGCTTAGTCTAAAAAATATGGTAATTGAACCGACATTAAAAATGCTCTCCAATATTTATTTATAGCCTTCAGGATTTTGGTATATAGACTTGAGCAAAAGTAAAACAATATGGAAAGCTATTCTGCCATTTTAGCATAAAGGAAAAGGACATAACTGACTCATGACAAATGTAGAAGGGCTTTCATTTGTGAGAATTAATGTCAATATCCCATCAAGACAGACATCCAAATCTGATGTAATCAGTGTTATAAGAAAATCTTACTTTTAGCAGTAGTCTGGGACATCTTCACATCCTCCTTAGTCTGCTCATGTCTCCACAGTGCATGATCTTACCCTGAGTGAGACAAACAAATGAAAATACTTAGATTTACTGGAAAACTGTGCTCTCTGGAAAAGAATTCTAGTAAAATCCAGTGTGCACAAAACACTTAAGATTTTTTGGCACTAGTGGCCTCTGTTGAACAGCAAATTGTGAGGAAACTAGGAGGAGAGAGGGGGGAAGATTAACAGCAAATGGCCTGCAACCAGAAATTGAACCGAGGACAACTGTGTCAAGGATCATTATATTACATATTTGGTGTACTACCTTATGTACCATGAACCTTGTCTTTTATCTACTGACAGCTCATGTGTCATCAATGACCTCAAATCACATCTGATTATGCCTTGAGCAAAATGAATCTTGTGCTTGTTATGTTGGAATAGAAGTAATGCAATACTGGTGTAACTCCTACACAGAACCATGCTCATTTTACCCATGAGTCAGCAAAATAGTGAAAACCACATGACCAGTTCAAATAACTACAAGGACACACTGCAGATTGTGCACTGTAATATGTTCTATGAACTTTCAAGAGGATTCCTATGAGTATATTAAAACCTGAAAAATGATACAGTCTTCTCAATGAGAATAAGGCCATAATGTACCGATACTGAGCAGGATATGGGGCATTGCATATAAAATGGGCAAATTGCCAACAAATGTGAACAACAAGCAGTAACTTTTCTTGTCAACACAGAATATGGACAGAACCATATTATTTTTATTCATTAGTTACTCAAAGCTGCAGTCAGTCAGTTTGTAAAAAATCTTTAATTGGAAAAACAATTTCTTACAATAAAACTGGAACAAAACTTGTTTAAATTAAAAAAAAAAAAAAGCTCAATTTCAAAGTGATCTCAGCAGCAAAGTAAAATTTTATTCATAAATGAATATTTGAAATTGTCTTGATAAATGCTGGTAACCGATCAGTAAAATGGTTGTAGATACTGTAGTAAATTTTCACCCTTACAAAAAGTCACAATTGGAATTTTTTTGGTTCCAAACGACAAATGTGCTACTATTTAACCAAAAAATTATATATAGCTTTACTTTTTCCCTATCCCCATTTTATCACAAAGAATGTTTCCTTGCTGATTACATGAAAGACGTTCAAGTTCTTCCAACAAAATTAATACAATAAGTCACATGTCTAAAGTATTCTTTTGTGACTCTGCGCTTAAAGTATTTTAGAGTCAATTCTTTTGAAATGCTCTCTGAAATTGTTTTTTTATACAATTATTTCAATGTATGCTTTGAACTTTGTTAAACGTTCGGTTCTGCAAAGAGTCTAAGTAATTAGTTTATCACGTTTAGGAATGTTACTGACACTTCAATGCTGCTAAACAGCATCTTTTCTATCAGCGTCCTACACGTTTTTTTATGCCTCACCATCTGCTGAAAGGTATCAGTCACAAACAGAACGGATGAAGTTGACCCACCAATGTTACATCTATGCTCCACCTCAGAAAGTAATTACAAACTCATCGCAACCATGATCCATAAGGGAACAAGAATATGATGTAATATTCAACACAAAAAAACCACATGCAAATAAAACAGAGCCACCAGATATGCTTAAAAATGTCGATTCTCAGGTTCCACATGAAAAAGAGAATTATATTTTGCCTACACTTTCATTTTAATTAGTACCGTTTTTATTTTGCAGTTTTATTTTCAGATATTTTAATGCTCTAAAATGTTAATGTACTGTTACAGTAGTGTTGATGGTTGTTCATGTGGACAGACAAAAAAAATAAATACATAAAATTAATAGGTAGTCAAATAATTTGTGTGCTACTTATTACTAAATCAACATTGAAAGGAAATCGAATTGTGACTGGCAGAATCAAAACTGAATTGAGGTTCTTAAAAATACCCAGCCCTAATAATTTATGTTTTCTCAAATTAATATTCAAGTTTATCAACAATCTAGCTTCTGAAATCTCTTGGTTAATTTCACCTGGAGACAAAGCAGAAGGTAACCCGGAAGGTAACAATAGAAGCACAGTCGCTGGAGTGTTTCAGATACAGTGTTCAAAGCAGGCCAGACTGGGAAAAGGAAGAGCACACAACACCGCAAGGCTCTCTGGATTGTTGACTGAAGATGTTTGGCACCAGCAGAAAGAAATATTTAGTCAGGTCAGAAAAGCTCTTCAACAAAGACATGCTTAAATTATTTCTGTACATCTAAGGATGTTCCTCAGATGTATTACAAAGGATACATAACATTTTTTAATAATAAATATTTCTCCCAGACTGCTATAAATCCCACAGCATTGTACATTGTATTTTATGTAGCTAAATTTTGAGCCAGTCTGAGAAGAGCACCCTTTTACACCCTTTGCCTTCCTCTGACCCTCATAACATCTGGTAATTCATTACCAGAAGTTATAATAACTTCAATAGTAGTTCCGCTATTGAAAACAGATTTGAGGTTGGGCCACTAGAAAGTTATTCTGGCACCTGAGCTGAAGAACACTGCAACTCCTCCACATATACCATGGCTGCTTTTCTGATTAATCGTCTCATTGCCAGGCTGGTCAGTTTTGATTCAAAGCTATATCTTGGTAGGTTTGCACATCTGTCTCTCTCTTTCCAATGTTGGAATGATGGATAGTGAGTCACAGTAGCTGTGTTTCCATTAACCACAGAATGGCACAAACTGAAATTACAAAAATTTGTTCATTTAATGGAAAATGCATCAATTTAGAAAAATCTCATGTTTTTTGATAAGCTGCTGCGCTAGGATGAGGTGGTTTGTGGCCGTATCAAAACAGATGTATTTCACAGAAATGCAATGGAAACATGGAAACAACTTTTTTCATCACAGAAGACACATGATCAACAGCCAGATGTTATTACTGGCAAAAACGATAAAGAAGACGACGACAAGAAGTAGATCTAAATTATATACGTTTATGGAAGTAATGTGACAAAGTGTGGAAAAGTGCAAGGCACCATTATACCAGGAATAGGAAATACAGTGAGGGCAACAGGGCCTCTCATACAGTCTCTGTACAGAGCATACCTTCCTGACAGATTGTTGTGCAATTTATTAGATTGATTCTAAAGAGGGTAAAGTTCTGGTAAAATGCTTTAAGACTGTCATAAATTATGACCTTCAGTGAAAAGCCTACTTCTGTAAAACTCGTTCTCATCCACCAGCTGCTATCATTAAAGCACAGACACACAGAATAATAAGTGTTCTTTCAGAATAGAGATCCTACATATCTAGAGGATTTATAATCCGTGATTTTAATCCAGTCAAACACACTTAATCTGATGACCACCTGACATTTTGAGCATTATGATAGGAAAATCTCTCAATTTGACACACGCATGTCTTAAAGCATCTGCATGTGACAAGGCATCTTTGTGAGCAAAAAAAAAAAAAAAAACGAGTGCAGAAAGTACTTTAGATGTCATAGAGAACTTGAGCATTTGTCTCAACCGTGGTGAATGTGTATTTGAGTCCCAGGATGCATGATACTATATGCTTTCTGGCCACATTTTGTCATGAACATAGAAGTGCAAGAAAACTGTGCTGTACTTCTATGTTAATAAGAAATTAACATAGAAAGAAACAGCTAATTGACAGCGTCCTAACCACTTTCACACATCATACTGTCTCATGTTTCCTGTCAATAATGTTCTTAATATTTATGGTGAAACAACGTTGGTTTTAAAGCATCCATTTCCAGCCAGAAAAAAGTCATTTAAAAACCAGCAAGTGTTGGGCGATATGGACTTATAATTTTATCACAATATTTTGTGTTGCTAGGCAATAAGTACTATTTATTACTTCTTTTTTAGTTAACTAGTGACTGGAATCATCACTCCCTAAACAAATACTGCTCTTGAAAAAACACCCTTTTGTGATACAATTCATTCAGACAGCAGCCACATAAAGAAGTGCGATTTGTATCACTAAGTAGGCGTGTCACAAAAAGGAATTGATCGCACAATAAATTAAAACAAGCTCAGTTTCCATTTGCATTATTATCATCAGAGAAAAATAGTGTAAAAAAAAAAAGTAAAATAATTTAAAAAAACAAACAAACATCAATTTGAATTTATCATGTCAAAAGATTAAGGTACAATAAATGCCCACTCATAGCAGCAAGATTTACATTTTTACTCAAGTACTTTTAACTGCTAAGGTCACATGTACAAACAAAATATATGTACACATTGGCTTCACCTGTAAATTGAAACATGTTTTAGGGTTTCCATTTAGCAGCAGTTTCGGCTGTTATCACATGACTCGGTCAGGCAGCTACCTGCCTCTTCAGGTACCTGCCATGCATGAGTTCCACCAGGTATGAGAAAACAAAAACACTTCAGAAGATTCATTCAGTTTCATTTTGGCATATTCTTATTTGCAAGTATGCTCATCTTGTAATTTATCCCCATTAAAATAAGCTGAGTGATCTATTGGAAAAATTAGAGAAAGTAATTGGAATTCATATTGCCCAAATTTTAGACGTTTCTGTCACTGTAGTAATATGATTAAATGTTATTTTAAAATAACTGGTGGCATTTATTAATGTAATTTAACATTTCTGTTTTTTTTTTTGTTCTATCTTAGGTGTAATGGTTTTACATGTTGAAGCAAACATTTGAGAAAATAATCATAAAATGCTGACCATAAATCAAGCAGCTGTATAAACTACCTTAATGACATACTTTTAACATGTTTAGGTGCACTTGCTCTTAGTTATCAGGCTCAGGATTTTCAGTAGTTAAACTATGATTAGGTCACCCAGTTCTGTTTAAGATAAAGTGATTGGTTAGTCTCTGCACAAGTTTAAAATGGCAACTCTCTAACAAAACATTGCAACTGTTTACACTGACTTAATTTTGAGAACAGCAAGCAAAGGCAGGGTCTGCAAAGACAGAATGCAATGGGGTGCATCTGTGCATGTAAACAAATCCAGAAACAGAACTTCTAATGATTCAGCAGGTCAATTCCAGTTACTGCTCTGAAACTCAATCAGATGTTTGCTGTATCTATAAAATAGAAAAATTCTGTATAGTTTCCATTGGTAGGTGACCCTTTTCCATTGGTTTGGTACTGTTCACTCAAACGTGTCACAGAAAGGATAAATATCTTCAGGACTCACCATCCTCATCTACCATTTGCACTAAACAGCATGTGATTTACCCGAGCCATTACTGCTTCTGGTTTGTTGCTCAGCAAAAGGTTGCAAACATACAAAAGACAGTAAGAGATTCCTTGGTTACAGGGGGTGTTTGAACCTCATTTATAAGCCTGAAGGATGCTATTTTGAAAAGACAAGGAGCTGCTAAGCTGTTACTGGAGCAAAATACAGAAAGATGCTTCGATGGTGAATGAACTGCCTTGCTGCTAAACAGGAAATGTCATAACAGGGAAGTCTCAGCAGCAGGTGAAGTTTGTTTTTGTCTTACTCTTTAGATGGTGTGTGATCTTTGGGAGAACTATGCAAGGGACCTAATGTGTGCAACAATTTGCAAGCATTTACTACATCAGTGGCCCTCAACTTGCCCCTCCTCCCCTAAGTAACTTAGCAGAATGACAGTTTACTTTTGGGGGGAAAAAAAGGAAAAAAAAAAAACACCAGTGGTTGTGTAATGTGATGCCATACAAGGAACAGTTACATGTTCCTAAGATGAACATTTTGAGGCCAGATTTTTCAAGTCTCACTAACTGATTCAAGCAGGAATGAGTCACTGTTGTACAGGGCAGATCATGTGTTTCAGCCGCTTTGCTGAAAAGATCCCACAACCTTAAACTCCTTTAATTTCAACATTTAACAAGGCCTTCCTTATCAAAAAGCCTGCACCAACAGAAAAAGATTACGAAGAGAAAAAGTTATTAAGCAATCAAAAGAAAAAAAATTGAAATTCTAAAATTTAACAATATTTTAAACAATAAAGTCACAAAAAATATATATAGTGCCAGCAATGACAGTGAAACTCTCACCAAGATGATGGTGGCGCTAAACACAGCAGATGAAGACAAATCAGGTGAAGAAGAAGGAAAAGAAACAAACAGACAAACATTTATTTATTTATTTATTTTTTTGGAGTTGATAAGTTGAACAGAAATCATCCAGAACCCACCTTGTTGGCCAAGTGATCCCCAGAGAAAATATACTAAAATACCAGAAAACAAATTGGTCTGTATGGACCAGATCCTTATTAATACTCCTAAAAGAACTGTTCGTCAATCACTTGTTCTACTTAGTTCAAAGTACTTAAGACAGTGGTTTCCAATCAGTCCTCACGAACTACTGTCCTACACAAGATAAGATAATTTATTAGTCTCCCATAGGAGAAATTTTCCCAAGAAGCAGGAGCAAAACTGTAGAACAACAACAAGAACAGCACATCCAAAAAGGACAATAGCCATAAATACAAAAAAGTAAAAGTACATAAAAACACAAATGTCAGATCGGCAGTGCATCCCCATAACCATTTCCATTCACATACATCTTCTACATGTTACTTTTGATCACCATCTGGGCCTCTTATTACTCTGTACAGGCCCTGCTAGTCTGCCATTTATCAGGCTAATGGAGAGTGGTACAAACAAATGTTTCAGACTGTTATACTTACACAAAGGAAGCCTGAAACTGTATGTTTTAGAGGAATCTCTTTCCAGGACACCTGATTCAAATGA
This sequence comes from Xiphophorus couchianus, assembly GCF_001444195.1. NCBI lineage: Eukaryota > Metazoa > Chordata > Actinopteri > Cyprinodontiformes > Poeciliidae > Xiphophorus > Xiphophorus couchianus. The sequence goes on along the minus strand of NC_040245.1, from coordinate 13,213,372 downwards.
TCGCATGATCTCTTCTGCATGTCATCAAATGCTGCAGAAGACCGTTAATCAGCCAGTTATATGTGACAGATGCACTGCAGAACAGCAGGCCTTGAAGACCAAGGTAAGAAACCACTGCCTTAAGGGACCATTATGGGAAGACTAATATAAAAGTAGAGATCCATCAGTTTGAGTTACAGCTCTAATTAGATGTTATTCCAATATATCTTAATTTAAAACCACCTTGGACCCTTCCTCCTGTTATGGGAAGGATGGAATATGTTTCTCAAGGGCATAGTAGTCATTTTATTTTACCACCATTTACATTTTTAAATTCCTTATTCTAATTTCCTGAAAACATCCTTGAGTTATAGGTGTAGGTATTGTGGATAAAGTCTGCTTATTAGGAATCTAAGCAAAGATATTTTTTAATGACAATGCCTCACTGAACTGCTGGTATGAGTATGCCAGAGCAGTCATTCTCCCCTTTGTAGATGCAAACTAAACTTTCAAAACCTTACAGCCTTAAAAAAAAAATACATTGATGTTTTATTAGATAAAAAAACAATTGTAACGCGTTTACTGTAAATTCTATCCATGGGTTAATATTTGTCTTATCTTCATATACAAACTCCACCCAGCTCATTTCTGTGCAACATTGAACTATAAATAGTGTTTATACTGTCATAAAATAAAACTGCTTGACAATTGTTTTGGTTGAAAATGCGCAACACGTTAAACTGTCATGATGTGATCAAAATAAGTTGATCTTTGCTTCATCCCAAGCTCCCTATAGGCTACTCCTCCAAAAAAAATAAACCCGTTCAAGCGACTCCTTCCTACCCGACTCAAAGCGGTTCAAATTGGTCCCACTTACCAGCGAAGCTGCTGGGCAGATGCGACCTAATCCACGCAGAAGACCTTCTCTGATCTACAGCAGTTGATGTTGCAACCAAGTTCACGTTGCTTTTGTGAGAGTCCTTTTTTTTTTCTGGGGGGGGGGGGAAAGCGAATACAAATAAAACGCACACGCCTGTTCCGTTTACATGCGAGTGGAGGAACGTGTGATGCGGCAAAGGCACAAAACCGCTCGTCGCAGGCAAGCAGGCTCACACCCTGACTCATGTGAACGCTGCGAGGAGAAAGCGGTTTCTGGAAGGCGCTCTCTCTTTTACCAGAGAGTTCCTCTTTTCTCCCCCTCCTTTTTTTTTAATCGGCCGAAGGACGCATGCGCATCTTGACACGCTTTTATTGTGAGGTTAATCAAAATTCTTGGGAAACTGAGCGAATCAGAAAGTCATGCATAGGCTAACATATAGAAACACTAGATATTTACAACTATAATTATAAGAATAGTAAAGTAACTTCAAATTAACATAAAATCTAATTGTGTCTCGCAGTTGTGCATCATTTAGAAAATTGGGATCTTTCCCCCATTTAAGTCACTGAAGGAACCAGATTATTGAAATGATCTTCCAGATCAGAAAAAAATTAAATAAACAGGACATAATGTAACATAACACTCAAACATACTGACGTAGTTTTAAAGATTCAAAACCGTTACTAATGTACACTGATCAGATGGAATTAGTAAACAACGGGGCAAAAAAGTACCTTGTTAACAGATGTCAAAATAGACTGAATTCTAACTGTTTAGTTAATTTCAGTTTATTTTTAATGTTCTCATTCACAAAAAATAATTTCAATGCATTTTAAAGGAAAAACATCAAATTTACAATTATACAAAATACATAACAAAGCAAATCCATAGTGCAGTCCATAGAGGGATTCATTTTGGTGACACACAATAGACTACAATATCATCCTGAATATGACTAAGATTATTTTCCCAATTAGAATAAATATCTACATAAGTAAACCTAGATAACTACATGCAGTAATGGATTTTGCTGCAATTTGTTACAGACTTCTGAATTGCATGAGGTTCAACTTAAGATCTTTCAGAGAGAGATGAATCCTGAGCCAAGATGGATCACAAAGCTGAAGCATATTGATATTAATCATATAGTCTTCAGAGCTTGAATTTAAATTTAAATGATTGTAATGTTTTATTGCATGCATTTGTGCATATTCACCACACCTAAAATAAGCAAATACCATATTTGTCACATTGTGCCTTAAGTACGCATTTGATTTCACAGTAATGGAACTGCCAACTGTCTGACTTCTTACTACATTAGTGCACCTGAAGAACGCATTGCTTTCTCACTGCTGAGTGATGCATTTGTTTGGTTTTTGACTTCTTCCATCAGGTGTTGGCTGAAAAGATAGTGATGTTGTCACAGGCTATACTGCCAGTGCATGCATGCTGGGCCTGACTAGTGAGAGCTGACACACACGAGTCTTAGTCTTTCTGCTAAGCAGTTTTGGCAGCAGTAGCAGGTGATGGAGCAGCTCTGTTTAAAACATTGTTGGGACTTGAAAATAATGTTATTGGAATGGATCGAACAGACCATATGGCTTTCTAAATAACTTGATTTGAAAGAGACGTGAGGAGCTGGCCATCCCACTCCAGCCTGGTCCTCTTCACACACTTTTTTGACTAACTTTACAAATTGTTCCCAGTTTATACTGACAACACTACTTTGATGGCACAACAGATTTTGTTTTATCTAATCCACTATAAGAAGTTTACAATATGTAAATTCAATCCCAAATGTTCTGGGCATGATTCAGATTTACACTACAACTCACATTAATAAAGATAAATATGAAAAAAACATAAGTGCCAATGCTTTACAAAAGTATTTACATCCACGGAACCATTTTATATTTCATCATATTACAATGTATTTCGTTTTGAGAAGTTTTTCTCCTTTTTTTTTTTTACAAAGAAATATTTCATTTGATAATGATAATGTAATGATAAAGTATTTTAAGCAGAACAATTTAATTAGCTTTTTAAATACATGTGATCTGCAATTATTTCATGCAAAAGCTGCTGCCATCAGTTTCCAAGATCCATGGTTTGCACTGTCCGGTATATCACATCTGTTTCTTGACAGAGAGACACCTGTTGTGATGGGAGGGGTCTCAACTACACACAGATTCCAGAGTTTCTACCCAAGAACAGATAAATCTTGCTCACTTCTGAACATGAGAAAAGCCACGTGAAAGAGGAACAACCCGCAGTCGTTCCTCTATCCACTTTGAATTTTGACCCCTGCTGGCAAATCCAGGCAAATCCAAATATGTTGGCTGAGGTATTGAATCCTTCCAGATCAATGATCTTAGGCAAATTTTAACAAACTTTGGCAACCCTTCACATCCAGTCAGTCTTGTTGATACAATAAGCAGACATGCTCGGTGTCTGTTCAGTCTGATCTGTTGTAACTACACAGAGAGTTGCTACCTACTTATACAGGGATTATCACAAAGTTTCAGAGAGTCTGGGAACCAACATTTCTGGCACAGCTTTGACAAAGACCTTCAAAGCCTTTGAAATGGGGGAGATTTCCATGCTTATCTAAACCCTCCCTAAGTTCCAGTAGGGAACTCAGGGAGGTCCCCTACTGGAGCTCAACGAATTAGTAACTGAAATTAACATTTTTCCCCATGCATATACAAGTGACTGAAAGAAGCTATTTTCTCAAATTTTCACCCACTTTCCACTTTCCACTTTCACCCTTACATTATGCTAAGGTTAAACTTGATTAGTTTTAAAGAATGCAAAGTACTCTTTAAGTTTCAAACAAGACTCCATATCCTCAGAAACAACTAATTTAGTACAACAAAAAAAGAAAATATGCACCCGTGTTATGAATTATAAAGGTTTCTAAACGAAGAGGCATTGGTGGTGTTCTGTGTCAGAAATGCCAAAACAGAGAATAGCCGTAGCATGCTAGTTGGATTAAATATGGCTTAATCTACTCCACCATGCACTCACATCTTTTATCGTTTTTCATCTGTCCATCCAACCATCAGAGGTCCACACCTTAGCTCCGAGGCTGAGAAAGCTCATTGAAAGAAAGCTCATTTCAGCTGCTTCTATTATCCTTTCAGACATGATCAATAATTCATGACCATAAATGGGAGTTGTAATTTAGATGGATTGTAGATTAGGAGTTGGACTTTTGTCTCAGATCTTTCTTCACCACAATAAACTGGAACAATTTCCTAACCCTTCGTCCAATCACCAGTGAGTGAAACACCAACAAACTTGAACTCCACTTGCAGTACATACCCTCCCATCTGGAGAAGAAACAGTTTTTTGTTGGTTTTTTTTCGGTTGAGAACAATGTTCTCATGCAGCCTCTGAAATGCAGATTAAAGGTCATTGTTTGAAGACACACACAAAGCATGAAATCATCTGCAAAAAACAAAGATCAAATATTGAGGGTCCCAATCTTATGCCCTCCTGTCAATGGCAACTACATTGCTGAGATTCAGTACATTTAATTTCAGAGTTTAGCTTAATAATCACACAAAAAGCCCACGCCCACAGCACACACTGTGTGCTTATCACAAAGTGATACACACAATATAAATCTGTGTACTGTGGGCGTGGGCTTTAATTATAATATTAACGTGAGTAAAATAAGTTGTTTTTCATCTTGTTCCCTAATGTCTATCTATACAAGACAGTTTTGACCTGTAATAGCAGATGCCGCTACGGTTAATATAGCAAAAATGCAAGCAATTTGTTTTTTGGAAGTCTGCTATATTAGATTTTAGAATCAGATAAGGTACTTACCAATTTATCAGTTTGCAACAGGAAACATTACTGATTTTTAACAGGATCTTAAATTGAAAGCCAGTCATATTGTAAGACGAAATGTCTAACATTGCAAGGTTGACAAACTCACAAAGTCTTCTGCTTTTTTATTTAATTTTCATTAAGTTGTCCAGAATCAATAATTAAATCTTAATACAGAGGTTACTTATCTTTTTGTACTAAATCACAAAAACGAACAATTAAATACTGCAAATTTAGGGAATTAGAAATTAAAAATGAAAAATAGTAAGATAAAGTGCAAAGCTTCTCAGAAAAGAAAAGTGTAGCCTCTATATTTCTGTTGTATACTTTATGTCTATTATAACGTCTCTTTCTTAATTGTAAGGGATCAAGATTAGAAAAAAAATAAGGGATACAACTGTTTTATTGCAACATTTTCCTCACTGTTCCGTCCTGGAAACAGGTTAATTGTTCACAATGGGAACATTCAAATGTCAACCAAGAAGGTTAAGTTGACCTTTCAAAGAAAAAAAAAACTTAGTCGATTCTATAATTGTTTTGATTAGGAGCACACAGAAAGTGCTCCCAAGTGATGGCTGCTGTGAAGATGGCCCTGTAGTGTAGAAAAATCCTTTGATAGAATATGGCGGCAACATTTCAGATCTCTTAAACATAAGAAAATAAGAAAAAGATAAAAAATATATTTTAACAACCTCAACTTAGATATCCACCAATCATCCTGCACAAAGCTGGGAGTCATGAGCAACCTTTCAGCATAGAAAAGGGAGGGTGTTAAAGTCTTCACATGTGAATTTATCAGTCTAACAGTGACAATGAAGGATGTCCTCGGTCTATTGGTGTTACGCTGCGTCGTTCTGTATCTCCTCCGTAGTGGTAAAATTGAAACAAGGCCCAAAGTGAATGGCTGGCATCAGCACTGATCACTAAGATTGTCAAGAGAGATGCCAGCAATTTTAATCACTTTTTTAGGAATACTTGGTAAGCAATTCATATTCCTGACTGAAAGTGACCCATGCCAATCAATAAGAGAATAGGTAAGAATGAACTAAATGGAAAGCTCCCTTTTATAGAAAGAGGAGCTGTTATAGATCCAAAACATAAAATCGTCACACACATTTGTCTTGTTAAAATAAAGTATAACAATCTCCTAATTTTGTGAGTAGACCATGGAATTAAAGCAAAATCACAAATGTGCATGCATAATAAAGAATAAAAACTTTGGTTGTACCAAATATTTTCCTTTTTAAGATTCTGTTAACATCGAAAGACTTTCACTTTTTAAAAAAAAAAAAAAAAAAAAGGCTCCATCTGCTTTCGGTGCCTGTGCTGGCAGGACAAAATTGCATGATTATTGAATGTCCCCCACAAAAAAAGTAATTTTAAGAGTACCAACTGGCTCTTGGATTTAGTCATGCCTGAACTAAACTCATCTTTTGAACTGTATAAGATTCAAATACACAAACAACAAGAACACAAAAGAAAAGCAAAACAGCAAATCAAGTAAATGGAAGGATCTGGCGAGTAATGAATTTAGTTTTTAACTTCTCAGGAGGTATTCAGAGACATTCAGTAACTGAGTAAAGTGATTAGGTTCAGAATACTATACAGCAGGAAGGTGACAAGAACTGGAAACGTGGGAGAATCAACGAGTGTGCAGGGGAACTAAACAGAATACAAGGTAATCTACTAAATTTAGGTTAAGGACCTAAACTAGTAATTTAACAACTGATTACAACAAAGAATAATATATTCCAAAGCAAAAAAAAAAAAGCTAATATTCTTTATAACCTTGTGACAAAACCTAATAATAATTATAACCCAAAATAATTTAAACACAAAACCACACGGATCTCAGATGATGATCGATAATGCATCTGACAATTTACTGATTCAGTGAATTATTTAACCTGCTTTTGAATGAACCCTACGGCATTTTCTACTCACGTCTGAACTTGCTCATTGTGGAAACTAATGTTTATCACGAACTGAAACTCTCCCTCACTATCTATGGCCTCACTGATTTGGCGTCCAGTAGTTTACAGGAAACGTGTGCATCTGCTTTTTGTCTTGCTCACAGTGAAACTTCTCACACAAGACGATAGGGACTTTCCCACTCTGAATATTGTACAATTTTAATGTATATTCCAACAGCAAAAGTGTTTGAAAGTTCTGTTAATGTTGCATGTTTTAGTCTACCTCAGTACAGTTGATACTCTTCCTTAAAAAGAAACAACAGCTTTTCACAACAAAAACCTTTAACATTTCAGTCAAGCAGAAATATATTATTTAGCATTTTATGACAGGTTCAGGTTAACAGTCAGTACAATACATTTTAATCCAAACAGAAGAGCCCCTGAAGTAAGGAAGAACTATGACTGGAAGAAAACAGAGCGTAAAGACCTAAAATACACAAAGCTGTTATGATGTCAGTTATTAGCTTGTCTAAAACTTCTGAAGTTTGTGCAGAACTTGCTTTACATCACATCAAAGTGCTTTACATAACTTTGAGATGTAAAGCAAGAAAAGGTTTAGGATGGGACACCTTTAACAGATAAGTCACAAGATACTTTACCATAAAAGAGATCATTTGTGTAACAAAAAATGAAACAAGCACAAAAGTCCTAAGTCATAACTCCATCAAGAGATGAAACAAAAAAGAAGGTACGGTCATTCAACTAAAAGAATGTACAACCATCCCCTGTTTTGACACAATATTTCCTCATTATAAATTATTTGATATTACTGATGATTGTGTAGATTTTATAACAAGCAGAGTAAAACGTGCAAAGGTAAGAGGTAAGTTGTAAGGAGAGTTCAAAAACCTTATTTACATGTGGAGTCTTGTTCCGCAAAGCTGCTAAGTTGCACACTTTGGGTTGGTCTTATGAATATTAAAACATCAAGTTAGGCTGCATGTCATTACGTCACATTTTGTGCTGAAAGCATTTCACAGCATGCCATGCACCGGGAAGAGATGATGCCATGCCCTTTGCTTTCAGCCTAACCCTAAACGCTTAATCTAACAATAATACCAACCGAAAGCTTTAAATCCATTCAAATGACATAGAGAATGTGCCACAAATGGAGTAGTGTTTGATGCTATGATATAATAAATCCATGCTGTTTATAGATTAAAAGGCTTTTATCATATTCAGTAACATTTCTAATGATATCATATTTGTGTAAGCTTTTAACATTTGTATGTTTAAGTTTAAGTTAAAGGGACGTTTTGAGGATAAAAAACTTCTAAAGAAAAAAAGGGAGACTTGAAGGGTCTCATAAAATTATTCTCAGTCAGAGTTTTCTTTTTTTTCATCTACATGTAAATTTTATTTCAGTGAATTAAAGATTGTATTCTTTTCATCCAGGTGAAGAGCTTGATATGACTGTGAGTGGTGTAAAGATTGCCTCAAAGTTGCTTTTAGAAGTTGTTTGTCCTTTGAAATGTCAAAGTTGTATTCCTATTTTATAACCACTCAAATTCACTGTGTGCTGGGGTGTGCGTGTGTGTGCGTGTGTGTGTGTTGTATGCGTGTGTCATAGGATTTCTAAAAGCCCTTGAGAGCATCTGTACCTTTTGGAGATTACTTACATTTTCACCATTAAAATGCTGGCTCATCATAAAATAGGGTGATTACAGGGGGTCTTTTTATTGTGGCTCTAAATGTCTGCTGTTGTTTAGGGGGATTGGCAAGTGGATAGGATTAGACAGCATCAATAAAATCCAGGACATGGAAGCAGCACAAGCCATGTGGGGAAATACAGAACGCTCTGCCCACATTATAAACAACACTTCCTTAATAATCCGTTTGATTCAATGAAAAGGCTACTTGATATTGTATATTTAAATAAGCAAATGTTAACAGTCGCTTCTATCAGCAGTTGCTTCTTTCAGCAATGTAGCTCACCACCATCAATATGTGAATGTATGCATGAATGGGTAAATAACTGAATGTAGTGTAAAACCCTCTGAGGTCCTTTGAACTTGATAAAGCGCTATACAAATAGAGACCATTTACTACTTCCCATAACGATACCCGTCCTGACAAGAAAAGAGGATGCTGTCAAGGACATTTGGTGATCCTTAAAGATCCTTAGACTATTTGACTTGACAAATTAAGACAAGCTCCATTTTTCATAATGTTGGACTTTATTAGTCATTGTCAATAGGTGTTCAGTCATTTCGATGACTGCATGAGCCTACTGACTTTGGGTCTGTGTTCTGGCATTTACAGTTGCAAACACTTCATTGCAGGTCAGGTTTACTGATAGTTCAAAATTGCTGAGTGGTTTTTCAATAAAAAAAATCACAAGAACAGTTTGTTGAAAACCATTAATATTATTAAAACGTTATCCAAATTTAGCACTAAACCCTTTTTTTAATGACTTCTGCAGTTTCAAATTTTCAACCCCCCTAATTGTACAAGAGCATACATTCATTAATCAATTGCGGACTTCATTTGTGTTAGAAATTAGGCCAAGTCAAAAGAATTGGCAAACAAACAAGATAAGTGAAACTAAAATACAGAAAAAGGTTGTAATGTTCCCAAAGATATAATTAGTTTATAAGTTTGAGGTTAAGGACAATTCTATCAAGGGTTTTCCTTGATTTCTGAGGAGACAACTGGTCAAAAATTCTCAACTAACTTCAAAAGACTGCAGCAAGACTTGATAGCAACAACCACTGAGATTTTAATCAGCACAGTTCTACACATATGGAAAGGTGAAAGGCTGAATGCCTGAACTTTAGGATGCATACTACTACTCCCCAAAGAACTCAAGAGCTGTATATGAAACGCACTAGTATTAATTTAGAAAAAAAAAAACACTTGAAATAATAGTTTGTCTTAAGATATTTGTGTTCTTGAATGTATGTTATGCCAATAAACCTACTGTAATTTGCAGTAGATGTGAATAAGTTTGACTCCAACTATGTGGTTTGAGTTATTACTGTGTTTTTAATCAGCTCTTTGTTTCTTTATAGCTTCTTTTGTTTAGCTATATCTTCACTGATCCCAGTTTCCTTCCGTCTTCTTGTATTTTTTTGTTGTTTTTTTTTTAACTACGGACCAACTTCACATGACCTTGCTACTTCTGCTTTCTGCTGCTTCCTGTTGGCTTTTGGGTGTATAACCACGAAAGTTGTTAAAACGTAGTTACACTAGAAGCAAGTCGCTAATGATGCACAGAGAAAATGTAACATTTAAACAGACAAAAATATTCAACATTCACTTCTCAAAAAAAAATCAATGCCACGTTAAACATGAAAATCTGATAAATATTTCAGTGAGATGAGTCTGAGGACCTATTTTTTAAATATATTTCTATGCCTAACCTTTTCTCTAACTTCAGGCCAAGAATAAAGGTGGATTATATTTGTAAAGGAATTTGTTATGGGTGGGTGCTTCGTGTTCAAACAACATTTTTTAGATCTGACAAAGAAAAGAAGTTACAATGCTCTGCACAGATGAATTTCTGTTGAAGTGTGAAAACATCTTGAGCACACCACCCAGTATGACTAAAAAAGTCACTAGAGCCAAACAGCTTTTCAAAACACTGCAGGAAGTGGCCAAAAGTATCAGTAATGTGGGTTTAGTCATCAGCAGCAGTGTGTTTAGTGCACCGCATGTATATACAGTACAGACCAAAAGTTTGGACACACCTTTCTAATTCAATGGGTTTTCTTTATTTTCATGACTATTTATAAGGCAAGAAATCCCACTTATTAACCTGACAGGGCACACCTATGAAGTGAAAACCATTTCAGGTGACTACCTCTTGAAGCTCATCAAGAAAATGCAGAGTGTGTGCAAAGCAGTAATCACAGCAAAAGGTTGCTACTTTGAAGAAACTAGAATATAAGGGGTATTTTCAGTTGTTTTACACTTTGTTGTTTAGTGCATATTTCCACATGTGTTATTCATAGTTTTGATGCCTTCAGTGTGAATCTACAATGTCAATAGTCATGAAAATAAAGGAAACTCATTGAATTAGAAGGTGTGTCCAAACTTTTGGTCTGTACTGTATATTTTAGTCTTGGTCACAGCAAATTTCTCTGATGCTTTTATCTCTCTGCTGCATCCCTTCTAGTGGTGAGAAGTCTTGAGATTTACACCATCTGGTGTCGGCTTTTACACTGACATCACGTTGCTTTCTTGCGTGTCGCCTCTTCCATCTGATGCACAGCTTGAGTCACCCAAGCAGTGGTTCAGTTCCTCTTCACTTTGAATCAACTTCTCCAAATCTAAGAACAAAAAAGGTTATCAGACGAAGAGCTCTTCTACCAAAGCATGCAATATAATGCATGTATAATCTATGTTCCTTACTTTTCTGACAACAAGCAACAATTGGGTGAATGTAATTCAACACCAAGAAGACTCAATGTTTATCATAACACGTCATATGCCATAAAAAGTTTGTTTTCACTAATGTCCTCTAATAAAACTCTGTGGTTTTATGTGTGAAGGTTACTTATCAAGGCCATTTCAATTTTGATATTCAAAGTAAAGGGGGCTTGTTGAGGGGCATATTGACTGCCAAATATCTTAATTTGTGTACTTACAACTTTGTACAGTCTTATTGACCACATTGAAGCCATAGTCAGGATTCCTGCTCAGATCAATGTAGTAGTAGAACCTCAGTTCCTGTGGGTACTGAGAGTGGGCCAAGTCAAGAAGAAGGGGTATCATCGTATTGGACATGGGTCTCTCTGCCAGGGTCTGGTGCATCATGTAACTGCACCAATCATCCTGCACAAAGCTGGGAGTGATGAGCAGAGCCCGAATGTGACTGTTTTCCAGGGCCTTGCAGAACTCTGTGGATATAGCACCTCCTGGACATGAGTCCCTGTGCCATAGGAAGCACCTGAGGCTGCGGGGTGGAGTCTCAAGGAACAAAACCAGGCGTTCGGCCTCCTCAGTGTCTTTCTGGGCAAAGCTGTGGCACACAAACACGTCATATTTCCGTTTCCATCTCAGCTCTGAACTCAGAGCAGTCTTTAACTGCTGTGGTTTTGCAACAGAGGTTCCCTCTGATGATGCAGACGAAGATGATTTAGATTCGAAGCTAGCACCCCCTGCTGATTTTTCGCCTGCTTTGCTGTTCTTGTTTTGTGTTCCAGATTTAAAAAGTTTTAGGAACCACCCTGAAAAAAAAAGCATAAAAAATGCATTTAGGACTTGGTCACTTACTGTATATTCATCTATGTTAATCTTGAAGGGGAAACACATTTTAACAGTGACTCAAAAATAAGAAGTGAAATTGGACTAAGTAAAAAATGTTGCATAAGTACATATACCCTTTTCCCTTATCTGTATGCCTCAGATGTATATATATATAAAAATTCCCTTCTCACCCACCGCGGGTGGTTCTTATCCTCTGAGCTCGGGTCCTCTACCAGAGGCCTGGGAGCTTGAGGGTTCTGCGCAGTATCTTGGCTGTGCCAAGGACTGCACATTTCTGGACTGAGATGTCTATATATATATATATATATATATATATATATATATATATATATATATATACATATATACAGTACAGACCAAAAGTTTGGACACACCTTCTAATTCAATGGGTTTTCTTTATTTTCATGACTATTTATAAGGCAAGAAATCCCACTTATTAACCTGACAGGGCACACCTATGAAGTGAAAACCATTTCAGGTGACTACCTCTTGAAGCTCATCAAGAAAATGCAGAGTGTGTGCAAAGCAGTAATCACAGCAAAAGGTTGCTACTTTGAAGAAACTAGAATATAAGGGGTATTTTCAGTTGTTTTACACTTTGTTGTTTAGTGCATATTTCCACATGTGTTATTCATAGTTTTGATGCCTTCAGTGTGAATCTACAATGTCAATAGTCATGAAAATAAAGGAAACTCATTGAATTAAAAGGTGTGTCCAAACTTTTGGTCTGTACTGTATATATATATATATATTCACAGCTTCACACAGTCTTTTTCTTTTAACAGTAAACACACATCGATGTAAAAAGCTCCAGAAACTCACAGCTCAAAGCTATCTAAGACAAAAGTTAAAAGTCCAAAGTAACTGTGGCAACTTATTTTGCACAGAAGAACATTTTAAATTTCCACCATATACACAAAAGGATGGCTTCACTAGGAAAAAATTCAACTTTCACAGTAGTACTGCCAGGGTGCAGAAATAAATGTGACAGAAAATCCATGAGGTCACCTGAAGAGGGCTCTGGGCAAGAGATGACCTCACAATCTGATAGCCTTGGGGATAAATCTGGCAACTGAATGCTTAGGTTCTACAACAAAATAATATAGTGGATGCGCACACTTATGTAGCCAAGAAAACGCAACTCTACAATGTTTCATATTTTGCCCTGATTCATTTGTCTGTTGAGCTGAACAGGATAAACAGGAGATTCATTTATATGTTTTTCCATGGATTTCTATTTCTGCATCACAAGATCTTGGTACAATACCTCACAAAAGTGAGTACACTGCTCCCACTTTTGTAAATGTTTTATTATATATTTTCGTGGGACAACACTGAAGATACTGTATGGTGTACAGCTTGAATCCCCTTATTATTATTATTATTATTATTATTACTATTGTATTATTCATGATACAGCCATTAATGTCTAAACATTAACAGCCATTAATGTTTATGAACAAAAGTAAGTACACCACATGAGTCAAAAATATTAAAATTGTGCCCAAAGTTTTTTTTCTTTTTTTCTTGCATGGCCAGGATGGCCAGATGTAGCTGGTCCTAGTGAAGGAATTTTTATGAGCCATATAATTCAGGAAGTAAAGATGGCTCCACAGTGAAGTGTTGGAGCTACACATCTGTCGCCTCCAAATCACTGACTGAATATGAATATCCATGAATATAATTGTTATTCATCTTTAACTGTGGATTAATTCGAATAATCTAGTCACTATACAGTAACTGGTTGAAGACCTGCCTGCGTTCCAACATAAGAATATTCTGATTATGGCATTCATTTATCGCAGCCTTCCCATTCTTCTTATTCCAGGTCTTAAGTTTGATTTTTCAACTTCTGATAAGTGTATAATATTTCTATGGTATAATCTTGTACAGTAGAGGGATTATCAGCAACATCAACATCAACGCAACATCAGTACACCAAGTGGACTGATGCCTTCGAATCCATTCAGTGATTTGGAGGTGACAGATGTGCAGCTCCAACCCTTCACTGTTGGATCCTTCTTTCTCAGAAACATTGGGGTCATCTTTGCTTCCTGAGCTATGATGCTTAAAAAATAGGGTTGTGTTCTTCAGTAGAACCAGCTCCCTCTTCTTCATCACTGTATGACTTCTTCTTCCAAAACTACAGACAAATCACTCAAATCTTCTTCTGCTTCTGTGTGTTCTGCCTTAGTTCTTTACAATTCAACTTATCTCAATTATGTCACAAGATGGCACTAAGTTTGACCTAGTTACTACAGAGGAAATTAGTGATACCGATACTGAAACTGCATTTATAGAAAAATATTTTTTTATTAAAAGCTTTTGTGCACATGGAATGAAAGCACAGTAGTTTAATCAATCACTTTATTTTGGTAAATTGTCCACATTGAACACAGGAAACAACAAAAGACAAAAAAAACCAACAATAAACAAACCCACAGTTTACCAAAAAAGGAATAGGCTGAAGCAAAGCTTATTCTTGCCTACCCTGTTTTTTTAATCTTACACTATTACTAGTTCATCTTTTTAAGTGATTTTATCATGTCAGTGACACAATCAAACCACTCTAAAGCACTCTACAGATTGAGAGTTTATTACTTCTCTTTCATTCATCTGTGGTGACAGTGCAAAGCTGGTACTCTGTAAATACTGTTCTGTAGATACTCATTAGGATTTAGCTTTGGAGACCTTCTTGGCCATACCTCCTTTTCTTTCCTTTCTTTAGCAAGGCAATGGTCACTTCAGGATAGGTTTCTGAAAGGAAGGGAACGTACTCTGCTTCAGCTTGGTATCCTTACGGAAGCTCCGTAGTTCACGTAGCCTCAAAAAATTGACATTCACACCACTGTGCTTGATTCCTCATATAACACGCATCTCTCCTAGTTGCCCTTGACACTATCTGAACCAAGTTTACCTCAGTCTCGCCAGACCACAAGACAGGGTTTGAATAATCAATGTTAACTTATGTAAACAGTTTGTGGACTTTATTGTGGATTATTTGTAGTTGTGTAAACCTTTAGTTTTTAAGACACTAAATAATAATACACTTCACTAAATAATATTAATATTCTCTCAATATCAATATTAGTTGATATTGAGATATTGATATTAAAAGAGAAATAACGTTGGTAATTCTAACATAAAATAGAAGTTTAGTCTGATTTAACTTCAGATAGTCAGACATGTATGTGTTTTTATATTCACTTATTGACTTCAGGTCTCAACTGTATGTCAATTTTCAAAAGACAACTTTGGTAAGAGGCTGAACATGTGCGCTTAACTTCTTCGGTCGACCATGACATGGCCTGTTCTGAGGGCAACCGGTCTTAGCCACCGTACTGCTGCTCATTTTCAGAGTTTTGGCAATCTTCTTTTAGCCCAGGCCATCTTTATATATGGCAAAAATGATTTCTGTTTCAGATACTCAGCGAACTGTTATATTAAAAGTCCAGGGACCAGTATGAGAAAGAATCAAGCAACAATACCAAATTTAACTCACCTGCTGCTCATTCACACTTGTGACCATGTCACACTAACGAGACATATGACACCTGCGAAGGAAAATTGCTATTTGGGCACAATCTGGACTTTTTCACTAGCGGGTCTGCTCACTTTTGTTGCTAGCAATTTGGACTTTAATGGCTGTGTGTTAAATTATTTTGAGGGAACATCAAATTTATATGGTTATGCAAGCTGTCTACTGACTTCTTTACATTGTACTTAAGTGTCATATCTTCAGTGCTGTCCCATGAAAAAAATATATATTTAAAAAAGACATTAAACAAGTGTGAGGCAAGTATTCACTTTTGTGAGATGCCACATCTTAGCAGAGGTGTGTAAGCTTTTGAAACCAACTGTGAATGCTGTTAAAAGAAGATTAGGTTGAACTCCTGAATACTCTGTTCTTCTAAATGACATGTCCAGACTATGACATGTTAGAGCACACTCTGGCACATAAAACTCACCTTGGACTTAATATTTTGTCAATAGCTTGGTGCAACATACACTCAGGGACACACAGATGGTTCGCTGTGAAGTCCAGTACAGTTTCAGTTTTCTCAACTGAATCCATACTTGTTCTTATACCTTCTGATTTTCTTTTCTTTTTTTTAAAATCAAAAACAACAACTTGTAGAAAGCATGCAGTTGTCAACCTTTTAAGGAAAGAAATAATCAAATAGATGAAGTAAGCTTGGCATGAGAAACATGAACTACATTAACTTACCATGCATGTTGTTAATACCATCATGTCTGTTTAGCTCTCCAAAATCTTTCCAGCAAATAAATAGCTGATGCAACTTCACAAAATCTTCATTCAACACACACGTTACTCAGAGAAACTACAGCTCAACAAACAGACTGACGGCTAACATCACGCTAAAAAAGAGGAAGTTACAATTTGCTGGAAGAGACGCCCAGATATATGCAGCAAATTTTCAAATGCAAAGTCAGTTCTAGCTTTATGCTTCATTGACGTTGCAGTTAACCCTTAAGCAGGCCAAGTAAACAGTCAGAAAAGTAAAAATGTATTAAATTCTACATATGTGGTGGTTTGAAAATTGTTCATCATCAGCTAAACAAAATAAAACTGAGCAAAAAGCACAACAATAAAAAAGAACCTTCTGAAACACTTTCTCTTTCAAATGTCATTTAGCCTTCCAGACACGTTCACACGAGGGGAAAGGAAACCGCAGTTTATAACTTTAATGCAAATCACATTTACAGGAAGCTTTGTCTCGGGTGTGAATTGAAATGAATCACAAAGTAGATGTTTTTTGGGTTTTTTAAAAATAATTTCTTTGTAGATCCTGTTGCATTGCAAAAAAAACAACTTTTTAACAATTTTATCTTAAAAGCATCACATCGACTGTTGCACTATAAAAATAAGAGAGCATAAAATATCAGTAATTTCAACTTTAAAGAAATAACTTAGTTTGTAAATATCTAAATTTATATTTACTGGATTGACATTCTTAAATACTGTTGTATATTAATTTATATAGCTAAAATATAAATTGTCAAAAAATTCCAGATTAGGCCTAATATAAAACAGGATAGTTATAAGCTATTTTTTTAAGTATTAAAATTAACCATATTAGAACAAATTTTGTAAAATAGTTGCATTTTAACCACGTGTATTGACTTGTAGTTTTTAAAGTTATATAATGTCTCCTTATGACCATTAATTGAAATCTACACAAAGAAAAGAAAAGGTAAGTTGCCAATTATTACCACATTTATTGGTTAAATCATACCAGTCAAAAGAATGACGTGTGTTTGACATACTTCAAAATTTAATTATATTTTCTGAATCGTTGTAGACGAGTTTATATTTATATGATATTTAGAACATCTGCTCCACTTTGTTTTAATCGAAACACAATTGGTGAGAATTACTCACTGAAGACTAACGTGAAGGGGGGACTCAGCTTGACGCAACACCGGAACTGAACGTCACTTCCCCCGTGATCATCTGACGTGTCTAAAACAGTTTTCCACCGGTGTTGGGTTTTTTTTTTTTTTACGCGTGGGATATTAATCGGACATTAAACTGTAAGCTGTTAAGATCGGATCGTTTTACTGTAGGCTAACGGGGCTAATCTTTTATTACAGTATTTCCTTTGTGCTTTTAATACATTGTATGTCTGTGTGCTCCAGATACGTGGTGACAAGATGTTGGATTTCTTCACCATCTTCAGCAAAGGGGGGATAGTGCTGTGGTGTTTTCAGGGAGCCGGGGTTAGTGAGTCTTTCACCGGGCCAGTCAATGCTCTGATCCGCTCAGTGATCCTTCAGGTGAGGGTACAAACACGGAGAGCAGAAATTGCTCTGTTGTCTCTTGTCTTTTTTTTTATGACAGTCTGCAATCGGCAGCTAATGCTAAGCTAGTGCTAGCGGCTAGCAACTGCTAGCTGTTAGCACGATTAGAGTAAAAACAAACGCAGTTTTCTTTGCAAAAGTGCACTATTTTGCTTTTTTATATAAAGAATTGTCACATTTTCTGTTAAACACATTCATATTTTTTCTGGAAACCTTGCAGATCCAACATATGTCTTCAAATGTAGAGCTCATGGTTGCATGTCAACATTGGTTTTGTTTTAACAGGAGCGTGGTGGGAACAACTCCTTCACTCACGAAGCTTTGAGTCTAAAATACAAACTGGACAATGAGTTTGAGTTGATATTTGTGGTAAGTCTCAAATTGAAAAGTACGAAGCACGACAGAGGCACAATTTAGAGAAGCCTAAATTGTGCCTGGTGCTTATTATTGCCATATGAATTGTGATTAAATTTGCTCCAACCTTTGTCTTCTTCAAACCAGGTGGGTTTTCAAAAGATCCTCACGCTGACTTATGTGGACAAGTTTATAGATGATGTCCAGCTTCACTTCAGGGATCGTTATAAGAATGAATTGGAGCAAAAGGGAGCTTTGAAGCTTCTCAACAACACCTTTGACTTTGAGGACAGATTCAAGAAACTTCTAAGGTAAGGAAGTAAACTTAACCACTTGGAAGCAATTCATATACTTGGGAGGAGGCGCCTGCATCATATCACATCTGACATCTATCCTTTTTTTTTATATGTGTGGCACTAATGTCAGTTTATTCATCATGTCATGACTCAGTTGCCTTGTTTTACACCTGATATTAATACAGTGCCTTTTTAACAGCTAACTTTGCTGTACCTTATTTTTATTTTATGTGAAAGACCATCACAAACTAGTGCAGGATGTTGTGCTGTAGAGCGATCGCGGGAAGGTTTTGAGTCGATCTCAGCAGCTGAACGCTGCCAGGACCCATTAGACCAGCACTTCCTCTTCTGACGGGTTTATCAAGATCCTAAACGTTTGTAGCTTCATTAAAGAATAATACTTTTTTTAAAAAAATCAACAAAACGTGTTAAAATTAATAATCTCAGTAATTATCGTTTCAACAAGGTGTTGCGCAATTCAGTGCGTTTCGGTTCCATTAACAAAAAAAAGGTGAATCAAAGACCGACTGACTAGCAGAGCAGGAGTTTAAATTAGCTACTCAACCACCGCTGTGTTCATGATAGGCTTATTAATAGTCGAGAAATAAATATCAAGCCTGAAAACCTAATATCGTAACGGACTGAATGTTATGTTTTTAACGTAATCTCTGCTGGGCTTGCCGGGCGTAGGCGGTTGCCACGGCAACCGGGAAAGAGAGAGTAGATAGGTACGAGTGGTTTTGAGTTGATCACCTGTTCGGGTTATTTTACCTTTGTTTCCCTTTGCTGTGGCGCGTTACAGCCGCTGTAGTTTCTAAACGTTGGACTAATTACCTCGTTCGTTTGTGAGTTTACGTCATTCACAACAAATATCAAACAGGACAAATGTGTTTTATTAAGTAACAAACAAATTGCTTCTACCGTTATAATTATGTGAAATTAAATTTATTATATCCCAACTTCAGAAGATTTGCCTTTACCTTAGCAGAGCTCTTTGGTTCCTCCCATCAGTCTGTAGCTTCTCACATTGACGTCATCAAACCAAATTTCAGATCTACCATAACTGACTGACACCTGCTGGCCTCAGGTTCGCAACCAGCTTCTGATTGAGAAACCGGTTTCCTGCTCCCAGTGTCAGAATCTCACTGATGAAGAAACCGTATTAGGTTTTCTATCACTTTATTATTTCTGCTGTAACTGATGTATATTCGCATATAAAATAAGTCAACAGAGTTTAAGTTACAATTTTTATGCCTTCGTGTCATGAGGTAGATCTCAGTCGGCTGGTGAGAGAAAAAGTAGATGGTTTTGGTCTCAAAAAGTTTGGGCTTTGTCTTTATGATGTTTGTTCAGCAATGTTCTCTAAGAAACCTTCGAAGGTTTCACAGAACAACCGTATTTGTGCTGAGACAGTTGGATGGTATTTACAAAATAGGCAACTTGATTTTATATAGGGGTATCAGACTAAAAGCAAACACACACCACACTTTTCTGATATTTATTTGTAAAATAAAGTCCTATAGATTTCAGACTGTTGAAAGGCAGGTACACAGACTAATTAACTTGACTTTTACAGTTGTGGAGTATTGGAGGGAACCAGAGTAGTAGACAGTGCATGCAGAGCCAAGGAGAACATACTAACTACATGTAAAAAGGCCCTATTCTTTGCTGCAAGGCAACTGTGGCATCATACACTTTTCCTTCACAATCATCGCTACTTTGTGTTGGTCAGTCACATATAATCCCACTGTTGCATTGTTGTCACATTTCAAAATGCCATGAAGTTTAACAGGTATCAATACTGCTAATTCTGCTATTTGAATGTGGCGTTTTGCACAATTATTACAGCAGTTTATGCATTAAATGGAGACGAATTTGTTGTTTCACTGAGCACAGAAAACAGAAAACCATTTAATCTTTTACTGGACGTTAACGCAAACAAATGGAGCAGTTTACAGTGTTTTTGCCTCTTGTTTTTCACTGACGTTTCTGAAATGGGCTGATGTCTTGTGACATGAAGGTTCCCTTTGTAGCTTGGGTCCAATAGGCAATAGTCTATATGACAAAACATTTGCTTTGTCCTTGCACATTCTGATTTCAATTTTCTGTTTTAACTAAAGAGAGGCGGAGGTAACCAGTAAAGCTCGAAGCCCCGTCCCCATGCGGTCCTTTAAGGAGTCCGAGAAATCCCAAAAAACTGTGAAGTCAATGATTGAGACAAAAGGTGGAGATAAGTCCAAGGAGCAAGGAGGCAAAAAGAATAAAAATACCAAAAAGGAGGGTAAGTGACTTTCTGGAATGGCTCATTTTGCATAATCTGAATGTCTCAGAGCGTAATTGAATTTTATTTCTCAAGCTCCTGCAGTTGAGCCTCCCAAAGGGGATCAAGGTAAGACCCCACCTTTTGGTCAGAAGGATGTTTTGAATGGTAACCAAGGCTTAACTCCTGAGGAGATCATGCAAAAGAAGAGGGAGGATTTCTTCCGCAAGCGCAAGATGGGACCTACTGAAAAACCGAGGTGAGGATGCTGATCATTTTAGTTTCCACTTCGTCTGCTCCAAACTGCATAGTGCAATACCAAGAGGCAGAGTGGTTGTTTGTATTTTAATTGTATTCTTTTCATAATGATGGTTTTTATTACTCACAGCAAGTCCCCAAAGCCCCAAAAACCAAAGGAGAAAGTGAACCGTGTTTGGGAGAACGCAGGCAGCAGCAGCAAGAACCTGGACTACAGCAACAAGAACGGAGAGAATTCTTCCGGGGAAGACCAAAAGAACCTGGAAGCACAATTTGACCCAGTAAGTTCACCTTGGTCTGAACCGTTAGAGGTTTTCTTGGTGCAGCATTGTCTGCAGCATTACTCACACAGAGGATACAATCTAAGATCTGGGATGTCTTTCAGGAAATGCAGGTCAGCTCCATGAAAGGTGACCTGCTTTCTGTGGACTACGAGTCCAGCGAGGAGGAAGAGATGGAGGAGGAAAAAGAGGAAGTGGTTGACAGCAAGACAAGGTTATATATATTTTTTTATATTTCCTTTATTTAACCAGGTAAACCCTGTTGAGATCTAGATCTCATTTTCAAGAGGGACCTGGGCAAAAAAAAATTTGCAATACATAGCAACCTGGTTACAAGATAAAAACAATTAATACATATGCACAAGTATAAAACAATAAAAACAATTTAAAAACAATGACACTGTTTCATAGAATCTTGTTGCCTATCTTTAAGAACTGCTCAAAATAAGTCCAGTGAAATCATTTCCGACATCTTAAGTTCAGACTGCAACTGATTCCATGCTGTGGGGGCCAACACAGTGAATACCTGCTTCCCTTTTTCAGTTCGAAAGCGTGGGACATGCAGAAGAATAATGTTATTGGAGCGAAGAGAACGAGAACTGACAGTTCTATGTAGGAGAGTGGATAAATATGCTGGGGTTAGACCGAGTAAAGATTTATATATCAGGATCATTAAATGATTGTTTCTCCGTACACTTAAAGGAGGCCATTCAGCTTTTGCGTACAAATCACAATGATGTGTCAAACGTCGACTACCGGTTATAAATCTTAAAGCGCAATGATACACAGTATTTAATGATTGAAGACATTTGGTCGAAGCATTCATATATAAAACAGCTCCATAATCCAAAAGTGGCAGGAATGTCGCTGCTACCAATTTTCTTCTAGCTTTGAGAGTAAAGCAAGATCCATTTCGATAATAAAACCCAATTTTCATTTTCAATGTCCATAGTAGATTTGCTATGTGATCTTTAAAAGAGAGTTCATTATCTAGAATAAAACCAAGATATTTATAATTACTGACAAACTCGATTTGTGCTCCTACAGCAGTGGTAAGCAATAGGGAAGTTTCTGATATTTTTCTGGCATGTGAGAAAATCATTGCTTTTGTCTTGTCCACATTCAAAACCAACTTCAGAGTTTGTAAACGTGTTTGAACTACATTAAAAGCAGACTGTAAATACTGTATTGCCTGCGATAGTGATGCAGAATAGCAGTATATTATTAAATCGTCAGCATAAAAATGGTAAAAAGCATTTGACAGATTGTCACACAAGTTATTTATATAAATAGAGAATAAAAGCGGACCCAGAACTGAGCCTTGAGGTACGCCATTTAAAATAGTGAGAGTAGAAGAAGTGACACCAGAGAATTGAACTCTCTGGGTTCTGTTTGACAAATAATCAGCTCCCCACATGGTAGCTTGATGTGAGAGCCCAATCCTGTGTAGAATTTCAATTAAAAGCTTGTGATTTACTGTGTCAAATGCCTTTGATAAATCAATAAACAAAGCAACACAATGTTTTTTGTTATCAAGAGCCTGGATAAGATCATTACAAACCTTTAAAGTGGCAGTAACAGTGCTATGTTTTTTTCTAAAACCAGACTGTACATTTTGTAAAACACAATTAGTATCTAAAAAATTCTTCAATTGATTTGCAACTAATTTTTCAAAAATTTTTGCTAGGATAGATAGTTTAGAGATTGGTATGTAATTGTTTACCTGTGATGATTCCCCACCTTTGAATAGAGGCAAAACAAATGCTGATTTCCATACACTAGGGATTTTATTAGAGATTAGACTTAGATTAAAAATATGAGATAATGGCTCTGCTATAAACTCTGCAGCCAACTTTAGAAAACAAGGATCCAGATTATCTGGCCCCGCTGATTTTCTGGTGTCTATGTTTTTCAGTTCTCTGAGAACCTCAGCTGTACAAATAGGGGAAAAGTTAAAAATGGTGGAGTTACACTCATTATTCAAAAACAGCTCATCAGTATTTACATTTTGGCTAAATGAATTTAAATCATCAAATAGAGATCCTACAGAAATAAAATGCTCATTAAAATAATTTAAAATTTCTAATTTATCAGACACCATTTTACTTTTTTTCCAAACAAAATTTGGAAAGTCACTCAGTGGTGCTTGCTCAGTAGCTGATTTAACCGATTTCCAAAATTTCTTTGGATCATTTAAATTTTTTGTCATTTCGGCAAGGAAATAGTCTGACTTTGCTTTCTTGATTAATGAGGTATATTTATTCCTCAATTTCCTAAAACTAAGCCAGCTCTCCTCAGTATTGTTTTTTTCTTGCCCTAGCCCAGGCTGCATCTCTTTGTTTAAGCAGAGTCCCAATAGCTGGTGAAAACCAAGGGTTATTTCTCCCCTTCACCCTAATTTTACGTTTAGGAGCATGTTTATTTATTAGTCTTGAAAACTCTTCATAAAAATACTGCCAGGCAAGGTCTACATTGTCAAAAAAAGAAACCCTATTCCAGTTAAAAAGTAGCAAATCATGAACAAAAGCTTGTTCATTTAAGTGTTTTAGATCTCTTTTGAACAAGATACGTGGCTTGGGTTTTAGTAACTTAAGATTTCTAACTGCACCTACTGCACAATGATCACTAAGGTCATTTGTAAAAACTCCTATCCCCGTATATTTATGCGGCGCGTTTGTCATAATTAAGTCTAGGAGAGATGATTTTAGAGGACATTTGTTATTAGGTCGGGTGGGGTAGTTAATTAACTGGGTGATGTTTAAAGAATCACAGATAGTTTTTAAGCTATCTGAAGATGCTGTCAACCAATCTAGATTTAGATATAATAAAACAAATTCATTGTTATTTAGGTCAGCTAAATATTTGTACAAATTAGGAAGTGCATCACAGCCTGCAGAAGGTGGTCAATAACACCCTATAACTGTGATATTCTGAGCCTTAATGAATTCAATTTTCAAGGCTAGAAACTCAAATTGTTTTGGAATGGATAGAGAAGATAGCAGTGTGACATGAAAATTGTTTTTTACATAGATGGCAACACCGCCACCTTTCTTGAGGCAATCACAACAAAAAACATTTTAACCTTCTAAGGAAATATTTTTATTTGTAATGGATTTATTTAACCATGTTTCCGTCAAAACTAAAATATCCGTATTGGCTGTTTCAATCCAGATTTTAACCAGGTCTATCTTAGGCAATAGACTGCGAGAGTTAATATGTAATATACACATTTCATTTGTGCACATAATCTCAGCCACTAAAGCTGATTCTGATTCTGTCTTAACTTTTCATGTCAAACATCAATCTAACATCTATTAATTTTCCTTTGTTTGTTTTCACCACTCAGTGTCAAAAAGAGTGGTGGTTTTGGGGGGATGTTTGGGATGCTGAAGGGTCTGGTGGGCTCCAAGAGTCTGTCTAGAGAGGACATGGAGCCAGTGCTGGAGAAGATGAAGGACCACCTCATTGGTAGGACTGCATGCCCCTTTCTGTTTTTGGAATTAGACCAGATGATCTGATGTTTCAGTTTACCATTCATGTTTTTTCTTTGATTCTCTAGCAAAGAATGTTGCAGCTGACATTTCTTCCCAGCTGTGTGAGTCTGTGGCCAAGAAACTGGAGGGCAAAGTCATGGGCACATTTACCAGTAAGTGCATTCACCACACTCAAATCCACACCCAGTCCTGATCCGCTGGTGATGCAACTTTTTAAAGAATTACATCTGGTTGCTGTGTTTTCTGAGAGCTGGACATCTCCTGGGAACAGTGGTAGCAATGCATTTCTCTCCTTCAAACAAACAAAAGAAAAATCTTCTACTCTGTTTTCCATTCGGATTTATTTTTGTAGACACTGAACAAAAGTAGCCCATATGTAGCTTAAGATTTGGCAACAAAAAGCTTGTGCAGGTCATCATCAGCCAGTCTGGGTAAAGTTTGATCTTCACCCAGCACTAGCAGTCTAGACTGCTAAGCTGAAGTTTATTACATAAATCTGTGCAGATTTAGGTAATCCTACAGTATGTAAGAACTGGGTTGCTCATAGTGTCAGCATGTTGGTGTAGCTCTGTTGTGTTAGTTTTAATTTGCTTTTGTTATTTTGTAGACTTTGTTCTCTTAGCATACTTTTGCTCATTTTTTCTGGTTGAGGCATTGTGTTTTTGCACAATTATTCCATTTGGCTTTGGATGCTGTGCAGCTGGAAGATTTTTGGTCTTACTTTTTTATTTTCTGACAATTTTCATTATGCCTAACCATGGTAACAAAGTGTTTTTTGTTGTTGTTTATAACTGGGAGCAGCTGATTAGTTAGCATCTCAGTAGCTCAAATAATACCTGAACTCTGACCCCGAATCCCAGAGGCTTTATGGGTACAGAGCAAGACCAAAGAGCAGAGCAAGAAGGAGGAAGTTGAAATCATCTCTTCCATCCATTATAATGGCCGATGATCATGACTCTTAACATCTTCTTGCTCAGGCCATAGCCAGACAAAGATTTAAAGAGGAGAAGCAAAAGCAAACATGGTGGATTAGCAGTGTTAGTCAACAATGCTGGGTGTCATCCTGGAGACGCTACTGTGAAATATCGTCCTTGCTGCCAAGATATTGAGCTGTTGGAATATCAAGAGTCATTAGGCTGCTATACAGCAACAGTCATAGCCTTCTTTAGATTCTTTGCGACACTGACCGCTACTTGAAATCTTTTCTCCTTTTGGGATAAGTAAAGATCTTTTAATTGAAATGAACTGAATTGCAACAGAAACCGTCTTTGGGGTTTTGGCAAAGGCATCTGAATGATGTATTATGGCGAATAGATATGTAAACAGAAATCTATTTTAGCTTGTTTATGGTTTATTTAGATAAATTTTCCAAAATCTGACTTGTTGGTGGATCTTTGTCTATGAAGTTGAGATTGAAGTTTAATATAAGATGAACCCAAAACCCAAAGAAGCTGTTTGTATCATTGCATTATGCTCAGGATTTTACTACCCAGAAAAATGATGGACATTGAAACTGTGGTTGAATCATAGTGTTAATTTCATGCTATTTATTCTAACATTTTCTTTGCAGAGACATTACATCCTCATGGTTTTATAAATTAATTGCTACTCATCAATATACATTTTTGTATTTCTGTTGTTTTTCTGACTACTAGATTTGAAATAGTTTCTCTAAATGGTGCCAAAGAATCTGTTTTCAACAGAAGCTTGTGTGTGTTCATAGCTGTGGCTTCGACGGTGAAGCAGGCCCTGCAGGACTCCCTGGTGCAGATCCTGCAGCCCAAGCGCAGGGTGGACATCCTGAGAGACGTCATGGATGCTCAGAGCCAGCGCAGGCCGTTTGTCATCACGTTCTGTGGCGTCAACGGGGTTGGCAAATCTACCAACCTAGCAAAGGTGACCTAGATGGTCTGTGGTGCCGTTTGCGATTGGTGCTTGATGATATTGATGGCGGCACTTCAAAACATTTGTTAAGTGTGGCAAAGATTAGTACAGAATAAAATTGTTTTACAGTATTAAATTTACAGGTGGAGTGGTGACACAGAGAGACAATATGCCTTGACATTTATTTCAATGCTTTTTATTGTTCACATATTCCTCCTCCTACTATTTGGACAACGCACACAGTTTTTCCTCACATATTCTGTTCCACTTTCCCTGTTTTGGTCCAGATCTCCTACTGGCTGATTGAGAATGGTTTCAGTGTGCTGATCGCAGCTTGTGACACATTTCGTGCGGGCGCGGTGGAGCAGCTTCGTACCCATCAGCGCCGCCTGAACTCTCTTCACCCCCCAGAGAAGCACGGAGGTCGCCCGGTCGTCCAGCTCTATGAGAAGGGCTACGGGAAAGACGCAGCTGGAATTGCAATGGAGGCCATTGCCTACGGTAGGAGAAATCTTTCCTCTTTGGGCCATTTTCAATGCTTTGCAAAAGTATTAGCAAACTTTTTTCACAGTTTGTCTGGTTGTAATAAGATACCTCAGTGTATGAGAGATTTTCCGTGACAGACCTGCACAGATGAAGCGCATAATGAAGTTCAAGTAAAACAAGAAATGTTGCAGTTCCTGTGAAAAAGCATTGTGAGCCCTGTAAGCTGAATGTTTTTAGTGAAAATTGCAGAAGCACTCGAAGTCAACTGCAGAAGACTTTCAGAAATGTAAGAAATGGGCAGAATCAACAGAATAAAGACAAAGCCTGCAAAACGCAAATAGACTGAGCTTGAACCATTTTACAAGAAAAAAATAATCAGTCTTTAGATCTTCAAAACTGGGAGAGATTCCTTCACAATATGTGCTGCTTCGCGTTGTGGGTCTGTTGTGTAAAATCCCAATAAAATGTATTAATGTTTGCCTTTGTAGTAAATGCGGAAAAGTTCAAGGGGCATAAATAGTTTTACAAGGTTGTGTATTGGTTATGATTACAATCTAACTATCGATGTTTGTCTTCTCCCCTTCCCTCCCAAGCTCGGAACCAGACATTTGATGTGGTTCTGGTGGACACTGCTGGGCGAATGCAGGACAACGCCCCTCTAATGACGGCTCTGGCCAAACTTATTGCTGTCAACATGCCTGACTTAGTTCTGTTTGTTGGAGAGGCTCTGGTGGGCAATGAAGCGGTTGACCAGCTGGTAAGACCCCTGATTAAGTTATAAGGTTTGGCCTCTTATATATTCAGTTGGGTGATGAAATAGATGAATTAATATGAAATGACTCTGTCCTGTTTATTATTATTATTAGGTGATAATAAAAATTCTGTGAGATGTTCATGTGCATCTTCCACTATTCCCTGGTTTTGATGAAATATCTGATGTTTATTCTGGCCACCAGAGGTCAGCATCGCTCTACTTTCCTGCTGCTTCATGGAAACTAGTTTTTTGTTGATGCAGATGTGTTGCTTCCTCTTCCTCCACACTCTTTTTTTCCTCTATGGTTGAAAAGATGATTTTATGCATTTCTTCCCCCCTCCACCTGTTGGCCTCAGATTTCAGCTGAATATTTCAGTGTTCTCCTGTTTGTGTCGTCAGGTGAAATTTAATCAGGCTCTGGCGGACCACTCTATGTCTGACAAGCCTCGCCTCATTGACGGAATCGTTCTCACAAAGTTTGACACTATTGATGACAAGGTATCTATCCTTTTTTTTTTTTCGTTATTTCACACCCCCTTGTACTGCACTTGAACAGGTTTTCCAGTTGATTCCGGTCTTATAAATAATTTGCATTTGGAAAGCTAATAGCCCCTCATGAGTCTCCTTCCTCCCTCACAGGTTGGTGCAGCCATCTCCATGACTTACATCACAGGCCAGCCGATCGTGTTCGTGGGCACGGGGCAGACCTACAACGACCTGCGCAGCCTCAACGCCCGCGCCGTAGTCGGCGCCCTGATGAAGGCTTAACAAGCGCTCTGCTGAATATTCATCGGGTTTCTGAAGAAACCAGCGGTACCATTTGCGACGCTGCCATGAGATGTTCAAGCCCACCCTTTCATGCTCGTGTCCTGCCCACCCAACCTTTCATTAAATAAACTCGAGCGACGGACAGATGGTGCACTTCAAGAGAAAGTTTTCCATTTTAATCCACTGGAGCCTTCCTTTTGAATAATTATTTATTTTTTTGGGCCAAAATAGTGTATTTCAGATCAACTAACATGGCATTTTAACTGGACCTTGGTTGGATCACCGGTTTGCTGGTTCACACAGCAGAACTTGTGTATTTTGTCCCTCAGTTATCTCCACTTTATGGAAATTGGGTTTCCTGTTCCCAAGGAACGCTCAGCAACCGTAGTGCCTCTCTCTTTGGATATCTTGGTTAATACATTACAAGGATGATTACCTACCAGCTGGAGTTAAAATCAGCATTTATGCAGGTTAACAGGTAAACTAAACTGCTTAAAAGAAGCTAAATAAACTATGGATCGAGAAGTCTTAATTGTGATTCTCTATAAATCAGAACAGTACATCTAAATCATAAATTAACAACCGTGCTGTCTTTGTTTCATTTGGATGTTTTGTAATTAAAACCATCTTTTAGAGATTTTTACATCCCCCAAATTCACAATTTACTTTGTACAGGAAGAGTATTTATAGTCATTAAATTTTTTCACATTAAAACCACAAACCTCAATATATTTTACTCAGCTTTTATGTGACAGAGGAATTCAGAATTATGAAGAAAAAGAAAAATTACGTAGGTCTTCAAAATTATTATTATAAAAAAAGAGAAACCTGCACGGAAGAAGTAAAACTAGCCTTACCATATTTACAGATTCAAGCTTTTTTCAGAGCTTGAATCTGAAAAAAGATTCAAGATTTGGTATCGAGTCTTGATACCAAATGTTAATGTAGATCAGGACTCCTTGTCCCTGCTGAAGTAAAGCTTCTGCCCAGCATGATGCTGCCATTACCATGTTTTACTGTGAAGATGGTGTGTTCAGCGTGTGTATACAGTGTTAGTTTCTGCCAAACAGGTTTTTGTATGTAGGTCTCATCTGAGAGCACCAAAAACATGTTTACACATTCTCACACCATTTTTCTAAAACTTAAAACATACTGACTGCAACATCACATAAAAATCTGATAAAATACACTGACGTTTGTGGTAATGTGGCACGATGAATTTGTTTTTGTCTGTCAGTCTTTTCTATCAAAGTTATGGTACCCCTTTATTTTATTTTCCCTTACTTTTTCAGAGTAAATCTAAGTTTTAAAGATCTTTAGACCATCCTTTTAAGGTGTGGTAGTGCAATACGAGAAAATCAAGGGTCATACTGGCATTTTGAACTAATTTATGATTGTAAACATTTCTTAATAAAGCTGCTATATGCTTAGTTGGTCTGGAGAATGAAACTTTCTCTTGTTACTTTTACCAAATGAAAGTAAGCGCCAAGCAGTGATCCTCAGTGTTACAAATGAGAAGAGTGGGATACCAAAAGCTTTATTTTTAAAATAGTTCTTATAAATACTACACCAGAAACACATGCAGGTTTTAAAAATACATAAAAAAGCTGACAAAGAACACTTGTTTAAGCAAAGGGGCTATTATGAGAACCCTCCTGACCTTTTTATGTAACACAGTCTCATTTACTTGTCATATTTTCTGGAGAAATTATATTCTCCGTCCCTTTCCTTAATTATTCTGGTAACTGAGTTCAGCGTGACAGATTCAATCCATCAACGCAAGGCTTGTTTTCAGTCAGGAGCGCATGTTGTGCCTTAGAGCAAATACCGGGAAGGTACTTCAAGGTGATGCATTTTTTTAATGCATATTTAATTTGCAGAGCTATGAGCTTTGTCAAGTCTGAGGTGAGAACATCCCAGTCTGTCCTCTTGAGTATAGTTGCATGAAAAACGCACCAGCATTTAGTTTTCCCCCCAAACACCAGGATTTCTACAGCATTTAAATGTTGGGAAATGGGGGTTTGAGGTTTTTGGCATTGACAGATTTATCTCAACTCATTTAAAATGAAATAAAATGAGCATTGGGGAAATACTGACAGCTTTAAGCTCACCCAACATCTAATAAAATATTAGACAAGATAGCACTTAGTGAACTAGATCCAGCACAAGCTGTAAAAGAAACAAATTTCAAAAGTCTGCTGAGAGAAAAAAAGATTATATATATATATATACATATATATACTGTATATATATACAGCATATACAGTACAGAGCCAAAAGTTTGGACACACCTTCTAATTCAATGAGTTTCCTTTATTTTCATGACTATTGACATTGTAGATTCACACTGAAGGCATCAAAACTATGAATAACACATGTGGAAATATGCACTAAACAAAAAAGTGTAAAACAACTGAAAATACCCCTTATATTCTAGTTTCTTCAAAGTAGCAACCTTTTGCTGTGATTACTGCTTTGCACACACTCTGCATTTTCTTGATGAGCTTCAAGAGGTAGTCACCTGAAATGGTTTTCACTTCATAGGTGACCTGTCAGGTTAATAAGTGGGATTTATTGCCTTATAAATAGTCATGAAAATAAAGAAAACCCATTGAATTAGAAAGGTGTGTCCAAACATTTGGTCTGTACTGTATATATATATGAATAAACAATTTGAAATCAAATGTCACAGCTGACACTTTCCATGCATTAAGGAAATGAGTTTTGGGCCAAGTTTTTAAGTTGTGTTATTCTGAAAATGTCTATTGAAAGTGGCATCTTCTCTGAATCAAGGAGTTGCATCTGGTCTTAGCCCTGTAGGAGGTTTTTCTGTGTGCTGAAGCCATTCTGCTGTTCCTCTGCGTTTTGTGAAGGTGATCCTGTGGATCAAAATAAAAGATTTATTTATATAATATTCAACATTTCTTTGGAATCTTCCTTACATGGAAAAACATAGCACACAAAAATATACATTTTTAAATTGAAGTATTAACAGTCAGCATATCTGTAGCAAATAACATATTTTTCCTCCATCACAATATCCCTGTAAATTTATGAGAGTATTGAACTACAAATCAACAGTCAGTAATGGGATCCAGAGCAAGTTTGTGTGATTGCAATGCTGCTCACGCTGATATTGCATTGATAATTGCAATTCAATTAATTGTGTAGTTCAACTTCAAGATCTGAATTTTTCATGAAGGTAGAAAAATTTGAGAAAACCTGGATTCAAGTATAATGAAGGATTTTAAATCCTCTTAGGTCTGCTTCAATTTGACCTCCCCGTTTAACTCATAACTTTGTTTATGTATATATATATATACATATATAAAACTTCTTAAAAAGGAGAGAAACTTAAAAAGCTAAAGTAGAGAAGTTCATGGTCAAAATCATAAAACTGTTTACTCTGAGGTATTTTATTATTATGTTTTTAATGGTGTTTTATTAACACAATCCTAAAGTTCTCTTTGTGGTTGTGACAATAGACTTATGATTGACTGCATGTTGAACAAATAAATATCCATGTACAATTTGATGAACCTAGTTTTATGTTCAATTTTCCTTCCATCTATACAACAAAGCCTGAAGTGCAACACGATGAAAGGTTCAAGAATTCAAAAGGCAACACATCATGCATCAAGCCAAAGACATTCAAGACCAGGTGAGAATCAAGATCAAGTTTACTTGGATTATGTACCAGGAGATCTGATACCTGTGAACAGCTTAAAACAATAAAGTGAAAGATTTGGTGTTACCAAGCCAAAATCTTGATTTAAATTAAATTAAGAAGATGAGGCATAAGATTACTTCAGATATTAATGCTCAAGAACATTAAGCATTTCTTGAGCAAAGACACATTCTAGATAAATTCTGCAAAGAAGAAAAGGTCACATTTCCTCCACTCAAAGCCAGTTATCTCATATGCTTCATAATTGTGTTTTTGCTTGTGCTTGGATTGCCCTTTTCCCTTAATGAATGAAATCATGATTTGAAAACTGCTTTTTGCATTTAGTCAGGCTACCTTTGATGACATTTGTTTGATCTCAGTAGCAACATCTACAGCACAGTAGATGTTGCTCAAGATTAGCAAAAAAAAATCTCCCTGACTAACTCCTTGCTTAAAAAGTATCCCATGTAGAGCTTACAGAAGGAGAAAGTGGAGCTGAGCCAAACCTTGTGATGGAACAGGGACTAGAATAGCTCAAGCTCTAGAATAGTATGTTGTTACTTAAGTCTTTCATTCTCCTTTAGAGATGATGTGGAGCTTCTTTCAGTTCTCCTCACCCACACAAACTGGCCCAATTAACATGTAACAATAACTGACTTAAGGAGCTAAAACCAGATCCACTGGCTCTCATGCAGCTTACCCCAGCCGTTGGTAGAGACGTCGCGGTTGCAGATCTCGTTGGCCAGCCTCTCAAAGTACTCAGGCAGGTCAGCGTACTCGTCGCCGTACGAGATTACCTTGATGCCCTTGTCCAACATGTTATCACGCAGCTTTTTGAACTCTCCCACGTCTTCCCGCCGCACAAGCATAAAGTGTTCCAGGTCTGACTTGTGTTTGACCGCCTCCAGGAACAAAGCCTGAAAGGTCGTGTCGTCCACCGTGCGTCCGCAGCCGAGAAACACAAAGGACTTAGTCTCATACAGCTTCTGGATCTCACGCTGTAAAAAGAAAAACAAAACACTACTAACAATTGGTGCCATCTTTAATCAGTAGCTGGAATATTAAACAAACCAAAGTATAAAAGAAAAGAGAAAAAGAAAGTCCAGGACTCACCATAACCTCAGTGTTCCTCAGTACGTTCTGATAGCCAGCAGGGTGCAGCACAATGCCACATGGGTTAGTGTAAACACCGTGAATATGCAGAACACTTAACCTCCGTTTCTCCTGAGCCCACTCCAACACCTACGAACAAGACACGTACACTTAACAGTCCACTGCACAAAATCCTGTTCTTGCTGGGCAGAGAGTACGATCACCGAGTAGTAGTGAGAGAACATTAGTCCCAGTGGAGACAAGGTATAAATACCAGGGCTGAGAGGGAAAGCATCAGGTCACTCTCAGATCTAATATCTGCATGACTAAACTCTAAGCTGAGGCCAATGCAGGTGACAGGACAACTCTTTGTGAAAGACAGATTAATGTTCAGCACAGTGGTAAACCAAAAGTAAACAGTTTGATCTATAGAATCTGACATCAGTGGCTTGAACTTTAACTTTCTTCCACCTGTCAGAAACAGAAACGGCTTATCTTTGTTTCCCCAAAAGCTGCCAACAAGGAGCTTCATATACATGCAATGTCATAAATGGGAAGTTAGTCACCACTGTATGAAATTTCAACAGAAGAAACATATGTTTTCAGGCGTATTACTGTGCGTGCGATACGAAATACAAAACTAAATTTGCATTTCCCACAGGTCATTATTTTTAAGCTACTCTATGAGACTTATGTAGTAAACTAGAACTCACTGCTTACTGTTGGACATGCATAAGTGACCTTTGCACTCGTTTAAGGATAAAAAAAAAGCTGACATCATGCATTGTTACAGGACAGATCAATTAGTGCCACAATACAGTCGAAGCAGAGTTTACCTTTTTCTCATCAGTCAGGTCTAAAGACTCCAGTTTGGTGCCCTGATGGGCTGCGTAGATCTCCAGCAGGTTGTCAAAGTTGGTGGTAAGCACCAACGCACCGCTCTCCATCAACTGCAGCACCGATCGCAAGAGGTGTTTCCCTGCGTGCTCCATCTTGCACTCCAAGTCGTCAAACACTTCGTACAGACAGTCTTTGAAGAACGTGGATCGAACATTTCCCGTCCTCTAGGAAACATGACACAAGGCAACCGCAGCCCTTCTTTAAAATGTCTTTGTACACAGCACACTGCCCTTTGGTGCATTTCTCAAAACAATGCAATTCCTCACAGCTACTTGTTCAATTTTGAAATCATTGCGTCACTTGTGCACATCACATAGACAGTTTCTCATTTCTGTGAACATGTTGCAAATCTATTCTACATCATGCAAGTGATTTAAATTGTCTGCTTTTTCCTACGTTTTCAATTGCTTATGTTATGTTGATAAATACATATCATATGGGTGTTTGTAGCCTCCAGAACATTTTAAGTTCGTCGTACAAGTGTTAACATGCAAAATGCTTGCAGAAGTCATGATATTCTATTATTAATGATATTAATAATAGAAAATATTTGATCAAACTCTACTTTATGGTAAACCTAAGAGCAATTTAGAGATCATTTAACCTAACAGTCATACTTTTTGACTGCAGGAAGAAGCCAGAGTACCCTCAGGCATTAGTAGTGCCATAGCACAAACAAATTAACTTAGGATTCCCTCTGCAAAAAAGGCAAAAAAAAGATTCATTTAGCTTTACAACCTCAACCACTTAACCCAGATGATGATGTTTAAGTAATTAGAGGAATCCAAGATCAGAATTTAAACACTAAATGTAGAAGAAATACTGTACTGTTCTCCTAGAGCAGAAAATACCTTATATAACTAAGTTAAGTATATGATATATTTTCATATGACAAACAAGAAATCCGAACAAGATGAACTAAAAATGCCTCTAGCCCATTAAACAAAGTTGGCCAAATGTGAGGCCAAATTTTTAACTCGAAACAAAATGCTTTTTGATCAGACTGACTCATGATCCAACATGACCAATCCATGTAGGAATCAAGTCTCAGAATAAAAATGTGTATCTGAGGACTGAGGTGACCTGAAGGAGGATTATTCACTCTAAGTACTGCTAAACAGAGTAGCAAGAAAAAAAGAAAAAAGTAAATCTTGTGTTCTAAGAAAAAGGGTTAATTCTTTCTAGCTTTTGAATAGGAAAAATCAGGATTTCAACACATTTTTACACATTTTTCCAAACTCAATATTTTCAGAGATCTCAACTCTTTTCAGAAAAGGAATCTGAGTTTCTAGCAGATATTCTTATAGAGGTTAGGCTTTTAACAAGGAATCTGCTATATCCACTGGCTGTAAAGAAATGAAAGGATGGATAGACAAACAATGAGACAATAGAATCGGGAATAAAGTCTGAAAATACACATTTTCACATTCTTGCACTCTTCAGGGTGCAAATTAAAGCTGCAAATTTAAATTCAACCTTTAATGAACAGTTGTGTGTCAGATTTTGAAACATGAGTCCAACACTCCATTGCCCCTCTGATCCTTAATCTAACCACTTGAGCAGTTGCTCACGCTTCATTACTCCACTTAAAAGTTTATGTTCTGTCACTGCGTGGCATAATTTTCATCCTTACCTTGATTAGGGTCTTGTAACCCCCCCAAAAAGCAAAGAGCGAGAAAGATGCTGATAGCTAAGAATAGCAAAGGCTAGCGCAGTGACCAAGGTGATCTGAGATTGGAAGGAAATGCTCCACCGCCTTCCACAGATTACAGCTCTAATGGGCTAAACAGCAGGAGTCCCTTCCACAGGAAGAAGCTCATTATCCACAGCTAGTGTCCGCAGCACCCATCCTGATCACCCTGTCCTTGGGCTGACTCGCAACTTATGTAATAACCAACAAATAGACAAATAAACAACCCTTCTTCTTCAAAATATCCATTTCAAACAAAAAATGATCTTTCATTCACAGGGAAGACTCACTAATTGCTTTCAACAAATACATTTTTACCATTTAAATAATTACTATAAGCATAGTAGGTGATAACTAATCTATAAACAATAACAGATGAATGAACAATTTCTTTTTTGCTTGGAACAGCACATGTGTTAAGAGCCTTGCTGTTGCTACACTCATTACTTCTACAGAGTGCAGAAACTTGGCCGGTACACAAATCCATGAAAGTGGGTTAAACCTCTAACTGGCTATAAGGCAGGTGTCTCACACCCAGACACATGTCAGCATTCCAAGTACAAATGATTAACGACGAGTGCAGATTATGGAAATGGTAAAACACAGTCACAAAAATAAAGTTTCATTTAGTAGGTCACCTTTGTCTGAAGCTAACACTTTTAGAGGATAAATCACACACAGAAGAGTAAAAGTATCCCTATAAAACAAGAGAAAAACATTAACGCCGGTTTTGTGAATGGAGCGACTAAAAATTAATATGTTTTACTATGGACCCATTGTAGTCACAGGTGGAGCTTTAAGTCTGAATGGAAAATCTGGGCTACAGGAGGGGAGGAAATGGGGTGGCGGTTCTGGTTCACATTATTCCCTGTTTGTTTGTTTGCTTTTTTTTCTTCTTCCCTCCGGCCGGCTGCGCTGGACCCTGCTGTGTCTGTGACCAAGGGGAGTGGGCTCGTGTCTGCACGACTGTGGATCGAAATAAACACAACGGATAAAGCCATAAAGGCGCTGTTTGTTCTCTTTGTCCCGACAGGCTGGGAGCTGAAACAAAGCGTGTTTTTATCAATGTCAAAGGTGCGATGAGACATGACTAACACAGGAGGCAAACGGTATTAAGACTCCCATCTGCCAGTCCCGCTCCAGATCAGACCGGTTTGGTTGTATGTAAATACTGCAGATTTTTTCCCCACCTAAATGTTTTATAGATCCATTAATACCATCACAAACTCATGAAAGGCAAAATCAGTTAAAGTACATCATTTTATGAGATACCTTCCAAAAACTAGTGGTGGTCTCAAAGTGAATGTGACTTCCTATAGACATACAAATGGTCACCGTTAGGACGTGTAATAGTAACTTGTAGTAGTAAATTGCTTGAATTTTCATGGAAATTAGCTGATTTTGATTGGTGGACCACATGGAAAATGTTTTGAAATTTTGACAAACTGGAAAACTTTATTCCATGCATAAGGATGTATATTTTCATGGTTTAACAGCACTGTTGATGCAACTTGGAGACCAAGTCAAGAGTGTCAGAGTCCAACTAGACAGAGACTAACTATCTAATGAAGAAAAACATTAGATAAGTTCCATTTCTAGAATCAATATAAACATCTTGTGTATAAAATCAACTTGTTGAGTATCATTTTATACAACATAGACCAAGGATATGTCAAATCAAATATTAAAGGAGATTCTTGGGTTGTATAACTAAAGAATTAGAATTCTTGAAGTGAGGTTCTGCAAAAAGGGTATAAACATTTAATACAGTACCGGGAGTAGATATTTCTCTTGATGTCTTCATTTGATGTGAGTTACATTTTTTTTAATTCAGTCAAAAGTTTTACAGTGTTAAACCTCTACCCAGTTGTTTGCATTTAACTATCTAAAGTGAAGCTGATGATTGCTTACACAGCAAATGGAGGTGCTTCAGTTCTACAAGGGGAAACTTCAGCCAACGACCGTCAACACAATTTTCGCGCTTAACAAAATCAAACATATAAACAAGAAAAAAAACACTTTATACATTCTAAAATGTTGCAAACTTGATACAAGTTGTCTAAAGGCTTGAATTGCACTTGGGACCAACCTGTACCTTCAACTTAAGTGAACGAGAACAAATTTTAATAAAAGGTCTCCACTGGTTGAGATGGTTTTGTCTTTTTTCACAACAGACTATTTTAGAATAGTCTAATTTCTATTGTAGAAATCAGACAGAGGATGCTGTTAAATGCCAAATATTTTGCTGGACATTTTAACAAGACTGAGGAAACAAATTTTGTTTTTCAAGGACAAATTACTATAATTACCAATGTGTACAAAGATCCAGTCCAAATAACTGTGTTTCATATCACTGGTGGTAAATCCTCTCTTACTTCCACTGGGAGTGAAAGTAATCATCGTCTTCTTGATAAGCAATCGTGCAATGCGAAGATAATGACAATTCAAAGGCTCACAATATTAGGCTTGTATAAACTGCTGTGATGTTTCTGAGACTGTTGAAAACAGTTCAAGACTGTAGAAATTAGGTTTGCTATGCATTAGACACTGCAGCATGCACAGTTCAGCTACGACCAGGAGACACTCATCGACAATTACAATTTTATTGCAAAAATTGTCATTTTATTCTTTAATATGATAATCTACAACTAAACAAGTTGTAAATTCTACTTTTGCTGCTGCAAATGTAGAATGTCCTTTATCTTTGATCCCAATACATTGTCATGTTAATTTTTTAGAATCCATGATCTCTTTTTCTTCCAAGTAGCCAGATTTACAGATGAGTAATATGAGTAATATTGAGTAAAATTTCTTCTAGTTCCCCAAAAGTAATGTCAAACAATTCCTTTGGACATTTTCATTTACATTCAATAAATGACCTCTTGCAGAGGAATGTTTTGTGTTCACCACTTTATGTTTGACCGACGATTCATTCTGTTGTAAACTGGACCGTAATCTCATAAGATTGATTTTAAAACAGATGTGTGTTACAAGCATCCTGCAGCAAAAACACTTAAGGTCAAAACTTCTTTAGTGGAATTCATGAATTAGCACAATTATGAACTTATTTTTTAGCCACACCTACATGTTTCCAAAACAAGCTGTTTTTTAAGACATCACTTTGAGAAAGCATATTAGTTTTCCTGTTATTTCCATTTTCTTAACATTAA
Organism: Xiphophorus couchianus; assembly: GCF_001444195.1. Lineage (NCBI taxonomy): Eukaryota > Metazoa > Chordata > Actinopteri > Cyprinodontiformes > Poeciliidae > Xiphophorus > Xiphophorus couchianus. The sequence continues at coordinate 13,174,315 of NC_040245.1, read as the reverse complement.
ACATTGTGTGTACAATATACCGTGAAGGGCCAAATGACTAAATAGTTAAAAAGTGATAAAGCAGCAAAAGTCTGATGAAAACTGTAAAGACCTTCACAAAGCTAGGAGAAGCACTGATCAGAAACACTTCACAAGACTTTAAGAAAGTTTAACTCTTTGGATGCAATCCATGAAGGAATCATAAGGAGGGTTTTAATGCACGTTTTTTGCAGAAACTTGCATTTAAGAAACACTCAACCTGTTAACCAAGTGAACAAAATGACTATAATGTGTTTTTGCATTGACTGTTTTTAACAAAAGAAGCCTAACAATTAAGTCTTACATCATGACAAAGTTCACTGAGAAAGTATGAATAATGTCTGGATGTGAATCTGTGGAAGTAAAATCATAACATCCCTTTTTCACTAAAGGTCACAGCCAGTGTTGGCAGTCCAACATGTGTTTGTGCATGTGCAAAGGAGAACTTTAGGAAAGGGAAGAAAGGGAAAAAAAAGACTCAGACGGTCTTACCGGGGAAAGTTTCTGAATGAGGTCATGGGCCACATGCACCAAATTCTTATCTTCTTGCATGTGCTTCTGGAAACGCCGGCTCTCCTCCTCCTCCAGCAGATCAAAATCATTGGCTGCGTCAAGGAGGGCCTGTATAAGCCCTTTCCAAGAGCGAAGAGCAGGAACCTGCGGAGCCACTGCAGAGCTCACCCCTGTACCAATCACCAGAACAAGCTCGGGGGCTCGCTTGGTCTTCAGGCTGGGCAGCAATTTCCTTTGGGGCAGGCATAAATCAAATGATAATGGTTCCAAATACGGTGCTTCCCTAATCCCTCTGACAGCATGAAAGTCAAACAAAGCCTTCATGTCTACTGATTTTGCACTAGCATGCAGTTGGAAACTAGTATCTACCTTCATCTAGCACTTCCAATGATGTGAATTAGTTCTGCAAAGAAATCCTGAATATGTAACAGCAGTGGCATGCAGGTGCACCTGAGCTTACCTGGGCTTTTTAGCGTTTGACTCTGCATCCTGAGAATCAGCTGCAGGACGCTTCTCAGTTTTCACTGCTACAACAGAGGCCATTCAGCTCCTGCAAAAAACATGACCAACCACTTAATATCTCTATAGGAGCTGGTCTGACCAATTTACACAATGGCTGGTATAAACCGGTCTCAATACTTGGAAAAACTATTATTAGTTTTTCCAAACAAGAAGCTGAGTGACTATGAAATTATGTCATAGGTCAAACTCAGGACATTAAGGTCAGACTTATTACAAATACATGTGGGTGTTCCATAGAGTTAAATTGTTGCCTCACATAGTTTACCTTATATGTAAATTAAGCATAGACCATTCTGAGCTCAGTTTTTCAATTCATTGCTAATGGAAGGAAGATGCACAACAAAGTTGAAGCTCTAATTAGGATTGCATCAAAGACAAACTCTGCATGTCTTTTCTATTTTCAAAAGTCACTCAGAAAACAGTTTTTTCAGAATTAACATGACTATATCTGCCAATTGTCTTTGCATCTTATGTAGTGAAAGTCACAGGACAATGACATTACCATTAACGGTGGTTTTGTCATTCAATCTTGTCTTTTCCACACTAGTGTAAACTAGACATCCCTACATGGTCATTACCTCAGTCATTGTGTTTACATGCAAATCCATTCCGGTAAAATTACGTCTTGATTTTATCCCACAAAGGAAACAATGGAGTCACAATCTTTGTTCAAAAGGCATTTTGAAAATAGTGATTCAGAGACTAAGAAGTAAATCAGGGTAATACAGTTCTTGGATTTTTGGCATGAGATGATTGGGCCAATCTTAACTCTGAACATTTTTTATTACAACTGTTGTTTTGTGTGATTTTTAAGTTGAATGCCACCCCTGCTCTCTTGGCTGGATTTCCCTTGGGAAAGAGATCTGAGATCCTCAGGGGGAAAACTTTATTACCCCTTAGATGTCACACTAACTAACCCCTTAGATAGCATTAGTTAGCATTTCTGTGAGGACACCAATGTCCTCACAGAAAGTGAAGGAGTTTCAAATCAAGAACATTAATGAATTAATAAGTTGTACGGCACTGTGCGTGCCGTACAACCAGGAAATATTTTACTAATTTCCTTCCGGAAACGCACCTCACCTAATGGTAGAGACTATACGCTTTTTTATCAATAACTTTGTGGCCACTACATTTTTTAACTTTATAACAGAATATTTTGGTTCAAATCATTTTAAATGTATATTCTTTTTAGTTCAATTGTAAGTTCAGAAATATCGTTTAATTACCGTAGTATTCCTAGAAGCTGCCCAAGGGTAAATTGTGTTTGTGACTGGACACAAATAAAATGTAGATGTCCGATTGAAGAAAGCAAACAATAAGAAAAGAACATGTAAACGTCGCTTACCTTGCTCCAGGTAACTCCAGTGTTTACTTCAGCTTAATTTTAGATGTCTTTTGATTTTAAGTCAGATGAAGTCAGTCAAGGTAGAACTTGATCCACTTTAATTAGTTCGGAAATCAATAAGCCTTCGTGGCATTTTTCTTCCTTCCTTTTTTTTTCTTTATTAAGTCTTGATGTTAATCTGATAAATGACCACTCACCACTGACAGTTCGGTGACAATAGCCTCGCTGTTTTCTCGTTGTAAGTTTAATGGGTTGTTGTTGTTTTTTTCATCAAAGTCCAAAAAAAAAGAGAAAAAAAAATCCAGGTTTGTTAAACGCATGAAACTCCCTCGGCACCACTGCCTCCGGTCATTGTGACAGTAGAACTAGCGCCTCAAATATTTTTCCAATAAAAATAGTTTTAATGTGTTCTCCCCATGAGTCATGTGTCATAAACGCTCTCGACCTCTGCTGCTGTCAGAGCCTCTCGCAGCTCTTCTGTCTATATTGACGGTTTTCTGACTGTTAAAAAGTGACCGCCCGCGGACCGTAATGTGCACCGGGTTTTATGACGCTTTCACGTGCTACGGTAAATCTGCGTTGCGCTGCCGTAATAGAACGTCACCGTAAAACACATAATATTTAATGTTTTGTAAGCTTGGTAAAGTAAAATATTACAATCAACTCGACATAGTTTCAAAATCCCATGACATTTTTCAGCGATAGAACAAATGTTTCTCCAACAATATTTTTCTTTTTTCAAACTTATATTACACCGGATTGTTTAACTGCCAAGCAACAAATCTCTCCAACTTCCAAAGTCAGAAATTAAAATGTTTACAAAGCGCATTTCAATATAGGCTTGAGGCCTAAAAATATATAGCTGAGACGCATTGCTTACATAATTTAGGATGTGCAGCTGATAAACTCGAGTATGACATTACTTTTTACCTTTTATTGCGCTCATTTAGAAAACGTATTGTTTATGAAAAAAGTATTTTACGTTTCTTCAGAAAACGGTTTGATTAATGTCAACTGATAGCTAAAAGGTAAACTCATAGTTATTTGAAAAGAAGTAGAGAATAAATACATTCGCCACAAAACCTATTTCTCAATTGGCCTCTTTCACTATAGAAAATCCATACAGTCTCCTTTTAGGAATTTACACGTCAGCATATTCAATTCTGGCATTTCCCACGGCTAGCCTGCCATCTGCTGTTGGAAAAATAAACTACAATTCAGAAGATTGATGGTTTTCAAAGACCCCTTTTTAAAAGAAAAGACAAAATATCTGAGATTACCTTTAATATTTTTTTTAGATATACTTCTTAACTCGAATTTAGATGTAAAATGAATGTATAAAAAATGCACTTGTCTTTTCATACCAATTAATATTTTATTAAACTACTCTAGTGAGACAAGGCCTCATTTTAGCTACTGTTTGTGTGGTATATATTCCCCCCCAGACAGCAGGCCCATCCACGTCAAAAATAAAGTAAAATACAAATTTTAAAAAAAAATTTCTACTGCCCATTTGTTTTGTTTTTCATAAAACTGCATATAGCAGTGAAATGAGTTGAAGGTTTGACCTCGAAGTCAAAAAATAATTTTAGTAGTCGTATTTAAAAAGAAAACAATTTCAAAAAAAGTATTAAACATCTTTAATTTCTATTGAATCATCAATCATTTCCAATGTATACATAGTAATGCATATTAAGATACAATCAAACATTGAAAGGCAAACCATTTGTCAGGTGACAACATTCACAGAAATATTTGTAGCTCAGGTAATTCTTTTTTCTAAGCATTTGTGGAGGCTGGAGGTTACAGTTCCAACATATCCTGAATCCCTGTTAAAGGCCCAGTGTTCATATCCAAACAGTAGAAAAAAGGCATTCTGGTCACTTTGGACAACTCAAGTCATCGCTCACTCTGCACATGTAATCCTGGTAGCTAGTTTATTTGCAAACTTGCATTGGGTTGTTTAAATTTTAAAAACATAGGAAGGGATTTTCCTAAATAGAGCAACATGTCTGATTATTCATCATTTCCCTTTCCAAATTGTAAGACTTGCTTTCTGCAACCTTGAAGGCAGCACGACGAACAGCAAATGCATAATTTTCAAACTTACAAAGTCTGGAGAGGGTTGTTGGTATTATTATCTCTGAGGTAAACTAGATTGACTGTTACTGCAACTAATGGGTCAACTTGTCAAAAATATGGTCCTAACGTCTAAGGATATATTAAATGCAATTCAAAACTAAATCACAAGCTGAAATCCCTTATGAAATTGACAAAAAAAAAAGACATAGGAAGCCAAAGTTAAAAGTAAAAGGATATGCGAGTGCTTTTAATGCAGAGATGCTCTACACAGAGATAGATCCTTCTCTGAAATTAGTCTTCCCTATCAAAACATTGAGAAGAGTAGCCTTGCCCTCCTTTGCATCCCTTTGAGCCTGTTTTATGATGTCACTTAGCCGGTTCTCGTCTTCTCGTCTGACAAGGTAGCCCTTACCGCCATAACCATCTGCCACTGTGTGATAATCTGGAAAAAATGAAAGATGACTTTTTCACATTGAGCTGTTGCTTAGCAATATACAACTACATAAACAATGTTCTTTGGGCTATTGGATGCAATACTGTGGACGTTACAACACACATCTGTGGTCAAATACATACCTGTAAAAGCAAGGCCACAAGCCACGTTGCTACCAAGGATGGGAACCTGCTCTCTGGAGATCTGACTCCAACACGCATCGTTTCCAACCACAGATATAACTGGTGTCTGAAGAGCAAAGTGATCAAGTAAAATAATCACAGTACACCATCTGGTCAATGTAGCAGCACATCCATTTGCTTCTATGCCTGCATAAAAAATTAGCGATCAGAATTTAATAACTGTATTTTTTTTTTCAGTTTCATCAGCCTTGACTGATGTTCACCAGGTTGAAGGCTCAAAAATCATATCTTTTTCAGAGCAGTAAAAGTACCAACTTCCCCCACTGAAGTTAAGATTTCGGCAATCAATAGCTATTGATTTAGCAATCAATAGCTAAATTAGGTGCTTCACTGCTAAAGGATATTAAACACAGAAATCAAAGATCAATCTTCAGCTCTGTTTCAGGTAAGCTCCACCCAGACCATTATCTTAGCATTATCTATACCCATGTCAAAGGAAAAATTAAAGACGGCATCAAGGCAAGTAATTAAAAGCAACCGGGTGGAGCTCACTAATGTGTTCACTGTCCACACGTCCAACATTTCACAAGTCAAACACCGCAAAGGAAAAAATAGAGAACATTACCAAGTTTACATCACACAAAACACATGAAAAAGGTTAAAATATCCACATGGTGAGCTCAGCCCTTCTCTGCTCTGACCAGTAGGGTTGCAATGTTTCTGTGAAAGCCCGTTTCAGATCAAGTGCTTTCTTGCACAGCAGAATGGCAACCTCAGCTTTCACTATAGTTTCTGTTAACAGGAAAGCTAAAAAATATATATTATAGTAAAATTCTTACAGAAAAAGAATTTACCAAAACCTGTACAAAAACTAGACCTGCACTAAAGTGCCCTATTTATTTAGCGCTCATAAATCAGACACAGAACTCTGATCTGTGCATCTCTAAACAAACTAGGATGGTGAGAAATCCTAACAGTGTGAGCAAACACACTGTGATAAATCAGAACAAAGTGTGACCTTTTTCCTGTATCAGATGAATATCTGAGTCTTGCATGTTTAAGTCAAAGATTCATGCGTTTACCTTGTGCCGGGTAAATGTGTCATACTCTGCAACACTGTAGCCCAGGGAGCCGTCTCCATAGACTATCCACACCTGCAAAATATGCAAAAAAAATAATTCCTTTGGATAAGGAATGAAACGTGAGAGTTAATGAAATAAATAATGTCAACATTATACCTCAGACTCAGGACGGCACAGTTTTGCTCCCAAAGCAAAACCTCCTCCTACTCCCAGAGTTCCAAAGGCTCCTACAGGAACATGAACCAACTGGATTAAGACATTTCAAAGGAAAGAACACAACACATTGGTACTAGTGATTCTGTAGCATAGCTAAGACGCTGATTAAATTAACTACAAGAGTTTATTACTATGATTCTGCTGGTTTAATCATCTTGTTGCTTGTATATTACCTGGATCCAACCAACGCAAAGGTCCTCTTGGTCTCATTATATAGGCAGCACTTCCCACAAAATCTCCCCCATCTGCTACAATGATGCTGTCCTCAGCCATCAGCTCATCCACACAGTGGAGGACTTTTAAAGGATTTAGGTGGTGTTCCGTCTTCTCATTAGCTTTAGCCCTGAAGTTGAACATTTGAGGAATGATTTTGTAACCAACAGTGCATTATTATATTTTCCACACTAACTGTGCAGAACCCCCTTCCCTCCCAATGCTCACCTGTTTGCATCTTCTTTGGTAGAATCTCCAGCTTTGAGGCTCTGAGGCCATTCCTCAGGACAGCGATGGCCCTTCAGCCCCTTAGAGAGACGCACAATAAATGACCCAGCGTCACCTAAAAAAAAAATAAATAAAAAACTTCAAAAGGCATTATTAGATTTAAGATTCCACAGTTAGGAGAATAAATAACCATAATTAAATTAACAATAGAGGACTTCCACATTTTTAACAGAATTCTGAACATTTGGGTCTTATTATCTGTGCATCTGTTACAGAAATAATAAAGTGACACAATGCCAGTTTCAACAGTGTGATGATGAGCTATTTCACTTGTGTTTGTGGACTTTAATTATGATTTTTTTTTTTCATGGTTTACATAATAGAGCAAGAAATACAAATCTCATTTTCATATTTATCCCAACCTGGAAAATTATAAAAGCAAATTCTATTATTTTCCAGACTTTTATTACTACACAAGAAACCTGACAATTTTATAAATAATCCAATTTACGGGCAAACAATAAAGTGGTACTTTAATTATAATAAAGATAGCACTTTACAAATTTACCCTGAATTGCTATAGTTGGTTTCCAGAACATATCAGAGTTTTTCAGCAGCTGTGACTTGTCCCTGTTGACAGCGATTATCTTGCTCCTTCTGTTCAGAACTCTGCCATAGCTCAGTCGGAAGTCACACACAGTGCCTACAAAATAAACAAGAACAAATACTCACAATCCTTCATTATTTTGTCTAGCAATGTAGTTTTGCCAATTTAATTTGAAAAATAAAACTCTTAAAAATGTTTTTTTTTTTTAAATCCCCTTTTCCTTTTCTGAAACAGCTCAAATCTCAGCCAGATTGGAAGGAGATCACATGTAAACAACTATTTTCAAGTCTTTCCATAGATTTTCCAATTCATTTTGGGTTTAGAATTCAATTTTGTGTGCTTAGTTACATATAGGTGGACTCCGTTATTAAGGTAATGCACTGGGTTTTATTTAGGTGAATAAGTTTGCAAGGCACTGTCATCCATCTCAATCAGTTTTATTTTTCTGAGTGAACGGCACTCAGAAATCATTACTAATCAAATTATTAATCATTACTAAATTAACTTCATGGTAAAAATGAACCTGCAAGGAGAACCAGGTCGGCCTCTTTGAGAGCGTCCCGTCTGTTCTGTCGGATGTGGATAGGGCTGTCTTTTCCCAGCATGCCCCGGGACATACCCCCAAGAAAGCAGGGGATACCTAGATTCTCCAAAGCCTTCCTGTAAAACAAAAACATGCTTGCACCATTTCATACCTCTCTGTGGCGCACAAAATGACATTGTTAGACTTTAATTAGTGAAAGACAAATACATGTTCCTTTACCTGATGTCTTCTGCTGGCGTAGGAGGGAGTGTAGCTTGGCTCCCAAGGAGAATGACGGGTTTCTTGGCTCGACTCACTAGCTCTATGCATCTTTGTACCTGAAATGAAACAAAACATTCAATTGAGTCTGTTCCCTTTGTGTCCCATAACACGATGCTATCTGATCATATATTTACTGAAAACAACTAGATGCCAACACCAAAATCTGAGATTACCTGATCATCCGTGGCTTGAGGGATGTGAACAGGAAGTGGAGAAACATCTCTGGTCTCCCAGGCTCCAGCAAAAAGGTTCATGAGGTGATTATTGAGGTACCTTACAAGTAAGCAATCCATTAACTGAATAATCATAAATACATTATTGTCATCTAGATTCAACAAGTGCTTATTTTTTCACAACATATGACCCAATTTTGTTTCTTTATAAAAATCAGCATTTCCTCATACCATGAGACAATTTTTCCCATCAGCCCTTTGGGAGGATTTTTAACAGCAAACTCTTTGGACACCAGGTGGTATGGGTACAGCGTATCAATGGGGAACTCGATGAAAACAGGACCAGGAGTTCCTGACTGAGCAATGGCTAGAGCCTTTCTGAGTGTTGGCACGATCTCCCTGACGGTCTGGATGGAGGCACAGAACTTACAAAGAGGCCTGAAGAGAGACATCTGGTCGATGTCCTGCAGTGCCCCTCTGCCCTGTGACACAAATGGGTAAAAACAGCTCATTTCAACAACTAAAAGGAGCACCAACAAGCACTACCTACTAAAGCAGGGGTGCTCAAAGTCGGTCCTCGAGGGCCAGCATCCTGCACGTTTTAGTTCTCTCCTTGGTAGTACTAACAACCTTTTCAGCATGTCAATGTTCTTCTTAGGCCTTCTAATGAGCCATCATTTGATCCAGGTGCGTTAAACCAGGGAGAGAACTAAAACATGCAGGACGCCGGCCCTTGAGGACCGACTTTTGACACCACTGTACTAAAGTTTTGTTGTGGTATTTTATTAGATCGGCACATTCATATCATATTTACACCATCTTTCAGTTAGATATTTCTTTGGATTTAAGCACATAATAAAAAGAACCAGGTTTTTATCAGCTTGAAATATTATTTAAACCCAAGTGTTATTTTGCTATTTACTAAACACAGATGAAGACAAATCAAATAAGCTGTGCAATAAGCTTATTGCTGTCTCTGGAAGGAAAGTAGGAGATGCTGGTAATTAAATTATTATGCTTACTGAAAATCTATAAAAGTGGGACTTAAGTTAATGATTACCAGAGGTGGGGACTCGAGTCACATGACTTGGACTCGAGTCAGACTCGAGTCGTTAAAATCACGACTTGAGACTTGACTTGAAAAAATGCTCAAAGACTCGGACTTGACTTTGACTTTCATGCCATTGACTTGGGACTTGACTCGACTTGAAGCTGTTTACTTGAAAAGACTTGATATTTTTTACTCAAAGTCTTAAAATTTTAAACACATTATTTATAAAGTGGCGTCATTAATTAATTTCACTCATTCCGTATCAATATGCGCAGACCGTCACTATGGTTTTCCTCTCTCCTTATGTATGTATGTGTACGTAGCTGCAGCACAACCAATCAAATTAACAGGATTTGGACGTTTAAAAAAACGCGGCAAAGCTGCAGAGCTCAGGGAACGAAATACGAAATAACCGCTCGAATATGCTTCCGTGAGTAATTTCTTTTGGCTACGTAGGTTATGAACTTTCGACTAAAAACCGAACTGCAACTTGTAAAACATGCAAGAAGAGAATATCGGATGGAGATGCCACGACGTCCAACTTTGTCCGGCATTTGAAGCTTCACAAAGATCGGTAGGTGGCGCTTTTCTTTTGCTGTAAGATAGTTGACTTTAGCTAACTTCGTGTTAGCATGTGTACTCCGGGTTAAATTGGTGATTATTTACCATAAATCCGGTCCTTCAAATGCCTCCACAAATAATGTGCACCGTGTTAGCTCAGGAAGCCGGTGGATAGTGAGCGGGGCTCCGGAACAGAAAGCAGATTCTGGACCTGAACACAGGGAACAGAGTCTCTCTAACCCATCATGATGATGAACCGGGTCTAGTATCATCTAAGGATGGTTGGTGTGTTTGAAGACATCTACGTTGGGAAATTATATTGACAATATATTGTTTTGACAGGTCAGAGAAAAGAGGAAAAAACTGCTGTTATGGTTCTTTGTATTGTGCTGTGGAAATGTCAGCATTTTCGTCTTTTTTTATTGAATATCAAGTTTAACAGAACTGGGCAATAAAGTGGTCCAATTTAAAAATGTTTTTTATACTTTGTGTTCAGCTACACATGTTCTATCATTTGAGATAAATACATATTTTAAAACGAACAAATGGTCTATTATTTGAATTTTATGTATAATTGCAAATTATAAAAATAAAATAAAATAAAAACGACTCGAAATGACTTGAAATTAAAGGTTCCTGACTTGAGACTTGACTCGACTTTTGCCTGTCTTTACTTGAGACTTGACTCGGACTTGAGGACAGAGACTTGAGACTTACTTGAGACTTGCAACACAGTGACTTGGTCACACCTCTGATGATTACATTGTTCGATTATACATTTTTCTAAATGCGGTGCTACAAGGCTCCAGGCAACTGAATCATTATGTTCAAATAGTTTTAGTACTTTAGAAAAACCAATGAACTATATATTAAATTCTGAAAAGAAGGTGGCACTGATGTACCTGCAGTAATGTACCAGCAGCTCCTCCCAAAAGCAGCAATGGAGATTCCGCCATTTGAGCATTCTTCACTGCTGTCACTGTGTTAGTCAGGCCCGGGCCAGCAGTCACTGCGGCTACTCCAACAGTGCCTTGGAAGCACAGCAGGAAGAGATGTGCATTAATATTTATGTCTAGTACGATATTTTCATTTAAACTAGATACTGGTATCTCCGTTAGCTGCACCTGTGTTTGACAAGTCATAATGTTGACCAGTAAGGCACACCTTAAAAGGCTGCAGAAGACTCAGTTCCTTTATTCCCAACAGTTACTAACAACATGGTATGTGCTAAGAGACGCAGAGGTCAAATATTAACTCATGCTCTTCTTGTGTAGCTGAGGTGTGTGTACCTGAGAGCCTCGCCACAGCATCAGCAGCAAAGACAGCAGTGGCTTCGTGTCTGGTGTCAACGACACGGATGCCAACCTTCTCGCAGGCCACCAGGATGGGAGAGATGTGCCCACCAACGAGGGTGAAAAGGAACTGGATTCCATGCGCACGGAGGACTTCGGCAACACTCTCCCCTCCATGCCGGGGGCTCTTTGTTTCAGTCTGAATTCAATAAGAAAACGGTAAAAAGATCAAATAAAACAAATGCACACCCATTAGACATCTTACCATTCTTTTTCACTTGAACTACAGACTTCATTAGTAAGAACAGTTACTTTTCTGCAAATTAAAATCTGAAAAGAACACACTTGAATTCAGCTTCCTTTACTCAGATACCCTTAAATCAGAGCTTCTCAATTCCAGTCCTCAGCCCCCCTGCCCTGCATGTTTTAGATTTGCCTCCATTTCAGAACAGCTTATCCAAATGATTGCATTACATCTTCTGCAGGCATCAAGTACTCCAGAAGCCTGTTAATCGCCCATAGATTCAATCCAGGTGTGTGGCAGCAAGGAAACACCTAAAACATGCAGGCGCCCCCTTGCCTGAGGACCAGAATTGAGAAGCACTGCCCTACATACAATTCAATGAAACCAGCTGACTACAGAATTTTAATTCAGAATCAGGTGTTATTAGATGTCCCCAGGATTTTCTTTTTTAGAAAATACTCTCTAGTGATAAAATCCATCAACATGGTAACTTTACTGCTTGCCCCAAAAAAACACTCACCATCTAGATTTAACATTGTATCACTGATTTAATCAGAACTAAAAGAGGTGTAAAATAAAAACAAAAACAAAGCAACACATTGTATAGACTGCTGTCCCAGTGACATGTAGCCATTCCCAATGTCACCTGTCACATTATCTCCCTTTGACAACAGCACTTATTGTTCAGGCCTGCAGCTGTGATGTGCCCCTTTACTTTGTGCAATCCCACTAACAACCAGTGCGTTTGAATAGCCTTTATGAGACAACCGCAGGGCTGGTCAAAGTTTACATGAATGCAGCCCAGGCTTGCCTTTGACATTTAACAGCTTAGAGGGAACAGAGGGACTAAAAATATTACTGAATATTTTCACAAACAGGACATTGGAAATTTGTTTTGAATTATAGCATACAGAAAAAAAAATGTTTTGAAGCTGCTGACGATTTCCAATCACCTACCTTGTGAAACAACTGGTAGATTACACCAAGTTTGTAGGCAGCAAACACAACCCCAGTCAGCGCAACGCAAGCAGAGCATCCGAGGACACTGGAAATGCATCCGAACGACTCCATGTCGGCAGGAGGAACCAAAACCCTGTTTGTCAAAACAAAACTCGACCACGCTTGGAAAAAAAATGACCCACTACTATTCCACTTCAGCAGCTCACTTTTTATGCTAGGCTATGATATTGCAAAGATGAGTCTGCAGCTGCTATAGACTCATTTCATACGTAATATTTGGAAAGTACATTCAAAACATAACTGCCTCGTCTTAAGTTAGCAGATAAATGCTTTAAAGGACATCCTGTCGACTCCTAAACAAGTTCAACAGGAACAACGCTCCTTCACCTGCAGAAATATCAGCGCTCATATTCAGGTCAAGCCAACTATGAGTATAACACATGTTTCCGAAAAAATATTTCAAAATAAAAATCCATCTAGACACTACAGATCTTAGCAGCATTAACCGGATGTCTATGTGTCATATTTTGTTCATTTTGAGGGCAACTTTAAAACGTTTACGTTTTATCATGATGATATCCGTACTTTTGTTTTATTATAAATAGCATGACAAAGACACTAACTTTACTGTGAAAGTCAATATTCGTTTTCCGTTTACTCTCACAGCTTCCTGTGAGTCTGTCGTCAGAAGGTGGGCGGGGCAATTTCTACACATCCAAGGAACAGACGATTCCCCTGAAATCTTGTTGCTTCGCACTTTTCACATCCATGTCTAATGAGAGTAAAGTTCATGCTAAAATACAAGCTTCTAGCCAGACTATTCGGTAAGAATCAATCAAATTCACTTTAAACGTAACCTTTCAAAGTAACACGACTTGTCATTATCAAGTCTTTTCTTCATTATGCTGATTTGTTTTGAATTACTGTTTTGTAAAGTCAAAATTTTGCCTCGCAAAACGTCACATAAGACAACAAAGCAATCGGTTTGTTGTGTATCTATATTTTATGAGCTACAGCAAAATATTTGAGTCATATATGAAAACACTGCATGGAATTTAGGAAGATTTAGCTACAATAAAACATGTTGAAGCATATTGTGTAAAAGACTGGCATGACTTTATTAAACATCTGAAAACGTCTGCAGAAAAGCTTTCATAAAAGCCATATGAAGCCATTACCTGGACTGGAAATGATCATCAGAGTGGTGGACGCTTTATTATTAAGTTGTGTTGTATTGTCAGTGTACATTTGTTTAAAAAAAATACTAACAGTCTTTATAATAGTGCAAAGCGTTGCAGGTTATGAAACTAAATTAATCAATAGCAAAAACATTAAGCTCTGAATAAATGATGTTAAACTGCCACAACGGGCAATTACAAACAACCCTACTGTGTTAACTGGTTTATATAATTCATATTCAATTTCAGTAACAATAAATAATTCCTTAGTGTGTGTGTGCACAATGTTTACAGCAGACTGCAAAAGGGCAGTTTGTAGACATCAATAGTTTTTCCATATTCAGGATTTTCAGAAAACATAATTTTTCCATCAACCTTTTCTTCTTCAAAAATAATGATCTGAAAGAAAGCAGATATAGACATATAATTTAACCCTGATTATACACACAGAAACGCACACAGAGAAAGAAAGGAAGGAAGAAAACTGTTGTAGAGAGCAAAAGTCAAATTCCTTTTCTTCTTCTGAAGATAACAATAGATAAATTGAGCAATAGTTTCAAGTTGAACATTGTACCTGGTTCTCTCCACTTCTGAGCCAAGGTCCTGGGAGATAGAGGAAATGCTGGGGACCAATGAACCAGTAACGACCAAGGTTCTGGCCATTGACAAACACCACTCCTTTACCCCAGTTCTGTGGATACACATATATCAACACAGGCTCTTCATTCCAAAGAAATTCCAAATGCAAACAACTAATATGTCTTGGAATCCCAGCTCTTTTGGAACAGAAATCAAAAATTGTTTCATTCTGGCTTGAATTGTTCATTGAACAAAGGTAATCACAAAGAGTACATTTGCTTATTCTTTTAAAAGCAATTAGATTACCACACAAATGAATAAATTGTCATATTCACAGGAAGCTTGATGAAAGTGTCTTTTGGAGGACCGTCCAAAACGAGCCTGGCCTGGAAAAATCCTGGGACTGGCACTGACTTGAAGTCGGTTTTCCACTGACCTGAACTTGACAACCTAAAAAGAAACGCAAGAGGGATGCAAAGCATTCAGATTGTGAATAAAAGTAAATTAATTCCGATTGATGCAGATGCTTAATCCAGCACACAAACTAATAGCATAACAGACTAATATAATCAAGGTCAGATATTTTATACAAACATGATGTCATGAACAGATTCAAATAAATTTGAAAATCCAGAAATGGCATACCTTTTTATAAAGCTTGGCTTCAGATCAAGACAGAAGGTGGTGAATCCTCTTAGTGGTGTATGATTAAGCACAATGTCTCCCACAATACCTGTAACCATGTTTACAAGACAAATACATGTCATTCAGAGTAGGGTGAACACTAAAACGATACACAGATAAATATGTGTGTGAATTAGAAAAATGCCCTGGATGCCCTGGGACACTAGATGAAAAGGTCAGATTTCTTTTAAGTTCTTGCGCTATGTTTTATGTAAAATACCAGAAAAACAACTCTTAACTTGTAAAACTGGAAACCTACCTGTGAAAATGATTCTAAAATGGCTAAAACATGGTTTTGAGTATATAATAATAGGAAGGTAATAAGCATAATATGCAGTAAATGAAAGTGATCCATAAATACCTTTGCGCTGGTTATCAAGAGCTTTACCATAATTCACTCTTCCACAGTTTTCAACAAGTACAGCCAAGGTCCTCTTTCTCTGTGAGGCACACACAAATCAGTATAATTTCTGGCAAGGATTATTAATGAATAATACAGTTAAGAAAGTTATTTGACAGTGAAGTCAACTGTATGAGAAACCAGAAAGTTTAAAAGCTTTGTTTGAAATAAAATACCGAAATAAAAAAAACAAAACAAAAAAAAATAATTTTATGTTGGTTGGGGAAGCTTGGAATAGAATCACCACAATGTTTAGAACTTCTACTTATAAAGTTTTTGTTCAACTATTCTATAACAAGTAATTCCATGTTCACATAAAACGTGATAAATAATACTTTGGCATCGGGCAAGATGACTTCGTGAGTCTTGTAGTCCAAACATCCTACATATTCTCGATCCAAGAACACCTGCAGAACATCAAGGTGCATTCAAGATATAACTCATACAATATCAATTTGCATTACATCAAAACATTATGTCGTTATGTTGTCAAAACACTGTTCTCACCAATGCTCTGTCTCTGATGTTGTTCCCAGAGTTTAATGCTCCTCCACTGCTGATGGTGGTTTCATACAGTGTATAACCATATGACTGACCATTGTTGTTGTTAACTGGGATATTCTCCATGTTTATCGGCCTCTCTGACCTGCATTGCTAGATGGGTAAAGCAGTGACGTGCGGTCAGGGGAGGCAGGTGAGGCACTGCCTCACCTGCCATCATGGAAAGAAAGAAAATATATAATCATAAAGTAATTTAAATTGTTATATTCATCCGGTGGTTTGCACTAAAAAATATTTATTTTTCATGTAGCTTCACCAATTTCGATTTTTATTTGTTCAAAATCGCTGAATTTTCTTATTTTCCCATTCAAATGCTTGGAAGCGATGCCGGTGAGGCAGCAGCGAGCTCTGCCTCACCTTGGATTGCGCAACCCCTGGCTCTGCGCTGGCTGCTAAGCGGAGAGAGCATGTTGCTGTACGGCGTCAATAAAATGGTTTAAACAAATTTAATATGTGAACTTATTTCCAATAGTTTAGCTTATGTATATAATGTACAGTGCTTTTTGTCACCAACTGTGTTTGTGTAACGTGTTTCGTGTAATGAGCGATTATAAACGGCAGAGAACAGGTTCGAGGTGAGGCAGGCAGTTCTCTTGCCTCATGGCAGGGGGCGCTCAAGATCCCAGACGTTCGTCTTGTTCACTCCTCAACTGCCGAGTAAGTGACAGCGAGCTAGGCTAAACGATTCGGGAAGCAAGTCAAGTGCAGCGATAGATTATAATAGAGATAGTGATTTTTTTCCTCTCGCTCATCCCGACTTTCGACATGAATGACTACATTACAACACTAAAAAAGTTTTCTCAAGTGGACTTTCAATCGAAGCAGGTAAGACAGTAATAACATTTATTTTGTTTTGTTTTTTAAGGAAATGTGTGTTTTGTGAGCTACAGTTTGTATGTGTAAGGATGCAGAAGTGAAACATAACCTGTAAACTGCTGTCAATCTATGCATCTATTTGCAAATCTGATTCTGATGACGTCAGTGCCTCACCAGCTATGAACCTCACCGCACGTCACTGGTAAATAGTCAAACATAATAGATTTGGTAATTTAAAAGGCATTGTGTGTTACTATTGGTACAAGACATTGTGTCTTTTAAAACGCTTACACCTTCACAAATTTGGTTCTGTTACAAATTTATTGTCACTCTATGTGATAAACCAACACAAAGAAGTGTGTGAACTGAAAGGAATATCGTTTTGAAAATGTCTTACAATTATAAAATGAAAACTATTGGATGATACTTTTTATCGCCTTCTGCCACAATTACAGCTGGAAATATTTTAGGGTATGTCTGCCTACTTTGAACACGTAGAGATTAAGTTCTCTTCCTGTTCATCTTTGCCGCTTAAGATTGGTTCAACAGCATTTATAAACAGCAATTTTCAAGTTTTATCAAAAACAGAAAATCTGTTGGATATAGTCTGAGCCTTGACTGGGCCATTCTAACACATAATTTGGCTTTGATCCAAACTATTGTAGTTTTAGTTACTGTGACTTTCTCTGAACAGACACTTTCTTCTTGCACCTACTTTATAGAGGCCAGATTCAGCTCCCTACAGTCACAATTGCTGTCTTGTCTCCTTGTAATACAAATGCTCTCCTTGCCTGACTTTTGGTTCAGATGGATGCAATGGTTGGTACAATTGCAGTTGCTCAGTACCTGTATTCTTTTTTGGATGATCTTCAGTGAATTTTCAAGGATGTAATATATTGTTTTATAATCTAACCTTACTTTTAACTTTTCCAGAAATTTACCCTGTTTCTCACTGTTTGTTCACAAATATTCTATAACTAATAGTTAGCTATAGGACTAGCTGCTTTAATAAATGAAGTATTTGAATCAGATAATTGGGCATTTTTTGTTTATTATTTTAGCTGTCACACCAGACAGGTGCTAACCTTATCTATGAACTGTACGGCATCCCACAGAGAAAGGTACAGCTGCGTGTACACTGGCTCATAAGCTTTCCTCTCCTGAGGAGAAGGCACTTCAGGAAGAGGCTTTGCTAGAACACAAGCAGGCAAAACATTTAGTGGAGGCTAATCATGCCTCCTTCAGCTTTCGTGGATAACGAGAACAAGAAATTGATTGCAATTTGTTTATTTCATATGATAATTGGTGGTTGTTTAAATGAGATGTTGAAGAGCTTACAGTTATACCGGCTGAATAAATCCCTCAGAATTTCATATTTGATAGTGCAATCTCCAGCTTCCGATAGCGGAGCATCATAATCTGCCAAGAAACAGATTACAAACCCAGTATGAAACGTTTATAGCTCATTGTTGTGAAATGAATTTGATTTTGGCACTCTAATGTCACCTGCCTACCATAACTTGTGACCTGGGGTTTGTAGGTGCCAAGGTCCATTGCTCCATTCATGAAGCCAAAGTTGGTCCCACCATGAAACATGTACAGGTTAATGGAAACGCCTCTCTCCAGAATTTCTGACACCACGCCAAGCATGTCTGCACATAGGGCAGCACATACAGTATTCATTGTATTCTTAACAAGTTCAGATAAAAAAAATGTATTCATGCAAAAAGCAAGAATAATTGTTAGGTGAAGTATACACTCTGAGCATGTTCAAATTCATGAGTGGAAACAAGAACGGCTCAGAAAAAGAAGGGCGAGTACCTTCTGCATTGAACACATGATGATGCTCTCCCCAGACATCAAACCACCCAGACCAATATTCCATCACCATTAAAGGTTTCTGGGGCTAGAAGGAATACATGTGTGTAAAAGAAATGTTAGCAATCCCATCAAACTTTGGCTAACCTGTACAAAGGAAATGTTTGTTGATTCACAACATACACACACAAATGTTGGCACCCATGGCAACGATGTTTAAAAACACCCTGATATAGGCTAAATACATATTGTATTCCTAGAAGCTTAGATCAACTTTTAAAAGTATACAGTTAAAACAGATACATTGTACTAATTTAGAATATATCAACAATTGTGCCACCAGTGATAATGTGAAAAATATGTTTCTTAACTTTTAATTTTTTCCAACAAATGGTTAAATATTCTTAAAGTTTTCCCTTTTTTTTTTTTTTTTTACATTTTTTATTTTCCGTGTGAGATTGTACTACTGGAATAAGAGAGAAACGTAATGAAAGGCTGCAAGCAAATTTGTCCAAGATGGTGTGATGTATGCAAGAACAATATTAAATCATCCATCATCACTACATACCTGCATGCATGCTAAGTGTTGAATGGCTCCAAATGACAACCTCTGAAGATTTATTGTTTTTAGAACTGAAACGATCAAGTTCACAAACTTTTTAGATGACATTAAGACAAAAATGTATAACCAAAAAGATACACTTTATGTTTTGTCATAAGTCATGTAGTTACCTCCCTCCATACTTCTGTATCTCAAACCTTCCCAGTTGTCAGATGTTAGCAGGAGCTCATTGACCCCTTTGGACTGGAGACACTATATGAACAAAGGCAGAGGATGTGCATTTAACAAATGGAATAAAAGAAGGGTGCTACCAAAAAAGCCTGTAATTAACTCACATTCTTTAAAAATGGCATATACTCATCGTCCTTAGCATATGATCCATACTCGTTCTCTAATTGGAGAGCAATGATTGGTCCTCCATTCTCAAACTAAGAGACATATTATGTATTAGTAAAAAATTAGGCTATTCTTTACCATAAAACTTATTTAAAAATGCAGTTACCATCAGAGGTTGGACAACTGAGACAAGTTTGTCAAAGTACAAGTTGACAGCATTTACAAATCCGGGGTAAGTTGTTCTCAGCTGAATGTCTTTATCTTGTAGCAACCAGCTGGGAAATACCCCCCACACCCCCCAAAAAACAATGTTAATTAGACACTGATATAGCAAACAGAATAGAAACGTGACATCACCTTGGCAAGCCACCCAAGTCCCATTCAGCACAGATGTAAGGTCCTGGCCGTAGGATAACCCAGAAACCTGTCTCTGCTGCTAAGCTGATATAGGCCCTGAAAGAGACACAGAAATGTTCTGTTATGTTCAAAACTAATAACTCAGAAAGCCTTTTGCTGTATTCCAGAAAAAAATAGCATGATTATGCAGAGCCTTTCCTGAGATCTAGCTGATCTTGAAAGTTAAATGTCCCTCTTTCAGGCTCATGCAGGTTCCATGGCACATATCTGGAAAAACAGACCAAAGGAAATGGCTCCGCTGATGTTAAATGACAACACAATCCAACAAGTTAAAAAAATTCTGATATATCCAACATTGTTGATCAGAAGTTGAAATACCATTCTTTTATTTTTCAGGGTCAAATGGCTATACCAAATACAATGACATCTGAAAACCAGAGTTGGTGCACATTGTGTTTTTTTCTGATCTACCCAGGCTTAAAGTTGTGGAAATATTTACACTCCACTTTGCTCTGTCTAACTAAAAAGTGTTTTTCCACTGTCTTTGGCTTTTCCATGTGGGCATCCGCAAATTTCAGTACCGTAATCTCTGAAGGTGTTGATCAGAAGCAGGTGCCACATACTCATTTTATTTTGATGACTGTTGATAGTCAAATTCAATAAATTAGGATATGTGTTGTGATGAGGTTCCTTTGGCAGGTTAAAAGTGCCTTTTAAAAATATAAACCTTTAAGCAGTTGTCAAACATTTTCATTTAGCCTACATTTCTGAATTTAAACTGTATTTTAAAATTTTTTTTGCTCCGATGTAATATTCCAATCTTATATGTCATGTTTTCATTAGCTGTAAGCTGAAAGTCATCATAATTAACAATAGCTTGTGTGTAATTATATACAAGCAGTAAATGTATTTTGAATTATATCCTAATTTATTGAATATGTCCGTATATAAACAACTAATCAGCGCTACATAATTTCAGTGTATGATGAAAAAAGAGCATTCAGACATTTCATCCATTTGCATCTATGTCTACAGATATACACACGTTGTAAGAGTATTGAGACCACAGGCCTTCATCTTCAGTAGTCGATCCTTCCAGTACGGTCTGGGCACGCGGAAGTAATGAATGGAGCCTCCCAGGATGCGGAAGGGCTCCCCCCTCAGAGTGAACTGAGAGGAGTCGGCCCTCAGCCCCTCCAAACTGTTCATTGTCCTCACTTAAATATGAGATCTTATGGAACAAAATCAGAAATAGCAGGTCTCATAAGCGAAGAACAAACTTAGCACTTTACACAAGCATTTCAGAAGGTTTAACATAAAATCACTGAAATAATCTGACTTTTGAAGAGAGATATTGTTGTTTGGATAGCCTTACCAAGCCTTAGCTTTAGTATCCAAAATGTTGAAATGTTAGAGAAAATCCAGATTGCATCCAAACCACTGTGAGCCTGATCAGAGAGCATCTGAGGGTCAAATGGTGCTGGGAGGCCTCGTACACAACACTGTGGATAAGGCTAACTATTGTTGTTGGATGACAACAGTGTCATAATGCTCTCCCTCTTTTTCTCTCTCTCCCTCTCTCTTTTTTCTCTTTCTCTGTCAGAAGCATAAAGCATTGTTCAAGTGTGATATAGTGTATGATATATATATATATATATATATATATATATATATATATATATATATATATATATACACTGTTTAACTTAAACTTAAATTTTGTTGTCCTGCCAGTAGTAGCATATGCTATATGACAGTCCACTTCACTTTTGGCATGATTTATTTGGGGGGAAGTATACTGAACCTCAAGACATTGGGGAAAGCAATGTTTTGAGGTTATATTGAGTGGGGCTACAATAATCTAACAGAATTGTTATATATTTACGTACTTATACTTTTTTTAAAATTATTTTTACCAACCAAGCACTTTATTATGAAAGCTTCCATATCTTATTCGTTTTAGCAGCATCAGTGTAATTTTGTGACAGTCCCTAAACACAGTTATGGTTGAGGAACTGTATGCGTTACGCTGGTTATTTCTGACAAAGAGGAAACGAAAACTTCTCTTTCTTAGCATCCTTTCGTTGTTGGTAAATATATATACATAATTATAACAGAGCAACAATGTCGCATTTTGTAACAACTCGGTATAATTATACCTAGCGTTGAGTGTTAGCTCAAATTTATGTCTACAGCTCTTTTAAAGAGTGTTATGTATATGGCGTTGTGTAAACCGTGTCCAGTTTTGTGAAGAGGACTGGACCGCGCTCAGATAAGCGCTCTGACGCTCTGCAAGCGCTCAGGAAACAGTTGTTCTACTGTTTTGGTCCATGGAAATCTCGTCGATCCTTGGTGTTCGTCTGTCCTTAAAGCAACGATATTTTCTCCTGCTTTGCATCGGTGCTCTGGCAATAGTTGCTTATCAAATTACAAGGTAAGGAAGATTCCCTGAAGTTCACATTTGAAGGTATGCATTGTTGCAGAACCCCGCCCACTGCATGGAGTCAGTCCATGTGCGCTGGGTGAAATTTTTTTTTTCTGCTTCTACAATCTACAGATTACAAAATGTTACCTACTATGTCCACATTGAAATTGAAAAAAAAAATCAAGTTGTCCAAAATGTCAACACAGTCTGATTCTGCACATTCTACTGAACATCTGTGACACCTTTTGATTTTGTTTTCCCTCAGAAATAAAGTGTGGCTGAGCACTATTCAGTTCTGCCCTGGTAACTTGTTTTAAATTACCACAACATGATGAAATTATCTGAAAATTCCAACACTGTTTTGGTAGCAAAACCGTTGTGGCTCAAACAGAAAAATATTCCACTGTATATCCTTAAATATATCTAGTAGCCAACAGCAAAACCACTTGGAAAATGTTGCATAACTGATCTGCTGAACAAGACTATAGTGACGTTTGTTACAAATTGTGATGTGTAAACTTCAACACTGTCTTGTTATTCCAGACAGTATCCGTGACTGTTTACTGCTGTACTTATTTTGCTATTAAATCTGACTGAAAGTCTGGCTACTAAATAAAATGTCATTAAATAATGAAATCAAATTTTTGTCAAAACGAATGAGACACAATCTGAAATTACAGATTTTGGGGGACAGTCTGGCCATTTTGGCCCTATATTATCTCAAACTTCTACAATGTTGCTAATTTTGCATCAGATATATTGGGGTTTGAGTCAGTGCTGTACCTACAAGGGGCACTCTGCACCTACTTAGACAGCCATCATTTAAATAATAATTTTCTTTATGTTTCTCTTAGTGCATTGCAAGGAGTCGCAGTTAATTTAACTAATAAACAGCAGTAAGTCACTCAGATAGTTTGGTTTTAATAAAAGTTCACAATATTTTATGACAGTCTACAGATAAAAGAAAGAACTGAAA
This sequence comes from Xiphophorus couchianus, assembly GCF_001444195.1. Taxonomy (NCBI): domain Eukaryota; kingdom Metazoa; phylum Chordata; class Actinopteri; order Cyprinodontiformes; family Poeciliidae; genus Xiphophorus; species Xiphophorus couchianus. The sequence goes on along the minus strand of NC_040245.1, from coordinate 13,151,132 downwards.
GAATGTCAATTCTTAGATATAAGATGGGGGTATGGATTGGCGAAGAGGCGACTTGACCCAGAGACATGCAGTTTGCCTAATTTTAAAAAAATTAAATACTTGAACTACCCCCACAAACCTCAGATGAGTTGAAACAGAGACACCGTGGGTTCAGAGGAGAAGCAACCAGGAGAAAAAGAGGAAGGAATTTCAAACTATCTGATTATTTTCATGATTAGTGTTGTATTTTGGTTTTAGTCAATAATATAATATGACAAAAACTGCAGTCATTTAACATTTGATCACATTTACAAATGCAACCTCTTGCAAATTGTCACAGACATGTTAGAATATCTAACATACATTAGGATTGCTTTGAAGTTTTTGATAACAGTTTGAATTTATTATTTTCTATCATTTTGAACAGTAGAACTGGCAAAAGTTTAATGAGATTTTGTTATTATTAAAAATCTAAATAAACCAGGGAAATTGCTTAAAGCTTGCTCTTAGCAACGTGATTTAAATAGCATAGTCAAATTTTTAAATAAGCCAAAGCGTTGACAACCTGAAAGCAGTGCCTGCTGAAAGCTGACAGCGTTGTGTTGGGATTGTAGGATTTTTTTTTCACTCATGTCAAGAAGAAGAATAAGAATTACTTTATTCATCCCAGCAGGGAAATTATTTCGCAGTTACAGCAAGAATTTTTTATACACAGATTAACACACACACGACAGGAGCTGCGTCTGCAGGCAGCCAGCTGAGCCGGCGCCATTTTTGAAGGAGGACATGCGGCAAAGGTCGTCTGGACCGGGAGTCGAACCCGCGATGTCCGCGAGTCTAAGGCCTCCAAATGTGGGGCGTGCTAACCCCCTGCGCCCTTAGCAGTTGTGGCGCAGGGGCGTGTCACCTGAATTACTGTCCCTTTTCATGAAGGTCCTGCTTTAGTTTCAAAGAGATCAGCTTTGTTGTCTGTGAACTTTATTATGTTTCAGTTCCTTATCTGTTAGTGTTCAATTTCAAAGGTGAGTTTTATTTCACCAAGTTACACCTGATCTCCCACTTTAACAGAAAGAGATCTAGTTGGCTTATTTGAATACGGCACAAGGTGCAGCAAAAAAAGATATAACAAATCTTTTTGTTATGCAGTAATACAGCAATACTGTGTTTTTTAAATTTGTTTTTATTTTTTTTAGTGAGGTTTATCACATTGAGGGAGTCACTATGCTTTTGTAGTTGCTTTTATGAAGAAGGATCCTACATCTAAATTAGTCTTAGTGGTTTATAAATAGAAAATTTAAAAATAGTTTAATATTATTGTCATGTTTTTTTTTTCTTTGCTCTTTTTTTTACTGAGTTCAATTAAACTTTATTGTCCACTAAGTTCAGTGGATTTTGGTGCTGGTCTTTCCTGGAAGTAGGGATCCAAAGAAAATACTTTTTTAGGGCTCTGTAAAATCTTGGACCACCCCTGATTGCATGCGATTTCATGCAAACCCCCCCCCCAAAAACCCCAAAAAGTGTATTACAAGAATATGTCAAAATTGTCTGTTTATTTTATTGATACTGATTCCCGTACTGCTCAGACCTTATATCACCACATGGGAGTGGCCTTCCCTTAATGATTTATAGATAAACCCTATAATAAACCCCAAGATAATTCACAAGCACACACAAACATTTCATCTTAGTGATACAGTGAAGGAGATATTGCAGCAGGTGAACCTAAATTATCAGAATGGCAAGAAAAATAACATGTTTAATTTTTTTTTTGTAATTCTAAATCTGTTTGTATTATGTCATATTATTTCTCTCCTCAGAGACCATCCACAAAGAGCAAGAATGAAGCGCATAGAAGGACTGAGAGCCAACTCTTCACAGTTCAGCTTGGAGAAACAACCCTTCCGCATCCTGGGAGGCTCTGTCCATTACTTCCGTGTCCCCAGGACCTACTGGGAGGACCGACTGCTGAAGATGAAAGCTTGCGGCATCAACACTCTTACAACGTGAGTGCCCTGTGCAACTCAGCCATGACAGAGTACATGTCAGAGCACAAAGGTCAAGAGAGCGGGAGGGCAGATAAAATGCAACACTGTTTTAATCTGAACATGAAAGCTAACCGATCAAGCTCATGAGTCACACTCATGTAAAGAGCTGTAATACAAAGTGCAATGCAACATCATAATTGACTAAAAGCAAAAACTGCTTAAAACACACAAAAAAATAACCATTTTTCGTGTCTTCTCAGCTATGTACCATGGAACCTGCATGAACCAGAGCGAGGGGTGTTTGACTTTGAGGAGGATCTGGATTTAGAGTAAGGACTGCTAAAGTAAAAATGCTCAGCTAGGTTTGATGCAAGTATAGCTGATGTCCAGCAGGGGGCACCATTGTATTGGAAAAAAGTCTGGCTGTCTATTGCATTGACACTGCTAAGAAAACACTTACCCCTAATAAGCACTTTGCATTTGAGTCAGTGATTGTGTGTTTCCTGATTGTGAGGTCATTGATCAATGAAATGTGTTGATTGTTGCCGAGGAATTGATAGAAACAAATGTCTTAGAGCTTTATTTCATTGGAAAATTAGGGGAAATATTTTTAGAAATGATTTGCTGTTGGAGATGAGCTTCTTAATTTGACAACAATTATTCTTTTCCACATTTTATTGACTGTTGGCAGCATTGTAAATATGAAGATGTATAGCCCCTCACAACAAAAATATTTATTCTAAATTTTGCATCTCTTCTTAGAGCCTACCTTCGCATTGCAGCCAGCTTGGGCCTCTGGGTGATTTTGCGCCCTGGGCCATACATCTGTGCTGAATGGGACTTTGGTGGACTGCCTAGGTAAAAACACAAAAACTACAATAAATGAGTTTATATATCCTGTGACCGATTAATATAAAGTTGCTTCTGAACGTCTAAGATTTGACAGGAAATGTATTTTTCATTCAGGTGATCAGATTCTCAGATGTGTCTTCACTGCAGGGTAAAAAAGGCAAAAGAATTGCAAGTGTGCATTTTAGCAGTTGTGTTTCTATTTGAGAATATTTTTCTCAGTGACCCACTTTACAGGGAATCTCATACCCACATACCCACTTTTGAATACACAGAGTACAGAAGACAGTAAAATGCACACCGTTTCAGTGAAGCACTTCCATTGCTCTGCTGAAAGCCACTGATGACTTTTAGCATGATATCGGATCAGGCAATAATTAAATCTGGCAGGCCTTATCCCTTAAAGGATGGATTCATTTATTTCTGTAATCAAAATACGCTCAGACCAGTAATTGGGTAATTGTTGGCTGAACAAGACTGAAGGAATGTATTTTGGAGTGCTCTTGCCTGTGGGAATGTTAGGTTGAGAGTCTGCTTAGCTGATGAGCATTATTATGAGGTGTTTAAAAGGACATGCAGCAGAGCATGACCTCGTATCAAAGTTACCACATTTTTTTCAGTGAAACCCAAAGAAAGTTCATGTATGTCAAGAACTTATTTGACGTGGATTGTTTTTGCAGTTGGCTGCTAAGAGATCAAAATATGAAGCTGAGAACGACCTACTCAGGATTCACAGATGCAGTCAACTCCTTTTTTGATGAACTCATAAAGAAAGTTACTCCATATCAGGTACTTTTTATTGAATTTATTCATGTATTTTTCAATACTTGCTTAATGACTGTAGGACTGTAGATGGGTTCTGGTTCCAATTGCTGAGAGCCAGAGCACGCACTGGACATGCTGGCAGTCCGCCAGAGACTATATGTTACTCAATTAAAAAAACGTATTTAACTGTCAACCAATACATTTCTCATCACTTCCAATATGTGTTACCATGTAGTTCAACTGTTGCTGCCCCACCTCAACCCTGCAAGGTCAAGCAGACAGTGGATGGATAAATGAATGTTTTATGAAACCATGTTCAGATTTCTCAAAATGACAGATGACTTTCGCTTTTAGATATATCTTGTAGTGTCTTTCAGATATACAGCCTAAAGATGCATGTCAGAAAAAAAATTTTTGTTAATAAGCAAGAAGTGGAGTGTGTAAATAACACACCCAAAGCAAAAATTATAAACCAAACCTGAAAGCTGAAACCGAACATCCACTTGTTCTTTTATGTGTACAAGCTAGTGTGAGCTTTGCAGGACACCTAGTGGCTTCAGGAAGTTATAAAAGTAACAATTTTATAACAATTGCTACTGATGTACTGGGAATTGCAGTCATAGTAACTCTGATTCTCGTAGCATCACAAGGTGGTAACTATTAAAAGAAAAACAACCCGAGAAAGTTGTTTTCTGTCTAACTGAAGCTAGTGCTCGTGTAAGATCGCCTTTCACACTAACTGCCACCCCTGAAATCATGTGTAAAAAGCTTTAAAATAGTTTTATTGCTTTAAGTATTTTTGAAAAGCCAACTTTTAGTTTCTTCTGTGAGCAAAAACATACTAAGTTAAGAAATAATGAATTTCTTTTATTGACTAAGCCCAGAGTCATGGATTGAGGCAGATTCTGTATGATGTACTGCTTCTGTGTTGATTGGCTGTTGAAAGACCCAATGTTGAACTGTTCTCAGTTCTCTTACAAAAGCAACTATTATTATTCAAAATGTCTTGACCACGACACCAGGCACTTTAACAAAGACTTTTTATCTCTAAAATAATTCCAAGGCTTCTTCAATTCATACTGCAGCCTCAATAGCCTCATTTTAACTGTATATTCCCTCAAGATTTGATCTAAAAACTAGATGAAATATATATTTTTGTTTCCTGCTATGCCACCTTTAGGGAACTTGGCCATTTAAGGAACTGACATATAGGCAAGAATATATTAAATATTCTCACCAATATGCCTGAGATCTTCAGTTGGAATTACTCGGCCAGTTCACAAGATCCTTTCAGTGGATAAAATATGCACTTTCACTTTGCTCAGATCCCTTCCCCTTTCTTGGGATTATGATTTATTAGTTTATTTCCTGCTGCGATATTTTAACAAGAACTATTTTTTTAGAATTCTGTCAGTTTTCAGTTCCCATTTCCTGTTCTCCTTACCAACATTAATAAAATGCCTTTTTTTCTGTCTTAAGAGGAGAACGTCTTCAAACTTATGCTGAGACTTTCCCCCTGAGTTGCTATTTCAGACATGCCCTTTATGTTTTTCTGCAATTGGAAAGTAGGATGTCGACTTCACAGAATGCACAGACGGCAGGTCAGGAAAGTATGCAGAGGAAATTACAGTGTTTTGTTTGCTTCATCTGAGAATGGCCGACGAGGCTCTGTGGCCATCTATCAACATCTAAATGAAAAACAAGATACAGGCCAACAAGAAAGAATAGAAAGCAACACATTATTTTTCTGTAATGAGTACTGTGGCGGTGGGAAGGTAAATATATGTAATACTGGCATTTGTTTCTTGTTTGAACCCTGAAGAATATCTGTAAACACATATCTGGGCCATATGTCCATGTGTGAACATGGCTTAAACAAACTCTTTCAGTGGCTAATTAGATTGTTTCTCCTTTTCCTTTGCTCAAAAAACAACGACCCAAAAATAACTTGGATTTACATTTAACTGTGTTTAACTGTATCAGGGGTAAGATCGGTCCAATAGCAGGCGTCAAATCCTCTAATGTGTTTTGTTTATATTTGGCAAATTCATATGCAGTACTCCCAGGGTGGCCCGATCATAGCAGTTCAAGTTGAGAATGAATATGGCTCCTACGCTAAAGACGATAAGTACATGCCTTTCATAAAGGAGGTGAGAAACACTGTCAAAATAAATCAGATTTGTTTTAATTGTTTAAACTTTGTTGAGGAAACAGATCCATTGTTTTGTTGGGTTGTCTCTTTAATTCTTCCTCTATTAAGGCATTATTGTCCAGAGGCATCACAGAGCTGCTCCTGACCTCTGACAACAAGGACGGTCTGAAGCTCGGAGGAGTGAAAGGAGGTATTGTCAGATGGGCTAACAGACCAACGGTCTCTCACTCTTTCTCTCTCTCTCTTACACACACAGACTTACGCGATGTTGGTGTGTGGGTTGTTTTCTTGGACAGTGGCAAGAGGTTTGATCCACAGTGTCATGCAGCAGCAGTTCAGAACCAATTTGTTGACAAAGGATTCTGTGTTGCACCAGAAAGTTGCTCTTTTTGCATCCCACTGGCAGGAAAGCTCAGTGAAAAGAAACACAAGCTTTAAAGGCAGTTGTTTTTCTTTCAGACACTTACTGTTTTCATATGTATGCATTAGTGACAGTTATAAAGGTTTTCTTTGTAATTATTCATGTGTCTTTATGCATTGTCGTCATATATAGACGTTTTTGTGAAAAGGGACTGGATCAGTTCATTCCCTTTGCCAGTTGGTGCCACTAATACAAACTATTATCATTTCAACGCAAACCTGCTTCCATTTTACACATCTAAACAAACAAACCAAACATTTACTGTTACTTATGTGCTTACCTGTTTTCCTTTTGCAAATTAGCATTTTTGTGACTGATAGAGTTAAGTAATCATAAACAATATATCTATTGACTGTAGTTCTGATGTTTGATAGGGCCAGCTGACTCTTGAAATAGGATTTTGATTGCTAATTTTATGAACTCTTTATCCGCCAATCTTCTTTACAGTACCTAATCACTTTAAGTCATCAGTTGTGGAGCAGATACCACATTCTCTGAGGTGGGAGCACATTGACAAATGATCAGTGTTAAATAACTCTCCTTTTCTACCCCAAAACACTACTGTTTGAAATGACCAAAACAGCAAAAGTGGAAAAGGGGGTGAAAGGCTTTGGCCAGTAAAAATGATCTCAAATCAGCAGTGTTGTTGGCCAAAGCTGCTTTCAAAATCACCACTTTATTGCTGTAAAGGGTTGAGTACATTTTTTTTCCACATTTTTCTTAAACAGGATACAAAAAGCTATGTTACGTTTTAAGCTGGGAACTACTGTATATATAACTACAGCAAATATGATAATTTAGAACCTACTTGAAAGCAAGCCAGAGAAACTGCTTTTGGAGAAATAACCCTTCCACCCTGGGCTAAAAAGCATGTCACACATAAAAATAAAAAAAAAGAGGAAAAATCTACCTGGGTACTTTATATTGACCCTCCTCTTATATTGTTACGATGGAAATTTAAGTAATTTGAACATTTTATTATAAAGCTGCTTTAAGGTTTTAAAATTAACAGCTGTTCCGTTTTAATATAAAAACAATAGCCAGCTTATGAATCTAATAATAGCTCTGGTTTTCGCTGTTTTTCCTCTAAAGCACTGGAAACGATCAATTTCCAGAGACTGGACATAAACGAGATCAAGTATCTGGATGAAATTCAAGTAAGTCCTGTTGGTGCAAACTGAAACTGAGCATTTAGATGTGTTACCCTAACATTAACTCTGGCAGATTTTGGAATTTGTTTGTTTGAGTGAAATCAAAAACCAAAACATCATGTAATATGGTGAAGGGTTTTATCACAGACAAAGCAAAATCTCACAGAGTATTACTGCTTCTTGCTACTTCTTTATTTCTATTTGATTTTTTTTTTTAGTATTGCTGGTGTGCTTTTGAAATAAGTATTTACAAATTTGGATTAATTCCTAAACATGTCTCCATTACAAAGCATTAATTTCAGTTGCTGTTTCCTTTGTTTAAAAGAAAAATTGGAAACATGAGAGAATACATTAAGGCAATTTGTTTAAAGGTTGTGCCAGAGCATTCAGTGCATTCTGTTGCGCAGAAAGAGAAAGGTCATTCAGACATGTTTCCTTGTTCACTTTGTTGCTCTACCAACCTTTGCCATATTTCTTGGCTCTAATCTGTTTTATTTGCTCTAGCCTCAGAAACCTAAGATGGTTATGGAGTACTGGTCTGGCTGGTTTGATCTCTGGGGAGGCCTTCATCATGTGTTCCCTGCTGAGGGTAAGCCTTATTTTAGCTTCACTGAAATAATTAACACATGAGATGAGAAGTGTTTTTTTTTTCTTCTTTTTTTTCTGTTGAGAGACACTCAGAGCTGCTAGCAGGGGCATTCACACAAAAGAAAGGCAAGCTTTTGGTAGATGGATTCTTTGTTAAGAGAGGAGCTGTTCTTCTCTCTGCAGAGGGTCAATAATTCCAGCTAATTTGAGATAGGGAAAGACAGGTATTTCTGTGCTCCAAACCAGTGCTAAAGGTAAAGTTAAAACCTGTTTTCAGGTTAGACAGAGTCTCTGTGCCTCAGGAGAAACAGAGATTTCAGACATGTCTTTTGCAGTGTGAATAAAATAATTTATTGGGGAATGGCTTGGGGAAGAAAACAATCAGTGTATGTAGGGTTGCATAAGATAAATTATCTGTCTCTTGTTAGAAACCACATGCAGTCCGTAGCCACAGAATTCTTTCACAAGGTAAATTTAGCCTTGTTTCTCAAAGTTCCAATAGTTTTAATATGTAATTATTTAGAAAAGTAGACATTTTTTTCAACTGTTTACTAGTTTGTTATGATCAACACCCATTTGCTTTATATGGATAACATAATTTCTTGTTTTTTCCCAATTTGAAGAGTAACTAAGAGGAATAAACATCAATGTAATGTCATGTTTATTATGCCACAGAAAAACAGACAGTTTTGGATGACTAATTCAACTTTTTCCCCTACTGAATATATGTGCTCAAATTAAAGGTGCCCAGAAATAGCACACACACCTCTGCAGGGCTGTCGCATAAAGGATCTTTTGCATCAAACTGGCATCAAAAAGCAGCACACAGAAAGCCCCCTTGCTGTGTTTACTGACAGCGTCAGCTTCTAGGCAGGAAAATAGCATTTGAGCAAACAAAGAAATCCAAAATGTAAATTCACACACACAGAACAGACCGCAGTCTAAGCCTGCTAGTCGTCAAAAAGGCTCCAAACAGGCAAAGACTTAGACAAATAACACCCATGGGGAAAATGGATTTTTGTTCGGCAAAGAATTGAGCTGGTGTTAGTATCTGTAACCAACATTAGTTAATGATTGTTAATGGTGAGCTCACTAATCCACCTTTTGTATCCCGTCTGAAGCTCAGCCTTGTTCCTTGTTACTTTATCCTCCCGCAGAAAAGGAGTGCCACACAGGAGAGTGTTTTTTATTTAAAGGGTGAGATTTATGCAGGTGAGAAAAAGTAGGTCAGAAAAACTGAAGACTGTGGGATATTGTGTGTAGATTATTTTCAGCAGAACTGCTCATCTGCTGATTCTGCTTATGAATGTATTTGTGTCTCATTTTATAAATGAGCTTAAGCTCATGTTTGCATCAAATGTTGATAGTCCTATTTCATGTTTAAAGCAACTAAAACATCCTATTTAAAATGTGCTTTTTGGGAAAAAAAAGCATTTTGTTGAACATACTAATCCCTTTTTACATTTGCAAAATCACCAATGACATTTAATTGTGTAGAATGAGTGTTATTTTAGTAATTTACACCCTAGATTTGAAGTTGATCAAACTACAAATTAGTTCTGCCACAGGTATGGATATTTTAAAATGTTAAGATCTTATGTATACACAACTAAAGCAGATATGATTTGTCCCTTTGTGGCATAATGCTAATAAAAATGGTGCCAAAGTTTAAAGCAGTTTTTTTGTTTCATTATTTTTAGTAAATACATTATTGAAGGAATGTGTTATTTGCTCGAATGAATTACAGCCCAGAGTCAAATGGTGTACCAAGCAATCCTTTTGAAATGATTTGGTACAAGCACTGAACTAAACATGAGATAGATACTTCATCATCTGAAAAGGCCTTTATTACAGTTTGATGAAGCTAACTGCATCACTGTAGAATTTTATTTTTGTCATTACCAGCAGCCATACACATCTTACACAAGATATGCTAAAATCTGTGGGCCATCTGTTTTGCCTGCTTTGTTTTAGCATTGAGAAGGAGCAGAAAATAGAGCTTCACCCCTGCAGAAAATGTCACAGACAAAACAAAAAAGAAAAAAAAAAAAGTCTGTTGTTTTCACCGGGGATTCGTATGCTTGACAGCTCAGTGCTCTACAGACTGCCACACATCCAGCATCTGGAACCACCACAGGGTTAGCGGACTCTGTCGCTCACAATGGCCAGTTAATATTCACTGAGGCTGTGATTTTTGATTCAAATCACTAAAGGTCCACTATTATGCTCCTTGAACAAACTAGAATAGGTCTGTGGGCTTTACAAAACAGGTTCATTACATCTACCACCCAAAATTATTCTCAGATATTGAGATTTCACCCAATTAGTTCTGCCTGTTTTGAGCTCATTTGGGAATGTGCTGTTGTAGGGCTACATCACAATTATGCAAATAAGCTGTTGCTGGCCAAGCCCTCTCAACTCAGTGTTTACATTAGCACAGACATGTGAAAATGGCGACAAGCAGATGCACAGTGGTACAACTGTACATCTTTGGTAGAAGAAGTGGCACCTCCTGAACAACCGTCAAGCCACAACCACTGGAGGGTTAAAAGCTGCAGATCTGGTGTACACTTATTATGCTATTAATTCAAATTCTGAGGATTTTGGTTTACTTTAGCAGTGTGAAGTTATGCAGCTGGCACGAACACAATAATTCAGCACAAACTGAGGTTTTTTTTCCAGAAATGCAACCATTTTTAAAAATATATATGTGTGAGGTTCGAAGAGAAACACTTGTCTCAACATGTGATGTCTGAGTGTTTTCACAAACACAAACATCTTCTCAATGTAGGCCATCACTTTCAATTTATTACAAGTGTGACAGTAAATGCAGAGATATTGTAGGCATAACGTAACGTCAGACATAGTATTAACAGAGGCAATTGTCCAGCTTTAGCTTTCTTTGATAAAATCGCAGGGACATTGCAAGCAAAAATAAAATGAAGCCATGCAGCTCTGTTCGCTGTGACTGGGAGAAAATGCATGGACACATGCTCTGTATTGTTGTAATGAAGAAAATTGTAACTTTTTTCTATTTTCTCTTTCTCTGGTAGACATGGTCTCGGTTGTCAGAGAAATCCTGAAGCTGGACATGTCAATCAACCTGTACATGTTTCATGGAGGGACCAATTTTGGCTTCATGAATGGTGCATTTGCTGTTGGGCTGCCAGCACCTGAACCCATGGTGACAAGCTATGGTATGTGTGACCAGAATTCTTAATAATACACTTTTCTGAGCGTTTCAAGTAAAATATGAACTTTGTGGGGCTTTTCACACTGTAAGCCAGATGGCTCAGAACATTCTGAGGTTACATGTTTGTTAGATTTGATCACAGCTGTGCTGGGTAAAGCTGCGTTTTTAACAGACCTAATTAGATTTTTATTTGAAAAATTCTTTATATTGGAAAAAGGTTGCTTAGCATGCGTTTGGATGAACAATTTCTACTCTTGATCTTCTACTCTGTCTCTCATTTTAAAGACACAAACAGACTGTTTTAGTTTCCTAAGTTGATATGTGACACACAAATCGTTCTTATCTTTTCTTTTTACATAAATAAGAATAATGTCATATGCTTTATTTAAATGGTTTGTTTTAATACATAAAGTTGTTGCTGAACTGGAGCGGTGTTTTTGGACCTTTTGTGTGAACCTACACATGTTGATGGTGCTGTTGCACCTGAATTTCCCCACTGTGGGACAATAAAGATAATTTCTATTCTAATCTGAAGACAAAAAAGTAAGTGTAATACCCTCTTTTTAGAGTGCATAACACTGCAATTACTTGTTTTCTCATTCAGGAGACTCAACAACCTCAACTCTGACCTTCATAGGTCTTTCCACTTGTGCTACTACTCCCTGAATGCCTTTTACCTTTTTGCCTCCGAAAGGCTCCATTTTCTGTCCAGATAAACCCAGAATGTGTTTCGGGCTGCTGCTGCTGCCTCAAGATGTTTGATAGGGGAGCGCAGAGAAAGCATCTGCCATGGTAAGAGGCATCCGTGCCTCTCTCCGGCTCCCAAACCTGCTGTTCTGATAGCGTATTATCTTTCAGATTACGATGCTCCATTATCCGAGGCCGGGGATTACACCACCAAGTATCATCTTCTGAGGAATTTATTCAGCAGCTACCACAGTGAGTGTTGCATGCTGTTGTTGAGACAGGCCTGGCATCTTCTTTCTCTTCTGTCTTCTTCATCCCTTTCATCTCCCCACTTAAGTTAATTCTTCTTGTAGAACCTGTTCTCTGTTGGCTCAAACAGGATAAAATTGCATATGATTACGAGGAGGGATTCGATTCGAGGGTTTGTGTGCTTTTCCTCGTGTGTGAGTTCTCTGCCTTAATCAGGGACTCTCGGCATGACTGACAATTGTGAAAATAACATAGATGTCTTGGATTCTGCCCACTGTTTGTGCAGTTTTTCCCTGTTTGTAAAACATGTCGTTTGTGATTGGGGGCAGAAGTCTTGAGTGTTTTGTGGCCAGGGCTGGCTTTTGGCAGCATGAGAATGAATCCAGCATAACAAAGTAATAATTTTCCTGCTGCTGTGGTGATTGAAAACGGTTTGAAAGGCTGCCTGAGCGTGATGCATCCTTATGCTTTGTAGTTTGTTGAACAATAAGCATTGGCCTGAATATGACAGTGAGTTTGAGAATCCTCTTTGTTCTGCCCTACCACCACAAAGACCTGACCTAATTCTTTAATTAGATCATCTACATGTTTTATCATTGTTTGGCTGTCAAATTATGTACATTATGTCAGTTACTGTTGTGTATGCAAACCTATTCCTGTAACTCTGGAACACCACTGGAGTTTCCATTGGGCATGTAGGAGATACAGAAAACATGTGGAAGAAGATGCACTGATCAAATGAGACCAATACTGAATTTCTCATCTACATGCAAAACATTGTTTTTAGCAGAAACCTAATACTGCACATCACCCTGAACACACATTTTCTACTGTTATATATAGTGGAAACAGCATTTTTGCTGGGAAGATGGATGAACATAAATAATCCTGGAAGAAAAGCTGCAAATTACTTGAGATATGAGCTTCACCTTCCACGAGGACAATGGCCGCAAGATTAGAGCCAGACATTCATGTCAAAGCTGTGTTACAATGGCCGTGACCTAAATCTAATTGAGAAGTTTGGGCAAGGCTTGAAAATAATTGTTCATAGACACACTTCATTCAATCTGACTCAATTTGAGCTTTTTGGAAAAGAACAATGGGCAGAATTTTCAATCATATCACATTCTCAAAGCTGGTAGATGCAACCCCAGAAACCGGCAGATGTAATTGCAGTGAGAGGAGATTGTACAAATAATTTAATCATGGGGTAGAATACACACAATTGCCTGCAATTTCAGATTTTTATTTTTAAAAGACCTTGGAAACCATGTATAATTTTTCTTTGAAAAATAATGCTCTACTTTCTGTTGGTTGATCACTTAAAATTCTAACAAGATATATTGAAGTTGGTGATTGCAAGCAGACAAAATATGAAACCTTTAAGTACCATGAACATTTTCATAATGCTGTGCATGGTATGGAGTATTAGATCAGTACATTATACAGTTCTAGTTTACTAGTACTGTCCTGATTCTATCAGTCTGTGTAAAAAAGGAATCTCTTTGAACCTTTCTTACACTCAAACCAATTACCGGTAGTTCATTATATTTTATTTGGATTTTATATGATAGACCAACTTGGAAGGAAAACAATGCCTGGTTTTATTTTTTTTAATTACTAAGAAAAAATTATACGTTTGTGGTATCCATTTGTATTCAGCCCACCTTACCATGAGACCCCTAAATAAAGTTCAATGTAACCTTCAGATGTCATGTAATGAATAGAAACCAGTGTAAGTAGAGCTATTGTGTAATAACGTATAATACAAACAAAACAAAATCCATTGCATAAGAATTACTCCTCCAATCAGTCTGATAATTTTATGATGAAGTGTTTTTTGTTTGGTTGGTTTTTTTTTCCCAAAAAGTGAAGTTGTCTGTATGGTTCAGTCTGTGACACAGTTTCATAGAGCTATTTTTTCATTCTTGCTACGGTGAATTTGACAGAATGTAAGAGCGGTAAATGTTACACAGTTCTCAGACTTACGAGTGTTGAACCCAGGAAGAGTTGTCTAAAGGAAATGTTGCCCATTATTCTCAAAGTTTCCCATAAGTGAGCCTTCTTTTACCACTGGATGAAATGGGAATGCTGTCAGGCTGTTTCTAGTGGAAATGCTGGTATACTTGTGAGATTTAACAGCTTTAAAAGCAATTGATGATCCTGGACAAACGCTGTTAATGGTGGTTGAGAGACCGTTTCAGAAACTGGAAAACAAGTTGGCAAAAATGCTCCCCCACAGAGACTTAAAAGAAGTTTTCTGATATTACTTTTTCATGTTTGATACTAAGTCATATATATGAAGGAAAACATAAAAACCTCTTTCTATGAATGCATTACTAGAAAGACTGAGTTACTTTGATTCTCATGTAAGAGTTAGATTTTTTTTTTCTTCCCGAGACTTTTAACTCTTTGAAGCTTTTTCAGAATGATGTCTCATCTCTTGATACATAAATGAAAGGGAAGTTGCTTTTACCCCCTTTTCCTTCCTTCCAGACCAACCACTTCCTGAACTACCTGCCACTCAAGAAAGGAGAGCCCATCAGTCTATTGTCGTCCAGCAGCATCTCTCTCTTTGGGACAGTTTCCATTCAACTGAAAGGGTGAGAAATGTACATTCAGAAGAGCCTAAAATTAAGAATACCTTCAACTTATAAAAGAATAACTTATCATGGCTCACAGAAAAGCTAAAAGGTTGCTTTTTAATAAATACAAGTGTGCCAGCTGAGAAGACAATGGAGGAAAGTAAATTCTGTGTGCTGGCTGTTTTGTTTCAATATGTTGCTAAATGACCCACTTACAAAACATTTTCTGCTTTTGCAAACAGTTCGCTAGAGCTTTTTTTTTTTTTTTTAAATATCCAGGCATTTCAAATATTTGATGATGCTATGCACCTAAAGGTGTATTTTCACTGTAGAAAACTTTTCAGGGACCAAGTTACATTTTTGGGATAGCTTTTTGTGAATCAGTCAAAACCAATAGAAATCTACCCAAAGAACATCGCTGCTCTAGATAAAGGGCTTTTTTGAACTAAAGGTAAAGCTTTGAAAATGTCCTGGTTGAATAGTCCCAGCAATTTCTGCAGTTATCTTCCAAATTATCATTCTCTGCAAATCATATTTTCTATTAACTACAAGTGAATAGGAATTTAATACTTTTGTTGTCAGATTCACACTTTTAAACTTAGTGCTGAATATTGCATGTTTTTTTTTTTTAGTGTTTGCATTCAAGTAGCACATAGATAAAATCTGCCAACCTTAGTGGAAATGTTTACTTTAAGGAAGCACAATCTTTAATCTCCAATCCTCAGAGGGCAGTGTCCTGCAGCTTCTAGACGTGTCCCTGGTCCAAATCAAATGTCTCAATTGTCTCCTCACAATGTCATTAATTTCTACTGTAGCCTGCTAATGATTTAATTATTTAATTCAGGTGTATTGAAGCAGAGACACATCCATAAGAGAACTGCCGTTTGACACTTGTGTTTTAGCTAGTTAAGTGTAAAACATTTTTAGTGTTTATGTTCTGAGATACAGAATAAATCATTCACCTGTTCACGATTGTTGGGGATTCACCAACCTTTAGTTTGAATGGACCGGAAGTCTGTGTGATTAATGTTCCTATGAGACACAACAGCCTGATTCAGTCATAAAAGATATGTGAATCATTTAAACTTCCTGTGAGTTGGAAGTGATTTAATTTAGTTGAGAGCTTAATTGCTCTGAAACTGTCACAAATGACGTTCTTAAATTGTAGATTGTAATCCTAATGAGAGCAGTGTTTTTTTGTTTTTTTTCTATTGTCGGAGATCAGCACAGTTGACTTAAAACTGAATCTACCTAAACATTTCCACAGTTTTCAACCCTACTGTGGAGTAGCACACAAAGGAGCCTGCAATCATTACAATCCTAAGAACCTGTATAGGATTGTAAAAGTCCATCAAAATAAGATTTATTTAGAGCTTAAATGCTACATGACCTTATCAAACAAGGAAAATGTATAATTTTTGATAAATATCAACTTCAGGAAATTTGTTTTCATTTTTAAGAAACCACATTTTCTATCTGTTTTTAGGTTTCAGAATAAAGGAAAACAAAACCTTTGCACAAAAGATTGTGGGTGCGTTTCCTTAAGTGGGATGTTGAAATTTATGAAAAATAATTTAAAAGGCACATAATTTACAAATTAATGACAAAAAAAAGAGTTGAAAATACAGTATATTACTAGTATTTTTAGTGTGGTTCTGTTGTGGAAAATCAATTTATCACATGGAAAAACAACAGGTAAAACTAGCACTTATTATATTTCTACTAAAAACATGTCATTTTAAGCCAGAGTCATTAAGAGTCATGGTGGAAGGTCCAAAGAACCACTTGCAGCTCCGGAGCCACAGACGGCAGACCCCTGGTCTTGTAAATAAGAAGGTTTCAGGGAGTTAAGTTCTGGAAAAAATGTTCAGGAAGGCATAGTCTAAGACATTATAACATTTCTAAACATTTGTGAAAATTTTGAAAGACAAAAAAGTCCACCTGCTCATGGCATGTGGTGCTTTCCCTCATACTAATCCTTCATTTTATGCTAGAACCAGTTGGTTTGTTAG
Source organism: Xiphophorus couchianus (assembly GCF_001444195.1). Classification (NCBI taxonomy): domain Eukaryota; kingdom Metazoa; phylum Chordata; class Actinopteri; order Cyprinodontiformes; family Poeciliidae; genus Xiphophorus; species Xiphophorus couchianus. The sequence continues at coordinate 13,134,516 of NC_040245.1, read as the reverse complement.
TTGCTGAAAAAATCAACCTTAGTTTAATCTGAAAACTCTGATACTGTACTCATATCATGTCATACAATCCTCAAAAAGGGTCAGATATTAAATCCCAGAAAATGTCCATATGTCCAAGACAGGCTGTGAGGTTTAATTCACTAAATAAATGTCAACTTTTATTCACACCTATTAAACAACTGGCTGCCTGGTAGATAAGGACTTATAGTGCTTTTAGAGCATTGGTGACCCCTAGGTGCCACACTTTGCTGCAGTTAGCTTCTACTTTGCAGATTTATTTATTTTTTTATATTCCTTGCCATCCTCTTCACTCGGGTTGTAAAATAAGCTTGGGTCTTCTTCCAGCCTTGTGGCCAGTAGTAAACAGAAATGGGCTTGTGAGTCACTATAATACTTGGATTTTTGTTAATGGTATTTCAGTAACAGCTTCAATGTGAAATTGTGTTTTGGTAATAAAATATAAATTCATTTTGAAATTATTTACACATTGTCAGCAAATGTAGATGGTGTAATATTTGTGTTTTTTTCTATCTGTACTGACTAAGTCAAACAGATATTTGATGTGTAGTCACTTTTGAAATCTGTCTTTCTGATATGGGATCATTTTATTCAGATTAACTTTAAATTTGCTTTTAATACTTATTTGAGACAGTCTGACACAAGAGGACCTTCAAGGCCTGACCAAAACATTTCTCATAAGTTATACTGGTAAGGTGGCCTTCATGGGAACCAGTATTATTCCACCATCTGAAGCTTTATGATTGTAAAGTAACCTGCTGGTGAAATAGTCTGATAAAAACCTTGAGTGCCCCCTTGCCAAAAAAGGTGGAAAACAAAACAATTGGTGGAATGTCCTCTTTGAACCATGTTCTATTTCCTTCCCACTTGTATGTCCACTAGTTTAGGTATTTATGCCATGTCCCCTTCAGGCATTTATATTCAAGCCAGGTGTAGCACGTCTGGTGACTCTAACTCCATTAATTATTCAGTCTCCATCGCAATAATTTGCTCCCTATGAGATGCCAATTACTTTGCCCCTGACCAGCCATACACCATTGTTTAAAAAGAGTGGTTTCTCTCCAGTTATAGAGTAGGCTGTTGTGACTCTAATATTTTATCTAGGTGTGTGTTTGGAGGTGTGTGGTGAAGTGTGTTGTAGCTGGTAGTGTTTAGATTGTTGGACATGCATCATGTTCTTCCCAAAGGTATGAAGGACAAGACTGCTTAGTAAAAAATCTGTATTCAGACTTGCATGAATTTTCTTCTGAAAGATGCTGACAAAAACAACTCAAGAAGTGTTGATCTATTGGTACACTTTGAACATGTGGGGGGCATTAAAGGGACTTATTATTTGAGCAATCACCTTACCCACACTGTGCCATCTTGCAGTCTTTCCCAAACCATGCTCATTATTAGATTAAAAATAGAGCCACAAAACCAAGGTTGGTTAATTGCATTTGTGTATCATGGGAAATTTGTACATTGATTGAATAAAAAGGCTTCCTGTTAACTAAAACAAATTCATTTCGTAATGCTGAAGTGGTTGTAACTGAAATTTGCTTTTTAATCTCGACTCGTTTAACTGTAGTGTGTGGAAATTTGACAAACCTGGCTGATTTGCATTATTCCATATAACACAGCTGGCATGGCTTGGCTCAGGATTGACTGGCACATTCCCATTCAGTCTCCCAGTTCCTTCTGAAATAACCCTGCTGCTATAGGAACCCCAGTGTGGTTGGCAGCTGTATGGGAACAAGCAGTACACTGCTCCTTGCTGTGTCTGAGCACATTGCCAAAACAATTGGCACTGCACTATTTTCACTTCACTATATTGTTATTTTTATGATGCTGATGGTGATTATAGATATTAATAAAGAATAATAATGCCACTGCTGTAAAAAAATATGCTCAGCATCATTTGTCACATGCTCTACATTTATCATATTGTTGACTAAACAAATACCATTACATAGTAAATATCAAAAAATTGTGATTAAAAAGTGTGATAAATCCTAATTTTTCTCTTTTCTCTCTCTTATTTCTTATTTAACACTGCAAGGTATACCTCTGACATTTGAAATTAATTAGCTGGCAAACATTGCATTCCAGATAGTCTAATAGTCCAATTGACTTTGCAATATTAATATTGTGCACACGGATATTGCAATGTTAACATCCAGACATAAGGTACATAGAGTACAATTTGTATGTCTTATTTTGCAGGTGTGTACAATAACAATTTTCCAGCCCAGCCTCTAGGGGTCGCCAGCAAATAAATAATTTAAAAAATGTGAGGCAAAGGACTATAGTATACACTTTTCCGCTATCAGTTCTTCTTCACTGATGTTTTTATATGTTTGCAGTCTTTGTACATGAGTCCCCTCCTCTTAGTTTGAAGTTTTAGTAAAGACCACAACGTCAGAGGAAGTCACGCTGCAAAGAGAACAACGAGAACACGCACTCTGAGAGTGAATTCTGCTTTAATTAGAGCCCAATTTAAGTAGACACTTCAACCATGTGTAAATCTATGTAAACAAGAATTTCTGCAGCTCATTTTTACTCGTTTGAATTGTCGTTTTATCCACTGTTTGTTTGACTCTATGGTAATGCTTTTGCATACTCCACAGCCTTTCAAATCTGAGAGGCCAATGAACATGGAGAACCTCCCTGTCAACAACAATAATGGCCAGTCCTACGGCTACACACTGTATGAGACGGTCATCACCAGCGGAGGAACTCTCAACTCAAAGAACAACATCAGAGACAGAGCACTGGTGAGAACATTGGATCGAACACATTTTACTCTTGTTTATTAGAGCACTTGTTCAGAGGAAGCTGCAGTCTTACTTAGCGAAGTTCACACCTCTGATTAGCTTATAGAGTTTCAACCTAATTAAAGCAAAGACTTTATTTTGGAATAATTGCCACATCTGTGTTTTGTGCACATTTTCTATTCATTTGTGATTTAAGTGGTTGGCTGTTTTTTTTATGTAGCTCTTTTTGTCTTTCTAAAAATGGATTTTTTTTGTTCTCATTTTTATAGGTTTTTGTGGACAAACAATACGTTGGTATTTTGGACTATAAGGTGCAGGAACTTGTAGTACCTGATGGGAAGGTACTGAGTTTTGTGTCCTTCTGTATATATGTTAGACCCTGTGTGCTGTTTCAGAGAGATAAAGTTTTTAATATTTAACAACCTGCAGCTTATGAACGCTTCAGGGGATACTGATAGATGTTTTCTGGCAGCAAAGTGCAAGTGTGAAGCCAGCAGCAAATCGTCTTCTAAGTATTTATTTAGCAAAAAAAAAATAAATGGACAAATCTGCAATCTTTCTTAGAAAGAACTTGCCCGTTCTCTATATTTCTCTGTGTTTTTTTTTTTTTTGTAAACTGCAGCAGTTTCCTTGAATGCAGCTCATGTTTAATGTATGTTTATACTGAAGGGAAGCAGAACTCTGGGCTTTCTGGTGGAGAACTGTGGAAGGGTGAATTATGGAATGACTCTGGATGAGCAGCGCAAAGGTACAGAAACATAAAAAAACTAATGATTTTAGAGATGCTCAAGTGGAAGCAAGATTTTCAGAAAATCTGGAATATAATCAACTACACGCCATTTTTTATTTTTTTTTTTAGAAGAAACTGAAAATGGCATTGACTCATATTTCCAGGTCTTGTTGGTGATGTTGAGTTAAACTTGAACGTCCTCCGAGGCTTCATTATTCATAGTTTGGATATGAAACCAGGCTTTGTAAAAAGGTTTGTGTCTTTAATTACACTTTTATTGCTCCTTGTGTTTTTGTTTCTTTTTCACTACACCTGCCATCCTCTCATTCATCCCAGCACATTTTGTCTCCAATTAGTATGATTAAAGAGGCAACAAAACGGCAAAATTCACAAAATAAAACACATTCACTTTTTAAACCCTCTTGAGTTATCAACCCCAATGATTTCCTCAGTGATTTCAGCATTGAGGCAAGACGCAGGATTCCCATTTCTGGGGCAAATTTGTATGCCCCTCTTTATATTTGTTGCTTAGTGGTTTTATAGATTGAGTATAATACAAGTTCTTAATGTTGTTGCGTGCAAAACTGACAGGCTTGTAATTAATAAGTCACATTACTGATCTTGCTTATGCTGTCCTTTAATCTTTGTTGCCCATCCTGGCTAATTCACATCGAAGAATAAACAAAAGAGAAACCAGTGCCATTACCAGCCAGCATTCTCACAACAGAATGCAGAGATGTATTGGCGCGTCTGCTGGCATGCAACGTCTTGGCATCCAGCTTCAGTTGCAATATAGCAGATGATTGTGAGGGGAACTGAAAGTGTCATTAGATCATGCCTGCCAGTGGTCTATAGGGCCTGTTTATAGAGCTCTGAACAGAGATTTCTCAAAGCCTCTCTGTCAACTTTTACTGAACTCCTGCTAGGATTATGCACCTGATACTATTGCACATATTTAATTTGTTTGATCGGTTTTACACTGGTTGTATTTCTCTACAATTATGTTGTGTACAAAAGATACAAATAGTGTATTCAGTATTTTTTTTTTCATATTAAGTGGCAAAGTCTTTCTTATATTGTTAACTATACAACTATGACAAAACAGATTAAAATCACAAATGAAAGATGGAGTAATAGAAGCTGGATTAAAATTGTTGTGAAGATAAACTTTTTTAACTTGACTCTCTGAGTTTCAATGCAAGACAACCAAGAGATCTGTTGTTGCATTATCAAACGATCTCTAAGGCAGTGTGCTGGAAGATAATTTTAGAGTGATCCAGGAAACATGTGACCATGTTCTTTACTTAGATGCTGTCATCATGCTGGAATTGGGGGAATTCTTTTGATTGTTTTCACCTTAGAGCATTCTCACAAGAATTTGGAGGGTATCATCTGTGGTGTGAGGAAGTTATTTTCTTGTTTTTTTGCCTTCCAAGCCAGAGACAGACCACAGAGAGGGAATCCCTAAAGCAGATGTCTGGTTCATTTAAATCAAGCCAAATCTATATTTGTTTAGCAACTCAGGTTCTTAAAAGCATCTAAATCTGTATTTTCTACTGTTGTTGAGTATGGAGAGCATTATTAAGTATACTACCCATCTCACAACAGTCATTACATCTGATAATGTTAATACGTGGAAGCATTAAGGTTGAGATTTTCAGGTGAATTATGCAAGAATAAATTCACCCCAAGGCTAAAGTCTTATTCCCTCATTAATATTTCAGTATTGCAATAACAGAATGCACCCATCTACATTACCACACCGTTTACATGAGAATTGTGTTTCTTTACTGTATGCTTAATACATTTATGTTTGGAACAACAATAACAACATGGATGCTTCCCCAAAAATTGTAAAATTAAAGCTAATAGAACACAAATTGTGGATGTGCTTGGTTTTAAAGCCATTATGAGTCTCCTTTTTTTGCAGATGTTTTTCTTTTTCTTTTTTTTTTGTGAATGTGTGTATCTTTGTGTGTGTCAGTACCATTGTGAAATGTCAAGGCCTGATGCCCCTTATAATCGAACACTAGAAATTCCTACTTCGGGAAGAACTGTTGGTTTTCTATTATGACTGCCTTTTGAATTTGCTCAGAGGCGAAGCATAACCTACTGTCTTGTTGAATATGAATACTGTCCCTGAATCCATTTTCAAACTTTCACTTGGCATTCACTGCAGGCCAATAAATATTCTATGATAGATAGAATATCATGCTGGCTCACAAACAACCATATTGTACTATATTATTTTAGGTAAAAGTGCAAGTGAATGCATCAAAACAATTTATCTGTTATTTATCTCCCCTCACAGCCTTCATACTACAGGCTCCTGGGTGCCTATGCAGCAGCAGCCTTCATTCCCGGCCTTTTTTCAGGGCAAACTTTACGTGAACAGCTCTCCTAAAGACACCTTCATCAAACTTCCCGTAAGTTGGGGCTTGGGGTCAAAAATGTAACCAATTAAAACATGCTTGAAAGTCCTGTTAATATATCCTCATCTTAACTCAAAAAGGAGCAGTCCTAGCTTATAAATAGCAGTAAGACACTTATTTAGTTGAACAATCAAATACAAGTTAATTTGATAAAATACAGAACAATCAACTGCCATCTTCTTTGTGGCTTATTGATTAAATGTGCTGTAAGATACATAAACATTAAAAAAAAGATTACAGTTCATTTCTGTAACTACACACAATCTAGAGAAATGTGTCTACTTTGAGTTCTACCTCACTGGATTAATTTACCGTACCTAAAAACTTTGCTTTGTCCTTTTTGGGATTTCAGAGACTTCCCATAAATTGTTCATGATGTTTTGTTTTTTACCCACAAAATCTCTCTTGGGTTTTAAAATATTTATAGGGTCTCTTGGAATCTTAATATATTCTCAGAAAGAATGGGACTAAGGAGACAAAAATAACATTTTGGACTGTTTACATTTGCGTTCTGATTTGCAACCTTGTTTCACAGGGATGGACCAAAGGGGTTGTGTTTATAAATGGCAGGAATTTGGGACGATACTGGTCTATTGGACCGCAACAAACACTTTATGTCCCAGGGCCGTGGCTTCACAAAGGAGACAACCAGGTACTGTGTAATATACACTCGTACACTACAGTATACGTAATATGCTATGAAAATGGTAATTTTGTCTTATCAGTTCTTACGTATTTTGCCATGTATGTTGGGTATGTTGTTTTTTTTAAAAATATATTTCTAAACAACATGGCAGCCTTTTCTTTATGGGTAAAGTGTGTATAAAAATAGTATCAGGAATCCAGGAGGTGATGCTGGAGCACCGTGTACTTAAAGCTGCCAATCTTCCTAAGCCACTAAACACAAGACTGGTAACAGCGTGACAAGGTTGAGTTTTGCAACAGAGTCTGCCTTTTATGAAGTTAACTTTTTGACATAACAAAATGACTTAAAGGGTATTTATTATTTTATTAGATTAAGATGTAACATCTTCTAGCAAAAGATGTGCACTTCTTATGCAATTTGTATATTTTTACCCAAAACTGGTTCATGACATTTCTGGTGACAGCTTCTCAAGATATTCCTGAAATGGCAGCAAATTACAGGGGATATAAGCAGTCCGCTCTTAGTGACGTATAAACGAGGTCATGATAAATCAACTCAAAATGTTTTTCATGTATAATTTCACATTTGCCCTATACGATCAAACTGAAAACAAGCAAGTTTGTTTGGGGGAGAACTAGAACACAAAAATGCAAATAAGTGGTTGCATAACTACTCACACATTTGAACTAATACTTGATTAAACCATCTTTTTGTAGAACTTTTTTTGGCATCTATTGGCATCCCACATCTTGAATTTCCACTATCAGCTAACTCTGGCTTGTCAAAGTTCAGCATATGATCAGATTATGCAGAATATGTCACAAATCTCCTGTCAGTTTTACTTCTATACTCTTTGTATGCTATTCGAGAGCTTAATTTTCTCCAAACGATGAAGATTGTTTTTTTATTTTGTCAAATGTTCACAGTGATGCTAAGACATAAAATTCACCTTGAGCTTTCTGATATCCACTTTAAGGGTTTAAGCCAAGCTGACTGGTATGCCACAGCATGGTGCTACCACCACCATATGTTACTTTGGATTTGATGTTCTGTTTCTAATGTATTGTTTTTACCCAAAAGTTAAAGTTTTGGTGTACAAGAACAGCTGGACTTCATTTGCAATAAATCAGAAACAATTTATGACAGTCAATCGGCTCTGATGATGGTCGTATATCCAGAAGATAAATTGAGGAATTAAATTAAAATATGTTTCAACAAAGCTCTGTTTTTTTGAGTGTTTAACTCTGGTTGTTACTTTCAAGTGAAAATGCCCCCAAACAGATTTGTTAGATTATTTTTCAGCTGGATCATTTGTAATATACCACCTTAAAGGTGGATAAAGTTCTCAAATAATTAAATATGATTAATATGTGACCTTCTTGTGACTTAAAAACATGTCATTTTAACAGTGTTCTGTCTACAAGCTATTCATCTGAAAATGATTTAGAAACAGGCAAATAATTAATCTATTAATCTATGTTTGCATAATTATAGTTTTAATTTCTTGCTAAATAAAAACAGCATGTTTACATAAAGAATCCATGCTTAGTATTTTGAGAAGTTTTTATGTTTACCACTATGTACTTTCTCGTAAATGCCTTAGGCGACTGGTGCCATTTCCCAGTCTTTGTCCATCTTACTTTCTAATTCTTTTTCAGAGTGTGCTTACATTAACACAAAACCACCCACTTTCACTATCCTTTCATGACCTTGGCTGAACTTCTTTTCCCTATGCTGTCATAGGTCATGGTGTTTGAAGAGCAGGAAGCAGATGGTAGACTCCAGTTCACCAACAGCCCTGACTATGGCATGACTGTTGATGTCTAGTGAGGATAAGAGGAGAGCGTATGCTAAGGAAGCATGAGCAGAGCAGACATGACTGCTGTTGGTTATGTTTACATGGATCTGGACCGCCTGCCCTAGTCAGCAGCACCAAGGTGTCAAGAAAACTTTTAATTGATTTTCCTAGTTTGTCTTACTGGTCATATTCATGGCATGTTGTTATATTTAGTTGACAGGTATCATTCAGTCTTTGTTGAAAAGATAAATCAATAAAGTCTGGTTTGCCCTCTGTTTGTAACCAAGGCCAGGGAAGCTTGTGAGCTATTTATTTTTTCTCCATCCCTTCCTGCCTCATCCTTTGATGATGCTCTGAAAGCCTCTGCAGGGAAATCAAGGTTACAAAATCGCTTTGAGGGTGGTTTTTTTCTTTTCTTTTTTTTGTAAACTTTACACCATGATGCTCGTTTCTTGAAATATTTTTGCTGCGGTTGTTTTTGACTAAAAAAACCCTTTAGATATCTGTCTGATTCCAACTACCTTACAGTGCTTTTAAAAATGTATTCACATCTCTGAAGCAAAAACTTTCATTGTATTTTATTGGGATTTTATTTGATAACAGTAGTGCACAGTTGTAAAGTGGAAGAAAGTAATACACAATTTTTTTGGCCCAATGAATTTATGAAAAGTATGGCATGTTTATGTATTCAACAGCTCTGAGTAAATACTTTGTAGAACCTTTTAACAGCAGCAGCGTTTTCACTTGATGGATTGGACTGTGCTCTGTGAAATGTCCAAATCTAGGATCAACGGGATCGTAACACACATAGACTCAACAGTTTTACGGGAAAACCTCATATCCTTTTCCTTTCACTTCACAACATAAAATTTTGTGCCAGGCAACACATAAAATCCCAGTGAAATATGTCAAAGTTTGTGGTTGTAGTGTGAGGAAAAAAATGGGAAAAAATTCTGAGGTAATGAATATATTTGGAATCCACTTGTAGCACCTTTTATATTATCATTAATTAAACAGATGCAAAAAGTACTTTAGTTAATAAGTAATGAAGTGATAAATACTAGATGACAATTCAGATTCGCTATCTCTGTGTTGTAAAAAAAAAAAAAGCTACAGTTCATACAGTTCAACATGCTTGTTTTGGTCAGTAACCTATTTTAAATCTGCAGCCCTAAAGGACTGACTCCTTGGGACTGAAATACATACAGTTTGGTTAAAACCCCCCACATCTTCTGGAAACAACACTCTGGGCTACATGAAGTTTTTCTCAGTTATTTATTTATCTTGATTCAACTAACATATGTCTGAGAGAGCTGCTGTGGCAAATAAACAACCTTAAGAGTCACATGCATAAAAAGTGAATGAGAACAGGTGATGTGGAGATGATAAAAAAAGACTATGTGTAAAGTGTATTGTGCCTTAGAGGATGTTGGTGTTTGCTGTGGAAAGGCTGGTTAAGTAAACTATTGCTTTATGCAGTGATTGTTAGAAATAAAAAAAAGAATCAAATGTGAAGAGATTTTGTAACATGTTCAAGGCGAAGCCCTTTCAATTGTTCTGCTGCTCTATGACACAACACACAAAATTACATCACATAACCGTATTCAACCAGTCCGACCACATGCTGATCTGTACACTGCAGTATCATTAGTCAGTCTGCACCTTGACAAAAGCAATATCCAGAAAACAAGAACAGTAATTTACTTTCCCCCCGAATCTTGGTCAGGGGGGAACAAGCAACACCTGTTGTCATTATGTTTCTATACACCCCGGCATTTTTCCACTTCAGACCACAAGTATTGTTTTGTTTTGGGGCCAAACACTTCAGGTGGATTCTTTCATTAGAAACGCGTTCAGGTGGAACATGATTATCAGCGTCGTGCCACCATCCTGTTAACGATCTACATAATCCACGTATGCTGTGTGAGAGCGTGCTTTTCTAGAGAGATAAAAAGAAAAACAGCAGCCGCTGTAATTAAATTGCACATCCAAAGTTGAAATAAATATATAAATAAATATATTAAATTTTGACACTGAATAAATAACTGGAGGGTAGCTGGTGATGTTCATGGCTAATCCCTGCGCAGGGGTAATATCATGCGGTCAATGAAAGCAGCCCAGCATGGTTAGAGAGATACAGCCATTTTTCTGCATGTGTGTCTAATCGGTGCCAAGTAAAATGTGTAATAACTTGGATTCTCTTGCTGAGCTTTAGAATAACATCTGGTTACGTTTTTCTTCTTTTTGTATTGTGCAGCAGTTAACATTACATTCTGCCTCATAGGTTAGGGAGCTGCACAGAAGAAGTCAGGCAAAGCACTGAGGCTTAGTGTTTAAATTATCTCCAGTTTCTACAGCGGGACAGCAATAGATAAGGACCACCACTGGGTATTGCAGATGGATGATCTGTCAAGCAGAGGAGAGATTCCATTATATTGTGAGGTGTGGAATAACTTTGTAAAAATGATCAGCTGTACTGCATGATTACTACTGATGTCTATCGTTAGGGCTGCAGATACTCTCCTCGGTGGTCCAGTTAATGTTTGACATGAGGCTACGTAATAATGCATCAGATACTACCAGCTGTACTAAAGATACTGGGTCCACATTGCAACCAGACGAAAAAAAAAAAAAATTAAAAAATATTATTTTTCTTGTGCTTTTCATTTGCCTACATCGACTTCAGAGCTGAATATTCAATTTTTTTTTGTTTTTTTTTAACATATATCACATTTTCAGGGCCATGCATGAATGTTTATGCTTTTTTAACTTGATTTTTTTTTAATTTTTAATTTTTATTTTTAATATTCATAGACAGTGGCATCTAGCCAATATCTGACGCAGATTTGATGTGCCCAGACAAAATAAAATAACAGAGTTAGGATTTAGATATATGGAGGGCCAAAAGTGCCACAAAGTAATACATAAAGACATCTAACAGAATTTACCTAAATGGGTTATGATTACATTTGTTAATGTACTGTGGTGTGTTGTAAAGTAGTCTGAATTGTCGTTGTGATTACCAATAAGACTTTAGTGGTGAATGGATTCTAATTTAGCAAAAGACCATATTTGACTAGTAGCAGTGACGTGCGGTCAGGGGAGGCAGGTGAGGCACTGCCTCACCTGCCATCATGGAAAGAAAGAAAATATATAATCATAAAGTAATTTAAATTGTTATATTCATCCGGTGGTTTGCACTAAAAAATATTTATTTTTCATGTAGCTTCACCAATTTCGATTTTTATTTGTTCAAAATCGCTGAATTTTCTTATTTTCCCATTCAAATGCTTGGAAGCGATGCCGGTGAGGCAGCAGCGAGCTCTGCCTCACCTTGGATTGCGCAACCCCTGGCTCTGCGCTGGCTGCTAAGCGGAGAGAGCATGTTGCTGTACGGCGTCAATAAAATGGTTTAAACAAATTTAATATGTGAACTTATTTCCAATAGTTTAGCTTATGTATATAATGTACAGTGCTTTTTGTCACCAACTGTGTTTGTGTAACGTGTTTCGTGTAATGAGCGATTATAAACGGCAGAGAACAGGTTCGAGGTGAGGCAGGCAGTTCTCTTGCCTCATGGCAGGGGGCGCTCAAGATCCCAGACGTTCGTCTTGTTCACTCCTCAACTGCCGAGTAAGTGACAGCGAGCTAGGCTAAACGATTCGGGAAGCAAGTCAAGTGCAGCGATAGATTATAATAGAGATAGTGATTTTTTTCCTCTCGCTCATCCCGACTTTCGACATGAATGACTACATTACAACACTAAAAAAGTTTTCTCAAGTGGACTTTCAATCGAAGCAGGTAAGACAGTAATAACATTTATTTTGTTTTGTTTTTTAAGGAAATGTGTGTTTTGTGAGCTACAGTTTGTATGTGTAAGGATGCAGAAGTGAAACATAACCTGTAAACTGCTGTCAATCTATGCATCTATTTGCAAATCTGATTCTGATGACGTCAGTGCCTCACCAGCTATGAACCTCACCGCACGTCACTGACTAGTAGCAATATTTATTTGTTTTGTAATGTTTACTTGCTTGTCTGTTGTTCATAAAGACACTTTGAATATCGGTCATTCACTCTCAGTCCCATCTTCAAATGTTACCAGAATCCAGGATTTGGACAGTAAAAATGAGAAGAGCTGCAGTATTTCAGAATCACTGACACATTTTTAAATAGCTGCATCAGATCAGCACATTAGTGAATAGTTTCTTTATAACATGATCTTACAAAGAATAGGTTTCCTTTTTAAAAAAAACCTAAGGAGTGTTAATTTTTTATTTTAATTAACCAAAATTTCTATTCCAGCCATAGAAGCATACCAAGGCAAATCTTCTGAAATCCTAACATCCCAAACATTATGAGAGGCTCCTATCTAGAGACTGCTTAAAAAACTGAAGGTGTAAACATCCAGCCTAATCCTGGTGGTGCTGCTGAAGCATTAATCTACGTAAGATAGTAGAAGAGCACTCAGTGAATTAAATGATAAAGGTTCTGCCATGAAAGACTGTTTAATTTGTTAAAGGTGGTGTTCCCACGTTTTTAATCTCTATTTGCCCTGCGAGAGATATTTTGTTTATATGAAAGAATAATGGTCTGAACGTTGTGCATGTAAATCAGGAAAATCATCATTTGTTACAGCAATGAGATAGATATCTAACCAAAGAGAGTCCATGTGTGTGAAAGAATTTTCTTCAGACCAAATCAGTCATCTTCAGAATATCTGCGTCAGCTCCGCCTGCGGACTGACGGGCATGCAGAAAGAAGAGAAAAACTAAATTCATTTTGCACTGCAGCACAAAATCATTAGTTAATTAATGACATGTTTTCTTAATTATGTACTTGGTAGGGTATTTTTTTCCTCTCTTATCTAATAATTGAATTTCAATGTGACACTTTTGGGCCTCTGTAGGAGTTGACGTTTATGAATCTGAGCTTGAATGAAAGGTTCTTCATTTTGAAGGTGCCGCAAACTAAATGTTCTCTTAATAAAGTCTCACACATTCCACCAGTATTCTATAAGACGAGTGCAGACAGTAAATGAGTTCTATCTTTCAGTTTCAATAATTTAATAGCTTTGCATTCACACATAAATACAATGTTCAGTGCATTTGTCAAAATTTTCCCCCAGGCCTCCGATTGGTCTCATATTTGTTTACTACGCATAAACCCTTCCTCAAGAGAAAACCCCGTGTTAATTTTAAATGCTAAGAGTGTTAAGTTTTTGATAACTATGTTTCTCAAGTTGAACACCAAGGTTGAGTTTCTCTTTTAAGTGTACGTGCCTATGTGGCCCACTGTATATGCATGAGTTTCAATGATGGTGTAAAATTGACAATGATAACCCAACAAGACATGAAGAGAAGAGTCAATACAGGTGAACTAGCAGATCAAGTGTTCATAAAACTCCTAAACCAGTTAAATTAAATTACAGCAAACATTTGTAGTTATTAAAACAACATTTCTTCCTTGCTGAAAGTGAACTCAACTTTTTTTTTTTCTAAATCCAGCACTGATGATGTGTACCACATCCTGAATCTCCTTTTGTGTGCAATGTGCAGATCCTGGTCCATTTCTTTCAGATCCTTTGCATTATTTGCGGAGGAAGGATAGTTTTCAGACCTGCTTGCTTGTTCCAGTCTGCTGGCTGTATGCTTTTCATATTGTGCTGTCCCACCCAACCCCGGAGAAGGTGGAGGTAAACCTCATTAGAGATCCGTCCTCTTTGCTCTTCAGTGGTAGACCCGAAGAACGACTGCTGCCTCTGCCTGCTGTGCTTTGATATGATATAGTTGACATGTTTTTGGTCCATATTTGAAAAATATTTTTAACCCATGTCATATTCCTCCATTTTGTTTCCTTAGAATTAAGACTTGATCACAGTTGAACAGTTCTATAGAAACTTGACTGTTTCCCCTCACCGCAGATGCAAGGCCCACCACCTGCAAAAAACAAAACAATTAGTTAGCTGAGAAGTAGCATTCATGTTTAATTTAACTCCATTACCCTTTTTATTTCAGAGAGCAGCTGTTGTAATAAAAGAACATTTATTGCAGTTACTGCACAGTTTATTAGAAAACATCAAAACACCTGTTCCTTTCGTACTGTAGCTGCAGTGCTGTGAAGAAGTGTTTGCCCCTTATAATATTTGAAAAATCTGTAACTAATTACAAAAGGCTGACTTGAAGTTTACCGGCCACACCCATGCCTTATTTTTTGCCAAACTAGTAGAATCAAAACATCACTTAAATAAAACCTGTTTGACAACAGAAAACAGGCTAAAAGACCTCAGAATGGAGCACATCTTATCCCAAGCTACAGAAATGCAGGGGCAGATTAAAAACAAAATTAGTGATGGTCAGAAAATAATCACACAGCCATTTGTGAGACTTGCATGGAGGAAAAAGGGTCTATCTGTGCACATTTCTGCTCCAATATAGCATTAAGTGGTCATCCAAGTAAAAAAAAATAAAATACCTAGAATAATATCTAAAGCACCACAAGCCTTCAGTTAATGTCAAGCTTCCCAACTCAACAAAGAGGCAGATTCTGGATAAAAATAGTATCAATGGGAGAATTCAAAGGTGAAAACCACTGCTGACAAAAAAGGGACACAAGGATCTGCTTATCTAGACCATCCCCAAAACTACCGGGAAAATATTCTGTGTACTGATTGGATAAAAGACTGCCTGATAAAAATTAGCAAAATTATGGTTTTGGTTTTGTCAAAGTCCGAACTTAAATATGATTAAGATGCTGCATTTGCTCAGGTTATCTGTATCTGATAGAATAAAAAAGATGAAACATATAAATGTGCTCTTTCTGCATTAGTTAGACAAAGTAAAAAATCCTCCCTTTGATGCGTCACATAGTCTGAATATTTACCAGAGTTTGAGGAAAGTACAATCAAATCTCCATGTTTGGATCTGTGAATCCTTTCTTCCCCTCATTCACAAGGACGGGTTTCTCTGTCCTTGTGTGCCAAACGAGTATCTGGTAAAAAAAAAAAATACAAATAGCATGGAAACACAAACAGCAGAAACATTAGTGACATGCTGTTCCCTTAATGCACTGATTCAACCTCATGTTCTTCAACTACAGACGATTGTGGACGCTGCTCCAGCAGTACATTCACCACCACGGGGCCTATCTATGTGTAAAGAGCTACTTGAGCGTGAACCCTGCAGAGTGAAAAGAGGCAGCGTTGAAACAGGGTTTTCTTACAAATTTAGCACAGCCTTTTTTCAGCTTGTCCTCTTCTGACCACAGAATAATTGCTTCCTTCAAATGACTGACAGCTCTAAATTATTTGTTGTATAAACTTTTCCCTTAGTGGCATTACTACAGTTTTCTCCCCAGTTCTTCTGGATACGTTTTTGTTCCATTACATCCTCCAAAGCTTTCATGCTGGCTTGCTTTTGCCCCAGAGACAGAACAAACACGCAGGAAAACGTTTGCAAAGGGGGGAGGAGGAAGAGGGAAACAAACTCAAAGTGTCAAGCTCATTTCCCTCTTCTCTCCTTTGTGTTGGGACCCTTCCTTCTTTCATCTTGCCTTGGCAGCAGTCATGAAATATGCATGAGCCATGCCAGGAGCCCACTCCCTCTCTGCTCAGGTGTAGTGAGGAGGCGGGTAACCGTGACGCTCGCATCTGAAGTGGACGATTATAAGAAAAAGACATGCACATACACGACTTAACCCCCACCCCCTCCCTTTTACTCCATCTTTACCACCCTTTTTGTCCATCTCCTGCACTCATCTGTAATCAGTGTGACGTCTCTGTCTCCTTCACCGAGTCCAATTCAGTTCCGTGAGCAGTTCCCTGAATCCCCTCTTTTCATTTAGGCCTGTGAAAGGCAGGAGAGGAGCAGGATGAAAACCTGGCTGAGAGTACGTCCCTTCCCTTCCCCTCCTTTTCTTCTCCGTTCTATCTTTGTCTGTGTGTGTATGGGTGCTTGTGATGAGGACTGGCTTGCTGAAGGCCTCTGGCTGACTCCTTTTTGCCCGGAGAGAAAGCTTAGCGAGGTGACCCAGACCAACAACCGCAAGAGGGAGCGGTAAAGCTGGAGAGAAAATAGTCCATCTGCACCAAGTGCTTATGGAAATAAAATGCATTTTTTGCAAGCAGAATATATATAGAAAAGGCTTGGTTGTTGCTTGATTAACAACCAGAAAAAAGTTTTCTATAACGAGCAACAACTATGCTGTATTGTACTGATGGCATCAAGAATCAAAGGGGCAGGGGCTCAAGCCCCCTCTGCACATGCCTGCTGCATGTTAATACATAACGACCCATATTTTGTGCTTGGACTATTAAAATACACAAATATCAGTGCTTTTAGAGAGTCTCAAGTTTTAGCAGATTTTAGCATTTGTTAATAATCACCGTGAATACTGGGGATCCGTCGAGGTTAAATTAACTGTCGTTTTTAATTACTGTGAGCCTCATGTCAGTATTTGACATGAGGCTCAAATACTGCACATGTCAAATATGTGACATGTGCACATATTTGAAGAAGCACAAGCAAGAAGAAGCACAAGCCTTGCAGAAGGCTTGTGCTTCTTCTTTAAAGTTAAAAGAAGCCACTCAGTGACTTGACTTGAATATGGAATTTAAGAATGTACATTTGAAAACCATTTTTTTCATGTTTATTATATGAGTCATCAAAAAAAAAAGGCACCAATAGAAACTCTGTTGAAAAACAGATTGTTTGAAAAATGAAGTTTGTATGTTTTAAGAATCGCAACTTGCTAAAGCTCAGATGCAGCAACTGAAGCTGTGTGTAAATTATTTTGCCACTCTTACTTGATTTTTTTAGTTTTCTTTTCAGCAGATTTAAATTAAATCTACATTCACCAATCATTTAAAATAAAGTATTTTATAAGATTAATACTTCATGTTAATTAAAGCAGAGAACATAAAAATAAATAAATGAAAAAGTTCCCAACTCAAAACCAATTTACACCCTGGATCTTATTTTGCAGATTTTGGACTGTGTCAAATACAGTTAAACTGTTTCAGTTGTGTTGCTTAACTTTCATGATCATAGAAAAAAAAAACCTGAAGTTACCTTAGTGCAGTTGGCAGCTTTTGGCTCCAGGTCATTGAGTGTTACAAGTTCTCGGAGCAAGCTACTCTCCTGGTAGCCTCCCTTCACCCCGCGGAGCTTAAAGTACGCCTGTGGCTTGGAGAGGATGAGCTTCAGGTTGATGGCGAAGCCAGCCATGTCGATGGCAAATGGCCGGTGGGGGTCGAACACCGCTTTCCAGCCGTAGACCTTTCCGGCTGCGTTTACCTTGGGGGACTCGTAGCGCAGGCCGCCCACGAAGGCCACAGGCCACACTGAGACTTTTCGAGTCGACCTCATCTAGCCGGAGGAGAGGAAGAGGGAGAGAGAGAGAGCATATTAGTGATCTGAAGGAGCATACATGACAGGAAGACAGTAGTTTAGCTTCAGTCAGCAGTGCTGCAGCAGAGCATGGACGGAGATGATTCATTCTGAAAGATGGTGAATATTGACCGTGCTGCTGTACCAGTGCAGCTGACACACTGTTCAAGGGCTGCCGTACAATAAGATAATGAGGCGCAGCCATCTTAAAAGGGAGTAAACACGAGCAGAGCCAGGAGGCTTTAAAGGAGCAGAGCTATTAGAGAAAATGGCTCAGCTTCATGGTTGGCTCAAAAGATTCTTTAAGGTGGAACTGCACCATCCTCCTTTTTACTTCCCCCTTTTTTGGTCCTTTAATCTTCTACGATCAAGCACTTTTGCCGCCCTCTCCTTTGTCTGTTGCTCCTTGGGTTCTTGCCACTCTGACAAAAAGCTGCAGCTGTAATAAAAGGTGCATTTTTATAATGAGGGTCGAAGAGGATTTAGAAACTGCAGGGGCATTCAGTCAAACTCAATGCAGCAGAAATAATGATGCCTCTTAAGTACCTTTGCAGTCACTGGTAAGATGCAGTGCTTGCATGCACTGATGGAACAAGCAGGCACATCGGACGCATTCGTATCTTTTCCGTTTCTGCTGAGCGTTCAGGTCAGGTGATTTAGGAGGAGCACAGTTTGAACATTACGAAGCGGCAGAAAACTTTGGGAGATTCGTGGACGCGAACTCCTGGGAAAAACAAGTAGCTGAGTCTGTTCTAATGAGCTCTAGGAAGTAATGGTGACACTAAAGAGATACTGGGTTTGTATATGTGTCTATGTGCTTGGTTGGGCTAAAAATATCCTCTGCCATTGGTCACATTTCTCTATCCAACATCATCTCTCATCACACTCTTATTCTGTCTTTTCGGTCTCCAGCTTGCTTTGTCAGCTACAAACCGTGTCTCCTCGCACCGTTTCAAGGATGAACGTTCCTTGGCAGGGAGTAAATCCGTCTATCGTCTGGCTGCGACGTCACTTGCCAGCTTCCTCTTGCAGATATGTTTACGCCTTCCCTCACAACAAGAGAAAACAACAAATCAGGCCCCTTGCAGGTGGTGTCAAGAGGTTTGTCACTCTCCCATCCACACTGGAAATGTGAAAATGAGTGTTCCGCTCGCTTCTTCTGGAGGGAATATCAGCCGGAGTGAAACTGACACAAATCCCCTCTTCTGCTGGCAGCCAAGCAAATGAAAATGCAACCAAGTTTCCCCTGCCTCAGTCAGGCGAATATGATGGGTTTGTACACAATATCTTGTGTGGTGTTGCTCCAGTTTTGCGAATGCATGCCAGTCTCGGCATTTAAGCTCAGTTTCCTGCTCCAGTTTGCTAGAGGCCTACAGAGACACAGTACTGTGTTTGAGACGTTAGACTGAAGAAAGAAACAAAGTCATTTGGTTGAAAAGACACATAAAAACCAATTATTCTTCTAGATTCTTCAGTCCTTAAGGATATTTTTGGAGACAATGGAAACTGCCCTGTACACTGCTCTAATTTGTGGAGTCTACGGGTTATTATTCAAACAAAAGATTTTCATAAAAGTTTCTCAAACTTTTCCTTGTTTCAAAAACCCAATTTATTCAGTTTACTTCCAACTGACATGCTATTTTGTTAGACTCAGTAAAGAACTTTGTCCATTTAAAAATTGAATTATTTAATTAAATTATTTAAATATTCCCCACTCGCCAGTGATTAAACTTGGCTAAATTCAGCAAGCTCAGACCCGTTACAATCTTGTTGCTCAGAGGAGACAAATAAAAACTCTAGCCCAAAAAACTAAATTAATTGACCCTCCAAAAGTTTTAAATTATAAGCCTTTCTTTGATTCAAGACCCTTTTATACTTTGGATCAACAACAATTTTCTACAAAAACACAACTGTTTATTAACTTGTTTTGTTTAATATATTTTTGAGTATTAAAAAATATCATAAAAGATTTGCTTTTTTTATTTTAAGAAATGTAAGATTTTTGTGGCCTTTGCACTAAATGACTTTGACCATCTCGACAAAAAGTTTGGACACTTTTGCTCCTGGATATTGACACAGAGACTGCAGAGTTTGTAATGCTCGCTTTGCTCCCCCATTAATGGCTAAGATACGGTTGTTCGGAATGCAAGCTCCACAATCATTTTGTCTTTAATTTAAAATTAAAAGTCTGCTTTGTTTTGAAGTGACTCGTCGTCATTGCTGTGCTTATTTCTTCTTTTGCATTGCTATTCATACATTTATATTCGTAAAGCCTTGGCTTTTCTAAAAATGGAGAAAGGAAGTTGTCTCAAAATTGACAGGACTCCACCTGTCAATCATTCTGCGAGGCTCGTCAGCCACTGACCAATCGGCGGTCGCAATTTGTGTCGTAGACGCACCTTATCCGGAGGAAGTAAATGCTAACACGTTGCGATCATAAAGAGTTTGCGGAAAATAATAGGAAATCATGGTTCAGCGATGTCAGTGACCTGACAGCTGTTACCTAGAGTTTTCAGCGGGCGGATTTTAACTTGTTACATTTCCAAAACCCAAACGGAGTCTGGGATGATGCAAGAGATGAATCGAGGTCTGCGGCCGACCTCACGTCCACTTGAATGAAACTGTGATCAACACCTACCACATGTTGTCTGCGAGAAGGTAACTGATGGTAAATATCCCTTTCTATTGTCACAAGGACACTTACTGATGGTCAAATCAAAGATCAATAGGTGAAGGTTGTTATGCTTGATTGTATGTGTAAATTCCACTGGTAGCACTGTGGCAGCTTGAAAATGTGCTACAGTAGCTGTGGTATTTACATTTAAGAACCTTTTCATGCTACTGTTATTTTCCTGAAGGCAGAGTTTCACAAGCTTGTATCATTTAAATCATTACTCACCCGCTTTGTACGTGCAAAATAGTCTGGCAGCTTTCAGTCACATCCAATGAGACTTTGTGCCCCACATTCTCCCTCTGGCTGCGAAAAATGTTTCTCCGTTGTTTCACACAAAGAACCTTATAGACCTGACGCACAACTCGTTGGTGAATTTTTTTATTTTAATTTTTTTTGCCTGTTGTCTTTGCCTCAGTGTTGGCTCATAAGGCAAAATGACTCAAAAAAATGTCTTGTGTAAGGCATTGAGTTTCCCTATTTCCGCCATTATAACATCGTTTGTCGGAGATTCGCTCTACGGATTCGGCATCAATTCCATTTTTATGCATCCTTTATTCCATGAATGTTAGATATTTTTAAAGATTGCTAAGTGAAATGGTGACAAGGGACAAGAACACTACAGTACACTAAATAGTGAATTAAAAATAAGGATTTGGAGGAGAACTTTGCATGCATCATTGTAACTGAGAAGAAATATTCTTTTATTAAGTATTCACAAGATTTCATTAATGACTGACCTAAAAATATATATTTGTATTCGAGAATATATTTATCATTGTCTGTGTTGCTGCAATTGATGGATTTAAATATCTTGGTGTGCATTCATGAAAGCGGCATAAAAACGTTCTCCATTGCTTCAAAATCTTAGCAGTATTACTTGTTTAGTTATTGTTCTCACAGTCTTTACAAATAAAACTGTTCTTGTCTTTCAGAATTTAACATATTTGTTAAATTTAAGTTTAGATAAATTCAAATTAAATTCAAATTCTAGTTTACATAAACATATACAAACTTGAGTAAACCTCCTCCTATTTAAACATTCGTCAGTTAATTTAAATGTTGGTAAATGAGAAACTTTTAATTCATAAATGCTTTTTTTTCTCTCTCTTGCACATAATTTGAAATTTAGAAGATGAGGAATATCTGGTTTGCACACAATTGACACACTTTGAATTAGCATTGCAGCCTCTGGTAGTTATTGTCTTATTGGCTACGAGTCCTGGGGCTCGTTTGTGGAAGATAATTTTCCCTTGGGGACGATAATGTCTGAAGTGTAAGACTCAAAAGATCAGCAACATGAGGAGCCTGTTGAGAGTGCTTTTCATATAAAACTCCTATTAGACTGATAGTTTTTTGTGTGTGTAGGATTTGTCCACCTTCAGAACTTTAATGGAACACTGACTAGTAGCATTTTAGTTAACAGAGAGGCAGTTTACTAAGACTATAAAATTGTGATTTGCTTTCTCTGTTTATGATGCAATCATGATTTGCAGTGTTTCATTACTTTTTGCTCTAAGTTAACTTGCCTAGGTGTGTTTAATTCTGTTTTATGCAACCTTATAATCTTTTCAAATTACATTGCAGTATAAATACAGAGTTTTTCAAGTCTTAATAAGTCACCTGCATATGTGACTGACCCACATCTAATCTGCTAATGCCTGGATTTCAGTACGCTGTACAGTAGTTTCATCTATTCAGCTGAAGCCTTTTATTTTTCCCTTTTTCTATTTTCACACTCCCATAGCTCTGTCTTTGCCCCCCAGGGTTTTAACTTTGGCCTCTGAATAAGCTTGTTGGAGGTGATGGAGGATCTCAGAGGAAGGCAGAGCACTTTGGCTGATTTCCAGAAAACGGTAATGACAGTCACCATCAATACCGGCCACTCCATTTGCCACAGACAACGTCTGCAAAACTAACAAGACTTGAGGTTAATACTGGCAGGACCTACACTGTTTCTGCTCAGGTAATTCGACTGATGTCGAAACGGATGGCTTGAGGTGTTCTGATTACATGTGCTGACATCACTCGGGCAGCTTCAGATCCCTGACTGGGCTTGTTGGGAGCTAAGGAATTGTCTGACAGAAAGAAGAAAGATAAGCTGAGCAACATGTTATAAATATACTGCATAGGAAAGAGATGATGTAAAATGTTTAGGACAAGAAGTGTAGTACGAACCTTATGAAATAAATGCTTTGTGCAATGCCCTAATTTTGACGCAACATATAAAATTAAAAAACTGTATATATTTTCTTACATGGATAATTAAAATGGAAGTTGAGAAGTAAGGCTACTTGTGTCAAACGTAGATTGGATTATTGTTTGAAATTAAAGAGACATATAAATCTGGAGCTAATGCTATGATGGGGCCAAAACATAATATGTGTGTGTGTGTGTATGTGTGTAAAAGCAAAATTGCATCAAAGCAGCTTTAATTTATATATTATGTGAATGCAGAACGTATTTTTGAATGTTTTCACACATGCAGGTTGTGAAATCATGTTATTCCCTTTAGACAACATAGCAAATCTAGTATGTGAGCTTGCACAGAAAACTCAGTTTACTAAACTACACAACAACTTAATAAAAAAAAAAAAATGTTGGAAATATTTTTAGCGACTGCATTTTCTGACTTTAACCTGGTTCATCTGCAGCAAAACACACAGTTCAGAAGCTTCCCACACACTGTAAGTCATGAGTTGGCAAAAGTACTAAAAGTACATTTTTAATATTTCTGCATACACTATGGAGAATTTTAAAAACTGAACAGTTTTCACTTGGATCATGTCATCTGAACTTGAGATCAGTTGCCCGTGGCAACTGAAAATGAAGGAAGCTGCAAGGCAGCTTTGCGTCATGGTTCTTTCGGTAGAGCAAACTGTAAACAGAAAAGTTATAAAAAAAAACATTCATAGCCATGCTCAAAAAATGCAAAGACATTAACCAAAATTTGAAGTGCAGCATTTCAAATGTCATAAATATTTGTGAAAGACACTAGAATATACTGTACACCGATAGAGTAGCAGGGTTGACAACTGCATTTACCTCCTCAAATAGCTCCAGGCTGTACGAGTTGTCATCGTCTGCAAAGTAGACGATGCCCGGCTGGCTGTTGTTTTTGAAGGTCTCCCTAAGCCAACGCAGGGCCAGGTTCCGCTGCATGGTTCCTCTGGGAATCCTGGGGTCACGAGTGTCACCTCGTATTTTAAAGTTCTTGGGAGTCTCCACATTGAGGTGGGTGTAGTTTAGCCCCGTCTCTCGGAGGAGACTTGTGACAAGAGGAGTTCTCCTCTGTGAGTCTTCTATCAGAATCCAGTGCAAGTTGGGGACATGGAGGAAGGTGTTTGCGATACGGGTCAGCTCTGCCTTCTGCACTGGCCGGCTGTATGTGGGAGTGATGATGTGAATCGTGGGCAGCACATCTGACCAGGGTGGAGGCCGCGTGTACACGTACTCTGTCCTCACCACTTCCACAATGTCCTTATCTGAGGCACAGTATTCTTTGGAGTCCTGACCACCAGCCTCCCTCCTGCCCTCGGCGCCTTCATCTGCAGATATGGGCATAAGAAGGCAGGTAAGGCATTAGTGCAATCCTAAGCTGCTCTGAATATTTGCCTCAGGTGACTTAAACCCAATGGGGGTAAAGTGTACCTGAGAGTCGGTGGTGGTGGACCGCAAGCCTCTCTGGAATGATAAAGATCTCTTTTACTAGGTGGTGACAGGCTGCAAGAAGTGAAAGCAGGCACCGTGAGAGGACAAAACAGCTGGCGGAGAGGGAGACAGCGCGAAACGACGGAGGGGAAACATGAGCTCAGCTATTCCCAAAGCATTGCTTATGGACTTTTATTCAAATGTAATCATAAGAACAAGTCTATGTGGACTGAAATTTTTTTGTTGGTCCGGACTCCACCACAGACTCCCTCTCCACTCTTTTGCCTTTAACTGCATTGTTTAAGTGTAGCCCTGCTATAATTTACTGCAACTGAGAAAATCTTTGATCAATTTCTGAACAGAGGGCATACATAGGATTCTTCTGACAATTACAGTTGACTTGAGCTGTTCTGTCTATAGCCTATGTAGTAACTTGTCCAGCAGAGGGCTCTTAATTTACTTTTGTTAATATAATTTGAAAGGTACTGTGAAAAAACGTGCTCCATATGTGATGCAACTAAAATTGTTTATTGGGTTTTATTTTGCCTGTCAGTGATTGGATGCTTAAATGAATGATACATAACTTTAAATTCTGATTGGATGAAGGGAAGGAACAGCAGCACGAGTATGGGATGAGTGAGGAACAAGGAGAGACCAGGCGAAATTGGAATGAGCGAAAACTAAAATTGCTGAAAGTTTTAGTTCTGAGTTTTTGAATTGGGTCACAATTGCACATGCTTCAATATGGAACAGCCAAACATCAAGAAGCTGGAGCATGCTAAAAACATTATAGTGAAATTTATGTGCAGCTACACTAGACCGAAGTGGGAGTGAGACGCCGCCGAACCAGATGACGCTTCAGGATTCCGAAATGTCTGTTTGCACCTCTGGCAACATGGAACAAGCGAACTCAGTGACTTTCATGCTTTTGTGAACCTACTGGAAGATTCTTGGTGGCATTGTCATGTACAGACCTGTTGGGGGTGGGGAGCAGGTGCTCAAGTGGAAAAAAGGGCACCTTGTGTGGCACATGGAACCACCAGCTGCCTTAGTAATGTGAGATTTTTTTCTTTTAGGCACAGCTTGTGCATCATCTTGGCATATCTATTTCAAATCAATAGCCATGTATTGTCTTGGGCAACACCCAATAGATGGTAAGAAAAATAAAATACAGAAGGGCGCTGTTTTGTCCAGAGGAAAAAGGGCAGGTGCTCCAGCGCCTCCTACTGTCTATCTGTGCATGTCCCTGCTCAGTGGCAGAAACAAGATGGCTCTTCAGGTAAACGGAAAGTCTGAAAGCACCTCTGGCAATGAGGGAGACAGAAACGTGCCATCCTGACCATCTGTGCTGAGCTTCACTAGATCCATACTGCATAATGTCAGGAGGTGACACACGAGGACACAGAAAATATTCCAAGGTTGAGTGAGTACTCTCATCTTGTTTGTGACTCATTGGATTTAGTGGGTCTCATTGAGTTTGGCCCCACCGCTTCCGAGTGTCGACGACCAGGCCGGCAACGGGGTTTCATTTGCATATCCTAATTTTTGGGGACTGGTAAACAATCCTGATTTCTATTTGGCTGTTTTCATTTAATATCACCAGCTGGTGTAGTTTTAAAAGTGGGTCCACAAGTTGACAAGTTCAGGGTTTCCACTGAAACATGCAGGGTTTCTCCTGAAAACCTGCACTTGACCAACATCATGTTTTTGTGTAAAAAATAAAAAATGAAAAAAAATGTGAAAGTTAAAAAATGTAATGACATTGTAATTGGAAGACATTGTTGACAATACTTAAACACACAACTACAGATTCTTAAAAAACATTCACAAAACATATATTTTGTAGACATTTCATGCTCTTCAGTTGAATCCTAATTAAGTAATCAGAAATTGGCTTCGTCTTAAATCAAGCTATGTAATGCTGGTCACATTCAGAGCTGACGTAAGGCAGAGTGAAGTGGCAAGTAAAAGCCGTAAGGCCCGCCACCATGCTTATAATGCAGGGGAACACCCTGAATTGCACTGTAAAAAATTGTTAAATTTAAAAGGGAAAATTTGTACAGAAGTGTAGAATTTTGATTTAATTATTTATCACAGAATGTTTTACAAAAATACTTTTAGGATTAAAGCTGCCCTGTGGAATTTTTATAAGAAAGAAAATGCATATTTGTTGAAACTGTCACCATGTTGTGACAGTATGGTCTGAGACAAATCTGTTTAATCTTGGATATTGAGGCTGGTGTACATGTAAAAAAATTAAGTTGAATGTCTGCTAAGTCAAGTAAAATAAAATAGTTGAACTCAGAGTGCTATCCTAGTGGGTAAGGGTAAAGGAGGCACTACAGACGCATGTTGCAAACATTTACATAAGAAGCCATCCTTTAGGGATTCCTAATTATCTAACAGTGGTTCTCAAAGTTGAGGTCAGGACCTCAATGACACCCACGCCCATTATGAGTCATGAAACATCAAGTAGGAGGTTCTTGCAATAATCTCTCTAAATAAAATTAAAACACAAAGTGATGTACTGAGAGCATATTTTCATATTTAGTAAGAAGCCTGCTGAGGCTGCCAGTTAGTTATTGGTATCATTGTGTTTCAACATTTTAAAAATTTTGATGTTATGAAATTTATATCACCCAGTTATTAAGGATTAAAGTCTCAGGTAAAAATCTCAGAGAAAGTGAGGACCGTATAGGAGCACAGTGCTGCCTCTCCCCCACATGTTGCTGCACACTTCTGATCAGCTGATCTGCTACATTTAACATTTAATAATTTTACCATAAAATATTTGTGGTCAATTATCACACAGGTCACAAAATTAAAACTAAAGGAGCACCATCTATCACTTCCATTGAAGTAATGCCACTATAAAACTATAGTTGGCAAGCCATGAATGAAATATGTGAAGCAGCCAAGTGCAGGCTGGCTACCGGAGCAGATAGCCTGACTGATTATCCAGCTATACTGGTTATACTTGCTTTACTCTAAGGAGCCAAACAGCAACTGGGAAAGATCTCAACAGAGTTAAAATCCACTATAACTTCAACAGCTGTTTATTCCTGATTTTTCACTTATTCAGTGTGCCAAAATCAAAATAATTAAATGTTAGAGGTGATAATATGACATAGTGTCATTCAGCACAGGTGTGAGTTTTCAAAGTGGTGCAGTGCATAGCTAACAAACTCCCCAAACTGTTCAATTTGTGTTTATTTGTTTAATTAATTTTGTTTTTAATTGATTTATTTATATTTTTTGTAAAAAAAAAAAAAAATTGGGAGAAGGTTTTTACATCGTATGTCAAATTCTTACTGTTCTCATTGGAAATTATTTCTGAGTTTGTTCAGAGGAGAGACGATGGTTGTATCAAAGGATGCTGAGTTTGGAGCCCCTGGGCAGGAGGCTGAGTGAAATACCAAAAAGGACATTTATGGATGTGGCGAAAGAGGACATGAAGTTAGTTGTTGTGAGGGAATAGGATGCAGAGAGTAAGACAGATGATTTGATGTGGCAACCCCTGAAGGGAAAAGCAGAAGAGGAGAAAGGAGAAGATTTCCGAGTCTGATTTATCCTCATTTATCCTACTGGCTGGTCGCACACACCATGCGTCATCACTACATCACTCCCTCGACCCTCAAAGCCAGCTTGCCTCTGTACATTTCAAGTGATGCTGGCCTGTTAGAATTTGTGAAACTGTTGTTGTTTGTACTCAACCATATCACTCTTCGAGAATCTCATACCAGTACATAACTATTTTCCTTTATAATTTTTCAAACCCTCAGGCTTTGTTTGATTGATGAGGAAATTAGATGCTTAACAGCTGATGTACCAGGAGTGCTATTGTGCATTTTCAATAAATCTGAAAATCATAGTGGATGTCAGTTTAATAAAAAAATTAATAAAGCTGATGTTTGAAACACCAAAACAAAATGGTTTAAGGCCAATGCAAACTCCCCATAAACAGAGAACTTGTGCTCTGTTCTTGTATCCTTTTTGATGTGTCTAGGAAATATAAAACAGATCTGCTGCAATTGCAGGGAGCTATGAAGACTTTGTAGTAGGGGTGCACCAATTGCAGTTTTCTGGCTGATTTCCAGTTAGCGATCTTTATGAAGCTGACTTGGCAATTCCGATTTTGGCTATATTCAATGACATTGCCAGAATGTCACTGAATTGGCAACAGTGGGGTGACTATTGCTAACAACAAACATGAATACGACTTAATTTGTGGGTTTGTCAGTCAAGCTTTTCTCACAGCAGAGCAAAAGAGGACAGAGGTTGATTTTTTTAGACATTTGCAGAGGTAAATGAGATCGGTTTTACGTGGAACTATTGGGCAACACAGATCTCCCAAATTAAGGAGAACTTCATATGTAGGAGAACTCAATGTAGGAGTTCTCGTAAAATATGAAATGTCCTGGCCATAAAGTATGTTGCTAGCTAGTTAAATATCACATTTGTCTGTTTTGTAGAATATCTACAGGCCTAACACACTGCTTCATTGACAGGCCATTGTGTTGCTGTTTACACCCCTCTTCCTTGACTCTGTTGGTGTTTGCTCATATTCTGCAATCTTCTGCTATGTAAAAGGTTTGATTTTTTTTATTTAATCAGCTTGAGCCTGTCATTTATGCCTGCTCTTAAACATTCCTTAAAGCATAATTCGTGACAAGTTGCATCTTAATTGCATCTGTGACTTGCAGGCCTAGAAAAGCTGCAGATTTTGTTTGAAAACATGCAGACAAATTTGCCTGAGAAAAAAAAAATTCATGTGGAGTGGAAGATATTATGCTGAGCATCTCATCCGAATGGACAGATTTTATGCCCCAATTAACATTTATTTTACTAATGCTGTAAATGACTTCATATGACTCACTATTTTATTATCTGCATGGTGACGAAGGTATGGCTTATTTTGACAGATGAATCTGTCCCTTTGGATTACATCTTATGTTGAATGCTAGTGTAGCTTTACCTGCATAGCTTTCGGTACAGTACAGAATATGATTATAGCATCATCAGCATTGTTTGTTATTGTTGTGTCAAAGTTAAAAAAATGTCTTTGTCACTGCTCACACTCTGCAGCACAAAGATTAGCCCAACCTGCTGATAGCCAGATGTTCAACAGAGCTGCCAGGGAGCACTCTGCCAAAATAAAAATAAAAGATCAGCACCCTTTCTCTTAAGGAGTACACAATTTGAAGCCTACAGGAAAAACTTAATCAGATATTATTGTAAAGAAACAAAACAAAAAATAATATTTTTTTCATTGTATTCTCTGCTGATAAATTAACCCAATCTTAGCGTTTTAAAAATGCTGTATGTTTTCCTGAAGGCACACTATTTAAGGCGCTTTATTTACATATCTAATAAAATGATTGCTTTTTGAGTATGTTTAGAAAACCTGCAAAAACAAACAACCTCAGATATTCTGCATTATCTTCTGTTTTGGATAATTTGAGTGAATGTGGCTTGTTTGTTAATCCCTCGACATGCCCTCTTCGACACCACGAGTGGAAAGCAAACAGCTTCATTGATTCAGGTCGCTCTGATTTGGATGTTTACTCTGCATCGCAGTTGACATTTTACACAGTTCGTTAGTGGTCTCTGAAGATGATCAGGACACTCAGTAGGTGTTAATGACTCAGGCGGGAGTGCAAACACGATGCCAGACGTGGACGCAGCATATTCTATGAGTCTGAACGACAAGACTCATGGGGGTGGTCACATTGTGGGAGGACATTGTTGTATAAGCTCATATGCAGTGGGCAGATTTGCATTGATAGAAAAACAAATGCATATGAAATGCAGCTATGCAATCAAACCTATCGGCTGACTGACAGTTGGACATAATCGTCTAAGTTTGCCCGGCTATTTTATTCTACGCTGTTCACGTGCACAACTCTCTGTGATGAGACTTATAGTCACTAGATAAGTGTTATTGAGTTGTGCTGGAGCTTGTGGTCATGGCTGATGAGTGCCTCCACATGAACAGCCTTTTGTCTAAAACCTGAAGTGCAGTGTTAGGTTCAAGGACCCACTTCAGTTCTGATATTGCCAGTGAAGTGTGGTGTTTGGCGTACCCTTTCGGATAGCGAGGAGTGGAGCTATAGCGCTTTGGTGCCAAACAGTGATGAGTAGAGTCCAGGGTAACACGATCAACACGATGGCAAGAATATCTCTTCTCTTCGGCATCTCAATGATTGGTTGTTTGGCTCTGGATTATCTGGAAGAAAAAAAACAAAACAGACAGAAACCTCTTTACTCTGTACATTGTAACACAAAGCTTTCAAGGTAAATCATGATGAGAAAAATGGCAAAGGATAGATAATTTGGCTCTGACTCAGCATGTTAAACAAGCAGACACACAATCGAGGACACATACTGGACCTGATTATCAGTGAGGGTGTGGATATTTCTAATGTCTCTGTCACTGATGTCGCCCTGTCTGATCATTTCGCTGTTATCTTTGAAAGTACAATCACCATTGACTCTTAGCGAAACAGCTACTATCTCAAAACAGTGCAGCTTTTGACACTGTTGATCATGACATATTACTGAGATGACTGGAGAATTGGGTAGGACTCTCTGGTTCAGTACTCAACAGGTTCAAATCTTATAAGGAACAGAGATTTAGCTGAGCTATGAATGGCAAGTTAAAGAATAGTCTTTTTGCCCTCCAGCTTTGTGTGCAGGTGCAAAATTTCTGGATGTAAACAACAACATGCAACATGTCTATAGTTAGACAGAGAGAGGCCAAGAGCAAAGCTTTCCTCTGATGTCGAACGTGAATGCTATTTTGAGAACCCTTTAACCTGAAGAATGTAGAATGGAAATGGAGGTGGGAGGAAGTGCACCGCTATTATCAACCTGTTGTGTAAAAGTATAGCAGTATAAAAAGCAAACATTTTATAGTGGCTTAACAGAATGCTATGTCATTCATTTTTAAACTACCTTGCTTTTCTATTTGCTACTCTAACTGGAAACACTTCCATTCTCAGTCTGTTTCATGCACAAAGATTAAAATCCACATAACCTTTGGCTTCTCTGCAAAAAAACATCTAATCCTAACATTATTACTGTTTAAAGATTCATATAAACCACTTTGATATTCACTGTAAATCTTGAACATGGTGGAAATAACACATGGTTTTGGGGACACCTCTTTCTCCTCCAGGAAGAATATGAGGAAGCGGAGAGAGAAGCCTCACATGTTCTCTCCCTGTTCTCCAAAGCTCACTAACACTGAGTTTAAGACAAAAGACCTCCATCACTCCTTGCAGGGTTTGGTTTTCTCAGATGCTTAAATAAGCATCAGTTATACTGACGTCATAACTTGAAAAATTAAGTTATTAAGTGATCTGCTCAGTGAAATAAAGAAAAAAGTAAACATAATGCAGACACAGATGTTTGCTGTATTCATTTAAGTTTTGCTCGTGAGGAAAAAAGTTATCGTATGTCCCTCATTGATCCTGCTCCCGCTGCTGAGGAAGGTGGCAGAATGCCAAGATTTCACGAAATTGTACAATCATTATATTCATTCTATTTGTTCACAAATAAACACATTACTCATGTTTGAACCTTAGCAGGTGGCTCTGACCCTTCAACAATGCATTTTGAAGGTTTGTCAGCTACAGAGGCAAAGACATACATCCAGAATAAACTTAATTATTTTAAATTACACAAAATTATTCTGTGGAAGATCTGTAAGCACAATGTCTAAAGCAGAAATATTTTCAAGTTTTAAAACAATTCATTAAGGCTTGAACCAAAGGGATTTGGAAGAAGTTCCTACATCTGCTCTGACAATAGAATTATTAATACTGGAGTTCAAAACATCAAAAAATGTTTAAAGACAAACGTTAAGTCTGGTAAGGTTTCAATGCCAACGGTTGTTTTGAGAACACTCACTAACTAACTAAAGGGACAGAATATCTTTTTGAATCATAGCTTCATTGTGGCAGAGTAAGCTTAAACAAATTTTTCACATTTTTATTCAAGATTTTACGCTTCAGCCTTTTCATACAGTGTTGTGCCATCCTTCGGTTACTTCTTTCATTGGCATTTTTTTTAACATGCAGTGAATTTTTAAAACTGATTAGTCATATATGAGCAAAAATTTTGAAGTCAATTAATTTCTGCTTGTATTGTAAATGGCCTGTAATAATGTAAAGGGGACACTGCTTAGGTCTTGGTGTCCCCACTTTTTATGTTGCGTTATGTAATCTTATGTACAGATTTATGTGGAGATTACGAGATTCTACGAAAAACATCATCCTGTTACTAATGAATACTGTACAAAGCTCAGTCAGGTCTAAGTCCAGAATGTGGACCCATTGGCGTTTTAGCCTTTTTGCAAATTTGTGACTTAAATTTGTATTTCATTTACTCATATTTTATGAAAAGGGGGTATGAATTCTTTTCCAGGACACTGTATGTGTATTTAAATGACTTACCCACAGTCAGAACTGGTTCATTGCGGTGCTGTTGATGCGTGGCTGAGAAGGTAAAACTCCATGCTCGATGGGCTACCTAACTGTGACTGTCTCCATGATACTTCACTATTACCCGTTTCTCTCCCTCTGGCTGCTTGCACTTGTAGGCCACCAAAAGCCCCGATCCTGAAAAATAAAATCATTTAGTTAGAACAACCCAAATATAACATCAAAATAGCAAAAATCATTCAAAGAACAAAAATACTTTTATTTGTTACGGAAAGTCCAACAGGACTTGTCATCTGACTGGATAGATATGTAAAGGAACACTTGGGTTTATCCAAAAATGAAACACGCATACAACTACTGCTTTTAATTTAACAAAAGGTAGCCAAAACTGAATGTATCCAAGCTACTTTCTCCAAAATACCACAGTTCTATGTGTCTGAAATGAATAATACATCACTTACTGATATGTAATTTACTTAATTCATTCCAATCTAAATTGCACAAAGACTCAGTTTTTTTTTATTGTTTGAATTCACAAAATGTGAAATGCAAAAACGGAGGTCAGTCAAAACTCCTCTGCCTGCCAGCAGTCTGTTGGGGGATGAAGCAAAAATAAGACATCATATCTTATTCAAATATCATCAAACACAATGCTGCTTCGGTGTAGGTTTCCAGTGACTTGTGGATACTGGATCAACACCTGAGGACTTTAGTATTTTCTATGTAATGAAAACTTATACAAAATTCAAATGCTTGTTGTCCTGAACAGGAGTAGTCCTGAACATATCACTGATGCACATTGAGGTATAACATGAATCAGAAACACATTGGCGCATGGTTGTGCTTGATTTGCCAAAATGTCAACCAATCACTTGCTTTATGGGTTAGGATCAAATTTGCTTTGTTCAAAATAGAGTAGCAAGTAAAGCTTCAACTAAACGGCGGAGCAGAAAACCTTTGCTAAGGGTGCCAGGTAAAATAATCGCTGCAAATAAACTGATTTCAGTGAAACACTATCTTTCCCCCCAAAAATTTAAATGCATCTTTTTTTAAAACATCTGCCTGTTAAAGGACTCTATGAATGATGGAATTCTGATGGAATTCTATTCAGTGTGTCTTCTCCTTTGGCTGAGTTGTTTTTTTTATATATATATATATAGTTTTTGCACAAAAATCTTTGAAGGATTTTTTTTTTGTACACAGCTGTTGCTCTGCTTAATTGGCGACTTATTGTTGTCACTAGAATGAAATTTGTTCTCACGGTATTTCTGCCTCTCCTTCTGATCCTTTTGAATAGTTGGTGCATTGAACCAGTCCAGTTACGACATTGTTGGTTCATAGAAAAACTGTGCAGACATAGAGAAATTTAATGTGGCACTTTACCCGCTGCTTTTATTGTTCATTACTCATTTTACAAGGCCAAAGTCTGACAGTATGGCTCAGCTGCCTGTCTCTGAAGGCTGGAGCAGTGGGTGGTACTGCTCTAACTTCAGCTGCGTTTGGGGTTGAATTTATGGTGTTATGGATTTGTTTTGCTGTATTTATATGCTAAGCGGCAGTGCTTTTGTGATAGATGTGTTAACAATACACAAAAGGAGTACCGCTGCTTCTGTTTGTTAAGCCAGCCATCACTTCAGACTGGGTAATTTATTTAACATCAAACCTGGGTTTATGCTGTTGATGCAGAAATTGGGGTAGTAGTTTGGTAGTTGAAATCAAACATTATGTTTGTTGGGTAGAAGATGGTGATGGCTGGTAAAATAAAATCTTAGTGGGGCTGATGGGCCCATAGATTTACAGTCCAGTAGAAGGAGCGTTGAACAGGCTTCATAGTACTAGATCGATGCTATGAACCCTACCGAAAATGGCCTGGGCTGTAAGCAGACTCCACCACTGCAAAGAGAGAAGTGCTGAGTTGAATGAGGCGGATTTTAATGTAAATTCAATATTTGGAAAGGTGGCCAACTTGGACTGAACGACTTCATTCACTACCTCTGCTGCCATTGCTAAAACTACAGGCAGACTACAATTCTAAAACAGTGCAGAAAATCAACGTCATCCTTCACAACTTGATCGGCACAGTAGAAATTCTACCAGAGGGAATTCAAATAAATCGGGGAAAGCCCAGACTGTCTGTGAGACGAAATTTTAATCAAGATGAATTGCCCAGGAAGGTAACGGCTAGGCAATATTGTGGTCTAAATTGCGAGTCCTCAAAATCTGAAACAGAGACAAGACAGAGTACACATGTGACAACATCATAACTGGACTACTACACAGCGAGACCATCAAAAAGTGGTCTGAGACCCAGATTGAGTACTACAACACTGTTGAACAAGTAGATATGAATTTAGCTATCTTAATTCAATTGTTTATTAGTAAAAGTCACACTGTGAGTTTTCTCTTTTTTTTTATGATTAAATTCACACAGAATTAGATTTTTTTTAAAAAGGTGGCGAGTTGTTTCAAATAATGAATCATTCTTTCAAATCCCCCCTTTGACAGCCTTCATGACATCGGCCACTTCAGCCCTATATCAAAAAAGACCTCTATTGTTTTTACAACAGGCAGTTAAGTGGACCTTGACTGCATCATGAACATGCAGCACAGCACAGAGAAGTATTAGTGTGCACTATCACTCAAGTGCCATGTTTGCTTCTGTGCCATCTGAAATACTGTGTGATGCAGCAAGAATACAGAGAGTTGGTCCCAGACTGCGGCACACAATGAAGCCTGACAGCCTTTCACATCAGCACGAACTAACCAGCTGTGAAGGGAACACCTGCCGCTGATTAATAAAAGATCAGAACAACAGTAGCGTACCTGAAAATTGTTGGACTAATTGCTGAACTAACACCATTAACCCCAAAAGGTTAGACATGGGGGTAAAACACTACATTTCTTTGGTGGGTTTTAAATGTCAGAGAAAATTGCACCATGTGAGATGAAAAGATGTAAGGTGTCTACTCCCATTTTTTAATAACTGATTTTATCATTGGTATTACCAGAGTAGAAACTGCTTGTCTGCTTGCTATAATCATCTTGACATGTGTTTTGCTAAATTATTGTTGTCTGGACTATAGAAGCCATTTAATAGAGATAAGACCTAAATACTAATTGAAACACCATCAAATTAAATACAATCACTTCCTTTCACTTGCTCTTTTCTCTTCCCATAAGATCAGTCTGGAGATGAAGTAGGAGCAAGCCAACCAACTTTGTAATGAGTCTACATGTGAACTCCCTTTTGCTCTGTGCATCCCCTATGTCATGAAGCCCAATAATAACTTAATCCTTCCCAGCCTTGGCTTGCTGTAGCATCTTTTTATGTATTCTCCATTCGGCAAGTAGGAGACACTCTCTGGAGCTGCTGGGTTGTGGAATGTACAATTACTTTTATTTTTGTACACGTATGTCTACGGGCAACTCTGAATTGCCCCGAACAATTTTCTGGTGGGGTGTCTCGGTATCTGTAGAGGACAAGCTGTTCCAATAGATCATTATTGATGATGCTGTCACAGCTCTTTGAAACAACCTCACCAAGAGGTATCATTAAATGTGAATTTTAAAATCTGCATTGATTTAAGTTGGCTAAATTGCTTTTGAAGGACATGAAGTCGGGAGTAGGTGATCTGTCTTGTATTTCTCTGTTGTTAGTGCTTTGTTTATAGATTCAAAGCTACTATTGTTGGCTTATGATTGGTAATTAATAAGGGTCTACCTTATGAATAACAAGTACAAGCTTTTACCATAAATAATCGTGTACTAAAATGAGACAAAAAATCATTATGTTTTCTTCAGCTAAAGTTGCTTGTTCTGGTAAGTTTGACAGTAAATCCTATATCAACTAGTTCCTCGTAAATGAGAATATTTCTTACAATTACTGGCACATTTCTTTAAGAACCTACTCTTAGAAACAGGGTAATCTTTGAGGCCATTCTTATTTATTCCTGCCTTTTTCACTGCATCCACCAGCATAAAAACAAATGACCTAAATAGAAATTTACCCAAGGCAGTATGGGCCGTGTTGGGAGGGAAATAAATTATCCTGAACCTTTAGGGTGAAGTTTATGGAGGGAGGCTGCTAAACAGGGTTTAGAGTCAGAATACCCAAAACTGAAACTATGGAAAGCAAATTAATCACAACTGCCCTGTTGTTTTTCAAAGCTGATAAGTAATTGTCAAATACATTTTCTGATACAAAGGAAGAAAAAAAAACATCTCCTCTTGAGTTATGCTTACAAAAACGCAAATAAAATAAGTCTTTCACCATAATCACATAGATTGTTCTTTTGATTAAAAAAGCTTTTAAACCAAACTATGTTAAAGTAATCTATGACTACTAACTGAGAACACAAGAAATGGATAAGGTGAGCAGTTTTTCTATACAGATCATCTTTGCAGGAAATGGGGGGTGAGCTACATGGAACCAGTTAAGAGAAGGATTTCTTAGCAGAACTCTGCAAACTGTTTTTAAGAATCCCAGAGAAGAGGATTCAGTGCTGTTTATACAGATAACTGGTTCAAGCAATAAACAGCAAGTGCAAAGAGCTGACAGTAGCTGTAGTTTGTGAGCATAAAGTTTATAATTGTAATTAAGAAAAATAAATCCTGATTGATTTAATCCCCAATTGATCCTCTGAGTAAATATTGGTATTTTAACTCGCCTCTGTCATCCACCACATGAGTAGCATTGACTCAAGGAGAAGGCTTAAGGCCAAACAACATATTCTGGGTTCAAAGAAATAAGACAGATGTTGTCCTCGGAAATATAACGTTTTTATAGATATTTCTGCAGTGTTCTTATAACCACCTGTAGTTCCAGCTACAGCGAGAGGGCCTGCCTGGCTTGTTTGCCAAATGGCACAAGCCAGTTGTTTGGTTTCCCTGTTTGGCATTGGATATTTTGCTGCTAGTACTTTGTGCAGGTGCTACCAGGGTCTGGGTTTAACCTGCATGAGGGGACTGACTGGATCTGCCTGGGGCTGGTGAGGTCTTCTGGAGCCAGGTCCACCTGCTGTCTGCTGCTTCTGGGTGCTGAGAGTTGCAGACTTTTGACATTTCTCACAACTCGAACATCTGTACACCTCCAGGTGACAAATTACACCCAACACATATACTTCTACACAAAAACTCACCACAGCTCAAACACACATGCCTACACACGCACACATGCACCAATCTACGCACAAATACAAAAGTAAACCCAGTGGTTGAAGGTCAAACAAAGACAGGTTACTACTGGAGACATGCTGGATTCAGTTGTTCTTTAAAAAAGTAAACCCCACAATTAGAATTTTGTCTGTGTTGATAGATTCTTCATGTAGAACACAACATTGTAGAGCAATCAGCTATTCTACATAGTATGCCTGGGATGCCAAGACAGGGAAAAAAAACTATACAATGATTCAACTGCACCTCAAATGAAAGTATGAATGCCTAGATGGTATTATCTTGAGTCAGCTGCTAAGTAAAGGCATAAATGAGGCCTTATAAATATAGGACTGAGTGCAACCAGCCATGACTCCAAAAAGCTACCAAAATGAGTACATTTTGGGATGAGTTGCCAGGCACAGTCAGAAAAGGTGAGTGTAAATCAGATGCCATAGGTCCTCATGCTAAATACTTACCTTAAAGAACCTGTATCGACTTTACCTATTTTTAGAAACACAAAAAGAAATTTAGCTAAACTATACAATCTGTGTATTGCTCAAAACCATTCTAAGAAACAGGACAATGTGTAATCTCCTGTTATCTTCCTCTGACTCTCATTGTTGAATTGTCCCCCTGATGCAAAGCGATATATCCAGTACAACTCTTTTATCGTCTATCTTCCTTAACCACCTGACACTATTCAAACAATGACTTGGATCTAGCACTCCTTTGTGGCTCCTTTCAGTGCATATGCATCTGACTCTAAGACGCAAGGCCCTAGAGTCAAATTAACAATTCTGTGTTTGAGATCTCTCACCACTCTTTCCTACTTTAGCAGCAGTAGTGTAGTAGTAGTAGTAGTAGTAGTACATAGGGTCCAAAATTGCACTCTCCCCAGTCACACTAGAATTTTTTTTTTTTTGAAGCGCCTCAATCAGTTTTTTTGTAATTACAATGAAATTAAAAAATGTATATTTCACAGAAGTCTTATCTTAAATGATTGATTACATATCACTATTTGAAATCTACCTCAATTTGCTGCTGGTGCTGCTCCTATGTCAAACACATCTGCCATGTTCAAAATATTACTCAGTGTGTCTACTTCAGAAAACACCTGCGGTAATTAGCACAGAGTCTACCAATCTAATTAAAATACTGTAGAAAATAAGTTATTCTCTGGAGACCAAACAGAATGTTTTCCATTTTTTGTGTGAGTGTGCTTTGATTTTGGGAATATTGTTTTTCTAAAATGATGATAATCTTACATAAAATTTAAAGAGGTGCAAAACCCTTTGAATTGTTTATCTCATCAGTCCGCAGAGTATTTGACCAAAAGTTTTGGAGGTTATCAAGATGTTTGCTGGCAAATGTGAGATGGAGCTTTGTGTTTTTTATATGGTTTTGGACTCTACTATCGATGTCTTTTTGCCTAGTCTCTTCTTTTTTGTTGAATCATGAACCACAACTTGAAGCAAGTCCTCAATTGACTGTTACTGTAGATTTTGCAGGTCACTCCTGAGACGCTTTACCACTATTCTACTTGTTCTCCAGCGGTGGGGATTTTAGTTCTGTGACTTAAACTCAGTTCAGACTCGAGTAAAAAAATTATTTAGACTGGAGTCACTGATTTTAACTATTTGATCTCTTATATCAAGCATAGAGTATGTTAGTTTGGAACTGCACTTGGCGCCACAAAAAGACTGTCTGGAATCCAGCCCACTGCACATCTTTGGCTATTTGCCTGTATTTCCTCCTTTTGTTGCTGGAGATTTGCCGTCTTCCAGCATTATCAGGCAAGTAGGTGCATATTTGGATAAAAGAAGCTATACGTAATCCAAGCAAGGTGCAAATTGCACTATGCAGCATGTCGTTTTATAATGATGTTGAGGTACTTTCAGCCACATTTTAAATGCAGTCAGAGAGCCACTTTTTATGACATATCCTTAATTGCAAGTCTTAAGAAAATCACACGATGCAGTTAGAAAATGTACGGGATGTCAGAGCTGCCACAAATGTTTGGGCATTATGTTTAGTAATGTGCCCAGGACAAAAGGCTTAGAGATGGGGCCGGGTGGTCAATAACAAAATTTTTGTTTATTTTATTTATTTTTTTACCATCTGAATAAATAGGGGAGAAGGGCATGGAACTATTTAATTATTGTGTTTTTAACAAGAAACATTACCACCTGTAATTTTTAAGAGTTGACTGTTAAATTAAATTAATTTTTATTTAAAATTTCCACCATTCATTTCCAACCATTTTATTGTAATCTAGCACTGCAGATACACAAAAGGTTGTTTTTTTTTACTTCCTCAAATTGTAACATGTTTAAAATGCAAAAAATTTCAGTAGATAAAACATGTGAACTGAAAACAATGGATAGACAGCCAAAGTAAATTTTCTTTTCCTCATTTTAAATTTTCATTAAACATAATAAAGTCCAATTAATTTAATGACTTCTATGTGGGTAATATCATTGTGTAATAGTAAAGTTACAAGGTAAATCTACCAGTAATCCCATTATTCAGATTAACATTGAACGATTTCCTCAGATTTTTATGTGTGGTGACCAAGTCCCTGTGGTTTTAACCTGAACCTCAAACAAAGTCAGCTCTTCCGGACTGGAAAATGGGTGCACCACAATTTTATCTAAAAATATTCACTTTGTCTGAAAGTTCACTTTTATTTCATTGTATCAATAATTAAATTTTTCATTTTAATTATCTGACATTAACAATAAAATGTTGTAATGTCAACTTTTGTCCATTTGTAGTTAACAGATGAGAGGAAAGTCTTCCTTATTCCTCTGATCAATTGACTTATTATATCCTGTGAAAATGAACATTAGAACTGATTTTCTAACATTTTGAAGCCTATTTCCTCCTTCTGATTGTTCTGGTAACTCCCCCGCCAGCTGTTCCCCCAGAAAAA
This sequence comes from Xiphophorus couchianus, assembly GCF_001444195.1. Lineage (NCBI taxonomy): Eukaryota > Metazoa > Chordata > Actinopteri > Cyprinodontiformes > Poeciliidae > Xiphophorus > Xiphophorus couchianus. Next base: position 13,093,898 of record NC_040245.1, on the reverse strand, counting down.
AATAAAATAAATAAAATGATGTATTATTAATTCTAAAAATTGTTATGCTTGGCATAAATTATGCATGCAGTTAAATTACCTAGTATCTGAAATTTAAAGTTTAGGACTTGTACATTGGATTGGACATCTATTGCAATTAAAAATGTGTTTTTTAAATTTATTTATTGAATATAAAAAGTGTTCAATTTCTATATATATATTCTTTTTGCTGTATGTGTTTTCAAGTAGAACACTTGGACTACAGTTGCAAAGTTATTTTCAGCCCATTGACAATGCTTTCTTTGTTCACGTGTAAGTACAGTGACAGACAGTACAAACATGCAGCAAACTATGAAACATGCTGGAAAAGGCGAAACACACTTCAAACACATGGATAATACAAATTCCCACAAAAACACTGCAAACAAAAGTGCAATCACAGAAAATAGACGCAAAGACCTCCAATTAGCAAAACAAATGCAAACAAAACAATTCTGCAACCACAGAAAAAAATGCTGATGTTCTTTGAAATAGCTCATCTTGTTAATTTTTATTTTTCCTCCATTTTTTTTAGGAGATTCCAATAAATCACAACATCCTATCTTTATCATAGAGATATGTCTATAGTCTGTACTGAGAGGACACGATTTGCTGGTCGAATTCTTTTAGTGGTCTGGAGCACTTCCATTTTGTGGAGTGAGTTTGCAGCATTTCATATTTGTTGTTTTTGTTCTAATTGCATAGTTACTCCCCCCCCTTGCTCTTGATTATTGTAGTTGTAACACGTTTTTTGTGCTAGCAGTGTTTTGTCTGTGGTTGCAGCATGTTTTTGTTAATTGTAGGTTTTTGCTTCTAGTTTCTGTGAATGTCATATTTTTATTTGCAGTGTTTATGTGGAAATCCTTTTTTATGTTACTGTGTTTTGGAATTTCACGTTTGCAGTTCGATAAGCCGTTTGCTGCATGCATGCACTTGTCTAACTCCGCTAACATGGCGAAGAAAAAACTTTCATTTTAAGTTCACTCGCTGTTACTAAATCACAAAATTACTTATAGTGAGTAGGGTGCTTACTTTTCCACTCAAAATTCCTGCCAAACCTTGTTTGCTTTTATTTCTTTTTCTTGTCGGCTAGTTTCAAAAGCTGTCCAACTTCTTTCTTGAGAGGACATTACATTTTTCTTTAATGAAATACAGTTTTTTTTTGTTTGTTTGTTTTTTTACTGTAACAAAAATATATAAATCCTATGTCATCATTTTTAATTTTTTTTATAATTATTCAAATTCTATAAAACATCTAAACATTTACCCATTTAAAATTGCATTTTATAATTTAAATACCTACATTTATATGTTCCCTGACATCTTTCCGCATAGTTTTTCAGGCCATAAAAAGATTCTCTGTATCAAAAGCATTATTACTTAACTCTTATTAATAATTACAGCAATTTATTCTGAAAAAAGTTGAGATGTTTCAATTATTGAGGCAATAATTTTGATCATCATTTGGTTTCCTACCTGTGCAGGTGAAAATTTTGTTTAATTTTTGCTGGGTTTAGTTAAAGTTTACAAAAATGCAGCCTGATTGGAGAATAATCTTGCGCTTCACCCTCTGCTTCTCTTCTTTAGAGCTGCCGGTTTTTACTCCTTTCGCTCCTTCATGCATTGGTGTAGCTTGTAGCAGAATTTATTTTACAGTTCAGAACATAGACGGGGGTTGTCTGGATCATTCCCCCTGATTTGTATTTGCAAACTAATCACACGCTACTGTGCATTTTTTAAAAGAAATATTGAACAAAGCTTGAAACGGGAAAGTCATTTCAAATGTGCATAAAGTTTTAAACAGCTTGATAGTCATTTCAAAAGTCATGCTTCCTTTGCAGGTATCTTCCAAATGAGAGCATCTTGACTTGTGTTGACTGTGATTGGTGTCATTTAGAGTTTGGTTTGGGTGCACCAACAGGTCCCCATCAGTCTAGTTTAGAGTTACTTGCATCATCAAATAGATTCACACCTGTCACTGGAGTCTGTTCAAACTTTGATCATCTCCACATGAAACGAGGGACTGGATTGAGTGAGGCTAATAATAGATCCAGGGAGAGCAACTGCTTTCGGTTCCTACGAAAGAAGACGAAACAGCTTGTATAATGCGGCAGAGCCATATTAGTTTTCAACAACTGGAACCGACTGCACTGGTGAAATCTAATACAAACAGAAGTAAATATAAAATGTCTAAAACATGGTTCAGAAGAGCTATAAGGTGCCAGATGACTTAGAGTCAACAATCTTTTTTTTCCCCTGCAAAACCAGCAAGTGTAATCATTTTAAATGCGGTTTGATACACAAATTAGCTAGAAAGCGTGTCAGCAAATGCTGTTTCTCATGCTTGATTTAAGAAAGCATGGCCGTTTTATTTCCAGAAAACTTAAATAACCCATTAGCATTGGCCTTGATTGATGGCTCCAGTCGATATGCAAATCTGGCTGCCTCAGCTCTGGTGAAAGATTTAAGAGCATGGCCGCTCAGGCAGGTTGCTCCCAGCTTATAACTGCAGGGTGATAGCCTGCTGCTGCTTCCTCTCAACTTATCATAACTAATTTATGGTCTAGCTAACCCAGGGCACTCTTCCAATGTCGGACTGGGTAGCAAACTGAAGCCTCTCACAGCTGGCTCACTGGCCTGAAGGGGCTCCGGTAGGATTTGGAGCTGGACCATGCTGAGCCCACGTGCCCTGGCTCTGATGAGAGTCCAGTCTGGAGGGATGTCGTCTTGGGGAGACAACACAGAATGGCAAGAGTAATAGTACCACTGGTTACCCTACACTGAGGGGGTTATAAAATGGTAGATTGAGTCATTTAAGGATGAATGAAAAATGTGCCTTTGGGATGCATGCTACAATGGCAGTTTGTTTACATAAACATATGATGAAATGAACAAATAGAGTAGATTAAAAAGGTTAACGTAATGCATGTGTTCCTCTGCAAGTTTAAGCATAAGCATGCTGCTGTCTCTCATATCTTGCTATGCTTATTAGATGTCTGAAGTGTGTTTTGTGGAAATCTCAAGTCATTTCATGTCTTAAAAATTTTAATTGCTTTTGATGTACCCCTGTTTTTGAAATGAGTATATTTATGGGGATGAAGGGTATAGAATTGTGTTCTGATGTGTCAGAATGGGTTCTGTTTGCCATGACATTGCTGTCTTCTTTTATTTCCTTTTCAATACCTCGGGATGTAGGAAAAAAAACTCAGTTACCAGTACAAATTCTGTGAGAAGCCCTATGTGGTCAGTTAATAAAATAGCTGAATTAATCATAAAGTAGGACAGAGTGCATCAGAGGAACTTGGCTCTAAGCAATTGTCATGCTGAGGTGAGTGAACCTTTATCTGCACAGTGTCTTCGTCAATGAGAATGAGTTAATTAAAGTTAACATCTTAGTAGCACTTGTGTGGATTCTGTAGTATTGGGGAATATTTGTGGTATGCACATGTTTTCAGAGTTGAGTTGATCATGCTGATCAATTTGTGCCAGCCCGATTAAGCTGGTAATCATATTAGGTATCCTAGAGCCCACTAGCAGAACAAGTCAGGGTCGGGCTGGGGTGCGGGGCTAATGACCGGGTCCAATACCCAAATAATAAAGCTCATGATAATTTAACTTTACAACATAGACATGTCCGCAACAGCAGAGCTTACAAGTTTCACCACCACAGAGAGCGACTATGTCATTCTGAAAACCATCTGGCATGAAGTACAACAAACCAAGAGAACAACAGAAACATCAGGCTGCTGGGCTAATGATGAAACAACACAAATTCAAATCAGTTCAGAACCATGGAGAGCGATCGGATCATTTTGACACTTTATCAATTTCAACTCAGAGCCTGGAGCAGCTAGCAACTGCTGAAGTTACGTTTATTGTTGACACGTTGAAGTGGGTACGCAGAGGCACGCGCCGCATGCGCAGTGTGTCGCAGCTCCTCGTGCACCTCTGGATCTGTGTAACTCGGCGCGGATTGCGCGCACCGCAGTTAACACAGTTTTAACACAGTTTGGGTTAACAAACTGGATTGCTCTTCTCCAATGTAAACCTTAACTATAAACGCCATACAGCTGTCTTGGCTCAAAACGCGCTCAACCCGAACTGTTGAAAGCGACTATAACTCAGCCTTCTGTCCCTGACATCACCGCTGTACCACCGACAGAGATAAAGGGATGTAAGCTCGGCGGCTGGGCTGATACAATTTACAGTCAGTCTACAGTTAACTCACACTTTGTGAATAATGTCAGAGTTGCTACCTGTAACTGCCAGCCCAGCGAAGGAGCAGCTCCTTCGCTAGGCTGGCAGTTTTGGCGGGTCTGAATTGCTGCCGACAAAAAACTCCGGTTCATCTCCAAGACAAAATATGCATCCAGTTTTTGGCTTTTCCTTGCTCTATTTTTTTCAATCCTTTTCAGTTTGCTGCTCCATGGAGCTTCACTCATGTTAACTTAGTCCGCAAAAATGGTCTGTCTAGTTTGCCACCTGTTGCCAAGTGACTGATGATGACGTTGGTGGACGGCTGGTGACGAGCTTTACCCAGAATACACTTGGAGACGATATGGATGATCCACTTATAATTTTGCGTATCATAAAATTAAATGTAAGAGTGAAAATAAAGCCAGTTATGTAGCACAACATATTATTCAATATTTTACACCCACTGTGTCACTAAAATTAGTCGGTCTTGTAAAGTTTTTAGCAACCATGAGTCAACAATGACTGGGGCAGCCTACTATATAATCTACTGGGGCACCATACTATATAATCCTACATACATCATACTCAACAGGCGAGGGCCCGCCTTCTCCAGCTCTCATCAGACTTGATAAAGGGTTGGATCATATTCTGCCTCCCATCCGGAGGCCCGGGCCGGGGGCAGCCGCCCCTCCAGATTCCCCTGACGCTGCGGCCCTCAAGTGCACTAGCAGAGAATCTTGAAGCAGCGTATTTTCCTCTTTCGATTAAATGCCAGGTAGATTCACAATAGTCAACAAGATTTATTCCTTTGGCTGATGAGTACAACACAGTTACCTGCCTTTGTTTTCCAGGCGTATACTTGCGCTACATTTTTTCCTGTATTCTTAAAGCTTATACAAAAGAGTTTCTTTTTTATTTAAAAAATAGAATAAAATAAGTTGCTGCTGCTTTTGAACATACAGTATTTTAGGCAAAATGACTGATTCCCGTTCCATTCAAAAACATTCACCATTTTACATTGACTAAAACAAGCAGCAGTATATAGACTGTAACATGTCTGATTTGAAAATGTCAAAACAAACTTCCATAATATCCAAGCATAATATTCTCCAGTTCTTGTAAGAACATTTATAATTTCATCTTGTAACTAAATAGTGATATTTAGGTAGATTTCTAGTGAGTTATTTTTAAATTGCTCTCTCCTTGGCTGCTGTTGCTCTGAACAATAAAGGGGGCAGTGCTTACCTCATTAAATATGATTTTGGTGTGGAGGGCAAGACATTGATTTCAAATGCACATGACATGTCTCATACTGTGAACAGGCTTTTTATGCTTCAGCATAAGGTCAGGGGTATTCAGGGGGAGCTTCCACATTCATTAGCTAATTAAGGGTTGCTTCCTGAGTGGGTGTTAAGGTGTTCTGCTCTGTGCTGCGCCTCTCAGACTTCAACATCCTCGATCTACTGAGTTCTGAGTTTCTTAATGAGGTTAGGCCATGGATTTTTCTCATGAAAGACTCCCCAATGTCGAAATCACCCAATTACTCGCCCTTACGGAAGGAAAATACATACTATTATGAATCTGATTATCACTAATTAAACCTATGGGATTTGATCAAAATGCAGTGGTAGCAAAGATGAGAGTTTTGTTTAATTGCTGTAAACTGAGAAGATGAATTAAAAGACAAGTGCATGCTTTCTTCAAATAGTCTGCTGCAGCAGCTTCCTTGTTAAAGGACCATTTTAAGACTTTACAGCAGAATTAGTGGTTGCATTCACATCTACATCATTTACATATTAGATCACTCACTTGTTCTTTAGTACACTGCCCATGAAAATAGAAGAACAAAGAGAGAGTTGAGTGGAAAAGTGATGCCATGTGGGGATACATGGCTGATGAAAGAATGCATTGGGAGAAGCGCAGCAGCTTTGAAGACGCTATGCAAAAATCAACTCACTGTGAGGTGTCAAGTGCAAACTCATGTACTGCTGCCTTTTGTGTGAAAGTGAAGTGAAGAAACGTCTCCGCCAAGGAGGAAGATTTGAACAAGAAGTTTTAATATGCAGTAAGTTTAATGCAGAGGCAAAAGAATTTGACTCATAAAACTTTCAATCTGCTTTCCTTTATTTTTCTGGGTATTAGTTTAATCATTGGTGTGTTTGTAGGATTTTCTTCACCATGGCTGTATTAGAAATTGAACCTTCCAAAGAAATAGAACTTGGGGAGGAGAAGTTTTTTTTTTATGATTTAGTCTTTCCATCTTATATATTTGAAAGAAAATGTTCTTGTGTCTTGGTTAATTCAGTAATTATATATTTTTGTGTATCCTACTCTGGTAGGTTATGTAAAAACCATGGTGGGTTCGGGTTCTTTGCGATGTCAATGGATAATTTTGCTGAGATATTTGTAATATTGTACAAATTACTTCATTTCATTAGCATCATGACGGGATACATCTGCTTTGGGCAGCGGTTTGGTCCCCTCCACCAAGCCTAGAGGCAGCCAGTCACCCCACTCCTCCAAAACACTGTAAATGCATACAATGCTAAAAAAAAATGGCATCACCAACAATATCCTATCTAATTATGTGCTAGTGTATTCCATATTAGTTCTGGGCAGGACTTTCAAAATATTACATATCATTATTTGATCAGATCTGACATTACATGTTCACTGAAACTCATAACGCATAAAAAGGATTGACATTTAACGTGCTACGATAAAATGTCAAATAAGTAGTGTTGATAAATGTACGCCTAATAAAGCAGCCAGTCAACACTGTTTTCGCCTTTGCAGCAGAAACAAGGCACCTTTGACATTCAAACCTAAGCTATCATAATCTGCTCTGCATAGGCATCTCAAATCATCACTTACTATTATTATTTGTCCTTTGACTCTGCTTGTGTTCAGCAAAACAGTTGCACTTGAGCAGTTTCCTAGGGGCACAGAGAGATGACACCAGCAGAACAGTGTTGACACAGCGACTGTGTCTGCTCGCTGCCGAGGTGTCAGACTCAAACGAGCAGTGACTTTGCTGAGATAAAGAGAATGCTACTGACTGATGGTGGGCCTGTACCAACAAAGGTTGCATCAAATCCGCAGACACTTTAAGTTCTCCGAAGACTTTGCAAACATCTGAGCACTTGTTCTCTGCTATGAGAAAACATAATTTATATAATACTAGAAATATCCTGAAATACAGTATATTGCAACATTTGTTTAAATACATTACAAACAAGCACTACCGTATGGGCTGTTCATGTCTGTTGAAGTTCTTAATATTTTTTTAGCATACATGCTAATAGTCAGTCAGAACAATTCAATGACATAAAAAAACTCCTTAAAAGCTATGAGCTAGGGAGAAGACGTGGTGCAAAGGTCTAAAAGTCTGGAACTGAATTCTGGATGGCTGCATTGGTGACCAATCTAAACAACTAGGCGCCCACTGTGCCAGCTGCAGTCCCTTGACAAACATTTATAAAAATCTTTGTACTTTTATTGCTGAAGATTTTTTTGCATAAGAAAAATATTTTGATTACTACTTTTCTATTGAGCATTTGCAGGTTGGTATAAATTATAATTATTGCTTAAATTGGTTTACACTAACCTGAGCATAACTGGAAATTTTCACTTTAGATTATACCTAAAGAATTAACAGTAATTGGTAAAATAATCCTACAAGACAAGAATAAACATTGTGATTTTCCTGTTAGCTTAGCTTTGGGAGAAAGAGTAATTTCTCTATTGTCTATTATGGTATCTATAAAGCCACAGTCACACCTACACACAAGCACACCCATACATCACGGTTTCTGTGACTTTTCCACTCTTTAGCTGCGATCAATAGCCTGTAGGATAAAGGAACCCCACTGTAGCTTGCAGAGCTGTGAAGGCTTGGGGATGTGAAGGGATGGAGACAATAAAGCTTGGGGAGGTAATGCATGGAATATGATCACAATACAGTTTTAGCAGAGCTGCATTTAGTCAATGTGCCTGGGATGATTTATTATTTGAATGACATCCACATCTGCCTTCAGACCATCATAGATTTCATGTTAATCAATTGTTATTTCTCTCTGTTATTTCAACTTATGAAATGTTTACTTATCTTTTACATGTATTTGTTCCAAACTGTGGCACAAAGTTTGGAACAAAGCCATCAATGTAGCCAGATAGTTTCAAGAGAACTGATATATGCTGATTTAAAAATGTACAGAACAGATTGCTAATGCAAATTTCAGTAAGATTTTTCCTTCACTGTCCTCATGAGAAATGTGAAAAAAAAATTAACCTTTATCTCTTTAATTCTACTGCATTATGGAATAACCTCAAGTTGAACATGAAGAATCTTCATAGACTAACTACTAATTATCTCCGCTGATTTCAGGCAGCGAGAGATTTTATTGTCGTTCTGAGATGCAGCAGTACATTACTCCTGTAGAGTTCAAATGAAGAGGCAGTGTCCTGCCAATAATTACTATAGAATTCCATAGATGTGTTCTTATCTTCCCCCATAACTACCAGCTATAGATGTCTTGAAGAGTCTTTGATTTTGTTTTTGCAATAAAGCTTGGTTGCAGAATTAAAGGAATTGCTCGATGTGTGTTTGGTCATTCAGTCAATGCAGAGGCTTGCGTGAGCACAGGAAAATAAAATCATATACCCTAGTTTCAGTATTTATGGAACTTCCTCAAAATTGGAGTAAAAGAAGAGAGCAGGGTCCTGCTTTAAGAAGGAAGGTCAGAAGATTCTAGGCTAACAAAGACTCTTTTTATGCTGAAAATGAACTTGAGCACTCAGCTGAAAATTGATTTAACATATCTCAAACATTTGTTTGAATCACAATCATTACATTTAACATTATAACACCAGAAAATGTAAGAAAAATAAAATATTTTGCAAAGCTAACAAATGGTATCCATTACTACAACTGATTCATCATTTACACTTAGAATTAAGCAAAAAGAAACCAAATAACTTTCTTTGATCCTCTGGCAAAAAAGCCTAAAGCAAAAAGGGAATAAAAATTTACTCCACATACTTAGAAATCGTTTTAAGATAAATAAATTAGGATTTATATTTGATTAGAAATATTGTGACAATTTATTTTTAGGAGATTTTTTTGTCACAAGATCTCATTCAGACCCTTTTGAATATGTGACACTTGTCCTGTAAAATTAATTCCAGCCTGGATGGCTGGATGATATGTAAACATTTGGAATTTGGAAAGCTCTTGATCTGCTATTACTAAACATATGTATATTACAGTCTTTGTGACAAATCTTGGACTCATACTTTGCTTTCAAACGAACTATTACTGTTTTAAAATGTCCACAGCAGATTGCTAATATGGTTTTGAGTGTGTTCTCTTTCTTATGCTCCTCATGCTTAATTTGCTGAGAGTTTGCAAAACATAAACCTTCTTCTTCTTAATGCTGCAGCATTATAGAATAACCTCAGGTTAAGCATGAAGAAGGATCTTCAAAGACTCCCTATTGATTATCCCCTCTTTTCAATTCAGATGGACACAGATTGTTTTAATGCCGTTATGAGCTGGAGCAGTACGGAGAACTGAAGGCCCATTCGGACATGAATGAAGAAGAAGAAGAAGAATTACTTTATTCATCCCAGCAGGGAAATTATTTCGCAGTTACACAGATTAACACACACATGACGGGAGCTGCGTCTGCAGACAACCAGCTGCAGGCGCCATTTTTGAAGGTCGTCGGGACCGGGAGTCGAACCCGCGATGTCCGCGGGTCTAAGGCCTCCAAATGTGGGGCGTGCTAACCACCTGCGCAACCAAATGGAATGGTACCTGTTCAATTCAGATGAAGTCAGTGTGCTGTAGTAAAGCTACTATTATTTTGCTGGGGAGTATTCTTGTCTTCCAAGAAAACCTGTCCTTGGTTGAAAACCTTGGACTGTAGAAATATTTGTTTTGTTTTTGCAATGAAGCCTGACTGTCTTTGATTCTGTTCTGTGATAAAATAACAGAACTCCTCTTTATGTCACTCAGTTGTTTCGTAAGTCGCTCTCACTATGCAGATGCTGGCATGAGAACAGCAAGACAAAATCATATACTTAAGCATCGATATTTCAAGTACACCTTTAAAATGACAGTGATTGATCCCAACAGGGGTGCAGCACCAGACAGAAAGGGGCCACTGATTGACCTGGAAGCATTCAAGATAGGAGTCTGATTTAACAAAGAACCTCCACTGGTTCTAGGCTAATAAAGACTCCTTGCACACTGAAAAATAAAGCTGAGCACTCAACTTCATCACAAGGCACAGAGACTGTAAGAAAACTATAAGGAGTTCTCACTTCTATAGTTCCCGCAGAACCTTGCAAGAAAAACTACAGATGTGTATTTGCTACAAATAAATATGTAAATATAAATCTTTTAAAGCCATTAACCTGTGGTGTATTATTAGAATGTAAACTTTTAAATTTCTAAAAGTAAATTTTCTGTCTGGGTTTGACTAGTCTGTAAATTATTTTAAAGCCTTTAAAATAATATGTAAGCCTAAAACATAAAGTAGACTTTAATCATCTCAAAAGATTGTGCAAAAAATATAAAATTAAAATGAAAAAACTTAAGATTGGAAATAAAATGGGAAATTAAGTCGTTGTGATAATGTTAAATTAATACTGTTTAAAATTTATATAGAAACCAATAAGTTGGAAAAAATTCTTAATCTTTTATTTTTTTGGATGCACTACTTGGCATATTAATTACTTTGTCAAGCAGTTATTGCCAATTTTGGAAGTTTCTGTCCTCCATGCCATTTCACAAGAAATGAAGTTTTTTTTTAAACCACAACCTAAAAGAATCTAAGAGAAGCATAATATTCTCATCTGGGTTTGACTACTTTATAGATTACGACGTTTATGTTTGCCTTCTGAGGTGTTTAATTCTAAATCTAAAACATTAGGAAGGCTTTCTTAATCTCAAACTTTGGGTTTAAATAATCATTTTATAGCATCAAGCTTATTTGTATGGAGAACCAGTTAATTCAAAACTAAATAAATATTAAGTATTTAATAATATGCTATATTTAAGTAGATTAATAATATACATATTAACAATAAGTATATTGTTATTATACTTATTACATATATTTATAAATATGTGTATTTATAATCATATAAATACACATATTTATATCAAACAAATATACATATACCCATGAAATAAAAAACAAAATGAATATTATAAAATACTTTTAATGGGAAAGTATATTGTTGATCCCAATTTTACAAATTACTTATCTATTCCCAGATTTATTCATTTACTTCAAGATTTATTGAAGTATTTGTCTCTTTTTATTTCACAATGGTTGAGCATGAAGGAGAAACCTCACTGACTCCCTATTTATTATCAGCTCATTCCTTTTCAGTCAGACACAGAAAGATTTAATCGTCTTTCTGAGTTGAGGCATTAAAGGGAACTGAAGGACACTTGCAAAGTTCACATGAAGTTGGTGTTTTATAATAAATGATTATTACTTTCGATGTGGGGGAGTTCTCTATCAACTGTAGAAATCTTGCAGAGTGACATTCTTTGTTGGTTTTGCTTTGTCATGGAAGGTCATGCCATTTGTGATACTGTACTGTGATCTGTGTACGTCGCTCAGTTGTGCGTTTGCTTTCTTGTATTATTATGTATAAAGTCTGACAGGAGAACAGCAAAGCAAAATCTGGTATGGATGGTATCGATACTTTAGGAACTTCTTTAAAGTTGCTGTAATTGTACCCATGGGGCAGCAGTACCACTTAGGAAACAAATGGCATGTTTACTGTGGCTTTATGCTTCTGGGTATTTAATTTTGAACCTAAAATTAAATAGGTAAAAAATTATTTGGACCTATTTCAAGGAGACGGTTAGATTAATCTCAAACTGTTTTTAATTAAAAAATATATATAATATAGACTTATCTTTACTAAATAAGTCTATAGAATTAAGCAGCGGGTTGCTGCTGTTGACAAACTGACCTTACTCGAGTGACAAAACAAAACTTTCCATTACAGTTTTGGACAATACACAAATTTCAATGAAGCTGAGAAACCACTTTATTTTTAAAAAAATTTTTTTAATTGGTGAGTTTTCATTGAGCAAATTTATTTTTGTAATTTCAAGTTGTGCAATTTTATGGTCAATTGAAATGCAGCTATTCAGAACCTCTTTAGTGTCTTTGACTGTGTGCCTGTTTCCCTCTGAAATAGATAACACTCTGAATCAGTAGATTGTGTTTTTGCAATGAACCACAGATCCACTCAGTGATACTGTACTGCGATTAACCTGTTTCTGACTCTCAGGCAGATAGACAAAAGGTAGACAAAAAACTGTATTTGTCTGCATTTGCTTTTATGGTTTTGAGCATTAATGAGCTTTTAGTCTAACCTAGTTTATTACAATTCCACGCCCTCAATTATTAATTTTTGTCCTTTGTCAAAATTATTATTGAATATTTTCTACAATACCAAATTTGAGTTGTACATTTCAGTATTGCTATAATATGTTGAGACACTGCTGTCTTGCAGTGCACTTAATGTTACCCTTGAAGGGTGTCCTTGAGGCGTATCAGTGGCCAAGATAAAATAATTTTGACATATCTAATTTTACTTTCAAATGCATTGTTACAATGGACTGTCCTTACAGACATTCACCTTGTTAATAACCATGCCTCCCATTGTTTGTGTGATAATACGTGTATCTGAAACACTAATGTGGTCTGATGGATATCTGGGTGATTTAAGCTCTTTTAAAGCCCCAAGGGTTCCCTGGTTAGACTGTGCGTGTGAGCACGTTTCATATTTGTTGTGACTGACCTGGTAGCTGCATGGTATTTTATCAGAAAATGTAACATTGACTTCTGCAGTTCCCTTGGACCTGAAGGTCTGGCAGAAATATTTATAGTTACCTAGCTGGTACCATGCAGTGATGCATCATTAGTCACCTGGCTTCTGTTGATTAATCTAAAAATATATATAATGTTGAGTCTTTTATTTCTGTTGTTGCCACAGGCATAATGGAGATGTTCAATTGCTAGATTTTTAAAGTAATGTTTTTTGTAGTCATTTGGGCCCTAATATCTCCTACAAAATTGGTCATATGTTTTTTGTCACCAAATTTGTTCCATCCAACTCTTATCTTTTGACACCCCAAAATCTGTGACCTGATCACTGAATAATTAATTCATTAAGAGAGATAAATATAAAAAGACTTTTATTCTAATAACAGCCAGTTGCATCATTGCCCACCTTTTACTATTTACGACTTTAAAAAAAATCATCCTTATATGGGAAAACATTTTTCTCTGATGTAAAATAAAAATGTTCAGATCAACTCGGAGTTGTTGCAGTAATTTTCATTTTTTTCAAAGTTTCTCTTTTGACAGCCATGTGGAAATGACAAAGATTTCCTGAAGAGCATATTTATTCACAGAGCATTTCCATTTTTCCATAACACATTTTTAGATTGCCGTTCATATACTTACTTTATTTGAATGAATTAATACTGCAAAAAAAAAAAAAAAACTGCCGAGGGCACAAATGTAATTGCAGTGTAGGTGGTAAAGCCAAGCAAATATTGATGCATTTAGGAGCTTTGTAAAAAAAAAAAAAAACAATAAAAGTCAAATGTGTTTTTCATTATCTTTGAACTGCTCATTTTCCCTCCAAGTGAACAGTCATGCACAGTTATTATGTCATTCTTGGAAATGGATCATTAATCTTTGGATGATTCATCAGCTAATGTCTTAAAACTGAACCTGAGAGACACAGGCTCTAAAATGTCTGCATAGTAGTAGGGTTGTGTCATTGCAAAACAAAGAGCTTTTTGCCACTGAAGGCTGAAAGAATGCCGCAAGGTATTACGAGTAACAGTCTCAGACAGCTGAAATTAAAGCAGGAACTACAGTGATCTCCTGTTGTACAGGAATAAGCAGAAAGAATGTGGGTGCTTTGTGGATAACTGGGGATTTTTTCCCGTAATATCTTGTGTTGCAGTTTCTTGTTCTGCAAAATTCCTGCTCTCTAGTAGATTTATCATCCAGGGCAAGGCAGCAACCCAGGACACCCGGATAAAAAAGAGAGGCCTGGATATATGTTCTGTCTTATATTAGAATTTTCTGCAATCATTTCTATTTCCAACCTTATTTGTAATCTTTTGTGATATAGTCTTAAAAGTATTGTTTTTCTTTTTTGAAGATGGTGCTGCTTCACATTTAGTATCTTAAAAGCTAAATGTTTATTGTAATGTAAAACTGTTTGCCAAAAAGTGTCTCATCATAAAGTCAAGAAGGTGCTGTTTTTTTATCCATACATGAGCTCAAACCTTCCTCGATATCTAAATAATAGATTGGTTGTAGGTGCTAATTAGCTAAATGTCAGTGCATTAACAAATGCCAGTAGTTATTTTGATTAAATTACCTTTCAAATCACACAAATAAGACAGAAATGTTATCTTATTCAGTGATTTATCTTGCTAATGCATAAAAAGAAACAACAAACAAATAGCTGAACATATTGAATCAAGTAGGATTTGACTATTTAAATATTCCGCCCAGAAAAAAAAAAAAAAAGATGCCCCTGTAGGATCGGGTGGGCTGAGCTTCTGTGTCTTTTTCTGACAAATGTGCACACACACCCCCGCGTGCACACGCCACCATACTCCCACATGCAGTTTCATCTTCCTTCCCTTTCTCTAACTCTGGAATCCTCTTACTTCTCTCACAGGCAATCTCTCAATCCCTCTCTTTTTATTAACTTCCTCCTCTTCTCCAGCCCCCTGTATTCAACCTGCTCTCTTTTTTCCTAGTCCTTGCTTCCTCCCTACTCTCTCGCAGCCGGTGTGTTTTTGACCAGCTCTCTCTGGGGGAGGATGTGTCTCTGTGGCTCTGCAGATCAGTAAAGGACATCCTCTCAGTTTAATTCAAGTCAACCTCAGGCTCCTGGTGCTCCAAGACGCAGCATGTGTGACAGCTCCACAGAGACAGCCAGGAGGAACAGACCAGTCTGATTTGCGTGTACGCGTGCGTGGATTTGTACATACTACAGAGAACTGGAAAACATGTTTAGCCAACAAAAGGAGGTCATTTTTGAGAAGTGAGAACATTTTCCTGGTCCTCACGTTTTTTTAACTCTTCTGAGTTCTACTGGTCAGGTTTAGAGATACGGTGGGAATTTTGGTAAGAAATGTACGACTAATGGGTAGGGTGAAGGTAAGCGTCACTCCAAGTCATAGATGCAGTTGTTGAAATGAATGGCTGTCAATACAACGTACAAAAATGTGTGGTTAGGGGGTGTAGAGTGTTGGTGTTAGTCAGTGAGAGGGGATGTGTATTTTATTCAGGCATCTTTTTAACACCCCTTTGCAGTTGGTATGAGTTAATTTCACCCTGACAGCAATCAAGGCCATCTATAAATCTGTGATGAGGAGCTGCCATGTTGGTTAATCTGTGTGAATGCAACTCATATTTATTGGCAGAGGTTGGTGGTACTTTATAAATCATTACATAACATACTGTATGTGTGTTCTTTTTTTTTTTTTTGAAAGGTCA
This sequence comes from Xiphophorus couchianus, assembly GCF_001444195.1. Classification (NCBI taxonomy): domain Eukaryota; kingdom Metazoa; phylum Chordata; class Actinopteri; order Cyprinodontiformes; family Poeciliidae; genus Xiphophorus; species Xiphophorus couchianus. Next base: position 13,078,116 of record NC_040245.1, on the reverse strand, counting down.
AAGTAGGGAATCTAAATTATCCTGAAGGCATTATTGAACACTGCCCTTTTCATGTGTGTGATGCACACAAGGGATTTGCCTTCAACATGTTTGGCTCTTCACATTAATATTGCATAAGAGAACATTTAAGGCAGAGGAATCATTCAACAAAAATCTGCACCCTCAAGCTGTAAATATTTTTTTTTGGCATTCACAGGCTGCACAATCATTAAAAATTACAATCATAATTATATAACTACCATACTATTTTTTATTTAATTATTATTCTGATTATATGTTTCACAAATATTAGTATGTAGATTTTTTTCATTACTCAATTTTATTTTCTGCTGGCATTTAACTACTTTTAGACTCTCCTGAATTATTTTCTGGTGCGAGAACATATAAAAATAAAATCTACACATATTGCAAACCTCTGCAGTAAAGTGACTTAAGAACTTCACTGCTGCTTTCTCTAAACAGTTTTCCATCCCTTGGATAACAGGATGTATTATTCACAACTGCAAGCGCGCTCCCACATGCACACACGCACATCAGCAAACAAGAAGTAGCTGTGTTTTTGTTTTTGACCAGCTCCATTGCAAAGATCTCTAACTTATCCTGGACAAACTAGCAGAGAGCTGAAGCTGTCATGAATGTCTGATTTAAAACCTATTACAGTAGTAGAAGTGGTGAAGACCATCATTCTTTGGCCATTGCAGCCATTGTTTTAAGTATAAGTCATATACTTAAAACAATGATTACAAAAATGTTCAGCTTATAATCCCCAAAACCTCTGGAGACTTTTGATCCTGACTATTGATCTACTGCACATGCAGTATCGCAATAAAATGGCAAATAACAACATAAACAGAATTAACTGCTTATATGCTTTTTTAAAAATCTCTTTACATATTTTTTTCTCTGTTGCAATATAGTATAAATATTTTAAAGATTGCAATTTTTTTTATTTATTTTGTCAAAAACACCCTTTAAAACCACAAACCTGTGAATTTGTAATCCTGTCAAGGTCCTAACTCCAACTTTGGGGTTATAATTAAAACACAGTTTGACATCAGCATTCCCCTATTGTTGTATTGTGTATTTTTCTATGTGTATAATATGTCAGTAATATATTGTTACAATAATTAAATGAAAAACACCTGTAAAATGCTTATTGCAAATTGTCATGTTATTCTCTCCACAAGCCTAGTCTTTTTATGTTCGATTCCTCAAATCAATAAACATCATAGTTTAGTGAGAGGAAAGCGAGGATCAACAAAATCTATATTTTTAAGGTGACCCTGACTGCTTGCAAAGTCCCATGACTGCTATAAATACACATCTAAGTACAGTATACCTGCTTTGCTCTTGGTGGTTCATGCTTGAAAGAACAAGTCTTACATTATAAAACACTTTTATGTCATTGCACATATGTCTGCACAACAGTTTTTTGTGCAATCTATTTATGGTATCTTTCACACTCGCACAGAACTATTATTGCCACCTGGTGGATAAAGCATATACTATTCAATCATCACATCTTTTTCTTTAAAGCAACAAATCAATAAGGGAAACCTTTCACATGGATGATGACATATTTCACATGAAGCATATGTAATGTAGCACAGTATAAAATAATTTTTAACCAACTCTGAGCCTATGTGGACATATTAACACAAATCAACAACACACTGTCACACTACTCCAGATGAATCTTTTGTACTTATAAGTTCAATCTCAGTTTCTTTCCACTTTACTGGTGGATCTTCTCAACAAAACCCTCTCTGGTCACGTCTGTGTGACATTCTTTTATTTGTCATGGTGGTCTCTGAGTCACTTGTGACTTTCTGTTAGCTCATCAACAGTCTCTGTTAGAGTTTACAATAAATACAGCAATTATGTATAAGGTTCTTCCCATTCTCAGTTTATTTTTTTTTACCCTGAATTAACATAGAGCTGGTTCCTGCTGAATGGTCACTTTAGTCTTCCATCATTATCCTCATAATGACACTGGCTGTGTCATCATGTTAGTGGATGGTTGAATTTTGGCTGATTTCTTTTTTTGTTTTTTAATAAAATTACTGTACTTCGCCTTGCTTTCTGCGTTTGTAGCTTATATTTTAACCTGGTTGGTATTGATTTGTTTTTGTGTAACTTGGCAGGGTGGTATAGATCTACCTGCTCATCAAAAGCTCAGCAGGTCAAAGTGGTGATGCTGAGGCTTAGTTGAGCCATATATAGACCAGAGTCAATGTCTGCAGCTTTGTTTAACAGTGGTTCAAGAATTTGAACCCCCACTTTTTTTTTGCAAACCACAGTATGTAGAATGCCATGCATGGTAAAGATTGATTTGCCATGTGTCATGGCAAACTGTAGTTCTGATATTCTTACTAATAAAGCCATTTCAATTAGCTTGAGTATTGATTATCCCAAACTAGTCTTTCCCTACATCTGTATTTACTTTGAGCCATGGTGCTATTGGTACATCAGCTAACACCATAGGCTATTTGCTTTGCTTATCAGCATCTCAATGTCTTTGTTGATTCCCTGCAAGAAAACAGACTTTCTCACCCTTCTTTTAAACTTTGCACCGCCAATATGTCCTTCATGTATCGACAGCATTGAAGCTTGTGGGAACATAACACTACCATTTTTATTCACCTGGCATCCACAATGCTGAGGTTACCACTGACATTTTAAAACAGTGGAGATGAACTTGCGGACCGTCCTTCATGTTCGTTCCATATGATACACTGCAGCTCTGTGTTGTTTGCTGTTGTCTCAACTATCTATTTCAACTTTTGATCTAAAACTGGCAATGGACAGCATTACTTGTAACTGCTCTGGAGATGGTCCCAGTGACAACCATGTGCCTTCCTGGGGTGTGGATAGATGAAGTCATACCTCTACATCTTCATTATTGGGCACTGAGTTCATGGTGACATCTTATTTAGATTATTTGTAACAATAGTAACAGTGGTTGGCTATCTGACTTCAGTGTAGAAGATGAAAGTCCATACACACAGTTGTGCAACTGTGCTAATCCATAAGCCATTCCCAGGCATGTTTTTTCAGTCTTTACATATTTAAATATAAGCCACTATATTCTGCTTGCTTTTTACAAGGTCAAGCAACTCTTGAACTTCTTCACGTATTTATTCAAAATAAGAGTCTCAAACAGTATGTCAAGCCTAAACTGCTATCTTTCAGAGCTAGGGATCACACTAACGGGTTGAAGGAGAAATATTGTGTTTTTTTTAAAATATTGCAACATCTCATGCCGTACAATTTTGTTATACTTACAGGTTATGCATTATGCTATGCAACTCACTCTTTAGTAGAATTATTGTCAACCAGACAGACATTAGTCAAAGCCATAATTTGTGTTTTCACATTACATTTGACAGAGAAATACTCTGGATCCCAGAAATGGTTTAGCAGAATATTTCAACTTGGGCTATTTTTATTGAGCAGTTTATGTAGTGGGATATTGAGCGCAGCACTGTGTTTTATGTAATATTCTATAGATGTGTTTGCCAACATGCCTTTTTTCAGCCAAAACTTTCTGAACTGTACAGGAAGAGGTTGAAACTTTAGATTCTTCATACCTCAGGCTGTCCGGTTACACAATCACAGTATTTCTCCTTAGTGCAGCGATGAGCCTAAAAGCAATTTAACAGCTCGATCTATTTTTCCCCTCTTCTTCACACACCTCTCCATCTAATCATTTACTGCCTCACTGCCTTAAGATTATCTGCAGCTTTAACATCAGCAGATCAAGCTCCCACCATTTTTGCTCTCTTCTCTGTTTGGTACATGCATATACATATCAATCTCAAATAATATTAAAACAGAGGAGGCCGTTGTAGACAGGAGAAGCAATTGGATCTGTGAGGTCATTTTGTCTCTGTGATCAGAGAATAATTCCTCTAGATTTCTGGAGCAAATTGTAACTTCCAATGCACAGCAAACAGGACAGAAAGCTGTGAACAAGCAAAAACAACGGGAAGAAAGATGCCAAGAGTGTAGATACTATCATTGTTACCACTGTTCCTTTAACCACCTGTTTTGAAACTATGAGTTTTCCATATAGCTTCTTTTTAGAAATGCAAAGAAGAAACTATGGTGTGACAGTTGAAAAACGTGAACAAAAGCATGATTGTCAAGGTCAGCTCTGACAGCTTTACACAGATAAAACTATCCTGACACAATGGGAAAACATTTCTGGATGGATTTTTCACTGCTTCCACCAAAGAAACCAATATCTTTACTTCATTGTTCTCTGGAGTTATACGCTCTTTTGATTTTTGGTATGCAAAAACAAATCATTAAATGAGAAGCATAGCCCCAGTGGCTTGTATGGAAATGTGTTCCCCCCACAACAACAATGAGAACAATACAGTACTCACAAGCAGGAGCCCCTCCTTCAGTGTTCTTCTGTCCCCCTGTGCCGTCAGATACTGTCACCAGCTTTTGTCTCGAGTTTGACTGTAGACGCTGCTGTATGCGGAGCAGAGATGTTCGCAGCTCAAGATGGTCAAACTCAATGGAAGACGCGTCATGAGTGACATCCGAAATCTCCCTACGGTTTTACATTCTCAGGCTCGGCCCCTGGAGAAACAGGAGCACAAGAGAGAGACGGAGAGAGCAAGAGAGTTGTGAGTAAGAATGGGCCTCCTCTTCCACATACAATGAAGGCATTGAAAAAAAAAATGGAATGAGCAGCATGGCAGCTGGGAGGAGACGCTGCCATACTATAACAGCCAGTGGGTCATTGTCAGCTCTGTGGAGTGTGACAGATTTCTGTGTTTGTATCTGGACAGCTGTCAGTGAAGATAAACACTGAGAGTTAGTACTTTGCATACGTTACACACTGCCTCAGGTCTTGTTCACACCAGACTAAGACCACACCAAGACAATATCAACCAACCAGAACTTGGATGGATCTTTAAGAGTTCTTGGATTGTGTCAAGAATGTAATGTTCTCCGCATTACTTGTGAGAAATGTTAAGCATTCAACTTCAGTGGTAAGATTGTGATGGTTCATTATTGTGGTAACAGCACAGTTGAGTTCTCTTTGGAGGATCTTGGGAGCACCAGCCAAGTTTAAAATAAAGTCATGGCCGCAGGCTGGCAATTCTCTAGGTAAAGCGGTTGTCTGCAGAAAGGTGTGGCGTGCTCTCCATGGCTGTTTACCAATATCTTTAGACTGAAGTGTGAGTGGTGTCCCCAGGTGGTCTGGAAGATGTGTGCAGATATGAATGTCCTTCAATCATATGACCAGGCATCGACTGTTTGGCTTTGGATGAAGAGCCTCAAAGCAAATCTCCTAAAGCATCTAATACTAACTGTCCATAATCTCCTCACCAATACACACACACAATGATTTGGCCCCTTGCACAGAGATGCACTGGGCTCACCTGCATCCTCTCACTCTGCCAAAAACTGATAAAAATTCCTATAATTTTTTCTTACACATTAAGTCTGAAAATGATGGTGGAGGTGCAGAAATTTCTTTCATGTCTACACAATTTTTGGAGATTGCCAGGAAACATTTTAGTTCGCATGTGATACGAGCATTAGTGATAGACAGCTTTCTGAAAGAATGTTGGTAGCATCCGGGTACCCACGAATGCAAGATAGATTGTGTTTTAGATTTGCTGTAATCTGTCATTTGGTCATACATCCCAAATACGACAAGGCAGTCCTTAACGGCTCTGACGGAGGAATAAAGGAAAAGTGATGGGATATTTATTTTTTGCTTTACTGCAATTTTAAAACAAGTACACATTTATAAATACTTATTATAAATGTCTGGATGTGTAAATATTCTTTTTAGCCTTTGACATACATGACTTAAAGTAATCTTAGGATAATCATTAATCAAAATGCCCATTATGTCCTAAAAACCTTCCAGGCACGTCGTCAAAAAGCAATGTGACAATTTATGCAGCATATCAGCTAACAATATTTGCCTTTAATGTAATGTGTATCCTCTGGCGATAACTTCATTATAAAAATGTCCATTTGGGAGAAATGGCACAAACATACCAGCTGCAATGCACTCTCACTCCAACACAATTCCTCTGCATGACTCCCTCAGCTACTACTCTCCATTATTGATGAGACTTCCTCTGTGGGTCTCATCTGCCACTGTGCTGGCTGCACTCGCTTGTGGGCAGCCACTGTGGATGTAGAGGGGGACCAGCTGATGCCACGCGAGGAAAACCAAAAGGGGTGCGCACATTAACAGCCTAATGACAGGATGTCATCTAGCGCTGCATGCCACATTTGTTATTGGTTTAATCTAAATTCAATGGGGTTGTCATCAAGGGGGAAAGTAATTACCTTCAAATCCACAGGGGAATGGCCTTTGTATGAGTCCAGCTGAATTGTGAATACTCGACCTGAGCAGCATGATTTAAGCATTCTCTGCTGTTCCAAATCACAGGAAAGGAAGAAATCATGTGGGGAATGATTGTAGGGCAGAGCGAGGAAAAACAACTTACAAGGTCATCGTTTTGGGTAAACTAAAATGTTTTACTTATCATGCTGTATGGCAACAAGAACAGACAAAGACGAACATTTCTGCAATGTCAGCTGTCGTAAATGTATTAGGTACTACACCGACTATCGGCTCAAGGGACGCTGAGGAAGGTATCAAAACACTAAACACCTGCTCCTCCTACATGACAGGGAGCAATATATCACTCCATCACCAATGATATTATTTCATGTTCAAAACACGGTTGGTGTAGTATCTCTATTACATCGCCCCCTCAGCTGCAGCTTTATCAGGGTGGATCCTGAATGGTTATTAAATTTGAACATAAGAGTGAGGAAACTTTGAAATGAAGGAAAAACGATAACTAAAAACGCATTAAAAAACTGAAATATATTTCTAAGAAAAACAGCAATAAATGGAGTGTGAACAAACCAGGGAATACAAATGAGAGTATATATCAAGAATGAAAGGATTACAAAGTTTCCTGCAGGTTTTTCCAATATGGAGACACATTCCAACAAGAATAATCCTTTTATAAGGTGGAGTAAACAACAAAAATAGGCTCAGGATGTCAGGCTGTGCCACTGTTATGTACAAACCCAAAATCTCTTATGCTTTGCTTTGGTTGATGTTTTCTCCTTACATTATTTAAGGTACCAGTAGTGCAAAGAAATAATGAGTGTTTTATGACGAAATAAAACATCATTAGTTCTGTCAAAGAGTTAGCAGTTTGTAAATCCAAAAACCTACCAATCAAAATGTCTGTATATCATAAACAGCATGGTGTTTAAGGCTCATTAACATCTATCTGATTAAAAGGAAATATAGACTGATGTCTATTTGTTATTTTGGAGTGGCAGTAATTTGTGAAGTAAATTTGCACAGAGTGTAAATTTTCCTGTGACATTAAAATCCGCAGTGCTCCCAGAAATGCCTGATGTATTCCGAGCAGAGAAACCTCAGACAGCAGCAGCTGGCTGTAACACTGTTCAACCACTGTTCTGTCATGTTCTGCTCTGTGGCCAGACACCGAGCACGTAATCACACCAGAGCATGTGCGTGGGTGCATGCCCACTTTCACACACTTTTTGAAAAGTTCACACTGTGCAGGAGGATGTGGTGGGGGTGTGCATGTATGTGTTTTTTTTTTTTTTTCTTGTCCGTGGGCTGACCATGTCAGTCTGTTCATCTGACATTGACAGATGAGTGGACAAAGTCTGAAAATAGAGGGCTGGATAGAGAACAAGTATTGACTTACTTCACACCTACTTCTAACTCTTTCAAAAAGCGGTTGACCTGTTCCACACTTATTTTAACCAGGTTTTTTTTAAATAATTTTATGCACTGACTGTCAAAAGATTATTTTCCACAGTTACTTTGCGAAAGAAGATCAAAAATTAAATAAGCCCGGCTGCAAGTATGTTGTAGTGACAGTACCCATTTCACTCTTCAGCTGGAAGATACAGTTTACAAAATTATGCAGCACAGTATGCAACTATTAATGAGGAGTCACAATAGAGAAAAGCTATTGTTTTAGTGTTACTAGTTATTTGCATTCTCAACAAGCCAAACACAGCAGTCATGTGGAACAAGGTGCTTTAGAAAGTTGAGACCAAAGGTGGATTCTTTGCTTGTAAATTCTATGTGTAGAAGAGAAAACTAACTCTGTACATCACCCTGATGATACTATTTACATGGTAAAAGGTAGTGGTGGTAGGATTATACCATATGAAAAGAGCTGGCAAGTTGGATAGATGGGGCAGTACTAGGGGGAAAATGCCTCCTAAAAAGGTTGCAAAAGACTTGAGACTATGGTCAAAGATTTACTTCCCTATGGGACAGAGATCTTCAGATAATAGCGCTTAAGTCTTCTCCTGAAAATGCCTCTTTTTGTCCCTCATAAGGGGAAAAGAGACATTTGCCCTTGCTTTCAACTTGCTGTACACACAAAAGTGTGAAGTCCTACTGTGCAGACATTGGACTGAAAGCTGATAATGAGAGTTAATGGCTGAAATTGCATTCTGCCTAGCAGTCAATTGCAACGATTTCTTGCTGAAATTATTGCAATTACAACTGGTGTTGTATTTTAAATGTATAACTGAACTCTTATTGGGTGCTTCACTCCACTACAAACTTTACGCACCGATAGCGTAATTAAATAATTTTAATGCCACAAACTAACAAGATGTAAACTTTGCCATGACGACCTGAATAGAGAACCCATCAAACATAAACTATTCTCTTCTAAAATGTTGAGGGCACATCGGATAATGCCCAAGATAACTGAGCTGAGCCGGTGGCCTTCTTCATTCTAAGGACATCTGTCATGGTAGAGAAAATTGCCAGGTTTTCCATGAAAGAGAATTCAGCAATGCCTCTTCAGCATGACTCTATGATTAATTCAAGAATGTCACTCGGTGGGTAAATGCTCCTTTATTCTTGTGTTAGTGGTTAATATTAATAATGTATGGCCGGGTCTAAGTTCAACATCCGTCTTGGCAAAGTTCGACATGGAAAGGTTTCACCAGCTGTGCATGCTTGTCAACACATCCCTTCTTTCCCCCTCTGCCTCTCTTTCCACTTCAGGCTAACGACTCTATTGCTTTTCCTCCTCGACTGCTCCTGGCTCCAACACATACCCCTGATGGGAAGATGTGGGCCATCAGCAGTAATTGGAGGAGTTGTGCTGGGTGAATTTCTGTTGCAGGACGCTGCGACATGATCGATTCGGAGAATGCTAAAGGTGGTTAGGCGGTCTGTAGACCCCCACAGCCCTATGACAGTTCAATGGAGCTCGTGCCACAGAGCGTAGGATATCCGTTTACAAGAACAATCGTCAACTGCAGGTCACCATTGAGCCCTGAGAGCTCCCAGCTATCCAGTTAAATCATAATTACCCATTTAGTCCATTATCATCTGGGAAGAGGTGCACTGAATTTAATGTTAGCATTTCATTATACTCACATTAAAGAATAAAGGAAATGTCAGAGGCTTAATGGCAATGATGTGATATAATTATCTCCAAGGTGATTTATTTGAAAGATTTCCCAATGATAATCTCTTGACGCCCTCATACGTTCTGCGAGATACACAATCTAATTGTACACACAGTGTTCAGCGGCACAATGAAATAGCATGAGATGTGACTGATGGGTGCAGTGAAGGCCTCACGCAGCCAACATGATTTGCATATTTGTGTCTTCTCATCACAGCTTTGGAGAACAGCCTTTATTATTGTCCTCCTCTTTTTTGGGAAGGGGGTGGTTTTCTCTCAAGACTAAAACAACACTGCACTGAACTGAGGCTGGTTGCTGGTTGTCATGGCAACACAAGGCAGCTGGGACTAGTGGTGTTTGAAAGAACAAAAAAAAAGTCTTGGCAAAGGTTAAATCCAAAGAACAATTTATTTATACCACGCTGGTACATTACCCTTCATCACTGCCGGGGTTTCGTTACTTACTGTAAGGGACTCTTTTAACAACCCTTCCAAGAAATACCAAAATGACTTTAACAGCTTAGAAGGAATTTATTTTCCAAGATCATTTTATTAAGAAAATGCACTACAGGAGCACAACCAAACTAAAAAAAAATAGTTGAACCAAAAACTGGTACATGATTCAAACGCAAGTTTTCCAGGAGTGGAAGAACATCCATCCATCCATATGTCCATACCTGCATACATGTATACATACATATTTACATGAATTAAATGAGCACATTATTGAGTGATTACAACATTTCTTGAGAACTTATGTTAAGCTGATTGACTTCTAACACAAGCTCTACGTACTTCAAGATTCATCATTATCTATCCTGGACTGTTCTGTATGTTCTACAATTAAGCCCACAATTATTCATACCCATAGCAAAATTAGATTTAAAATGATTTTTATTCAACCTAAGATTTGAATTTGCTTGTGATACAACATAAATCAACATAGACATGTCTTAAAACATCAAGATTCAGAGTATTATTTCCTTTTATCTACATTTTATGAAAAAGTTGTGTGTTGAAATTCATTCATACCCTTCAATGATCAATGATCAATGAAAAATCCAGTAATCAAACCCTTCTAATAATTATAAGTTAATGGATGGATTGTCTTTGGTGATGAGCACCACAAACAAAAAACACTGCCCTTGCTAAACCTCCAAAACACACAATCTTTGGAAATATGGTCTCTAAAATCCCAAACCCAGCACCTTCTCACCACAAGGCAACAGTACTACCAACTTCATCACTGTGCACTAGTGATGCACAGTGCCCAATCTCTTCAAACAGATGATCTCACTTCAGTTTTTCAATTAAAATTAAGGTTTCTCTATTAAAAGCCCATGATTTTGTTCATAAGCACAAAAAAGCAGTAAAGACTTGTTTATGACCTTTAAACCATGGCTGCATAACTTCCTGTTGACACCCCTGGGGGATTCACAGCCAAAAGACGGGGGGACGTCATGGGTTTAAAGGTAATCCCCTGTAAAATCACTTTGCGTCCCCATTGCTAGACACAAACACACAAATTCAAAACTTACACAACTTATGGAATATTCATATACCTGAGTGAGAATTTCTAGCCTGAGCAAGAACTGTGGAGCTGTACCAGAATAACGGCAGACGCCTGAAGGTGCTTCAGCATGAATAAGTCGCTCTCTGGGGTTTTAAACACGTAATAGCTGGTAGCTGTGTCCCTTGGGAACATATCACTACTCTTCAGTCTGTTTTAAATGCCAGCGGGTGGAAATTCAGTTTCAGGCATTACATTTTTAAAATACCATTAGTGAGCCAACAAAATTTATACTGGAACAATATTGAATCTGTCAATAAAACCTGCCCATATCTACTGTAGAGTTTACTATTTTCCCCTTCTGTAGTGCTTTATCCTTGGAGTGACTGATATGAAAGACTAGTGTTGATATTTGGAGTGCCATTACACTAATAGTGCATTCACTGCCAATGTGAAGCAACCACAACCTTTCTTTAGATGCCTTTCATCTTTGCAGCTGTCGCTCAACTTTCTGGGTCATTTTCAATATGAGTGATGGTGCAAATCATCTCAGGGAAATAGTCAAGGAGGGGAGTAAGTCCTGTTGTTTGCCCCTGAAAACGCGGCCCATCATGTCTGATTTACAGCAATGCAATAGTATAAATGGGTATTGTATAGTATAAATGGTCAATGCCAGACACTTCAGGAAACTTTGAAGATGATAGGGTGCTTCAGGACTATAGCCTTCATGGGCTGGATACTTATCAACTGTGCCAGTGGCTGCATAAAAGGAAGTGCATGCTGACTGAAATCCTCATAACTTAGTTTCATTAGGTAAGGCTTTTCTTAGTAGTATTTTATACTGCTGGAGGTCAACCCTGAGATATTTAAAGAATAGTCGATTTAGAACCTATGTTCATCCTGACTGAGATATTGAAGATATTTCAATGTAATCAATGAGCACACTGTGCCACTGTGTATGCCCATCCTTGTGTGAAATATTTAAACAAAATAAAAATAATGGCAGAGGAATTTTCTGAGTTTTCTCGTTAGTAACAAAGTGCTGCCTAACTCCTTCAAGTTGCTGAATGTTTTCCTCCACCTGTGTGCACTGACTGCCTTGAACAAGGCCGTAGCTGCTGGTGTAGGCAGGCAAACGATAAGAAAATCCCTCCAACATGCTCTCATGATTGAATTCTGCACAAGCTGCAATTAGATAGCGCCTCAAGGAGGACTCCTTGACACCCCTAAAAGGTAATACTATACCTTGAATCTATCAACACAATCACATGGTTTATTCTCCTTGTTGTCATAATTACTGCAGCTCAGGGAAATGGAGGGGCTTTTGTTCCCGTAAAACTGGGGTTTAAAAATATCTTCCAGAGAAGAGTGCCACTGGGAGAAACATGTCCTGAAAAGATCAGTGCTTCTGTGAAATATATGACTCTATCTCTTACACTTGAGCCGCTTCTCCATTTGTCAAGTCTCACGCTGACCGTTTAATGTCTTTTTCCGTTCTAGCCCAGTTTGGAGCATTTCCTCACTGTTAAGGGTGCGAATATAAAGGGGAACATGGTGGGCTGTCAGCGCACAGAAGCTGTGGTTGGCTCTTCAATTATGTTAGCAGCGACACTCAGCAATGGAGAACCTGAAAGTTGTAATTGTGATGGACCAAGCACAGATATTTTATTTTGCCTTACAGAAACTGATTGCTGGTCCAAACATACTACATATTAGTTATTTTGCCATACATGTAAACATATCTATATTGTGGCACTTATTTTTTAAACATCTGCAACCCTTTGGATTGCAGAAGTTTTGAATGATAATGCAATCAAAACATATAAAGCAATATCCACGCATGAACTTTATTTCAAAGAAAATTCCCACAAAAGAATTATATGCACATCACACCGAACTAATATTACGTAGTTTCGGAGTTTCCCACTAGAAGTTTTGTGCTACAACTTCTGTTTTCTGACAGAACGCTGACCAGAGCTTTGCTGACCAGAACTACGATGACCAGAGCTGCACTGCTTCTTGCTTCCTGATTGTGAACCCATTCTTTACAGACGTGCTTCTTTGCAGGGCAGCGACATCGTGGTCACTCCACTCTGAAAGTTGATACCTGTGTGCCTGGCGATGCTCAATATTAAACTCATAAGTACGCTCCTCCACAGTTTGCAGCTCTTTGATAGCAGATGGCATGTTAATTGCTCCACTGTGGTGGTTGAAATGTTGTTTGGAGTTCACATTCAACATTTCTATATCTCTGTCTGTCCGTCTCATTTATCTTATCTCTTTATCTATCTTATCAATTGATTTATCTAATCTTTCTTATCTATCTATCTTATTTATCTTCTTAGAAAGCAGTTGCGTGTGTTTCTCAACAGAGGAATGTACTGACAGGCCAGATCAGAGCACAGATGAATGATGAAGCTGAGTCCTCCATCTGCCAGCGGCTGGCCGGACGCATCTCTGTCTGCTTCACTAAGCTGTGTTTTGTATTTTAAGAGTGAAATGTGAACTCTGCTGTCCTATTAGCACGATGCTTCCTCCGCAGTCATGTCTAAATGGTGCCAGCTCTGGTCACTGCGGAGGGTGTCATAAGATGAATCTGAGTTATTGAGGCAGTCCGTCTTGATTTGATGCAGCTATGGTCACTTGGAGAAGGACGCTTATTCTCTCCGTTGACTGAAGATCAGGGAAAACCTTTTACTCTGAAGAAATGAATGTGTCTGAATCCATACGGATAGATTCCAGTCCACCATACAGTCAATTTATCTGACAGAGCCACATGAGACTGATGTGTCTATTCCAAAATGAGAACTTTTTAAAATGCACAGTCGAGCACATTTTGCGCTCCCCTGAGGCTCTATATGCTGAAAGCTCTAAAAAGCCCTCTACAAATATGTCAAATGGATTTGTTCATTTCATTGCTAGGCCTCTGCTTAAGGCATTAACATTGAGTTTTTTTTCCTCATATCCTTGGACTGTGAACTGTTATAGCATAGATCAAAATGATCAAGGTGACAGGCCATGATTTGTACTTGAAAGAACTCTCCTCTGCTAGTTTCCCGTAAAAGTCTGCATGAGAAAATGAAATTATATCAGTTTCTTTGTTCACTCCACTTAATGGCTGCCGAGGGGTTGATTTGTCAGCTCGGTCCAAGAGAAGGCCCTCCCACTGTTTAAATTGCAGGTTGGATTTTCCACTCATATGGAAGATCCTCTTCTAATTGCCTCCTAAAAAGTGTCTTGTGAAACAGCTGCTTTAATGAAGAGAGAGAGACGAGCCGAGCTAGCAGAGCACGTTACAAACATCCAACTTGGAGGTGTGCTATAATTGCTGACCACAAAAATGAACTTCTTTGAAGTATTTCAAAAGTCCTGAATCCGTCGGGAAACAGTTGACGCTGGATGAGATAAATCCTCTGATCTGCATATTTCACTGCACCGATTAATTGCAGGACACATTCCAAGTCTGATTATCTTGTAGAATCTAATTACATCTCAGCTGTGCACTTCAGGTGCCTGTCTTGCTTTTATAATGAAGGTGTATCTGGCATGAATGGTTGTTTTTTTGGCACTAAACATTAAATAAACAAGCACACAGAGCATCTGTGTGTGCAGACATATCTACAAGTCTTCTACAACAATGTGCAGCTTCAGTGGCTAATTGATGTTGAAATAATTGCTGTTTGGGAACCAATTTGTCAAGCTTATACTGGATGTTCACTCAGGCAGTGTACGCTCATGTGGAACACTTGCTTTGGGCAAAAAAAAAAAGGAAAAAAAAAGCCAGTTTCCTGAAGTGAGTGATGGGATGTGCTGGAGCAACAAGACCTTCAATTTTTCACAGTGTTATCACAGAGAAACTTACATCTGTGAGGAAGCCTGACATTAAATTGGGGGTCACGAAGGTTTGATCTCAAAGAGACAGCGTTAAAATCTGTTTGGTATTTACCGCATTTAAGCAGAGGGAATCAGGTTCCTCAAATAGAATTGGTTACTCTACTGCAAACTCAAAAATAAAATCTGACCCGTGATCTCTTAACATTATTTTCCAAAAGCAGTGAATTTACAAAGAAGAAGTAAGGGAAAACTTTGTCCTCGTAAAAATGTTGGAAGTCAGCCTGAAAAGAAACTCATCTAGGCTAGTTAGTGTGGCTGTGGCATAAATAAGACTAAGACCCTGATTTAGTCTGACCCAGTACATTTGGATTTAATTGACTCAAATGTTTTTGTTCAAGCTTTTGTAACTGCAATACAACAGCTTAAATATTACTGCTGTATGGGAGAAAACACTGCAGGATATATTAAAATATTTTTTCATTTACTATTTTTGCTGTTTTGAACTTCATTTTCTACTATTCTTACTCATGTAACACATTTTTAAGTAAGCTAGTGTGACAGTAGCCCAAGAAAAATAAATGTTCTGTTCCTTACCTGTTTTCCTAAAAGCTCTTTTAATTTTACATATTGATTTGTCTGCCATCTGCTTATACACCACTACTGAGGCAATCACAATTCCTGGTTAATTTCAGACACTTTGGAAGCACTTGAAAAAAACAGGAATGAAAATGACTTGTCTTAAATTGAAGAACATATAATCACTTAATTAATTATGTAAGTAATTAATCAATAAAACAACAACACAATTTAAATGGACAACAGTTCTGTATTTCAAATGGCAAAATAGGTTTTCACACAATTGTGTGATTTCTGTAGGTCACAAGCTTACTGGAAAATCTGAATGTCTATGAGAAAATACAGCACATAAAATGAACCACTTACATCCAACAGATGGCAGATTCTCAGAAAAAATAATTTTTTAACATGGATGTTTTAATTAGCCTCAAATTTATGATTAGAGTAGGAGAAGGTCTGAGGATATGTACAAGTTCCAGAACACAGGAATTTTTAATCTAAACACTAACAATTAAGAATAATTCTGAATTCAATAAAGCAGGCAATAAAATAAATTTAAACTGAGCATATTAGCAAAATCCAATAAATTCCCAAATGAAGCTGCTTTGAGCATTAAACTGAGCAATTAAACAGCCCTGTCTCTGTAAACAAAGCTAAACTTGCATAGAATGCAATATCGTTTGTGATTGTTTACTATCCTGAGCACTCAGCAAGAAATCCCAATAACACATGCAAACATCAGACCAGACAACATTTACAAACTGATCTTCATAAGACAAATTCAGAGAAATAAAAAACACTTTAGACTTCACCTTGAATTTATAATAGGATTTATACTGGGAAGTTTGAAGCTTTTATGTGTTTTTTTTTTTTTTTTTAGGACAGGGTCAGTTTAAGCTTGAACTGAAAATCACAGTCAAAGGCAGTTTACAATTAATCTAACCCAAAGTGTGTGTTCGTGCATCTGTGCGTGTGCTTGACTGTGTGTGTGTCACAGAAAGTGAGCAAGAAAGCAGAAGCGTCTGTGTGAATAGGCACAGCTGATTACACTCCCTTTTTTTAAGCAAACTTATCAGCTCAGGAAAAAGAAGAAGTTTTAAGTCTTTAAAATTAAAAGTACATCACTCAAAGATTTTTTTAAAATGACACCAGGTCACTTGTAGTGTCAGTATAACCGGCAGCAATAGCAATTCCCTGTTTCTTAGGATCTTTCTAGCTTCTTTTCATCACTCAAGTTCTTTCATATCATGTCACATCACTGTCTCATCACCTCATACAAGACTCAGCAGAATTACTCAAAAAATCTAGCCATAATTACGCTGTCTAAAACTAGAAAAAACATATTTTATTCCTCAATTTGATGACAGCTTGCAAATGGTCGTGAGATGCCTTGTAAATAAGGAGCTCAGATGGTCCTGAGGTCCTTATTTACCTGTTCAGGCAGGTAAATAAGGAGTTAAAACAATCCAATATCGAAGGCACAAATGGAAGAAGGACAATTTCCAAATTGGATTGAAGCAAAGTCAGAATCACAATTTACCCCAAAGTTACTGATGGAAGACCTAAGATGTCATAAGATTGGCATAAGCTGCTAAATGGACCAAGGTTTTCCATTATTAGAGCTGTATGTTTTTCAAGAGCACAAACAAGACTTGCTATTTGTTTTCATTTAATTAGAGAAAATGTTTTGCCATCCAGCTTTTGACACAATCAAAGCACTTCATCAATGAAGTGCTTTGACTGTTGGATGTTGAATCCAACATTCAGTTTCTCAGAAAAAGTTGAATATGACCTGGGTGTAATAAAAGAAGTACAGTATCTTTAAATCTAAAATGTTAGGCTAAAGTTTCTTTTTTTAAATTACTGTAAAGATTGCTGATTTGACAGTTTCCCAAGCAAAGAGTCACTGATTGAGGAGGTCATCGCTGAAGAATCAGTTCAAAGTGCTGTATCTAAAGTTATTAATGGAAAGTTGGGTGGAAGGAAAAAAAGTGTGGTAGAAAAAAGTGCATAAGAAGCAAGGAGATGCAGTCTTAAGAGGAGCAACACAAAACCTATTTCAGAGTTTAGGACTTGCATGGTGTGCAGCTGGATTAAGAAGTTTAAGAGGCACCACACACAGTAACGTAGGACAGTTGCTTGAGGTCCAGTGAGAAGTTTCCACTGTCAGTACAGATTTGACCGTCGTATGATATGTTGGTGTTTTTCACAGCCATCTACAACCGTATTTTAAAGCATTTCTCATAATTCCCTCCCGTGATGAGTTTTATTGGAGATGCTGACTCCATTGTCCTGCTGGACTTGGCACCTGCCCACACTGAAAAGGTACCTACTTTAATGCCCATGATTGATGAGATAAGATTAAAGCATTATTGTCCATAGAAATGGAAATTTGATTTACATAATCTCTCACACGTTTTTCTTCTGTAACAATGCACCCTGAATGGCCTCTCAGATGGCAGAAGTTCAAATTCACTTCTCATCCCATGAGCTGAGCCCATAGAGATCATGTCTGCCACTTCTTCACCCTTCTTTTCGCACAGCTCAGTAAATTTGTTCTCCACTGAATGACTTACAATTGGCATGATTGGCCAGTAAACAAGCCTGATTGAACCTATGAATCTATGGGGGTAATGTCAAGATGAGGAATGAATGCAAATGTGGACCAAGGTCTTAGCATTCTATCAAAGCTACAGAATGATCGACCCCATGACATGCTGCACTAATGCAGTCAGTAATGCAAACTGAGCCCTGCTTAAGTGATGTATGCAACACATAAAACATACAGTACTTCAGCAAGCTCACATTTCTGTATTCAAACTCCTTTGAGCTTTCGGTTTTAGCTGTAAGCCATAATCATCCCACTTGTAATTTATCACTCTGAATTTAATGCATATGTATATAATAAATTGCTTTCACCATTTTAATGGAATTGCTGCAGTGAATTTACTTTTTCAAATATGTTTAACTTGTCGAAACAACTGAAAAGAGAACTGATGTAGTTGGACATAAGAGATGCTGCCTTACATACCGAAAAGACAGAAGAGACCAACGTTCACAGACTCTCCAGACATAATGTCTGAATGCTTGATGTTGGAGCTGAACACTTCTTTCTGTCTCTTTTGTTTTAGCTTCGAATGTATATTTTAACTACTGACAAGTCAACAAGATTTAATCTCTCCAGCCATCAAGGCATACTCTTACTGACAGGACAAACGGTAGCTGCTCCTTCAGCCCAGTAAGCTACTCTCTGAGAGGATAAAGATATATATACAACTATTAAGTTTGACTGATGGTTGAACAGTGGCTTCCCTGCGGTAACAATCTGTTTGCGTATCAATGCAGTAATGGTGAATAAGACGTTTTAAAAAAACGGTCTTTTTTCAGAGGGCTTCTTAAGGATTTTAGTGATATCTGTATTCCTCATTCCTGCTGTTAGTGTATCTTTTCTTCTCTGTGACCTGCACCCTTTTCCCGTTTTAACAGATTTTTAACAGCTTCTGGGTAATGCAGGTGCTGCCTCACAGATTCACATGCAAAGTGTCATTTAGGCTGACACGAGTTTGCGCAGCATCCTTCAAGCACCTGTGTCTCCTTCTCACTGCTCATTTTTAAATAACTACTTGGAGCCCTGCTGAGCACGGCCCACAGTGGACAGAGCGATTTATCATGCTGTACATTGGTCACAACAAAACATTGAGTGCCTTTTTATAAGCCGTGAGGCAAAGTTACCAGCCAAAGAAGAAACTATAGCTTTAAAATAAGCACCTTTTTGCTCTAGCTGGGACTTTTTCCAGTGTTCCTACCCTTTTCACACTGCAGAAAAGGTAACGGTGCTCATTTTTCACAGAGGCCACCAGACTCCAACACGTTGTCTGGTTTTGATGAATAGTGTAAGGGTCTCTGTCCTTACTCTGCCATCCATCAGTGGCTGTGGATGTACAGCATCAAAGACAGACAACTCTTGCCAAAAAAACTGCACAACTTCAAGAAGGGATCTGACACCCCATTCTGAACTTAGCGTCTTTTCGAAAGACCCGGGAGGAGTTCTGGTTGAAAAAGATTCAATTTTTTTCCTTACTCCGACTGACTTTGAGGTGAAGTTACATTTCTACTGGCTTTTTTGTGTGTTCTGCACATTCAGCGATTTGTAAGGTACGCATTTGGAACTTTTTACATTTCATCATGTAGCAATCACAAATTTTCATCTATTTCACATAGTTTGTGGTAGAACGACACAAACTATGATGGTTGTAAAGTGGAAGAAAAAGGATACGTTTCTTGGTAGCTTTGGTGGCTACAGTAAATTTGGGAACATGTGTTCTGTTCAGATTAGACCAACATTTATTTTATACCATGAGAGGTGAACGCAAACAAGGCACATCACACTGAACACACTGTGAAACATTGATGAGGCAGCATCATGCTGGGGGCACGCAGCGACAGGGATGCTGCTCAAAGGTTAATGACCCTAAACCTACAACCAAAGCTGTTAGGGAAAAGTTTAGATTAAATTGTCTTCAGGTGTTAGGCACTTTGGTTCATTCTAAATCCATTTGATAATCTAAGACTAAAAGTCTCTTCATCCAGTCTGCTTCAGCTTGAGTTATTGTGAAGAGGAATGGGCAAAATATTTTACTCTCTAGATGCCCAAAGCTAGAAAACAAAGTTCAAGCTACTTGCAGTTGCTATTGCACAAAAATGTGACTGTATAGAGAAATTACTAAACAAGACTGATTTTACATTTTACAAAAAAAAATAAAAAATTAGAAAATAAATAAATAAATCAAAATGGTATGAATGCTTTTGCAAAGTCCTGTAGAAGCCACTTAAGACTATGTCTTTTCATGCAATTCCAAAATGTATACCACTGATGCATCATTTTCTGCTTTAATGTAAGTCTGGCTCATACAAATGCTAGTTTATGAATTAATGTCATGCAGTATACAAATCCCAACACAAAAAGCCAAAGTGCTGGATCCCTTTCAGGCTCTGCTTGATGTACAGTACTCTGCCTTTTTTTTTTTTTTCTCCATCCGCAGCACAAAAGGTTCTGAGAGCATTTCACTTGTATGTATAATGTGAAAGCCCTGTCTTTTATTATTTTGTTCCGTCTGCATCAAAACCGCACACATGTTGTATTTTGAGCCGGATTGATTATCACAAGGAACCGTCACTCAAAAATATCTATAAAGCCAGCAGTGGCCCTCAGATGAAAAAAAAAGAAGAAACTCAACACACAGGCTGCCTCTCCCCAGTCCCTGGATGAAATCTTTTGACAGCTCACACTTTTTGACAGCTCTGTTTTTTTCAGACTCAACACAAAATCTCTTGATTACAGAATTGACTGGTCCTCTGCCACATAGGTAGACTACTCTGAATATGCATTCAGATGAAAAGTACCTTTTGAAAATAATAACCTTTAAGCAGGTATTGAAAATACTTTTCATGAATCCATATTTCTGTATAATACAATGGTTTTATTGATCTAATATAACTATCTAATCTATACCAAGTGTTTCACTTAGTGGTAAAATTCCTGACATTTCAGTAATATCCAAATTTTTTGAATGGGTTTGGATTTCTTTAAGTTTGGTACAAAGTTATTGGCATGTAGCGCTAATTTACAGTATGGAATGTGTGACAATGATCTTTGCAGTTTTGTTGTATTTGCATTCATGGAAGACTACATTTCATAACTCAATATGACAGAGAAATATTTACAGGAATAATGAAAACTTTACTGCAGAGGTTAACTGCTAAAATGGACCTTATCTGTCTGAACCTGGCCTATCGGGTTGCAGTAATTATCATAATTTAAAAAATCTGGTGGCTGGAAATGATGGTAATTTACATATTGCATTCCCATTTATTCATAGATTATGCTACATGGACGACCAACAAACTGTAAAGAAATTTTTTTTTTTAGATTTTAAAGAGACAGCATTACACCATCCAATTGCCTTGTTCGTCTTTATGTTGCCCTGTGAACATGTCAACCAGTTTAAGGTTTACCACTTTGGATAGAGGCATGAGCCCCACTGCAACATTGTGGGTGAAGAGGGCATGGATGCTAGAGTGCAAAATGGTATACATTGGGCTTTTTATGTATGCCTTTATGCACATCTCTAACATATTTCAGCACCAATTTAGATGTCTTGAATTTATTCTAAGATGAAAATTTACTTCTTGTGATTAATGTGCGTTCTTACCTTTAAGTTAAATCAGCTGAAGAAATATTTTCCGAGAAATTCACTGTTGATCTATCTGTAAATCTAGAAATACAAGAGGCTTGTTTTAGGGGAGCAGTGAATAGTCTTTGTTTTAACAAAAAGCAATTTCATTATTTGTAAATGAGCCATTGTTCCAGTGTTATTACCATATACTGGCATCCTAATATTAAATTGGTTTTGGCAAATATGGAAAATCAAAATGGTCAACTTATTATTTTTTTTCTTCATTTTCTTGGCTTAGGTAGGAGAAATACAATCCTGCATACACACTGAATGAGCCTGTGTCTAACAACATAAAAACCAAGCCCTTATGTGTCTGCAGATTGCAGCAGCTGCAGAAATCCTCACACATCACAGAAGTCTCACAGGAACAGAAAAGCACAAACGAGCCTCTCATCCCGTCTCCTCCTTTCAGAAAGATGCTGAGCATCCAGGTTAATGTTGCTTCTATCTAACACCTTTAGGAAGTGCAATGCAGTATGTGATTAGGGTTAATGCAGTCTCATGCAACAAACACCAAGCATGGCAGGGCCTTCGTAACATAAAAAAAAAAGCAAAATTAATTTTTCTCACCTTGTTATTGTGAACACTCTGCAGCAGAGATTTACTGCAGAAGCCACTTAATTTTCAAATTGAGATGCATAAGCCTTCTTTTGGATTTCATGCATGTACAATTAGCTATAAATCTTTAGACGAATTGCCTTTTACTCTCTGATGGCTCTGTCTCCCAGATGAGACAGCAGAATGGAATCTGTCCATCATGACATTGCATTAACCTCCCACACACTGGAGGTTCAGCTGTAGATAAGCCTTTTATCACAGTGGATTCTCTCTTTCCTTGCTCCCTACATCACACTCTGCCCCCCAACTACTGATTGACTGCTTTCTCCATGCCTCTGTATTTCTAATCCAATTAACATTAATGGAGTTTGGACGTCCAGTCCGTATCTCCTGTCCAGTCCGCCACGACTTAGCCCCATTTCTTTCAAATCAGGCGATGTTGCAATTATGTTATAACCAAGTGGTGTCAGAGGCACCTCTGTCAAGGTGGTACCCTATCAGAAAACACCTGTGTGTTCAGGCCGACCTCCAACCAAAGGCATGGCGTCACAGCTGACACTGTGGCTCAAATTAACCTTGGTGCCTTTGGTAATAACAGCAGAACACACTTTCATTGGGGGGGATGAATAGAGATGAGGATCAGTGCCTGGAAGGAATGATAAAAAAAAAAAACCCAAAACAAAACATGAGAGGCTCAGGTGGTGTTTAGGAGCAGGTTGTGTTTCTGAGAATAAAAACGTCAAGAATGGCTTCTCTTAACCTTGAGATGTAACCTGGGGCAAACGGATTTGAGGTAACATTTACTGCCACAATTCTGTTGAGAAAAAAAAAAAACAGCTTTTGTATTTAAGTGAACATTTGTGCAGCGCATGACATCCTAAGTCAGTCTACATTTTTTTTTCTACCCTTCTTTCACATCAACATGGATTGTGGAGGATGCGGATCTTCTCCTGCCGTTTATGCACAGCATGTGTGGATTCAGTCACGGCTGGCGGTTTCAAAGGCTTATTAGTTTCTATTGTCTTGATTAGGGTGTAGGTGTACATTTCACAGCCTGCGTTTCGATTTTATCATCAGTTATTATTTTGATCAGTTTGATTTGGGTGTTTGCGACGCCTCTTATAAAATAACTGATTGTACAAACAAAAGAGGAAACAATAAAATAAGAATATGCCATTAAAATCTTAAGTCATCAATCAAAATAATCAAAAGATATGATTAATCTTTAAGGCCTTTGGCCTCAAGATGTTAACCATACAATGCGTTACAAAGTCTAGTCATGAGATACAATTACCCAAAGTCAAAGTTTATTTTAAAATCAGAATCTGTGGCAAGATTTGAAAACCATGGTAAACATATATTCTTATCTCATCTAAACTATCAATAACATTCAGTTAAAGTTTGTGGCTGTAGTAAGACAAAATGTGAACAAGTCAAAATGATATGAATAGAGTTGCAAATACTTCATAAAATGTTAACAAACTCTAATCCTTTAGGATACATCCAAACCCCCTTCCACACTTTTCTGGCAAAAAAGCCCAAAAGATTACTTTTATATCAATCTCTAAAGACATGTTAATGTTTGTGAGTTTACCCCCTGAGTGAAAGATGGATCCATGCATGTCTGTCATTACCAATTTTGTTGATTAGGTAGGTCGACCAGCAGGTTGTTAGTCGAGTGTCTCCTCTGGCAACTATTTAATCACAATTATTATTAAATTATGGTTGTCACATGAAGCCTTGCTTACTTAATGAGGACAACTTTAATTAATTTTACTTGTAGTGACTGGTTTAGGAAGAGGCACATAGGGCAACTTTGCATAAAATGTGAAATCAGAAAATAGGCTACATACCACATGCCATCTATAAAGGATAAAATCCTTTTTCCTGTGGCTGAAAGAGTCTGGGACCTTTTCTGCCATCTAATTTAAACTGAAAGAAAAAAAAATATCAGGATGTTTGATCTAAGTGAATATATTTTACGTTCTTTTTTTCCCCCCGTGTGGGTGTGTAAGGCTGGGCTTTTTGGAAATTGCATAAGACCAGAATAATTCTTATTGTCAATGAATGAGAAAATCCAATTTATTAATACTACTATTTCTTAAATGTGCCAGGAAGCCGTTTAAATATCTTTGTAAACCATTGTGCTTAGTTGGAGTTGTGCTTCACATTTGCTGCACTGACCATATGTTCAGTTTTTTTAGCATTCTAACATAAGCTTTATGTTACAGGAAAGCTTCCAGATTGACTCAACATAGAAGTGGAGGAAGCAGAATGAAGTGATAAATTGGTGGAGTGTAAGTGTCTTCACACTCACAAGGTGACTATGACAGTTTTGTATCTGCGAGAATGAATAGGGCATATTAACAGTGTTAAAAAGGGAAGAAAACCAAGCTTAAATTCACTTTCACGTTCACAAAAAGAAAAAATTGTCCGGAAATTTCTGGTTTGAAGTAAAGCATTCTTTTTATGAAAATGAGAGATTGCCTGTGGAAAGTAAATTTACGAGAATTTCAAGATCAGCATCTGGATTTGATTTGTGGAAATCGTGTTGTGGTAGTAATAACTATATGTTATTATTGAACAATACAATTGAACAATACTACTATATGTTTATATTGAACAATGCATATTGTACACTTGCAACAAAAGTAGGGCTTTCAGACTTTAGGAGTTTCTGCTTTGCTGTTCAGCAAGTGTCATTCCTTCTGCATACAGACCATTACATCCACAAAATACAAGGAACTGCAATTCTGCCATGAGTCATTGTGTGTGAGGACAGAGACAGCATGCACAAAGCAGATGTAAGAAATCTGAATGGAGCAGATGTAAGAGAATGATTGAATGACATATCCAATCATTCTGGACTGGTGATGTGGCATACCGGGCATTTTCCCTATCACCAGTCTGACCCTGCACCTTTTGAAAATATGTAGCTTGAGTGTTTGATTGCAGAAAATTAGAGGCCCCAAGGAATCAGCCACTGAATTGGCCAATTTTCAGATTGATTGGCAGGATCTCAAAAACCTGATTTTGAACCTATTTTCAATCAGGGAACACAGCACTAATCAACACCAGTTCACAGTAGTAATATAATTCTTCGGTGTGGAAACGTTCGCTAAGTGAAGAATATTCAAAGTTAGAAATTGTCTCTGGTTTTGCATGCACTTAGTTCCATATGAAACATAAGATGACATAACTGTCACAGTGGAAGCTAGCCAGAAGTTGCACCCCTATTGTTAATTCTCTTTCCTCACTTTAATGTTTACAAAGCCGGAAAGCAAAATATGTCACATCACCAGGGGAAAATAGATAGAAGATAAAAATCAGGAATGATAGTTTGCCCGTCTTTTATAGTGAAACAAAAGCAAAAACAGAGAAGCACATATGTACTAAAATAATTAGCCAAGCAAATATTTAAGATTCAGCCCCGTGATTTTCGCATACAAACACACAAACTAGTCAAGCATGAAATATTTTCCCCCCACAAAGGCACACCAGGAGGCCAGTTGCAGAGTGGGATTCTTGCTGATTACAAACAATATGAGGCATCTCAAGGCTGCTATCCTGTTTCTCCCAGCAGGACAAATATTATGTTGCGCTTTCTCTCTTTATTCCACACTGCCTTTTGCACTCAGGTATTTAGCTTTCTCCCTGCATCTGAGCCACCACTTAAACAGGAGCCCGCGAGATCATCTGCATTCTGTCTTCACCCAAGTCGACCCCTGACAGCTACAAATTACACAGGGAGTAAGAGCACAGCATTCTGGGCCCTCCCTTCCCCCCAAACCTGCTATGTTAAGCTGATTGAAATTAGAGGAACAGCCACTTCGGAAGAAAGCACTTAAACCATAATAAGTGATTATTTTTCTGCCTCTTCGCTAAAGCAATTGACCAACTTCTAAAATACATCCTAACACACAGAAATACAGCTCCACGCCTTGAGGAATCATCAGTCATCATGTGTTGCAGTGGACACAGAGATCGGAGCACTGCATGAGCATGAAACATGAGCCTCGGACCCAGAAATCCATATCCATTATCGTTGCATGCATGCTTTTCATTTGCACCAGGGCCGTATTGATTTCCCTCCCATTTCTCAGCTTTAAACAAGGTGTAAAAGCATGTTTTCTCTTTTGCTGCGGTTAAATTCATCATAATTGAGATTGTATGTGGATAGACTGTCAGGCGGTGATAAACACCAACATGTACGTAAAACTCAGTGAACTCAGTAGCTTTTGATAATTTTGATAATTTAGTTGCATTAAACATTGGTGACTTGTTTTTATTTAAACTCAGTCATAAACATTTATTGTACTGGAACTAATATTCAGACCAGTGCATGAACTATTACAAATAGGTTTTATAACAAATGTTCTTTCCTGACTGTCCTCCTCTATTACTAATGTAAAGCTGAGCAAAATTATAAGTAACTGTGATAAATTGTTAATACCTAAAATTTTTACACTTTACCTTTAACTTTATAGTAAGTTTTAAATGTTTTAGGGGAAATGTGAAAATTTTTTTAATTTGCTTCACAAATGAACCAAAACATATATGAAAACATTAAGATTAATGGCCCACTCAGCCCACGTTTCTCTCCATCTTTCATACACACACACATCCCTACCCGCACACCCACACACCCACACACACTTTTTGCATTTATTTGAAATGTCAGCCTGACAGAAAGCATGTAGAATAGTTGTGCATGGAAAAGGGATGGATGGAAACCTCCATCCATTTGGGGACAGAAACCCTGGTTGCGTAACTCTTGCCTCGTTCAAAACCCTGTTATAATGCGATAAAATACATGACACTTTTGTATGCAGTTTAAAGTATTCCCCTCCCAAAACCTTTTGTAACACATGGTTTAGACAGACATCTCTGTTCTCTTTGTCTGCTGTGTGTGCAAAAAAAAAACAAAAAAACTGACACTGCAATGCCAGATATGCAAGAGCTGTAGCTCTCCTTCTCGAACAGTCTGTCACAGATGACTCACTCCCAAATGTCCCGACCAGACTTGAGTCGATCACAGTCAATTAAATGCTCCTCTTCTGAGAATCCAGCCCCTATTCTCATCATACCTCCCTCCGAGTTTGATAATCAGACAGCGGCAAACTCAAAATTCAGCTGGTTTTATCAGTTTTCATCAAGCTGTGACTACATTCAAGTCATTGCACTTTGTTGCAGTTTATTTACAGGTAAATTTAGTTAAGACATGTTGGCATGATGGGTATGATTCCCATATAGAAAGTCTTACTTAAGATGCATTTCTTTATCCATTGTTGACTGATTATAAGGTGTACAAATAAAAAGGTTCTTAAAACAAGAATTTGGTGCACTCGATTAATTGTATTGTTGATTTTGTCTGTTCAGACAGAATTATGCAACTAGAAAAATGCCAAACAAATATTTAGTTAAATAATAATTAGCAGTTTATATGCAGACAACAATATTTTATCGCTAATCTTTAAGCCTCTGGGGTTATTCTAGCTGGATAGTTGACTAGTTTTCATGGAATACTTGGAAGAATGGATTTAAGCTATTGTCTGCAGTGTTTAGGTCAGGGCTTTGGGAAGGCTTTGCCTCAATACTGATGTTAACCTTCTTTATAGTTTCAAAAATCCAATTTAGGTGTATTGAAGACAATTTTTCTGAGGAAACACAAAGTTTTTTTCCAGGGAAAATAATCTGGTTGGGAAGGAACAATTCAGGAATATGAGCTAACTCATTCTAGAAATAAAATAAATCTAATTTATTCCAATTCAGTCAGACGCAGATTAAGTTACACGGAGTTCCGTCAGATCCAAATGATAACAATCAATCAAATGCAGAATTCCCATAATAACCACTTACAAATAGGATTTTTTTGGTTTTGTTTTTCTTGGGAGATGGAGTCGAGAGATTAGGTTTATGTTTCTGTTCATACGACTAATTTGCTGATTTAAATGGAAGAAAATAATGGGATGTAAAATAAAACAACAATGTTAAAAATGCCTGGGACACAAAATTTCCTCCTTTAAGCCCTGCACTGGATGTTTTTCAGTCACCCTGCACTGCAGCCCAGACGAGCTCAGCACTACACATGGCACCCTGCCCTGTTTATCCTCTTACAGTGATCCTCGTGAGGCGTAAAGGTTTTAATTAGTTAACCACAGCCTTTTTAGAATATCAGCCATTATCTGCCATTACCAAGTGAGCCAAACAGCTGCAGTAGCTCCACAATATAAGTCTGCAAGCAAGGCTGACGGTCATCCACATTCTAACTGTGACATGCTTTATCACTAACTGCAGTTCAAAATGCTCTTTCATGCCCATCTGTTTGTTCACAGTTGCCTGCTACACACCATCCTTATCTTGTTTGTCTTTGACGAGAAAATAGCTTTTCTTAGCAGTGATTGTTCAGCAGTAAGTACTCGGCTTGTCAGATCCCATCACAAGCGTTTGATTTGAGCCGCATCGACCCTGATTGCAGCGCTGGGCAAAGCGGCTCCATTCAGATAGAAAGAGGACACAGCACAGTTTTTTTTTTCTTTTCCCTGCCAAAACTGCAGCCTTCGGATCTCTTTCACTGGCTCTATGAATATGAGCGTGTCAATACAGTCACTGCAGACAGCTGCATATGCCCCTGTGGCTTGGTTCCTGCCCGACTGAATCGATTCAGGCTCTGTTTATCTCATTAGCTTGTAGCATGTCATAAATCACACAATGACATTTTGTTTCAGGCCTGCAGCCTGCTGTGTAATAAGACTCAAATCCTCCCCTCAATGTGAACATTAGTCTGTCTACAGTTTTGCTCAGTGATGATGCAACACTGAGCTGATTGTAACTAAGCGCAGCCTCTTGGCATACATCCCACTGATGCTGTTTCACCCACTGACTTCGTGTCCTCAGAGACTGGAGATAGAGGACACCCTTCTGTGGTCTGCACATATTCATAGAGTCGAAGAATTAACTCATCAACAAAGAATTTAAAAACGGCTCATCAGTCTAGGATAAATTATTGAGATGTTAAATTGTGTGATTTGGTTCAGCATTGTAAATTTAAGGAAAGCCACCAAAAAATATTAATAATCATGGTAAAATAAAAAGAGGTTCAGGATCAAAGCAGATTAATTTTAAACATCAGGGACAACAGCTGTCTAAAGTCTCAATCAGGACCACTGAGTTCTGCCTTAGGCCCACCATCGAATTCTGCATCTCACAACACGGCTTCACATTGCCAGAGTCCACTTGTGGTTAACCACCCCATCATTATGTTGCACAGACATTCATTACACAAACTTAGATTCTGAGATGGCATTGTTCAATGAATATCTACTCAGCATAATATGCATTAATGAATTGTAACAATTCTAATAAAATATTTACCCCATTTTCTCTGCTTTACTAAATGGAGACAGCCATAAAGAAGAAAACGCCTCCCCCAAGTATCTTATGGGAACAAAAGACAAAAGTACTATTTCAGTGTCTGTCTCGCCCTTGTTTTAAGAGGATAAAGTACAGCAGGTCCCTTAAGGCCAGTTTATTTATATGTTAAAAGAAGAACAAACTAGATAAGATATTTAAAATCACTTGCCTTATAGGGAAATCACTATAATCCGGTATCATACAAAATTATCAATGTCCTTTGACCTTTTTTTCTATTTTGTCACATTATGGCTCTTACTTTATCTGTTTTTATTGGAATTTAATGTGATGCCCAAAAAACCATTATCTGTAGGATGATTGCAAAGTTGAATGAAACTAGTTTTATAAGTTTTCCTAGACTTTCAAACAGCAAGTCTAGTAGCATGTCAATGTAATGTGGTGTTTTCAGGGTGATGTACAGTGTTAGTTTTTTTTTACCATAGTGTTTTACCCGTCAGCCGAGATGCCACCCTGGGCAGTTGCCCATGTCGCCCATATCAGAAATCGTCACTGAACCTTTGAGTTTAGGTGAGAAACAATTTCTTGGGAAGTTAGCAGTGTTGCTATAGACTTTTTAGTTTTTGTTAAATTGGAAATCTTTTTACATTTTATAATAATGTGCTCCAAAAAACCTTCACGTAGCAGCTTATAGACACAGCCGGTGGGCTCTAGGATTGTACTCAGGGAAAGAGAGCTTAATGCATGCCAAACTTTACAGACTGGATTTTTTTTTCTCTAGGTTTTTGTGCCCTTACTCACAAAGAACAGACAAAGAAGGGGAAGCAATGTGCAGCCATGGACCCAAAATTTTAAAAATATTGACACTTTTCTTCCTAGTTGTGCACTACTTTGTGCATATATTTACAGGTTTATTCTCAAAATATACGATTTCTAACGGCTTATATTTCTTATAGTATATACTGTATATGAGCTACTTAATCAAATGCATGGGAAGCATTGGAAAACCCCCCGCTGTCTTCTCTGTACATATATTTAATGCTACTTAACAGTTTTATTAAGTTTGCACACTAGTGCTAAAGGCTGCTGGGAGAATCGCCTTAGGCTGCAACAACTCAACCTTTCAAAACAACTGACTACAGATATACCAATTAACACAAACCTGACTGACCTCAAAGCAAATGTTACACTCAAAATTGCAGAGTGAAAAATAAAATACTTGATCTAATTTTGATGTTTATTTTGCAAAATGAAACTGAACAGTGAACTCAAGAAAACAACTGTAGAGGTAAATGTGTTTCAATGAATGGTTGGTGCCAACTCTAGATTTTTAACAAATGGACAGACTTTGAATAGGATCAAATCCTGCGTCTTAATTGCCACTAAATTGACCAGGATTTTTGGTTAGATGTTCAAAATCCTGACACAGTGCAAAAAATATTACTCTTTATTTGAAATTAAGATATATTTTCACAACTGGTGTCAAGAAAATCCGAGCTCATCCCACTTCCCCATGCTGGAGATTTTAGTTTAACAGTAATAATAAATAAAGTTATCTTTAAAATGAATCACTCAAGTGATATCAAGGCCCAACAGTAGACTTAAGTGTCAATAAAATAAATCTAGTTGTGTGTGTTGTTTTTGTCTCATGCAAACTTTGCTTTAATTCTACTTTTTTCTATCTAAGCATAAGAAATCATAGTCAGTCAGAAAGAGTCATTAAACAGGAAAAGCAGGTTTCCTGGAAAAAGAGGAAGTAAGTTTCCAGCCTGCAGATTTATAAAAATAGCTGAGACTACTCCTTATTTTAAAGCATGAAAGTTTGAATGAAATCTAAACATTTTGAGTAATTTGATAAGATTCAAAGTAAAATACTTATATTAATATTGGTTTACTTGTAATAATACTTACACGTACATTTGTGAGAACACTTACAAGAAAAACAAGTAACTGTAACTTTGGTATAAAATAATTAGAATCATGGATTATTCTTGGTTTCTTTTCAGAAAACATCTGTAATAACTCACATTAAGATTATAATAAGAATAATTAATAAGTTATGGTTATAAAATTATAAATGAATGCTAAATCAGAGAAGCTAAAGAAAATAAATGTGATATAAATGTGATTTTGACATTAAACTTGAAATGGTGTAAAAAGGTGTAACTGCAATTAAACATCACTGATATGTTGGAGGTAGAGAGTAGGTGAAAGGTTGTGCAGGCAAGGGACACAGGAGGTTGAGCAACCCTGAGACATTGGCACAGACATCATGACATGATGTCTCTTAAGACAGTGACGGATATGAGATCATCTGTCTAAGCAGACAGATAAACCCTATAAAAGGTGGGTGCAAAAGAGGAACCTTTCGTTGGATCCTCCGGGCAGCTTCGAGCCAAGATCGAGATGGACAAAGAACTCTGCAGCTGAAGAAGAGCCGGGGCCACAGAGCCGGAGACTGTCCTGTGCATGCATGGGGACCAACCCGTCAGGCCCACAATCTGTGGCTTCGAATCGCACTTCTCTCATCGGCTGGGTTCTGACCCCAAAGACAAAGATGAAGACAAAGGCAAAGACAAAGAAGAAGAACTGGTGCCTTTTTTCCTGCCAGCACCAAGTCCTGTGTGACCTCACCATCCATGCGGAGAAGAAGTTCATCGGACCTACAGAGATCCCTGCCTTCGTCGATCGTCTTCCTCCTCCTGCTGCAGCACCTTCTTCATCATCAAGCCAGGTCTCGGGTTCGAAACGCCAGGCTCCGTCCGTCTCGCTCTAAGGTTCCTTTTTTAGTTCTCAGTGTCAGCAGTAGGGAAAGATAGACTAGATGACTGATTTTACTTATTTGATTATTTCTGCTACTGAATTAAGCTGTACTGACCCTTGCAAAAATGCCTTACTAATAAAATATTTAGCATAAAGAAAATCTAAAAGATGTTGTGGACATTCAGTTAATGAGTCACCTTAAAGTTCTTTGATGGTTGTAAAATAGCTGTGATGTTTGATTCTGGAGAGGAAGAGGTGGAAAATGTTTTATAGGTTGCTGGTAGCCCATATTTAAAACATCATCCTTGGGACTCGACCGAGTCACTAAAACCTACCTGGTTCAATAACAAATGCACGTTGTAAAATAGAGAACGAGCGACCGTTAACAGGTGTGCTCTGTGAAACTAGTTGGCTGTAGGCTGCTCAGTCTGGCTAATTCACAGGGGGAAGAAGGGTGGGACACCTGGATGTAGGTCGTCAGATAACCAGGCGAATCGTTTCTCGAAACCAGCTTAAACAGAGTTTACTTCAGTTCTGGACAGGGTAAATCCCAGCAGATTTAGGAAACTCAATTAACCCGTTAGAAGGAGAGCTGGTAGCACATCTCCCCTCTCAGAAGAGGAAGTACGAGAGTGAGAGAGTAGAGACAGAAAGGAGGGGGGGGGTGTTGCGCAACAACACTGGCATTTCATGTTTGATCTAACTGTGAGCTATGTCCTCCAAAAATAAGTAGGGGTATATTCTTTTTACATTGTGCAGTGTTGTGGCATATCTGGCCATCATATCTCTTCTGTTTGAAAATCAAAGTCTGCTTTAATTAGTAAAATTACAGAATAAATAGCTTTTGGCTCCTCATAGGCATGAAGAATTGTGAACGAGTGTATA
Source organism: Xiphophorus couchianus (assembly GCF_001444195.1). NCBI lineage: Eukaryota > Metazoa > Chordata > Actinopteri > Cyprinodontiformes > Poeciliidae > Xiphophorus > Xiphophorus couchianus. Next base: position 13,044,901 of record NC_040245.1, on the reverse strand, counting down.
AATATGGAAGAAGGTTCAAACTATAACACTATTACGAGCTGCTTTTGTTTTGCTCGTTTTTAGACTGCATAATTTATGAAAATGAAAAATTAAATATGGGATGGGAAAATAAAAAAATTATGACAATAAAGGCAATGTGACCTATTTTGAGTCTAGCTTATTCAGAACACTCAATTGGTAAAGGAACCCTCATGAAATCATTATGGACATGAACAGTCTCAGCTCTTTATTTTCTATCTACAAATTTAGAGTTTGTTCACTGTAATTAATTCCTGTATAGTCAAGAAGCTTACCAAATTAATGCTGGTGCAAAACAGGTCAGACTCACAGCTCCACTGCTCTTATTAAACTATTAATTAAAGTCCAAATGCAGAGAGGCGGTAAATGAGTGCGCTAGCTGCTCCAGCAGGTCACCTTGTCCTTTAAATGTTTTGACTGTCAGCCAATCGTAAAAACAAGTTGGATTTTTGACAGAAACACACAGCAAATATCATTAAAGAGATCCGGAGAGTGGCAAAGCAATCTGAAGAAAATTTTTGTAGTAAATAAGTTTGACAAAAATTATCATACTGGTTTACCTTGGTAACAGCAGCGTTACCAAGAGTTTCTCTGTATTTTTCACGGGACACTTTGTGGCTCAGACATGCAACGCTGGGAGAGAGATAGAATTGGCACATTCTTTAAATGAAACACCAGTAGGAAGAACAAAAGCAACGACCTTCAGTAAAAGGGTTGTCATTATTTACTCCAAAGTTTGCGATCTAGCGCCACTTGACGTCTCTGAGCTTACCTCTTTGCACAGGAACTTCTTTTGCAGGCTTCTGCAACTCACACAGCAGCGTGTGTTTACATTTCTGAGCAGCCTCTCTTTCTAATTTCAGTGTTTGACAGGAGATGGATCATTTGGGGTCACACAATGACCTAATTTAACTGCATAATGCAATTCAAATAGGTTCTCCTCCCCCCTTTGCTTTGACACATTCCCTTCATTATTTGCACTAAGTTGAATGTTGCTGTTTTGGTTTTGTTAGTTTGGATATGTAAATATCCTATGCATCACTATTTAATCTGTTTTTTTTTTTTCATTCTGCAAATAAGTGTGCGCTCCACGCATTCAGTCTTAAAAGTCACCAGTGCTATGTATGTGCATAAATCTTAGTTTTTTTTATCTATATATGTAAATGGATGTTTAAGCATTAAACATAAATTAATTATAAAAAAACAAAAACCATACTTTTATTTCTATGTATTTTTGATGGATTTGAGAATCAAATCTCATCTAGAGAAAAAGTTAAGAACTGAGGCACTACTGCTGGTGTGATATGCAAAAGGCATAATATAATGTTCATTGCTGTGAATAATCACTTGGTTTATTAGATCTTCAAACCATGAACTAAAGTAAAAGCAATTGGACAGTGAATGGCCTCATAGTCAGTCATGCCTATAGGCGGTTTTGCCTGAAGTCTTTCCCAGAGCCTTTACACCCATTTTAATGAAATCACAAGCCACATTGCCCAGATTTTTTTTTTTCAAATTTCCTGGCAGCCTTTTAACATTTTACAGGGTGTGTAGCAATAAACAGCAGCTCAGTCAAGAGGTATGCGATACACCCGATTATATGACCTCAGCTTTAAATGACAAGTCATGCGAGTTTTCCCGTTCAGTTCAGACATGATTCATGTCGGACAAACATCCTGTTTGTTATTAACTCTGGAGATTAAGATCAGCAGAAAATGAGATTGCTTTTGTTGATGAATTCACAAGCCTGGCAGCACCATTAGCGCTAACAATGGATCCGCAAGATACATCAAAGCTCTGCTTAATGATGAGCAAGTTGTTCGCAGGAGATAGCGCGGCATGTCAGCCTTCGTGCCATACATCGTGAAAACAAAAGCAAAGAATCAGAGGCAACACTGGTGAAATATCAAGTTGATAAATGTAATTTGTGCAATCAGAAATGGGTTTCTTCCCAGAGAGGGCAAAGAGTGTTTTCCAAAGTTTGATTAAGTAAGATTACTTGTTTGTTTGCTAATTTTTGTTGTGTTACAATGTTTAAGTATCTTCTGTGGAATAGACTTATGACATTCAGTCTGATTATGCAGAAATAATGGGGTAATGCTGAAAACCCGATACATCCACAGCATCAGTCAGTGGAGGCTCATTTAATTTGCAGGAATGACTGAAATAAATGCAGTCAACTTTACAATTAGAACATATTAGTGTGTCAAATCAATTCTACTATAAAAGACTTACTTCCTTTAAGCTGGCTACAATTGACCTGTTCTTGTTCTACACTTCACACACAATGGTAATTTACCCACATAGTTCAAGGAGAGATGCATGTAGTTGTTCACGCTTTCAAAAACTTTGATCTTCACCTCATTGTAAGGTGAGGCATTCTCTACATGATCCGTTTAACTGAGAAAGACATCAGCACTCTAAGAAATCTAAAGCGCACTGGACCATAACCTGGATCGCAACTCCTCAAAATGCATGGTGTCTCCTTACACTTTTATTATTATTTTTTTTTTACTTGGATACAACCAAAAATAAATAAATAGTGGCCATCTTAAGCGTATGTGACTAAATTTTAAATAAAACAAACAATAACCTTTTTTTTAACCAGATAAGAACCTTGTTGAGATCTACGATCTCTTTGCCAAGAGGAACCTGGCAAGATAGCTGCACCATCTCAAATAGTGTTGATATAATTTTCATAACTGTAATAATCAGTATGTCATTATTTTAGCAGCTGTAATGTTTTTAAAAAAGCAACACTATTTTGTTTTAAATTTTAACAGAAAAAGGTGCTTAGAATTTTACTCACATGAATGGTGACTAATTATGACTTACTTGTATGTGATTCATCAAATTTAACTCAATCTGTCAACATAGTTACATAGAACCTCTGCCATGACTGGGTGAGACCCATAAATTTGTGTATTTGTTCATTGAACAACTCTAGTTAATGTTGCTCTGGCAAGTGGAATAATCTCCCAACCTCTTTATAGAGCAGTTCTTTCCTCTGCAGAGGTGCACCAACACTTGTTCTCATTAAAGCTGCGGATTTAGGACAAAATCCTCAAGGATTTTCTCAAAAGAGTAATTTAGGGAGCTTGTTTGTGCCTCAGACCTCGTACTCTTTTTCCTTGATCAGCACAGTGTTTCCCTATCTGCCTGTAATTGCAGTTGCTACCCGTGCATCAAGGTGAATGTTCACCAAACTCATAAAAGTGTTTAAGCTTTGGAAGATTCATTATCGCTTTCAATTATATTTGCCTCCTATTGTAACCAGAGCTACACTAAGAAATCACCTGAGTTGGAATATATTCAATTTGACTGACTGGTGAGGGAATATTCTGAAACTCTGACTCTATCGGGATTATTTTCTTGCCTGTCATCTCTGCCTCAGTGTTGGCTGATACAGCAAAAATTACCCCAAAAATATCTCGGGTAACGCATTGAGTTTCACTACCACTACTATTATAACAGCTGTGGTATGCGCCGCCCCTATGCTCTACTTCCGCATAGGGGCGAAGCCAGTGTCATGTCAGTTACTATTCTGCAGTCAAAACTAACACGCCTGCGGTATTCACCACCACTGTCTGGTCACATTATCTTCACATGGTTAAGGGTGTCAGTAGGTGAATACCTCTGTCATCATGTGAAATTATCATCTCCTTCTGACACCTTCTGTTGTGCAGGACATATTAAACTAAATCTATGGCCTCACAGTCAGATAAATGCAACACCTCCTCCTGCTGGGTTTAACACAATGCCAAAGACACAAACTGTGCCAGTTCTGTTACTGTGATTATAGTTTAAATTCATTTTTCTTTGAAGGACGGACAGGAACTCTTTCATTTTACTTGTGTATGTTATATGATTGTGTAACAGGTGGCATCAATAAATTTCCAGGAGTCATTCAGTCAGGTTTCAATGAGATTTTTTTATTCTGGGGGAGAAGAGTAAAAACAAATCAACCTCCTCTCCAACTCCCTCTCCCTGCACTCCAGCCCCACAGCAGCGCGGAACAACGCTGAGTACTAACATTTCTTTTTCTCAGATTCAACAAAAGTCAACAACAAAAAAAAAAAAGAAATCATCTCACAAAAATCATAAACTAAAAACAAGAGGAGAAAAAGGCCACCTGGTGGCCACAACAATGCAATACAGTGGGACAGGGTTAAATAAACATATAACTTAAAATAAAAACACATACCTGGGGGAGAAGAGTAAAAACAAATCAGCCTCCTCTCCAACTCCCTCTCCCTGCACTCCAGCCCTAAATGTGAAAATAAAAACGATATTCAACTGAGCTGTGCTAGACTAGCACCAGTTGTTCGCGCCAAAATAAAAAAAAGGAAATTATAATAAAACTGTTTATAAAAACCCACAATGACTGTCAAAACTGAAAAACAACACACTAACAAACAATAATAAACAACATATGGTAGAGACCTCAACATGAACAACATCCATACAGAAAAACAAACATATATCGCAACAGCAAACTTTCCTCTGACTTGCCCACAGCAGCGCGGAAGCTGTGAGGGAAAAGGGGGAAAAGGAGGAACTATGAGGCCTGGAATGAACTACGGAAGCCCAGGAGATACAAACGAGTGCAGAAGGGCGATCCCCGCAGGCAAAAACAACAAATAAAAATAACTGAATAAGATAAAATTCACAAATTCTCAATATAAAATGAATTAGATATATTAATTAAAAAAGCACATTTGTAACTCTCTTACAATTGTAACATGACAAAATATGTGAAAATTGTCCAGACAGATATCAGAGGAGGGGTCTGTTTACTACTCTTTTCTTTGTCTGTATGAGGCCCGTTTTGGGGGGTAAAGCTTGGAGTTTAGATAAGAGTTTTACATTTGTTGTTTTTGTGCCTGTAGACTGCTTGAATCTGTGTCATGTACATGTGATTACACATACCAAATGCCCCCAGTAGCATCTTCAAGCTTTTTCCTAATCTTCAGCAAGGCCTGATAAATGCGAGCAAAACAAGCGATTCCACACTGCCAGCTTGTCTGTAAGACGCCTCTTTTACAACACAGTAGCACCACCCCAAGGGATCATTGGTTAACCTCAAACACACATAGGGAGATTATACTAAAACATTTCATTAAGAAAAAGGGAAACCATTATAAATCATCCAGCAATAGTAGCTGAATATTTCTCATGAGCCTTAGTGTTATAGATGTAAAACTAAATATTGTATTGTTTCATGCATCTACCTGTTTAGGAGGTGATGAGCAGGATGAGTCATTTCAACAATACTATGTAGGCAATCTGAACCCTCTCCAGTTTGCCTACAGGGTAAAACGAGGCGTGGAGGATGCAAGCTCAACTATTTTAAACATAGTGATAACAAACATGGACTCTGCAGTACCAAATACCCAGATTTTATTTATGGACTTCTCCTCTGCTTTTAATACTGTAAACATTAGCACTCTGTTGCATTGCCTCCAGAGCCTACAGATCCATTGAAGTTTGATCTTATTGATAAAAGCGTACTTTTTAAAGTACGCTTTTTCAAATGGTTTTTCAAATGCACCGCTCACACATTCTCCCTGGCTCTCTGCTATGCTACAGCTGGTTCACCATAACATAACCTGCCACGATTGCTCAGACTAGTCTCATCTGTCTCACTGTCACAACATGTTGACTTTTTGAATAAATGTGAAAAAACATATATTTGTAATAGTTACATATTGTGGCTGTAAGTCAAGTAAAATGGCTTTGATTACAGGCTTCCAACAAGGTTATGTTTTATCCCCCATCCGGTTCTTTGTCTGTATTAATAGCATTACTTTTAACAGGGAGCCTTTTTAAATATACTGATGTACCTTGGTGGCACACATGGACAGCAGGGGTCTCTCACCCAGGATCAACTGGCTGTCCATGACCTGGTCACTTAACTCCAGCACAAAGACAAATAAGTTGTGCTGTGTCAGACCAGTGCTTTTTAAGCCTCTGATTATTCAGGGAAAGTAGGTTTTCCAGGTAGAGTCCTTTCAGTATCTAGGAAGACAGACGAACAACTATCTGTCCTTCCAAACATACTCTGATATAATTTATGATAAAACCCTCCAGCACTCCAACATTTAAGGAAGCTGCAACATTTTGACGTTGGCAAAAAAAAAAAATTAATCATGATTTATCACTCAGTTATAGATTCCAAATAATTGACTCATCACAAACTTCTCTGTCCTATCCTGTGATCAGGAAAGCCATTCTGATCACCGAGGAACCGTCACATCCCATCCTTCACTCCTCCCATCAGACGGGAGTTACAAGCTTCCACTGGCCAGGGAAGCAAAATACAAAAAAGAAAATCATTCATCCAAACCACAATTATAGCCAAAAATAGCAGAGGCATTTATTTACACGTTTATAATTTTTATCTTCTATATTTGTCTCTGTTCTCGGTTCTCTTACTGCTGTTTTCCATCAGTCTAATTACTCTTCTTACTGGGTGGCTAAGGGATGGATCATGCAAAATGAAGTTCATAGATTTTTTTTTTAAACATGCATACTTGTTATGAAATTATATCAGCTCTGCCACTACAGGATCGCTACATGGAGCTCCATCCTGCACATATGCACATGTGGGCACATAAGGCATGGACAGATTTTCTCATAAAAGCATTTTTAAAGAACTAAAGTCCAAATCAACATTTGGATGCTTTCTTTAGGTTTTGGTGCAAATTATATTTTTATGTAAACTTGTTTAATTCTGCAGTATTATGCCTAAAACTGTATTAGTACTGCCCTCTTTGGGTTGAACGGTGGCTACTGCAGTTTAATTTTCCTATTGGTTAGAACAGTACAGCTTGGTTCACAGCCCCACTTTCAGGTAAAAAACTGTCTCACTCAGACACATACACATGGCAAGTCAGAAGTTGAAATTATGGCCGTCGATCAACAGCATTTTTCATGTTTGTACAAATATGATTCAGTTGCGATGTGAACATGGAGTGGAATGAGTCTCTTCTCTGCTATGACTGCAAGTGGGATATACTGCAGGATGACTGTGAAACTGACCACAGTGCTTAAGAAGCAGGAGGGACTCGTGGCAGCATTCGCTTCTCCCGCAGGACTGCTGCTACAGGGCGATTGGTGCTATGTGTTGTTGCCAAAATCTCCAATAACATGGAATAAGGTTCCCAGATTTGTCACTAGTTGCTTTTTGAAATAAAAATATTGCTATGTACAGTGACAAATGGCTAAGTCCACAGCTGCATGCAGACAGACTGAGTAGATATTTTCTGTCAGATGCCCTCCTTGATACAACCCCTCCTGATTATCTCTGGGAAAGGACGGGGATTCAAACTAGGAACCTCTGTGATCACCTGCTATACCCCCCGAGCCACTGCCGCAGAGTGAGAAGTGTGTTGAAGAAACACAGTGCAGGCTAGCTAACATACAAATAGGCCAGTTATTTCTTAGTAATATCACTATGTTACACTTCCGGTGTTACTCTAGGTAGAATAATATCAAGAAACAACATTAATGATATTCTGCACCATAAACAAGTTAAATTAAAGACTAGTATTTAATACTTGTACGCAAATTAAACTAGTATTTTCACCATGTTTTGCTATAGTGTTTTTCAATTTTGTACAGTGGAGATTTAATGTTCCAATATGATCTGCGAAGTTGAATGTGCTGGCAGCATACACAGGTCTTTATGGGCCCCATTGTTGTTGTTATTGCTGTTGTTTTGTTATTCATTTAAACACTGCACATAAAAAAACATAATTACAAATTCTAAGTGATGTTCTTTTTTGTGAAGAACATCACCAAAAAAAGTGGCTTTCAAGTGTATATATCTAAAAGTTAGTGCTTTTGCTAAAGGACATCCTTTGTGCAACTTTAATGCTTTCTGCTATTATCCCTCTTAGATAGCATACCTTTCTCATACTATAATCCTCACCTTTCAAACTCAATTTCCCATTTACGCGAACAGCGGTGGCCTGCAGAGCAATCAAATCTGACAATCTTCCAGAAATTGCTGAAACAAGGCAAGGCGAATTCAACAGATCCAGCAGTTTGTAGGGAGTTGAGCATCTAATTACCTGGTGATGCTGGTCACTCCAAGCAGCACCAGGCGGCTGTGATGAACCTCAGGCAAACAACTGTTGTCCCTGGAGAGAAAGGAAACTGCTGCAGAGACGACTGAGAGTCTCTGCCAGCCAGAGTGTGTGGAGCGCAGTTTATTCTAATTCCTCTGCAGGACATTAATGAGCCACAATAGTGGCTGTTTTAATGGGCAGCCAGACAGATTTTTAAGAGCCTGGTGGTTTGTAATCCAGTGAGGTACTGTTGCACTGCTGCAAGGCTGAAAACATTTGTTCTTAGTAGACATTTTGCTTTACTCTTGTGTTTAGACCAGGTAGTACAAAGAGCATGTGCCCAGTGTGTTTTATAACAGTCCTCTGGCAAAATTATGCCCAAACAAAGCCATTAAATTGATATTAATTAAACACATCCTAACAAGGCCTATGGCACCATAAACCAGAGGGACTTAATAAATTCACCAATGAAAAGCAAACAATCTTTACCTATATTTAGAATTTGTCTGCTTCTTGTGTTTAGTTTTGCTTCACGCGACAGCAATCAAATAAGTCTCAATTCTTACAATTCAGAAATGTGAAAAGTATTTTTTCAGTCTAGTGAGTGAAGACATTTATAGCATAAAGTATTCATCTTCACTGACATCTTGGTTCACTGTAAAAATCCTTCCTTTATTTTCTCACAGCTTATCGTGCAAACTCCTGGAGTTCAAAACTCTAAAACACAAAAACTTTATAGATTTATAGATATTTATGCTTAAATAGGCGGCCTGCGTGGAAATAGATGCTAACATTAAAATGTCAATTCTATGTGCTTGCCTGTTTTCTCCACTTCCATACATCTATATATACAGTATATATATGTATATACAGTATATATACAGTATATACATTTATATATATGTCTCACCTACTAACAAGAGCTATGATGTCAACACATTAAGTGTTGTCACTGCACCTGTCAGGGGTTACTATGCCTTAATATTGTATTTTGTAACTACTTATTCATCCTATGTTTTCATCCTGAATGAAAACAATTTTTCTTGTAATTCTCTCAATTTAGTGAATCATTTTAAGAATACCTATATGCAGACGTTCAGTAGGCGGCCTGTTTCAAACGCAAACACGAAAATATTTTAACTAAATGGACAAAAGCCGCACCTAACTAGATACTGTACTGAACACTCTAACACTAGTCGTTTATTGCTTTCTGTCTACTGTGGCTGATAAAAGCCCACCTATTCTTCTTGTCTCTTACATTTGCCCTGCTGGTACAGAAGATGGACGACTCCACAGCTAAATCTGCAGAGATGCTCAGATGCTTTCAAAGAGAAACCTCCACCACACATACACAAAAAGACTTCAAACGGAGATGAATTCAGCCTGGTGAAGTATATTTTCAGAACCTGCATCTGTGAGTTGTCCGTGTAGGTAGACATGGTTCACCTGCGCCCACATGCTTCTGAAACAACTGCACTGTTGCCGATAGCTAGCAAAACATTTGTTTAGTCTCACCCCTGTGTCCTGTCAGATCTCATACATATCATTACACCAAGAAATGATGTGTGAAATGATGACTGCATGGAACATGCTGAAGGAAAATCCTCCACCTGCATTCACAATCAAGTTCACCTATACAAAGAAATAATGACAGCTACTATTATCCACTCAATATTTCTTTCTCAGCATAGTGTGGGTTATATATATGCTTTAAAGTCTTTGTATCAAGCTGTTTCAATCCATTTAATCCAAAAAAGGTGCTATAAATGTGAAACTGCCTCACATTTTTGTCCCTGCTATTAGCTTCAAAGCTTTTGTTATGTAAAGTCGTATCTTTATTCTCAAAAATTGCCAATTAGCTTATTCATAGTTATGATCAAATTGGATTGTAAGTAATTAAAAATCTTATAGTCTAAATGACTGAATTGTTTCTCCCCTTGTCTCAGATTCTCTCCAGTCGATTTTTTGCCAATCGGCAAACAGAAGGAGAAGTTGTGAAAGGTGACGTTGATTTTGTACGCTGCTTTACATTTGTAATCTGTCTGTAGTTTTAGCAATGGCAGTGGAGGAAGTGAACAAAGCTGTTGTGTCCATGTTGGCCACACTTCCAAATATTGAATTAACATTTTCAGCTGCTTCATTCACATCTGTATTTCTTTCCAACAGTGGAGGATGGTTGTTTACAATGCAGGCAATTTCCGGAAAGCTTCTTAGCGTCAAACTGGCGCTTTGCATACATCACGACCAAATGTTAGTGATTATTTAAAACTTCTACACAGTCCACACCTCCAGGGAGCAATCGTTTCTCTATAGCTAAGCCCAGACTCTCTCTATGACACAAAGTGTAGAGAGAGATGCCTGGTTTTAACCAGGCTAGATTTGAACTACATTATTAATTAATACATTATTACAAATAGTAAATCCACAACTAAAGTTATCTTAAATTTTATTACATTAAACAAATATAATTACAAACTCGTATATGTGCAGCTATGTATAGTTTGTAATTCTGACCTGTCAGCACTCGGCTCGCTCCGCCAGAATAAGGGGTGCAACCTTGAACTGAGAGTGAAAAGACAAGCTGCCCATCTCCATAAATGAGATCTATCCTCCTTGCTGACCTAGCTGGACGAAGCAGAAACAGAATATGTACCCAGGGTCAAAAAGTGCAGTGCAGAGCCATGCCAGAGAAACAGCTGGGAACATGAACAGCATTGCAGTGTTGCTGCACTTTGCTGTACAGGCTAAAAAAGCTAAGGCCAGGTGTTGTTTTGTTGTGTTAGCTCAGTGTTAGTGGCTGAATATAAACCATTACGTCTTGTGCTGCGTTTCTTAGTGTAGATTAATTGGGACATGGCAGCAAACAAAAATAAATTTGATTCATTCCTCCAGATTATATCACAGATATACACTCATCTCTACTTCATTGACTGAACATGAAGGAGATAACATATTTATTAATCATTTAGAAAATAAAGCTGATTTTAAATGATGAATTATTCAAAAATAGTTTATATCTTTGAACTGGCTTAATGACTGCAGGTTACTCTGAAGGTTTGGTGACAAATCTCAACTAATGACCCATCTACCAACTTTCATTCTTGACAGTTGGTATGAGGATTCTTTGAGCTATCCCTGTGTTTCGTTTCTGTAAAACAAGGTGCTGATAACAGCCATAACATATCAACTCTGGTATCATTGTTCAAAAGAATTCTTCTTATAGAGAAAGAAAAATATTCCCTTCAAAGCACTTTAAAATAGGACATACTAGTTCACTAATTTAGCTGTAATATATAACCTGTAGTGTCTGAATTGTAGCTTTTAGGTCTCTATTCACGGTTTAAATAAGGAATAAATTGTCTGGAACATTCACTCCTGGGAAATCTTGAGTGTTTTTAAATTGTTTCCACTGGTAAAAAAAAAAAATCTTCCTCACTGGAATAATGAATTTTAAATATTTTTCAAACATTCTTTCTATACTTCCCACATGAATTGGGTTAAGATCATTGCTGATGATTTTCCATCCCGGCATTGTACTTACATTTACCTGTCTGCTCCAGGTCAACAAATAGCAAAAGCTGCTTTAATAAGGCTGGTCTCACTTGCTGATTATCAAACAAACAAGAGCACTTGATAAAAAATACACCTACCTGCAAATTTCACTCTTAAATACAAGCGCTTCAGCATTTTTATGACAGTGTAGACTCCATTGTGTGGTATTTTGTTTTTGAGCATATGAGGAGTTAACCTGGCAAAGACCAAATCATTTTGCCCAGATATTTATTATTTCTGAGCTTGAAATAATGTCTACATACAGTATAACATTATTGTAGACATTATTGTCAGTGAATGCAAAATCATTTACACAAACTCCAAATTTAAACAGTGCTACCGCTTTCATTTTCACCCCCTCACTAGAATACATCTCTGGTAATCTGCAGGTTTTTCATTATGTACCAAAAGTTCACAGGAGGTTGAAAAGAAATGTTTGTGGACCTCTGTCGATAAAGACAACAACTATGTCTTTCATCTCGTCTTTAGTTTTCAGCTGCTGAATTAAATCTTCCCCTTTCATTACCCCAGTGCCTGGGTTTCCAATATTATCAGATTGTTGAAAATATCAACGCTGCAACCCACTTTACTATATGCCTCATTATTTATTCATTTCATAACACCTTCCTTCCCTTTTTGGAACACACACCATGGGATTTTCAGTTCATCCATTATGAAATACAGAGTATTCGTGTTTCATTTATCCGTTGAACCCAGCTGAAGTAAATCCTCTGCTGGTCAGTTTGCAGAAAATCGCTCTCTTCTTTCCCTTCTGCCATCTCAGCACCCCTAGATTCTCATCACAAGAATAATCACCAATTCTTTATTCATCAGTCTGGTGCTCAACTCAGCTCGCAGAGCCTCTCTGCAACATGCAACACTGCAGCCTGTGTGGATTCTCCCTCACTTCCAATGAGCAAGACAGAGAACAACCCGGGGAGGAGGATGGCAATCTACCGAACGCTGCTCCAAACCTGATGAGCATGAAAATTGGTTCATTTTTGTCAAGCCCTTCTTCATGCTTTCAAGTGTCTCACAGATTTTTATCTGACGGTGGCAGCCGGGGCAGAGCATAACAAGAGACGATTGTGTGATATCATGATTTTTACCTCATTCAGAGACTTCAGCGTGAGGCTCGTATTCCAAGCTTCCGAGTCGACTCCGAGTCATCCTAGCAATCCAGTTTTTGTCCCTGCTTTATGCCGTCTATCCCCCTGTTTCTCTTTCTTGCCCCTTGTCAAAAGAGAGACAGCCTTCAAAGCATCTCTTTCTTTTACTCTGCTGTGTTAGTATTCATTGAATGAATAAAAAAAGAGAGAGAAAATTAAAACAAAGAGATGTCAAGGTCCACGGATTTATTTTCCTCCCTCTTTTCTCTTCTCTTCTTGCGCTTAAACACACCAGATCGGGCTCATGAGCAGAAACGATGTATGTGTTTCGCCTTCTCCTCTTCTTTCTCCTGCTCTCCCTCCCACCCTTTTCCTTGCTGATTCTCTTTGAATCTCTTTCTGCTTCACTCTGTCCAGGGCTCACACAGGAGCAGGCTGCCTTCTCATGATGGCTGAGACGCGTGCAGAGACATCTGTGAATTTGCTTATGGTGGGGGACTAAAGCAGCCGCTTAGCTGAGACTGAGACCACCCTTCCCTCCTCCCCTCGCAGAGATGGGCTTTCTAACGGCATGTACCACTGAAGCTCGGACAGGGTGGGCTGCAGCACTCACAAATGGAGGGGGGGGGGGATCGAGAATGCATGAAAAGGGAAAGTTCTTCAAAGAGAATGAGAGGAAAACAGAATAATATCAAGTCAAAGATTGAGAGACAAACGTAAAGGAGTCTGCTTTCTCATTTTCTGGTTAATATTTAGACTTGGTTATGGGGACAGCCTACTGTTTTTCTCCTATCAGTTTAGTGATGCGCAAACGACTTGAGTGAAATGACACTTCATTCTAACAGCTTGGACCACTGCAAAATCACCGTTTAAGACATGAGAACATATGCTGGTTTTGGCAGAGGAGACGTAATTCTGGAAGAACTACAACTGTGTCACAGATAGATAAGACATTCACTTACGCCTGACTGACTGCACAATGCGTCACATGCCGAAACCTTTTCTGGAAAATGGCTTGAATTAACTCAATTCTGGGTGCAGAGAAAACCATCTCTTGTTTAAAAACTGAAGAGAAAGCCGCTGCGTGCCTCTCCAGATGCTGTTTCTGCCATGAGTGATTGGCAGCCTCCCCCCTGATGCCAGTTCTGTCCCTACATTTCCATCCTCTCAAGCAGCGCACCGTCTAATTTCAGGCGTCACTGAATAAAGAGTCTGTCTGTTGCCGAGGTGAGACAGCGTCTGGTGTGAACCTCAGGAAAAGCCATCCCACCTCCTATGAGACCAGAGAGCATAGCTGGCTTTCCTGAGAGTTGGAACCAGAGGAGGTGTCACAACTCCATGGGAGCACTGCACTGGATGTCACTCCTGGAAAAACACGACCAACAGGAATAATAATACCAAAAAAAAAAAAAAAATGAGACAAGTCATAATTCTCCTCCAACTTATCACATGCATGTCAATAAAGAAACTCAAACAGAAGACATCTCTACACATTTGTTTTTAATTATGTCTTGTGTCGTATCTCATATTAAACACACAGGCTACTTTGCATTTTGCTGTCACGGTGTAATGAAAAAGACGGTAGGCAAGAGGGAATTCAAATCACTAAATTGCTGTTATGAGTGAAGCCACTGATGTGATGGTGTGTGCATCTGGAAGGCTTGATAACCTGAAGAGAACAGAAGGGGAGAAAACATCAGATGATCTAGTGACTGTGTATTACATTTCACCGCACAGTGTCATGCAGTATTTTCAGCTTTGGACTGTTTGTTGGCTCAAACTCCAGCGACTTTAGTAGCAAGATTCAAATAACATAAGAATCTTACTCAAACGTGCAGGGAAGAAAAACTGATTTTGAAAACCAGCCTTTTGAGTATTGTAAGTCAGTGCTGGTTGTGGAAGTAAGATGGAGTTGTGAATATTAGCAAAACACAGGAGAGAGACAGTTGTTATTTAGTACAAAACTATTTACATGTGGTGACTCCAAGGTTGCATATTCATCTAATTTTTAAACTACAGAAAAATATCCATCTACTCTTAAAATAAATAATAGACTGTACAGTAAGAAGAAACTGAAAAACCTAAACATTAAAAAATATCATTGTGCAGTTATTAAAAGTTCTGTGCAGCTGAGAAGGTTAATTTCCAGAACAAAAAAATCATACAAGATGTGGATTGATAGGCTATATGTACACATAAAACAATAAAAAGTAGCCTGTTTAAAAGAAGTAAGAAAAAACAGGGATGTACAATTCACTATGTACAACTATTAAAGGCTTATTGAATGTGTGCGAAGACGGATCTGCATTAATGCTCCTTTGTGGACTTAGGATGGAGTTACAGTTTTGGAGGAGAGTCTGCCTCTCTCTCTCTCTCTCTCTCTCTCTCTCTCTCTCTCTCTCTATATATATATATATATATATATATACATTGCAGAGTAAATCATAGTGTACATTGATTTCTGATACACTAGAAATATTCGGCTCATGCAGACTGAGTTAAGTAGAAATATTACCTGCTGAAACTAATGCTAATTTTCGTGTAAGAATCAAAAATGGGAAATAAAGTTTCTTTGGCTGCTGTCCTTACTTGGTGTGGAAATTATGTGAATTAAATCTTAATTTTTGCAAATTTCTGGAATAAAATAAATTATCTTGACTGTGTTACAAACTCTGTTGCTGCTTTCTTTTTTTAAATTCTGAACTGAAACCTTATGATAATGGAACGTTTCAACTTTGAATGCATTTCATATTTCCTCTTAAAATGATTGCTTGTCAATGAACTGACTCTAACTTGTTTCATACCTTGCTCTTTGTTTTGGAATAAGAATTTACCTCTTACTTGGAAACATAAGTCAAAGCATTAAAAAATAACATAGGAGAATGATGATAAAACGAGACATCGCACACTATTCTAAATTTCCCTCGTTGCGACTTCTGTGCAGTGGCTAATAATGACGCAGTGATGGACATGGAAGAGACGCACAGAACAAGAACCAAGAGAAACGGTGTCACTGAAATCAAAGACAAGTTTCATCATTGCTCTTTGAGAGTCAGTAGCGTAACTTAGATTTTTCTTTTCTATATATAACTTTGTGTTCTGGTAAACTTTGTTTTTGTCTCTTCATGTACTACGGGTAAAGACGAGCTGGCTAATAAGGTAATAATACTTTTAAAAATTAATAAAACAATGTTTAAAAAGAATAAAAAAATGTATTTGTTCACATTACAGAGGAATGGCATGAAAAAAGTAGAGCATCTTCTCAGCTCTAGTCTGGAACAGGCATCAGGCCGCAGTTGCAGCATTGTTTATTTGGCTGGCATGGGCGGCCATGGTTGGTGAAGCTGTGCTCCTTTTCCCAGCTCTGGGCTGGAGTTGCTCATGGGCTGCATGTTTTTCCCTCTTAGGAATGGGAGCCAGAGACATTGTCTCTATTGGGGAAACCATATTTCAAAACTTCCTTCTTCAAAATTATGAATTTAAACTTATTCATTCAGCAGGAAATACAATTATCGGATACACAAAACATAAAACTGTACATTAATTCTGAATCCTGAGCTACTTGGTAGGGAGCAGGCCTTCCTCTATCAGCAGGAAGAAAGGGGAGCTTCGTGCTTGTCTCCCTGATCCCATCCCAATGGATGACGGGTGTAGAAAAGAGGACAAGTTTGTTCCAGAGTTTGCTTTTGTTAGCCTGGTATCACATCAACGAATCTCCTCCACTTCCTGTTGAACTGAAAGTAGGTTACTGCAGTGCATTGTGGGATTAATAGTTCTACTACCAGCCTCCTGCAGTTCAGTCCTTTTAGGCATGAGGCAAAACACCCTTCTCAATAATTAAAAATTTCTTCAATCTTTCATAGTTGCTTTCTTGAGAAGGATTTTCCCCCATAAGCCATCTGCTGTGTCATTTCAATCCTAATAAGAATGAAACTGAGATGCACTGGAGTTCAGCGGATGATAAAGATTAGGCCAAGGCCAAACAAACACACACTCACACAGGACAAGGACAGCAGATGGAAAGGGCCCCGTAATGGTGCCAATGCTGGAGCCAGGCCTAGTGGGCAAGGCCCAGTGGCTTCATTGGATGTCCATTGATATGTGATGTTCTAACAGACTCTGGGCAGCTAATTTGAATTCAGACAATGTAATCCAGCTTTGGCTTGCAAAATACAACTACTGTGGGAGTTGTTACACTAATGCCTTTTTTTAGTAAATGATAAGAAATGTTTTTTTCTGAACCACACTCTCACAGAGACACATACAAACACATATTTCAAATAGCAAAAATGATCACTCATATCCATTTTTTTCAAATTGTATGCATTGAATGGTATAGAACCATTTTTATTTGCATAACTCAATATATGACAGTTTGGGATAATCTTATCCTAACTGATTTAAAAATTTCACTGTTGGTCTATACTGAATTTAGATTTTAATTTTACATGAGCCAAAATAATCCCACATTAATTTCAAATACTAACCTTGACAATACCCAACACTCATGTCAACATCATATGGACACTTATGCATTAGATAACTCTGTAACAAGTATGCAGATATAAGTTGTCCTGCTGCTATTGGGTATAGCTACAAATGTACAGGCAAATTGTACAATTCTTATAAGACCTTGCTGTAGTATGGTAGGAAAAAGTTACACATAATCATGGTAAAATATATTTTCTGAGAGCTTTCGTAAGGAAACACTTGAGCTGTCAAAAGCTTTTTGACTTCAGTCCAATGTGCAAAAGAGCTCTACATAATTGTGTATTTTGATGTCATGCGAAATAGCCCAGAGGCATATATTCACTGGGAGAGAGGAATGACAAAGTGAGAATGGAAAAGGGTCATGTCAGGGCTGTGTCACATGCAATTATGCTTCTCTGAGCTGCATGCAGGAGAGTGCAAAATGTATATTTGTGACTAATAAAACCATGAAGCCCAGCTTTTCTTTGCATTCTAAAGTGTATCACTCATTTGTTTCTTTTCTAACTCCATCTTTCTATAATAAGTCTCCCTGAAGTAGGTAACTGATGGTGTCCTGATGCGATATTTAGAAACAATAGACAGTAGAAAATCTACTTTCAACAGGCTTCCTGTATCCTCAGCCTTAGGCGATGTTATATTGGCTTTAAAGGGAGGTGCATTATGCAAAACTGACTTTTTTGAGCTTTAAAATATCATTTTCTCATCAACACACAGTGTTGCTTTGATTCTTTCATGCATTTTTGAGAAATCCTTGAAATGCTTGATGGCACTTTTTAATGGTGATATGGATTAATCTCTAATAATCTATAAACAATATAGGAGCAGCTCCTTCAGCCAGGCACTGCCTTGTACTGACCTCCCAACTACATTACCTTTTTTCATGTTTGACCCATTGACAACAGGAGGATTTAACCTGTATACTGGTTTGTTAGGCATCTCCCCTCTGAAATTTGGTGCTGCACTTCTTCTAACATGTAAAAGAAGTCTAAAGTTCCTCAATATCAAGTAAAAATAGGCTGCTTTTATAACATATTTAACAGATTTTTAAATAAAAAAATTATTAGAGCATACCCCTTTTCACACTTAAATATTATGTCCATTGTTTGAATTGGAGAGAGAAAAAAAAGTGGATCCTTATTTTTTTGTTTGTTTTATTTATTGATTCAGCAGTTTTAAACATAAATATCTTCATTAGGTGACCTGCACAAGTTATTTCCCAGGATAGAAAATGTGTACAAGTCCTGTTGCTAGATAACAAATGAACGCCCATATTGCACCAAAATTAGAGAAAGTTTTGGAAAATTGGGCTGTTTACATTTGGATATTGTTTGATTAAATAAGCAAGTACTTGAAGTTTAAAAAGGTAAAAGTGAAAGTTAATAATTAAGCCTACATGTTGTGCTGTAGAGTTTTTCTCACAGGGATTGGGTGTATTGTTTTTGCAGCCAGTTGGATCTTTTTCATATTTGCTTCACTCTTATGGAGGAAATTATGTAAAATGGGTTTGTGTGGCTTTCAAACGATCCCTTGGTAACATTACATCACCGCCACCTCGGATGGCACAAGCCTTGATGCAAATTCTGTAGCAACCTCAAAGATTTTCCAGAAACTGTAGCATTTTGAGTGCTTTTTTATACCAATGAAGAAATAATGAAAACATAACTTATGGTGAAAACACCTTAAATCACCCCGCAATGGATTTATTCCTGACAGAAAAGTAGTTGACTGTTTTGAAAACCTCAGAGGGAGGCGGCAAGAGGCCCATCCTTTCTGCTCAGCAGCTGTTTCTGGGAACAGCAGGTAGGCTGAGGATGGACTGTATTTACACTGAATTAGGCCATCAGTTGGACAGCGTCCTCGGCATACAAGTAACTCAGACGGCTCAGCAAACAGATGTCTAATGTCTGTGATTCAAGGGCAAATCCTTAGACAGCTACAAATCAGATCCTAACACTCACTGTGGATGATGAAAACCCTTTCTCACAGGACACATTATTAGCCACACCCAGGCCGAACTATCCCAGCTCTCACTCTGAATGCTAAACTCGTAAATAGCTACACCAGTAAAATCTGAATAATCTTCACAAGAAAGAAAGGGCTGCAACATTTAAATAGGTGAAAGAGGTGTGATGTTTTCAAAAAAAGAATGGCATCAACACAAAAAAAGTGGAAAACACATGGTCAACTATAGTTTTAAGTTGCATTTGGGCGATAGAAGTTGAGGAATGAAAACGGATCTTGAACAAATTCTGCTATAATATGAATGGAAGAAGTAGACTGAAACCCAAATATTGACTCTGTCATTTACACTTGTGACAGCTAGTCTCTGTATTCTGTTGCTCTCATTAGACATCCCACTTTTCAGCGTTTTTCTACTCTTTCCCTTATTGAGCTTCATATGCATTTCTGATGGTGATAGATAACAACAATAATGATTTCAGATAAGTTATCATTAAAAGTTTATACTTCAGACACTCTTATCACTTTTATTTGCACCTTTTACTGAAGCAGAGTCTGTTGCTCCTTGTTTACAGGCTATGTTAAGTGCGTGCTGTAAAAAAAACAAAAAAAACAAATGTGGCACAAGCAGCTGTTGGGTTTAAAGGGCCATTACTTCTTTTACATATGACCATATGTATTTGTGTAGCTTTTTTTTATCTTAACGTCTGGAATCGTAATTGTAAGTCCACATTTGTATTTATGCGCTTCTTCATCTCAAATTAAAATTTGGTTAATGATTAGAAACAAGAAAGCAAGACAAAATTGTAGAAAATTGTATTTGTTAGTCATGCTGGCCTGAACTTGCCCTTAAACAATACCACCTCTCTTTTTACCGCAGAAAGTCGCAGAAAAATTATGCACAATGATTAGGCATGGACTTTAACTGGATCATTAAAACATAGCTGTGCATTTATCTAAATAATATAATGGTAGCTCTAGGTGTTTGTTTAGAAATGCTGCTTGCCACACTCCCAATGTTTTGGCAGCTTTTTGCAGATATTCTTATAGAATGATAGCTTCACCCATCTTTTTATCACTTTGACCGGCTCCCATGTCTCAGATGGAAAAAAAAGTCTGCATATCCTGATGCTGCCACCACCCTCCTTCATGTTTGCTTACTACATTACTTGTAGCAAGTAGTATTTAAGATGGCTTTATTTCAGTAATAGCTTCTTTTTTCCACTTTTCCATAATTTTTTGTTCTTATTTTTGGAGTGCACAACTAACAGTTCTCATGTCAACAAATATTTCCACCTGATCTGTGGATTTTTGTAATCCCTCCAAAGTTACCATGGCCCCCGCAGTCCCTTTTGCTGGATGTCCATCTCTTGGCAGGTTTGTAGTTGTCCTTTAGGTTTTTCATTTGTGGATTGGACAGATGTCAACAATACCTTGATGATGTGTTCTCTCATGCTCTGTGAAATATGTATAACATCTAGAATTATATAAAAATTACATTGCAAACAGGTGATGCACTGAATATTATCACTTTGGGTTGCATACATATTTGTAGCACATTTATCAGATTGTCTCCCTCTGCTTTTCACATAAAATTACAATTAAAGTACTGTACATTGTAGCTGACATTTGGAATTCACGGAACTGGAATTGAATTATTTAAACTACGGTAGTCAAATAAATTGTTTAGTAATGCTTCATTAAACTGCAAATACACCAAACCATGGGATGATGTAGCAAGGAGAAACGCAGTTTTAACTGCACTGGAAGCCTTGACCGTAGCCCACGCTTTTTCCCCCAACAATGTTTTCTACAGGTGCTTAAGCTAGTTCAATATTGCCTTTGCTAAAAAGATACCACACACATAATTTACTGTGAGCATATAACCTCATGATCTTTTTCAGTGAGTGTTTGGTGGAGAAGATTCTTAGACTCTCAAATGTTTTTTTTTCTGACCTCTTTCTCTGTTACTAAAGCTGACTTACGATCACTGGGCTGCTGAACTCCCACTGTTTTATTAAGACATTTACTCATTAGTCACTACTGTGGTAAAAGTCAGGGAAGGAGAAGACTTAGCAAAATAATCAACCTGCTGGCAATCCCTTGAGTAGATGATTGAGCTCTTGCTGGAAAAGAAAATGCTGGTCAATACTGCTTCAACACCCCTAAGGAGAACTGTTAAATGTTTGTTCTGCATTGGTTTTCTCTTCATGATCAAATCAAATCAAATAAAAACAACTTTTGTCACTTCTCAACTCATTTTGTTTGATTAGAGTCCAATCAAGAATGTTTTCCAGATTTCCACTGATTATGTAGCTGTTTCCTTTTTCTTTTTACTCTAATTGCCATTCAACGAAGCATTTGCGCAGCTTGTTTTCACACGGCATCACAAATGAGAACAGAGACACATATATGGCGCAACCACCCACAACACTTCTTTGAATTATGCAAAACAACAAAGCAAGGTGTTTACTTGCAGCTGTGTTCATTCAGCTCTATAGCTAGATGCTACAATTTTACTGAGCAAATACTGACTGATCTCTGTGAGAGTTGTGATTTCAGGCAATGATACATAGAGCAAAATTATGAAGATTACATGCAGTTTCATCATCCATAGACATGGGGGTCCAAGACAAATATGCCTATTTGCTGTTTGTGTTTTGAACATGGTGCTATAAAGGTGGAAAAGAACAAAAGCAAATTCTGCTTATAAAATATAAAATATCTAAAAAAAAAATCATTGTGTTCTGAGAAAGTAATATCTCTTCAGTATTATTTTATTTCTGGATAAAAGCACCCCCGCCTTCCCTCTCTAACAGATGGGGACTAAAGGCAGCAATTTGCCATTTGAGTTTGTCAGTGAGGATATGCTTTCATTATTTAAAAACACATAACACATCCATCTTCTTTTTGAGGGCGTTATGGTTTTATAGGTATAGAGGAACAGATGGTATAGATTAATTTTCTCTATCCATTTAAAAGATGAAAGGATTTGTGCATGAACAGATGTATCTTTATGATGGTCCCTCTGCGAACTAATTTTATGATGATTTTGACAACGTTCACATTTTCCAACTTCTAGCTGAAGACTTCACCTATTGTTTTGTGTTTGGTTACCTATAAACCATATTCTTACCCTTCAGTTCTAATAACGTTTGATAAAACTTAAACATATTCGGAAATCGTATTTTTTTAAATTGAAAAGATTGGGTTAAGATAAATTTGTCTCATTCACGGTACAGATACACTACTTTTCCACAAACTTTTCTCCATTTACATTGCAAGTAATTTACACCCAAAGATGTGGAAACATCCTATCCCATCAGGGCGACCTCTGTCTTTCTAAGATTTCCAACTTTAACAAATGTTTGCGAACAGAAACTAAGAAAATCATACTTCCAAGAACAAAAATAATGTGCAGTTTGATTTTGACAACGTTTATATGACTAAATCTGACTACATTGTTTGACAGTCATTTATCAAACAACTACAGCATTTAGACAAATTGATGTGGATGGTATTGTGAAGTCATACCAACTGTAATTGACTGTTAAATCAAGTGTATCCTTTCACAGGAAAATAAGGGCATGCAAGGCGTAAGCTGTCAAAGCTGTGGTCTGTAGCTTAAATACTGAGTTGCTTTCGTTCCTCATTATATGAGATAAAGATGACTAATGAGACTCGAGTCCCAAACCACGAGTCTAGATCAAGTCTTTAAAGGAGTAAGGGACTCTACATAAAATCAAAGTTTTGCATTCTAATGTTATTTCATCAACAAAATCATACCTGAAGTGTTGCTTTGATTCTTTATTAAACACCTGGTGTTCATCTACTGATCTCAACATATGAACTACTCAGTCCAACACTGGTAAGAATGGTTGTGAAAAGCTGAATGGAGAAACATTGTAGGGATGAAGTGCTGAAACATGTCAGACAGAGCAGGAGCTTCTTAAAGAGACAGAGGCTTAATTTAAAGATCTTAAATGGTGATTGTGTGGTCTGCCTGGAAAATAGACAATTCTGTGCCTTTAATTTTGTAGCGACTTTAGCCCAAGCTGGAAACTTCAGTCACCATCTCTGACCATTATTTATGACAATATTGTATGTAATTAAAAGATGGCATATGATTAGGAACCCACTATCAAGTGCAGATATGACATTTACAAGTATTTCAGTCAAGCTAGAGTAATTTATATTTATAAATCAATCTATTGCCAAAGAACACCGCACTGAAAGAGTGTATGGAGAACAGATGTGTGTCTTAACCTATTCCTAAAATTAAAGCAAAAAAGATAACGCAAAGAAATCTGTATAGATGAGTTCTTTAAAAGTTATCATCTAGTTTCACCAGAGTGTCACAGAATTATAATTGGACTTATATATACAGAATTTCCACTTAAATATTATCAGATGATAGTACTTACTAAATTATTCAGTTTGATTCCTAAGTAGAGACATTTGTGTTTTGCTAAAAGTCCTGTAAGCAATAAACTGAATAATAAAGCCTTTTGATTTTTCTTGTTGCCAGGAGCAAAGACTATATAAAAACAACCACTTCCTTGCTTTCGAATCATGTTTTCTCCTTGCTTGCATAGCAAATGCTTACACAGTAGATTTTCTTCAGCTGTAAGAGGTGCAGACACGCAAAACTGCAGTGAAATCCCAGTGAAAAAAGGAAACCCTAGATACCTTAAAGTCAGTGAGACAATCAATAAAGCACTGACCTCAAGGTAACAAAGGTAAAATGCTCCTTTTGTAGTTCTCTGTAATGCAGCTAACATACAAAAACATAAAATCTCTGACAATATGATGATGATGTCAAAGTACAACTTAGGATGAATGAAAATACACAGAGGACAGAGGAGGAATGTTCTGTCCGTGGTTAAAGAACAGCTTTTGACACGTAACAGATATAGCTCCACCCAAACACTCACCACTAATCCCTTGCTGTCCCATGCTGGTTTGGGATTTGTACAGTAATATTGGCAAATGACCTCTGAAGTCAGTCCTGTTTTCAAACAGATGAAACTCAAAGATTATAGTAACAGAAATTAGAATAATTCCTAGTCTGGCTGGCTGGACCTCGACACAAACTAGAACACTTGGTGATCCATTACAGTCAAGAGCAGGAGCAAACATTTCCCAATCTCCATGCAAACAGGACTGTTCTTTGACATCAGTTTAAAACCCAAAGAGGCAAATGTATCTGTTCTGCTGAAGAGAATCAGTGTGTTTTTGAGTGAACTCAAAATGTTCTGTGGGTTCATTCACTTCAAGGTTAAGTAAGTAATTCTATCTACTTTATTGATGCAAGGACCAATTGTTCAGAGAACCATATCCACTTTTCAAAAGTGATGCAGCTGTCTGCACATTAAATACGATATATCTTTGACCCAAAGCCAAGTTCCACAGGAGGTAGTGTGTCAAAATGAAATAAAAAAAAAAAAAGCCTATATGAGCGATATGTCCACATTGTTCAAGACATCGACCTTCATTGAAGTCATTTGATGATGCATGTCTTTTCCCCGCACTTCTTGCTTCATCTTGACATTAAACTGTATATAAAAGATGAGGCAGAGGAGAGAGCTGTTGAGGAAAATTTAAAACTGTTTTTCCAGATGGTCCAAGAATTTAAGTCTGTTGGTTTTGATAAGACATTGTCAGTGATGTAAGACAATACTCATCCCTCTTTTTTTTCTTTTCCACTGGGTCAGTGGTGTCAGTGGTGTTATTATCATCTCTAAAAACAAATGAATGTCTGGATAAGCATAATTTACAAGACATTTATGTATAGAATTGAAACACTTTTTGAACCAGCCTAATGTTGTTCAGGATCAAGTCTGACCCAACACTTATAAATTAAGCAGTGGACCAGCCTGTGCAAGATCTCTAAATTTCTTTCCAAGGTACCAGGTATTCTTATAACCTTTAAAATTGCTTTGATCAACATCTTCAAGTGTAACTTATGAATCATGTAGGCATTTAAAAGGTTTCTTACATTCACGGGCTTAGCAATCTGTTACCACTTTGTTTTAAGCAGTGTGCCACAAAGGGAACAATTATTACCATTTCTTGGTGTAAACCTCTCAAACATTTTAATTTTTGCCATATTCTTCTGCTCTTACTTCACTTGTTCAGTTTCCATTCATTTCTAAGCACAGGATGCACAATGCACTGTCAAAAGTTAGGTTGAAGACAGAGTAAATGTTCAAAGCTGATCAAGACTCTGGCAAAGGTTTTCTGTTTCAAATCGGAGTATAATGAAATTAGCGATGATTTAAAGGTTTTGTTTAGTACTGTCCTGGCATTCCTGGAGGGTTAGGGCATATTTGCTATTCAAACATTCTGCTCTAGATGGAGGTTCAGATCCAACAGTGCTTATGGATGGCTTATTATTTTAGCTCATTAATTAACTGTTTATTTAACCTGTTAAAGTGATTACTTCGTCCTTGGGAAGCTGCTTTTGCCTGCATGGCATCCCTTGAGGTGCCAAAATACTCTGAGCTTTAATATCTTCTTTCTTTGTCACATTGTTGAACCCCAACCTGCTGTCTGGTGGAGTGGTTATGTACAGCGTTTGACTGTCAATGAACTGGATTTATTCTGCAGGTGTTTTATTTCAGGGGCAGATAGTGTGGGGTGAAGTAAATCTTTTTTATATGAAAGCATTTGCATGGTTTTGGAAGAGATTCATTTGAGCTCACCATACAGTTTATTTTTGAATATCAATTGTAAGCATTACTACCTGAATATTCGCAGTGGTGATGTTAGAAATATTAAGGAGCATTTCATTTTATAAAAGATAAAATGGTCAAAATTCCTTCCTCTATAAAAATTAGATGTTTGTTGTTATTTTTTTCCTCCCATTTACCATAATTTTTAATACCATTAGCCCACCTTACTGAACATGCAACTACAACATGCAAACTCGTACAACTGAGTATGAGGGGTGATTAAGTCTTTTTGGCATCTGACCTCTATTACAAAGGAATAATTCCTTGCTGAAGGGCTTTGTGCAGGTGGTGCATTTTTAGTACTTCCTCTAAAAGCTTGTCATCCAAGCTTCATGCATGTGAGTAACTATTATTATAGTTACTCTTAGATGATAAAGATGCAAAACACCTACGGGGGAATTTTTGGGAAACTTTTTCTGCCATAATTCGAGAGCACACATTTTCAGTCTGAAAGCAGGATTTCATGTTTTCTGTTCTCAAAACTTTTAATACTTTTGCTTACATTTTCTTCCTTCTCAAAACTTGTAATGGATGTACTCAAAACTTCTGCTCTCTGTCAAATATTCACTGTGCTTTCCCAAACTTTTCTGTGTAGGTCATCACAACAATGGTCCTCCGTTGCTCTGAGAAGTAGTTAATTTAATAAGTTCAGCAGATGTGCAGTTCCACCAGGAGTGTGCTAATTGCTGCTGCCGCTAGTCTGGTGGATCTGAGTGTGGGGTTCTCTGTGAGGCGTAAGCTCGGCTGGATCCTGCAGCTCAGTGGAGGTTTGCAGAAAAGGCGGTGCTTTGTGAGAGCAAATGTTTAGGTACCCCAGAATGGTTATCATGGGAGATTAAAGGATTTCTCAAACATGCAGAAAAGAATTAAAGCAACACTAGATGCTCGGGGGCTAAGCAATTAATTTTAGTTCTGACTTTATATAAAGATTCAGCTTAACTGGTCATGTAACTCTGATAATTTGCTGTTCCATGTGCATTTCGTAAACATCTCCTTAAGCTATGATCCTCACCAACGTCATTCTTTTAAGAGAAACTTGACTTGAGTTTTTGTGCTTGTAAATCTAAAACTTCATTGTTGCCAGCTCAGCACCGAAATGCTCAGCCATCCATGAAAACAAATCAACATGCAGCTGTGCTCATTTCCTTATTTATTCACGCTGCTCAGATGTTTGCTACATTTTTCTTCTCATTTGTTATTAATATTAGGCCGGCTTTCAGAGTGAAACTCAGGAGAAATGAAACGATGAACACAAACGGTGGACAATAAAAATATAAGTGTGGTCCCTGCAGTGTAGGATATATACATTAGTTTGGAGGTTGGGAAAAAAAAACACTATTTCCTCTCAGTGATCTGTCATTTCAAAATTCAAAGTATCCTGGACTGTTCCTCTCTTTCCTCCACTGAGAGGTTAATAATGCTGCTGTGCCAGGTTGAGCTTATCATACTTTGGAAAAATGAGTGAAGCGGGGATTTTCTGAAATACCAGTGAGACCACTGTTCATCCTTTGAACCTATGGACAAACCACATTTCCTCTTCCATATGAGGGAGAATTGCTTCAATAAACTGCAGAAAGGAAGACCATGTCAAACTTATAGTATATTGGCCTGACCAAAAACCTCTAACTTTTATAGCCACATTGATTTTTTTTCTGTCTTTTAGGTAGCCCAGATGAGGTCCAAATAACATGTAGGCAAAATCTAAGAACTTCTGGTGCCTGGATAACAAGCATCAATAATAAATTATGCCACTCATTAATCCAGCCAATGTTCCCCTCCTTATATGGGTCTCCTTCTGTGAATCCTGAGGCATTGTGTAGCCATATTGGACAGTTCTTCCAGCTTTTAGAGGTTCTTTTTAGTGTGTCCATTTTCATTTATTTTATTTTTCTGCTAGGGCTTTTATTGTTTTACTTTTTTACATGTGTTTTTAAAAATCCAAAGTTTTAGTTCTAATAACCTGCAAGAGACATTTGGAAATACCATTGATCTTTTAGGGAACATTAAGTGATCAATGAATCAATGACTGTTGACTTCACTGTAAAATTGGCCTCACAGATGGTTGATTTTGTGTTTGTGGTGTTCCTTTTGGCCTTGCTGCTACACTGATGTCAGTGCAGGCATGAAACAATTGGTACCTCAAGCATTGGGGGATTTCATAATAAAATATGCACTCACCTCCTTTTCTCTACTTATGTATGCACATAAAAAGTATTGCACATGTACAATTTATGCTTTAAAACATCAAATGGTTTGCAAAAAAAAGTATGAGGAAAATCTCAATCACGGACTGACTCTATCTATCAATCGATCGGTCTGTCTGTCTGTCTGTCTATCTGCAGTATAAGTAGGATCATATTTTCTGACATGATGATATTTTACTCTGCACTTTGTACCACTTTTCTAACTATTTATCGACATATATTTACAGCTAAGTCATGAGGTAAAATATTTCTCTCTGTATATGGAAAATCTTCAATAAACTCAAATGTACCACAGATGCCGTATACTAAAGAGCAGCTTTCTCTCTGAAGATTGCTCTAGTTGCAGTCCTCAGTTGGATATGTGAATTTTGTAGTCTGTACTATACTGCTTGAAAAAGTATTTTTAGGAAAATGAAAAACTATGAGGGTTTATTGAGATAGTGATTCGGTCTGTAAGATGTCCCTTTCACTCCTTGCTAGAGCTAGAAAGTGACTAATGTCATCCCTTGCAAATCCCTATGGAGAATACCTTCTGATCTTTACATGGAGCACAGAGCACCCTAAAGTATATGCATCTTGACCAATTGGTATGATTCATAATATTTGGCTCTCTAACAATGTTATACAATTTAACTTTCCAAATAATCATCTTATACCTTTTTCGCAGGTTGCCAATATGTCCTTTGTTCGTTATAGGCAGTTTCATCCCTCCCAAGCAGATTACACATTCTGTGAGACGAGAACGCTTTCAATAATTTCTTCTCTTTTTCCAGTGAAGAGTGTCAGTGACTTTGTCAGAATTTTTCTAATAAATGATCTAGATCTTAGTGCCAACTTGGTTGTTAGCACCACAGTACTAGTGGTAGAAGAAACTCAACTGTTAATGTAAGGAGTGTAACTGTGGTAAAAATCAAAGATTTAGGAGTGACTTCACCAAAACCACATTTGGACTAATGACTGGGTTTTGAAGACAGTGGTTGCAGCATTATTTAATTCCTTTTTTACACAGAATTACAAAGTTCAAGGAAAGCCACAGCATACTGCCTTTAAAGAGGTTGTGTAGGGAGGAAGATAGGTTATTTAAAGAGGTTGCAAATACATTATTCTCTCCGTTTTCCCAGCCAGCAACATTTCTATTACGGTTTAATGTTTTTTTAAACATAGAAAACCACTGTTGTTTTTATGCATCCTTCATCATTTTAAACTATAACTTTAAATAACAATTTATGAATTGTTCATGAATTTCTTTCCTACAGCTTTTAGCAAAATGTGGCCTTTAGTAAACAAGGGAATTGACTTGTTGGCATGCCACAGGATAAATAAAATAGTGCCGTGGTTGCTTGAGTAATTCCTTGAAGGTTCTCTAAAACCATATACAGTATATATAGAACATGGAAAAATGTCTTTCTCTTTAAATGTTTGAAATTACTGGTGAAGATGGACTAAAAAAAATCCCATAGTATGTTTGCAATGATCCTTGTTTCTCCTTCAGGCTCTGCAGCATCTCTCTCCTGCAGTTCCTGCCTTTTCACCTGGAAAGTCACTGTCATTTTGTCCCTGTGGAAGTAATTTTAAATCCAGACCTTTAGCGGGATTGTCAGTCAAACCACCAGGACCTCTTTTACTGTTTCACTTTACTTTTGTTGGGTGTTTGAAAGTTATACTTTCAATATAGTACCACTATATTACAGTACTTTCATTTTACCTTAAAGCACTTCTATTTCTGACTTTCTATTAAAAAATATGTAACAAATGGGAATTCACTTTATCTTTTGGAAATACAGATTTCAGTTTTATTTTTAACTTAAATGTTTTTCAAACTATGCTGTGATTCTCAAAAACACTAGTATGGAGGGATATCTAACATGGTAGATGTTTTTTAAACTATAACATTTGGATAATCAAGCATAATTTGTGACCTCCACTGTCCTTCATCTGGTACAACAGCGTCAATCTCATTAAGGAAGAAAAATGCTTGTAATATCTCTCCATTAAAAGAAACAATAATTTCAAGATAAAAAAAAAAATGTTTGTACCTGTTTCGAGAACATATTTCTGGTAAGATGTAAATAGTTGTATTTCTTTCGTCCTTCCTGATTTTCTTCTTATTAAAAACAAGCCCTATTTCCCATTCCAAGACAGAAATATATCAACATTACTGCTATGAAAACCGAAATGAAAAACTCATTTGTTGAACACAAGTTATGCAGTCAAGCGTATACAAAATCTGTGGAGGGGAAAGCTGTTTGAAAAAGTTGCACGCATCTGCTTTCTATCAGCGTACAACTCATTTGGCATCTCGGTCATAAAAAGCATTCAGAACTTTTTTACAGTTTGGTGATTTCATACGACTCTGCCCTCAGGCCCAACTCCCCAGCTCTTCAGATAGTGCTGACATAGCCTACCTGTATCCCTTAAATCTCTCTGTTTTCAGTCTCTGAAAAGGTCAGTCCGTCCCACCCTCACTTCTCTTTCCAAAGCATCCTTCACAGCACCTTCCTCACATTCATTAGTGTAATGAGTTCAGCCTCCAGCCAATGTCAGCCGACAGTCACACTTATGATCCTTAAAGCCCTTATCCAAACAGCCACTCCCTCAGAATGTGATCTGCATCTTTGACCGGATCGATTTAACTAAGAAATAACCTTCATCAAAGCATTCAAGGTGAAACTGAAAAAAAATTATATTTTATTTTTTTTGTCCTATTATGGGGTATAATAGCTGAATTAGTGGAATAGACATAATATATTAGCAGTTAAAAATGATCTTATACATGATGATAGAAGAATAGAAATTCCTGTGATGCATCAAGATTGAGTTTCTAATTATGCTTTCAAGGACTTTGGTGGTTAGATTTCAGCAGACAGCACAGTTTGGTTATGATCTGTCTGGGGAGGAGCGAGAGCTGATTGTGGGTTGCGTCTGTTGGGATTCTGTGTTCACAGATAAGATAGCCCTCGGAGACATGCTGCCTGCAAGCATATTGTCTTCTGTTTCCAAATCCAGTCGATCATATCTGGGTCACAGTATTTGACTAATTGGAGGTTAGAATAGTTTTTTATACTTCCATGGCAGTAAGACGTGCTACAATAAGCATGCATTTCAAAGACAATAGAACTGCGACTGAACAATACCTGATGGGGTTTTATAACTCCATTTATAACGACCTATCTTCTGCTCATCAGCACCATAATTTCCTGCAGAAATTGCGTTTAGGCACTTGGTATTCAATAGAGGATGTTTATCAGATTATATGAGCCTGTGCAGTCTCATTTGCATGTTTCTGATGGGTTGGCTGGCATCATGACTTCAGTTCTTGCATTTGAAAGCAGGAAAGTCGAGAAAAAATCTGATTTTGAGAGCTGAGATTCTTGATCCACATCCCAATGTCAAAATGTGGAAGTTCTGTGGCTGTACAATACAAGTTAGATGGAACTGCCACAAAACTGATGTGTTTATTTTTAATAGCAACAACCTGATTTATCACATTTCTATCAGAAATAGTACTAACATAAATAAATAAATAAATAAATATCACTTTGGTCATTAACGCATTTTTATAATATTATATCACTATAATGCTTTAAAATATAAGAGGAAAAAAAAGGAAATGGAAGGAACAGAAACATGACCAACACAGACTGCTTTGTTCATTCTTCTGTTGCTATTGCTACAACCTTGGTAGACTACAAATCAAAATCAGCGCAGAAAATAGACGTCAATTGTTCACAGCTCCTCCTTTTGTTCGCTGATTGGCCCAGTTGAAATTCAACCTGAGAACTCCAGCTAAATGGGAGAAATCCCAGACAAAGCTCTGAATGGAGATGAGAATGGAACTGATTTGCATAGGAAGATCATAGCCAGGATACCACAATGCTGTTACACAGACAAATTAAATGAGTAGGAGAGATCTTTATCCAACTGAAAGTTGGCGGCCAGTTTTAAACGATATAAAATAATCCTTACAATATAACCGGCTTATGCATTTTCACTGCCTTCACTGATGCTGCTTGACTCCTTTGTTTTATTTTTATCACCTGTCCCCTCAGATACAAGATGGTCAAGACATTTTGATAAAGTAAAAACTGTCACAACAATTTGATGCTTCAGGCATCGCCATCTGTTCTTGAAGATAAAGCGAATCACCTGTTTGAGAATTCGAAGGATCCCAGATGGCAGCTGGAATAAATTGGACCCCTTCAGCTACAAAACAGTTCTCTTGTCTGTTAGAGTAAAGACCATTATGAGAAGAAAGACCTCTTTTAAAAGTTGTTAAAATACATACTGGGCCTCTGAACTAGCAGAGTTCAGAGGCCCAGGGTGATTTTTGTTTTTAGAATTTAAAACTTAGATGACATCTGTATGAAACATGATATTCTTAACAAAAGAGAAAACAGAAGGAGATAAAATGAACAGCATGAGAAACTGAAGCTTTTTTTTTGTTTTACTGAACAGCAAAATGCAAGCACATCAATCTTGCCTGAGATTACAGCGTAACAGACATTGTTTACATCTTTGAAAAAACTGATAACTAAAAAACATAACTTGACTGATAGCCTAGGACCATACGTGGAACAGGATTGGGAAACCCCTAATTGTTGCCTAGATAAATCACTGAAAATGTAGTTTGTTTTTAGAAGAACTTTGTGTTGCATCACTCCCTTAATGTTGTGACACATCTGACAAAAATGACATAGCTGGCAACAAAAATGACAAACAGCATGTTAATAATTAAAAACAATTTAATTTAAAAGCTTATGTGCCAACTTAATTACATTGGTAAATAACACAGTCTATTCCTTGGTATGAAGGTGACTTGTCTTTATAATCAATATTGCAATCTTGCTACACAGAGTCTTATGCATTACTTGTTGACGGATGGATGAGACGAATATTGTCCCCTCGTTCTGCCCTGCCCTTGACTTCCCAGCTCTTATTGCTCTCTCCTGGTAACGACCAGTCATCACATTCAGTGTAATGAAGAGATAAAAAACGAAATATCCAACTCATTTGCTGCCTGATCATCTCTTCATCCTTACGCTGAGGAGAGATTGGCTGCTCAAACTTCAATCTTGAGCTGCTAAAAAAGCGGTCACAGTCACATCTCCAGTTTAAAACAAATAAAAACACTGCTCTCAATGCCTGGTAACCTATGGAAATATTCAAATGACCAGGCTGATTTAATTTAAATAAATTACATGAAATGTATGACAATCATATTAAATTAAACATAAAATTTTCACCAAAAAAATACATAATTGTGGAGCAGCGACGATGTGAGGCTAAAAAGTAAAGGATTAAAAAAAACAATAGGCCAGATTTAAGTCTTTGAAGCATTTGAGATTTTCACTTATCAGCAAGATGCAAATGCAAGCACAGCTGAACCCACAATGAACAATTCCCCTAGTACAGTGGTTCCCAAAGATTTGCTTCTGGGCCCCCCAGTGGTTCCCAAAGATTTTCTGGGCCCCCCTATGGATTACAATACCACCCCCCCCCCCCAAAATAAATCAACTGGGCACACACATCGTTCAACCGGACATAAATCTATACACATATTTTGTTTTCAAACTCCTCTGAAGTTTATTTCACACTTCAGGTTGCAACAAAACACATTACAAATTACCTTTGCAGTGAAACACTTTTGTGTAACTGTTTTTTTTTTTTCATTCATCCTTACCGCTTCCCCCTGCCCCCCTGCAATGGCACTGCGCCCCTCCTTGGGGGCGCGCCCCACACTTTGGGAACCACTGCCCTAGCAGATGAAGGTCTGAGGAATTTATTTTATCAACATCTTTGTTTTGCCTGCAAGTAATATTAATGTCTTAGAGTGGCCCAGTAAGGGCTCCAAACTTGATTTGATTAGAGGATTTGAGAGTAGAGATGAAGATGAGGGTGATGGTAAAGAATATTCCAAATTTAAGAAATTGTATATAATGTTAGGTATGCCATCTTCTAATGAATGTAATTAAACATAGTTAATATTTTTTCCAAACTGGTGCATGTTTTAAATTATCCTTTGAGAGAAGCCTGGCTCATTTTCTACCAAGACACATTATTTGTTGA
Source organism: Xiphophorus couchianus (assembly GCF_001444195.1). NCBI lineage: Eukaryota > Metazoa > Chordata > Actinopteri > Cyprinodontiformes > Poeciliidae > Xiphophorus > Xiphophorus couchianus. Next base: position 13,010,696 of record NC_040245.1, on the reverse strand, counting down.
CGGAAGTTCAAAGAAATTGTAAAAACAAATCTTACAGGGATACAAATAATTTTGGGCTCAAGTCTGTGTAAATTCAAATGAATATTATTAACATGTAGTGCAGTATCAGCTACTGCATTCTCCTTCAAACTCACGTAGTGGAATGATGTGCTTATGAGTTGAAAAAGTAAAACCTGTTTAGGTAAGCACAAAACCAAAAGCTGATTTTCATCTTGTCTGATCACAATGGTACTAATGTAGAAATTTCCCTTGACTAACACATGGTGTCTGCTCCGCCACTGTTCACTTCCTCCCCCAGATGTTGAGCCATATGTACAGTATCACCACTGCAAAGATAAAACCTCAGGATTTTGCGGCATTAGACCTGTTTTATCTCAGCTTTGCTGAGAGATTATGCTTCACAGAAGAAATTCACCATCTGTCTACTGGACCAGAAAATAAAAGACATTTCCCTACCTCTTTATGGATGAGGGGGATGTTGCAGAGCAACTGTAGAGCTGACACCTGCAATACTTCTTAGGTCAGATAGTGCGGCATCCTTTGAAATTGCTGCTACAAGATTTTATGTGCCATGGTAATACACAGTCTACACTGTCTACGCACTGGAACGGCTCTATGCTCTCTGTGGTTGTCAGACTAAAATTTGGCTTACATAGCAACATCTGGTTTCAGGGTTGCAGGATTATATTTGCATGAAGTTTTAGAAAAAGCTGTTTTTTTTAGCTGTTTTATTTATTTATTTATTTATTTGGTTGTTCGTTTCTACCTTTGAGAAATAATCGCATTCAGAACACATTAAAGAGACAAGAAAAAAAAATTCTTTTTTAAAATTTCTTACTCTTTTTAAAGTAAGAAAATGTGAAAATTGGCAAAAAAAACATTATACTGAGAAGAAAATAGGTCATCACTGCTCTTCCTGTGGATTACTTTATGTGAACTATATCAGATTATAAAATTATTATAAAATGTATTCTGTGCAAATATATGGTAAAGCTTGTAATTATATCTAAATTACAAAGATAGCTTCACTGTGGTTGTAGCCTGTTAGTTTCCCTTAATAAATAAAATAGTGGTCGTTGGTTTCTATCAGAGGCACTGACTGTGCTTCTGAAATATTCCTCAGAAGTGCAGCAGGTCTCAGTTTTCCATTTTTGTGCCTTTGAGCCAAATTGTCGCCAGCTTTTGGCTAATAAAATTTTTCCACCTGTATGACACAAACAACTCTGTTTTTTTATAATCCAGACCTGTTTGGTTTTGGCTGTAACTTACAGAAATATTAATAAATGTAAGAAGTGTTTTCCATGGTTGCATACATGAACTTAAATAGTATCAACTCAGGGTGATGTTTTTGTTTATGCCCAAAGTCTTGCCTCTTGTAAGTAAGCAACACGCTATGGAAGCAGATTTTCACCAAAGATTCTTTGTAGCTTAAACCAAGCCAAAGGCTGATATGGCAAAGGCTGATATGTCTACTTTTAAAGCTTTCTGGTAATATAATTAATCATGTGAGATTTCACATGTAGTTGCCTGTTTATTAGCAAATATGTATATCTACAGTCTCTACAGAGTATGAGGGGCCGTTTAGGACAAAATTTACGTTTTGTCTCTCACACTACCAAAAGGTCTCGCATACTCCAAAAAAATAGCCACGCACACTCCAAAAAATTACGTTTTGTCTCTCACACACTACCAAAAACTCACGCATACTCAAAAAAAATAGCCACGCACACTCAAAAATTACTCACGCACATTCAAAAAATACTCAAATTGCGTATACACACACTACTAAAATGTCACACACACATTCACAAACGTTAACTTTCTCGCTCACATACACTACTACCAGCTCGCGCACATACACTACTACCAGCTCGCTCACATACACTACTACCAGCTCGCGCACATACACTACTACCAGCTCGCGCACATACACTGCTACCAGCTCGCGCACATACACTACTACCAGCTCGCGCACATACACTACTACCAGCTCGCTCACATACACACAAACGTTAACTTTCTCGCTCACATACACTGCTAACAGCTCGCACACACACAGACGTTTATCTCTCACATACACAAGACTAAAGTTGAACACACACACAGTACTAAGACTCGTTTTATGTATGTGTGAGAGCGAGACTCTTTATGAATGTGTGAGAGCGAGACTCTTTTTGAATGTGTGAGAGCGAGACTCTTTTTGAATGTGTGAGAGCGAGACTCTTTTTGAATGTGTGAGAGTTGTCACGGAAGAGGCGGGGCATAATTTTTGGATCAAACTGCGCATGCGTAGATCCTAAACTATAAGTTTCGATTGTTGACTCACTGTATGTTCTATTACTTAGTATATTTGTGCTTTTAAATATATATAGAACGTTTAACTTTCTTGTAGATTAAATGTGCTATAGAAATAAATGAATCTGATTGATTGATTAAAAATAGCAAAATTGCTGTAGTACAATCTGTCCACTGGGTGCCAGTATTACAGGAATTATTAACCGGCGCCAACTAGTGCCGAAGAAGAAAGAGTTTGCTATACCGAACATGGCTAACTCTAATTCGAAACGAGAGAGAATTGGTCAGGCAGCTGCCATTTTAAACAATTAGAGTTAGCCATGTTCGGTATAGCAAACTCTTTCTTCTTCGGCACTAGTTGGCGCCGGTTAATAATTCCTGTAATACTGGCACCCAGTGGACAGATTGTACTTTTGCTATTTTTAATCAATCAATCAGATTCATTTATTTCTATAGCACATTTAATCTACAAGAAAGTTAAACGTTCTATATATATTTAAAAGCACAAATATACTAAGTAATAGAACATACAGTGAGTCAACAATCGAAACTTATAGTTTAGGATCTACGCATGCGCAGTTTGATCCAAAAATTATGCCCCGCCTCTTCCGTGACAACTCTCACACATTCAAAAAGAGTCTCGCTCTCACACATACATAAAACGAGTCTTAGTACTGTGTGTGTGTTCAACTTTAGTCTTGTGTATGTGAGAGATAAACGTCTGTGTGTGAGCGAGCTGTTAGCAGTGTATGTGCGCGAGCTGTTAGCAGTGTATGTGCGCGAGCTGTTAGCAGTGTATGTGCGCGAGCTGGTAGTAGTGTATGTGCGCGAGCTGGTAGTAGTGTATGTGCGCGAGCTGGTAGTAGTGTATGTGAGCGAGAAAGTTAACGTTTGTGTGTATGTGCGCGAGCTGGTAGTAGTGTATGTGAGCGAGAAAGTTAACGTTTGTGTGTATGTGCGCGAGCTGGTAGTAGTGTATGTGCGCGAGCTGGTAGTAGTGTATGTGCGCGAGCTGGTAGTAGTGTATGTGCGCGAAGCTGGTAGTAGTGTATGTGCGCGAGCTGGTAGTAGTGTATGTGCGCGAGCTGGTAGTAGTGTATGTGAGCGAGAAAGTTAACGTTTGTGAATGTGTGTGTGACATTTTAGTAGTGTGTGTATACGCAATTTGAGTATTTTTTGAATGTGCGTGAGTAATTTTTGAGTGTGCGTGGCTATTTTTTTTGAGTATGCGTGAGTTTTTGGTAGTGTGTGAGAGACAAAATGTAATTTTTTTGAGTATGCGAGAGTTTTTGGTAGTGTGTGAGAGACAAAACGTAATTTTTTGGAGTGTGCGTGGCTATTTTTTTGGAGTATGCGAGACGTTTTGGTAGTGTGTGAGAGACAAAACGTAATTTTTTGGAGTGTGCGTGGCTATTTTTTTTGGAGTATGCGAGGTAGTGTGTGAGAGACAAAACGTAAATTTTGTCCTAAACGGCCCCTCATAACAGAGACTATCTTGTCAATGCAAGATAGTCTCTGTATTTTGCATTGACAAGATGCAAGATACATCTTGTCAATGATGTATCTTGCATCATTGCAAGATATTGCAAGGTCATCTCAATATCCCCAGCAAATCTTATCTCCTTACTACAGTTTGATTGACTTTTTTTTTTATTTGCATAAGTCTTTCAATATGAGACAATTTACATTTTTGCAAATGTACCTGAATAATATGTGCAGTAGTTGCTCAAACAACATGCAGGAATTGTTCACACATATAAACAAACTCACATCTAACTTTTGACATCTCAACACCCAAGGATCTATGTTACTAAAAGGTTCATTTGTAGCTTTTCTAATTAAATGGCATTGCAATATTTTTTTCCTCCCAGCTCAAAAACATTCTTTACATATATTGCTATTTTATGCCATTCAAAACAAAATCAATTATTTCAAGAAGTGCCAGGGAGTAATCATGAGCATATTCAGTGTAAATGCCACCTATGGCAGCAATCACATTTCCTAATTTGCTCTCCTGGCTGCTATATTTATAGAAACTCAGATCTCCATTTTGCATAACGATCTGTGCATTTCCACTGAGCTGAGTCTATCACTTGAGTAACCAAGTGACACTTACTGTTTTTTCTGGTCATAGTGTCTATGCACTCACTGAATTGTTGTGTATTGCACTGATTTGCTTAATTCACTTCTACTTCCAGCTTCGTAATATGTTGTCACCCTTACTAACTTGGAGAACCTTACTAAGGGAGCTGGATAGTAGATCTCGAGGACCACAGTTGGGTATGATTGGCCTAGAAATTTTAAGTTTTCAAGCTTTCAGTTTGCTGTCTGACTGATTGTACTTTACAAAATTCATTCTGATCTCCTCCCAGGACATTGTTGATGTGACTATGCTGCTCTCCCACCTTTACACCATCTACAAGTTAAGCCACATCTTTGCAAAAATCCAGCCCTCTCTGATGTAGTGCTCTCTGTGAATCCAAGTTCCCAAGTTGTTTCCTGTCGTTCCTTACCTGAAGCTCAACCCACATCTTCAACTGACCATTCTTTCAGTCATCTAAGTACTTCTGGAGCAAAACTCACCATAAATAAAAGTCCTTGTGTTTCCTTATTAACGTCTAAATTAGACGTCAGTAAGGAGACTTGACACCACAAGATGGCATCGAGTCTCAGCCTTATCAGCTCGATTTCACATACAGAACAGTTTGATTAGAACACTGTTTCCCGCTGAGCAGTTTAATGTGCAATACCGAGTACATGTACACAATCATAAGAATGTACCTTTATACGGACAAATTCGACAGCCATCTGCTTTGACTTCGGTTTGATTCTGCATTGAGTCTGTCCCGAGTGAAGTACGCCCCAGTATGTGGCAGCCTTAAGACTCAGTATCTAGAGGTGGGCAAAATTGATCCAAAACATTGATTATTTTAGTGTCAAATCTGTATCGGTGTCAGATCGACACTAGCATATTATGATCGAAAGCTTAGTTTCAGATTTCCTCTTGAAGTTTTACATTTTATGCATTGGAGTTTCACAACACTACCTCAAAAAATATTTTGTTATGATTGCTCTCAAATCATGCTAATATTTTGTTAAAGTATTTTGTAGACATAATTGTTTGTCCTAGGTTTGAAGAAAGTAATTAAAAGGAAAAAAAAAACTGAAGGTCAGAAGTTTGATCATATCTCAAATGTAAATAAAAAGTATCTGTATCTGTATCAGTATCCGTATATGTATTGGTATTAAGCGATGCTGGCCCTTTATAATTGCCAAACTGAGTAGTATCGCACATCTTAACCTTAATCGCACCAAGTTAACCTCTTGGTACTGCTCATATTTTCAGCAACAATGTTCAGGTTGAGTGCCCATAGTGGACTCATGCATGTAAGTGATATCTATAAATATGACAGCATTAAAATCAGTTGTACACAGGAGACAGAATGACGGCCTGATTGTATGACCTAATAACACACCTGCAGCAGGAGCACATTCACAGAGAAACAGCAACATAAAAGCAGTATTATTAGTAATGAAACTATCTCAATTCAGAGGATTTACCCTTTTCTGCATCAAAAATCCATTGCATTATTTCATGTGGTAATGCACAAAATAAAAGTGTTTTTTTTACAGTCTCATGAGATTGGGAGTTTTATAACAAGCATTCAGCCTCGCCAAGAAAGAGTGACAGCATGTACATGTTAGACATGGCAATTATCTTGACTCATGCTTTATTCTGGCAAACATCTCTAGATGAGAGGTGAAGAACGAGGACCCAGAACTGTGAAGGAATCAACATTTTGCTGCTCTATTGTGGAAATAGGTTTGAGTCTATACAGTGCTCCTGAGAGTGATAACATTGTGTTTTTCAGAAATCACTGCACTTTCACTTGTTCTATAGATCTGATACCTCAAGGTTTTATGGAAAATAAGAGCACATCGCATTTGTAAGGGCTTAAGTTTTCATAATATGCAAGTTTACATTGTACTAATTGTCAATGTCAATTTTATTTATAAAACACTTTAAAACAGATATTAGCTGCACCAAAGTGCTGTACAATATTCATAAAACACAGAAGCATAAAACACAACTTAAAACAGACAGGGCAAGTAAGGGGTAAAAAGATACAGATAAAAAACTAAGAAGTTTGATGTGCATTTGTATTTGGCTCCTCTATGCTAATATTTTATTGAACCCTTCAGTGTAATTACAGCAACAAATCTTATGGGGTACATCTTTCTCTATGTGTTCAGTCTAAATTCATCTTCCAAACAAGTTTTCCAAGCTTCCATGTCCCCTCAGAATAAAAGCACAGCATGAAGCTTCTGTGTCACCATGGGGGACTGTGTGTTCAGGGAGTTGTGCAGTATTAGCTTTTCAGCCGTACTTGTGCTTTTAATGTAGGCCAGAAAATTCAAATTTTGTCATTTGGGGCAAAGACGTCTTGTGGTTCCCTTTCAACATTGGCTTTCTTCTTGCACCGTTTTTTCACTAAAGGCCAGATTTGTGGAGTGCTTCAGCTATCTCTGGCTTTTATCGGACCTATTGTATCCTCGTATCCTCAAAGTCTTGGCAAATGAAAGGATTTTGTGAGATTAAATACCCACAAAGCAAGCAGCAGATGGACCTGACAGAGAACCAGATTCGGTGGTGGTACTGTCAGAGGAGAGGAAGTGAATCTGACATCACAGAGACGGACACAAAGGGAAGAAAAGGGAGACACGTGGAATGGAAAACGGAGAGACGGAGACAAGTGGGCGATGTAGCTTGGTGACACGCGACAGACTGATTCACACAGGAAAGGGCATGTTAAATGAAAGCTGGGTCTGTGACAGCACCAGGGGCGTGCATTGCACTCTTGTCAAGCTCAGCTGCACCTCTTTCTCGTTTAAAGGCAACACAGGCACACACACACTCATGCTTGAGCTGTCAGTATATTTCCTCCTAGATTCTTTTAAAAGTTGTGAGCTTGTTGACAAAGATTTTCTTTCCTATTTGTAGCCATAAATCTATCCCTTGCTGAGGTGGTGAAACATGTTTACTATATTATATGTAGAGCGATTCCTCTATCTTGCTTACAGTTTGAACATGGAGTTATGTGATGGCTCTGTGAGTCACCTTCCAATGATACAAAACATTTGTTGCGTTTATATAAAGATAAATTCCCACTTTAAATTCCCAATTTAAAAGCTTTTTAGTTTGTGTCCCATTGAAGATAATTTTTTAAATAAATCTAACAAAAAAGACAGTGAGTCTGACACCCTGATTAAAATTCCAGGTTTTTGAGATTTAATAATTAATATAATGAAGTGTGTACAGCTGCTAAGAGTGTGTAGCTCTTAGCAGCTACACAAAGGGTTACCTTGTGGGATAATTTCTTATTGCCTGAAGGAGCCAAATTAGAAAACCTGGGCCATTATTCTAAAAAATATTGTTTCCAACAAAAATAGCATTGAGCATGATCCTAGAACACCACACCCACTGTACAACATAGTGTACTTGTTTGACATCATGCAGCAGGGTTACTTTTCTGCAACTGGAAATTGAGTTTTTGGTCAAGGTTATATTTCAAAATAGTTACATTTTCTCACTACATGGTAACCAGGAGACAAAATAGTCAGAAACTGAAATCACATCAGTGTGAAAAAATGAATTATGATTGTGAATGAGTTCTGCATGTACAGCAGTGATATAATGTTGGAAAGAGCAAAGGTTGGGCTTTAATTAAGAAGGTCTCTTGTGTGCATAGCACTGTGTTGCTCTGTTTTTGCCGTGTTATCCCACAGCAACGACGTATGTCTTTGGTGTCTATTTACATTTTTTTCATGTAACTACTTAGTGTTGGAATTGGGTCTGTCATTTAGATGAGACATCTACTGGTTACATGGATATGCAGCATGTACAGTATATTGGTTAATGTATACTGTTTGTATTGATTTTGTTGGCAGAAGCGCTGCTGCCCTCAGTACCAGTGGTGCCCAGGTTATAAAAAAGGGGGGTAACATTGTAGTTGAGTATTTTTGGATGCTCAGCTACATGGACCTAATTATAGTTGTTTGTTGCCTTATTTAGTGGTAGTATATAATGTTTTAGGATAATTTCCTGACCCACATGCAGAATCACTAAGAAGATAGAAAATGGAAAATAAAAGGTTTATTTAGAAAGAATAATATTTAAAAGCTGGACAAAATCTGAAGCCATAGATTGGCAGCATTGAGAAGAAAAGAGGTGCCACAAACTGTAAAAACAAAAAAGTCACTGTAGAATTTACAGTAACTTACTGGCAGTAGGGTGACCAGCGAGTTACTGTAATTTTTACGGTAAAGAAATTACAGTAACTTTACCGTAAGATTACTGTAATTTTTTTACAGTAGCCTTACTGTAATTCTATTACAGTTTTACTGTGATTTTATTGCAGGTTTACTGTAATTTCTATTACTACATTACTGTAATTTGATTAGTGTTACTATAATTTCTTTAAAATAGCACAGTAATTATACAACATGATTACTGTGATTTCATCACATTTTTATCATAATGAAATTACAGTAGTTTGTGAAACTGCATACTTTGCTAGCTTTTAAAAGTTTAAATGTGAACTTGCAACTTAATTTACCAAACTCTCAAAAAATGTTTTGTTCTTCTAATTAAAAAATATATCCATGTATATTTTAAAATCACTTTATTTTATTGTCAATTTAAATCTGACAGACTGAAGCAAAACAAAATGTAGTATTTTGCAACAGCAATATTTGCTTGTTACATAAAAGTCAATGTATTGCAACCAAAGTGAAAAATACTCTGATCTTAAATCATAACTGATATATTTACCCTCATGGTAACATTACATTGAATACAATGAATTAAACAATCTTTACTAAAACAAAAGTGCCCAAACCTTAAAGTTTCCAAGCAAACTGCATGTCAAAGATATGTAAAACTTGCAGTCAAAATTCTAAATGTCTGTCGTTTTCTTCCTTTGAAGAAAGGATGGGATCCAGCAATGTGAAATGTTGAAGTTACATATTTTTCAAAACTTTATTGGAACGCCAACAGTACATCTTAAACATTTGGGCAAGTTTAAAACTTGGTGAACAGCCAAACAAAACCAACATGGATGAGTTCTGAGTTGCTCTCAGTCCTGAACTTCTCTAGAAATCATCAAAGGGTTGCTGGAAGATAATGAAAGATGTTTTAATACATGAGATAAACAGCACATTAAACTGCATCCCTGTCAGTTATAGACAGACAGAATGAAAAGGATAGATTTAGTAGACAGACCCTCTCTCTGACCTTCCTTCATTGTAGCTGTCCTCCTGTCTGTCTATTAGAAATGGACAGGACAGATACAGACAGACAGGGAGAGAGATAGAGTAAGAGAACTGATTGTGTGTAAATGTGTAATTTTACCATTTTAAAAGTTCCACTGGTAGTCCACAATGGAGGAGAATGGAGACACACAGGTTCACTGCTGTCCTAGTGTTTTCCATAAGTTGTCCTGTTGGTTTTGATGTCACTTTGAATTGCCTAAAAACAGATGGGAGACTTTTCAAAACTACCCTTTTGTTTTTTAGGTACATATTACATTTTTAGATTAGATGCCTGTGAACTACCAAATATGTTTTGTAAAGGCATAACTGAAATAGTTCTCACCTATGAAAAAATACTCTAGGTGGCAAAAGGCACTGCTGGACCGCTTTTTCCTGAAAAATAACAATGTTCAGTGACATTAGTTTTAATTTTAACTTAATACTCAAGTACACAGAGACATTTCCATAGACAGATACATTCCTCTGTCTCTATCCATATGCTATGTTTGCAGACAGAGACACCTTCTGTACCTTCTGTACTTCTATCTGTAGACCTGGTTGGCAGATACAGTGAGATGGCAATATCTCATTATGTCTTCCATCCATTAGTCTATGGACAGAAGGATGAAAGTTACAGTGAGAAAAAGACAATTTGAGTATCTGGGAGGTGAGAGGGTTGAAGGGTCTGTCTTGTCACCCCCATAAGATGCCGCCCTGGGAGGTCGCCCATAGCAGAATCTGGCACTGGCTGATTAATCACAATTGAACACAATGCCTAACTTTGTAAGCTTGAAATATAAATATGCACACAACTGTGCAAACCCCTCTTGCTGCACGCTAACAATTTAAAATCCAAGCAATTATCTTGCATTTGTAATCTCCCATACTCAATGGCAACTAACAGAAATTTACTCCACTACACATGCATACAAGTGGTACCAAACTTGTTCAGGAGCCAACTGATAGATAAGATCTATTTTATTAGATTTATTTTAATTTCTAGTTCTTGGATGCCCCACCATTTTATGATACCTCCAAGCACGTGATCCAGCGGTCCAATCATGTCCCATATACTTTCCATACGCATTTCAGATCACAGTAAAGAACTGTTTTTTCAAAACCCAGCCACCTTACTGTATTTTCATGCTGTAGCTTTTACAGCCATTTGTTACAGTGCATAGTTTTTCATATTAATTTCATCTATGTAAGACAATTACAGTGTGGAATCTATTATGGGTTATGTTTTTAAAAAGTGAAAGGACTTGCTAATGAATAAAACATTTCTAAGGGGCAAACTGTTCCACAGTCTTGCAGCCACTGACTGAAAAGGCTTGTCATGCTTAGTTTTCAACTGCAGATGCAGAACAACTAGAAGACTCTGGGCTTTGGAAGGGAGGCCACTATTAGCAGAGTATATAGTAAGAAACTTACACAGACAATAAGGACCCTGACCATTTATAGCCCTTTAGGTGAGCACAAGAACTTTGAAGCAAATTCTAGAATCCACTGGAAGTGTAGTTAAAAAAACAAAAACAAAAAGAAACGGGGCGATATGACTATATTTAATAGACTTAGTGAGACATCTGGTTCCTGAGTTCTCACCGTCTTGCAGAAATTAGAGTGATATGTTGTCTAGACTGGTAAGAAGAGCATTACAATAGTCCAGGGTTGATGACATGACAATGTAAATAATTTTCTATGGCTCTGCTCTGGAGTCCATATTTTGTATTATGGAAATGCTTCTTAAATGAAAGAAGCAAAAATGGAAAATAGTTCTAATATATGAATCAAACTAATAAGAAGTCATATTTGACTCCTACCTATTATACTTTGAATTTGGCTACTGGGCAAAAAGAGGCAATTGTCTGACTAGATGATTATCTGTCAGCCCTGAAGGATAAGTCAATGCTAGTGACATCAATGCTGCAGGATATATACCAAAAATAAATGCTGAAAAGTTCTGGAAAGGAATTATTGTCACATTTTTTTAGTTCTTAAATTCTTATAATGTCACTAGGGGCATGTAGACTTTTGAGAGCCACTGTGTGCGGGCGTAGGCGGGTGTGTGTGTGTGTGTGTGCTTTTTTTTAACCTTGAGGGTGACACAGCAATCCAATATTACATATTAGTGACAAACAAACTTTTTATTCAACCCTCATTCTCTGTGCGAAACATAATTTATCTAATTAAACATGTAGCAGCTGGCAAATTATGCCCCAATTAGACTGTAAATCACAGCTGACTCTGCAGCATGACAGTGACTGCACACCATTGGAAAACTCTTCCCAAATCACCCAAGGATAGAGTAAGTATCCCTTCACACAACAGGCAACTTGATTTAAACTTGAAACACACACACACACATCCACACACACCCCGATCTGCAATACCCTGCTACATGAAATAGTACCCCTGAGCCCAGGCATCCATATTCCCCAGTCTATGCTTTACTCTGCTTGGCTGAGTTTTATTAATGCAATCCTTCCACATTATCCATCATTCCTCTCGGCTAAAGTCTTGACAGTTAATTAGATGCCACATTTGCTGGAACTATATTAGGCATTAAGCACAAAAAAAAAAAAAAACACAGCGGTGACCTATGGTAGAAAGGAAACAGACACATATATAAGCAGAAAGTCAGACACACCACAACAAAATGTGTTAAACTCCTAAATCCTAAAGGGAAGGGATATTCATAGAGCTCCATACATCACTGTGTCCGACTGTGTCCAGACTCACTGAGGTCAGACTCTGACGAATGACTCTCTTTGCTTACATTGGTATGTCTAATAGTATGTTAACCATATATGTCAAACAATTTACAGTAAGACAACATGCCTATTAATATTAATGTACTTTTAAATGACATGAAAACGACAACCAAGCCACTAAATACATAAACTCCATCAGCAGGAAAAGTACTAGCATCTCCATCCAGAGTCTTAATGCTTTGGTTGAAAGTGGATGTTACTACTATATAATCCAACTGAAGCATATGTTTTTTTGAAAAAGAAAGTAGTATGTATGCCACAGGAGGTCCAAGCATCTTATGGTCAACATCTTATGTTGAAGATGTTCTTATGTTGAACATCTTCAACATTTTATGTTGAAGAATGTTGTATGAGAGAAGTATTTTTATAATTGACGTCCTAAACAGTATAAAAGAATGAACTGTTGACAAAAAAGTTACCGATTGTTGACTTTTTTCCCTTTCAGTATAGTTAATTCAGAAGTGATTGCTTCACATTTATATAATTACAATAATAAACCTTTACTGTGTAAAAGAAAACTTATGACAGTTGGTTTATCGTGAAAAGAAAAGTGTAATACTGTTGATCATATTTTTGTGTTGTGTAATAAAAATATACATGATAAAAATGAATTAAATTGAGTTGAATTGATAAATAACAGATTGGTTCATGATTCAAAATAGATTTTGGATTTCAAATTCAAGGAAGCTGCTTTGGGGCTTTTGTTAGGGCGGGTCATTTTTGACCCGTAGGATAAGGGGAGTAAACAGAATGTTACGATCGCACGAGGGTTAAACTAATTTGAAAGAGAAACTGAACTCAATGAGTTTAATAAATGGATCAAATGAAATGTATGAGTGATTTCACTGAAAGGACTTTTTTTTTTGCAAAGTGTCTGTGTGTTGTGATTTTATATAAATAAACTGAATGGAACTGAATTCAGTTTGAATGCAGAACAGAAACTGCTATTCTTTTCTGACAGGAAATGTGTGTTTTTCTTTCTTCCAGGGTTTCAGGTTATAGACACTTAAAGCATTTTGATTTTATTCATACTCTGTTTTTATTGAGTGTTAAAAATGAAAAACTCAACAAATAAGTAATTATTGGTGTGAGGGTTTTCACATAAAACGTGTTTTATTTAGCGTTTCTGAGCAAATTACTTGTACAAGAAGCATAAGTAGCTTCAGTGACACAACTGACCTGAACACCATTGAGAGTATTGAACAGTGTTTGTTGTCTAACTCTTTGGGAAATAAAGCTTAGTAGGGCACTTACTTCTTGTGTCTGATATATGTCACCCTTCTCTACGCTTTCAATGTCTCTCTATGAAATTATGACATAGGTATAGTGAATGTTCACAGAGCATTACTTCTGTTTGGGTATAGAAATATTTCATCCTAAGAAATCAAACAGTCATCTTATTTGGCTGCTTTGTGAGGTATGCATAAAAGCAGCTCCCAGCAGTGAGACCTCTTGAGCACATGATTGATGGAAGATTTTTCCAGAAACATGACAGCAGTATCCAGGGCTTTAGTGGGGTGAATATTAAGATTTGAGTGATGCTGTCTGCCTCTGATTAACAAACTGTGCTATCTGTGAGAGCACCTTAAAGGAATTATGTAATTTTATTCAATTAAAAGTACTTTGAGTATCCAGGAATCACAGTAATTTTTTATTTATTTTTTCCCCATTTGTTCAGGTTTCCAAGCTGCGGTGGAAACATGCACTCATAGAGAAGATATACAGTCTCCCAGACATTTCTAGTCATATTTTTGTAGAGCTGCAAAGAACAAACAGTCTTCATCTGTTTGCTAGATCAATAGAGACACTCATCTCAAACTCAATTATGAGTTAATTTATTTATGGATCGACAGTGATCGTAATCTCCATCTCCATTAATGTTGTTGTAAAATCTAAATCCTGCAGGGTTTGTTTGTCCTCCCAGAAATCGCTGACTTCATCAGTCATCACCCAACAAAAACTCTCAGTCCTATTCTATTGGATTTCCTTCCTGTATAAAATCCACTTATGAAGCCTCTTAGTATTCTGCAAAAGGTGTCTCCCATGTTGTTTTGAATTGTTTTATCGCTGAGGAAAGTCTGAAAGTCTGAATAAGGATAATGATCAAAATTCAAAATAGCAGTTCTCAAAAAATTCCTCTCATGAAAAACAGTCAATTTTCATCAAAGCTGGTCGACTGAAGGTCGTTGGTGATATGAATATGCCAAGCAGAGTATTTTCAGCACAGAAAAGTCACTTGGGAATGAGCTCCTCTGAGCTTTGATTGATATTGGGCATACTTGTGGAAGGCTGTTTTTTGGCTTCTCTTATTAAAGGTTGCGATCCTAGTGTGCTAAGACAACTATGGCTCCATTTCAAAATAGGTACTTTGTGTTTTATCCTAGGTTTTTGAAAAACTAGTCAATAATCCTCTGAAAGAATATTTGCAGTTAATATCTTGCCAAATTATCAGCCTGATTTTAGGAAACAGCATAGTTCAATAGAATCCGAAGCTTTTTACTAAAATTCCTTTAGGACAATTCAAATTTCTTTAAAACAAAAAGAAACTTAATTGTGTGCTGCTTTGTGACGGACTATAAAATTAAAATTCACAATGAAGTCTGTAGTTACAATAATAATCAGATGGTACATAATGAATAAAACTCAGGTAACTGAATACAAATTTTAGTTTGCTGGTTTCTATCAACACTAGTTTTGAGATGGACATTGTTTTGTTCTATTTTGGGCTCTGATTATAATTTTTTAAGTCCTTTTAGCTCATTATTTTTTTCCTCACTATCCTTCATGTTCAAGTGCAAATGATTACATTCACTGAAGGGTGGAAACCCTCTTATTAGATTCCCTGCTTAACTGAAACCTTTTTCTTCAACATCACAGGAAATTGCAGGAGACTTTTCATTATAAAGGTGTCAGATTGTTGTGATTTCTTTGGAGTTTAATGCTGGCAATAAGTGGGTGAAGAAAAGATGAGACTGAGGCAAATATGAGTCCACTAATGTTAAATGGTGAAAACTACTTCAAGTTAAAAAACTTGGCTTGCACTTTTACATGCAAGTACATGGAAAAGTTGGAGCACATTTCAGTTTGCAGAAGAGAAAGAAAAAACAAACAGGCAAATTAAAATAATTTGCTTTCAATAGCCCCTGCTAATTAGTCTTGACTTGTGTGTTTAAAGTGGGTCAGGCTGATCAATCAGACTAATGCAATCTGAAATGCAAATATACTCTGAGTCATACTCAATCAAACTGAAACACTGTTCACAACAACTCAAGGGTTTTTGTAATCTTTATATATCCACATTTTTAAACTGGAAAAACATGCATGTTAGTCAGCCAGTATGAAATGTTCATCTTGGATTTTCTTATATCATATCAAGCATAAATTTGATTTGGGTTGATATATCTCAGAATGGCCTTCAATTTCTTATGATTTTTTTTTATTAGTCAAAGGTGCAGCCTTCATTAAAATAGAATTATGTGCTGCATGAGTTCAGATACACGTGTTTAAAGTGAAACTATGTGTCCCTGTGCCTTTACAGAAGCGTTCTCATTCTCTTAACATGCTTTTCATGGCTGTTATTAAGTTGGAGAACATGTTTCCATGGCAGCAGAGTCTCAAGCTCAGCCCCTGGTGACAGCTTCTAGCCTAGCACTCGCACAAACCCCCCCACGCACACACACCTATATATATGCAGACACAAGCATATGGAGGGTGAGAGAAGTGGGTGAAATATCTGCACATCAAAGAGAGGCATGCTGACCTGTCTGCTGCTGCTTTAAACACCAATAACTATCCTGCTGATGTCTGTCCACAGGGTGATGGGACCCACTTTTAACGCCCTCTCAACGCAGCAGAAGGTGAACGCCCGGTGCTTCTCTTTTATGGCCGTGACATGAATCTTTGTAATGCCATCATGTTGCACCAAAGGAGGCATCTTCCAAGAGTGAGTCACTTGGCACTCATTCTTCATTGTTATGCTTTAGGTTACTGTAAAAATTAGTCATGCGGGGCTTTGTAATGAAACCCCACCAACCCTCGGCCCCCCACTAACATTTCCTGAGCAGATTTGTGGCTTCACAGACTGCGTTGTGCAGCTGCCATACCATGCCGAGAATTTGGAGGTTTTATTATGGTATGAAGCACCATTGAGATTTGAAATGAATAGACAAAACCACACATTGTTCAACATTTAATGCCATAATTAGAATATTACCAGCAGAAGTCACACTATCTATTTGCTTAATTCTTGTTGTCCTGAATAGGTCATAAAGTGGCAGAACTCCAGAATACAATACAATTAAAATGAATATACGTGTTTTTTTTTATCTACTGAGTGCTCTCCAGTTTCTGGGCAAATGTAGATCATCTTTTAGTATGTTTATCAATTTAAACATGACTGTAAAATGCAATGGGGAACCTAAAATTAGTCATTAGTATTAAATAGATGTCATGACAAGGAATAACATCTCAAATTAACTTCTATTTTATCAATAGATAATATATTCTGTTGCATTGTGAGAAAAAGAAAGCAAATGTCTAAGTACAGATTTTGGAATAGCTTTCTTTAACATGTCTGTGCTTCATATGTATGTCTAAAATGTATTTTGTTTCTGGGACAAATATATAGATATATTTGTGCTAGGGTTTGATACCAAAAGAATAACATATCAGGATTTGAATTTGTATTGCTGTAATCTGTCATTTAATATAGTTCCTCAGTATTCACATTATTAATGAATTCCTTCTTCAAAGGTATTCAGCTGCAGAGACATGCTGCTCTGAATGGATTTTAGAAAAACCTGAAAGCAACAAAACAAAAGGTATTGAGGATCGGGTCAGAAAGAAAAGGCAAGAATAATTTCCAAACAAGAGGTTACAGAAACCTTGTAGTAAGATTTATGTGTTTCTATGTTTCTGTGTTTTTATGATTTTTATGCCACAATAATGTTTCCTGCATAATCTGGTACATACAATTTTTAGCTTGTATGTAAGCTAAAAATTACATACAAGTCGAAACATGCATCGAGTACAACCTATACAATCGACTTCATTCAAACTAATACGAGAGGGAAGAAGTAAGGCAAAAATCTAATTCCTCTGTATTAAAAGAGTCAGATATTTTGCCCATTTGTACCTGCCCATCCATGCAGTGTCTTGATTGGGCTGGTACTAGTACCAATTGATATTCGGGGGACGACCATCATCATGGTGGCTTCAACTTCCCCATCTACTGCTGCATCTTTTACAGCTAGATGGTCAAGCTCTCACTCAAACACAGAAAATTGGTCAAAATTATGCTATTTATCAATGTTGATTACCTCCATTATTGTGCGTTTTCTTTTTCTTTTTCCCAAACACAAAGCAGAAATTGCTCTCTATTCCTTTTTTCAAAAAGATATGCATTTGTGTAGTCACGTGGAGAAAGTCCATACTTTGCAATTCAGCTGTGGCTTTTATTGTCAGGCCCCATTTGTTACTGTTGGTAATATCTTATATCTACTGGATTGTGGAGGGTTAAGTAGACATTAAACACATTGTGCTTTACAAGCATTAACACTAGCAACATTTCATGTTGTATATTGCTTTTTTATCTGCTTTCCCCCTGTTTTAACTGGATTTTACTGTATGTTTCACACACCTGTACTTACAGAGGCCACTTTTCTCTCTTGGTCATGCTATAGCATCAGCAGCTACAATGAACTCCTTAGTTCTTGGTGATTTAATCTTTTTTTCCATTTATATGCTAAGTCCGCCGCAAAATGGTTTTGAGCCAACATCATCTTCAATGATCTTAATCTTTCTGACACAAAATGAAAATACATTGTGGGGGTGTACATGCGTGTGTGTGCATGCGGGGGTGGGCGTGGGTGTGTGTGTGTGTGTCCTTCAACAGCCTGTGCTGCTCCTTAACCTGAGTAGGCAAGTGGTCAAAACCTTCCTGGCACAAAGGCACTTTCTCATATTAGCACTAGAAAAAGGGTGACAACTCCAAGGGAAGACTCTAGAGTGTCGAATGAAAGAGAATTGCTTCCAACATTGACCAAGAATGGTCCAAACATTATTAAAGTCCCTGGGGATTTAGATAGAAATACATCACAGAGACAAATGAGAGTCTAGAAATTCAAACAAAATGTGAATTCTCCGGCCGCAGGACAAAACAGTCGCATACAAAAATAAGTGTCTGAGCACAAACTATAGAGCCATAACTTCTAGTTGGAAAACAAGGCCCAAGGCTGGGAAAACTGGCAGGTGATGAAAGTCATTTCTAGGCCAATACCATTATTTATTTGCTCTATATCTGTCCTGCAACAGAAAAGGATGCATGATACAGAATTTATTGTTTTAATTTAATCTATTCTGTGCCTGATTATACTGATGAGGTTTGTTAAAGTACATAAGTCTTTCAGTTTGATAAATCAAAACTCAGCCTGGAGGATTGATTTCTATTGAGCAAATATCTGCAAGTTTTAAGGAGAACCAGGCAATCTTTGAATAATTCCCTTGTTTATTTATCCCACAAAAAAGAGTAAATAATGCAATCAATTTACAAGTAAGGGGATGTTTGTGGCTACTAAATGCGAATCTAATGTACAAAAAAATCTATGAATCTCTAAGGAGTCCAAGGAAAACTTAATCTTTACCTTCAAACTCTTAGGAAAACCTTTTCTCTGTCAGCTTTCAACAGCTGAGCCACCACAACAAAATAAATAAGAGTGCCTATGGTTGTCCCAGTGGATCCCTCTTGGTGTGCTGTTTCTACTGTCCCATCTCTGAGCTATGCTGATCATTTCAAAATCCTACATCTAACTTTCACATCTATCCATAACCTGCCTCCTCCTTGCCTCTCAGAACTCCTTCATGTCACCACACACTCCAGCTCCCTTAGGTCGTCGTCTTCCATCCATTTCATGGTGCCTCCTGCCCATCTCAGCACCATGGGGGGCAGGGCCTCCAGCCGCTCTGCTCCCCATCTTTGGAACACACTCCCCCCTGATTTCTGTAAAATTCACTCACTTTAAATTCAGACTTAAGACTTATTCTATTCAATAATAATGATTTTCTAATTACTAAATATTATTTTTATTGCATTGTTCAGCTTCCTTTGTTCTGTATACATTGCTTGCTTTTATTGTATTGTTTTTAGTTTGTCTTTGAGTGTTGAGGAAAGTGACTTTAAATAAAATTAAATATTATTGTATATTCAACCAGTGAAGTTTTTTTTTTTCTTTTGTCATAATTTGGAGAAAACTGAAAATGCTTTAGATTTTCTTTGCACAACAGATCTTTTGGTATTTGTGATCTACCAGCAGTTCGGCTTCTGATGCAAACGCTTTAATTCTGAGCAAATATAGACTTATGGGTGATCAATAAGAAACATATATAGAGATAATAAATAGAGGGATTCATTTATAGAGTTTAGTTTTGCTTTCATCATGTTCCTTGTGTGCAGGTGTTTCCCTTTTTCTTACAGTTTAAGGATGGAAACTATTATTTTCATAATTTTGTCTATTTAATAGGAGTCTGATGGACCTACAGTGTGTGGTTTAAATCACAGGATTCAATAAAAGAAAAGTTTTTTTCACTTGCATCCAAAGTAAAAAAAGAAATTGTCATTCTACAACTACCTGCTTCTTTATAGATTTTCACTGAGCAGCAAAGGAGTCCTTTCTGTTTTATTCAGTCTCCTTAGGGCAATGCTTTTAGTATTTATCAATATATTGGGTCTCACCTTGAGCTTGAAAGCATTTTCTATTTTTGGTGTGTTTTAGTGCTGCTACGGCATTCAAATATGAGTAAATAATTGTTCTTGTCACGGCAAGAATAGATCACAAAGGATCTGATGTCTACATCATTAAACCTTGACACCAACGTCTTACCAGAATGTTTGAGACTGTTTTTATCTTTTTCATTTCTGTTTTCATGGCGGGAGTTTGCATTAAGTTTAAGCAAAGTCTTGCTTCCACGAGACTGTCCCAAAACTGAAGAGAAAAAATTGAAGACCATGGAAACGGTTAAGAAAAGCCTTGCCCATCATTAACTGCTACATGGCAACACTGCAAATCCTACTAAAATATTTAGAACATAGTCATGTTGGGATGTGTGAAGCTTCCTCCTGCCTCGAAGAGACTGTTTTCATATATTAGGGCACAATAATGGCTGAAACTGTGGAAGCAAAAGCCCACACATCTCATCAGCTATTCACAAGGACTCAAGTCTATCAAAGTAGACTTTTTTCTTCAGAAAAACACATGTAGATGTTTCCTTTCTTGATTCATATTTCATGTGACTGGGCTTGTGTGCTGACTTTACAAGCTACATATTCAGTCCACTGAACTTCCTGTTCCGTGTGGAGAGCATGGTTTTCATTATGCACCAGTTAACATCAATTACTGTAAATGGAAGGTTTTTAGTTAAAAAA
The DNA here is from genome assembly GCF_001444195.1 of Xiphophorus couchianus. Classification (NCBI taxonomy): domain Eukaryota; kingdom Metazoa; phylum Chordata; class Actinopteri; order Cyprinodontiformes; family Poeciliidae; genus Xiphophorus; species Xiphophorus couchianus. Next base: position 12,989,900 of record NC_040245.1, on the reverse strand, counting down.
AAGCTTAAAAGTGTAGCAGTTGGATGTCAAATGGCTGCTTCAGTTTTTAGTTATTTATTCATTTTATACCTTTTTTTTTTGTATAAACAGATGATAATTGAGTTCTCCATTCAGGAAAATCCACACTTCATTGAGTTTATAGCTTGCTGATTTAGTTAATCTTATAAAGCCATGACTTACAATCATCTGACCTCACTATTCGGTGACAGCAGACCATGAGTGTATCCTTCACCGCTTTCTTCTCCCAAACCAATCAAAGTGCTGTTATTGTTGAGGGCAAATTTATTGTTCAAGAGGATCACATGCTCGATTCCTTGCCACATTAAGTCTGTGAGAAATGTCTTTGTTATGCTGGCAAGCTGAGAGACTAAATGAAAACCAGAGCTATTATTAGCAAGCTTGAGGCTTTAATGTGCGCCCCGTCTTTAATGTATGAAAATGCAAACAAACAATTGTCCCCAAAGAGTTATTGAAAAAGTTAATGAGGATCCTGTCAATTACCGTAAATGAAGCCGCAGGGCTGATGTTATTTTGGCTGTGTATTACCTGGCTTTGTTAAGATCTAGCTCAACAGAATCATGCTGAATTTGTTGAGATTACGGTGATGAAAGTTTCCAGGGCTGCTCATTTCATTGTGGCCCTTTGCATAGTGGGAGCTGTGGGGCTTGATCTTAGTTTTTAGAAATGTCTCACTTTGAAATGAGATACAAATAGACGGATCTGAGTGATCCAAAGACCTACATGCAATCATAGTTTTGAGGTTCAGGGTGTTTATATAACCTTCATATGGCTTGAAGAAAACACACTTTCAGATCTCTAACAGTCAGTTAGTAAGTGTCATGAATAGCTTTGCCCCACTTAGGGACTCCAGCAGCTTTGCTGTGCCTGGTGACTGTGACTCAAGGAGGACCGAGAAATGATAAAAGAATAAATTAGCGATTGCTACAGAAATCAGAAGTTTGATGTATGATATTCACTCTTTGCAGAACCCCAGACATCTTTTGATAGTACCCCCAGTAGCTTGTTCTTTGATCAACTGGGCAGTTATTGTTATAACATTACTATATTATTAAGTTTATTGGCCATATTTGAGAACTGAAAAACCGTATACAGTTTGTCTTATTCCTGCTAATTTTGATACAAAAAAAATAAAATAAATTAAATAAAAGTGATCCAGCGTGTCAGTTTTTGGAAGCTGTGGAATCCTAAAATCTCCTAAATAAACACACCATTATAGCAAATGGTAATTATCATCAGCAACACATTTTTATAGTTACAGTGATAACCAATGTTGAGAAGTATCCAAACTTTGTGCAGAACTGCAAACGTTTAAAGGCAGCTTGTAGTGATGGCGTTCCTGGTGAGGTTAGTTTTAAAAAAGAGTGATGAAGACACTATGAAAGCACTGGGAGCCTCCCACACAAAAGAAGAAATAATAGATGGAATCACGCTTGTCACACTGGTGTTTAAGGTAGCTGATATTATATTCACATTATCTACACATTCACTGATTAAGAAGATGTTCATATGATAAAAATCATCTAGTGATGTCCTAAATCTTTTTTCTTCCTTTTAATCTTTCATGTGTCATGTTCATTCCATATATCATTATGTAAGTGTTATTTTTTTTATACCGCATAAAGTCTGTGATCAGAAGATTGCACCCTGTGTTGTTGTGATTAAAGCTTTTTGGGCACTTAGTTCTTTCTTTAGAAAATCTGTCTCTTCATATTTTTGTTGGTACATGCAGATCTAGCACCTTGGTACTTCAACAGCATTTCTCTCCTAGCTGTGTATCCACAAAGGTAAGGAGAAAAATCTGTTCTTAGAAAGAGCAATCACAGACAGCAGGGTGGAAAAGGGGACTTAGCTCTGATTGCATTTTACATTTTAGGACTGAGACTTTGAATGGATGGATGGATGGATGGATGGATGGATGGATGGATGGACAGATTGATTGATTGATGGATTGATTGACTCTTCAGCCAGTTGGCAGCTGTAGCCACCAATTGATATTTGTTGTTTTGTTGAAACCACTTAAGACTTTTCCACATAAACAAATCAACAACATGAACCTTACGTACATAAATTGGTATCAAACAGCAGAAATCTGCTTTCCAATGAGCCCTGCTCAAACTAGCCATTAACTAAACTCTTTTTTTAGGATTCGTTTTTGTTTTTCTTGGATTAACCTTTTAAATTGAGACTGATATTGTGTTTTCAGTAATATTGTAATATTCAACATGATTTGTCAGGACACATAACCCATGAAATGGTGGCTAGATTCAAGAAACAGTGACTACAAACAGTGACATAGCAGCGTATCATCACTGTTTCTGTACATTAGTGCAACTTTGATTCCCAGCGTCTTCCTACAGCTGAATTTTTTTAAAAATTGCTCTTTAAATAGTTCTCTGCTTTTTTTTTTTTTTTTACTGTTTTCTTAAGCCAGTTGTTCTCTTCTCACTTCACTGCTTTGTTTTATTGGAATCACAGGGAGCTCAAAGTGGTTCACTCACTCCATTAATTTGATATCAAAATATTTTCATTTTGTAAAAACTTTTCCACAATATGTAGTATATTAGATTTTGCCCTACACTTACATGACTTTAGTCAAAAGAATCATAGCATAGTGAACTATGAGGGGAGAGGGCTTAACTACAAAACCAGCTGAAAACTGTCCTATTGTTAATCGTCCAGGCTTTCCAAAAGAAAACTAATACAGAAGCTTGCAATTTATCATAGTTTGAATTCATGGTATGGCTTGAAATGAGTCTCATACTGTTATTGTGCAACCCAGTTGTGTTCTCCAGACATGATAGAAATGTTGCAGTAAAACCTAGTTATATATCAAGTTAGGGGAATGGCTTATTCTTTTTAGTGATTTTCTTTCAAATTAGTTAATCTGCTAAATCATGTACCTGAGCTCTTGTACTGAATTGATGATATTATTTGGTAAAATCATTAGTTTGTTTTATGACAACCATTCTGACCATACATCATCTCAGTTGGGAATGATTTGTACCAGCCAGACAAATCCTAAATATGTACTTCTATTTGCTGGATGTTTTGATTTGAAGACCATGTCTGTCTTTGATGAAGTCAGGACCATTTTGTTTAATTGGGGTCTTAAAAAAATATTTCTAGTCGTAAACAGGGAACATTCTGTTCCAGGTCAAAATAATTAAGCATTAAAATGTTAAGATTGCTTTTTATCCTAATATTGTGACATTTTATCCTCAGCTCTCTCTACTTTTGTGCAGCAGCTACAAAGCTTTGAAGAACATACGGTCAGGGGGCTGTGAGTTATCCATTTGCTTGTCTGCCAGCAAAAATTAATGTTGACCCACTTGGCAATATATATTATTTCAATGGTCTACATTTAGACATTTGTCATAGTTAGATCAATATGTAGTCGTTGATTTACACTTTTATGTCTAGGTTTGGTCTGGTCCTAAGGTGGTCTAAGCTTAAATATTGGTAGGCTCTAATAAAGGTGCACATTGTGCAAAAATACCAGAAACTTCAAGACAGCTTCATATGAACTATCATGAGAAATTTATTTCTATTTCAATAGTGGTATTTTGGCAACACTGTCACTTTACAGAAAAAGGACTCCAATTTTGTTTCTTTTCACAAGCAAAAAGTTGATATTATAATAGTAAATATTTGATATTGTGAATACTGCAATATCATACGCAACATCACCAGAAAAGCTGTTCAACATGAGTTGTAATATCCGAACAGAATTGCTGCAGACTCATTTAAGGACAACACCCCCTAACCAAATTGCTTATAATGCAGAAATAACACTTACAGAATATCTTTGGAAAAGATGATGAAAGCACCATTAACTTTAGATATTAGACATTTTCTTGTGTCTTAAAAAAAAGTGACAATACTGGGTTACCTCTTTTAATAAAGTCATCTCACTTATGTGTCTGCGTCTTTTCTTTATTTAAATGCATGATGCTGGAACCCAGTAATTTCCCACTGGGATTAAAAAAGAATTTTCATCAAAAACCTGCCTCCCACATTACTCTAAAGGACCAACTGAGTTTGCATGGACTGCATTCACCGCTTGGTACAAGCTAAGAAAGAAAAAATGAGCTTGGTTAGCTAAGCTACCCTCTACCTGACTACTCCATTTGCATTTTGGAAAGTACACAATAGGCTTGAAAATTAAATATGCTGGAAGTTGTCCCTCTAATGAAATTCAAGAGCTCGACTGCAACACTCGACTTGCATCCCTTGATAAAAAAACAGACACTGATGGGAAGGCGAAATAATGAACTTGGATGCCTGAGAGGTGCAACCTAATTGGTACGGGCATATTCAATCAAAACACACTTCTGTTCAGTTTCTGCTCATGCACCTTGCCTTACTTGTAATTGCTTTGATTGGCAACGGTCAGTGGAAGCAGGGAGTGCACCTTATTCTTTCCTTGTAGAGGAGAGATATGGTAAGTCTCAGCATGAATATGATCAGTTCTGTCATGTCTCTCCACTGTCAGTTATCTCTACTGTGAACAAGATTTTAGAGCTTGGAAATTGCTAAATGTGCTCCTATCTTCTTAAACACATTAAAAGAATTAATTTTAAAAAACAGGGTGCATTCAATTTTATCTACAGAAAAACTTACTGTTTCCAACAAGGTTGAAGAAAAAAAAGAAGAAAAATCATTAAAAAGGGTTAAAGCCATAGATAATTGTCTTCATTTTAAATGCTTCTCTTCAATGTTATCTCCTGACTGTCTAGACCAGGGCTCGGCAACCCAAAATGTTGAAAGAGCCATATTGGACCAGAAAAACAACAAACAAATCTGTCTGGAGCCGGAAAAAATTAAAAGCCTTATATAAGACTTGTAATAAAAGCAAAACAGGCTTAAGTGTTTATATTAGCTATTTTAGCCTATTGTCAAAACGACTAAGTGATTACATTCATGAGCATTCACAATTAAATGTTTATTTTCCCTGCAGTGCGACCTGGAAGGAATAACGCACCACGTGACTTTTCTGTTGTAGCCTATGATGGTGCTTTAAGTTTACCTCCCGATACAATATGAATGTTTTATGTTTCGTTTCATTGATAAAATTAAAGAAATGCAATAAAGAAATCAGATTTTTATGCAATTTTTATTATAAAGATGCAACAGGGAAAGATATTTTTCCTTTTGGAACTTGAAAAATCTGCTCCCAAATGCAGTTTGCATAACGATCGCGCCTTGATAAAGGAGTTAAATAATCACGTGAAGTGTGTGATCGAAAAAACAAAACGGAACGTGCTTAACGTGCCCACAAACCGCGTGCAATAAAACGCAACCTGCAGTTATAAAAATAAAGCAGTTGCCTTTTGAATAGGTAAAATATATAAAATTAAATTATTACAGTTTAAGTTTGATTTGCCATCCATGGTCCACCACACGCCCGTCGGTTTGTTTACAACAGCCACCTGCCTCGCGCCCCGCCCAGCTGAAAGAAACGTCACAGACTAAGACACAAATCTTTGTTGACAGAAATGTTGAAATTTAATATTTTTTCTACACATTTTTATAGCATTGGAAAATGTTAAGAATGACTATGTCATGTTTGTCCGCCTACAGAAACCATATTAAAACAAAAAATATATTTCCCACCCCCATCTTTTTCAAGTTTCAAACATTTTTGAAAAAGCTCCAGAGAGCCACTAGGGCTGCGCTAAAGAGCAACACTTTTGCTCCCCTGGTTTAGATAGTGATGTTCAACATTTCCCATTAATAGTCATATACAGTTCTTCTTCGGTGAAGAATGGGTGCCTGAAGAGCCAGGAAAGTGGAGGTGGAGAAGGGGCGGAGGTGGGTTGAGCGCAGCTGTAAAGCAGAAGGATGGAGGTCCTTATCAGCGGGAGCTTGGTCGGTGATTGGCCGTGACGTGGCTTGGTCCAGCGTTGATAGGTCGACAGCGATGAACGAGTCGCACCGATTGGATGATGCAGGTGAGGCTAGAGAGTTCTCCAGTTTGAATTTACACCAAGGCTTCATTTTATAATTTCAACAAAATTCACAAAGAAAGATTAAGAACAAAACATATCCTGCTTTTGCTTCTAATGTGATTTAATTCTGAAGGAAAGACAAAAATCACAATAAAAATGTTTCAAATGTTCTGTTCTTTTCTGAATGTGACTGGCATCTTTGCAAACCCAAGCCCACCTCTTTAAAATGTAAATATAAAAATGATCATTTATTGCTACAATTAGGAGACACGGGGGAATTTTCTTTCTTTTGCCCTACCTCGCAAAGATATTGCATTCCCACGCAATACTTTTGCATTACTTCAAATTCTTTCCATTCTCATGCAATGCGTTTTGCATTCCCTTGCAAAATAAGACATTGAAAAGCCATTTATACCCACTCAATCTAACTTTTTATTACTAGCTTTGTTTCAAAACAATTAATTCCAAGCTGTTATGAGAAAATAAAATTAAATAGTATTATCTTGACCATGTTTTCTTGCTCAAAAAGTTAGGGGAAATGTATTTTGCCTCTTTGAGATTCCTTTTACTTTTACTTTGTTTTGCATTTAATTGTTTAGATAAGATAAATCTTTATTGTCATTGTCACAAGGACAACAAAATTTAAAAAGGACATTGTACAAGTTTCAATTAGATATAGATAAGCTATCGCTATTTGCAAGTAGTCGTGACCTATCCCTGCAGTCATTAGGTGGGAAGCTCACTGGAATCATATAGACAGCCAGTCCAAAGATCAGCACAGTACCACCAATATGATAAACAATACATCACACCGTCTTGCAACAGCACTGACCCATCAGTACAATTTAGCCATCATGTTGGAATGAATGTAATACGTGGACACTATAAGAATCATTGGGATATACTGGATTTTAATAAGATTACCTGTGTAGTCTGCAGTTTGAGAATGTGCTATCACTGCCCATTAGATTGATCTAAACAGGCCCTTAATATATTGTGCTCTGCTTTGAGGTACACTGAGAGGTCAAGAGGAAATCAATTGGCTCGAAAGAGTACTGACGAGATGGGGAAAGTGGGCGACAGGTTGATGACTGCCGTGTAGCAATCACGGTTTTATATGAAGGAGCACAGGAAATTGGCAAGCGAGTCAATATTCAATCTAATCAATATCAAGGCTTTTACCCAAAGTGGCCATTTCTTTAAAAAAAAAGTTGTTATCTGGGCAAACTTATGGGTATCAAAAATAATAGAAGTGGTACAGCAAGTTTCTCCAGTACATTACAGAACCATTGTTATGTATATGTTACCATTGTTCATGCTCATCGTTACACACCAATGCTATTAAGAAACCTATCTATCTATCTATCTATCTATCTATCTATCTATCTATCTATCTATCTATCTATCTATCTATCTATCTATCTATCTATCTATCTATCTATCTATCTATCTATCTATCTATCTATCTATCTATCTATCTATCTATCTATCTATCTATCTATCTATCTATCAAAAATTATAACTGGTTGCCATGAAATGCCAAAAAATTTGCCTTTTAGAGTGAAAGCTGTGTGTATTGTTTGTTAGAGAGCACCAGAAGTGTAAAGTGAATTTTACACCTCTATCCAATGGGTGAACGCTCTGCCTTCCAGGATGTGTTCATCCTGCAAAAGAAGCACAAATAGAACCAGGATTAAGAATTTCCTTAAAATCAACACAGACAATCACAGAGAATAACATTTCAGTTAAAACCGTTGAGAGTTGATCATCAGCGAAATCAGGAATACATTTATTATTAATCAACACAAACTGAGTGATTAACTGACAAAAAAAGAAACAAAAGATCAAGAAATAAGCAGCTAACAAATAAGACCAACAGACTCAGCTGCACACAGTAACTACACACTGCTTATGAAAGTAAGTGACAAACACTAAAAACTGTAGTGATCAAATTGATTAAAATCTGAGAATTTCCTGGTACTTACAAGTTGTTCAGATAGTGAAACAAAACGGGAATTTCACTGCCTAATTTGGAGTTTTTTCTCTGGTGGAAGAAGAGACAACAGATTAAAGGCCTTTTGCACTCAGACAACCTTCTTCAACGCTGCAACAAAGAACTGAGCGCCTTTCCTGAGACTTGACCGGACAACTCTCTAACACCAACCCTGTTTAGCCCGATTGAATCAAACTGTATTTTGTTTGTCTAGAAAGTCTAGTTCATTTGGGGAAGCATGAATGCCCAGCCAAACTCTACTGTGGACCAAAAAAGAGAACTCTTGTCCGTCTACAAACCTAGGTCTCGATTAGGTTGACATAACTCTGGCATGGTTCGAATGCGTATGTGGATGGAAGGGCATCAGAGAGAGCTGCAAAAGAAGGAAGCAAATTCTAAAGGAGGGTATTTTGGGTCAACAGAGCCAAAATAAATGCACGAGTCTAGAACTACAACCACTACAATCTGACGCTACTCCATTTTTCTTTACATTTTGTGAGGAAGAATGCTGCGCTGGTCTTCTTCTGAGATTTATATACATATATACACTATGTGTACATGTAGAATAATGATATATTAATATATAACTGAATTTACATTTAAAATTTGTAAATTTTAAATTAGTTTGAATGCTTTCTACATTTTTGTAATAGCAAAATAAGAATGTAAATCTTAATGAAAGGCTTTATTTTCATCAAACAGAAACTTTCACATGTCCTGCTGTCAAAATGACCTAAAATCTATGGTTCTGACTTGGATTAGGATCTGCTTGTAAAAGCTGTTTAAATTCTACTGCAACTATTTTTGGCTTACCTTAATATGTATTCTTCATCAAATAAATCTTAAGACTCTCGATGCATCACTCTGGAGCAAAGAAATCTTAATGCAAATGGGGTATGGCACTCATAGTTTGTTGTCTTGACTTAAGAAGTCAGCAAAGTGGAGCATGTATAATCACATTTTCCCCTTGACTTCTTTCATAATTGCTTATCAAAGGTTGATTGGTATTAGATGCTGTCACTGGAGTCATTGGAGGGAGAGCAAAAGATGGCAAACATTTTAATTAGTTTGGGGGCACTGGGATGTGATGATTGTTTTGTCAGTAATTCTGTCAAGGAAGGTTCTGAACCAATATCGTGGCACAATGTTTTACAAATAAAAGAGATGTTGGACAAGTAAATGATTTAACCTGGGATCTTTATGAAGTGGGAGTGTTGGATGCTATTGGCGACTGTGGCTTTATGGTAGAGTAGTTGTCTTGCAATCAGAAAGTTGTAGGTTGGATTCCAGCTTCCTCCTGCCACATGTCGATGTGCCTCTGGGCAAGGCACTTAAACCCAAATTGCCTACCGATCTGTGTATCAGTGTATAAATGTGTGTGTTTGTGAGTGCGACTGGGTGAATGTGACTCTAGTGTAAAGTGCTTTGAGTAGTCAAAATGACTGGAAAAGCGCTATATAAGTTCAGTCCATTTACCATTTATTGAGTTTTTCAACACTCCCTCTTAAAATCAGTGACCAAAAACCGTCAGAATGCTTAAGCAGAACCTGTAGGATAACTAAAAGACTTCAAGCAACAACAACAACAATAAGAACAAATGTCCTGATGAGCCAATCAAATTCACGAACAGAGGGGAAACAAAGTTGTTCCTCAACCTTCAGGACACCAAAGATTTTATCTTGAGTTGAAACCATTATCCCCAAAAGGAGAAAACATGGACAAGTGCCAAGCATTCCCTAAAGTGGCTGACCTGCCAAAATTACTCCAAGAGGTCAAAAAGATTACACAGCAACATTTGAAGCACTGCATGACTCAGTTTCTTTGCTTATGATCAATGACAAGAATTTCAACATAAGCAAATAGACTGAACAAAATGGTATTAATGGGAGAAGTTCAAGACGGAAACAAAAGGATCAGAGAAACCAAGCTCACATTTGTGAAAAAAAAATCTTTGCAAGACCTTTTGTTTTGTGGGGTGACAACATAAAATCGCAACTTTGTGAAAACCATGCGTCTTTTCACATCACATCTAAAACTCAGAGCATTTTAAAAATTGAAAGACATACTTATGTTCAGTATTGTGATGTTCTGGGGCTGCTGTGCTGCTTCAATATTTAGTTATTTATTTAATTTCCTTTAACCAGCAATATGGAAAACAAACAAAAAAAGATAGTTATGGAAAACAAACAAAAAAAGATAGTTAAGGAAACAAAAAAAAACAAGTGACTTATTTTAAATGGTCAGTGCCATTTGTTGCTACCAGGGATACCACAATCAGTTGTTAGGCTTATGAGGACTTTTTCACAATAAAACTACCATCTAGAGATTGTATTAAGTATTTACTCAGGTTATATTTGTGCTGTATTAAACTTACTTTTAAGATCTGAGACATTTAAGAGACTAAAGAGTAAATAAAATCTTAATTATTCAGCTTGCCTAGCAAATACAAACAGGTGTACAATAAAAACAATATAGCATTCCAAATAATGATGATCTTTACATCGTATGCAGTTAATATAGAACAATAAAATACTTGGCAGCTGTTGTGAAATCCGAAAATTTAATTTGGTCACTTTTCTCCTTGTTATCTCCCCACTGAGTTAGATAAGCAGGTGATTTGTTGATCTTTGAATTTTTTTGTGGGATGAGCTGGCTTACAATTTTAATCATGCACACAACAAATGTTCTCCAAAAGTTGATTTGATTTTTGCATTCAGTGTGGCATGTGAAGAGTGTCAGGAACAAATTCACAGGCACCCACACACTTTCAGACACTTCCAAAGCAAAACAGACAATCTGTGAGTTATCTTTTTTCTACTGGTATTTTGGATTCACAAACCATCTGTTCAGAACAGTACTTTTGATGCAAGAAAAAAAGTAGCTTTTACTTCATGTAGCACACCACATTAATGCTGAAACTCCAGACTTTGGAGAAAGCTTGGAAAGTTTAGAAGCTCATGAACTTTTCTAATTTAATATGTTTTTGCTCATCCTGACTAAATTGATGCTGATGTACAATAATTCTATTTAATCCGTCAAGTCAGACAGATGCTGAGCGAGCCGATCGCATACCACCCATGTCAATATGATGCATCCTTTGAACCAAAACCTGCTCCGGCTTAAGAAGCAGGATTTAGAGGGAGATTTTAAGAGGTTAATGCACTTTATCTGTGGGCACAATGAGTTACCTTTGCCAACTCAATGTGACCTTTATTTGCATTTGTACAGATCAAAAAGCGTAACGACTAATTTTCAGCAGATTATAGTGTTTTGCATCTGTTTGGCCTTTTGCACGGCAATCAAAGGTAGAGTATTTTATTAATGAAGAAATGCTCGTAAGACAATTTAGTACATGACAAGAATTGTCTAATGTCTCAAAAGTAAAGGAATCAAAAAGAATTCTGATTAAGGTACGAGAAGCATAGATGGTACACTCTGAAATACAATTTAAAATTTAGTACCTAACTGAGAGCTTTGATAACTGGCTGTGCACCCATCTGGTTAATAAGGAAAAAAAGATTTAATTTTCTAGCTGAGTGATTCTTTTTCACAAAACACACATATAAAAGCAGGGATGGGTTGGCTACTGTGTTGCATTTGATGTATAAATTAATCAAGTCTACACGACATAAATACTCCAATTCTGGAGTAAAGCTCCAGAATTGACTTTATACAACTGCTTGTAAAACAGCACCCAGTAGATATCCACAAAAAGTAACTAACTTTAACTAAAATTAAGGCATAAATGAGCAGTAATATTGGAGGTATTCTGAACAGTTCATAATACCTGGTATAAGATACTGGAAAGCAAAGTGTGCAAGAAAAACCATTACCAGCAGTCTTGGTATCCAGATTAAGTATTCCTTAGTATTGACAAGAAGGTCAACTGTAAAAGTAGGCAACACCATAAAGTTTGATCAAGAAAGTAAACCACTTCTATAAAAACATGAACACCAAATGTGAGTTTCACAGCAATGAGGATTGTAACATAACAATGGAAGGTGCTCTACCAATTATCCATTTTGACAGTAGGAGTCTTTATGGAAACTTTACAAAAATCAAAGAGTACTTACATCAGTTCAAAATGTTTAATTTTACTGTTGCATCTAAGATCTAGCTTGACAAAATCTTTTCATAAAACAGAATTTCATAAAAAGGACTGATGCATCTAAACTCATCCAACAAAGAATATCTGGTCATTTTGGTTCGCTCAAAGCAAACTTAACAGAACAAAACTAGAGTGAAGTATATGTTTTTTGAAGACATTGACACCACTTCTGATGCTTTTATCAATAAATACTGATGAGGCTTTATGGTAGAAATGGTCAATCAATTTTACATCCAATCGGTATAAACAGCGGGGCTGAGTGATGAAGACCTGTACCTCATGATGTAAAACTGTACTGTTTTAAACAACAGGAGAATTCAACTGTTTTGTCACTGTTCAACCTAAGGATGTCAACACTGAAAGGCAAAAATAACGAGGAACTAAAATTCACATGAAAATGTCAAAATTTGCAAACAAACCTATAATCTGTGTAGACAGTTTATCATCAAAAAAAGATGATTTGGGGGCTAGCTACATTTATATATAAATTACAACTATTGTTATACTGTGATATAAAGCTATTGAGCATTAGTGCTGCTTTTATTGTGTCTGTAACATACATACATTAACCATATCTTAATAAATTAGTCTTGTGTTGGTCAAATCAGTAAATATTAAAATATTCTTGTTCAATAGAAACGTTTTGCATTAATTAAAAAGTGATGATGACCAATAACAGGGGTAACATTTTAACCTGATCGATATTAAAAAAAACAGACATGATAACAACAAGAGCTGTCAGCCATCTACAGCTCAGAAATCTGCAAAGTTACCCAAGAGAAACCAGAAAACACGTAAGTGTCAACAAGAGAGTGTGAAGGCAGCAAAGCCGTTTTGCAAATTTCCGGCTTCCAAAGTCATTACAGTGACAAATAAGCCTATCAACACATTACACTCAATGTCCCTAAACTAATTTTATCACGGACAAGACCTGGGACCGGCTGATGATGAGATTACGCATATGGCAGCATCTCTAGCACCTGCGAGTATGCTATGTTTGTCAACACGCTGTTTAGTTATCAAGTAATGTAGTTTGTTCTGACTATCGCTTGAAGTGTTGTGCTGACTGCCTGTCTGATTAGGTTTGAATGGTGTCTGGGAGGACAGCCATTGAACAGTACCTAACAAGTTAAGATGGAAGTAGGAAAAAGATTCTTTCACACTTAAAATATGATTAAATTTACTTTTAATTCTACTTTGCGCCAAACATGTTCAATAATTAAAAAAAACTTATTCTATTAGGGCGTTTATGACGCAGCTGGGAATGTTCTTAGTTATATGGAATATTGTTTTTCTTCTTTATCTGCTGTTAAAAATGTATTTGTCTTAAGTCATGCTCATGCAACTATATGCTTTCTATACATTTACACATTCTTTGTTAGGTTTTGTGTCCAGTTATTCTGAATAATGTCACCTACCTTTAAAAATTGGATTGTGCAAGTTAGACAGAAGAGTTAGGCTTTTTTCTTCACTGTCTGTTTCACAAAGCTGGAGTCATTTGTCAAAAGGACGGTGATCTGGAGGCCCTGCCCCTATGCCGTTTGTCTTGTATTGATCGCTCCTTTGTCACGCCTGTCATTCTTGAAGGTGAAAGCCACTCTCCTTTATTTTATGCTTAACGAGTTTGCTTTTTAGGAGCTACAAGAAGGCACAAGATGCTGTCTTGTGGGTACTAACTACAATTTGTTTGAGATTTAATCCATAAACTTGCTCCAATTCCCATTAATAAACCAACAGAGAGGTTTGATTAACAATTGAGCTCAAACATTTCTAAAATCTCAAAATGTTTGTGGCAGGTGTAGAAGTGTGGTGGCACCAGTGATTGGCTCTGTTACCTTGTAGTGTGGAGTTTGTGTTCTTTCCACGCATGCGTGGGTTTTAGTAGGTATGATTGGGTTGGACTAATTAAGCATTGTGGATTGTTGTCTGGTGTGCGTGTGTGCAGGCATATGTGCTTGCCAACTTTTTACATCAACAAAAAAACTTATTTTCCCCATCCTGCCAACAAACCTGTGTGCAAGAAAAGATTGGAGATTATGTGTGTGACTTAAACTTTCAGATGTAATTCAGTTATGCAAATTGTCGAATGATTACCAGGCACCACTGCAAAAACTATTTACATATTAGAACAACTATAACTTCTTTAAACCTATTCTGATTTACACTGTACTAATATTTGAATTAGACTTGTGAAAAAATAAGGTCTTAAGTAATGGAAGAGGAAGCATTCTTTCATTTAAGAAAATGTATCTGATAAGCAACATAAAAACACTGACATCAGCTGCCCCAAAGATGGAAGACTTTGTTGTTCTTCCTTTTGGTTGCATAACATACTATTTCAACCTATTCAGACATTTTGTTGACATTTGTTAAAGCATCCATGTTATTAACATAATAATTAGATATTGAGCTCTCAAGACAAGACAATATATAACGTCTTGTCTCAACCACATTTTTATAACACGGATGAGATGAGATTTTAGCAATTTCAACAAAACAAAGAAACTTTTTTGTGATTATTTCACAAGTAGAATAAAAGCTTAAGGAATCGTGTGCTGTGCATTAAAGAGTGTGTTTTAGATTATGTGTTCAGAGTAGAATTACCCATATTTGGTTAATTAGCCGTTTAGATTTTGAGTTTGAAATAGTCAAATATAATTCAGGCTTACAAACAAGTTCAAATATTAATCTTCAAACTACATAGGAATATAATATTGTTAAAGCAGCTAATTAGCCAGTCGCTGCTCTCCCATGTTACTTACAAATCAAGCATGTCATGTGTTATTCTGTTATATGTTACTTTTTTCTATCTTCACAAAAATAGTTTCTTCCTGAAATCAATTCATACCCTGAACTCTCACATGCACTAATTATATGGTGGCTATGCGAGTTTGTATGCATGTGACCATAAATATATGTATGTCATTGTAAATATCACCCTATTTATGCTTATATTGTATGTATTTCTTACATTGTTTGCACTGTTTTTTGAGCTGGCTTTTATCTCATTGAGATATGTGTACAATGACAATGAATTCTAATTAAATCTAAATTCTAATTCCAGATTCAACCATCTGCTAAATTAATGGTGTTTTCGGTCTTTTAGAGTTTATTTTGTCAAGAGACCTCACTTCATAATGAGAATCTCAAATACATATGTATATGGTGACAAGCTTAAAATACGTTCCTCAGCATCCTTTGTCCACCATAAAATCTTACTCATACATCACCTGGTAAAGTTGCATGCTGACAACAGCTGGAAAGGGAGAGAAACATTTGAGAGATCCCATTACTCTCCTTATAAAAAAACCTCAAATGGCAGTGAAAAATGGATTGCTCAAAGGCATCAGCAAAGTATGGAGTACCTCAATGAAAATTTGCTGTGCTTCTTCTGAAACTACTTTCAGCTATTATTCATATGGTTTCGATGTTTATGTTTGTCTTAAGTGAGAAAACTGCAGTAGAATAATGCAACCAGATCATAAATTAGTTTGCATCAGAATGTTTAAAGTTTAAATGTTTAAATATATTCATAATATTTCTTTGCACATAATCATTCTCACATAATGAGTTTCCAGTCTGGTCAGTTCTGTTTATTTTTGAGTTCATTTATGAATGAGCTTTGTTCGGACCTCTTGTCACTAAAGCTGCTACTAGCCACACCCCCAACTCAT
Source organism: Xiphophorus couchianus (assembly GCF_001444195.1). Lineage (NCBI taxonomy): Eukaryota > Metazoa > Chordata > Actinopteri > Cyprinodontiformes > Poeciliidae > Xiphophorus > Xiphophorus couchianus. The sequence goes on along the minus strand of NC_040245.1, from coordinate 12,974,156 downwards.
CGATTACACTTGCATTACATACACAAGGAATTTGCTGCAAACAGATGTGCAATTGTACAACTGTATATCTTTGACCCTCAGCCAGATCCAGAAGCAAGTGAAGTTGAGTCTCTTACACAATCACCAAGGATACAGTAGCTATTTCTGGATGGTATCTTTTCCAGCAGCCATTGTACAGTGCGTACTGTGGTAAAACCAGTTGACAAAAGTGCTTGTAGAGCTCCGCTTGGGTTGGGCTGGGCGTGATTCTAATGTGGCAGTGCCCAGTGATTGTGACTTAATAATTGGGAGGTTTGTGAAACAGGTCTATTTCCAGACACCATAAAAGCATAAACTTATTACCAGAAAACAGCTGGGTGGTTATTTTCTTAAGCACTTAGATTAGAAGCAATAGAAAGCCAGATGGAAGTACAAAAAGATGCAAGAAGTGAATTTTGCTTTGTAGATCTCCATCAAATTCTTTATTATTAAAGACTCCTGGATTATTTTTATTGTCATGATCCCATGATTTTCTTGATTTACATTTGTCTGCAGTTCTGTATTTTGGATCTATGTATTTTGAGTTATTTCTGAACTTCTATTTTGAGCTTTGTTGAGTGTTCATTGCTCTTCAAGTTATTTCATGTTTCTGTGATGCCTCAGTTCCTTAGCCTTGCTCCCCACTCAGCAGTCAGATGTTCTGTTTATTGTACTCACATATCTTCCAAGTCGTAATCATATTCTGGTGAAGTCTACCCTTGCTGTCGCTCTGGTTCCTGTATCTTCCCCTCGTGTGTTATAAGTTTTCCCTTTATTAAATCTTTCATTTTACACTTGTGATCATTTCATGGTTGTGTTACCATTTGGGTCCTCTTTCTTTACTGCTTTTACCCCTAGATTTCCCCTCTGTGGGACAATGAAAGATATTTTTATTTGATTTTATTCTAACAACTACCTTATATGACATGTTGGCCTACATGTTGATTGGGTTAATGTATGCCTAATGTATTCAGATACCCTTCAGCTAGCTTGCCTGGGTAAATCTGAGAAGACAGGATTGCGTCACTGAACTCTTTAAATCACATATTTACATTACTGATAAATTATCAGTTTTCAGTTCAGAATAAGTATACAGTGTATTTGGAAATGTGTTTTTTTTTTTTTTCAATTAAACTGGCTTCATATGTTCTACTTTCAATCCTTCAGACATGTCAAGCATCCTTCCAGCTCTTTACTTCTACTACCTCTTCGCATGGCACTCCAACAACAATGTGCAACATTAGGGGGCTGCAGATAAAGTAAGGGGAGCTAATAGAAACATTGGAGAGTCCCTACTCTCTGTCCAGGATATGAAGAGGGCATTGAGCATTGTCAGAGACTCCTGAATCCCTCTCGGATTACTGTTTAAATTGATGCCATCAGACAAATGGTACTGCAACACAAACAGAAGTAACACAGCTTCAAATCAATGATCAAGTCAATGATTAATGCTCACTTTTATCCTTGTTTTTTTTCCAGTGGGTATACCACATAAATGGACTATGTTAAAATATTGTTTAGTAAAGTTTTTGACCTTCATTTTCACTACAACTATTGAGAACTGCAGAATGACTCAGGGATACCTCAGCCCTTGGCAAATACAAATGAAACTACTATCTCTGAAGGTTGCTTAGTCCATTTTGCAGATACAACAAAAAATATATTTTAGAAAATAAATTGTAGATCAAAATAAAAATATGGAGTATTTTTTGGGGGGGGAGGGAGAATGAAGAAAAAATATGGAATCACTTTGTAATTTATATTTCTACTCGGCTGCAAAGTAAAATATCTGACTGAATATTCTCTAGATGTAACTTCAATATATTTGCAATTGACAACTGATTCAGTTTTTGATATTTCCATTATATATCCTTGATGTAATATTGTTTTGTTTTTTCTCATAATCTTTTTCCATACATCCATACCGTTTTAAAGATTGCATTGTATTTTTCTTTTGCTTAGAAATTTAGATTGTTCATGAAAATTACAGGTAGATTTATCAATAATGATAAAGAAAATTGACTAAATAAAATATGATTTGGCTGAAAAGAAAAGGCCTCACCTGCCAGCTGGTCAAAGTGAGGATCTACAGTTAAAGTAAGTACTCATCAAATGCAGTTTAGTGGTTGTGCATGTGTTGGTGCACACAAATAAAATTTACAGACACATCAACGACAAGGCCATTAAAGATTTATCAGAGGTTTGCAATGGGTTGGCATGAGCTACTCTCTATTACATGACCATGTTTTTTTTTTTCTTTTTGGTAATATCATCACCATCTACTTAAGCATTTTAGTAGTCGCCTGGCTTCTTTCCTGCATAATTAGAGGCAAATGTGCTCTTTGAAGGCAGCCGATAGAACGCTAAAAAGGCAGCCTTCCCACTGGTGTTAGCATTAAGATGGCATCACTATGGTGACCCCGCATCACCGTAAACTCTCGATAAGCCCCGGTCAGAAACAATAAGGTGAGGACATGACCCCCATTAAACTCTAGCAACACATACATAAAGGCAAGCACAGATCCCATGTGGCTGTGGTTTTGAAGCCTCTGCCCTCACTGCAACTCCCGCTGAAGAGGGCTCAGTTTGCATATGGCAGAACCAGCAGAGCTAAATCCCTGCAAATGTGCTGAGATGACCCAAACAGAAAGGGTTTAATAGATGTTAAATGTAAAAAGGTCAACAGGCAATGGCCCAGACAACTGTAAAGACTGTCAACAAGACCATGGATCACATCAAATAGAAATTACTCAGATTTGATTAATCCTGCCATTACTGGGGAGATCAAAAATGTTGCGTTCAAACGTGAAAAATAAGCCACATTTGTGGTGCAGTTATATAATAAATTAATGTTCATCAGGAGAAATGTGTTTCACATCTCTCTGTGATAAAGTACAGACCCTGTTTCTAAAATAAGCAATGTACATTTCAAATGCAAGTTGAGCACGTAAAGGGGGAGTGTAATGTATTTTCCAGGGCCTTAGTGCTATTCTTTAGCACAAAGAACTATGTTACTTTCGGTTGTTATGAAAATGCTGTGTGTAAAAACCCTAAAATAAATTTTGACTTCCCATCTGACATCTTAAAATTAGCCTTTGTCTCTTTAAGAAGCTCCTACTCTTTCTGACACTCCACCTTCAGAAGGCAGAAACTCGGCTGGGGATTGCAACTCCAAGGAGGAGTGTCTGGTAAATAGGCGGCACTTCATACGACCAGGCGTTATAGACCCCTGAACGGTTGCCATGCGAGATTCAAGGATTCCTGAAATATGCAGAATTGAGTCAAAGCAACATTATGGGTATGTATTTGACAAGGGAATGATATTATGACATAATATAAATCTCAAAAACATTGATGTGGTATAACTGAAAGTCATAATGACAATTTATAGCCAATACAAAAGACATGTAGAGCTAGATTTTTTTATGTGGAGGGCTCCTCTGCTTTCAGAACTGTGATGGATCTGCTGCATGTCTTTGCAATATCGGACTCAGTATTTGATAAGCTGCATAAAACAAAGATACAAATTCTTCTAAAGCACATCTCACTCTCAGGCATGATGAACACTAGCATAAAACATGAGAATAGCATAAAGAAACATGATGAATGTTTTGTTTTGGGGAGAAACAACAATGTTTTGTATGTACAAAAAAATACATACAAACACCAAATAAAATTCATTAAGACACAAGCACATTTTAAACTCAAATCACATTTTGAAACAAGTTTAAAGACAATATACATTTCTGATACAGAAAAGGTTGCAAGTACAGCGATGTATACATTCATTAATTGCTTTTTATTTTTTAAATTCACTTGCCCAAAGGATCAGAGTGAATAGGTGAGAATATGTTTTGGCATTGTCTGTAGAACGTTTTATGGAATTTCCACTTTGTATTTTTTGAAGACATTAAAAGGTCAGAAGGTTTGTGTGTGTGTTATTTTTACTCAGTATATGTGGTTTTGATAATGGGAACCTGGCATCTTTGCCAAAGTATCATCAAATTTGGCAAACTACCAGACTACCAATGGCTGCCTATTGAATAAATTATCTTTCAGAAAGGTAGTTTTAGAAAAAATGGTAGTCTGCATTTCAAATGGAAGCAGAGTTAATGGCACCACTTCCAATTCTAAACCTGGAATTTGTGGGAAAGATTACTAAGTCTCAACTCTGACAGTAAAAAAATTATGCATGTTTATATGAGGTAACAAGATCTTTCCAGCAGATTGGAGTGTTGCCACTCATAGCTTCATACATAATGAAGATAGCTTTTAATTTTGTCTCAGATTGAGGAGCCAGAGTATGGAGACTGGCATTTGATTGCTCTTGGAGGTTTCTTAAAGTCCTCTGGCTGATGTGTTTTAGATTAGTTGTATAATTTAAGGGAGTTATTGAAGCCTGTAACTTAACACAACATTGTAACAGGAGGCCAACAGCTACTATGGGCCAAAGAAGGAACTAACATTTTCAGTAAAGTACAGGGTAGGATGCTTGTGACAGATGTAATAGTATTCTTCTAGAGAGTAGATTACTTTTAACACTTTTACAGATAAGTTTTGATCCATGATGACTCAAAGGCTTGTAGTGCTACTAAAAGCCAAATAAAACACCTAAAACCAGATGGAATGGATTCCTCTAGCTAGGTTTTAGCTTAACCAACATCAGTTTGCTTGAGGAAGAGAGAGAACAGAGCATTCTCATGGAGAATGTTCACCATACCTAAACCAGTTTCATCTGTCTATGAAAATTATAATTATTGCCTATAAATTATTATAATGAAATGATGTTTGCTCTTCATTTAGTAATGTTCTGCATTAGTAAAGGTTTCTGTACAACTGCTCTCTAAATCAAAAAATAAATTCATGGGCTTAGTGATCAACTTATATTAGCAGCAAAGAGGTTTCTTTCAGTTATAACAATTTGCTTATCTTTTGAGCAGTTTTATGCTGCACTGGAAAAAAAGATGTTAGGATGGTTAGTACCTCTAATGGATTGTGCACTCTCTAATTGTATACAAATTCAGAGTTTTTAATACAGTTAGCAATGTAAGCCCTGATTTGCCTTGCCTCTTGGATCTGTTTAGTTTTCCTTCATCACAAATTAAAACCCATGACACAGTCAGACTTCAAACTAATAACTCATGATGACACACTAGGGTCGTCTGTAATCTCTGACAGCCAGTCTAATTTGTATATTCCCTTCAAAGGTTATATTTGACATTCTGGCAGCTTGACATATGCCGCTGTCTAAGATGTTAAAAGTTTAAAGAAGCAGAAGTATGCAGGAGGAAGCACGCATGGCTCACTTAATTACTTTGAAAATAAATGTCAAAAGGATGACTTGCTTGCAGATGAAGTGAAAAGAGCTGAAGAAACAGCTTTATGCTCGAGTCATCCTTGTTTTGAAACTAATATCTACAAAGTTTAGATTATTTGACGCACAAGAGTGCAATATCTGATGTGCTTCAGAGAAGGCAACAGTTTATCAGAGATAATGTTAAATGATATTTTAGTTAATTACCAAAAATGTATCAGCAGTTTACCTTAATGATATCATTAAGGTGGTTTTATGTAAACCACTGTTTACATAAAATAAGCAGTGGTTATTTTATGTCATTAAACCACCAAAAACTGAGCAGTTAGAATACTAATACCTGGACCTTTCCCTCCTGTGGCTTATTTACAAAATGTGTATATAATACTGAAACATTAGTCAGAAAAAGACTAGTGTTCTCCAACAAAAATACTGTTTGTCTAAGATGAGCCTTAAACGAAAGAAAGAACTTCAACGTGCCCTTCAGCTGTAACTCCACAACGTCAGCACACTGAGGCTTCAGATGGAGTGTGTTGAAGCCTAAAATGTCGTACTCTCTCTGTTCCTTTTGCACTGATAACCAGCTGCGGTTGACTGAAAGACAATGCCTAGAGGATTGTGCAAACAGCTGCTCTTGTGACACAGAAAATGACAAACACAATATGCCAGATTCTGCAATAGTGAAGATGCAGTTGCTACGCCAAAATGGCACAGTCACACCTCGGCAAAGCGATTATTGTCCAATGTCTCATATGACTTGAAAACAGAAAGAAAAGGTCATGAAATCCCGCCTGGGGTGCACAGTTACGTACAAGCACAGAACAATACTGAAGAATGTAGAGATAATTATGTTGACAAACACGAATTCCCAAGTCTCTGCATTTCCACATCCTTAAAACAAATATAACTGATATTTCTGTACATGTTATAAAATGACACAGCCATGCAGACTTGGGTTGGAAGGCCAACTGGCAATGAAGAAGCCATTACTCTAACAGCAACATAAAGCAACAGGTTGCAGTTTGTAAAAGCACTCATGTGTTTTGCCATAATAATATGTCACATTTCTGAGTTTGAATTGCAGCAATAATGTTAAGCATACATCTTAATTAGTTATAAAGTCACATAAGAACAGCAAACTTAAAGGTTTAAAGTTGCCTTTATGAAGCAGTCCCATAAAGAATTTGTGGACATGGCTGAAAAAGAACAAGGAGACCTATAAACTTGACTCACGTGTAAAAGTTCTGTCAGAACTGGGTCAAATGAGGAGCATACCAACAATATTTGACCACATCCAGTTAAGCTGTTCATACAATTCTGCCAAATACTAAGGAAATGTATGTAAACTACAGAACTTAAAGAAAGAAAAAAAATGAAACAAATCATGTCTTAACTGACCTAAACCAGAAAAATATGTAGTCAGATTTAACTTCAAACATTTATGTAACTTTTAAAATACAGTATATATAAGTATTTGGTTTCACCTGTTTATATGTAGCTGTACTATACGCCAGAGCACCGACAGACTTATTCCCAAACAAAGTTTATTTTGCTACCCTCTGATTTTGGAACTGAAAAGGACACCAATGCCACATTTCCATAGAGTGGATAACCTATACCTCTTCTGGGACACAGCTGACTTGATCTGCCGTGAAAAGGAAGAAACTCAGATGAAGGCTAAGACTCGCAAGCTTTGATCATAATAGTGCAGGTCAGACCTGCGAGCAAATCAAACTTGGAGTCTAACAGCAGGAGGGGAGATGAGCTAAGCAATATAGCTCTAAACCAAGTGGGTTGTGTTTGAAGAACACATGGTTGCTTGTTAAAAGAATTTGGGATTGCATGTTGATTCCCTTTGATTTAATGGTGATTCCTTGGAAGTGTAAGATGAAAGATCAGTATACAGAAACTGTGTTGTAATTGCTGTCACATACACAAATTGAGCTCATGGATTGATCCATTGCAGAAAAAAGACATCATTCTGCAACAGTGATGCAATAGTTAGGTTTCTCTGGGACCAAGTCATAACCTGGCCAATGTGGATACAGGCCAAACCCTCCTCTGCAAGAACAGAGACATTTCTTCTCTTTCCTAAGGCTGGAAGAACAAAATTATTCTGCTTTTACAGCACTAATTTTGGAGTTCTCGCAGATTGTGTTTTTTTGTTGTTGTTGTTGTTTTTTATATTTGACCAAGACTCTTTCTTGTGTGGTGTCCAGCAACTGCTACATTTAAAAGCTTACAAGGAAAGGGGCCTATGAAGACTTCCGAAGAGTTTTTATGAAGTGTATAATTGTCAGAAAGCATTTTTTTTTTCTCACCATCTTGAGAGCAATGAGGAAGTTTGAAACAGTGGCACATGTGTAGAATAAAACTTCCATCTCTGAATTATAATTTTTATGCCTCAAAGTTTTATTACATTTACAAAACTATGTAGTAGCAACATATGTTAAGAAAACATACAAGCAGGCACATTTAAATCCTAAACAGTTGATACTTAAGACAGCTTAAATCAGCCATCAGTCTGACAACAAAAGAGTGAATCTTTTCAGATTTGCCGTAATATAGATTGCTTCAGGAGTGCTTGAGTGAAAATAGTTTAAAACGTAGTCCATAATTTAAACAAATGTAAACTCATAAGAACAAGAGGGGAAAGAATGAAAATAACATAACAATAATTAAGCAAAAACCCATGTTGAACAATTTAGGCTCATTGTATGCCATCTGTAATTACCTGATAATGGTTTCAGATATTTTCCCAAGTGATCTGCTGTAAGCACAGTGTATATTCATGTGCATTTGTTTAACCCATTATCATTTCATTCTGACATCCTTAGAGTGGCATATCCTGCTATCTCACATTTTAGGTGCTGCCGTCGAAATTACATTTCCCTTTTGCTATGTTAAGTAACCATTATAGCGGTATACAAACACTGGCTGGGTGATAAAGGGAACATAAAATGACTCAACAGCTACAATCTTTCTGTTTTTATTATATCGAAATGTTTACTATTAGAAACCTGTTTTTAAAGCAACTATCAAAATGCATTATTGTTATAATCTGCATGTCAGATGGGGTTTCTTACATAAGTCTCTCATGATCACCTGTATCAGATCAAATACAATACACAGACGGATATCTTTTTCACAGGAAACTGGGTTGGTACAGTCTTACCTAGCAGCTAGAAAGATACCTTGTACTTTATTGTTATATGTTACCTGGAGGTCTGAGAAGATGATGCTGCTGATTCTATTTTAGGCCTCTGCACATAAACAGTGGTGGCTGGGAGGGGTGAGGAGACAAATAGCTGGCTGAACATAAAACAGCTTGGTTTCACACTTGGTCAGCATCCATCAACTCAGTTTAACAAGCCTTTGCCACCTAATAAGGACAGATGACGTTGTGCTTCCTCTGCACAACATTACTATTAGAATTCCCTGATATGACTTCAAAGGGAAAGAAAATACAGCCAGCGGTGCAAAGCTGTGTCGGCAGGCAGAGAAAGTGAATAAATGTGGGGATAGGATAGGTTGCCTGCGATGACAGAGCAGTCCGGGAATAGAAAATGGCAGGACAAGGTGATGAAGGACGGAACAGTGGAAGGAGAGGCAGCAGGAAAGAGAGCATGAAAACGAAATGCATAGACAGTAGTAGAGAACAGGACTGAGTCATCATTATGGTAATAGAGAGACGCAGCGAAAGCAGCAGCTGAACTACGCTGACTCACTCAGATGCACTTTCGGTCGAACATGAAATGTCGTAGTGTACTCCAGGGAGAACTTCAGCAGTCCAAGGTTAGGGATTCAACTTTGAGGCTGACCCTCCATTTTCACGCCAAAATAGATCTTGTCAACAACATTGGGGCAAGAATTGAGTGAAGACCTGTGATTTATTTGAAATGCCATGGGTGTTTTTATCACTGTTTCTGCTGGAGAGGTACAGTTTAGTCTCATGCAATGAATCAACAATTTAAATGTAGTTGACATTTATTGCACTCAAAATATATTAGTCATGTCTCAAAATTTTGAAGACAAAGTTTAAGTCCAGTTTGAAGTCTTTGAGAGGTAAGTCCAAGTCAAGTTTTAAGTTTTTCAGAGCAAGTCCAGGTCAACTCTAAAGTCCTTTACAGCTAACCCCAAATGAAATGCTTTTGTGGAGTAAGTTTAAGTCAAGTGTGAGTCTCTGAGTCAAGTCTAAGGTCTTTAAAGGGCAAACTGAACAAAGTCTGGTCTGAGCTCTTTGGAAGGCAACTCCCAGTCTAAGTCTTTGACAGGACACTCCCAAGCCTATCTTTCACAATGCTCACCTTTCAGTTATGATTACATGCTATTAGAATTGTAAATGAGATTATAAAGTCTGACACTTTTGATCTGGGACTAGTAACGTTGTAGGTCCATAGAGCACAGGTCTGATGAAAGTCTAAAATCTTGTTTTTATTGCTTAACTGCAGCTTGCATCCAACTCCGAAACTCAAGTCAATATCTCTAGATGCAGTAACATCTAAAAACTTCATTTGTAAACTGCAACTAAGTGAATATCACTGCTACTGTCTGTGTATTTTATCACACTGCATATGCTAATCTGTAAAGCTTAATGAGTATGAAATACTGTGTCAATAAGCACTGATGAAAAGTTGATTTATTTCATCAGATTTTTATTTATTCCACATTACAGTATCCATCTGATTTATTCCTGAATCAGACAAACATGTAAACTGAGTTCAGGCTGTCATGGAGTGTATTGCAATTCTGCAATTCTTCCAAAATACACCTTAAAAAAAGTTAAATTTGGAAACAGCATAGATGCCTCATCTGTGCTGTATTTCTATAATATTTCCACATGCTCAGATGATGAACCATCAGCACTCTTCTAATGAGCGGCTAATGAGTGTGAAACCGAGTGTGGAGTGCCAGATGCAGTGGCCCTTTAACCTAATAACTCTTAATTGTGGTGCATACTGTGAATTACTGCATCACATAAACTGAGGATAAGTATCAATAAGAAGCCTTAAGGACTTTTCCATCCTCTGCTTTCAATTAGCATACCTGATTTCACAACTGTGGAATAATGTGCGACCAAGACCCTGGAGTGAATATTCATGACATTTATTAGGTAGAATAGAAATTCATCCTTGTACTTATTATACCCACCTGGCCTTGAACAAGTCTATTCACATCCCCAGTCTTATGTAATTCCGCAAGTTAGGGCCATGTTTTATAATTTACTAATCAAACAGACTAGCAGCCTCAGGAAATGAAGGGTATCATTGAAGGCCTCATGTTTCAGTTTTGAGATTTCATTGTTATCATCATCAAACATATACATGTTACAGAAAAGGGTATTTTCTATAATTTTACAAAAATTATTATCAGAAGTTGCATTTTTCCTAGACATATTGTATTATGAAAGATGCCTATTTTACCAAGTGAAGCCAATGTATGTGAGCACTAAAGTAAGTAAGTAATGTGGAATGGATGCTGACAAAAAATGTCAAACATTTCACTACATATCGAATTAGTTGAAAATAAAATGAAATTTCAAAATATTACAGTCTGATGTGTAACGTCAAAAAGCTTAAGCAAAAAAGGTTGCTATACTTAGTATAATTCATACACCATCCCTCAGTTCAACTGAAACTAATTACCAACAGTTTGAATGAATAAAGATTGCCATTTTAGTACTAGTCTGATGTAGCTGAAATGCTATAAACTGACAGAGTATCACTTTCAAAGCTAATAGTTAAAACCTACACAATAGTTAGTTCAAAAGATTGTCTAAATGTGACCAATAAGAAGATATATGTTTATTTTGTATGCCTGTAACATTCAAGTTCATTAACTTACTCAGTCAAGCTTTTGCACGTAGACATTGTCAGTTCTGAGATTGTTTTTCACTGCTTGAGAAAATGGAGAGATGGTTTGAGAAAGCGTGAAAGGGTTTTATGTGTAAATCTCACTGCCATTCCGTGAGAAATGTCAGCTGTGTTTCTAACACTCAGATGGTCACAAGATGTGTGACTTCCTGAATCTTCACTAAAGAGTGATTGAGCAATGAGTCATCATGAAGTGATGATAACAAAGTTTGAAAATGCCGCTAAATAAATGCCGCCTGACAATTCAATAAAGAAGTTAAGCTTCTTTTAAAATTTATAGAATGTTTATGGATTTGCTAAATATGTAGTTTGCAAAGTATAGTGGTTTTTAAAATCTTAAATTGGTTTATCGCTATTAAATTTGGATACAACGTTCATAAATATTCCCCTTACTATTTCCTTTGACAATCACAGGCTTACCCACCAGTCGTCAGGGAAGAAGGTTCTGATGGTTTTTTGTTATTTTATGATGAAATGGTTGCTAGTGGTTGTCACTTGCAGGAATACACCACTACATGAGAGAGTAGTGGTGTTTGACCAGTCAGGATGCAACAGTGTGTTGCAAAGAACTTCATATACTTACTCCAAGGAATATTTTGACACAAAATCATCTTGAAGGTGCATAAGGCTTTTATCACAACCAAGGGATGCAAAATCCCTCAAGGCCGGAAGAAATCCAATATTCAAATGTCCTTTGAATGCTATGCAACATAGAATAGTATTCCCTTGAAGCATTTTCATGCACACTAGCCTCAGGTTTGGGAGCCACTTTTCCAGGACTTCAAAGTTGTAGTTGTGTGTCAGTTCACTGTTGTGTGTGACTTTAAGCCAAACACACGATATCTCAACCAACATCTGCTTTTATTGTAAAAAAAAATTGTTTTTAAGTGAAATGGACATAAAACCAACCACAGTAAATCTCCCGCTTTTGGGAGCCTGTCTCTGCTCTGACAACGTCCCTGACATCAAATGTGTGTTATGAAGAAAAGAATAATTTATCTTACATTGCAGACTAGAGCAATAAAAGAAGCCTAAGACTTGACATCTCTATTTTCAATAACAGAGAGCCATCTGTAAGGTGGCTGAATGTCATTCTACAAAAGTGGCTTGGCTCAGTAGTTTTAAAGAAAACTCTGCAGCAAAAAATTGTCAAGATAGCTGACAGGTGTTTTATTCTTTATTCTCCAACATTTCTTTCATTGTTTTGTCAAGTTCGGATGAAGTGGCTAGTCCTGGACAAAATGGGTGAGTACTCTGAAAGTGGAACAGAAGGACAGAGATGAACAACTTTCACATTTAAGTACACCAAATGTGTACTTATAAGTACACAAGTGTTGCTTTATTCAACACTTGAATAAAGCAAGTGTTGACACAGATGTACTGAAAAAGTATCATTCATCAGCTTTCAGGTATCATTCCAATGATATCTGTCTCTGACATGTCATCAAGTTAGGAAAATGCTATTCATACTAGACCAGAGAAATTGTAAATTTGATTATTTAATTGCAATGCTTACGTGTGGCATGATAGGCAAAGAATGGTTTCTCTCTTTTGCCGTCAGAAAATTATCAAGCATGGCTTAGTCATCACCCATTCTCATTTACACAGACTGCCACAGTAATGGCCCCATTTGGCTTTTACTGCCCTCTCCTAAATGTGCCCAAATCTGTAAATTGATTTGGAATCTTTTGGTTTGTCGCTGCCTTTCATTATCAGGCTCGGCGGTTCACACAGCTAAGAGACGCGGGCGCATTATCTAAGCAAGCACCCGCTCTTTCATTCCCCACCATCACCATCACCCCTCTGATAATCTACTTATCAGTCACTGATAGTGTGAGCTGGAATTGGCTCAGCTAATGGAAGCTACTCAAATAATGGTCTTTTCTGAACAAAAACACTCAACAGTAGGTCGTTCTGACTGGAACATGTGCAGTGCATGGATTAGCTTAATGGGTTAAAAATGTACAGAAAATGTTCATTTCTTAGAAGTTCTTTCACATTGGGGTTATTTCTATTTTTTGTTTGTTCTGTGAATTTGTCAAAGTTGATGTGATGAATGCAAAAAGTAGGTTTAGATTCCGAATATATCAGATTCGGTTTGGTTATGTACAAGATACTATTTACCTGGAAGCATGACGACTTCAAGTATGTATTTCTTATTCACATAAAATATTTATTTGATTGTTATTAAGTTAATGAGACCACAATTTTCAAATGTAAATCTAGTTTTTCCAATATTTAAAATGTTGTTGCCATTTCAGCATTGTTTGAAAATGTCTTCCTGAAACATTTCTATTTATGTTGTACAGTGCACAGCAATCTCTAGTTGGACTCTACTGCTATTGAAAAAGCTACTGCATAAATGTTCACCTCCTCTGCTTCCTAAGGCAGCTCAACACACAAAACAGTACAATGCACAATTAGACAATCAATGAAATTTTATATCTTTATTTTCAGATCTATCAAAGAGATATACTTATGTAGTAGATTTGAATGAATGAGATGCAGTATCACTGATTACACTAGTTGCCATCATTTTCTTATTTTATATCATATAAATGTAATTAAGATCAGTCGTCCCCAACCCCTGGGCCACGGACCGGTAGCGGTCCGTGGATCAATTGGTACCGGGCGCACAAGAAATAATTCAATATTTCCATTTTACGTATTATCTGAGTCTGGAGCATCTTTAATTTTGAAAATCCTTTAACCGGATTCTCTCTGTTACATCTTGCGCTCCAACATGAATCCCATAAGCAGTAAAATGAGTAAGAAACAGATCAGATATCTTTGGAAAGTGTATTTGTAAAGGGGAAAAGGCCCAGAGAAGAGACAGGAGAATGGATTTATCCCGGACCAGTAGGTTATTCATAACATGTGGCGACCGGCTCGCTAAAGAGGCAACGAAGCCTTCAAACTGCTTCACTACTTACAAACCAAGTAGGCTGTGCATAAGCAACACCTTGGGTGTCATTGTCTCCCATCAATCCCAGGTGGGACCGTTTTGTTGCAGGGCTCAAGCTCAGGGCTCCCATTGATTTGTCGTTATCTGAGTTTAAATTTTTCATTAAAGTAAAATGTTTTGGATTACAACTCCATGTTTGTCTCCTTGATAAGCGAAAATATCTGCTATGATCTTTCATCTCAGGTTCAGCGGCCCAAGTGTTAGCATTATCAGGGTATTTACTCATTAATGCATGGGCAGGATTTTGACTTGGTGTACTGGCTGCACCTTACTGTAGCATCTTCGTTGTACCTAATTGATGAAAGATGTGATAAGAGGCTCCATTTCTGGATACTGTAACACCGGGTTGAACGTTTTTCTTTTTGTTCGTAAGCTGAAATGCTGGGGTTGAAATGTATTCACAGGTGCTACATTCTCTGCCCACAGCATTCACATGATATTTTGACTAAAAGAAGAACCATAAGGATGTGAAATATGAAAAAACGTGACCCTTTTTGACATTACTTTTTGTAATGTCAAAAAGTTGTCATTGCAAATGTGACATTAACAAGACTTAAATCCTACAGCACCAGGTGAAAGACCTGAGTGGAGTTATCCGCCCCACCTTCTTCAAATCTAACAAAATTGGTGTCAAACGTTTGTGCTGGTTTAAGCAGCAAAAAGGTTTTATTTGTGTTTCTATTATGTTAAAGATATAAATAAAAAAGCTTTCAGACGTCATCATCAATATATTCATTGCAAAAGTAGCACAAACCTGGATTCATACTACATTACATGAAGCAGTAAGTGAGTTATCTACTCCAGGTAGGATATAAGGAAAGCGGAAAAACCTACCTTCTAATTATCAAAATAGTGTCTTTAAATAAGTCGAAGAGATACAAAAGCCACAAATAATGATGCTTCAGTTACAATGCAAATCCATATCTAACATTATCGTATTGTTTCTTTTACAGTAGAACTACAATCAATAAAGTTTTCAAGGCAAAAGAAACAGTTTGTGATTGGTTAGTTTCTAACAGGGGATTCAGCTCAGAAATTTTTTTATTTCTCTTTATAAGTGAAGGAGAAAGGCTTTCACCTGGATGCAAGGTTAACATAAAAATGCTAAAACTATACGTTTTTTTGTATGAATAGACTCCATGTTCACAGAAGTCATGCGGCCTAGACTATTTAATACAAAGTAAGTCAGGGAGTGCTTTCTGCTTTTGGAAAACTGTTAACACCTTTTAGATCTTTGACTGAATATGAAGGAAATTACCAACTTGCCAAGAGCTGGAGAACATGGAAGGGGGTCAAGAGTCTATCTGACCTCGAGTCTTAACAGAGGAAGTTTAGATCCAAAGTAAAATTGGAAATGCTCTTAATACCGTCAGGTGCATGACCTCTGTCATCCCCGCAGCTTTCCTGCCTTTAACTCATCAAGGGTTTGAGCTGTAAGTAATTACTCCTGCTGATCCTGGCGCTTTGCTGGCATTCAGCTGCAGGATGGGAACTGGAGCAACATTTTTTCTGCAAACTGAGCTCCCTCATCAGTTTGCCATTCAGCTCTGCCAGTGCCTGAGCACAAACTGTTCATTAGATTGAGATGTGTTAGAGAAAGGGTATGTCTAAAAGTTAGGATTGTAGCTCTCCAGGACTGGGGAACCATGGTTGCTTTAATCCTCAAAGTTCTCAAAATATTCTTCTCCACACTTTCTTTGTGAGTTGTATATATTTGAAGCAAAAAACAGTATGCTTGAATAGTTCCTTTTTTGGCTGTTTCAGTTGATCATCTTTAAATATTACTCTTAATTATGTTTAGCTTGTAAATCTCCTGATTTCCACTCAATATAACCCAAGTACCATCACAGGTTGAAACCTTAGTTCTAGAGGAAATAAATGTATCCATATTTTTTTTTGATTGAACAACAGACAACTGTAACATAAATACTTATTTTTTTTTAGAAAATATAAACTAATTAAAAAGCACAAAGTTTAAAGTACACTGTAGGTGTTGGAACATATTTATCTAAACTCCTACTGCTACAGTTCACAAATGTAGTGAAGAGATTTCTCACAGCTAGGCCTGGGATCTTATCCAAACTAGCTGGATAAAAAAACTGCATTTACATTTCTGAACTCTTAAACACAGCACTCGACTATTAAATAACACTCGCATGCCATTTTTCTGTAAAATGAAAAGAGCAAAATCCCTCTGTGTTGCTCAGATGTAGCTTATCTTTAAAACCCGATTGTCATAATCTCGATGACTGAAGTTGTCCTCACTGAAAGGCTCCAGGATGAACTAAAAGACGAACACATCACAGCGCTCTCCCTCCACCTAAGCTCTCATCAGGCTGCATCACAAGGAGGAAGAGTAAGAGATCTGTTTTACTGTTGTGAGAGTGCCACCTGCTGATCTGAGACGTGTTTGGCATCCATCTCATGTCTCTACTTTAATAGGCCCCATAAGTCAAAGTGAAAAAGAGAACAAACGGTTACGGGTAGGCAGCAGCTTCAGCTGGTTTTACCACCGTTTGTCATTGTAATGCCCCAGGTATGCTGACTGCTTCCAAGAGCCTGTTTGTCATCCCAGAGGCGGGGAATTATGATATCAAAGGTAAAAATGGACAGCTAAATACACAGACTATGAACTGGCTTGGACTATATTGCAAGGCAGAGATTGTGGGGATAAATGTTGGACCAACAGCAGCTGTGATTAAACTCTGCAAAGAACAAATGGATGTGAAATTATTTGTTCTTTTAAAAAAAACTGCCAAGTGATGCAAAGAATCTGGAGAACAGCAAAAGCATAGAATCTGGCACTTTTAAAATATAAAATCAAAGCCTTTTACAGTGAAATATATAAAAATACATTTCAAATTGATGCAAAATGAACATGCTAAAAGGAGTCATTTTAAAACAAAGGAGGAAGATAAGTAACACATAAACAGGTTTTAAGAATTATGTGTTTAGCTTCGTCTACATTTGTCCATGAATAACAGAGGCATTTTACGGTAACTTGTTTTTAACTTGTTTACAGTCATTTAAATTGATATGTATTTATTATCTTATTGGAATAAAACACAAACCAGAAGAATTTAATGACAGCTTTATAATTTATGCTATCATCTTGTCTTTTTTCTTATGTAAAGGCACTGCTTTCTTTTGTCTCAGTGACAAGAGAAGAGTTGGTTGGTAGGTAATAAACTTTTATGTGTAAAAAAAACAAAATTAACCATTCATATCAGGCCTTCAGACATTTCTTTGTCTCATTTTTTGCATTTTATTCACTCATAAAATCTGTCATTTCTAAATATAATAGGAGACATAATTTTTTTTTTCTTACGTAATCACAATAGGCTTCAGTTTTGCATTTTAAATAGGAGCAAACCTATTCAGTGAAGTAAAATGAAAATAAAAAGTGAAAAAGACTTAAAAGAGCAGCTTTCAATTTTATTTGAAAGAAACGCTTTGTTTGTTGCCTTGAACTATTTTCCTTTACAGAAGGAAAATAAGAAAAGCTGATGAGGCAGATCCATTCATTTATTAAACTGACATTCAGTCTGTACTGTTCCTCCAGGGCTTGTAGCAATGTTTACTTTGGTTTATGATCAAATGGCTTGTCAGCATAATAGAATAGCTCATCAATAATGTTCCTATATTTGCATCTTACTTTCCTGCTATCTACATACTGTCCCTCCTGCCGTATATAATAGGAGTCTACCTATTTTAGTTTGGTTTGCAGAATGTATGTTTTTAAGTTCAGAGCAACATATCATAACACAATGACCACTGCACTGACTAATGGTGTGAATATTGATTATTATTACGGTACTTTGTTACATTGCCTGTTAGTGTGTAGGAGATAGCTAGTAAGTGAACCTTGTGTTATCAGAGTTGATGAGTTTGAAGCAGGAAAATGAGCCAGGAAATGGCTGTACGAGAGTTCAACAAGGGAGAAAGTATGATTGTTAAATGCCTGGGTCAAAGCATCTCTGAAACTCCAGTTCTTGCAGAGGCTTTTATGTTATAGAGTGGTTAGTGTCTATCAAAAGTTTAAGTTAGTCGGTTTGAGAGTAGGGGATGCAGAGGATAAGACTAAATGGAGACAGATGAATTGCTGTGGCGACCCCTGGAGGGAAAAGCCAAAAGAGAAGAAGAACCGCCTATCAAAAGTACACCAACAGAAGAATGATGGCGAACCAGTGACAGGATAATGTGTGGCCAAGGCTCAGATTCAACTGGAGACCACAGGTTGGCCCACTTGGTTGGAAAATATAAGCTATTTGGAAAGGTTTATTACATCTGGCATAAATGGTACTCAAGAACCTATCTTGATGAATTAAAACAATTTTGCAAAGAATACTCAAAATTCCCCCACAATGATGTCAATTATCATAAAAAGGTTTGTGGGAAACCTTCCTGACACAATCAGTCATTTCATTTAATGACAGCTTTATAATGTATGCTATTATCTTGTCTTATTTTTTATGTAAAGGCACTGCTTTTACATAAGCAAAAAAATACATATTTGTTTTAAATAAAAAATATATATTTTTATTAGGACCCCTAATAAAAACATATTCTGGAGCTCTGCATTTTGTTTTATTTAATCAGGTTACTTTTTTCACTTCACCATTTGCTGATTATCCTAAACACTTATGTGTGACAAAAGAACAGAAACACAAACAAACTACAAGAGGACAGATGTCCTAAATGTTGAGAAGTTGACATTCTGCATCCATTCACTTTGTGTTTTGATGCTGTGAAATATCTTAAACTTGTAAAAGATTTCCTGCAATGGAAAGAGTCTTTTTTTTTTTGGCTGTTTGGCAAAACATAAGATGGCCTAATGCTTAAAATGTTAAACTTCTGCAGTGGGTGTGAAATTGTGAAAGCACGATGCTGTGTGGGCTGCAGATATGATGCTTGGCCTCCTCTCATGCACCTAGTGGCTGCTGACTGACTGACTTAAAGTAAGACGATAATCTGAGAGATTTATCACACGTTGGATTGGAAATGATATGTTAAGAGACCTATGAGGGGCTTGGCCAGCAGTCGTAAATTTTGATTGTTGCATAAAACCACAAACATATTTGTGGAGCTCAATTTCAGGTCTTGAAATTAGTTGTAAAACACGACAGAATAGACCATGAATCATTCCATGAATTGGGGGTGGAGGGCTATTTTCAAGTTCTTCACTCTAATTTGAGAGCTGGCTTGGACTCTGAACTGCAATGTTAGTATTGAAGTACTACTTTAACAAAACATGTTGAGTGAATTATGCCCTGCGACAGACTGGCGACCTGTCCAGGGTGTACCCCGCCTCCCGCCTGGAACGTAGCTGGAGATGGGCACCAGCAACCCTCCCGACCCCATTAGGGACAAGGGCGAACAGACAATGGATGGATGGATGGATGTTGAGTGAATTACAGATCACCTAAGATGTTCTTGTGTTCAGTGTATTTACATAAGCTTTTCCAATCATTTCAATGGCCATGTGTGAATAAAACCACATACCTAGACATTTCTACAAACATTTGTCCAAGGATGGGGTCCTCAGAGGAGCTCCCAGAATTCCACCATGGTACCAAGGAAAGGTTGCTACAAATGTGCATCTAGTCCAGTTTTTAAATTATTATGTAAAGTTAGCCTACCTGTGTTTACTCAATACAGTCCAGTACAGAACGGATGCAAAGCAATCGTGTCATCAACCCAGCATGCATTGCACAGGTGAGAAAATGGTGACCACCCGGGGTGAAAAATATAACTAAAGATATACCATTTGTAAAGTAACTGAGTTTTGACATATCACAAACAGCAATTTTTTTAGTTCTTGGGAAAATTACAACATGTTTAGGCCAACATGTTCAATTAATTGTGGATCCCTTTGAAATGGTGGTCTGTTGAAAGGACCAGGCTTCTTGTAATTGTTCTAATTTTATATTCTGTGATACCATTTTTGATCCAGTTAGTTAAAACTGTCTAATGGAGGTTCTAATAGATGCAGTGGCATTTCGAGTGATTAAATAATCCAGTAGTTTTAAGGAGTGATTGAGCTTTTGTGTTTTTTTACCTCAATCACTTAAAAGCTTTAGACAAATGTCTAAAGTGGTCTTACTGATTATGTTAAGTATGCCAAATGTATTTGGTGTTTCCTGTATGTTCAGACATAACATAAACTGGTAAAATTGAGAAAAAGAAATGCATGAAATATACCTAAATGACATTTCACATATGTATCTTTTAATTAACACATACAGTTGTCGGGAAGAGTTGTCTGATTTTTATTTCATTTATATACAGATGGATGTGTTTTAAATAATTTTTGAGTTCCACATGTTAAAAAGATTTTTAATTGCTAAACGCTGTTTCATTATTATGAACTCTAAGCGGCATCTTTTCAGTTTCCAGCCCAATCTGTACCTATCACTTGAGTTTTCTATTTATATTCTAAAATATATTTTTTAAATAATATGTCAGCTGAACTCAGTGTGATCATTTGTCTTTACCACAGGCCAAAGCCTAAGAACCTTTTGTAAATAAACACCTGGCTAGTAAATTGTTGGGTAATTAATGTTACATCTGCTGTCATTTTTCATGCTGTTGTACTGGCCTTTGGATGGTAATTACTTTGGCCTACGTAAGGATTCACTGCACACACAGCCACTGGAAAGATTTGAGAAATTACCTAATTAATGTGGTTATACTGTATATTTGATTATAGAATAAGCGCATAATAATTAATAGACAGTGTGCTTTGTGGGTAGAGAAGACCTTCAAGGAAAGTTTGAAATCCCACTTTTGGTTTATGATGCTTAGGATTCAGTTTTCACTTTCATGTTTCTCAAAAGAGATTTAGAAAGCTTTCTTGTAAATTAAGCTCACAACACTATTACAGTTATGCAAGCTATAGGAAGTTTCAGGAACATGTCTGCATTTGAACCTTCTTTTAAATTTATGTGTAAATATAAATATTCATTAGGTTTCATAAATCTAATCTAATCTAAAAAGTATCTAATGTGATTTCATAAATGAGCTTGTGACACCTTTCAGTTTAAAAACAATGCAATGGTGTCTTTACTGTGCTACCTAGCTCATGACGGTGCATGATGTTACAATCTCAAAAGGTACAATCCTAGAACGCCTCCAGTTCCATTTAGGCCAGAGCTTTAACGAAAATACACAAAAACCAAAGTATCTGCAAAATTAATGCCAGGCTTTAGGCGAAGTAAACAAAGAGGTGGAGGATGCCCATTTGTTTATCTTTTATAGAAATGTGTAAAAAAACAATGAGCAGTCTTTGACAAAATGTCTAATTCTAACCATTTGTCGAATTTTATACCTACTTTTACAACTGGTTGTTATGTAGTATTTACAAGGAGGAAGTCATTCATGATAACTTTGATTTGATAAAGGGTCATAATCCCACCACATTTTATATGAATCTGAAATGCTATCAGAACCACAACCATCTAACTAATTAAACAGAAATACTTACCTACCAGGTCCAGCAGAAGTGAACCAGTAAGTTGTATTCAGAAAAATGGGCACGAAATAGGCGTGGATTGGACAATGTGTGGATATAAGAGTAGTAGCAAAGATGTGAAATAAATGGTGGCCGAGAAAAAAACAAACTAGCATATCAAAAATAAAACCAGTCTACAAAAAACATTGTTATCAATAAATTCTTGCTTCATTATTTAAAATGTATTAGTCTTATCCTTATAAGACCAATAAATTATGCTATTTGTTTAAATAAAGTTGATAGTTCTACTTTGGGATTTAATTGTTATAAGGGGTTGACTGTTGACTGCACTATGAAAGAGACTTAATGCTCGACTTTCTTTCTACATTCAATTGCATAACATTTTAACTTCGCAATAAAGTGTTAAAAAATTAACACAAGCAGAATTAAAAAAATTCCAAAGCTAGTTTTTTTGGTTGCACAATTAAAAAAGAAGTTGTGAAAAACACTGTAGCAGGAAAAAATGACTGCCACTATTTCTGTATACAGTGCTCAAACTATTTTAATTTTTGTTCGTTCGTGCTTTTATTTTGAAAGTCCGCATTTACAGAACACTTTAGTACTGCGTGACGCTCAGTTAGTTTGGTTAATCACCTGACCTGGTTGAGGAAGTTTCGACCTAGTTCTCTGTACTATTCAATCTATTAAATCTAACAACACTCGTGGAAAGAACTGTTCGTCATTTTGATAACCTGAACCGTCTTCAAGTCATGGCTTTAATCTATGTAGTTGTGATGCTTTTAGCTGCTTTGCACGACAGCGGTGAGTACAGAGTGTCGGACGCCTTCGACGTCCCTAGTTAATCAGGCTCAGATTGTATGGGTCCCCAGGAAACTTGCTAACAAAACACAAATCCCACCCTGTTACTCAGCTCCTAGAAATACATGCAGTTCATTAAGTGGTGCCCCATTGAGACATGAAGTCTTATTTCAATAAATATTTCCTTGTGGGTAGATGTATGGAGAGACAATAATGCCACAATAAAAACAATTGCATTGATATTTTCTTCATACCTAAAATTTCAAATGCATTTAATGAGTCAGAAAGTAGATGTGTTCAGAATTTTTAAACATATAAATAATTTGATAATCTGTACTGTTGTTCTTTTAATTATCTTATGTTATTTTATGGTTGCTTGCTTTAGTGCACCTTAACTATGATGAATTACGTCATGAATTACAGCATGCTGCCACAAGAAATAATGAAACAATTATGCTCTTTTTATTGTTAATTTTTTTTTAACTGTATGTTTAATCAATTATCTATTTGTTTACCTTTTCTAAAATTGATTTTATCTATTTTTATTTATTTACTTTTTTTTCTTATTATCTTTGTCTTTGATAAGATGGGACCTTGCGCTTTGCTTCTTATTATGGAGACCACATGGTGCTGCAGAAGGCCCCACAGAAAGCTGTCCTGTGGGGGTACGGCCGTGAGAGGAAGCAGGTCACGGTCTACCTGACCAGTTCTACAGTTCTACAGAAAGTCTTATCAGCCCCTGTGACAAACGGTAAATCCGGCACCTTTGTTTCTTGTTTTGTGTTCTTCAGAACACAGGAAAAGTTTATTTTTAATATATCTGTGGGGTGCAGGCTACAGACTGAGGTCATTCCTCAATTACGCCAATTATCAGACGTGAGGGAGGGATTTTCACCGTTTCCCTAATCAGAGTTAAATGAAGCGATGAAATGATTTTGCGAACAACACAGGCAGCAGCCAACCTGAAATTATGATTATTAATTAGGTGGAATTACCAATGTTTTCATGAATGCTTCTTTACTGAAGTGCCACTTTTAAAACCTCACCATGGCATATCAGAACTAATCAAGCTTAATTATGTTAGACACACTTATGTATGTGATGGTATTATTTACACTTTCAATTAAGACAATCACCTGGAACTCAAAACCAAAGCTTGTGTTTAGGAAACAGTCTATGAAACATAATTTTCTGCTCTATAACTGGGTCTGTCTTATGTTATGACTGCTGGCATGTATGGATCCATAGGTTTGGAGCTTAGGTCATTTTTTTGAAAACGAATATAGGGTAAATAAAAATTCCTACTTATGTATTTATTAAATATAGGTAGTGTATGTGATTGTCATTTTGCTTCAAGATTGTTATATTTATCATGATTTGACGAGGCTGCTAATAATGGCTGGTATTTACGAATTACTGTGCCTTTTCTACATTCTTTCTACTTCATAGGTAGTTGGACCTTATTTTAATTTCTCCAAAATCAAAGTTATGTTTACAAATTACTTACTGAAACAAATGACCACTTCTTCTTTCACAATTCATTGTGAAAGTTGATATTAACATGAAGTCCACAAAGTGAGTTTTGTTACATATCTTTATTTCAAACACACTTATTCATAACATGTTATGCATATATAGACAATGCTCTATATATGGACCATTGTCCATATGTAGAGGTTTTGTTTTGGAAAGGTTTGGCTTTAAAAGCTCTTTTTTTTTGTCTGAGTTTTAAAATTATTTGCCTTCATAAACAAAAACTGTAAGGCTGTTATGTGTTTTTTGTGCTGCTCACAGATTTGGCCAGGATTTTCCTGCAAAAAATAATTTTAATCTCAATAAAATTATTGTGGTGAAATAAAGAGTAATAATGCTAAAAAGTTTTGATGACATTTCTCCTTTAGGCACACGTCTAAATGCATTTTCTAAAGCAGGGATTTTCAAATGCAGGCCTCGAGGGATGGTGCCCTACATTTTTTCGTTGCGTCTCAGCTTCAACACACCTTAATCAAATAATGAGGTCATTAGCAGGACTCTGGAGAACCTGACTGCATAATGAGGAGATAATAAAACCATTTGATTTAGCTTGCATGTGCACAGCTCAGAACACAAATATCACACATCATTGTAATTCCATAGATGTTTTCTTATCCCCACATTTATCAGTTGCTCTAAATAAAATGATGACAAATGTACCTTGTGATCTTCAACAGTTCTGCAAGTCAGTACTGTAAAGGGACAGAGCAGGTTAACAGCATAGCTCAAACGATGGCCATAACAATCACCTATCATTCATATTGTGAAATGACCAATTTTTCGAACTTCTTTTCTGGTTTTGCAAAGCCTGTAAATTCAGTCAAAATGTGTCATCAGTGCACTGTCAGGGTTTTAACTTTTTTCACAAGCTGCATCGTGTGACAAACTAATTTTACCCACTATTACAAATAATCCAGAATCAAACCCAAAAAAGATTTTGATTTGATTGCATGTATTGATGATTTTTTTTTTCTCCAACAGGCATTTGGCAAGTCACCCTTGAACCCGTTGATGCTGGTGGTCCTTACAGCATATACGCTGCAGCTGAAAATAGCATATGTAGCCTGAAAGATGTGCTGTTTGGAGACATCTGGCTATGTGGAGGCCAGAGCAACATGTTATTCACAATGTCCCAGGTAAAGTATGTGCACCTGGTTGTTTAAAGACACCTGTCTGACTGGATCTGAAAGAAAACATTTAACCCTTTTCTTATTTTGTTATTTCACTTTAATTTTGTGTGTGGCTCCAAATCCAGGCCTCCATTGGTTAATAAATTTGATTTCCATTGATGATTTTTGTGTGATTTTGTTGTCAGCACATTCGACTTTGTACAGAACAAAGTATTCAATGAGAATATTTCTTTCATTCAGATCTAGGATGTGTTATTTGAGTGTTCTCTTTATTTTTTTGAGCAGTGTATATACGTATATATCAGTGCTAGTGCTCACTAAGCAGCAGTTTATGTCCTCAAAGATAACATTGTGGCTTTACCACAGTGAACTCTTAACCATCCAGCCCTAGTTTGCTGCTGGACCAGAAAAGGGAACTGCTTTCATCACGAGTTAAAGGCAGCCTCATTGGTTTACAGCAGCCATATTTAAAACTCTCAAGTGTAGTTATTTTTAACCAGTCAAATTTAAAACTCAAAAGTGGGAGAAACACCACACCAACAAGAAGAAACTCTCAGATTAGGGTCAGAGTAACATAAGCTGATTTTCTCCTATATTCATGCAGTTTGTTTAGAAATGACCCAACACTGAGCTTTAGTAACACAATGTGCCCTTTAAATCCATAAACATTGTTTGCCACTCAGTCCTCTAGCATTGTTTGATTTAGTTTTCATGTCACAAGATAATAAGTTCTTCTCTGTAAGTTTGGTTTAACTCCTGCTGTCCAGTTGCTGATGTAGATGAGTTAAGCTGATCAGGATTGTGAGGTTTTCACAAGTTCAAAAGCACCAATGGTGGTTTCAGACAGCCTTAGTAAAATTAAAGTGAGCATATTCTCTTATCTATTTGCAGAGACACTGGAATACAGTTATATAATGTTACTCAACTGGTTTAAATAGTCTCAAAAGAGGTGAGGATCAAGCAATAAGTGAATGAAATGCTTATAATTATGTAATTGTGTGACTCTGACTTGACCTTTGAGTGGCAGCAAGGCAAACTGGATTTTTACACAACCAGTTTGCCTTGCTGCCTCCTGCACCAGTCTCATTTGAGAGCTGGAACTTCCTTGGGAGAAAATCTCCAAAAGGTCTAGTCTAGACTTCACAATTTACTTGTTTCTTTTTCTTTTTTATTCTCAAATAGATTTTCAACTCATCTGAGGAGCTTGCGCTCTCATCTAAATATCCTCATGTAAGGCCTTTTATGACGGCTTTGAACATGAGTAAAACTGAGCTGATTGATCTCATCCAAGTGGAAATACCCTGGTCTGCTCCCAACAGCAGTAAGATTGTTTCTTTCGATAAACTGTTCAATGTTTTGGTTCTCTGTACTGAGCTATACGAGTGCACAACATACAGTGGCAATGTTTAATGTTTTAATCTAAAATCGGATGTACATGGATGGATTTACTGTGGAGTTTCTCTCATCCCAACAGTATCAGCATTACATCTATACCCTATCAATACTTTATAAAATGTTTCTTAGGAACTTTCACACCAATAACACGCTTTTTGCAACCATCGGCTATTCAGCCAAAGATCAGTATGTATGTAGAAATTTGAGTCTGTGTGTAATTTAGACTGCTGTAAGGATTTTCGAAAAACACAGTAAATTCAAACATGCATCCAGTCCTTGTTAGTTTTATGATCATTCCATGCTAGAGGAGCAGCTCAAACTTGTAATTAATAGTCACAAATAATCCAATATTTATTGTATGTAAACTTCTCACCTGAGCTTTACAATATTTCTGAACTTACAGGTGTGCTGGCAGAGTTCTCTGGGTTGTGCTGGCTCTTTGGGCGTTACATGTATGAGAAGTTGAATTACCCCATAGGACTGGTGGAATCAAGTTGGGGAGGCACACCAGTAGAAGCCTGGTCATCCACAAGAGCGCTGAAACAGTGTGGGCTGGTGCCAAGTGAGGACATGTATGAACTTAAAGAAGACATAATCCAGCAAACTGAAAAGTATGTCTCCATTTTGTTTAAAACCCTTTAAGTCGTTTAAGCCCGGGAGTAAAATTACCATAATAACCCAATATTGGCGGGAAAGCACAACGTCTCCCCTTTCAGAAACCGTTGAAATTTTTCAGATAGCACAAAGTCTCAGAAAGTTGGTGTGTAAAAATGTATCGTCTGCGACACCTTTCGGCCGGTAAGGGTTAATGATCTCTGCTCTCTGCTTGTTCTAATCCCTCAGTTCTATGCTGAAGAGCACCGTTTTGTGGAATGCAATGATCCATCCATTCCTCAATATGACCATCTATGGAGCCATCTGGTACCAAGGTAGCAAAGCCATGACATATGAAAGGTGTTTTGAAAAATTCACACTCCATAAAAATCCATAAAAATGTTTTCTCCTTTTCAGGTGAGGCGAATACAGAGTACCATAAGGACAACTACAACTGCTCATTCCCTACGATGATAAATGACTGGAGGATGGCATTTCACCAAGGCTCGGGGGGGCAGACTGCTCCTGACTTCCCATTTGGATTTGTTCAAGTATGCAGTGCATTTGGCTCTTTAAATCTAAAAAAGAGCCAAACAAGCAGAAGACACAAGGCAATAGTCTTATTTCTACAGTTATTTTGCATCAGGTATATTATTTATTTCATGTACAGCTATCCACAGACAAAGAAGGCGCCACAGATGACGGCTTTCCAGACATTCGCTGGCACCAAACTGCAGACGTGGGATTTGTCCCAAACATTAGGATGAAGAACACCTTTATGGCGGTTTCTTTTGACTTACCAGATAAAACTTCACCGTATGGCACGTAAGGATGCAATTTCTAAAAATGCTGTGCACTTAGAATCTGTTCAGAATTTGAAACTTTTCCTAAATGCACTTGCTTTGGACAGCAGACATCCATGTTGGCAGAAATTTATGCAGCTGTGGTCTTTAGGAGCGTAAATCAGCCAGAGTGTGGTCACAGAAGAACAAAGAAGTGTGAGCTATGCTGTCAAATAATATGACAATATTTCAAGTTTTGAGGAGAAAAATGCAGAAGTTTTTCTCCTCAACTGGAGAGAGATCTGTCCAGTTTTCTTCTATATTTTACTGTATTGACTATCTTTAGTCCTCTTTGCTCATATTCTGTAGCAGTGTTATGGAGAATAATTTTCTATTTCAGAATCCACCCTAGAGACAAACAAGATGTTGCCCACAGACTTACGCTGGGTGCCAGAGCTGTGGCATATGGGGAAAAAGGCATCTCTTTCCAGGGACCTTTCCCCAAAGTAATTGTGCCTAGTGAAAGTACAGTCAACGTCACCTATGACCAGGAGATCTTCGTTACGCCATCTAAAGACATATTTGAGGTGAGGCTCACAGCAGAATGCAGGTGCTACTCTATGCATCAGAATACTATTAAAAGTTATTTCAGCAATTCAATTCAAAAAGTGAAGTTTGCATATCATGGAAATCCTTTACACATAATGTATTTCAAGCATTTATTGAGTGGAAGAAAAAATGTTTGAAAAAGTTCAGAAGCAACAAGGACAACTGCAGCTTCAGCCTGTTCAAACGGAGGTAGATTCTGCCCTTATTCACTCGGTGTGGAGAGCAGCTGGAGTCAGAACGTCAAGTGGTGCCTTTCCTTTAGCATTTTTAAGATGCAGCTCATTGCCCTGCTAATTTTATCAGGGGATGGTATAAGAACTCAAAAGACAAGAATGTCATCATTTGTGCCCTGAATTAATACGTAGCTCCAGACTCTTGCTCAAAGATCCCACAACCCAAAATCCTGTCCATTTTGTGTGTGGCACTTACACAAAGGAATCTGTCCATGTTCTACATTTGGTTCATGGCTATGCATAAATAATGTAAATTAATTGAAAAATGTAGTTTTAGATAGCAGTAAGGGGTCAAAGGTCAGATGACATATCATGGTGACAGTCATGTCTAGACATTAGGGCGTGACATCAAAGAATTTATGAACAGCAACTGGACTTTAAACGGTGAAGGCTAAGAACGACTTAATGAGTTTACCATGGCTTTCTTCTATGTTAATATACCTGGGAGTGAGAGTTTCTTCTGCTTTTATAATATTATTGGGGCAAATTATGACCATTTTCCTGCCGTATATCATTAAGGAGGATGTTGCCTCAAATGCTAAAGTTAATATTTGAAGCGTTGGATTCTATCCGGGACTAAAATATTAGGCGCTTTTTTTCCCCTTCTTCTTTGTCAATCATATAAAGTCATTTTTCTATTTGTGGAAATTAAAACATGGTACTGGGTGCTCAAAACTGGCTTTTCAAAATGTATAATGTATAATTGTTGTATTTCTTGCGTTAAAACACTTCTGAACAAGAGAGAAAAGGTACTAAAGTGACTCTTCCAAAGTTCCATCCATCCATCCATCCATCTTCTTCCGCTTATCCGAGGTCGGGTCGCGGGGGTAGCAGCTTCAGAAGGGAGGCCCAGACTTCCCTCTCCCCAGCCACTTCTTCCAGCTCCTCCGGGGGAATCCCGAGGCGTTCCCAGGCCAGCCGAGAGACATAGTCCCTCCAGCGTGTCCTGGGTCTTCCCCGGGGCCTCCTCCCGGTGGGACGTGCCCGGAACACCTCACCAGGGAGGCGTCCAGGAGGCATCCTGACCAGATGCCCAAGCCACCTCAACTGGCTCCTCTCGATGTGAAGGAGCAGCGGCTCTACTCTGAGTCCCTCCCGGATGACTGAGCTTCTCACCCTATCTCTAAGGGAGAGCCCAGCCACCCTACGGAGAAAACCCATTTCGGCCGCTTGTATCCGCGATCTCGTTCTTTCGGTCATGACCCAAAGCTCATGACCATAGATGAGGGTGGGAACGTAGATCGACCGGTAAATCGAGAGCTTCGCTTTTTGGCTCAGCTCTCTCTTCACCACGACGGACCGGTACAGCGCCCGCTTGACAGCAGACGCTGCGCCAATCCGCCTGTCGATCTCCCGCTCCCTTCTTCCCCCATTCGTGAACAAGATCCCGAGATACTTAAACTCCTCCACTTGGGGCAGGACAACCCCCTGACCCGGAGAGGGCACTCTACCCTTTTCCGGCTCAAGACCATGGCCTCGGATTTGGAGGCACTGATCCCCATCCCGGCCGCTTCACACTCGGCTGCGAACCGATCCAGCGAGAGCTGCAGATCACGATCTGATGAAGCCAAAAGGACCACATCGTCTGCGAAAAGCAGAGATGAGATCCTGAGGCCACCAAATCGGATCCCCTCAACACCTTGGCTGCGCCTAGAAATTCTGTCCATGAAAGTGATGAACAGAATCGGTGACAAAGGGCAGCCCTGGCGGAGTCCAACTCTCACCGGAAACGAGCCCGACTTACTGCCGGCAATGCGGACCAGACTCTGACACCGGTCATACAGGGACCTGACAGCCCGTATCAAAGGGCCCGGTACCCCATACTCCCGGAGAACCCCCCACAGGGCTCCCCAAGGGACACGGTCGAACGCCTTCTCCAAGTCCACAAAACACATGTAGACTGGTTGGGCGAACTCCCATGCACCCTCCAGGACCCTGCTGAGGGTGTAGAGCTGGTCCAGTGTTCCACGACCAGGACGAAAACCACACTGCTCTTCCTGAATCCGAGGTTCGACTATCCGACGGACCCTCCTCTCCAGGACCCCTGAATAGACCTTGCCAGGGAGGCTTAAGAGTGTGACCCCTCTATAATTGGAGCACACCCTCCGGTCCCCCTTTTTGAACAGGGGGACCACCACCCCAGTCTGCCAATCCAGGGGAACTGCCCCCGATGTCCATGCGATATTGCAGAGTCGCGTCAACCAACACAACCCTACAACATCCAGAGCCTTAAGGAACTCCGGGCGGATCTCATCCACCCCCGGGGCCTTGCCACCGAGGAGCTTTTTAACCACCTCGGCGACCTCGCCCCCAGAGATTGGAGAGCCCAACCCAGAGTCCCCAGGCTCCGCTTCCTCAGTGGAAGGCATGTTGGTGGGATTGAGGAGGTCTTCGAAGTACTCTGCCCACCGGCCCACAACGTCCCGAGTAGAGGTCAGCAGCACACCATCCCCACTATAAACAGTGTTGGTGCTGCACCGCTTCCCCCCCCTGAGACGCCGGATGGTGGACCAGAATCGCCTCGAAGCCGTGCGGAAGTCTTTCTCCATGGCCTCTCCAAACTCCTCCCACACCCGAGTTTTTGCCTCAGCAACCGCCCGAGCCGCATGCCGCTTCGCCCGCCGGTACCCATCAGCTGCTTCCGGAGTCCCACAGGCCAAAAAGGCTCGATAGGACTCCTTCTTCAGCCTGACGGCATCCCTCACCGAAGGTGTCCACCAACGGGTTCGAGGGTTGCCGCCGCGACAGGCACCGACAACCTTGCGGCCACAGCTCCGATCGGCCGCCTCGACAATGGAGGCACGGAACACGGTCCACTCAGACTCCATGTCCCCCACCTCCCCCGGGACGTGTTCGAAGTTTTGCCGGAGATGGGAGTTAAAGCTCCGTCTCACAGGGGATTCCGCCAGACGTTCCCAGCAGACCCTCACAACACGTTTGGGCCTGCCAGGTCTGACCGGCTTTCGCCCCCACCACCGGAGCCAACTCACCACCAGGTAGTGGTCAGTGGACAGCTCCGCACCTCTCTTCACCCGAGTGTCCAAGACATACGGCCGCAGATCCGATGAAACGATGACAAAGTCGATCATCGAACTGCGGCCTAGGGTGTCCTGGTGCCAAGTGCACATATGGACACCCTTATGCTTGAACATGGTGTTCGTTATGGACAATCCATGGCGAGCACAGAAGTCCAGCAACAGAACACCGCTCGAGTTCAGGTCGGGTGGGCCGTTCCTCCCAACCACGCCCCTCCAGGTCTCACTGTCGTTGACCACGTGAGCGTTGAAGTCCCCCAGCAGAACAAGGGAGTCCCCAGGAGGAGCACTCTCCAGTACCCCCTCTAAGGACTCCAAAAAGGGTGGGTAATCTGAACTGTCGTTCGGCCCGTAAGCACAAACGACAGTCAGAACCCGTCCCCCCACCCGTAGGCGGAGGGATCCGTCTCTCTCCCTGGGCAACTCCAGAGTGGAAGTATGTCCAGCCCCTCTCAAGGAGACTGGTTCCAGAACATACTTCCAAAGTTCTCCTTGCTATTGAAAGTGAATGTAGAATTTCATTAGAACATCAAGGTCCTAGAGTCCAGAGGAAAAGAAAAGCGGCAAATGATCCAAGTTGTTTGAGATCCAGTGCGAGTTTTCTACAGTCAGTTTAGATTTGGGGAGCCATGTTTTCTATTGGAGTATTTTAGTTGACATAAGTTGACATAGAATGTAATCTTCCTTGAGGAAGATGAAACACTAGATTCAATAATGCAGACGAGCTAAAGTAAGCTTTTAATGCAACCTCAGCAGAAGCACAGGCTGATCGCCTTCACGCCACGTTGTTGCAGCAATTCACGCAAAATTAACTCTGACCTTGTACTATATTGTACATGGATAAACTGCTCAATAGTCTGTTGTGAAAATACTTTTTAAAAAATCTTATGTAATGTACACATACTTTGAAACCAAGCTTTGAGTTTCCATTAGATGTAAACTAAATAAATTCGACAGAAATATACTCTTGAAATTACTGCAGTTTAATAATTATATGCAATTTTTACTTTTAAAATGGTCACTGAAATAACTTACTGAGGTAGCATTTCTTCACCATTTCTCTTAAAGTTCTACATTAACTAACCTTGCATAATGTAAAACAATATTACTACACCTTTAGATGTTAACATTGTATTTGAGTGGAATGACAAAATATATCATGTTATAATTTTTGTTCTTATTTTTAATTAAAGATCTGCTGCTCAGAGAAGAATGCGTCATGTGAACCCGACTCCCTTTGGTCACCAGCTCCCATTATGGTTTGGAATCAGACCACCATCCAGCTGTCTGCTTCTGCATGCCCACCATCTAAAATTGCTGCTCTTAGATATGGATGGAGAGACTGGCCCTGTGAATTTAAAGCATGTCCTGTTTATGGTTCCAGTAAGAATTTACCTGCGCCTCCTTTTATCACCAATCGATATGCAGGCAATCAAATTTGGTAAAGCACCTAAACTAGAAGGTGAGGGAAAAAAAATAAAGGGATTTAAATTGATTTGTTCTCTTTTCTAATTAACAATATCCACTATTTTGATGAATAATAAAATGACTGGTAGAATGAAAATGACTTTAGTCCAATTTTCTCAGGATAAATGGATAATTTAATGGTCATACATGCAAAAGAATGTCTAAACTTTGTTTATGCTGTAATGTGTCACCAGGTGATGCAATAACTCTGATTTCTTGGTGTAATAAGGATTATGTTGTGAAAACCAGTGTTTTAATATTTTACCCATTCTGATTTTATATTTTTATGTCAAATTATTTTTCAGAATCAATTTTCTATAGTTCTCTTTTGTATTCACTACAAATTCTCTCAAAACAAAGTACTGTTAATTTATGGGTGATATTTCTACTGATAAGGTTTAAATATGGAGCTAAAGGATATTGGACAAACTGCAGATGGATGCATACAAATTGTAGATAATGTCCAAGTCTGGGAACATGTTTGTCCATGTTCTGTTTTTTCCAAGTCATCTCCCCCCCCCCATCTATTCATCCAGCCATATTGCAGTCAACATTGTGTGTTCATTTATTGTAATGCTTGTGTGTATATTTTGAAAATGAATGAGAAATTGCGCCATTTTGTGTCTGGAATGTTAAAACAAAAATGTGTGGAGATGCTGATCTATTATTTAGTTATTTTTATAATGAAGCAAACAAATTTAAAATAAATCCATACTCTTGGGACAAAATATTTAAATGTCACTTTAATTCTATATACAACTCTTCATCATGATTATACACAGCTTTGTAACATTTCCTTCTGTAATCCACATTGATAGACAAGATTGTACACTTTAAAAAATGGAACAATATAAACTAAACTTGATTTCTACAACCAGATATCAACCTTTATACTAACATAGAGAAACCAGATATTTGACTAATTTTTTGAATGCAACAGCTCAGCCATGTTTAACTTAAATATTTCTAGTGTGTGATCTTTCAGGATTTCTCCTACAAAATACCCGAGGATGTCTACATGCTAAACAAGCCTCAGATTTTTGAAATGGTGAAATGAAGGAAAAAAAGACGTGATTTCAGAGAGGACTCTCAGGAGCCAAAATAAGAAGTGGAGGGCTTCATGGTGGGAGAGGTCTGGTGTTGCTGATGCGAGGAACTAGGAGATGGAGGTGATTGTCCTGAAGAAAAAAAAGGAATAAACATTAACGGGTGCATTCATTCAGTCAGCCGGCAGACCGCCTGGGCAAAGTGAGGGCAAAGTTCATAAGAGAGACTCCCTGGAATAAGAAAGCCAGAAATGACTTGTCAAAGAGTTCTGAGTTTATTACAATCCAAACAGTAATAAACCAGCAGACAACTGGTTAGCTCCGGTTAATAAAAAGCCTAGAACTCAGTGTATTCTACAAGTTTACTGACTTGTTTATTACTTCCATCTTAAATCAAGGAGTTTGATTTACAACCTGATCAGGTGATGTGCAAACTATGCCAACCTGGTAAACTGATTACTACAAATGGTGTGCATCCAATGCCACAAATAAGCAAATACCTAAGAGTATCTTTACTTTAAATGTAGGATTCACCAAAAAGCACTCAGTTTTATGATTTAATGACATTTCATGTTCACCACAGCGATAGGGAAGAAGTGGGTGTGGTACTAAACAAAAGTTCTGCTTCCCTCATGCTACAGAATTATGGTCGGCCAATCATTGAGGACAACAACGAACGGCCAGCTGGTTATATTTATGTAAACATCTTCAGATATGCCACAGTTTTAAAGTATTTACAAAAAACATGTAACAAATGTCAATTGTTTTTATTAATATAAAAAATATTACTTTTATGTTGCTGCTACTTTGAATATTACTGCAGTTATGTCAATTTTTTATTTATTTTTTTCATACCTGACTGAATCAAAACACAGTAATCGTCCACAAATGTTAGTAAGTTTAGAACTGCTTCTTAATAAGGGTATTAAACCTTTTGATCTGCTCTATAGAAAAAAGACAAGCATAACTATATGACAGTAGAAATTGTCTGGATAATAAGCAAACATCTACCACTAATAATGCCATCTATTTCTCAAAACAGAACCTTTTTTTTTTTTCTTCCAAACAGCAGAGTTTGTCCTGTTGGCTGGTGCTACTCTAAGCTCCAAACAGCTGGAAGAAATCCAGTCACCCTGGCAGTTTCTCTGGTATCTCGTTAAATGACATTAACCTGTTTCATTGATTTGTTGGAATTTTTAGCACTTTTGAAACTGTAACTTATTAAAACTTAAGTGAACTGTAACTCCACTGTGTCTATGCTTTCAGTGTTTAAACTTTTCCGGACGTCCTCCAACTTAAATGAACCACCATAAAAAGAGGTAATCTGCCAAACTGCCTAGCATTAACATGCTATCGCACCTGTGATGTGCTCCAACTTGATGCTCCCATTCAGGCCTTGGTGTCTCAGGTAGGCCTCGAAGCTAATCGAGGCGTCATCTTCTGATAGGCCGTGAGGGAGCTGGCCATCACCATGACGACACACCTCGAAACGAATCCATCTGTAGCTAGGTGGTGAAAGCAAAATTGCACAGTTAAGAAAAAATACATAAAAAAAATACTGCTGAGTAGCAGCTGATTTTCTTAAATATTTGGTGCTTGTCTCTATAAACTTAGCACAAGTTTGCAACAGTTTTGTTCTCCAGTACTAAAAATTCAAATCAAATAGAGAAACATGTAAGGCGGTATGGAAATGATTCTTAATATATACACTTTTGACAACTTTATAGAAGTAATTTACCTCATTTGTTAATGAGGTACATGAGGTAATGAGGTACATTAGTTACCTTGCAGATCTGCATATCAATGTGTAAAATACAGCAACCGCTAGAATGCAGTTGGATGCAACACATAGGCCATAATATCTTAATGTTTCATGCATTAACAATTTACATTCAAATCACATGTACAGCACATTGGATACCAGCAGTTTGTCATGAATGAGAAGATATGAGGGTATGTTAAAGCAAATTTTAAAAACAATAATATCTAATATTCCTTTGATTCATATTTTTCTTACTTCCTCCATTGATCAGATATTAGGTGTTTTTGTTTGGTTTTTCCAGATTTTAATCTGATCTTAATATTCAAGATATTATTTATCATTAAAATGAGGATTTTAGGGTAACCTACCCTACAATTACCCTACAATACATGGACATGTATGTTTTACCTCTTAAAGCTAAAATACACTTTTGGGGTGTTTTAAAATGAATCGATATTAACATTTTCATATTGTTTGTATTATACCTTTTACTGCAGCCTTTGTTTTGACTGTTTGTTGCATGACTCTTACTTTACTTTCCACTTTGTGTTAAATTCAAATTTTAAAAATATTCCATAAACACAATGTGACTGAAACAGATCAGAAAACTAAGTGTGTAAGAAAGATTATAGCTTTTATGGAACAGGCTAAAAGAACTCACTTGCTACATTTGCGAGCTCCAGGACAGCTCTGGATCAGATTCTGAATAGTTGGATGAGAGAAACCGAAGAAGCCCGCTCCTGATGGAATTATGGGTGCCACGACCTGGGAACTAAGACAGGAAAATGTTAAAAATAATCAGTATTAAGCATTTGAAGAACAGTAACAAAAAACTAATTAGCCTCAGCAATTTCTGTTTGGCACCTACAGTATATCAACCATGTGCTAAGACTGAGACATGATTTATTTGTTGTTTTTTTTCATTTTAAGTACCTCAGGAATAATTAGTAGGGCTGTTTGTGGTTAAACATTCTACCTGTTGGATGCGATAGCCTTCAGCAGATTTGAATGGCATGTCAGAGCAGAGGAGGCTACAATGGCATTCTGAGGATCTTCTTCGGGTACAATCTCAAACTAGCGATGGAAGGTAGAAAAAAAAAAGATTAACCCAATATGCAACAAATCTGTTTATGTGTGTTAACCTCAGAAGACTTTATGTCAAATCTGTGATTTTAACATTTATGATGCACTTAAGAAGCTATAGTAAAGCCTCTGTGTGTTTTCACCTGTGGACCTGTCCCTCCATCCTTGATTTGGCAGGTGTAGAGGCACTGCTGCTCAGGGTGTTTCATGCTGGCATAGACACGCGTGCTGCAGAAGCCCACTGGGTAGATGGCACACTCGTCGTAAAACAACGTCCTGTCTGTGATTATCTGAAGAGCAGCCAAGAAGATCAGATTCAATAAACAGAGGTTGGTGTCAGCTTTAAATATATATGTTAAGACTTATTAACTTAATGCTATAACTGTATTATTTTTGCTACGATATAAAGAGTCATCTCAGACGCTAACCTCTCCTAGGCTGTAGACCGTTAAACCTCCGAGTACGATGGGAAACACGGGACGGCCCGACGAGTCCAGCGGAATGGGCTGCACCAGTCTGCGTGACCCGTCTGCCAGCTTCCTCTTCTTGGACATCTTCTTTGGAACTGGAGACACATTTTGTGACATTTACCTATCCGAACATGTCACACTTATATATTCGCTTTCACACCTACATTCTTCCTTTCCGTTTTCCTTTCCCCGGTCTTTCCTTTCTTTCTTGGTTTTTTTAAGAAGACCCTCCTCTCCTATTGACACCAGTGACATTGGGTTATGTGCCAAAGATGAGCCTGAAGGCCCTGCAGCAGGAGCTGAAGTCAGTGCCGCAGGTGGAACAGAAGGAACAGAGCTGGAACTGGGTGTAGGTAATAGCTCCCCCTCTGACAGAGTCTGGTACTGCAACAAGGACTTTAATAAGAACCTAGACAACAAGAAAAGTAACCCAATTTACCACACAGCTTTGGAGATCTGCTTGAAAAAATTAAGTACAAAATATATGTTTACTTACTTGCGCTCC
The DNA here is from genome assembly GCF_001444195.1 of Xiphophorus couchianus. Lineage (NCBI taxonomy): Eukaryota > Metazoa > Chordata > Actinopteri > Cyprinodontiformes > Poeciliidae > Xiphophorus > Xiphophorus couchianus. Next base: position 12,936,073 of record NC_040245.1, on the reverse strand, counting down.
TCTTTTGCTCTTAGAAACTTCTCTTCTGTGTGAGCAATTTCATCACAGAGTGCAGCATTTTCCTGAGGAATGGAGAGCAGTACAGTCAGGCTGCACGCCAAAAAACTCACATTTCTCATCACCTATATATGCTTCTCTGCAGTCAGTGAAGAGAAAAGTATATAATAAAAAACATCATTGCTATTGATAGGGATACTTTCAGATCTTTATATCAACATGTGGGTTATTAGTGCAGAAAATGGCTGCATCAAATAAGTGATGCTAAGTTTAGATACGAAGTCAGGGATATACTTTTTAACACAGCTTTTTCAATATGGCTTTGTATTTATTTTACATACATTACCAGTGTGCTGTGCACTGCTGTACACTTGACGTTAGATTAAAATTATGTTGGAATATGATAAGAATCAGATCAATTTTAATAATAGAAAGGAGTACGGCAGTCTTTCACTTGTCACTCAGAATTTGAGCACTAAAATGACACCATAAAGAAAACTCAGAACTGAACGAAAGTGTGCTGTTTTTTCCTCATGACCGTATGTACAAAGTTAATAAATAGCATTTAGCTAAATCCATTTTTGTTCTAAGGATGTAGCACACCGTATTTATGAGAAACAAAACCTTGATAAAAATGAATGCAAAGTTTCCTTACAAATATCATGGTGCGAGCAGCTCTGCGCAGCCTCTGGTACTTCAGTCTGTACTTCTCATTCTGGTTTTTTCGCTGGCCTCTCTTTATCTTCGGTTTCTGCTCAGAGGAACTTGAGGGAGAGGGATAAGCAGGCATCGAGGCCCCGGAGCCAGAGCTGGAGGCTCCGCTCTGAGGCGCCGGTGGCGGCGAGCTGAGGAAAGCCTGGGCTGTGAGGGCCTGCTGCCGCTCCTCATCGGTCTGCAAGGAGGCAGAGAGAGACAGGAAGGTGTTCAGAGTATGTGAAGATGATGGCTGTGTTGCTTTCTGCTTGGCGGAATGTGGACAATTAACACAGGATCTCACATGAAATGCTATAATGACAAACAAATAACAAAATATGCTTGGATTGTTGAAACTTTAGATGAAACACTCAAATGTCTCCAAAGGCACCAGTGCCACAATTTGATACATCTAGAAGTTGGTAAATAAATATTTGCATCTCTAATAACTTCTATAGAAATGTGAAAACATACGTGAAAGAAACACATTTCTCAATAACTATTCAAATGAAATATTTTATTTATCAAAGGTGAAAATAATTCTGCAAATGTGCATTCCTTATATTTTATAATCATCTAATATAATCTGTTTATTTTATGTAATTTTATTTTAGTCTATCACGCCATAAGCATCAGAATCATCAGGTGGGACTCACAAGACACATTGGAACCCATATTTTCTAAATATGACTAATTAATTTGTATTTAATTCAAATTATTACTTTAATAAATATTTAACAAATACTTTTTTGGATTGTGGTATGTAAATATTTGTGCGAAAACAAATCTACCAACAAGCTGTGCATAGTAATCAGACATTCTTATTTCGTATTCTACTTTCAGTAGAAAGTATCATACAAAATTTATTGGAGAAAAGTAGAACTGACACAAATGTCTAACATAGATTGGAGAAAAGTAGAACTGATACAAACGTCTAACATAGATCTTCTGTAACTACGATGGCCTCAGTAGTAAACAGTACATATGTACATTTTTGTAAATTAAATATTGTTTTTAGGGTTGGTGTAAAACAAATGTCAGTTTCCCAGAAAACTCACCAGTAATGCAAAGACTCCATTTCTGTTTTCAATCCTCTTGAATCTCCTGCTTCCTTTTTGTGTCTGAAACATAGTGTGAGACTGAGGCCGAATGCATTGGGGGAGGAAAATCTATTTACCCTAAATCTGTCGGTCAGGTTTAGGTAAACTGTATCCTTATTAGCTACAGCAGTTTTAAAGATTATGCATGTTGGCTCTAAGCAACCCTTCGACTTAATCACAGTTCAAAAATTTTCAAATATGATTAAATATGGCCAACAAAGCAGGATGGGAAAACATGGAGAAATTAAAAGACATTCACACAAACACAAGGGAGAACTTTAATAGTGTAGGAAAATGAACAATCCTTACCTCACGATACATGACGGCTTCCAGGCTCGATTTTGCACTGTTGAGAACATAATAATGAAACCACAGGTAGGTTTAGAAATCACTAATAAGAGTGTGACAGAACATCATACAAAATTTAGAGTTTTGTTCAAATTAATGCATGCAAACATCACCAATTATCAAAAGAGAAACTTGTGTCAAAATGCACACAAGAACTTTTAGCATCAAATGAGAACGATAACTGTACTTGGATTGAACAAGTCCCCGGTCAATGATTCTCTGCTTAATCTCCTTTATGTGCATGGGACGGCCAGCTTCCTCCAGTACAATCTTGCACCAGAAAAAGCAAAATTACCAGCATAGAAACCCATAAAAACAGCTAAAGCAGCAGATGCTGGCAGAATTAGGTGTAATAGATTTGTGAGTAATACCTGAGCGGCATCAAGCCATGTGAGATTTGGTTTCTCTGTAATTTCACTGGGTGGTTCACTGCAAACGGATAAACAAACACATAAAACATAATGATGACTAAATCAAAATAAGATGACGCACTGAGAAATAGGCAACTGGTGACCAGAATACATTATGTCTACTTATCCTAATTCATTCTGAGCATGTAACTGAGACACAGCTAAAAACAAAAACAAATCATTGAAAACACAATTTACGAGAATTTCAAGCCTCTGGAGGGTCCAAACTACAGCCCCTCTTCAGATTTCCTGAGACAAAGTTAAAATTCAGTGTGCAGTTAAGATCTTGTTCATATAGCTGAATACAATAAATTATGCATATACACAATATGTTTGCCATTTAGGCTAATACACAAAAAATACGTTTAGCAACAACTGCAGTATTTTTGAACAGACCTCTCTAGATTTTCTGCTGTCCCAGACAGGCTTGCTATGCTGTCCAGAGCAGGAAAAAGAGAGTAGTTTGTCTGCCCATCAGGCTCCATTTCAGATTCAAACGAGTTGAGTGACTCCATTGACCACAGGGCAAATACTCTGCTGGGGAAAATAGAAATATTAGAACAGCCAGTACAGAAACTTAGACTTTCTGTATATGTATGATCTAGCGTGAGGTAACGAAACTAAATACAGTAATCATAATTTGCTTTCCAGCAAACGAATACCTGCAGCAATGCAGCAAAACCTTTTGTGCTCCTTTCTGTTAGGTCCTGTGGCAAGCGGAACCTTTGTGTTATTTACTCGCAGAGTGAGACTGAGACTGAGCGCTAATGCTAACTAGCTCTATGTCTTTTTAGCAGTTAAGCAACATGCTTTATTTTTATGAACACACATTTGATTCAGTTTCCATCTAAAAGAAAAAAAAATGGACAATGTTGTTATTCCGAGCATTTCATTCGTGAGCACTTTTACAGGATATCCGGGTTTAACCCAAAATGAATTAACAAATTAAAAGTTCCGTCACATATACGCTGTCATACATTTTACTGCTTCGCTTAAACAAAATTAGACATTTTTTCGTACATGAAAATAGTAATGGTAGTATTGCACATAAGCGATTTGCTGGCACTAATGATATGATTAAATTTGAATACATGTAAAATACCATAAAAAAGAGAAACTTAAGTATAACTTTATTTTTGCTGTTAATCGTTCTAAAATGGCTCCTAATGGTGTTATATTTATGTTTATGCATTTTATATTTTATATTTATTCATTTATTTTGTGTGTGTGCCTGTGGGGGGATGGAGGAGTGCGTGTGCATGTGTGTGGGGGTGTATTTGTTTAGTTCTGCCATTCTTGACCTAAAACCTCAAGGGGGCAGTTCTGGCAGAATGTATAAAACTAAACTACCCTCTAACAAACTGATAAAATAATACAGCATTATCTGCAGTACAAAAATCAAATATTTTTAATATCTCTTGACACAACGGTATTTTTCATGTATTGTCATATTAAAACTGAACTTTCATTTGAATACCACTTCCAATGTTGTTATCCAATGTTGTTGTGTTGTTTCAATATTTTTTAAAGCTACCTAAAGTTTCCAGTCCATAAATAAAAATGATTATTTTTATAGTTGTACCATTTTCTATTTTGTGTCAGATCCAGGTGAGCAAATATAGTCATTTTCAGAATTTTGAAGCCCACTGAGTTTTTTGTATTTCTGCAGTACCAGAGTATTAGGTTATATAGTTACCAATCTGAGCAATATTCTTCAGATGTAATTCTGGGGAAACAAAATAAATTCTGACAGTGTTGAAAGGATCTGGAAAAGAGTTTGTGTCTGGAAGCTTTGGCACAGTGCAACAATTTTCACCTCAAGCCTGGAAAGATGGCGACAGATGTCTCAGGATTTGTTTCCATTCTCTCAACCTTTTTATGTACGGTACTCAAACCTGTATAGTCATGGAATGCCAATTTATAATTTCTGGGTCTAAGAGTAGTCACTCAGATATGTGCTATTAGTTTTTCTTGGACTTCCTCTTAAGTGGCCAAACAAGCTTTATGACACAAACTCTGAAGATTGCCCCATCCAAACAAAGAAATTAAACATTTCCCAACACAGTTTGTAGACAGGTCAACATTAACCAAATGATTTAAATAGTTGACTGTGTTACCCAAGCCTGCATTTGTACAAATCCATATTACCATTTATTTGTGATACAGGAATGTGTAGTGAGAACTTTTAATCCAAAATTGTGAAATCTGGCCTTCCTGAAAGAGGTAAACATTTCAAGTGCTCCAGACAGAAAACAGCAGCTTATCCTACTGCATCAAGTATTGTCAAAATGGATGATATTCAGTTTATTTCACCCACCCAAGCACTAACCTGACCCTCCATGTTTTTTGCTGCCATGTAATCAAATGAATGTATTTTGAGCTGTACTGATTATATTCCTGTTTACAAGTGATTCATTTCTACAAGTATAAGGGAATAATTTGTATTACTCTTGTAAGAGTTTGGAAGCATGACATATAGGACTGACAAAAATAAACAGCATGTATAAAATCACATGGATTCAAAAAGCACTGTTGGAAAAACATTTGCAGGCAGCTGGGAACTAAGAAAACATGTTTCCATTATTTCTGGAGAGCGAAGAAGAAATGTCTTCATGTGTCATAAAAAAATAAGTAAGACATATGAACAAACGATTTTATTGAGTTCAGTGACATATTATGTATCTTGTTTATAAAAAATACACATGTTCTGTTTTATGCAAATGTCAGAGAAAAATATTCTGGCATTTGGTTATTACATTTAAATGCATTTGGATGGGAACCCTCACAATGAGCTAAATTGGAAGAATACATAAGTCTCAAAACATCCCATACAATGAACAACACATGCTAAACATGTCTTTCATATTGCACAATAAATCCTCAACACAGTGTAGCCTTTATACAGTGGTCATCATAGACTGCTGTTCAGTCTTGTAACAGTATAATCTGTGTTTACCAACTACATGTGTAGTTAGGTTTATTTTTTTAGCTACATAAAGTGTGGGTTTCCAGTAAGTCAGCATCCCAGCCAAGAATTTCCTGCAATTATGTTCACCACCCGCTTCTGTCTGAAGTCATATTGATAGGATTTAGACCCGCTGAGGAGGAAGATGCTGCCTGCAGGAGCAAAACAAACCAATAATCTAGTTTAAAACTATGAAAATTGAAAAAGATTTAAATGCAGTCTATAGGTCCTTGTTGAAAAAGAAATCTTTTACATTTTTTTTAAATATATAATGAAACAAAAATAATAATTATACCATTGAGCAGTTTATGTATTTGCTACAGCACCAGAATGTGTTTTTCTGGTAAACCCAACCTAACTATTGTGGAAAAAATAGACATTTATAGCTTTTACTTTAGTTTGTTCTATTTGTGTTATGCCACCCAAGCCGACATAAAATAAAATTCTTGGGTTTACAAACAGAGTTTCTCTCAATTTACCATGCAACTTGAACGCAGCGTCAACCTTTCTCGGGACTCCATGCCAGTCTGTCTGGATGGATCTAGGGAAGCCAGGATCCATCTGACTCTTTTGCTCATCATATCTGAAGTGAAAGAAAAATGCATTAGAAAGTTTATTGCTCAAAATGTCTGGCAAGCAGCAAAAGTGCAGAATTTATGTCAAACATTTTTTTATGGCTTCCCTGAGGTCATATTCTGTTTATGTGAAGAGTGTGTCGGAGAGAGATATAGATAAAAATAAGAATGCAATAACCTGGCTGCATAAGTGTACTTTCCTTCACTGGAGCATCTTTTCAAAGCCTTTGAAAACGGTTTTTCATATATGTTAGACTGTGAAGATAGGAATTTCATTAGGTAAATCTACAGTATTTCTTCAATGTATATTTTTAGGCTCTTGCCTGACAATCTAAAATGTTTCCTTCTGTCAGTGAAGTCTTTCTTTTGTTAACATGTTGAAGTTTATAAAAGAAATTTCTCTTCTGTTTTCTAGCAAATATTTGTAGGTGTACAATCATATGTACTGCTATTTGGAGCTGCTCATAATTTCATCCAATTTAAAAAAAAAACAGTTCCAGATAAAGTCTGAATAAAAGAAGAAAAGTCTTTTTTTATCAAAATTTCTCGTACCTCCATCAATGTTGCTATCAGCCTTTTTTCCAACATCCCTCACCAGTTTCTGTCTTGTCTTGCCATCAAATTAGAAGAAAAATCTAATATTGCTGTTATTTAATATTGCCTCCAATTAACATAGACTGTCTTTATATTGCTGTTGTGTAAAGATAATGCTGCAGAATTTCTATGCTTTTCTCTATTTCTCTATATTTATTTTGTATGATTAGATGCGTTGACCCTTTCTAACCTCTCTTCAAAATGTTTTAGGTTAAGAAGATCCAATGTAGCTGATGTTAGGAATAAATTCAAGAAGGATTAGGTTTAGATTATTTCACCTTTTCTTTTGTTTGTTTGTATTTTAAGTTGAAATACAGGGGATCCATAACACAACAAATGTGGAAGGTTTAATTTCTTACATTACACTAAACTAGCATTCTAACAGAGAGTTTAAATTGTACACACCCACTGTATTATAATTATAAAATCTCTGTTTTGAGAATGAACTATGAAATTTTTTTTTCCTGTTGAGCATGTTTTTTTTTTCTTTCTATAATACAACCAAGAACAGCTGCCTTACAAACCTCACAAGTGGCAGACTTTCCCAACTAAGTACATATTGTAGCATTTAATTGATGGGAACTATGCTTTCAAATTGTGTCTCATAAGAAGAACATTCCAAATGTAAAACATTTGATTAATTTACCTGTAATAAAATTGTCCGATGAAGAACATGGTTTTCCCATATTCTGCAACATGAACGGCAGCATCAACCCGCCTTACGCTGGACGGGAAACCAAACTCTGAGATGTTGCCAGCTGTGCCTCGTGTCTTTAACTGTTGCACCACCCAGTACTTATGACCTGAAAAAAAACAACACAGCTGTGTGTGTGCATTTCAAAGACACAATGAAAAACACCAACATAGCACAGACGCTGCCAAAATCGGCGAGCCTCTTGAATGTACTGCAACACTTAAGTTGCAAAAGGTTGTAATTTGGGTGTAACACTGCCTACTCCAGCTGGAAATCCAGCCATGTCATGATGACACGGGCTGAGCAAAGCATTGCAGAGCGCCTTTTACTTTACCAGTGAATAGGTATGCCACGCCTTTGGCTGGGATGTCATAAGCGGCATCAACAGGAGAACCTATGTCGGGGAAATATGTGCTGATGTGGCCTTCCCTCAGCCGATTCCAGTAAGTCAACTTTGTTGTTCTCATCCATGTGAATCTGGATTTATTTTAAAAAAAAAAAAAGAAAGAGCTACATTTAAAACTTATTCAGCACACTTTGCTTTAGTGTGATGCATAATTTACCTGTTCTGAAAATAAACAATCTCATTTTGGATCACCATAGCCGCATCAAATAAAAACGTGGGATCACATTTCTTTGGAACTTTAGGTTGATTTTCAGCTTCTATTTTGGGTTTGCCTGAGTAACAGTGATAGAAACATTGTGTTTCATTTGCATAATTTATTGTTCTTATTGAGAAACTATTCTATTGAGAATAACATGTGTTCCTCACCATAAAGCATTTGAATCCCCAGGACATCATCTGTAGAAAGAGTGTACTGTTTGTTGCTCCGATGTCTGTAACTGGGGAACATGACAGCAGAGGGGTCTCTGGAGTGAGTCAAACCAAGCGAGTGACCAAGTTCATGAGCTGCAACAGCAAACAGGCTGAAACCTGAAATTATACAGCAACCAAAAATATCTGTGTTAGCTCAGTTGGAATATCTTCTAATGATTGCAAAAAACTGCTTTTGCACTGATTTGTGGGTTTAAAAAGATGTATTGCCCTGCCAGATTGTTGAGCTCTCATTTATCTGTGTTGCCAGTTTGTCTATGCTTTGGTCATGCTTGATTGTTATTAATAACCCTTTAAAGCCTGACCCATCAGAAAGTAATCAGAAAATTCTGATTTTTTAGATCTAGGATCTTCATGAAGCCTTGAAGCAAAATCAAATTGTTTTGTTTTTTTTGCCATGTCATTTATTTTATGATATATTTTCTGTATCAGATTTGATACGGCAGGCTTTTCTTAGAACTTTTGGCTCACAACAATGTGAGTTTTAGATGCAAAAACAAATGTTGCCTATAACATTTGGAAAATAAGGAACACTTTAGAAAGTTTTTCTTAATTTTTTTTTTCAACCAACAACTTTTTATAGGCATTTATTTCACATCGTGGTAGGAACCAAAAGAGTTTCTGTCCTTGTTCAGGCAAAGCTGTACCTTACACTTTGTACAGTAGATGTGTGCAAAAATGATTTCAAGAACAGTACTTGCATCTCTGTTGGGCTTCCCATGTTGGAAAATGATTAATGTCATTCTTTCTCACATCAAGAGGTACTTCGGCTACAGGGTGCTGTTGAAGTTGCTACAGGAGAGGAAAGTGGTCTACCATACTTGATTTTGACCTTTCTTGCACTTGTAGGAGAAGTGCCAACTAAAGCATTTTAGGTTGTAGCTTCAGCTAATCTCTTCTGTAGAGGTTTCAAGCATTGATGATGGTGACTGTAGGGGTGAGCCACTAGATGTACATGCACCATCTTTGGGAAAAATGGCGCATGATATTATATCAAGAAGAGCAACACCTCCTATGAACTCATGTGATTCAACAATGGCTGGCGTGAACACCATTACATGAGTTTTGCAGTGGATGGAAGTCTGCTTCATGAGGGATGGAAATGAATTGAAGAGTGGAAGAGGGTGAATGGACTTCAGAGTGAACCAGGACAACAAATTAATTGTGATCTAGTATGACAGGTAGTGAACCTATTTCTTTATTTGTTGGAATTGAACCAGTGGAAAATGTTCTGCAATTCCCTGGAGCGTTTCATCAGTGACCAAGTGCTTGAATATATGCATGGAGTCATGTAACACTTGTTCTTTGACATCAACCCTGGCAACGAGATCAACGTATGGAACCTGACAGTATTTTCTCCATTTGTATTAGTTGTTTTTCACATTAGTCTTCACTGATTCATTTCTGACTGTCTTCAGAGTGATTGTTTGGATCTCAATTGCCATATTGTTCTGGTTTACACTTTGATCATCATAGTCTTCATCATAGTTGGTATCTGAATATCTTTCATCATGCATGGCCGGGGGAGTCCATTCCTCATCATCTTCTCCTTACTGCTCTGTATGCTTGAATCGTCTCACATTAACATGTTGATGACTATTCAAAGTATTTTCTTTCTTTCTCTCTCTTCTTCTTCTACTCTTTTTTTAAAATCTAAAATATATATAAATAACTACTCAATACACTATAAACATTACGGTTTTAGAATAAGCACTATTGTGAAAAAATATAAATAAATAATTTTGAAATGACATTTAATGATGATTATTGAGTAAAGAAAAGTTTGTAGCTGAATTGTGGCTGGTATGACATTGATTATTTTATAAAAATATGAAATTAATGTTCAGTGATAAAGCACCTTAAATACCTGCAGTACCAAATATGATAGACACATTTTAACACGATTTAAATGTAATATAACAAAAACATTTCTAAGTAATTGTGCATTATTTCAAAACATAAAACATTACTTTAAAAAAGTGAATAACAATGTATATATTATTTTTACTGTAAGTTGTTTAAAATTGGCAAAGACTTTCCTGGAAAACGCGTATGACCAATCTCATGCGAGACGACATTTAGAAAAGAGGGAAACAAAACGCTTTCTCTGCCTGCAGTGCAATGATAATCCAGTAGATGGCAGAATACAAGTCTGAAATTGTATACAATAGGTTTTTGGGTACGTATAAAGATAGAGACCACAGAAACGTGTGTATCATTTATGATACAAATGGCGAGAAGTACAGTACTAAGCTTAATTAAATGGATGTTGTTTTCCGAATACCACAAACCTTGCCCCCCTGTCGTCCATGTTTCATCTTCATCAAAGTGTACATCTCCACCCATCCCCTCTCCAGGCTGAAAGGCATGGGCCAGCACTCCTCCAGGTCCATCAAAGGGAGAGAAGTCTCCATGAGCTACAACAGCATATAGAAATACTTCTGAATGAATGTCCTACGATTTATATATTTTTTACACTGTTTAAAGTCAAGCAATTCCTCACAAGTGTTTTCAGATTTACCTCTGTGTGCAAAGGTGAGGACAATATCAGCTTTGCCATGGTTGATCTTAACGAAATTCAGAGGAGCTGCGTCGCTCCACATCTTCAGGGCTAAACGAAAGGACTTTTCCACATCCTCTCTACTCAGGTCTGGGGTATACTTTGCTATCCTGCACAAGGCATCAGACAGAATTCCTGTGTGCAATAGAAATGAATAACTTCACAATATTTTTACTTGCTGAACTAAAACTGTCTCACTTGTAGGAGATGGTACGATTCTTCCATTTGGGGTGATAAGGATAAAAACTATAGTTGTCCACATCAGGAACACCACACCTCGGCTTCTTCATGACATTCACGGTGTTGGAATCCAGGATTCCTGTTTCTCTCAGGCCAAAGAAGTTCTGCATTTGCCTGACCTTCTGCTCCATGTCTGATGCAGACCGGATCTTACGCGTTGAACCTCTGTAGTCTGTACCTCCGAGTCTCAGACTATAGAACCTTCTTAGGTAACTCTGTTGAAAAGCACAGGAAAAGTCTTTGCACCCATTGAACGTTTTTACATTTTGTCATGTTGCAACCTCACACTTTAAGATGTTATACAATAGACATAAAGTTAAAATTGATTAGCGTAGGTTTTTTTCTTTTGTTCTCGCATGTTAATGAAGCACATGTTTTCTGAGAGACAGTCCAGGCAAAAACAAGTTAACTAACAAAAGAAAAACCCTGCTCACATTATGGTTTAAATATAATTTTCAATATTTGATCAACTAACCATCAAAAATTGAAAATAGACCGCTATCCACCATAAGGTAATGTATTGTTAAAATAAAATAAAGTAGAAACCTGCAGTTGCAGACAAATTTATGGCATAATTAATATATAAGTATATATAAACATTGTTTTACTTTTGTTTCAAAATCATCCATTATCGTACATTTTAGTGTACAATGTAAAGAATTTTATTGAAAAATGTGTGCACATGTGGACATGGTAATTATCAAGCCTCCAGGTATTTTGTGGAAAATTTGTTAACTGTAATAAATTGTAATTCATCTCAACCAGACTTCAGTTTTCACAGCTTTGGTTTTTGTTAATGCATGCTTTGTTTGTAGTCTCATTCTCCAAATGTCTAATGACAAAAAACAATTAACATTTTCAAAATACAAGATTGTACCACAAAATGGCTGAAATGGCTCTCCATAAAGGAGGGCTTTATAATTTTTAGTGAACAATGTCTTTTTTGGTGAGAAGAAAAGAAATGCATTATTACCTTGTAGAAATACATTTTAAGAACAGAATAGTGCAAATCTGTTTTATATGGCTGCAGTATTAATTTAAAGTTAAAGGGTATGACGAAAATGACAAATATTATCTGTAAAACAAATTTTCATAGAAATATATGAAGCCAGACTGCAGTACAGCTATTTGCTAACAAACCTTAGCAAGCTCAATATCATCAGGAGTCAGACGCTGATCTTCCTCAATGGGTCGAGTCCACGAGATTTCCACCAACATCAAAGAGCTCAAAACGAGTGTCCAAGTGCACACCAACTCCATATTTCAATGTTCATTTCACCATCCTGAACACCTGTTTTTATATGAGAACATTCATGAGGTAGCTGGGAAGTCACGTGGTCTAAAGCTGTTTAATCATGATTGCTACAGCGAGACCTACCCGGAGGTTTGTGGTTGTAACCTAAATGCCCACCAATGTCTGGAATTTATGGAAAACTGTGTTTTATATAGTATAGAAATTAGTGCTGAGGGCTCTTTTCTTTCTACTAAGTCATGCCTAAACCTGCAGCCATACAGTATGTGAGAAACACATAAATTGGTTTCTGCTTGTCTGTATGTCAGTCTACACCACGTACAGATAGTAAAAATGAAAATTTATTACACCAACTACAGAGCAACCCAAGAACATTTCACTGTGATACACATTCAAATGGCAAAGGTATTAAGGTGTTCAATTCTTTATTTTAAAGAAGACATATAGAGACATTTCACCCTAAAAAAATGTTTGCAGGTCATTCTCCTTCTGTATCTGTTTCAACGCGTTTTCTTTTAACAGCCAAGCCAAGCATTGGCTGTTTCCACTCCGACAATAGATTTGTGGGTGTAGTCAAATTTGTAGACTTGTGGTCCCACAAAGAAGTAGATGAAATCTAAAATGAACAATAAAACAGACAAAACACATCTTTAGAACAACAACATACAGACAGAGCGATGTTCAAGCTTTTTCAAATTGTTGATGTCTAGACTTATGCAAGCCTTTTCTTGAAGGTGTTTACAACCATGAATCTCTTTTGGACTTAAATATCAACCTTTCTTACAACTAAAATTGCACTATATCACATAAAGGAATTCAAATGTCAAATTATACAGTGTAAATCATACACTATATATGCAAGCTGTAAAAACCCAAATTCATGCTGCAGGTGTTAGATGCAAATCCACATTCCATATTAACAAGCCCCCAAGGCTACAGACTCTTCTAAATCAGTACAAACTGTATTTGGTATCATAATTCCAAGTGGATGGGTGCATTGGGCAATGTACTCACTTCTTTTATAGAAAGCTGCATTTATTGTGGTGTTGACTCCCGGGAAGTCATCACTGATGGATCTTGGGTAACCAAAATCCATCACCTTTCGGTTCTCGTTGTAACTGAAAAAAAAAAAAAAACACAGGACAAATTTAAAGTCACACTTATGTGATTTTCACTCTGAGAAAGATCAAAATGTGTATTTCATGCATCAGCAGGTAAAACAATCTTATGTATTGGAAACAAGAGTGTTGATTGATTGAAATTGTATGTCTAGTACAGTAAATCTGTGCTTTATGACTCAGTTTTTTCATGCTAATGGCTGCCTGGGCAAAGTATTATAATTATGTCAAATACTTCAACTTTGCGGGACATCTTTGGCATAAAAGTATGTGTGAATATGTTGACAAAAAACTAGAAAATTCCTTTTGCAGCAGGAACATATTGTTTTTAAGTATTTCCTTACCTCCAGTAAATATCATTCATAAAGAAGAGGGTACGTCCTGTTTTAACAACATGCACAGTTGCATCAACATCTTGAACCCAAGCTGGAAATCCAAAGAAGGAAAGTGATCTTGGCTTTCCCCTCACAACAGACCCTCTTACTGTCCAGAATGTGGACTCTGTTAACAGAAAAGGGTTTTGAATATTTTATAATCTTTTGACTGAAACCGAAGGAATCAAAATGTTTTTTCTTCCAGTGCAGCAATTGAAAAGCAAAAATCCAATTAAGTCTGTTTAAACAATGAAGCCAGTATCACAGAGCAGCGTGACAGAAGTGTTGTTCATATCAATGACACGCTGCTCACTCTGCTCTCACACCGGCTCTCTGACCACCAGGGTGCCTCAGTCCTTATGTAAATCACACTAAGAGGAGAAAGGGCTTTTAGGTGTCATTTCTGCAATAAGGTGCTCTAATATAACCTACATCACTTAAAAATCATACTTACAAATTAATCCTGCATACTATTTCAAGCAGGATTATTATTGTCAAATTTATACTATTTACAAGAGTCACAAACTGCATTTATACATTTGATTAAAAACCCGTTTAATCACAATTTTTTTCCCCCTACAAAATATTAGTATTTTTATTTGCTACTGGTCCTGAAAAAGACAAAGAGTTGATACAAAAATGACCAGCATTTGACTAGAGTCAGAGTCTTCCACAATAGGAATAGAATATAAATGTGCTCAGCATACACAGAACCTAGATCCGTTTTGAAATAAGTGGTAGTTCAATGAACTATTCTCAGCATGATACAGGTTATATAGGAAGCAATAACACATAGTTACCATGAATAAGGTAAGCAGTTGATCTGCGAGGTATCCAGAAGGCAGCGTCGATTCTGGTTTCAATCATAGGCATAAAGTTGGATATGGGACCTTCCTTTATGTCAGACTGTGCATTATGTTTAATCCAAAGATATCTAATGGAGTGAATACCCCAAGGTTAAAAACAGACATTGTTAGTAAATATACCTCTCAAATAATATCTGATGAATACATATGCACTTATTCATTTTGTAAATATGCACATACTTGTCTCTGAAAAAGAAGGTGGCATCCCCAAGAGTTGCTACAGCATCAAAGGTCATGTCTGGTGCACATTTGTCCTGCATGAGCCTCTGCAACAGCGGTTTGAGGATCCAGTTTCTATTAACCCTGAGAGGAGCTGACACACCAAGAGAACTTAGTGAGATATTTAAGAATAAATAATGCATTTATAAGTTAAATATGCAGTAGCACATTAAAATATGACAAATAAAAGCAGCTTACTGTAAAGTGCTTTGATATTGGCTACATCTTCTCTGGACAGTAGGTTTGTTGAATGGAAAGCTTTGTAAGTTGGATACATCAGGGATTCTGGGTTTCTAGAGTGTCTAAGTCCCAAAGCATGGCCAAATTCATGAGCTGCTACTACAAACAGATTATACCCTGAAACAGAACAGAGGCATTGAGACCAACATTGCTATGCTTGCTGCTGTTCTGCTCAGCCTCGTCTTGTATGACTGAGTTCAGCACCTGCACCTCCTGCCGTCCAGCGCTCATCATCATCAAAGTGCGTGTCTCCTCCAGTACCAATGCCTGGACCAAAGGCGTGAGCCAGCGTGCCTCTGGGGCCATCAAAAGGATAAAAATCCCCATGCGCTTCAGAATATAATCCAGGCCAAACATGAAACAGAAACCACAGAGAAAACCATTTTCCAAATTACAGCCGTCCGTTCACCTCATCTGAATGAGTTCAGTAGTGTTCATATGATGACGCTGCTTCAGTTATCTGTTAAATTACTACTGTGGCTTCCTAAGTTGATACCCACTATGTTTATATTACATTCTGTTGATTTTCTGTCATCTACTGCCACTGTCAACAGGAGGCCAATGATGGACTTACCATAGGTTACAAACTCCACCATGATGTCAGCATTGTGGCTGTGTGTTCTGACGAACGTCAGACCGCTGGCTCTGGCCCAAACATTGAAAGCTGACTCTATCAGAGAGTCCACAATGCTGCTCCGCAAATCTCTGGTGTATCTGCCTATACTATGAAGAGAAAAAAAATCACAAGGGTTGCTGTTCATTTATACCATGGTCATCAGAATAAAATCACTAATAGCACTTTTGTTTTTCCTTCAAGCCTATAAAGTACATGAAATAATGAACATTACTGAACATGTTCAGTAATCGATCCCAATAATTGATTACTGGGATCGATAGCCGCAAAACCGATCCCAGTAAACACTATTTCACAATGTGAGCTCATCAAAATTGACACACATCCTTTAGAGAAGTGACAGGACTTCAATATCCCTTCATTTCCTGTATTACGTGTTTTTCAATGTGTATAGCATTAAGGCATACAGACCAAGATCGAAAGAAGCATGACAGAAGTTTTAGTTTCGAAGTATATGTTGATTTTGATTTAGAATGAACATATAGTTAGATATTTGGAAATATTATATGGTTATGTGTAATAAGTAAGCAAAATATGGAAGACGGTTAGGTTTACAGCTTTCTTCTTAATTAAATGTTTATTTTGTGTATAAATTACTGAGCCTCCGGTTATTTACTGGAACAGAGAACACTGTCTCTGTTCTGATCCAACAGAACCATTTCTGTTCTGTAGGATCAGAACAGAGACAGTGTTACATAAGGGCATGGTCATGTTGAAGCTCCAACAGACCCACAAGACATGTCAAAGTTATGAATCCAAAGCTAAAAATGTGCTAGCTGCTGTGAATTGTGACAACCGCTTTCTGCCTATTTCTGCCAAACATTTTATTGCCTGTTAGCCTTAAAGTATGCCTCAGGTTTTAGGACTTGGTTTGGCTTGGCTATTTGGAGAAGACAGACTGATTTATTTTTTGACATGACAAAAAGAAAAGTAAAATCAGTCTGAGCCACACACAGTACCGGTATGTGAGGACATTCTTATTCCAGCGTGTGCCCTGGATATGACTGTACTCCTCCACATCTGGAACACCACACCGGGGGCTCTGCATCACCTGTAGAGTTTCAGAGTCTAAAACTCCAGTCGAATTGAGCCCAAAGAACATCTGCATTTCTTTCACTTTGGAGATAAAGGATGGCTCGCTCCTCTTCTTGCGCACCAAATGATCATTTACCAGGTTGTAATACTGACGAAGGAAGTCCTGTGAACAGATTGAAGAGATACCATTTCTAAAACAGTACTGTAGAGACAGAAAAAGAAATCAACTGGTTCCAGCATAATAGAAGCAAAATCATATTGTTCAGGATAGACTGGGGTTTAGGAAGTACTGTAAAACTATATGATTCATCTTTTAGCATGAGTTAAAACATAATATTTTAAGAAATAGCTTAATTTACAGCCCCTAAATGGTTAGATTCAAGTCTACTTGAACTGAATTACAACCATGCCAGCAGAAAAAGCATTATCATATATTAAAAAATGTTCTTGCAGCTTTGGGTAAAGGAACATACGTCTTTGTTCTCTTGAAGTACATACTGACCAATTACTTTAAGCCCAATACTGAGATTCATTATTTACAGTCTTCCATTTTTGTACTATTCAGCTATCAGACATTAGAAAACCTCGTCAATACGTTGGTCAAATGTGGAATGAAATGGTTGGGCTATGTGAATGACTTCCTTTAACAAAAGATGAGTACAAAAAAATCTATTGAATTGAATTCAAGTTAATGAAAATTGTATTAATACCAAAGGGAAATTAAAATCATGATATAGTATGCAGTTATTTTCTTCTATTGTGTAAGCTGGAGCTCCAGTGTGAGAATAACTCAACACCCAAGTTGATCATGTTCTGGTTGCTTGTGGTAAACTCAGAATACTTCACACATCTTGTAGATTTATATTTAAAATTATTTCAGGTAGCCAAAAAGTTTGGTTTTGACAGGAAATGAGACAGGAATCTCTCAAAAAATAACAAAGCAGTGAAAAATGGCCTGTCAAATTTTTTTAAATATATTTTTCAATAATCAGTGGCAAAGCCTTTAATTAGTATTATAACCAACCCTTCTTAAAATTGCTGTCCAGCTTTTTGGTGTTGCCACTACATTTGACCATGTGTTTTTGGTGATGAGCTCCAAGTACTTGAGGTTGGAAGCACTTCTTGTCATTGCCCTAATCCTTAGCTCTTTCAACATCAGAATCAAGCTGGAAGTCTGGTGGGGGACCATCAAAAGTGTCAGTATCACTTCTACTTAGAAAATCTTTACAAACTTTCTAAGATGTTGATAGATAGTTTTTTTTTATCTGGAACTTGCACAGTGATTTGGCAGTCATATTGGATATTGAGCTCCTGCTAGTATCTTGCATTTTGAATCTCTAATTCTATAACGCTTTCTTATTGTATCTCCATTGTAAACATCGAACCTTCTGAATAGAGTGCACCTGTATATTAGTATACATTTTGTCAACCAAAGTCGACTGTTTGTCCATAAAGTTCTTCATTTATAAATGGCAAACTTTTTTAAAGCAGAAATAGAGTTTTAAAATAAATCTCTTCATGTCAATCCAAAGATCTCATTTTTGCTGTTGCAGGCTATAAGTTGTTATTTTCTTCACTCTTATTCATAGACTTAATGATCATCATAAGATAGTCTAATTGATATCTGGGGTTTTGAAAAAGTATGCCAATTCTAGACTAAATCCATAACACAAACCTGATATATTATCACAAATGGAGGGCTGGAACAGTCTTTAAATGACATGCAATTGGGTAGAAAAAGAAACTGTATGTATTTTTGTTTTGTTGTTCTGGTTTTTAACCGAGCAGCATTTCAATTTCAACTGAGGAAAAGAAAATATGATTCCAAACAAATCTGTTGAGCAACGAAAAAAATCTGCTCTAAAAACAATCTAACTTACACATACTCCCCTCTCACACAGGTCTAAAACATAATTGAAGCAATGATGCACTTACTGTGGCTAGCTTCAAGTCGGGCTCTGTTTCTGGTGAAGGAGAGCTCTCTTCTTCTGGGATAGCTGTAGGAGCTGTGAAACCTGAATCAGTCAAGAGCAAGACCAGGATGCAGCAGGAGAGCAGCATGTCAGACATTTCAGACTTTCTAACAGGACGTGTAGTGACCCACGATGGAGACAGAAGTTCTGGCTAATGAGAACGCCTTTTTAAATACCTATTGTGACTCATACTGCTTGCAAATCCAAGGAAAGCCTCATTTAGTCCTATGGAATTAGGGAGGGGTTTGCAGAGAGCAAGTGCAAGGGACAGCAAAAACCAGACATTTGAACATTTTTCTTATCATCTGACAAACTTGTGGTGATTGTGATTTAGATAGATGCAACTTGTGCTGCAAGTTATGCGAGTTCTATGTGTTGGTAAATTCACAGGACACTGAAATAATATGTTTGAGGGCCATACAAGTCATGGATTCACTCATCATCTTTATTGGGGATGAAATTGCGTATTGAAAGAACAAAATGTTATAGGACAAAATTTTTGCCATCAACAACATTTATAGACAAATAGGATTTTTATTTCAAATTTATAATTTCTTTAGCAGAAACCATGGAGGAAACTCAAGCAAACTCTTTGCACACTGATGCCACACTGTGACCTGTTCATCCCATGCATTCTGAAAGCTCTCCCAAAATAACACCATAAAAGCCTTTTCTTGTCCAACTTAATTGCATGTGAGAACATTTCAGTGAGAAATGAAAAGGCAGTTGAAATTGCAGGGTGGACTTAGGGCCTTCGCAGAACAAAATGGCCACCAGCCAGGTTGCCCAGTCTGGCAAGTGTGGTGCTGCAGCGAAATTGGGATATAATTAGAGTTGATTGGTCATTGTTAAGCTTTATGGGTCTGAGAGCATTCCTCTGCAGAAAAAACTGAGCTAACATTTCCAAGACATCATAAATTTGAGTTGTTACGGTTTGGTGGCCTGAGCACAGACAAGGTAACAAAGTGGATATAAAGAGTGTTGTTGGCGGAGAGAACAGCATTGAACTCCATCCATCCATCCACTTTCTGTTCACCCTTGTCCCTAATGGGGTCGGGAGGGTTGCTGGTGCCCATCTCCAGCTACGTTCCGGGCGAGAGGCGGGGTACACCCTGGACAGGTCGCCAGTCTGTCGCAGGGCCAGCATTGAACTGCCGGGTTACAAGAGGGGATTTATGATGTCTGCAATTTATGTTGTAAAAAATTTGTAAATATTTGATCTGCAGTGACGTGCCTTACCTTGCGGTTGATCTTTCTGGTGTGAATATTGGTGTGTTAAGTGTGTTAGGACTTGTAGCTATAGTATAGTCAACATATTCACACACATCTCCTTTTGTGAGTCCTTTTGTCACATGAACTCTTCATCTGTTACATTTCTTGGGTGCTACTTCATCTCCTTTCACAGATTTTCTGTTGTAAGCAGAAATACAATCCGTGCCTTCCATGACCATAATGGTCTCGGTCTTTTGTCTCCACTCATGGTTAAAGACTCATCTGTGACTCATTTTTGGTGTTGTGGTTGAGTTTTTTGTCCAAGTTTTTAAAGGACATGGTTTATTGGTTTGTTGACACTGGTGGAATGGTAAAGTTGACTCGTGGCTTTTTCACAAAACCAGCCCAAAACCTCATATTTGGACCTCAGTGGTTGATGGAGGTGGAAACTCTGCATTGTTTGGGTTATACTGTTGGAAGTGGCTGCAGCACTTCCTCACTCTGTAAGTGAAGCACAGTTCAGTACATGTGCCTTCTAAAGCAGGGGGCTTCCATGATTATGATCCATTTTGTCATAGTGAGTTTGAGATGGTGTTCTGTGTGACTTTGGTTCCAGTGATAAGATCCTTGCAGCTGGTGTTGGATGGATATTTCAACTTTCACATTATCATCACCAAATAAGGCAGGTTCTTGGAGCTCCGGGCAGAAGAAAACTGAAGGCCATTTTACATTTTTAAATGTACATGTTTAAATAATTACATGAACAACTTTATTCTTCTCACTGAGCTTCTTGTTGATGGTCTTGCATCCAATCATAGCACTGTTCAGATCTACAGTCTTGTCCATGATGTCTATTGACATATTTTGTACATGAGAGATGTGAAGAGAGGCAATAATTCAGTAGGCAGGTGTCAGAAGTATCTGCAGTAACCTTATTAGTTCATCTAACAATGGGGGACAGATTGTTTTTCAAGAGAATTCAGTCCTCGTTTTACTTAACAAAATAACAAGAATATTTTGATTATATGCAAAGTGTGTTTTCTGGATTTCTACTATAAACATTAAATATTTCTTTTTATTTTTTTATGAGCAACATTATTAAATTTGAGGCCTGTGAAATTATCATGCCATAAAACTACTCTTACCTGAAATCTTGACTCCTTTTTCATCATAGTATGAATCATTCTTACACATCATAAAAGGCGATCCACCAACATCATGGGACATGTGAGCTTGCAGCTCATGTTGCTGCAATTGCAGAATCAAAGGAGTTTCTTACAACCTCCAGCCGTCAGAGGATTTCCAAGGAATGAACTCTGTCACCATCATTATACCTCCAATGTCCATGCTATCATATTTACCATGTACATATTTATCAGATTAGATGTTGCACTTGCATGTGAACTCAACTGAGCAGCTACAGCGTTGCTTTTACAACTTGTCACTCATTCTATAATCCTCTATTAAATATCGCAGTCCATAGTGGTTGTGGGTTATTACTACCTGCAGAGGATCTGGGGCATGACACTGGTTGGTCAACCGTTCCCCTCATGTAGGATTGGGACATTTTAATCAATCTCAATGCGCAGTAATCTGACAGAGTCTTGGCTAAAAAAAGAAAAAAACTTTTCTTTGAAAAAAAACCCCAGAAGAAAATACTAAGGATTTTTCTAAAATGAACAAAAGCTTGACTGATCATCTGAATTGGTGAATAGGAATTTGAAAATTTACTTAATAAATATATTTAGTCTGCAGCAGAAAGTTTAACAGTTGTCTGTTAAACAAAGTTCTGCAACATTTTGAGGGCAACATTAACTCAGTATACACCAGTGAAAATTGAGTCAGATGTAAACACAGAAACCACGAAGAAATGTTGCTCTCATAAAATGTTGCTTTCTGGGAATCAACTGGCTGGAGCTTGACTTACCAGCTTGACAATTATCTCTGACAGACTGTTGATGTTGATGAAAGTAAAAAAAAAATAGATCTTATACCGTTGGACCATCAATCACTATCTGAGCCACGATACCAACCACAACAGTCTGATTTGTCCTGTATTTGTCCCGTGGTCCTGTAAACTTAAAACTGAACAAACATAAGTAGTATAAAATATATATATATATTGTACTTTAAAAAGCCTTGGAAACTATTTCCAATGACAATATAAGGCATATTTATACAAAGTATATGAGTAAATTTTAGAGCAAATATCTGTTTTTATACCATAATACCTCATCATTTCCATTTCTTTAGTAACTGAAGCACCCACTTCCTGTTTCCTCCCCATGAATCTAACAGATGAATTACTTTATTAATAAGTAAGAGTAAGAAATCATAGCTTTATCCAAACTGTGAATGCATTATCCTGAATCCACATCCAGATCTTCACACTACCTAGAAATCATCACAGACAGAGACATCTATGACTCCCCTTAGTGGTGATATAAGGCACTGTAATACAAGGCTCTGCATTCCTGTTAAAATAAAGGTTGACTAAGATGAAGATTACACTGAGTGTCCATAAAAAACGTCAAGATTTTCACAAAGTTTCAGGTAAACCTTTTTACTGTAATGTAACAAACATTCCTCTTCAATATATAATGACAGCAATGACAATTACAGGTCATGGATCATAAGGTCCAGCAAATTTGATTATGCAGAGAGTATTATGTAAAATCCTTGGTCCCCTAAATTGATCTGAATTGTGCAAACACTGGGTCATGAAGAGGCAGTGGTGGGCCGTCAGGGCCTTCAAGCCTTCTCTGCTGGCCTAAAAATATCTGAATCACAGACTGATGTTAATTATATTTTGTCCATGAATACGTATTAAATAAATCCAAATGGTCTGTCCGCTTCCTTTCACTGTTAGCCCCCTGGTTGCGCTGCTTCCAGACGTGTATTTTTATATTTAAGCATTTAACCAATCACATTTCAGCCACTATTTGTTGCCAGGGTCAAAGAAATCTGCCTGGAGGCCTTCACAATCAGTTCCGCTGGCCCTGTAGCATAAAATAAATGTCGATCAAACTGTTGTTTCAACCAATCAGATTTTGAGTTGGCGACACCAAGGCCCGTACGGGAACGTCAGCGTATTCACACGCTCTGATTGGCTAGTCAAAGCGTGTAGTAGCCAGAGCTAGCAAGCTGCATCTGTAGCGAGCTGCACAAGCAAAGATATTGTTGTGTTGATTTAATAGCTGTTTTGTCAACCCACAATGGATGAAGGAGGAGAAGAAATGGATTTGGTTGGAGATTTACTGTCAAAGCCATTTTCAAGACGGACTTTTCAAGAAAAGCTGGACATTGTTAAGCAAGGTCGGGCAACTCCGAAGCTAGCAAACCTGTCACAACCGGGAAAAGGATTTGTCCGCCACTTTCAGTCTACTAACTAAAACTTATGCCAGAAATACTACAGGGCAGGCTCGACTTTCAGCATTAGCTTCGATGGCGATAGAAAAGGACTTCTTCATGGAACTGAAACGCACGGATAATCTGCACAACAGAGTAATTGAAATCTTCTTGAGGAAAGAAAGGAGGATGGATTTTGTGTACAAATAATCAGGATTTTTGGTGAGTAAAATGTTGCTATATTCCTAAATAATATTGCAATTTTATCAGGTTATTTTTGATGCTTTTTTTTATGTGTGTCGCAGCTGTACCTGCAGTAGAAGTTTTATAGCCATAAAATAGTTTTTGAGGGTTGGATTGATTCAGACGGAGCACTACTGAAGGCCTAGGTGTGAAATGCACGGCCCGCCACTGTGAAGAGGAGACTGGAGTCATTTACAGTCAAGGTTTAAGCATCCAAAGCGTTTGCATCGAGTCTCTGCTGCCCTCTAGTGTTCGGGAAGACTTTTTTTTTTCAAATTTACCTGACAGCATGACATCAGCTCAGCAGTTCTTGGGATTTCAACCTAAAACTTTACACAACATGTCTTAATTCTAAGCCTACAGTATTGTACTATTATTGTTAATATATATATATATATATTTTACTGTTTTTGTTGTTAGATTTTGCTTGCACCCATGTAAACTAACTCATCCATTTTTAAAGACTGAGCCTGACTGCTAAAACAAGATTAATTTAAAATAGGCTAAATTAAAGATTTCTACTTAAACATCTGTGTCTAAAAAGTAACAGGTCTGTTTCATAGACATGTGTTCTAGACATCTCATTAGTGCTGAGCAAATTGAATTCACCTTTAGAAAGGTATTCTACCACTGCATTGTTGCCTTTGAATCCAGTGTAACAAAACATTTTTACACACCAATATTGTCAACGGAATATGTTGCAGTCCAGTAGTGGTCTTTCTGTGCACCACTGGAATTAACATCAGAGAAAACCAAGTGGCTTTGGGTTTGAACAAAACTCCTGATTTGTCCTGTGAAGAGTCCAAGAAGGTCTAAAAATCTGCAACCACTATGTAAAATCATACAGATGCAGCATGTCAGTTAGATAAAAGACCATTTAAAGCTTGTTCAGTTTAAACTTTTATTTACTGTTAATTGCCAAATCTTCGGGGATCGATAAAAGCAAAAATCGGTAAAGTGTATTTGAGAGGAAATACTGGATACAAATAACAAGTTGACTGGCTTCCGTTCAGTTGCAACATTAAAGTCCTGGAAATGGGTAGTGAATTAAAGTTTAGCACATGTCTTTTAGTCATTGCTTTCTGGAAGAAAACAAGTGTATCCCATGTCTTAGAGAGTGTGTTCTTCTCTCATCAAACTACAAATGTGTTTATTTTGTTTACTTGAATGTTATATGTAATACTTTCTATAACTTATGAATATTGTATGACAATTTTCAAGGGTTTTGAACTGAGGTACTGTTTGTGTGGGGGTGTAGCAGCTAAAATAACAGTAAAAAATCCTTCCAGAGTCTAACTTCCCCTTGCATGAATCAGACTCACTCTGTCAACCGCCCCCTAAACACTGATGCTGTTCCAAAAATATTTGTCTGCACAGGATGTTGCAACGCGTGGTCACATTTTTAGACATGCATCATATTTCCGATAAAGTCCAGTTAGCGGTACCTTTTCAAATCCCGAAGTTGGTTGTCTGTCTATGCACATTCAAACATAATTGTTTTTTTAAAAATTGGACATAACGTTCTAAGTGTCAGCTTAGTTTAGAAAGTGTGAGCAGTACAAACCTACAATCGAATAAATCAAGGATCATCACCTGGCCGATTTCGATTTATATCTCGATCTTTATGCATTTCAGGGCTGTTTTATAATAAATTGCTGTTTATGACAAACAAAATGTATTGCATTCATACATTCTAACCAAAATACATTGTTTTCTGGTTAGTGCTTGACGTGGTTACTGGTTGTTTTTTGGTTGTTTATTATTAGAATACTTAATTTAACATTTGAAAATAGTCATAATCTGACAGATACAGATAGCATTTTGTTTAAGAAGTTAAAGAATCCTATTGTTGTGATGCAGTGAGTGGATAATGATATAGCTCTGTTGTTTTTCCCAGACAGTGATGGAATAGTAGATTAAGTAGGCAGCAAGTCTTTACATGTCAGAACATGAGGTAGTGATACTCTTGCTTTGCTTTGAACTCAACAGGGCCAATGCACTCTGTAGAAATCATATCATTTAGTGAATATTTCAACTGATATGCTTTACAAGTATTTTCATTTCAGTTATAATGTAATGAATATAATTTCATTTTGAGTATTTAATATTTTTTCAAACTGTGGAAAATACTGTGTTGGAGGGAGTTACTGAATCACAACTCTTAAAAAAAAAAAAAATTCCCAGTTTCTTAAGAACATATACCACGTATTAAAAGTGGGAGTTCACATAATGTTGATTTTCCACTCAACAAGTTTCAGTGCTAACAACTTATTCAATAGTACTTCCATCTGGTTTTAATAGTAACGTCAGAACATGAGCTCATGGCTCAGTTTTGGCACTGGCTCTAATTCTGCAGCTGAAACATGAACACCTTTGGCTTTAGTTATAAAAACCGTGGCCGTTTGATGTAAACAAAAAGTTAGGAGTAACCTATGCACAATATCAATCTGCTTTTTATCAAATTTATTTAAGCGTTGCAAGAATTGAATCTATTACAGGTCTGTTGTGATAAATTTAGTTTTTAAAATGACATTTATAAGTCCTACTCTCTGTGTTGTTTCTAAATCCAGCTCAGAGGTGTGAAAATACCAGTCAGCATTGTAAATACTGTACACAAATACTGAAACAGTATTCATAGATTCAATATTATCTGTTTTCAGGAATACAATAACCCATTATGTGCTTTGTCTAGACAAATTGTACACCTGGTAAACAGTGTTTCCTAAATACATCAAGGGATAAATCAAGATCTTCTAGGTTGTGCAAAACCAAATTATTTCTTTTGCTCCAACTTTTAGTGCTCTAAGCTTTTAGAGACTTTCTAAGCAGTTAGCTAACTAGCAAGATTTTGAGTGAAAATCTGAATGTGAGATACATCTGAACTTAAACAGCTTAGTGAAAGGACAGACAAATAAATTAGGGCAAAACATTTTTAACTGTGCAAAAATTAAATCTCAAATTTAATTAATTTTTAGTTTAAGATTAGATTTATGATGACCCTCCACTATCACCACCATTACCATGAGAGGTGAAGGTGGAAAAAAACCGTTTATAATTCATTATACTTATATTCATTTATTTAAGTGTTTAAACTTAAACACTAATACACATGGAAACATTTATATTAAGAGGATGTTGAACTATGACAGGAAACATTTGAATTAAATAGATGAGGCTGGAGGGCTAGTGTTTAAGCTATTGACATAAATCTTTTTGTTGTGTTTCTTATTCATGCGTCCCAGATTTTACTCTAAAATAAGAAAATAGACACAAGACTATCATAAGACACACAGCAACATGAAGGTAATTTCCCTTTTTTGCTAAAAGACAAAAAGAGGAAATTATCCTTATCCAAACAATTCTTCTACAAGCCATATCTACTGATGAGACATTTTTACTGAAGAAAACATCTGCTCTCAAATCACCAAAGTCAGTGCAATGGGTTATGTTCATCAAAGAGTTTCTGTGTTGAAGAAGTCACTGTACTTTTGCAGATACATACACATTCCTGTACAACCAAAAAAGGAAGTGGCTAGGTACTTTTGCATGATTCACAGGGGGTTGGGGTGGTCACCAGGGCAAAACACTTTAAATACCCCTCAGAGCTTCATGATGCCAGTGGCTTGTTTGGACAACTCAGTGTCAACAATGTTTCCTTTGCTGATGCTGCTGCTGCCGGTGTTGGCTCAATACTCCTTTGCTCTGCCTCTGCCTACTGGGAAGAAAGAAAACCTTGTCACAGAAAAGGTCAGGATAGACGACCTCTTGATAGCTGAGGTAAGATTCTTGTAAACCTTTTTTCCTTCGTATACTTACTTCAGTGTTTTCTTGTAATTTGGCATAAAATCTGTTTGTTTTTTTTACACAGAAATACCTTCGTCACTACTATGGTCTTCCAACTGGTCTCCAAAGTAGACAGTCGTCATTAAGTGATTTTAAAAACAAGATCCAGCAAATGCAAAAGTTTTTCAAGCTTCAGGTAACCAGAAGTATGCAATTGTTAATTTAGACTTTTTCTGTGGTTCTTTTCTTTTCTCATCAGCATTTTAAGAGTAAATTGTATAGACAACATTTTACATATGGAAGAAGTTCTCATCCTTTTAAAGTCTTTAGAAAGAGCAAAGTTTTGACATTGACACTTGTTTACAATTTTCTTGTTTTTCCACTTGCGAAGGTAACTGGAAATCTTGATGACAACACCCTGGAGGTCATGAAGCTGCCCAGATGTGGCGTGCCAGATGTTGGGGAGTACAACCACTTCCCTCGACACCTCAAATGGGAAAACAACAACGTCACATTCAGGTAACTATTAAATTCTTAAGAAGAGAATTTGATATTTTGAGTCAATTTTATAAAAATGTTCTGATTGTCTCATGTTCCCCAATGTTTCAGGATTGTGAATTATACTCCCGATCTGAAGCGATCTGATGTAGACAGAGCAATCCGAAACGCGCTGAATGTTTGGGCGGATGTCACCCCTTTGACCTTCAAGAAGATGCATGATGGCAACGCAGACATTATGATCAGCTTTGGAACAAAAGGTGATGAAGCACTGTGGCTTTTAGAAAGTACACATGTTAAATAGTTCATGTTAGGTTCAGCAGGCTGAATACTTGTTTGCCTTTTGTACTGAAGAGCATGGTGACTACAATCCATTTGACGGACCTGATGGGCTGCTGGCTCATGCCTACCCTCCAGGCCCAGGCATTGGAGGAGACACTCACTTTGATGAGGATGAACATTGGACCAAAGATTCATCAGGTGACTATAATGCAGATGTATAACTAATAGCAGACCGAATTGTGTCACAAAAGAACAGTGGCTTAAATTCTATGTATTTTCTCTGCAGCATACAATCTGTTTATTGTAGCAGCCCATGAGTTAGGTCACGCACTTGGTATGTCCCATTCATCGGACGCAGGTGCCCTGATGTTCCCAGTCTACTCGTTCACCTCTGGCTTCCCACTGGCTGAAGATGACATTGAAGGCATTCAAGCGCTCTATGGTGGGCATATGGAAACTTTGGTTAGAAATTGTAATGTACAATAATTGCATGAGGAAAGTCTGTTCATGCTATTGTAAATGTCAATTTCAGGTCCCAACCCCAATCCCAGAAAAAGGAAGCCCAAACCCGATGCACCTAACAAATGTGATCCTGAGTTGAGTTTTGATGCTGTAACAGAATTACGAGGAGAAACCATCATTTTCAAAGACAGGTAAAGTGAAGGCATGTCCCCGGATCCAGGTGCCCCGATGAATGGGCACCTGCGACAGGTAAAGTGAAGGCTAACATCGTCCTAATGGCTCACATTGAAACCAAACTCCTCATTATTAGTAAACTGTTTCACAGTGGTAAAACTGGAAAATATAACAAAAATGACAAGAAGTCAATATCCAATAATGACTTTAACTCTTCGAAGTTAGTTTTTTTAAAAGTCACATGAAGCTCTTCATCTCGACCCACCAGAGTTTTACCTAATCCTGCACTTCATTTGATGAACAGTCAGTGGCAGCTTAGAGATAACCTTGCCATTGCCAACTTATCACAGTTTTTTTGCGATATAGGCTAATGTGTCTGGACAAAAATCCAGTTTTCATCTGAACCAGTTTCAATTATTACCCCATCCCAATTTCCCCACCTGTAACATTTTTGTGAATGCTTGGCCAGTTTGTCTGCAGCTCTGCTTCTTTTTGCAGGTTCTACTGGCGTCTCCATCCACAGATGGCAGAACCTGAGCAAACACTGATCAAGTCCACATGGCCCTCCCTGCCAAATAAAGTGGATGCAGCGTATGAGTACCCAGAGAAGGATTTAGTCTTCATATTTAGTGGTGGGTTAAATATAAATGTCTGATTATCTAACATATACTACACAGCACATGTAACACCAATACCCTGTTGTTTGTTCAACCAGGGATCCGTATGTGGGCCTTGAATGGATATTCAGTTGTGGATGGCTACCCAAAGTACATACATAAACTTGGTCTTCCCAAATCAGTTAGAAAGATAGATGCAGCTGTGCATATAAAAAACACTGGGAAAACTCTGCTCTTTGCCGATGAAGAGTACTGGAGGTAAGATGTTACACAGAATGTGATATTAAAAAGGCAAGAATACATTTTTTGTGCTTCACAGCTTGGTCTCTTGGAATCTTTATTGATTCTCTGTATTTCTGTGCATTTTGTGTTACCTACAGTTACGATGAAGCAACAGGCACCATGGACCCTGGTTTTCCTAAATCTGTTGAGGATGACTTTCCAGGAATGCATGACGAGTTTGATGCTGTCACTTTTCAACAGGGTAATATGCAAAACTCAGTATTTAGTTAATGATCCAATGTGTAATATTTACTGGTAGCAATAAAATACGGGACTCAAATCTGTTCATTTAGAACAAAGGATCCCAATTTATTTTTTGACTTTCCTTCCACTAAATACTCATGGCAATGATTTGAAATCTCAGAACACAGATCACAAATACTGTTTAACAGAACACTTTAAAAAGTGACTTTTTGATGATGCAGCAACAATAAACCTTCAATGTAGAATCCTATAATAAGAATAAGTGTTTTTTTTACTCATGCCTCTTTATTTAATAGATTAAATAAGAAGTCTATACTCCTTCTAGTATAGACTAAATATAAGTGCTCATAACTAATATGAGCACTAAAAATAGCTTGTTATGTATTTCAGGAAATTAGCAGAAACTCTAATCTGCTGCATCTTTCAAATTAGAGAATGTGGAGCATTTAAATTAAATTATTGAAGTTTCCAACCTTACCACCAGATGTTGCAAAAATACTTCACACGGCTCCTTTAAAGAAATTCCTGTGAATATTTGATGTTTTCTATATTCTGTCATTTCCTTACATTTGTTCATCTTTGTTCTCTTGCAGGCTACTTGTATTTCTTCCATGAAAATATGCAGTATGAGTACAGTTACAGATTCAGGAAGGTGATCCGCATTATGAGGACCAACTCCTTCCTCAACTGTATGTGAACAGATGATAAACAGTCTAGACAAATTGGGATGGGACAAAACGCAGTAGGGTGTTAAAATGAACAGATTTAGGGTATAAACAAATAAATGTCAAAAGATTTGTGCTGGACACAGAATTCCATGTGATTCTTCAGAATTTCATGAACTTATAATTTACCTATTTATTTTGCATGTGTTGCTTATTTATACTGGATGTTTTCTAACAGATATTCACCAGGATGTCTGTAGGAATTTATTGACTGAATTCAACTTACATGGATTCACACATGTGAATAAATAAAGTCTAATTTTCTTTGCATTCCTCATTGGTGTGGCTAACTGACTTCTCTAGTTTCTAAGTTACAACAGGTGGGGTGTTTTGTGTGTTTACTACAGATGCGCTTACTGCCTGCCCTCACACTTTTCAAACTTTCATTTGTAGAAAGATATTAAAAGCTGTGTGTCACTGTTTGACTTAATAGCTAAACAGATGTTGGTCTGTCACATAAAGTCTTAATAAAATACATTGAAATTTGAGACTGCAACCTGAGAAAATATGAAAAACTTAAAGAGGAATCAACATTTTTGAAAGGCACCCTGAAAAAGATATTTTACAAAGATTCAGATACTTTTGATTTTATTTGATTTTACTATTCAACAGATGCACTATCAATAAACTAGCTCAGTACACACAAAGCAGAAAAAGGAGAAGAGTCTTTTTACAGCAGTTCTTTTAATTGTAGATTTTCAATAAATTCATTTGCATAATGTTACCACAAGAGGACGCTAGAAATTTACAGTTTGAGAACAGCCGCCATCCTCTTGGAAGAGACTCCTGATCCAGTTAGAGTCCTTCAGTAAATTTTGGGAGAGGTTAATTGACTGTCATATACTGTGTAACATCAGTGATCATAAAACGCTGCATCATTCCCAGGATTTCTCACTCAGACGTCTAAATTACAAAGCATTTCAAGTCAAACAATAATTAAATTTATGCACTTTCAGCAGAAAAGGGCTGAGAAAAGTTTTTTTTTTTACTAAGTCATTATTTCAAAATGTAAAGTGTATCACCTTACCTGAACACTAACCACTTCAGTAAATAGTTTCTATGTGGTGAGTTAAAAAGAATGTGTTGAAGGACAGACGTGAGATGAATTAAGATTGTTTTCATTTGCGTCCACTAAAAAAAAAAAAAAACTGGCCAAAGACCTTGCGTCAAAGTCCAGGAAATAGTGTTTCCTGAACCAAGAAGCCTAATCCACAGGCTCAGTCATGTGGATGTAATTAGAGAGCAGTGAAGCAATCACATCATTTGGCTTTTTTTTTTTTTTTTTAAGGTTTTGGGGAATTTTGCTGCGTCAACAGATCACAAATTCTGTTTGTTCATCACTGTGCTGCCAGAAACACACAAAATATCTGAAAAGTTGACCTTCGTAAATATGCTATGCTTTTGGTGTGAGACTCTGGAAACTGTTTTAGAGAAAAGCTGTTAGTAAAATCTCTTCTCCTCCAGCTTTGTTTGCATCTTGTTGAAGGTTGAATGTCAGCAGCCAGAGAAACAGAGCTGCTGTTCAGTCTGAAGCCCTCATTTATCAATGGAAACTAAAAAAGGGATGCTCTTGTTTTTCCAGGTTTACAGACATGTTCTGACACGCTCATTTGTGGTTTGCTCAAACCCATGAACTGTGGAAGACATTAAAAAACTTGTCCAGGAAACAGAAAAACCTAGATACATAGATAAAAAACAACATCATTTCAGTCTTTTAAGGTAGTTTTATAGTTAAAGTCAGCTTCACTCTTTTTATCTCATTAGAGCCCCAGCTGGACATCTCGATCTGCTCTCTGCACCAGTCAGAACATATTACTGTAAGCCGCTCACAGACAAAACGAAAACATAAATTAGGGATTATGAGAAGATAATCAACTCTGAATTTTAAAGTCTTACTGTTCTGAAGGGTTTATAGAGTCAGGTATGTTTCAAATTCTGCTGATGGTCACGAAACTAAAACTTGAGCCAGGATGACTATAGGGCTGCAATGATCTGGATTTTAGCAGTCAGACTGGGATGAGCCAGCAAAAAGCATATCGCCACACATCTTTAAATTAACATTTTAGTCAACTGTTTTTTTTTTTTTTCACTGTTTCACTCTTATTTTATTTGTAGATCTGCCATGACTCCATTTTTACCTTTGTCTCAGAGGCTTTCGTAACAAACGAATAAATAAAATGTGTTCTGAGGCTGGTCAGAAAAAAGACGAAAGAGAAAAGTTTTGCAGAGCAGGAGTGCTTGATGGAAACCAGATGGAGGAGAACAACAGGGAGGGCAGCGAGCTCAGGATATAAGCCGTTTCCTCTGGGAACCTCCACTCCCAGACCACCACTAGGAACAAAGTTACGCAAGACCCCCGCTCTACCTTTGCTAAGCTGCTTGTTCAGAATGTAAGCAAACCCTGTGGGGTAGAGAGACATGGTTTCTTTGTGGGAACTAACAAGCATGCACACACCTCATAACAAATTCATCTTTAGCAATTGTGGGGCACACAAGCTGTTTTATGGTGCCAACAGATACTGTTTGTACAAGTGAATTTTAAAATTCGCAAGTAAAAGAAGAATCTATGGTGTTTGTGGTGCAGAGTGTGCAACCCTCTTATTTCCTTCCCTAATGTCAGTTTATTTACTGCAGGGTCTTTCTTTTTCTTGTCATGCTCCTGCATGTTGCTTTATTAACGAAGCCATGCCTGACTAAAGAGGTGCAACCTCTGTGCAGATTAACCCTTAAACCTAGAAAAGCTGATTCTGCAGCTATTGATTGGTACAGTGGTGTACAAACCCAGATAACTGTCAGCACAGATAGATTACAGAGATCAGTTCACCAGAGATCCAGTGTTGATCTTATCAAAGGCTGGGAGAACATTATTAGGAAGCTAAAAATTTCTTTTTCCTCCCTTTTCATGCAGGGGAGGAAAAATTTGTTTGATGAACATTTTTGTATATCTGCTCTATGGTTGGATTTCTTTATTTATTACCTTTAGATGTCTCGAGGTGAAATCCACTTGGAGAGTTTTGTGAACTGAACTCACAGTTGACTCAGACATGTTGAACCTGCAATGGCGCCTGAGCTCTTGGGCTCCGAATCATCATGGAAACCAGTGGGAGGGCCTTCTAAATGTCTACAAAAATAGTGAATCACGCACTGCTCATTTCTCAACATTTACTTCATGGCTTATTTCAGTAACAATGTTGTCAAATTCTGACAACATTGTTAAGAAATGTTGTCAGAATTTGAAGTAGTTTATCATTTAAACTTTTGGTTGGTTGAAAACACTGTTTAAGTAACCCAGGGTACTTGTTGAACTTTCAGGAGATTGTCAATAATCTAAATTGAGCCTTTCTGACAATCCGATGACTAATTTAAATGTTTAAATGAACAGGAACTGTGAAGGAAGAGTTTACAAATTCATCTTCTCACTGGAAATAGTGAGATATTTGCAGTGGGACAATGTCAACACATGGCCGGACATCAAGCTGACATAATGATCTATTTTAAGGCATTTTCGCATATCTTAGTTGTGAGTGTATGTGTGTGCAGGGGTGTGCGTGTGTATGGTTGTTTTGTGTTATGTGTCTGTTGCCCAGTGATGGAGTGGCAACCTGTCCAGGTTGCATCCGCTCTAAGCAATACAAGAAGAAGCAGCTCTAGCCTATGGATGAATGGATTAATGTTTCTGCCAAATATTCCTTTCATCCTTTAACACTAATCATTTTTGTTCCTCTAGTGTTTGCTAACAGCATTTCTTGTTCACACAATGCCAAATACTTCTTGTTAGCATATGAATGACAAAAACATTTCTGCATTGAATAGTTTAAAAAAAAAACATTGCTTCTGGTGTAGAAGTCAGTTTTACACCAAGACTGCGGCAGCTATAAAAGCCAAACTGGTCATTTTCTACAGAAATACAAACTTTGAAGGCAACAGTGGCTCAGAAAAAACAATTGGATCTTTGTGCTCCATAACAATCTGACCTGACGAATTGTTTTTCTGACAAACAAAACCTCTGTGCTGCCCTGCAGTTCACTGAGTTCGAGCAAAGGGACATTTAAAGCAAGAACACAACATTTTAACTTATTTCCTTCATTGTGTTGTATTTAGCAGAAAAAAGCTACGACTGCACAGTTTCAGTGGCAGTTGGAGCTCAGGATTGAATGAAAATGAATTAGCTTCTCAAATGGCTGGTTTCTCCAGAGGATCTTTTCAGGAAGTCACAATACATTTGTCTGATATCTGCTCAAGCAGGAACAATGTGTTTAATAAAGACACCCAGGTTCTACTTATCTGGACAAATTATACACAACCCAAAGCTTCCCTCAACTTTGAATTAATCACATCTTACTACTGGGTCACCACATAAAAGCAATCCGTTACCTTTCAAGTTCTGTGCTCACATTTGCTGCACTGCAGCAAATCCATGCTCAAATGCAGAGTGGCATGCTTTTGCATTGAACCCCCTCGAAACAAGTAGAATAATTTTTTTGTGATTATAGAGGATTACCAGTTTTACATGTTTGGAGCAACTTTCTTGTTGCATAGTTCTCTCTTGAATTTGGGTCAGAACTTTGGCTAGGCTGTGCTACCATGATTATGCTTCATTTAAGGTATTACTTTGTAAATCTGCTCCATAAACCTTCTGGAAGGTGAACTTCCAGTCCAGTCCAGATTTTCTATTGGACTTTGCTACGATTAGGTTAATCTAATATCTACCTGATGACACTCAGTGATAAAGAAAAGCAGCCCACAGCATGACGTTGACACCACCATGTCTTATGATGATCATCATATGTTCAGGCTGATTTGTTAATTTTCCACAACTCAGTATTTTGCATACATATATACAACTTCCATTTGCGCTTCATTTGATCTGTTCAGGCTTGTGGCAAAAAACAAACGGGACTCCTTGAAGGTTTTTTTTAAACATTGTTTAAAAACCATCAACAGAGATATTGTTTTGTAACATAACCTTACTTTAAGCTTATCTCTAACATTATTTCTGACCTGTCTGCACTGTTTCTTGTTCTTCATGCTGTTTGTTTGATAATGTTATAATGTGTGAATAGTTGTTTTTTATATATATACGTATATATATATTTTAAACCGTGTGTCGGCTTCCTTCCTCTTCACAGTTATCTTCTAATTTCTGTTAATCTGTCACATAAAACCCCAAAAATATGCAATCAGTCAGGAAATCAACCTTTCATTCATAATGTTTTTATAACATCTTATGAATGAATCTTCTGGATGTCAGATTTTGTCTATCAAGACAAGTTTTATGTTCCAAAGTCTTTGATCCTTGAGAAAACAAAAGAAAGACAATTTAACAGAACATGTTTGGTTATGTCTGTTCCTTTACTCCTGTGGGAAATGCAGCTTCCTCCCCTCCTTTGGCCTAATTAAACAACCCTGCCATTGTTAGCAACCTCTGAAGCCAAAATTTCTGTAAGAATCTATAAGGAACATTTTTACTTCTCCTCTTGTTTTTGCTCTGCCTACTTTGCTCTGATGAATAGACTGACATCTATAATAGCAGCAAACTTTAAGTAAGAGTTCCTTGCAAAATTGAAAACATAGATAATTATTAAGTTTACTTAATTTGAGCACATTTAATATTTATATGACAATGTCAAGCATTTTTCACAGCAGCTACTTTTGGCTTTGATTTCAGGTGTGCAAAATCTTACCTTGAGCATGAGCTTTTCAAATTGTGCTATTAAATTATATATGCATGCAGTTTGAATGCTTTCAGCCATTTGGTAGCTTTATCGGATTTGAACAATTCAGTTAACAGGGAGGCTGTCCAAGAAAGAACTGTAAAAAAAAAAAAAAGCGTTTTGAGCTACGCATCGTAACATGTGGAATCAAAAATATTTTTGAACTTATGCTCCAGCCTGATTTCAAAACATTTCCTTGTCTAGTTCATTTTTTATTAGTTCAGGCACGTAATGGTTGTGTAAACCTTTCATGAATGGTTCCTATAGGATCGGATTACTGTAGCAATCCGATCCAAAAACTTGCTGGATTTGTGTTGCCTAAACTGGCCCGTGCAGAGCAAAGGTATAAATGGTAAATTTGAAAAAAATAGAAAAAATCAAAAACAGGAAAGTGAAAATCTTATTATAAACAGGATCCGTGTTAATGTCAGTCAAGTTTTAGGAGGTAACAACTGAAGTGTTTGTACAATTTAACATCCAGAAATGTTAGCATCTTTATCCAAACCTCCCCTGCAGTTTGTGTTTTGCATTGCGTCACTGTTTGGGGTGGTTACTGGACTATAGGCTAAAAAGGAAGTGAGTCCCCAGACCAAATTCTGTTCAGATCCAGAGAATAGAATGGATTTATGTCAAGAATTGTATTGTATGAAAATTCATCAGTTAGTAATTAGTGAGAGCCAAAACATCTGAAATTTACCAATCGTAGCAACAGAAGATCTAAACATAGTATTATATTTAATAAGTTTAGCTGATTTTTGTGATATTTAGTTCTGGTTGGGTGAGATCAGCGTCATTGCTGAGGTACTCAGGAGAGGAAAAGTAACTGAGCTGTCATGCATAGATTCTCAGACAAAGTTATTTACATTGGTCAAGTTATTTGGTCAAGTAGATCACCAAAACTTCCTTTCTTGTTTATTTTCATGGCCAAACAGTTTATTAATCGTTTGCCTGAAGATCATTCTACTACCATGAGCATTTTTAATGATTTGCGAGAAGAAAAATGTGGTCAGTGTCTGTTATCTTCTATACGTTTGAGTCAGGTGAGGTTGGAGCTCGTACAAGAAATGTTGAATGAAATTTGCAAAGAATACATGATCCAGCAGCAAGCAGTTTACCTGAGGAACAACTGCCTTGAGAAAATTGGAGTGTAAACTAAAAAGGGTCTCTATGTAGCTTTTTTCTTTTAGTGTTAAAAGAAACCAATCCCATACTAAATGCAGCTGGGTTCTGGTTCCTTGGCTTTAAACAAGCTATTGTTTTACAAGCGAGACATAAAAAATAAAAATAAAAAAAATCACACAAGCATCTGGAAGTGTTTTGCGCATAGGATCAGTATTCTGAAGGCGTTCTGTCAGCCCTACACTGACTGCAGGGGAATTTTAGTTACAGTCGAACATAGTGAAGAAAAAAGATTCAGCCTTTGTCAACATGCTTAAAATCTGAAACCCCAGTTTCAGGATGCAACACGTACACCTACATTCTGATGCAATAGCTGAAACTCCCTTGGATCAGCTTGTTGTTTTGGCAGATTCTGACCTTGAAAGAAAGAGAAAGAACGAATTTCCTCATCCTTACAAAGCAAACACTGTACTCATTGCCAAGGACACACAGGATGCCTGTCAGCTGCTGTGTCTGATATCCCCCCCCCCCCCCCCCCCCCCAGTTTTCTCTGGTGGTCTTCTTCCCAATCACTTTGCCAAGACATCGTGCTTAGTCCAGTATGATAACCAGCAAAACCTCAAGTCTCATAACGCTTTACAGCATTTCTTTAAGCACAATTTAAAACAACTCTGCTGAGATCTGAGTTTCTTGCCGTGTCCCAGAGAGAACCACACCCTGGTGTGATTCAAACCTCTGCAGGCACGAAATCACACAGTGCTGGAACTCCAGGAAAATGTTGACTTCAGTGCAGACAGTAGCACATTTTCCAAACTGTGGTTTTATTTTTAGCTTGTGTTTATTTCTTTTTTCTCAGTCAAGTCGCCTAGCGATTGTTGCCCGTTTGGACGTCACACAGGATATGAATCAGACGAGTCACTGAGTTCACAGTGTGAGAGGGGTCAATTTATTACATATAAGATTTACATATTAATATGGTTATGTACAGTTTACTTACATTCATACAAATATAGCTCTTTAAACTAAAGCGTTTTCATTAAAGTGGACAGTTTGAAGGCCGATTCCAGTCTCCACAACCGTTCTTGAGACTGATTCTCCTCTTGCAAAAGGAATATCAAGGCGAGTTTACACATGTGCATCAACACATAAAACAAAAATAACTTGCATACAAAAAATGTGATAAACTGTTAGTGGTCCAATTTGTCCAGGGAAACTAAACTTGGTCACTAAAGAGCATGAAAGTAAATCAAGGCTTACTTTTGGTCAACTAGTTCTGACTTTGTTTACGCCTGCTGTGCCATTTCAGTGGAAAAAAAAAAAGGTAAGATCAATAAGAACAGTGGCAAAGTAATGAAATGGTCAGAGAACATGGACTTCAAACAAAGCAAAAAATTATTTTGGTCATTAAATCTAGAGTTTAATATTTGTTGGGGAAAAATATAAAAGGCAGCTTGCGAGGCTTGAAATAAATGCTACACAGTTTAAAGTGTTACAATAATTTAAAAAAACACTGAAATTTGAAATAATAAATTTGAACAGGATGTTTGAGAAAGTGCCAGAGTTTTGAGCATGCAACCTGTTCAATTTTGAGATTGGACTGAATTCTGGTCAAAGTTAAAATAAATCATAAATCAAAACTAATCATTTGATTGATTAATTTGTTGGAGAGGAAACGGATTTAATTAGGATGCAGTATATTCACGGGCTGGTTCCCAATTTTCTCCTGCAAAATCAGCACTTGAAAATTACGAATTTGGAGGGCGTTTGTTAAATTAATATTCAAGTTATCTTGTGTAACATTTGTGTTTGAATTTTTTGCATAAATACTAGGCTTTGTAGTAGCTTAACACAAGGTTATCAAACTGATCTTATGCTGATCGTGCATACTGCAGAGGTTAGTTAAAGTCTTGAAATAGACTGCAACTGTTATATTACATTCAATAACGTACATTCATTTAGAGGAAGGTATTCATCCAAAGTGACTTACAATATGGTGTTTAGTAGTTTATCAGGTCAGCATGTAAACTGGAATAATTGGGAACCAAAACATCAACCTCAACCAGCAGAGTAACACCTGTAAGTCGGATTCTTTAATTTGTCCAGGTCACAGTACAGGAACAACATTGTTCATTGTAAGGCTAGAACACTACAGCTGATCTTTTTTCTTAATTTTAAAGATTTTCATACAATAGATATCCCAAAACACTGTGCATTGCTGCTTTAAGGCTCAACGGGGTAAAACGAACAACCTTTCAGACATTACCTTTTGTAGATTAAACCAACCAGAATGATTAAGCTAAATAACTGCTAAGCTAAACCAAGATAAGATATTAAGGTCTGGTGGTAACTTCAATCAAACGATGCATTCAATTTGTCCTCGGATGTCAGAATTTCTGAGTTGTAAATACCAAATTCAGACCCAACATGGCTGTTGGGAACAGAAGATATTTTGAAAGCAGCAGGAATAAAATGGTTTATTTGCACTGTGGATGTTTTATATTTTACCAGTAGTGTACAATTTGCATTTGTGTGTTTATTTTATTTTGAAATACATATAATAAAGAGAAATGTGTTTTGTATTGCCAACCTGTTTTTGGCTTTTAGCTAGAATAGGCTAGCTCCATTATTGTGACAAAAATAGTTTAAGTTCTGAAATCCGAGGTAAATTGAACATAGCATATAGAAAAACAAACTGTTAAGAAAAGAAAAAAAAGTCTAATCAAGTTCAAAATCGTCCCCCTCATCCAGACATTCAAAGTCTTATGAGTATTCCTAGTGGTTATATGGCAACAATGTCTGTCAATTTCTGACTAGCAAAAGCACAATATTAAAGAAAATACCACATTAGGACTAAGTTCAAGTAGCTCTTAAGACAATCCAATGAAGTGAAAGATATGACTAACATGTTAAAATTAATTCATGATGCAGTTTTTTATGAGTTTAAAAAGTGAAATGTATTAAAACATTAAAGAAGTTGGCCTGCGCTGCTAAAAATACAGCAAAGATTATAAAGTGTCCAGAGTTTTTCAAAGCTACATAAAAATGATAAGGTATGATCCACAGTATCACCAGAGAACAGATTTAACTGAGCGAGAGCGACTCAGACTGTTTTACATATCAGAGCAGACGAGCCTCAGTCCTGCAGTCGTGAATGATAGGAGTGGTTCATTTCCTGAGGCCCGGTCTCATAACACAATGCCGTCTACGTTACAGTGCAGCTCCTCGTTATGCTGGACTTGCCCCATCTGTCGGTGGAACTGTCCCTGTTTTTGCATCCTCCAGCAGTGGATGCTTTGTCCAAGAGTGATACTCTTGATGCTGGGAAGGTGGCTCAACATGTTAGTTGGCAAAGAAGTCACACCAGAACCAGACAAGTTGAGCTCCTGCAGAGAGTCTAGTCCACAGAAGACTGCAGGGCTTAGATTCTTAAGTTTCGAGTTATTCGAGAGGTCCAGAACTTGCAGGTTCTGGAGATCGCTGAAGCTATGCGGCTCAATTTCGTGAAGTTCACCGAGGCCACTGACGGACAAATAAACCAAATCTTTCAGCTGACCAAAGGCTCCCTTCTTGATTTTCAGAATTGGGTTAGCGTCCAGATTTAGGTACCGCAGCGGAAGTCCCGCCATGTTTGGTACGCTAACCAGCTGGTTCACTGACAAATTGACACTCTGAATATGTAAAGATCTTCCATTCAAGGTGGCAGAGACTGACACAAGCTTGTTATGGGACAGATCCACGCTGACAGGTTCACTGTTCACTTTAGCAGAGAACACAGCCATGTCAAACTCCTGGAAACTGTTGTGACTGAGGTCCACCTCGGCCAGAGGGAGGCCCGAGAAACAGCTTGGAGACAGACTCTCCAGATTGTTGTAGCTCAGATCCAAACTCTCCAGGTATCGCAGTTTGGACAACGCACTGGGGCTAACCTGAGAATCACACAAGAGGACAGATATAAATATGGAGAAAATTTTTTTTCTAATGTTCCTGCATCTAAATATTTTTTCATATTTTTCAGTGTTTTTGATCAAGATGGACGACTTTTTTAAATATCTAAATTGCCATTTACAATTTCAAGTATGATTCAAGTAGGTTATATAATAATTAACATTTTTCATAACAGCATGTAGAGGTGACAAGATGTTAAAACGACTGCAAGGTGGCAGAAAAACTCCATTAAATAAGACAGGCAACTAAAATTTACTCATGAATGTCTGTCATAATAACAGTCTTCGTAACATGCAATCTCAAGTCACTTCATGTCACAAATGGATCAGTTATATTGAATTAATCCAAATTTAGGTCAAATATGTCCTATTCACTTAATTACAATCCAACAGTCAGATCCAATAACATGGAGTCCAGTTTTATCTTACTTATAGAATAGTACAAAGTGGTCATAGATCATATCATATACTGACCATTTAAACCCAGAAGGTAAAACATTACCTAAAGAAGCCCATCAGAATGAATTGAGTTTTTCCACCAGCAAGCATGTAGCTACAATGAAGAGCAACCAATTCCTTCCTACAGGAGGAAATCTCCAGCAGAACCAGACTCAAGAGGTGGAGATTACAGAAAGCCAAAAAATAATACTTAAAATTACCTCTGACTGTTATATATGGCAAGACTAGCATGTTTGCTCTCTTACTGATAAATCTGCTTGTAAAATTTCTTGATTGCAATTCCATTTGTGTGCAATTAAAACTCCTTCTTTATTAAATTGATGCTTTAAACATCATAAAATTTAATGGCTGTCATTTCAGCTGCTCTCCTCACACAGACTGCTGTCTGAGTGCAGCACACAGAGCAGGTCACATGACTCACACAGAGAGCTGCAGCAGTTAACGCAGTCTCTCTTAAAATCGGTGTGAAAAGTTGAAAACACTTGCATTGTGTACTAAAAATTACTATGAAGCATGGGACTGCATCAATCCATTCTCAGTTTTTGTACTCTATAAAAATATTTAGTGAGAAAAACTAAGTCTTTTTTCTGTAATTTTGAAAATGCTAAAAATGTCTAATTTATTGATCAATAAAGGCTGCTATTAACAAGAATTTAGTTTTAAATTTTCAAACCCTAAACAAAACGTATGCTATATAGAGTAACTACTATAAATACAATTTGAAGTTTGTCGAATCACTAACCTTAGTAATTTTGTTGCTGCTGAGGTCCAAACTAATTAGCGTGGTGTAGCCTGGACCGGCTAACATGGCATCGCTGAGAGGGCCCATATCATTGGACGACAGGTCCAGGTGGGCGGTGTCCAAAGGGATGGTAATGGGCATGGAGACGCTGGGACCCATGCCTCTGCAGTCCACCCTGGTCAGGCTGAAGCTGTCGAAGAGCCCGAAGCTTTCCACCTCACAGTGACAGCTGGGGTGGCAGTTCCTGACCGCACCGGACTGGACAGCCAGCAGCAGCGACAGGCCGACCCACAAGAGCAGCGCCATTATGCTCTGAAGAGAAAGACAGAGAATACATTACATGTGGGACCTTTTGAAAATGGCCTCACTGCTATTCATACCAGAAACATCATCACTCACTAAACAAACTGCGCAGTTTCGATTAGATCAGAACAGCTTGTTCAAACAAAGCACAGCTGTTCAGTAACTTTAGATTTTCTGTGGGTTCCACAAATGCCATTAGCAAGGCTTTTGTAAAGTTTAAAAAACATTTTTTAAAGCCTTTATTTGTGTAAATGGAGGAGTCCCATTTTTTCTCCTTATCCGCCTCCCAACGGGTGCGACCTAATTTCTCTGATCAATGAGTTCATTTGCACATTCTAGGTCTACGCACTACAATGAGCACAAAGTTCAGATTTAAGGGTATTGTAAATTTTCCTTTTGTCATAAAACTAGAAAAAAAAATCCGATGCTGCTGAGTGCACAAACATGACATTAAACAGATAGAAATTTAAAAATGCTAAAAATAACTAAAGGAAACTATCATACCTTTCTCCTGCTGGTGCTCAAAGAGCATCTGAAAAGAGCTCACTCATCCAGCTCATCTTAAGTAACCTTTGCACACACACCCCAACACACGCACAAGTATAAAACTGGACAGAGGTTGCAAGTTGTGTAACATGTAAATACGCACAGTCACTTTTAGGTCAACTGGGTGGTGATACAGCAGAGAACGCACGTTAAAAGACACGCTCCGCAGTTCTACTGCATCACAGCTGCATGAGAATTTACATTACAGCATCTAACTGAATCGTGCGCGTCCAGGTCGCAATTATCATTCCGTCTCCAGCCCGGCACTGTCTCTGGGCAAACTGCAGGAGTTTTACTTGTTCTTGTCCTAAAAGCCTTAAGGTGCGCC
Source organism: Xiphophorus couchianus (assembly GCF_001444195.1). Taxonomy (NCBI): domain Eukaryota; kingdom Metazoa; phylum Chordata; class Actinopteri; order Cyprinodontiformes; family Poeciliidae; genus Xiphophorus; species Xiphophorus couchianus. Next base: position 12,892,366 of record NC_040245.1, on the reverse strand, counting down.
ATCTTCAAAACAATCACTTTCACTTCCTTGGTAGAGTAACGGCTTGTTTAGTATTTCCAAAACAAAACAAATGAATGCTGCTCAGGTTACAATTGTTATCAGAAATATGTCAAAGGTGAGGTGCGCTTTCCTCAGCTTACGTAAGGCGCCCCGGTCGTTTATCAGCATTGTGCTGTACAGACTGGTTTTAAGTGCCTTGCCTTTAATCCCGGCTGTTCACCTTTGTGCAGCCTTGCGTCGGACCATTTATCTCCATCCCGCCTTGACTCACATAAAGGCTTATTACATGTACAACTTCAGTCAGACACTTATCTAAGAGAAAAGCGTGTTGAGGTGTGCTCTACATGAAAGTTTGCGTCACTGCAGGTGCAGTGTTTGACCGAACAGAAATGGATTAGTTCTAGGAAAGTAAAAAACAGCCGAATATGTGGCAAAATGAGACAAAAATGTTGTTTCATTTTCTCACTCTTCAATTTTTCAAAACAAATAAATTTAATATTTGACAAAGAAATTATGTTTTCTAGGGATACATGGTATATCGACACCAACATCGGTATCAGCTAATATTAGCAGCTAATATGTTAAGTAATTTCTTAACATATTGATCCAATGAATAAAACTAGACTAATATTAACAGTCGCTATTTATTTCTGTTTTTTCCACAAGGGGAGTGGAGGAGGTTGGTCATGTGACAGTGCAGGACTATGTTGAGTTTAACTGAAGCTGTATGGTCGCTTTCTTTTCTAAGGTGTCAAATATATCAGCCTGAATTTTAGTATCGGTGCATCCCCTAATGTTTTTACAAAAAGTATATATTGATGGGAAACAAAGCTATCCGAGTAACTCTGGCTTCAGTCACCCATTTGATAATGTGAAACATAAGCATAGCAAACACAGATTAAAGTGTATAAGGGAGTAAATGCGTTTATTACGGTACTATACCTGAACATAATAATTACACTGATCTTCAAGGATGGTGAACTTCAGTACCATTTTTTTCCCCCCCATTCTCCTTCACCCTGAGTGAAGGTTGAACTCTCCTCACCTTGCGTTCCCGCACAAATCCTCAACAGTAAATCCCACATAAACTCAAACTGCCTTCAAGAGGACCAGATTCTACTGGTGCAATTAGCCTTGAGCAACAACAGGATGAAACAACGCCTTATCTCCCTCCCCCCAAGTGGGAAACCAGCAAAGGGGTGCGAACACACCCTCAGACACCTTCACAAGTCTCTTTGTGGCTTTATTATTTAAGCAAAAGCAGCAAAGCAACATCTGTTGGCTCCTAAAAACTTTTATTTATTCATTTTACCTAAAGTTAGAGTTAGTTTTAAATCTCAACTGATCAGCTTACAACTACATGCAAAGTTTAGAAGTTATCAGCGTAGTAATCTGACAATTAAAGTATATCATCAGTTACATCAGATTATTAAGTGTGTCAGAAGTCACAGCAATGTTAGATTTGTGCTAGTGGTGTTTAAAGTATTTTCCCCCCCGCAAGGGGAAAATGCAGATAAGGGTTTTCTCTTATCTATAGCCGAAAGATTCCCCATCAGCTGCCTCCTTTAATTCTGTGACAATGTGGTGATAGTTAAAGATAAAAAACCCAATGCCCATCTAGAGCAGGGTGCAGAGAGGAGCTTCAAACCCAGACGTCTGTTTGACTCTTTCATTTGCTCCTACATTAACACTTAACCGGGGCTCGGTTTCTTCATCAACCATCTGCATCGCTCTGATGCATCCTCTGTGTCACCGGGACTGCTCCATCCCAATTTAATCTTCAAGTTGAAGGCATGATGAGTGTGTAATTAGAAGATGCCACCCTAATCCCTTTAACCCAAATGAATGCATGAAGCTGAGGAGACGGCAGGGATTTTAAATTAACTCCCCGGATCTCGAGTGTTTTGAAACAATTAAGAATGGGAAGCCTCATCCTGAAAGATGAATGCTCTCTGCAAACTCATAAGCAATGGGACTCATCATACTCAAACTTTATACCAATCCTGTCTTATAAAAATGAGATGCAGTATTAATTTTAATATTGTGCTATTGGTGTTTAAAGTGAAACTTTTTAGATTAAAACTGTGAAAAGTTACGGTAGTTGTTAAATTTACTGAGAAATTTCATGGGTCCTTTAAGGAACATTCCCTGAAGGTTCCCATATGGTTACATGGTGAAATGTGGAGATAACCTTCAGGAAAGCTGCAGGGCACATTTCCTGAAGGTTTTCTAATGGCTACGGCGAGACTTGAAGTTAACCTTAAGGGAAACAATACATAAACCTTGAAAGTTCCTAGAAAGTCAACATGTAAAAGGTTAAAACTAAAACAAAATTTCCTGAAGGTTACAAAATTTGACCTTCTTTCTAAGTTGTACACATTAGTTCTAGTAAGTTCAAACATAAAAAACCAAATGGCTTTAAGGTCTGCCAGGCCTTCTGGAACTGCAGTAGTGATCTTCATGTTGGCTTTCACACTGCCTGGGGAACGCTACGATTGCATAACAGTTGGTCGATAGCTAACTCAGCCACATAACTGCCAGAGATATTGCCCAACAACAGCAATGAAGATGGTGAGTAATATATGGCGAGAAGTGCTTGATGGGCATCTTTGGATCAACTATCACTGCAGAGCTGGATAACACGATACAACATTTAGTAGGACAAAGTTAGGATGACCTCAAAAGTCTAAGTGCCACTATGAGGACCTTAAGTACTGTACAGCTATTGTAATCAAAATGCCAACTGGTTATTAGCACTCGTTGCTCTGCTACCTTATGCTAGGTAGCTTTTAAACCATGTATAGTTTAAAAAAATAGATGAAAGCAGAACGCCACTGTAGAGTCAAGAAAGAAAAAAACTGTGCCAACTAGAAAACATTTTCTGAAGCAGCCATCAACTGATTTATGAAAATGTACCTTTCTTCCAACTCAGAAAATGGTTTAAAATGGAAGGGTAAATATTTATTATGTCATAAATTCAGTTTACTAGGGTAGCTTTGTCCCTGCTTGTACAGACAATAAAAAAGAAAAAAAAATCAACAAAGTACTAAAGTAATGAAGGCAGCTCATAAATTCGTTGGGTTATTTAGTAGTAAAGCAGTCTGTTCAAGTGCAGCAGGTCTGTCTGGAAGGAAGCCTGTTGTAATTGCAATTGATCAATTCAAATGACCTTCATAATTTCCAATGTGATGATTAATATTTTTTGAAGGGCAATTTTGTTTATAGACATCACAATTCATTTTATTTATGGCTTCAGTTGTAAGTGGATTTTATTTCTGTTTAATTAGTTTTTGGTTGATGTGTTTTACTTTGGATATTTAAAATATCTTCCAGTTCCGGTGTGGAGAGTTCTGTACAAAATTAATGTTTATTGGTCTTTGAGAGGGGAAACTTGCGGTATATTATCAAAGCATTACTTGAAAATTGTCTCAATAATTGCTGGGACAATTTATCATCAAGCAAAATTTGTTATGATGACAGGCCTAATAAAGTAAATTTTGCTTTACTTTATGTGAGCACAGTTCCATTTTATTTTGTTCAGTTGCTATAAGTAAACTGACTTATTTTATACACGTTGTTACGAAACAACCCAAAGAAATTGCTATTGTCTCATTATTTTAAAAAAATATATATCCCCCTTCACGACACGGGGTCAACACATGCTAAAAGCAGTTTTAATTGTGGAACATTGGTCTCATCATTAACGAAAATTGTACTTCCACGCTGCTCTGTGGTAATTCCAGCAGTTCTCCTAACCACAAGCAAACTCTTTACTCTACATCCAAACGTCAGATCTGAAGTTTCGTTTAGGGCCTAATTAAGTGTAAGTAAACTCCCGCAGCTGTGTCTGCATCAGCCCACAGTGAACCAGCACGCCGCCGCTGGCCCGGTGCGTTAACAGGGGAGGCGGGTACGAGCGCTGGCACCTCGGGAGATCAAATTTCCTGCAGCCCGTACGTGGCAAAGCTGTGGGAGCTGAAACATCTCCAACCACCATATCCTAGACATGTTTCTCCTCTCGGTACAGTTACTGTGAGCCCCGCCCCCCTCCATAGCTGTCACGGTCCTCTCCCTGCGCGTGTATCACAACTCTTCAATCAGATCAAAAAAAAGTTTTACTTCCCCCTCTTTCTTCGTCTGTTGTGGGTTTTTTTTTTTTTTTTCTGTGATGCAATAATTTCAGCGTGGTCAGCCCAGTCGGGACAACCAGGAGTGATTTCTGAAGCAAAGAGAGGAGGGGGGGGGGTACGTGAAATCTGATCTGACCAGAAGTTCCGCTGCGTTCCTGCCTCCGAGACCTCAACGCTCTCACAGCTGCGGAGAATTATCACACTCTTCCAGGGCGAAATCCCCCCACCCCCAAATAATAATAAAAAAAACAAAAAACGGTGGCACTTTTTCTCAACTTCTAACGTCATAAACTCTATTCGGAAAACTTACTTTGGTGTCTTTTGATCCTGACACAGTCGTCGCTCTTGGGCTCTTCTCACTTCACCGCTCCCATTAGCACTCCCGTGTCGCGGTCGTTCGTCTCTCTTCTGGTCCTCATCGGCTCTAATGGTTCTCCTCTGGGTGTTCTCAGTTGTAATAAACTGTCACGACCTGGGAACTCTCGGAGGCACTGCTCTGTTCCCATCCCACGAAGCCCTGCCTGCTCTTAGCTTGGTTTTTATTTCACTGTAAAGCAAGCTGGAGGGCCAAACGACAGCACTTCCGAAGACGGATTTTCAAATTAAAAGGTTTCGAATTCAATTTGAAACAAATGAACTTGGAGAAATTTGATTTGGAGAGTGAGTTTTGTTTCTGCAGTGAGGTTATGACCTTCAAGAAAGTAGTTTATAATCCGGGAAATCTTAATGCAACATATTTTTCCAAAATTGGTAGTAAGTAGCAGTCCCATTTCTTACTCCCTTTCAACTTTCGCTGTCTTTTTACTTTTAAAGCTCAGCTCGTAAAACGTCCTGTCTTTGTCCAGGGCTCTTGAGATGTCGCTGCCTTCTTCCGCCCCCTTGTGGAAATGTCTCAGAAAAAGAAAAAAAAAACGCGTTGCGCAACCAAACGGCAGTTTATTTTATTTTCCCCTCAAGTTAACTTCTCTGATTGAAGTGATAAGAAATAATGTGAACGGAAACAGACTTTATCCGTGGCTGCGCTGCCTTCTCGTTAATTCTAATTCTTAAGCTCACACAAAATCAGCCTATACTTGCTTTGATATGCTCTGTAACTGTTATGACTACTCTGCAGACTACAAAATAATAGTTATGGTTATGGTTACAGCAAACATTACTCATAGTACCCAGTGAACATAGTCAGGCAACAACTACTAGCGATCCTGTGTTATCACTGAACACTCTTTAAGAGTAAAAGCCTCAGTTCAGAAATATTCTTGTGTTTATGCATCTTGATAATAAACAAAAAGTCCAGGGACTCTTTTTATAAAATTTTCTCCAGGGGTGGAGGAGATTTTAATGTAGTTTAGTGCATTTCTTTGATCAGAAGTACAGTTCTCACAAATGTTAATTTAATGAAACCACCAGAGGGTTTCTTGCACCCTATTTGTTATATCAAAAGCAATTTTCACAGCATTGCTTTTGCGCAATGCTGTGAGCAAATAAGGATTGTAAAGAGTATTCATCAAAAAACTAAATAGGCACCCTTCTGTCAAAATTTAATCGGGGAGTGATTTATGACCCTAATCATTAATTGATTTTAATTTCCGGTCCCCCATCCACACCTCCCCCACATCCGGTGTCAACCCCGCCCATCCCCCACGCCGTCTGTTACGCCAATTGTTATTCCCACACCTTCAGATCTCTATGAGTTTTAAAAATAATACAATTAAGGTATGAAAAACAATAAGTGTTAGATAATCGAGAATAATATACAACATAGTATATTTAAATAGAATGTTGTAGTTACCTCTGGTTTTTCTCACTAAGCCATTTGTGTTTGTGCGTGTGTGTCCGGCTTTAAAACAGAATACGGGACAGGTATCACCTGTCAGGAAGACTCCCATGACCTATGGGTCAACACACATGGCGTGCAAGGAAACTCTATGTCTCCGATGTCTCCCACGACCTCTGGCGAAGGATCGATAACTGTGATGGTCAGTGCATGATTCCCACACTGCACTGAAGAGAATTTCTCCCTTTCCAATTTCAGTATCGGTCGGGAAACACCGTCTTCTGGTTTTCTTTGCAGATCGAGGGTCAGACTCATCTTCTCTTGTATTTCGCTCTAAGGCCAATTCCATATCTTCATTGGCACGAGGAATTGCGAGCCTTAGCACTGCCTAGTCATTATAGGTGAGGCTGCGTGTATTCGTTATCGGTGAAAGCTCCTCATCCTTGTCCAACTGGTACAGGTAAAGCTCTCCGGTCTCATAACGGAAAACATAACCCCATGACCCCCATAGACCATGAGGTTTTAAAGACCAGTCTGCCTTGAGGGATCCAAGTACTGGGCTCTGCACACGACATAAATAAAATGTCGATTTCTTGGGGGCATCCGTTCCAAGCCTTGAGTTGTCATAGATGGATATTGGGGTCTCACATAGAAGAGATGTTCCGCCTGTCGCTATTTCTCTTTTATCCGCAGTGTTTGAGGCAAATGCATCAGGCGATGAAGGTGAGCTTGCAGGTTTATCCATCACAGGGCCCAAATCCGGTTTCACTGCTATTGGGATCTCATATACAATAGCAGGTAGCAAGCAAGTATTTATTCGTTAGTGGGGTTAACCTCATCATTTTAGCGAATGTCTTCGGGCTAGGTAACTTCGAATCCGTATCAGATGATGCAGAGGAGGTAGGTCCATTTTTCTCAACAGCAGAATGAACTCGTTTAGTTCCATTCATTTTAAAGTTCTTTAACAACTATTACAACTCGAGTGCTTGATTTTTCCGACATTACTCATAGCAGAAACACTAAAGGCCGAACCCCTTGTCTTCAAACTCCTAAAGGTCAGAAGGTGTAGGAACAACAGATGTCGTAACAGGTGTGTGTGTGGGGTAATTTGACACCGGATGTGGGGGAGGGGTGGATGGGGGATGGGGAACTGGAAATTAAAATCAATTAATGATTAGGGTCATAAATCACTCCCCGATTAAATTTTGACAGAAGGGTGCCTATTTAGTTTTTTTTCATCCATCCATTCATTGTCTTCTGCTTACTCTAATAGAGTAAGGTCGGCAGCCAAAGTAGAGAAGCCTTTGACTTCCCTCTCTTCAGCTGCTTGGACCAGCTCCTCCTGAGGAATGCCAAGTCGTTTCCATACCTGCTGAGAAACATACTGTAGCTCCTCTAGCATGTCCTGGATCCCCCTTTAGGTCTCCTCCTGGTGGGGTATTTCCAGAACACCTGAGGATGGCAACTTGGAGGAGGCATCCTTACCAAATGCCTGAGCCACCTCAACTGGCTCCTCTCACTGTGGAGAAGTAGCTGCTCTACTCTGTGTCCTGCCCAGATCACAAAGGAGAGTCTGAAAACCCTGTGGATGAACTCATTCTGACCATTTATATCTGCAGTCTTGTTATTTCGGTCAAAACCCAGAATTGAGTTTTCATAGATAGATAGACAGACGGACAGACAGACAGACAGACACACAGAGAGATACATCCAGTAATGTAAGCATGAGGAGGCCCTACCAAGTACTGAAAGGATATAAATTAACATACTTTTTAGAAGCCTCACATTTGTACTTAAAACATCCACTTTTGATTAGTCTAATGTGATATTCTAATTTGCATACCTGTGAGACATAGTATTTAAAATTGAAAAAAAAATAAAAGCTTGAAAATGTTTATTGTGTGTAATGAATCTCTATGAAATGACTGCTTCACTTTCTGAGATGACTGGCAAGAAACATTGCACTTTTACTAAATATTCTAATTTTCTATGTAGTAATATATGTTAGGTGTACTCACTTCTTCAACATTAGCCACAGATGTTCACAGATGGTCACCTGTGTCACTGTCCGCTAGGTGGCAGTAGATATAAAACTATCATCACTAATGTGTTACTGAATGACAGAGGATTTACAGAAGCCTCAGACTTGGGGGCTTAAGATAAATGTATATTCCATAAAAGCCAATTTCTAGACACAATCTTGCTACCAAATTCTGCATTTAAATCAAAATTAAACCAAATTTAGGAGTAATAATTATTCACCATTGACAGTTGCAAAAAACAAACAATAAAGACTGTTATTATTGTGACAAAATTATTTATCTTTTGTTCAGAATGATTTTATATAGGTAGATAGGATGTTTATTATATTATATTATATTACAAAAAATCAAAGGTGTGCTCTAAGCAAATTGTCTGACAAGCACAACTGTTTGAAAAGTTCAAAAGCACCTAAAAATTTAATATTCCCTGCATCTCTATTTAGCATCCACTAATTTATTTATTTCTATTTAAACCTTGCTCTGTTTTATCTTTCTGTGGACATGTTACATAATTCATTTTCTTCCCATTCACCCTTATTTTCCTTTGCTGTTTTTCTTAATAAGATTAAATGATCTGTGATTTTTCTTAGTAAGTATCCATATACAGTTTCATACATTTTAAACTATTATTTTCTATCAGAGGTTGATCACTTTTAGACATCCTTCTGCATTTGCTCAGGAGCAGCACCGTGTTGTGTTTTGTTTTCTGCTCACAATGTGCAACATTGCGCTGTGTCATCACTTCTATCCTCTATTCCTGGATGCGGGACATGGTTGTCAAGGTGTTACGTTTAAGAGGCTCTTCAGCTTATGAGGGATGTAGGTCATCAAAGGTGGCTTCACTTTGCACCTGAAAGCTTTTATATGACAAATAATATTACACAATATTAATATTTTCTATTTAGAAAATGACAAGGCATTAGTTTAGATAGTCATATCTTTTGGATGTACATAAAGAAGATTTTTAAAATATTTGAATACCTTAGAGACATGGGTGGGTCAGTCTTTCTTTGTCTCACTCACACAGACAGCTGTAACCTGATGTTTGTTAGAATCACCTCTGACTTATCTTCCTGTTTCCTAATGATCATTACCATTTAGAAATGGTAATGATTACTAAATGGTAATGATTTACTAATCATGATTACTAAATGTCCCCTTTTTGATCCCATTTTAAAAAATTCTTTCAACGAGCCTTTGTTTTGTCCTTAATTTGCTTATCGCATGACAAACAACTCCTCACATTGGGCTGACTGATTTTTAAAAGGATTGTAAAAATCTGACGCAGGCAAAACAGAGCAGGCTCTGGGAATTATGGGGATGGCCCCTTTGTTATCTCTAATTACTCCCTCTCTACCAGGAAGCAAATTCATTTGATGTGTGGGACCTACTGTACTGTGGGCATATTAGGCCAATTAAATCAGTGCTGCCGGCTTGGTGCACTGTGGCTGACGTTTGTTTCCATGGCGAGAAACATGATCCCTCAAACCTTACACATTACAGTTGTTTATGAAGTAAATTAAGTGCTCTACAAGACTATTCATACCCCTTGAACTTTGCATTTTTCCATGTTACAACTACAAAAATCAACAGAAAAGGTGTGAACCCATCAAAAACTTGGTCATTCAATCCCACTGGAAAGGATGGATGATGTTAGGATTGACCAGAGAAAAATCCAAGAGACCCTTAATAATTCTAGAGAGAATGGAAGATGGAATGGAAGATATCTTTTGTCAGGACAATTGTGATGCACCTGAAACATCGTGTCTTTATGGAAGACTGGTGAGAAGAAATTTATAAGAAGTTCTATTTGCGAAAGGACATGTTAGATAAACAGCAAATAAATGAAAGCATGTTCTCAGTTTCAGTGCGATGAAATGCTGTGTGTGTATATCATGTGCATAGTAGCATGATGCTCTGGGAAGGTTCCTTCTTCAGGGAGGGTAAAACTAGCATGATGGAGGGATGTATGGAGCTAAATATAGAACAATCCAGGAAAACAAAGTTTATCAAATATTTGAGAGAGAGGGGAGGTTCAACCTCCAGCAGAATCCATCCTTCCAATATCTAACAAGTTTATTCCTGCAGGGTCATGAAGAGGGCCAGCTCCCACCTCCACCAATCAACAGGTGAGAGGCAGGGTACACACACACACTGGACAACACAGAGACAAACAGGACAAACAAACATGCACACACTCCGACGGACAATTTAGAGAGACCAATAAACCTAAAAGCCATGTTTTTGGAGGAAGCCAAAGTACCCAGAAAGAACCCACACATGCACAGGGAGAACATGCAAACATCTAACTCGTGAGCTTGAGTCATTCTACAAATTAGAGACAATAAATTTACAAAGTACAGACATAGTCCAAAAGACATATCTAAAAATATGCCAGTTATTTTTGGTAAATTTCTTAATAAAAAATCTGGGAAACTATTTGTATTTTCCTTCCATTTCATAACAAACTACTTTAGTCTATCAAATAAAACCATAGTAAAACACATTAACACATTGGTTGTAATGTGAGCAAATGTGAAAATTTTAAGGGGTGCAAATAATTAGGCATCTGACTTCGATCCTGCATAAAATGTATTCGCCTTGCCTCTCATATTTATAATTGAACAAAAATAAATTTGAGTTTATATGTTTGAAGAAGAAGGCCTCAACGACAAGAGAAAAAGGCATTTAGACTAGACTAAGGCCTGCTGTCAATCCTCTTACATTGTGCCTCATTGAAAATGGATTAGTGAGTAACACCTGCGTTTGGGCCCCCAGGTCACTTTGGTAGGATTTCACTGAATGGGCCTGACCGACACGAGCCTCCCATGTAGATAATATCATAACACTCAACTTATTTTTGTTTTTATCGTAATAAGAATCCGAGGCTATCATTTCCCTACTTCTTCTATTTCTTCTTCCATTTTTTTTTGTTGTGTTTTGTTTTTTACTGCATATGGATTATCTGACACCAAAAGGAAATAAAATACCTGTCAGTTTTGAGACATGTTGTCTGCGGACTCTGCTGTTTGTGGAAACGCACATGAGCCTTCAGAGACGCTGAAGGAAGAACGTAAGTAGCTCTCCAGGGTACTGAAGTTGTCTCCAAACGCCTAGACGAGCCTCCTGAGCTCTACCTGTCACTTGCAGCCCATAATCCTAACGCAATGAGCGGGCTGTGTCTTCACCTCAGCGACACCGGAGTGGATAGGTGAGGATCTGGGATGAAGAGAGATGCTCAGATCCGAGGAGGAACCCGTCAGATTGTTTCATCGGATCCCGGAGATGTTCAGATAGGAAATACATGGTAGGTACACGGGGTGTCACTGAGGTTAAAAGGTTATTTAGAAAGAAAACTAAGTCTGATATCTGTTTATGTTTCCATTTGCAGGTATCATGGGTGTGAAAAAAACTTAAGTTAATAGTGAATAAGTTTATTCACTACTTTGGACATCCTGGAAGGACAATGCAACATATTCCTCCAAATGGTTGGGAGTCCAACCATCCATGTGTGCCCATAATAAAGAGCAGACAGACTTTACCGACGCTCCCCCTTTGTAACTTCCTGTTATGGGTTCTATTGGGGGTTCTCACCTTCCCCTGCTGCGTTCACTGTCTAATCTTCAAAGTGGGAATTTTGGGGCCTTGGAACTGCGACCCTGTTTACTACAGGGCCCTTCCCACCTCAGCGGCCAGGCTCGCTGTGAGCAGGATCAACGGAGACCCCGGTCTGGATCTAGGTCTAACAATGGACTTTATTGTCCTGCAGGAGCCTTGCGAAACCTCCAAAGCCCTCACGGCTTATATTTACTACGATACTTCAGCAAACGCGTTTGTTGGCCCCACGAACCCGGGATACTGCGTCGCTGCGTCCCTGCTGGCCAAGAACTGGGACAAGGCGCTGTTCTCCTTCAGCTGCATCAGCTACGGGCTGGAGCGCACGACTGGATACCCAACTTTTGCACGGACAGTCCCGTTTCCCGTGGACGTGTTGTTCACCGTGTTTAAACACTTCAGGTGGGCCAGCTCCGCGGTGGTCTCCTCTAATGAAGACATTTGGATAGACACCGCTGGGAGAGTGGCTGCTGGCTTAAGGAGTAAGGGGCTTCCCGTGGGTCTGGTTACAGCCATGGGTCTGAACGACACGGAGGTAGAGAGCATGTTGAGAAAGATCCAAAACGCAGGAGAAATAAGGGGTGAGTTTGACTTTAGATAGATAACTCACTGTTTTATTTTAACTTAAAAAAATACATAAGGGGCCTTGCAAAAGTATTTCACATTTTGCCACATTATAAGTACATTTTTTTATTTGGGAATTTATGTGCTAGAGTAAGGTGCAAACAAAAATAGCTCCTTACTAAATTGAGTTTACAGTTATAGCTGCAAGACTAAAACCCAATCTTCCTATAACAAATTACCTCAAGCTTTGCTAAGTTGGCTGCAGTACAAACATCATCACCTTTCATGCCTTGCAACGTTGGTAATTGGATTTTTGTCTAGACTTTGACTGGGTCACTCTAGCATATGGATATACTATGATCTAAACCATTCAATCCATCAATACATATCATGACCAGTTTCCATATCTCCACATCCACTATAACAGGATGTACTAACACAACGTTTCACTGTGGAGATGGTGTATTCAGAGAAATGTATCTAGGATTTAGCATCTAGACAAAAATAGGTTTCATTTTGGTCAATTCACAAGAAGACTTTCTCCCACATATTAGCATTGTTCCCTACAGTAACGTTGTGATCAATTAAGCTGAGAAATCAAAAGCTCGGCATCATCTTTTATAACCTAGAATTGCTTTTAATTTTCCACAATTTTATTTCTTTTTTTTTTGTCTCTGCTCTTTTTCTTGAGCATTATGCTATGATTATTCACTTAAGATCTCTAACGAATGAAACAATACCATGAAGCTAGTGAAACAAAATATGAAAAAGTTTAAACAGTCACAATACTTTTGCAAAGCACCTCGTAGATTTGTATTGGTCATATTTACAAGATAAGTACACAGTAAGCCTATGATTCCACAAAATGCCAAACCACTTTTTGCACTTTTACTCTAATCTTTACTCTAATCCTGACGGTCAATTACTTTGGTCAAAAAATCATGTTCTTTTTTACCACCATCATTGCCAGTTTGTCTTCTTCACAGATTGTGTTATAGTGAGATTATCACAGCTATTGAAAAAATAAAAAATGGAAGAGTTATGTACAAAAAAGGTTGTCTCAACAATAAGCGTAGTGACTTGTACATCATATGCAAACAGAGGAATTAGATTACCTCTTCAAGTGATATTATATTTTGAGAGGTTGGACACATCTTGCTGAAATTTCTAAAAATCACACATAAAGCTGCAGAAGTACAAACATGATACCACCATTATTTCTTTCAGTCATCATAATGTGCATGCACTCGATCCTGGTTGGTGGAGAGTACCAGGCCACTTTTCTCACAAAGGCACACAAGATGGGCATGACTTCAGGAAAGTACGTGTTTGTGCCCTACGATACTCTCCACTACAGCGTTCCCTACAGCAATGTCTCCCACCTCGCTCTCCAAAACAACAGCCTTCTGAGGAAGGCCTATGACGCCGTCCTCACCATCACTGTGGCCTCTGAGCTGCTGTCCTTCAACGAGGCATTCACTGCAGCCAAGAGGAGCCAGGAGGTGACACTGCCAGTGGAGGCTGAGCAGGTAGGGAATGTCTACAGAATATCAGATCTGTAGACATGTGCACCCCTTTCTATCGCTTTCAAAAGTCCACACTAGTTTTTCTGTTAGCCTCACAAAGTGCAAGACACACAGCAGATACATGAAAGATTAAATTATAGAGAGGTTAAAAGTAGGGTTAGGTTTAAAACAATAAACGTTGGACAAAAAGCACCATTTAATCCATTATGTGAGAATGTAAACTTAGAAAGATGTGAACATCTGCTTTATTTACACAAGGAATCCCGTGCCTCAAATATGGCCTTCAAGGAAGTGTAACAAGAAGAAACTCAATGAAAGCCATAGATAGTCCTAGTTGAAGTTTGCCAAAAACATGTAGGGAACATAACAAATTTGTAGGACAAAGTGCTCTGGTCAGATGAGACCAAAATGTGATTGTTTGTTCTATATGCATTATGCTTTGAATCATGGAAAGCAAATTTTGTTTGTTTTGTGTTGATCTGTCAGACAAAAGTCCAATAACTGACATCAAATTATATTCGCTAATATACCATAAATGAAAGCATCTATAAAGCATCTAAAAGTTTTCCACATTCTGAATTCTAATCATTCAGAATGTGGTTTTGCCTTTCTGTCTGCAACATGACCATTGCATACATTGCCACCATTGCTTTCTCCTGCACTTGTAGTAAAGTGTGTACTATACTTTACAGGTTAATCCTCTGTTTGGAACCATCTACAACAGTATATATCTGCTGGCCAGGTCCATTCATAATGCCAGGAAAGCTGGCATGCTTCTGTCAGGCTCAAATCTGGCCTACTTCTCTAAGAACACAAGCTTCAATGGCTTCAACCAGAAGGTGCTGGTGGATACAAGCGGGGAGGTTAAGACCAACTATGTTATTTTGGACTCCGACAGCAAGAGCAGTCAGCTTTACCAGGCCTACATTGTGGACCTAAAGGCAGGAGAGCTTCGTTTTGCAGGAAGGTCTATCCATTTTCCAGGAGGATCCCCTCCAACGGCCGACTCCGGCTGCTGGTTTGATGAAAACGTCATCTGCACCGGAGGTACAAGGCCCTTTTAAGTTGGTGTTTGGTATCCATTCTTACTTTACTTGTCCACTACAGACACTGCCAACCCTGCCAAGTCATGTGCTCTCATTTTTAGGTGTGGAGGTGTCTTACATAATAATAGTATTGGCTGTGATCCTCAGTTTGGCTGTAGGAGGGCTCTTCATAACTCTTTACATCAGGTATGGTCTTCCAAGGTGTTTGCTTACTGATATATAGTGATAGGAACAATTACTTTCACTGAATGGCCTAATTAGAAAAAAATGTTTTCTGTAATCACTTGTCAGGAGGAGACTTCAACAAATCCAGCTGATCAAAGGACCCAATCGCATCCTGCTGACATTAGAAGATCTCACTTTTATTAATCCTCAGCTTAGCAAAAAGGCAAGTGGCAACCAGTCATTACCAAAAATTTCATCTTAACATTGTTTATCTACAAGCTATGTGTACAGCACATTTGCAAAGCTTGCTAATTTGTATAAAGAATAATGTAATAGATCGAGGAACAAAGGAAGGTGTTTTTTAAGATTCCATAGATCAGTTTTAGTTTATTCAGAAAACTGAAACATAGAAACTGGTGGCAGAAACACACTGATAGTGACAGGCAAATGGAAAAATGCAGACTGACACAAAGGTAAAGTATAACACATAAAAATAAAAGACTGTACATTAATGAAAAATTGACAGCATACAAAAACATATTCACAGCTATTAAAAGACCAAACTCAACTTTAAAACAAATCTGAATACGATAGTTACGAATATATATTTGTAGCTCAAAAAGTAGTCAATTTTCCACGATACGTCTCTTTAAAATTTTCTTTCTTTACTTCCTGTGTCTGACCTTTTCTTCCTTGTGTTGCTGACACCAATTACTAAAGGTTTACACATTCTCTACATCAAAAGTATTAAATGCACAGAACATTATTACTTTATAACTCTGCATGATAAAAATGGTAGTTTTCTGAACTTTTGAAAATCTTTTCTTTACATGGATTAAATCTGTTATGTTTGCTGTCACATAGAAAATTACTTTAGAGGATCTGAGTGAGTCAAGGAGCGTTTTGGATGAGAAGTCTGCAGACCCTTCCCACTCTGTTAACAGCATGCAGACAGCAACGCACGAGAATTCAAACGTCGCTGTGTATGAGGTGGGTCACAATGCTGTTGGACCTGATGATATACAAACAGCAAGGATTTTAGACAGGTTTTAATTGATTGGATAATTAAATTATTGAAATATCAACGTTTTTTTTATTAGATTATTTCTGATGAATGCATTCGAACTACTAAAGAGTTTCAATTTCTAAAGACAGTTTGGGAAATAACTGTATTAAACACACAAAAGAGTTTAAGACCAGTTTTAAAATTTCCTTTACAATTTTCAGAATATTATTTTGTTATGTCATTTACTTTTATATACTATATATACTCACTTTTGTTTTTACTTAAAAGTAGAATTTAGCATCCCTAAAGTAAAACATCTGTTTCATCTTGTAGGGTGACTGGGTTTGGCTCAAGAAATTTGAAGAGGGCCAATTCAAGGAGATAAAACAAAGCACAACAAAGATTTTCACAAAGGTAGGGTAGCACATTGACACTCATTGCAGATGAATCAATGGTTTAACATGCTAACAGCTTCCGTGAGTATTATAAGCTTGTTTTCGTAGATTAACGATAAACAGAACAGTGATCATTAAGGGACTTTGATAAATTTAGATCAGTTCTAATTGAAGGTGGCGTTATTACATGTTTCTTCTGTCTTCTGCAGATGAAGGACTTGAGAAATGAGAATGTGAATCCCTTCCTGGGCTTCTTCCTGGACTGCTTCATGTTTGCCGTGGTGACAGAGCACTGCTCTCGGGGCAGTCTCCAGGACCTGCTAAGGAACGAAGATGTAAAATTAGACTGGATGTTTAAGTCATCACTTTTACTTGATCTTATCAAGGTAAACACTAATGTTTTATTCATCCATGGGGGCATCTGAGCTTTCATTTTTGGGATTTTTAGAAAAGTCACATCAACTTCTTAAATCTCCATTTTGTGTGCGGTTTGTTTACATATAAACAACAGTGTTGAACATGTTGTGTTTCCAGGGTATGAAATATCTCCACCACAGGGAGTTCCCCCACGGCAGACTTAAATCTCGAAACTGTGTGGTGGACGGGCGATTTGTTCTGAAGATTACAGACTATGGCTTCAATGAGCTGCTGGAGTCTCAGAAAGCTTCCTTTGAAGAACCGCCACCGGAGGGTAGCCTGTCTTTTGTTTTAGAAAATATACAGAGGTGGGAAGAGTAGAAAAATTACCTACTTAAGTTACTATACAAATTCAATGTTAATATAGTAAAATTTTACTTCAATTCAGGAGCAAATAACTGTGAGAAAAGTGACAAATAATCTAGTGAAATAAACTCAGAGTAAAAATTACTTAGTAAAAATTACTATTTTTTCAACAGAATTAATTAAAAACTAAAAGACTAAACAATAATGTATGAAAGTAGAAGACCTGATTACCCAAACTGTGTAATTACAGTTCAATTAAAGCTAGCTGTTCCTCTTATATAAATCAAATTTCAGAATATTTTTCCAATGTGTTGGATGTTTCAGAACAAACAAGACACTTTCCTCTTTTCACTGTGAGTCTGACATGTTATAACTTGTGCCATAAAGCTTTTTCTATCACAACAAAACATGTCTTTGATTAACTGTGTTTTATGTGTTTTACATACTGTTACTGTTACATATTTCTGTATCCACTGCAGAATATACTGTATTTATTCACTATTTACACATCAAATAGATGCATGTTATAAAACCTTTATCTTCATTTTTAGGGTCTTTGGTCTAAATACATACTCAATTACAGTAGCTTTAATCTCAGACAGTGAGAAAATAATATGTATGTATCTTTTTATTTGTTGTATGTAAATATCTGGTTTTAACTATAACTGCAATGACATATGAGTGCTTCTCTCTATTTCTCTTTTCTCAGAGCTATTCTGGACAGCCCCTGAGTTCCTGAGGGACCTTACAAATTTCCATAAAGGAACTTATAAAGGAGATGTTTATAGTTTTTCTATAATTCTTCAGGAGGTGGTAGTGAGAGGGCCACCATACTGCATGCTAGATTTACCCCCTGAAGGTTTGTCCAAAGAGGATCCGCCTGCCCCATTACTGAACTACATATGTTTATTGCATGTAATTGTTATGTGCATTGGTTTGTTGTTCTGCGCATCTTAACTGAATACAAGAATTTGAAAAACTAATTTCAACTGTAGATGGGTCTGTTTACCCAACAAATTTTATCTTCACATTAGTTACGCCCAATTATTTAACTTTTTTTTTAACAAAAAATAAATAAATAAATAGTTTTGTCAAAAGACAAATTGCTTGTCTTTTGAGAAGAAGGCTGGAAATATGCAAAAAGCTGCCTGACTGTACATGAAGCAAGATCTCAAATTTAAGCATAACAGTTTTTGACTGGGTGTTAGATATAATTTACCAACTAGAACCGAAGCTGGACATTTAGCATCATACCATTTGTAATTTTCCTTAAAATATGATTGTAAATCATACATTTTTAGCAAATATTAGTTACAAAACTACACCAAAAACAAATGTGGAACTGTCCCCTGCAAAATTACTTGTACCCTGGTCTAGACCTTGGAAAAATATAATTTTTTTGTTCCAGATATATTTTCACACTGATAAATTTTGAAAAATTGCACACATTATGTTGAAATTTACGAACTCATCTGTATCCATGAACGCCTAACCATTCCCTATGAAGTACATGAAGAATTTTAATTAAATGTTTTGCTTTTTAAAAATGTATCAATGTTTGTGAACTTTTGCTTAGTAATTTCACATAGGACCTCATTTATATAAACTTTTTTATAAGGGGAAACACACAAGAGCATGCCATTCAAAATAGGGAGATGTGTGCTGATCTATAAATGACAGGAAAATTGCTACAAGTAAATAGCTATCCCCGCCCCTAAATTTGCTTATATTTACACTCAGAGCGTAAACTCTGAGTGTAAAGGTAAAAGATTAAGGTAATCTTTTACCTTTAAGGTAGATTAAGATTAAGGTAAAAGATCGTTTAAGGTAAAAGATTGAGACTTTTACTGACAGAAACCTGTTGGACAGGATTCAGCTGGTGTTTTTACTATAACTTTCCTAAATTAAAACAATGTTTGCATTTTGTTGCATCATATTTTCTACTGTTTTCACATTGGTTTGATTGGCTGTCAAGTCGCAGCACTGTGATTATTGTTTTCACACTTTTCTTTGAAACTATCACTTAGTAGAATATTGCGTCTGTTCAAAATTTAACAAATGTGTCCCATTTCCTTATTTGTTGTGCCCAGAAATCATCCGTAAAGTTAAAAAACCTCCACCAATGTGCCGTCCCACAGTGGCACCGGATCAGGCTCCACTTGAATGTATTCAGCTAATGAAGCAGTGCTGGAGCGAACAGCCTGACCGCAGACCAACTTTTGACGAGATCTTTGACAGGGTGAATTTTTGCATACCATCTTTTGCTCCAATAAGCTCATCTCTCAACCTCATCAAAACCCATTAAATACATTTGATTTTTTTTATGTTAAACAGTTCAAGATCATTAACAAAGGCAAGAAGACCAATATCATTGACTCCATGCTGAGAATGCTGGAGCAGTACAGCTCTAATCTGGAGGATCTCATCAGAGAGAGAACAGAGGAGCTGGAGGTGGAAAAGCAGAGAACGGAGAAGCTGCTTTCTGAGATGCTTCCACCGTGAGTTAGCAGAGCGACACACTCATACTGTAAGTGTTTGCTACCTTCCTTTAAATTTGTCTCTATGTCTTCTGTCCAGTTCTGTTGCTGAGGCTCTTAAAACGGGCGTCTCAGTGGAGCCTGAGTACTTTGACCAGGTGACAATCTACTTCAGTGACATTGTGGGCTTCACCACCATCTCTTCGCTCAGTGACCCCATTGAAGTGGTTGACCTCCTGAATGACCTCTACACGCTGTTTGATGCTGTACTCAGCAACCATGATGTTTACAAGGTCAGAGAATTATGTTGAGTCCGTTAGCGTCGTTTGCCTAAAGTTCACATGGAATGACACTGGCACCCCGCAAACTTAACTAATATGTGAATTTGATCAGGTGGAGACCATTGGGGATGCTTACATGGTAGCATCGGGTCTGCCTAAGAGGAATGGCAACAAGCATGCCGCAGAGGTAGCCAACATGTCTCTGAACATCCTCAGCTCAGTGGGCACATTCCACATGCGACACATGCCAGACGTGCCCGTCAGGATACGAATAGGAATCCACTCAGGTAGGCTTAAAGAAAGCAACACCGACTAATGACCCTGTAAACATGACAAGATCTTTATTTTCCATTGGGAAACTGAACTTTGATTCCTAGAAAGTTCACATTAAAAACAAATACATTTCTCAACAGGATTTGTATACAGGCATTAGATGAATTCAAAAGATTAAGGGTACTTATCAAAAATTAGCATTTCAGAATTTCAGCATGACTTGTGTGTATTTTTGTTTTACTGAATTCATCATAACACTGAAAGATGTTTGGTTTTCACTTGATTAAGAAGTACTCACGTTTGTACCAGTTTTTGTTTTCTAATAACAGTGAATATGAAATCATCATGTGCACTAATTTCATGTTAATTTTGGACTTTTACTGAACAATTTTAAAAGCTTTTATGTTGGACTGATGATCCAACAAGTTTAAAAATAAATGTAGAAATTTAAACTAGTTGCTGTGCTCTACTCCACACAGTGCCAGACTGTATTTACTGTATGGTGGAGTGCATACATTTTCTGTAAACAGGGCCAGGGTTAATTTTAACTATACTGTATATGAGTAATTTAAGTGTTTTTTTCTACATCCTCCCTTCTCTCTACTGGTTTACTTTAGCTTAATATGTTGTCCATTTGTTCTTTTTGCTCAAGGGCCCTGTGTTGCTGGGGTTGTAGGACTGACCATGCCTCGGTACTGCCTTTTTGGAGACACCGTCAACACTGCCTCTCGTATGGAATCCACTGGGCTGCGTCAGTATCCCGTACACATTTACGCAACATTGTGCTGCTCCATCATATGTCCCATTTACCTCAGTCTTTTAATGTCTTCTTCCCGTCTCAGCTTATAGAATCCATGTAAATTGTAGCACTGTGAAGATCCTCCGTTCTCTTAATGATGGATATAAAATAGAAGTTAGAGGCAAGACAGAACTGAAGGTAACAAACGTGGAAAATGTCACAGAATAATTATTTCTATTGCTTTTACAATGACCTGATCAGAGTAACTGTTTGCTCCTTACTTGCAGGGTAAAGGTATAGAGGAGACATACTGGCTTGTCGGGAAAACCAACTTTGCAAAACCTTTGCCAAAACCACCAGAAATAAGACCAGGGTAAGAGTTCTTATCTTATAACACTGTTTTGCATTGCTTTATCAAAATGAGAAACGTATAACATGAGCAAAATTGCCAGCAACATCTCAATGTAAACTTGCGCACTTTGTCATGTTACAACCCAAAACTGCAAAACCTTTTATTGGGATGTTATGTGTTGCACTGCAATAAAGAGAAACTAAGATTGTGAACTGGAAAGAAAATGAAAACTGCTTTAGAAAAATCTCTTTTTAGACAAATATTGGGGAAAGAAAATGGGGTACGTTTGTATTCAGCTCCACAGAATCAATGATTTATAGAACTAGTTTTTGCTACAATTACAGTTGCCTTTTGCAGTATGTTTCCCTCAGCTTTGCACATAGGTAGTAAAATATTTACCCATTCTTCTTTGCAGAATATTTCAACTCAGTTGATTAGTTTGAGAACATCAGTTCTCCAAGTAATCAAAAACTAGTCAAAGATTCTCAATTGGTTTACGGTCCAGGCTTTGACCGGGCCATTCAAACATGTAAATACACTTTTATCTGAATGATTCCATTGTTCATGTGGTTATGTTTTCGGGTTAATTTCCCTGCTTAACCCGAAAGACGGATCTTCACCTCAATATCAAGTATTTTGCAAGATTGCTCCAGGATTTTTCTTCTGAACAAAAGCATCCCCACAGCATGATTCTGGCACTCCTATGCTCTAACATAGGAATGATATGTTGGGGTGATGTGCAGTAATAGTTTTGCACAATAAATAATGTTTAAATTACAGCCCAAAAATGTAATTGTTGTCTCCTTTTTTCATGTTTGCTGTGTCTGCCATGTAGCTTATGGCATAAATGTAAACAAGACTTCTTACAGCTTCCTTCAAATGTGTTTTTTTTCTTGTCACTGTCCTTTAAAACCCAGATTTGTGACGTTATGACTTAAAAAGCAGTTATCCTGTCTCTAGATTCTTCCTCCTGAGCTTTGGATCTGCAACTCCTTTAGAGTTACCATTGACTTTTTCTTCTCTGATTAATAGCCCCAATGACATTGGGTGAATGTATTATTTTACCTCTAAATTATGATTGCATTACATAATATCAAATGGTCTGAAGAAGCTGTTTATGGTTGTAATGTGGCATGTTGTGAACAAAATATTTAGGGGTATTGGTGAGTCTACAAGGCACTGTATTTTCATAACTGTCTCCATTAAACCTTGTACTGGTCCAAACTGCTGTTGTCAACAGGGAAGACAATCATGGGCTGAAACCTGAGGAAATAGCTGAGTACAGGAGAAAGAAAGCCGAGAAAAAGGCTTGACCGTCTCAGGTCAAATGCAGGAGGTATAGATCAGCATGCTGCCTGGTGTTGTGCTGTGGTTGTTTTACTGTTGCTTTAATATGATTGCATCCTCTGAGTCTCCACACCCGCAACTTCCTGTTATTGATTTCCGAATCTTGTTGATTGATAATCTCATTAATCTCTTGATCTTATCACCTTCCTCCTCTTCTCCTTGAGTGGATTGGGGAAAGCCCTGCTTGTTTACTGCATTCATTCTCTTTTGTGTTGGCTGACAGATTTTCCCTTCATTTTTTTCATTTATTGTGTTTGTAATAGTACTTTGTATGTGTCTTATTTTCCCACCAATTTGTTTCCTAAAATAAGTTGGATTGTACCACAGAGGCTTCAACTCTACATTTTCTGTTAAACTAGGGACAACTGGCAAGAGATGGTGACAGAAGAGATCAAGACTCATTTCCGCAAGGCCAACAGGCAGGTGGACAAAAAAATCTGAATCAATGAGAGGAAGAGGAGCAAATAAATCAAAGGACCTACAGAGGAGCATAGGAACGAGGCATCTAGATGAAGAAAGAGAAGAAAAGCTGGGACGGGCAAGCACAGGCTGAAAGCAGCACCCAGCCTCTCAATGTGGCTTAATGCAGACTTGTTTAAGAGGATTGTTCATCGACTGGCTAATCTCCCTTCAGCCAGCACAGCAGAACATGACGGTGCTAATGTAATGAGAATGGTCACATCACCTGGCTGCCTACTTGCTGCCAACAAGTACTCACTCTTTAATGAAGGTTGAACTCGTTCAATCCTCTCTGAAATCACTGGCCACTGCGTGGTCCTCTACTTCAGGGCAACCGGAGGTTCATCCATCCAAAGACTGAACGCCCCAAACGCCTATTTCAAACTGAAATGTTTCAATGAAAGCTGTTTTTAGTCAAGCTACAGAGGTGAGCCTGTTATGTAGCGGTTTATATTATGTGTTGTTAGCCATCCAAAGCTGGAAGGCGACAGCTGCTATTGTGTAAAATCAAATATTTAGAAAAAAAAATTCTCCTTGCTTTTTTTTTTCTTTGCAATGGAGTGGACCGAGATTGATTTTGCACCCTCCAACAAGCTTTTTACACTAATAACACTTATTATAGATTACAGTTAAGAAATGAGGTCAGCTTGTGGAAGGCACTGAAAGAAAAATAAAATAAAAAATATTTTTTCATAAAATAGTGTTTACTGTGAAATCTTGAGGTCCCTTAATAAGACAAATGCTTTGCAAAGCTCAGCAATGATCTCCCAGAGAAAGCTGGTATTGTAAGGCTTGGTGTCTGCACTTTAACTGTTCAGAAAATGACCTAATTGTTTAAGTGTTATGTGATTCTGTAATGACAAGGAAGTAACTTTTTAGGTTTTTTTCTTAAACTGTTGATAGATATTGTCAGTGGTCCAAAGGAGTTTATTCTCAGATAAATCTCCCAAAATTACTTTGCTCAGTTAATTGATTTTTTTTTTAAACCAAATCAGTAACGCTGATTGGTGAGTTGCTTCTCCTCAGAATAGTGGCCTGAGCAAGAGCCTTCGCGCCACTAATGCAAGGTTAGAAAAACCCTCCTCATTCTTCTTGAGGAGCAAATGTGAAAATTTGCCGAAGTTAATAATCCTTTGAAAATTCTGCCCATAGTTGCAGTGAACTGGTTGCTTCAGTATAAAACCACTCCCCCTGCTGTTCACTTTTATTAAGAGTAACATTCCTGTTCAATTTGTATCAGTCGTTTTACATGCATTTGGAAAATGACTAATTTAAAATGTTTTGAAACAATAGTTTGGATTTAAAGTTTCAGTAAGTGTCTCCCTTATGTCAGGAAAACAAACAAAAACAATTCAGTTAAATGTGTCATGTTTTCATAAGAGATTAGATGGATGTTATCAGTGTCTTTTTTTTTTTATCAATGTTCTTCTATCTTCTTTTGTTGATAAAAGAAAATCATTTTTAAGTAAAAACAAAAATTAGTGATGAAAGAAGTAATTTGCAAAAAAGGGAGAGCATTCTTAAATATGTTGATTTGTCTAAGCCCTAACCATGCAGCAGATGTTATCATTAAGAAATCTTCAACAGTAACTTTAAAAAGACTTTTTTTTTCAAACCCCAACAATGCTTGTAGGCTGATGAGCTTCATGTGCTTTATTTAAAAAGATGACAGCAAAGTCTGTGATAAATGTGTATAGTATGTAATTATCTGAATGTTGTATGCCTGATATATTATAACTGCAATACAAAGAAAAGTCTACATGTAAATAATTACCATGCAAATAAACCATTGATTTGTACTTTGTCCACATAAATGAATGGTCTTTACCATTTATCACCACAAGGAGGTGCTGTTGCATTTATAGTTGTAAGTTTACTAATGCTTCTTTTTTATGGCAAAGCTCAAGCGCCAATCTTTTTTATAGGAGTAAACTTTTCTCTGACAAAGTGTTGCTGTGCTGTAGAAGAAAGAATTGGGTTACATGTTTATCTGGGGGGTTATCAGACTTGTCGCACAGTCACAATCCCATTTTTTCTTTGCTTGAACTCCCTGTGAGAAATTTGCCCAATCACCATGAGAGTCCTGCACTCCACTTTATATTATTATTTGCAGTGCATGCATGTCTCTCCTCTATCTGGGACTTTCCCACAGAGTTCCCACTGAGTGTGTTGTTGAAGGTAGGAGTGGTTAGAAAGAAGTCTGTGTATCTATGGTAGATTAGCGGCGCAAGAAGAGAGAGCCATTATTGTTAAATCTCTGCATTCCAGACTAGAGAGGAATGTTTGACCTCTAGCCGACTGGACAGTTTGTTATCTCACATTTGGAGCATGAATGCACACCGTGACTACACTTCAAAAAAAAAGAAAAAAAGGTGCTCAGTGAGGAATTCAATAATCAGAACAGACACGCCAAATCTGTTTTTGCTTTTGTTTTATTGGGGGAAAAAAACAACAACAAAAAATACCAACACATTAATACATAGTCACACTATTCCAACAGCTTCTTGTGGAAATACCTACAATGACACAATGACTGGGTATTGCTGGAAAATGATCATGAATACAGCACCATATACTGCCACCTTTCAGTGCAAGATGGTGGCAAAATAAAGAATGAGAGCTGCAAATCGAAACTTGTGCAGAGATCTCTTTTTTTTTCTTTAAACATTAAAGATAATGCAAGAAAAAGCACAGGGAATGTGGTAATACCAGCAGTGGCAAAACAGGTTTGGAAATTTAAAAATAAAAATCATCATACTTAACATAAGTATGTTGCCTTTTGAGCCAACTGATGCTGATTATTGTGTGTTTTCCTTCCTAAGCTCAAAGTGTCAAAAACTAGTGTACTTAGATATCCAGTCCACAGATTGTGTATTGGAATGTGCTCTTGAGGTAACAATCACGCCAATAAAAACACAGCCACACACTCACGCATACAGTTTCCTGACAAAAATTCACAAATATTAAATCTAACATGATTCACAACTTTATCATTACAGCTCATCACGCATTTTATCCCCTTTGGGTCTAACCACTCTGCCGATGTACAGGATAGAGTTGGTCTTGTTGTCTTTCACCAGGAAGATGAAGGGGTGGTCTACGTAGAAGAGCTTAGGGTTCTTCAGTTTATCTGTGCCGAAGATGCTTGTGTCATAAGGGTTTCCGTCCACGTCCAGCTCCAGGGCAGAAGCATGGAAGACGTTAGAGAGGTAGAGGTCCTTCTTCCCTGAGATGTTCGAGAGGTCTGCTTTGGATTTGTCCACCGCTTCAGTGAGGCCCAACTCAGCTAAATATTTCTACAGAAAGAAAAGACGACTGCTTAAGACTCTATTGATTGCTTATTATAAAACTCTCTGATTCAAATACCGACTGAAACATTTACCTGAAGATTGTGACTGACTTCCAATGAGACCTTGGGGAGGGAAATTGCCACGGCCTTGTTCTCCATCTTGCTCAGCCAAGCGTCTACCTGCTTCTTCGTCAGCAGTTTCTCCAGGCGATCCAGGGGCTCCAAATGGTAGGGCATGATGAGGATCATGGAGGCCTCCTTTTTGCCCAGAGGCATGTTCAGGATGTAGAGATTGTTCTCTTTGTCCTCATAGAAGTCGTAGAGACCTGGAAGGAGACATCAGACGTCTTATCAGATGTGAGGATACAGCTGGAAAGACATAACAAGATCACAAGCAGAGATGGCAATGCTCACCTGTGCGATGCATCATAGAAACTCCAACAGTGAAGGAGCGGGTAACCAGGAAACCGCGGTTGTCAACCATCTTTTCATGGAATCTCTCATCCCAGTGAGCTGTGGGTTAAAAAGAAAATCAGTTTCACACCTGGGTAGGGTTTAGATGGAATCTGTTGCCACGCAATAAAAATGTGTGCACTTACGCTTGAAAAACATGGCGTTGACAATCATGGCTCCGTCTGGGTTCTGCACATCCTTGGTGATCTCCGGCAGCTTGCCATCTGTTGACTTAGCTGCCCACTCATTGATGGAGTTCACTGCGCTCCGCTTGTCCCTGAAGTTGATTTTTGAGTGGTCATAGTTGTAATGCTTCTTGCTGGTCTTCACAAAGTCATCAGCGAAGGAGACAGAGCTGGGGCCGTAGAGGCGGTTGTTGATCTTCCAGGTGGAGTTTCGGGTCTTTTGATTACTCACCTGGTAAAACGCAAAATGTGAACTCTTAATGCAAACGTTTAGAGGCTCTGACCTCAAACACAACCTTATTTTGACTACGAGAAGTTAAAATTTGTGATTCTGTGCGCTGTTTACCACAGAGAGGAGCTCTGACAGGCCTGCATGCAGGTGCTCGTCCTTGAGTTTGTCAGCACTGAGGACAGTTTTCACCTGGGAGGCAGTGGTGGCCTTACCACCGAGCGCAACCAGCCCCAGAGAGGACGCCACAACAACAGGAGAAACAACAATGTTGTCTGTATTTTTGTCCTGAGCCATCTTGTGGTACAAGCTGGAGTAAAAGAATAGAAGAACACATTAATTCCATTTTCTAAGAAAATGGCACTTAGGTTTCAAAATGCTGGAAATGATTTAAGAAGCAATTTTGCTAATTTGTCTTGCGCCCTCATTTTGAATCATATAGCTAACCTGAAGGCCAAGTTGGCACTGTTGTCAGCTAGCGTGTTAGCATGGCTGCTCAGCTTCTTGTCTTCTGCAGACGCCACGAAGGCCAGCAAACAGAGAGCGACAGCTGTGGTCATCCACATCCTGTTTCACTTCGAGTGTGACAAACTGCAAGCAACAGAAGAAACAAGAACAGAGAGGGTTAAAGGTAACCAAATGTAAGTTAGAAAAAACATTTGATATCACGCTAAATTTAACAATTTCACTATTTTTTGGATTCTTCAGAGCATTGAACTGGGCCCTTGGCTCATAAGGTAGCTCTGCTTACAATTCCAACAAGAAAAAAACCTGATCTAAGTTAGTCTATCTGCTAAAACTGTAAAATGTCCCTGGACTCACCCAAAAAAATCAAAAGTCGATGTGTTGGAAGGTTTGTGGAACCTACCGATAACAAGACCCAAATTCTAGTCCAGCAGTTTTACTGTCAAATTTTGTATTTCAATAACAACAAAATCCCGAAAACTGTTGAGAAAACTGAAAAATGAGCAGGAAGAAATTAATCTTCAGTGAAAAACTTGTACTTTGGAGTGAGGCGGGAAACTGTGGTGGCAGGGCTGATTCAGCCCACAGAGAAGCTTTGGAAAGCCTCCAGACAGAAGCAGGCAGGATCGTTGCCACGTCATCACCACTGAGGGGTACAGCTGAGAGTGACGGTCCCTTAGAATCATGTTTCTCTTTGACTGAAGGCTGAAATATGATGCCTCGCACTTTTCTGGATGAACTGCAATTAATGCAAACTGCTGCAAATCTATGCAGTCGGTTAAATAGTCATAAATTACTTTTTCAGTCACCAAAGTCTGTGATTCTTTTACAGCTTCCTTCTCTGCCTTCCTCATTCTATCACTCAGATACATAGCCTGAAGGTTTGAATAACCAGCTGCACTAGCATCCTGTTTCTTTTTACAGAGAGATGTTTTCTGCATCTCTATGGTCTCACATTTATGGCACAATATGATTTAACTTCACTTATGGATACCTTGAGATGTTTTCATGTCTGCGATTTTCATTCTGAAAGACAAAAGGTTGATGACGTAATCTCCACAGAGTAAAAAGTGGGACTTTTTCAGGCTCTTAGACAAACACTGTGTTGATATGCATGCTTCATTTCCACTCCATTTAATTTGTCTGTGACTTGATTTTTTTTTTTTTAAGCAGAAATACACATTTTCTAAACTCCGTTTCATCGAAACACTTTCATGTGCATAATCTGGTTAAATGTGAAAAGACTGCATCATCATTTTGGGACAGATTGCATAAAAATATTAAGTTTTAAAGAGAGCAAACAGCTGAAAGGTAGGACAAACCCACTGCTCTAACGTTAACCCATGAAGACAAAGAAGTCGATTCACTGTCCATATTCCTTCCCTGGAAACAAACATGGTTATATTTTTTGATTCTCACCTGGCACAGATTCTCAGGGTCTCTCCGATCGGGTGCGTCTGGTGGGTAGCATAAAAGCACGACTCTCCCCGGCTCTATATATCCTTAGAGAGAATTTTCTGGAAGATGGGATTGGGATATCCAAATAAGGATGTCTATGTTTGCTCAGGAAGTTGGGAATGGGACGTCCCCCACTGAAATTACAGGGTGGACCCAGAGAGCTGGGAGGGCTGAAGTTAACTCCCCTGCACTGGTCTGGGATCAGCTTTGAAAAACTTTTTCCAAAGATATCCGTAGACACAAAGTGGAAGAAAAATCTGATTTGTGTTCAGCAATGGCTGCTGATGTCTGTCGGTCCTAATGCAGAGAGATGACTCAATATTTCACCCTGATTTCATCACTGGGTGAAATTGTGAGAAAAAAAGAAAGATTGGACTATTTTCTCCTGAAACAATCAAGCCTATTAATACATGTATACATGTGTGATACGAATTCAAGCGAACCGAGTATCATTCCTGAACAATGCCTCTTTATAGACATACACAGGAAGTTTCTGAATAGGCACATTCTTTTCCAGATCAATGGGGAGAAAAAGTTGGAATTTTATTGCAGTTATTCTACTTGTATCTCTCTGGTTTCAAATTGAAATCTCTAGAACTTCAAAAGTTTCATTCAGTTGCACATACCCCTCTGGGAAGCTGCAAAGACCTCTAGTCCTGCCCCCACCCCCACACTGCCACGTCTCTCCATCCCAGCTGCTAGCTGCAGGATGGGGGAGCAAATGGAGCAGCAGGCTGACGTGTCCTAAACCTGGACCCCCATTTTTCATTGGATGCAACAAGATTTTAATGCAAAATATGTTTTCATCTTCTAACTTGATGTATCAGTATTTATATCTATCTAAAGCGTAACATAGGATCTTGCCACAGTGTTTTGTTCCTAATGCGTTTCATTCAACTAAAAAAAGACTTAAATATCAACCTAATGCACAAAGAAACTGCACAGATCCTGTCATCTGGATCTTCTTTTTTTTTTTCTTTTGTTTTTTAAACAGTTTTTGCAAATGGTGTTGACATGCCAGTTGATGTCAGTGGGGTTTTTTTCTCTCTCTCTCGGGAGGTTTCCAGAACATTCTGCAGAAGTTAGGGGAAGAAAATCGTCCCAGAGACAAGCTAAAAAAATTAGCCAGCATTGACTTTTTTTCACAAGATGCTGACACCAATAAAAGGTCTTACAGTCCTTGGCATGGGTAGCCTATTTAATAAATGACACCCCCCCCCCCCCCCCAAACTAATCACCGCCCCTAATATAAACAGACACAGCACCCCCACCTCTGTGGGTAATGTGGCTGAAAAAGGGTCACAGTTCATACCAAAATTCCTTAGCTTACAGAGTGAAGGAAACATTTGGGTCAACAACAAATTCAACCTCTTAGTGGACTGCATTTCTTTGGTGGTGTGGAGTGTCTTGTGAGAAACAAACATACATAGCAATAAAAGAAGATTTACATATTAGTAATAGTTGAAATATATTAATACTAGAACAATTACACATTCCTAAAAGGAAGACTTTAACTCAGAAGTAAAAGTCTTGGAGACGTTTAGGTTTTAAGGAAAATCTTCCTGTTGTAAGGAGAATTTTCCAAATGAAATGTTTGGAAATGTTTTAGCAAAACGTCCTTATGGTGGAGGTCATTCTCATTGTCACCATAGCAGCTATCATTTGAATGAATGGTTCACATATACAGTACAGACCAAAAGTTTGGACACACCTTTTAATTCAATGAGTTTCCTTTATTTTCATGACTATTGACATTGTAGATTCACACTGAAGGCATCAAAACTATGAATAACACATGTGGAAATATGCACTAAACAAAAAGGTGTAAAACAACTGAAAATACCCCTTATATTCTAGTTTCTTCAAAGTAGCAACCTTTTGCTGTGATTACTGCTTTGCACACACTCTGCATTTTCTTGATGAGCTTCAAGAGGTAGTCACCTGAAATGGTTTTCACTTCATGGGTGTGCCCTGTCAGGTTAATAAGTGGGATTTCTTGCCTTATAAATAGTCATGAAAATAAAGAAAACCCATTGAATTAGAAAGGTGTGTCCAAACCTTTGGTCTGTACTGTATATGTCTATGGGAGGGTAACAATGTTTCTAGATCTACTGAGATCTAAATTTCAAAACTCTGATATACATAGTTTATATTATATATGTAACATTTTTCTTTACAAAAGGGTACTTTTTTTTCAGAGGCAGAAGTTTATTGATGGTAGGAAAAGTCAGGCACGTGTCCTGCACATTTTTCAGGAGTAGGGAGGAGCTACTTCTTACATAACTCCAAGAAAGAAATGCTGTTTGAGGAGAGCTCATGCAACATCTGGGCGTCATTGCTCTATCCTCATTGCAAGGATCAGGAACTTTCTTTCTCTAAACGCTGGTTTTGATGTGGTACTGAAAAATAGACATATTTAGGAAAATAAATGTATTTCTAAAAGTTCACACGGTAATGTGAGGCAAGCTGTGACAAGTTTTGATTCAGGCCTCCTTTAAGCTTGTTCTTTGTGTTTGAACTTCCTGTGGAGGACAAGAAGGATGTGGTGGTTAAAAACATTCAGGAGTTACAGAAAGGCTTTGTAGACTCTTTCCTTCCTTCTTCTCTTTTCCATATGTGTTAGTCTATGACTTCCTGTGTACGAGCCATATACAGTACATGTATTTCACCAATCCAGAGCTCTTTTAGAGAAGTGATGAAAGATGTATGATGTTTTTTACATACTGTAAATGCTTAAAAATTTCTGTTGGCATATCTGCTAAAATATTGAGTCTGCATTAATTTAAAGCCTTGTGCTATTTTTAACAGCATTTCCTGAAGATTTTAAATTGGCCAGTATAGGGATTGAACCCATGACCTTGGCATTATTAGCACCACACTCTGACCAGCTGAGCTAACCAGTCATATCTAAGTTTGAGTTTTCATCAGCTTAAGAAAAACTTACATGATCTTGACCAACGCAGTGATATTCTAATGTTTTTCAAAATCAATATGCATGATGGTTTAATTTAAAGCCTCCTGCTATTTCCAAGTGTTGATTTTCTGAAGACTTTATGTTTCAGCTGGCCAATATGTGGATTGAACCCATGACCTTTGTGTTATTAGCACCACGCTCTGACCAGTTGAGCTAAGCGACCATACATAATTTCAATTTTTCATCGATATAACAAAAACTTACATGATCTTACCACTGAAGATTTGAGAAAAGAGTTCATATTCTAATGTCTTTCAAAATCAATATGCATAATAGTTTAAGTTAATACAAAACATTCCATCTAGGAAGAGGAGCATAGCTCGCCAAACAGGCAACATAAACCAATAGGACAGAGGCATTGCAGCTCAGCAGGGTGATGTAACTTCTGAAGTGGCATGTCTGGACAAACTCCATGAATGAGCAGCTTCATGAGTCTATCTGCTGCTTGTGTTTGAGAAACCACTTTTTACACAGCAACGGTAGGGAGCCTCGGTGAGTCTTTAAAAAATGCAGAACATTTTAAAATAAGGAGTAAGTATATGGTTTCATTAAACTCTGCAACTGTGACTAGTTAATTATAAATTTTATTTTTAAGTCTGCAAGCATTTGAAGTGTTGGAATTGATCAAAATGACTGCAATCCAAGTGTATTTTAATCCAGATTTTAGTTAGCATGCACATGACACAAAGCATAGCGTGAGTGTGTGAGTTTTAAGTCCCTAGAAGTGAATTTTAGTTTCCTACCAGTCAATGATGAACTCTGTCCAGTGCTTTTGCTTAAATATTTACAACTAGAACATGTTCTGTGTATAACTAGCACAGTAACAACCTTCTGACCGTCAGAGCATCAATTATTTGCTGGACCGGTTCATAGTGTAACATTCAGCTTTGTGAAATTGAAGTCAGTAAATAAGAAGTAAGAACTTTATAGTATTTGCATACATGATGCCACTGTGAGGAGAATCATCTCAAATTATACTTGATCTAAAGCGTGTTTTTAATTTAGCTTGAGTTGTTCTTATGCTTTACAGCTCTACTTCAAACAAGCAGCAGTTTACAGGCTTATGCAGGAGGGCAAATTGAGTTTATCCACAAGAACACATCATGTAAGTCATGTGATGATGTGACTGTTCACTTTTGTTAGAAATGAACTCATTTTTTTAAAAACATGGCCATTTAAAAAAGATATAATGTGATACACAACACTGCTGAGAAAACTGAACTGCCAGTTCCTTGTGTATAGTAACCAAGAGTAAATAAAATCTACAGTATAGTATAGAAGAAATACTACAACAATCAACCTTTGGGGAAAAAAAGTGAGTAGACACTGTGATCTTTTTATTCAGTGGCTTTAAACAATGCAGAGCTGGATTTCAAAACATGAACGAATTGTTGAATTGTCTATTTGTGGATGATCCATTTTCAGTTCGTTTGAGTGTATTCCTAAAGACAGGCAAAACTATTGAAAACTGTAAGGCAGTACAACCCCGCCCCCTGGTGGAAGAAATTTGACAGTATCGTCACCAAGGCAAGTAATCATAGTCATATGCTGCATTACATCGACAAAATCCATTTGCATCTCCTAACAAAGTGTGAATAAGCTCATCATTGATGTATTAGCCTTTAGTTTGTGCATCAGATCAAGGTGAATTATTTAAACTTGTGCCAAATTGCTGTTGGCGGTGGGGGGAGTGGCTTGAGTTGAAAATTAACAACCACTAGGAGACGCAAAAAGCCGTGGGATGAATCCCACCCTTTACATGCATGGAGGTTTAAAATAATGTCTAATTTTTCAACATACCGTAAAATGTAAATTAAGTTAAATATATTGTTATAAAATCATTTTATATGGTTAAATTAGGGTTTTTCATTTATTGATAAAATTCTCAGCATAACTTCCAACAGCCATTTAATGACTGAGCATTTTACCAATTAAGCCCAAACATTAGACATATTAATGGCAGATTTAGATTCATAGTATATAAATATATATAAATATAAATATATATATATATATATATATATATATATATATATATATATACAATTTTCAGGTGGAATTATCTCAAGGCAGACATTCTAATGGACACTGCATAATGCATAATGTTTGATCCACGGATGCAGACCAAGCATGAAACCACATCCCTAAGAGTCTGATTAGACTTTTAGGGAATCTTAGTCCTTTGCAAAATCTAAAAGCAGCATTAGATAATAAAACAATATCCTATATAGGAAATCTAGACCATGGTGCAACTGAAAACCTTCAAAGCTTTTTGTTGAAGCTAAAACTGTTAGGAAAGGAGAGCATGAATCAGAGAATCAGCCTGCAGAATCATAGTAACTCCTTCAGAGTTAGCGTCATCCAAACCGTTGGTGGGAGAATCTGTTGAAAGGACAACAGTTAGCAGAGCGCCCTGCAAATATTGCCTGGTGAAAAGAAGCTATCATAGAAAGAAATCCATGGGAAGCTCTGTTTAAAGATGAGCATAAGCTATGTAAGAACCAGAGGTGGGGACTCGAGTCACATGACTTGGACTCGAGTCAGACTCGAGTCACATGACTTGGACTCGAGTCAGACTCGAGTCGTTAAAATCACGACTTGACACTTGACTTGAAAAAATGCTCAAAGACTCGGACTTGACTTTGACTTTCATGCCATTGACTTGGGACTTGACTCGACTTGAAGCTGTTTACTTGAAAAGACTTGATATTTTTTACTCAGTCTTAAAATTTAAAACACATTATTTATAAAGTGGCGTCATTAATTAATTTCACTCATTCCGTATCAATATGCGCAGACCGTCACTATGGTTTTCCTCTCTCCTTATGTATGTATGTGTACGTAGCTGCAGCACAACCAATCAAATTAACAGGATTTGGACGTTTAAAAAAACGCGGCAAAGCTGCAGAGCTCAGGGAACGAAATACGAAATAACCGCTCGAATATGCTTCCGTGAGTAATTTCTTTTGGCTACTTAGGTTATGAACTTTCGACTAAAAACCGAACTGCAACTTGTAAAACATGCAAGAAGAGAATATCGGATGGAGATGCCACGACGTCCAACTTTGTCCGGCATTTGAAGCTTCACAAAGATCGGTAGGTGGCGCTTTTCTTTTGCTGTAAGATAGTTGACTTTAGCTAACTTCGTGTTAGCATGTGTACTCCGGGTTAAATTGGTGATTATTTACCATAAATCCGGTCCTTCAAATGCCTCCACAAATAATGTGCACCGTGTTAGCTCAGGAAGCCGGTGGATAGTGAGCGGGGCTCCGGAACAGAAAGCAGATTCTGGACCTGAACACAGGGAACAGAGTCTCTCTGTCCCATCATGATGATGAGCCGGGTCTAGTATCATCTAAGGATGGTTGGTGTGTTTGAAGACATCTACGTTGGGAAATTATATTGACAATATATTGTTTTGACAGGTCAGAGAAAAGAGGAAAAAACTGCTGTTATGGTTCTTTGTATTGTGCTGTGGAAATGTCAGCATTTTCCTCTTTTTTTATTGAATATCAAGTTTAACAGAACTGGGCAATAAAGTGGTCCAATTTAAAAATGTTTTTTATACTTTGTGTTCAGCTACACATGTTCTATCATTTGAGATAAATACATATTTTAAAACGAACAAATGGTCTATTATTTGAATTTTATGTATAATTGCAAATAAAAAATAAAATAAAATAAAAACGACTCGAAATGACTTGAAATTAAAAGTTCCTGACTTGAGACTTGACTCGGACTTGAGGACAAAGACTTGAGACTTGCAACACAGTCACTTGGTCACACCTCTGGTAAGAACACAACAGAGATGTGCAGGAAAAGAATTTCCTGAGATGACTCCTAAATTAAATCTTTTAGCCTGCATGCAAAAAGTAATGTGTGGTGGAAAACTACCAGTCTGATCCATTCTGTATACTTGATTGGCAGAATAAACAGGAGGAGCAGAGGGGATGTGAAATGGGGGGGCGAGCAGCCTCACAAAGAGGGGTGACTGACAGTGCTAAGACCCGCCTTCTGGATCTGATAGGCTGCTTATAGAACTGGGAGAAGCCAGAGGTGCTCAATTCTTTTTGCAAATTATTTGTCTCATACCATGCTGTCATGACATAGAGAGAGTTTCATCAAATATGTAAAAAATGTATATTTTTAAAAAATTACATACTGCAGCTGTAAAGGTGAAGCTACTTTTGTAGAGTAATGTGTGATTTTTCAATTTGCAAAACTCACTGACTGAAAGTTTTGCATCCAAAGGTTCCAGTCAATGCCTTTAGCAGAAGAACATCTTCAAAAGGACAGCTCTACCTCATTTTAAGCCTCAGGACATCTTTGGAGTCAAAATATGCTATTCTTTCCTGTTTTTCCCCAAGGATAAATTCCTGCTTTTCTATCTTCTGGCTCCTTTCTGATAGCAGCAGGCACAAACTCTTTGCCCAATTCTGTTGTGTTATGCAGCCTAACCTGCTGGGAGGACCCCTGCTGGCCATGCCACCCCTCCCTGTCTGTGGATGCTGTTTGGCATTTTAAAATGGGTGGAGTTCAAAACAAAGCTAAGCAGCTGGAGCCGCTGAGTAATGCCAGCCTGTGGGGAGAGGAGCAGGGAAGCCCGGGTCAGCCACATCAAATAGGGATATGTCACAGGAAGTCCTCCTGAGAGGAACATTTCCCCTGCTCCCCTGCATGTAAATGCACCTGTAGAGACAATGTCAAGGTGTGTGTGTGTTTGTGTGTGTGTCTGAATTTATCTGACACACAATTACCAATAATTATAGTATAGCAAACTGATTAGGTGTTGTTTGATGATTTTCCACCACTGTGATTATGACAAGGGTTCAAAATGAGTTTAAGCAAATCAGACATGCAAATCTCCTGTATTTTTCCTCTTCACAAAATCAACAGAAAGACGTAGCTTGATAAACCACGAATTCTTACATTTCAGGAGCTATAACTAGCCTTTTGGTTTCCTTGGTGATGAATGTAAAATATTACTTGCCATGTCAAGTCAAGTCCTATAAAAAGAAAATTGGAAGTCTGACAAGCTACGTATTTGAATTAAAATAAATGATTCTACACATCAGTGCTGGATATTATCTTGTTATCTTGGTACCAATTTAGTGAAATCTGGGAGAGGGAGCAGGTTTAGTTGTCTGGGCAGATAACTGGTTATTTGCTGATATTGTAATAAACACAAAGATAAGGGTATTCTTCTTCTAGCTTTATTTAACCAGGATAAAACTACTTGAGATCAGAAACTTATTTGACAAGAGTGGCCTGATGACAATACAGTTAAACAGTTAGTTACAAGAACACATTATAATATAAACAACACCATTAAACTCCTAGCATCAGATTGTAACCATGTAATAATCTAACAATGAAGATTACTCTTTGCAATTTGACAAATTGAACTCACCAATTTTTTTAAAATATTAAATTGAAAAATAAAACTATCTAAAATCTGTTTCTTTATATGTGCAGAAAATGTAAAATCAAATTCAATGATATTCTCATTCTCAGTGAATAAATGTAAAAAAAAAAAAAAATAGATTGAGGGTTTCTGTTAACATTCAAGCATGTACGGGAAGCCTCTAACGGTTTTAGGGCCCTCATCAGAGACGTTGTACGCTTGTGCCTTGAGCCGACTCTGATGGTACATCCAATTCATTGAAATTCACAAGACATAAGGACTTATTAACAGGAAAGCAAAGCAAATATTCACCTTATAGCACCCAGAGAATGAATTAGTTTAAAGAAATTCATGTCGAGATGTGCAAGACGCCTTCTGCCTTCATCAGATGCTGACCTGCATAGGATTACCACTACTCTTAGTGTTTCATTGGAGAAGAATGTGAAAGGTTTTCTGCAATTTCACAGATCAGTTCTTTTTTTAAGTTTAACATGTGTCTCTATCTGTAAAAGAACACTTTCTCTAACTAGACACATGCTATCGTCCTAACTGATCAGCACAATACTTTTTTACGGAATATTTTTTCGTTGCTGGCTGAGAAACCACACTAAAGGGGGAAATGACTGCTTATAAGAAAGACCATTCCAAATATTTAACCTTCAGCTTGGGGTGGAGCTTTTGGACAACAGTGTAAATTTCAAGACCAAATAGGGAACAAATTTTACTGTTGGCTATAGGACAACATGTCTTTCAGGACTGTTAATGCAAGAGACAACTACTTTACAGCAAAGTATCTGCAATTCCTTCTTCAATCCACAGAATATTTATTTATTTTTCTATTTTACTGAAAGATAATTAATATAATCCACCAGTACAGTGGAACGACAACAGAGTTGATACATGTTCCAGAGATGACTGACTGCTGACATTACACGATATCTCTGATTCTAACAGCAGGTGGTATAGCTGCTACGAAAATCAATCCATCTGTGTTTCTCAATGAGCAATTCAGTGCACCTCAGGAGGAGGGAAAAGTCTGACTGGTCAAAAGCATCTGCAACTTTCATTTCTATCCTCAGTACACTGAGCAATTAATATTGATGCATTAGTAAGTACTTTTATTTCATGGACATTTCCAAACATTGTCCTGAGCCGTATGCAACAAAATTTCGTTCTGTATACACCCTGCGCATGCAAAATGACAATAAAGTCAGTCTAAGTCCAAGAAAAGATTAATCTGTTTTCTACAGCACATGCAGTTACTTGGTATTTTGCTTGGAGCAGACACAGTAACAAAAAGTTTGATTTTCAGTTTCTTCATAAGCTGATGATTAAGAATATGAACACATTTAGAAGCAAACACACACAATTATTGAAAAAGGATCATTAACACTTGTATAGTGTCATGTAACTCTAGATTTAAGATGCGTCTCCTGGCTGCACAGTAGAACAAAAGTGCAGGAATTCAGGCAGAAAGAGTGTTGTCTTGCTGAAAGAACTTAAGACCTACTGGGTCTCATTGCAGGAAGAATATTTATTGCTACAACTCAAATTAAATCTCTTCATCAGACATGTTGATATGCCACATATGCATACTGAAGCAGGTGGCTTTTGCACATTTTACAGAAAACATATTGAAGGGTTTTCTCATCTTTGAATGTGTACTGGACCTATTCTACATTCACCAGAAAAAAAAATCTGAAACATTAGTTTATTAAATTATCCACTACCTGTTTGATTATCTTGCTTGATCCCAAATAGCTCTGTAGCGTTTCTTAAGAGTTGCCACTCAGATCCTTTGAAGTGCCAAAAGGTTTCCAGTTAAACTCTGGACAAAGATGCAAGCTGTTGACTGAAAAATTTACTTAACCTAGTTAAGTTACTTTCAAAGTGACTTAACTCGTATCGCAAAAACGTTTCTCATGCAATATTCTCAGGGGACACACTCTTTTCCTTTTGGCAGTAAAATGTTTCCAGCCTTCTTCACCTTTCCCCTGTAATTTTAGCAGTCATGATTGTGGAAACACTTTTTCTTTACAGCTTTTCTGCAAGACATAATTGACATTAAGGAAACAGATTATCGTTGAACTGAGTTTTTCAAAAAAGTTTAAATGCCTTATAGATTATACTTTTATTATCCAATTATCCGTAACATTTTCAAAACAGTAGGTGCACTTCTCAAAACAATTCATACA
Source organism: Xiphophorus couchianus (assembly GCF_001444195.1). Classification (NCBI taxonomy): domain Eukaryota; kingdom Metazoa; phylum Chordata; class Actinopteri; order Cyprinodontiformes; family Poeciliidae; genus Xiphophorus; species Xiphophorus couchianus. The sequence continues at coordinate 12,852,800 of NC_040245.1, read as the reverse complement.
AACAGCAAAACATCATGGGCCTGCAAAAAACAATCTTTTCCTGACAAGTTCATCTGGAATTAGAAGATACCGGTCAAACAGTCACTGCAGCTACTGATACTGTGCTTTGCAAAAGTATGAGGAACCCTTAACCTTTTCACATTTTTGTCATGCCATGACCGCAAACTTCAGCATAGATAATTGGCATTTCAAATGACAAACACAAACCAGTGCACAACTGTGGAGGGAAAATGACACAGAGCTTTCCATGATTTTTTTTTAAACAAATGAAAATCTGAAAAGTGTGGGCTACATACTACATTCAGAACCTTTAATTTTGATATCCCCAGATAAAATCGTTTGCAACCCTTTGCGTACACAAGTCACCTAATAATAATCATCAAAGTCTCTTTGAAAAACTCTGTTTTTATTGCCGCTTGGCCGAGTGTGAATGTTCTTTTTACTGCCTCTTCTCTGTTTTATGAATGTTTTATATGTTTGTTATGAGTGTTTTGTGTGGCCTAGTTTTATCTCTTTTGCTTATCTTATTTTCAAACAGCACTTTTGACAAACTTGCTGTTTTTAAATGTGCTTTATAAATAAATTGGATTTGGATCAGTATATAAATTGAGCTCAGTATAAATCCATGTCTAAGTGTATTCATGTGTTATAATGGCCAAATCAAAATCCAGACTTGAGAGTCTGTGATAAGACTTGAAAAATGGTAATTACAGTTGTTTACCATACAGTCTGACTGGACTAGAACTGAATCGCAAAGAACAATTTGCTAAGATTTCTACTCTTGATATGCAAAGTTGTTGAGACACACACACACACACACACACACACACACACACACACACCCTACATACATACATACTGTACATACATACACAAAAAGTTCAAGTACTAATACTAATAAAAATAGTATTAGTGCCTATTTTTTCTAGGCACCAATTTAACCATAATCCAGATGACAAGTGATGGAAATAAATCACTTACTATCAAACAATAACAATGACAGAAAATGTAAACAGTATGTCAAACAGCCCTTCGATCCGAGAAGATAAACGTGATAAAATGTGCTGCGTTCAAAACCATCAGATTTTTGACCAACAAACTCATGTCAACTTATTTTAAACGTTAGGACGTTGTATTTTTTTTGTCTTCATCTGTTTAGGAATTGTGTTGGCGATGAAAATGAACAGGAAACGTATTTTCCAGCGAGTTTAAACTAATCTAAACAGCAATATTTCCGTTCTCCTAACCAACTTAACGTGCGTGGATGCACAGTGTGTTCTGATTATCGTGTGTGTTACGCGCGCCGTGAAGGGGCTGGAAAAAAGTCAACGGTGACGCTCCCTCACTATTACGCCAGGCTGGAGATAAAATAGACCGACTCACTCTCCTCCCACCCTTCAGTACAGTGAGCCACTCAGGCGGAGGACGGGACGTATCCCTGCTCTAAACCCACAAAGGGTGAGAGACACGCAGGACTCACTAGTCACGCTGAAAACAGGTCGTCTTTTAACTTGATCCAGTAACCATTCAATCAGCTTGGTGTTTTCTCCTTTGCTTTCGTTGTAAAACTTCAGCTCAGTCAGCGTTTTACCGTTTTCTCCGCGCCTGTATCGCTGGCTCAAACCGTGTCCCCGTTTGGGCTTGTCGGAGAGCTCAACTTTTACCGAACGGACAGAAACAAATGAAAGTGCCCTCAGACATACAGGTGAGTGCGGGCTAACTGAAGCTATCTCTTTTCACAGGTTTATATTTTTAACAATGTATCGCATCAACATCTGTGCGTAGCTCAGGGAAATTCCTCATAACCATGGTAACACAGACTAACATTCCTGTAACTTTACTACTGCAGTCAGTAAAAAAAAAAGTCTAAACAGGAGGTTTCAACCTCAAAGACCGCAGTCATAGTTACACTGGTAACCCTAACATTACAATAACAAGCTTCAAATGCAGGACTTATAGCTCAGTGGTGCAGGGAGGCAAGGACATAAACATCCATAATGGTTGTATCCTCTGGAGGTGCTATCCCTTTAATCCTCAGACAGAGCAATCGTGCACTGCTTTTACACATTCCATTTACTCTACATGTATATCATGAAATAGTATTCCGCAAACAGCTTTTGCAGAGTTAAATAAATTTAGTTTATGCAATATTGCATTACAGGATGTTCTTGGACCCAGGTGTGCAGTGGCTGCCAGTTTTATCTATGCCAAAATTTTAATAGGTTAGGATTTCAAAACCGTAAATATTTTCTTGACACAACTCGAGGGTTAAAACAATTTCTTTCAGAGAATGTTTTAAGTTGTAGTAATGCAGCGTTGACCTTTTGCTGCACATTACCTATTAGTTGGATGGAAGAAAAACCCCACAGTTTGATGTTTTGTCTCTTCCACAAAAACAGGAGTGTAACAACTGAAGGAGCGCTTGTCATCCCTCTTTTTATGGTAACTTTGTTTTAACGCTACAGTCGCTAATCTAGAAGCACATTTGCAATTAGAATCTAGTCATATTAAGCAGGTAGTTTATTTTGTATTCTATGTATTAAAATCACCCGTAGATAAATGTCAAAGTATTTGAGCACTGGTAGGGATAATTTCAGATTTTTCTATTTTGAATGGATACAGATTTAGTTTTTTGCTTTAAGTTGCTCTATAAAAACAGTGGAACCATTCACACCAGGAGAACCTCTTACAAGCCCATGACTCCTTCACTCCAGCGTCTAAACCAGGGGTCTCAAACTCCAGTCCTCGAGGGTCGCAGTCCTGCAACTTTTAGATGTGCCTCTGCTGCACCACACCTGAATAGAATAATTAGGTCATTAGCAAGACTCTGGAGAACTGATCTACACAAGGAGGAGGTAATTAAGTCATTCCATTCCAGTGTTTTGTACCTGTGGCACAACTGTAGGTCTGTGGCCCTCGAGGACCGGAGTTTGAGACCCCTGGTCTAAACCCTTAAAACTCCCATTTGTGTAGTAACACTCCACCCCATCTCTTCTCTAACTGCTACACCCTCAGCAAAATTGGCAAAGGCTTGTTTGTTTTCATGCGGAGCTTGAGCGGAAAGGCAACTTTATCATACGTTGCAAATCATCCTGAAGGCCTGTAATTAATGACTTCTCGAGAGGTTCAAACGTGTTTAGTCAAGAGTTTTCTTTAGAGGGTGAGTTGAGATCAGATCAAAATTTACGACACAAGGTTCCTCTTTCTTTTCTTTAATCTAATTTTCCACAGTATCTGTTAAATAACCCATTTGGTTAATTAACAGATTAATTAATAATATTATGGAAGATGCATATTATTATTATTATTTTTTAAGGTTCTCCCCTAGAACATGTCTTATTGATTTAAGCTGAACGTGATTCTCTTAGTTGGAGGGGATTACATTTGGAGGGCAAGCAGCATGATGATAATATTTCCAGGCCATGACATTTATCATGTATGCCATGTGGGAAAGTAAACATTTCACTGTGCATTTATGTTGAGTCTGTTACAGCTGAGCCACTTAGAAAATGATCTAGAGGTGCAGAGTAAATATGAAATTGCTTTGAAAATGCTGTGAAAATTTAGGCAACCCTTTAGAGGGGGAAAAAAACAACTTTGCTTTTAAAGCACTTTATAAGCCTTCCTTGATTTCAATTTCTGAATGAATTCAGAGTACAGGGATGCAATTTTCTGAGTTTCTAAATGGGTTTGCTGCTGATTAGACATCAAGGATTATGTTAGAGATCACAACCAACCAGACTGTCCATTTATGTCCAATATTGATGTTTGGTCCAGCTATTAGTGGAACTACAATTGCCTACATGATTTTTCATAAATACATGCAGGACCCTGCTTTGTTGGCTTAATATACCAGTGGAAACGCACCTGGGGGATCTGTCAAACAAGTGCAAAGTTCTCCAGAGGGCAAATGAGTCAGAATTCTTAGTATAGGCTATTCTGAAGCTGCTGGGTCAAGTCATCCTCTCTCTGTCAGTCACTGGCCACCACAAACATGACTTCATGTTATTTGTACATACTTATTTCTAGTTGTACTTTTTGGATGAAAGTAGACAATTCATGTCTTAATGAACCTAAAAATCATGTTTGTCTACTTGCTCCAGAAAAACTGCTAAACAGTGTAATATTTATCAGTTGTGATTCTGCGATTGATGTTTGCTAGGTTTTTGGGCTGCAGAACGACACAAAAATGATTGATTGAGACTCTGTTATGTTTCTGATGGTCGATAATTGGACACAATGACACTGAGAAAACAAAGTTTGCAATTCACCACATGAAGACACAGCAAGAGCTTTGTGATTAGTTCTTAATATCTGATTTTGTAAAGTTTTGGCCAGCCGAATCCAATATATCTTAAATAAATATATTTAATAGTATTCAAAAGGTGACTTTACCACACATATAAACAGGATTAGCTGTAATTAGTTAAAACACAAAATGACTACAGAATTGGTATTTTAAATTGTATTTTTAGCATCTGATAGTGGATACAGTTCAGTATTGTTGATATTAAATATTTGCCAAACAATTTTTTTCCTAAACAATGTTGGAACCTACCTTAACTTTTTATAGTCAAATCCAGTGTTTTCTCTGGCAGACAGAGATTGTCATGAAAAGTTAAAACTGAACAAACCAACAACTTTCCTGTACTCTGTTTGACCTGGTAAAGTTAGACTTCCTGTTTAAAGCAGCAGCCTGAATGCACAGCAATCAGAGTCATGTATAAAATACAGCTTTCTTTTATAGAGCTAACCTTTTGCCTTTCCATTTGTGTCATTCTTAAGCAGCTCATTGATGCAGAATGTAGCACAATAAGTCCTCCTCTCTCTAACCACTTCCACACTGAAGAGTGGTGTTAATTTACCATGTAAACTGCCAAGTATACCACTAAAATTTTTGTGCTTTCTCTGGGCTTTATTGAAGAAACACAACTTTTGGTTTGCATGTGGGGCTTTCAGCTTTGCTCATAGGAGCATTAACTACCAGATGCTTTAGTGGTTTATTTTAGTAATTTGTCAGTTTATAAGAATCAAATTGGCCAAATCAGGATCAGAATCACAATCAGTTCAAATCTAGTGTACTATAAAATGTTGAAAAATCATTCAGTTAAGTTGTGTACATAATTTGAATATTTATTTATCACATTTATTTAATAACTTGGAAAATGAACATGTTTATCAGTGGTTAAATAAATGGCTAAAGAGCAGTTGTGTGAAATGGCAGGGCACTGGTGGCCTGGCCATTTGGTGGATGTGTCAAAACGTTAACACCTCAAATAGTGATTTAAATAGCTAACTATATGCTATACAAGAAACAAAGATTCCCTTGCATTTGGAGTGATGACTAGTTGTTCCAGCGCTGGATTGTCATAAAGTCAATAGGCATTTAGCAGCATGTCTGTATCCTTCCATCCCAGAGAAGGTCACAGCTCTGCAGCTCCAATATGATGCAACTGCATCCACTTCTGTCTTCAACCTATTATTTCCAAAGGCAGATCCTGTTGCAAACTTGACTGCTGATGACTTGTTAAATAGGAACTTGTGTTCAGAGGCTGCTGTTTCTCTACCTTAGCCTGTTTGCACTGGTTAACATTCCTCAGCTAAATAGTGGTAATTTTACTCTCAGAAGAACACTAGAGGCTTTGCTTTGGCAGCTTTGTAAGTTTGCAACTTGAGCTCATTTCAAAGGAACACACTCAATAAAACGGATCACTTCTTTTGTCAGTGATCAAGTTACATTTGAAAGAAAGCTCATCATTTCTGTTTTCTATGTCATAAAACTACTTGGTTTCCGTTGATTCCCCCTTTTCACCCCCCGATACTCTCAGGGTCATAATGGCACCATCCTAGAATGATTCTGTTTAAAATGGCCAAATTTGAGCTAAGGGGAAAGCTTATTGTGAGCTCAGACGGCAGCGTTGGTTACAGTGGCACCCACTTGTCTGTCCTTGCTTTCCAAGCCGCAGCGGAGGACAGAGATGAGTGTGATGTCAACACACAGATGGTGGTGCAGGGCCCTCATGTAGATGTACAGATGGTGCCTTTTTCAGAATATCTTTGTCCAAACAGGTTTTTATTCCTTCTGACCTGAAGGAGAACAAAACAGAGGGCACTGAAGTGAGATGGTGAAGTGACCAGTTTGCCCACGATACAAAAATCCAAATTCTGGCTGGCTACAATACAATCATGTGACAAACTGCCTTCTGTTAATAGGCTACTATCGGTGATTGGTAGCCAAATCTCTTTGTTTCTGAAGTTTAGGCTACACTTTAATGTAACAAGTTGTAATGTCAAGACTGCATAGAAAAACTCACGTTGCTTTTCTCTGAGCAATTTGCTAGCTTAACTGTTTAGCGAACATTCCTCTCCAATATGGCTGATCGTTGTGATCATATGGGAAAACAGAAGGTCAACATTGCCAAATTAAAGAAAGCTGGACCTCATTTTTATTATTTTGCCCAAGTGTAGTTATAAAAAGTTTAGTCCATGTTATAAAAAATTGAGTGCATGAAATGAACACATTTTATCTATAAGCACACCAACAAGTAGCATTTTTTTTTTTTTTGCATTGTTTTGAGTTTATCAAAATTCAGGTAATGGTTAGGAGGACAATCTTGTAATCATTCTTATTAAATTCAAAACTACTCCGTTTTAGCACATTTTATTTTTGGTTAGAATTCGTAATATTTAATTCTTGAATTTGAAAAAAACTAAATAAATGCTAATCAGTTTGTATTTGTTACAGTACTTTGAAAGAGAAAAGTGGAGTTGTCCTCAGAGATACTTGAAATTGAGACCAGATTTGAACCATTTAAACTGCTACAACCTTCTGCTACAAGTTCTTGTTTATTTTCAGGCCAAAATAATGGTTAGCATAGTCTCTTATCTCTTTCCTTTAACTTTGCACACTCCTAAAGGTCACTGAAGTGAGTTGAGCAGATGTTCTTGGGTGTACCATAGCGCAGATTACAGACCAGAGGAGACCAAGCTTTAAATCTTTGAGAATCTCATGATCAGTCCTGGGAAATTTCATTCTATTTTCCCAAAAGATTCAGACATCCATGATCACATTCTTGATCTAAGTTGACTAGAGGGAATTCAAATGGAATACAGTGCATTTCACTCATTGGGTTATTAGCCCAATCGAACCATCATTAGCTTCCATAACATTGGCATGGCAGATGAAAAGTTTACTCTCTCATTTCACAGCTTGCCTTTCTGAGTGATGATTGCTTGCTTATCTTATGTGTGACATCAAAAATACATCCGCCGTTTCTTTTTCTCCTGTGCTGTTTCCTATTGGATGATGGATTAGCTGTTGTCACATTCGTGAGAAATTTGGCTCTTGCTTCATATGAAACGGCATAAAATGTCCCAAAGGCCAATCTGTCTTTTTTTTTTCATCTGTTCAAAGTAAGAGAGCAACGTCTTAACACACAGCACAAGAAATGTACACTTTCATGGTTTTGCCCTCATTAAGACCTGTTTATGGGCTCTTTTCCCCCCTTTTTTGTTTCCATTGTTATGTTCCAATAATGGAAATAAATTACAGTAATTCTGTTCCCTCTTTCCTCTGTCAGTGTAGTAATCAAAAGACATTGATGGATTGTGGCTAAATTAATCTTTCTCAGATTATGGCTGACCCACATATTTCCAGATTGGTTAGCAGTCAGTTTAAAAAGCAAAGTGTCAGATTGTTTAATGTCCTCTCAACTCTACAAAAAGGGGCTAATTTCTCTATCTTAAAGCAACCACCTCCGTTACGATTCCTGATATGACTTTTCAAGCAGGTCTGACTAAAAAAAATCAATCGGACAGCTGCAGCTGATCTAGAACACTGCTGCTCGTGTTCTCACTAAAACCAGAAAGATATAGAGCATGTCACCGCAGGTATAAAGTCCTTACACCGGCTCCCTGCAGCCCAGAGAATAGACTTTAAAATACTGTTGTTAGTTTATAAATCACTGAATGTCTTAGCACCACAATACATCAAAGATCTGCTGTTGTTGCTTTCCAGACTACTCAGGTCTTCTGGTTCTGGTCTGCTCTGCATCCCCAGAACCAGAACCAAATGAGGAGAAGCAGCTTTCAGCTTCTATGCTGATCCGCAAATCTGGAAAAAAACTTCCAGAAAACTGCAAAACAGCTGAAACCCTCAGTTCCTTTAAATCACATTGGCCAATATATGTGATGTATATTGATGATTTTGATGATGGCACTTGGCAAAATGTAATGCTTGTTTCCTGGTTTCCTAATTGGTGACTGTATGTTGTTTTTATGACTTTATTTATCTTTTTATTATGTTAGAAACTTCAAACTGCTTTGTTACTGAGATGCGCCTTATAAATAAACTTGATTGATTAATCTTTATTGTAAAGAAAAAGTTCAGCACTGCACAGAAATAGGTGGAGGAGGGTTAACCCCATGCTACTCATCCTCATGCCCTATTTAAACTGCAGGTTTTTATAACCATAATATCAGAATCTAACCTATTCTTGGTATAGAGCCATAATTTTCATTTAGCTTGTGCCTTTCTAGCAATGGTTTTGTTTTTTAAGGAGGACCTTTATCTGACCTTTCCCACTGCTCTTGGGTGTGAATAAGTTTTCAAATGTGCTTTTTTTAAATCAGCTCTGTAGAGGAGGAAATGCTGAAGCATTTCCTCCTCTACAGACAGATATTCTCTCTTTGCTTGTGATTGAAGGAAATGAGACAGCAGGAAAAAAAGATGACAAAAGCTGTTTTAAGGGCCTTTCATGCACTCTCTTATCTCCTGTTTTTCACCAAACTTCAAACACCTTCTGACGGAGGAGATAGGCGGGTTGCTGCCCTTGCTGTGCAAAGCGTTTATCAGCTGTTGACTTCTCCTGTTTTAATTTCACTGAGACACGAAAGGAGACAAACCAAGATCACAATAGTCAGGCTAACCCTCAATAACTTTTTGCTAAATTAAAGCTTGTCTGAAAAGTGGCTGAACATGAGGCGTGTTTTCTGATGATGAGGCTGAATGAGTAATCCAAGTTTTAACTTTTGTGTCTCAGTTCTCGTCTTCAGTCTCACACACCCACACTGCTGCTGATGGTCATATTTCTCCACCTACTCTGGTCAGAGGTGCATCAGTCTTCTTGGGGAAAAGAAATGACTGTGTAGATGGTAAACCTAGGATGTTTGGTTAGACATGAGAAATTTTGTTCAACTTTATCCACTGGGTTCTGCTTCACTGATTAGCTCTTGCTAAGACATCATGCTGATTAAGGGATTAATTCAGTAATTTGACTTGGGTCTTTAAGTATTTTTCTTGTGGGATAGAGCTGATTTAAAAAAAGCACAATTTGTTTGACCGTTCAACTTCAGGGTGGTAAATCTGTAGCCTCAGTGCCGCTCTGCTTAATTAGGATCATATCTCATATGGACTGGGTGCGTTTCTAGGTTTCTTTGATGTCCCACTACACAGGATTAAAGATGACATTTGTGACTTTTACAGACATAGAAATAAGCTTTTGAAAGAGTTGGGACATATTCCTGAAAATATTTGCTTTGTGGGTAAGAATGTACAGCTGTGAGTCCAACGGCAAAGACGCACTGAAATATGCCTGTCTTGGGTTTTGCCAACTAGTTTAAATGTTTCAATAATGTACTACTTGTGACTCACTGATGTGCAGTCGAAAACACAACTTCAACCCCATATTACCGATCGTTTTGACTTTTTATAACATACAAGGTAATCTGCTGAAATTAACCATGTCAGCTCCTAGCTGCATGCACATAATCAAAGGGGCGTGGCTTCTCACTTGTAGCTTTGCCATCAATGCTGTTAAAGTTGTTGTGTTTTCTAAGTGCTTACAAATTGTTTCTATCAGTCACTTTGCTTTCTTTTCCATCTGTACCCAAAATATTGCCACACAAGATTTAAAAGTGGGGAGGCTTCCTCACTGTGTAACTAGATGTTAGCATTTCCTGATGAGAAGTTTGTGAGCTGTCAGCACAGCTCCAGAACTATTCCCTTTACTTCAAAATAAGAGCTTCAAGCATAGAACAACCTTAAAGCGCTTAATATCTACAGTACATCTCACTTCACCAGATGGAGTCACACATGGCAACTGCATAGAGTTTTGGGAGACACAAAATGGACAGCTCTGGATACACTCATAGTGCTTCTCATGGCTTAGCATATTTAGATCTTAAGAGAAAAAGGAAAACAGCACTTCTGAGTTCTCTTCAAACCTTTAGATCAGGCAGTGATTTAGGGAGACATTGATTTGCTTGTGCTCGGGGTTCTGTTGGCAGAGCACTTGTTTTCAATTCCAATCGATCTTGTTCATGTAATTCTGCGAACTCGGAGGCCCTTGGTGTTGGAAAACTAGCATTCAGTTCATTTTAACAGACGGACCATCATGGCTCAATTTGTAGTTAAGAGCTTTGTGGTCTTTCTGGGGGGAGTCAGATTCATTATAGGCCTTGGGTCAGGCCCACCTTCCTCTGAGCAGTTTTAGTAATAACAGGAAGCACGGCCACTGCTGCGCATGGTAATTAGCAGCTGTTTAGAATGTGAGACAGCCTGATTATAGCAGAAGGGGTGTACACACACATGCACCATTGCACTGAAAAATTACATGTCACAAAACTACATGTACCCTATTGTAGAATAAAATCACAAGCACAGAGGGAATAGAAGTTCAAATGACTCGGGGAAACATTTTTACACATCCAGTCATTATTGCATTTATCACGCGCCATTTATGTTTAAATTGATAAATGTTTTGTTGCCCTGGCAGCTGCAAAGCAGGCTCCGCCATGTCTGTGAAAAGTGAGGTAAAGTTTTGATAATAGTCGGCGTTGCTGTAATTGTTGTTATGGGTGATTATGGAGTGTTTGAGGTGAATCAGCAGCAGATCGGTGGGGGAACAGTAAGAACTAAGGTAATTCACAAACACACCCTGGTACTTCCTACCATATTCACTAACAGCATCTGATTTGAGCTCACCAGCATATTGATGTTGTTCCTACACAGTGACTGTGTTATTATATACAGCTGGGATCTACTCTATACTGAGAAGAGCCACAAGCAGTCAAATAAAGGGTTTAATGAAGCTGCACGTTTTTTTTTTATATCATATATTTTATGAGTCGCCTTGTAACGACAACTCTGAGAACAGAACGCCTGCGATATAATGGTTGCTTTTACAGCAGAACCAAATTAGTCATGTTGTATTCTGGGTTGCTAGTGTCTCTTTTACCATGTAGGTCTGCAAAACTTAGTGTTAACATATCAATATGGAGTTTAATAAATCCAACAGTTATCTTTTGTGGGGCTATTTATGGTTGTGATATAAAATGAATAAATGGAGCAGACATAGTAGCTTTTGGACCAGACAGCCACTGTCTATTCACTGTATTCACTGGATGATTGTTCCTCTGAACCTTTTCAGTTTCATTTTTCTTTTTTCTGTACTTGAGCAAATCGATGGAAGCTCGTTGCATTCTCATTCTCAGTTGACATAGAAAACAGGCCCTCTGAAACAAGGTCTTAATTTAATGCCGGGCTTTTTGGCAGAGACTTGATGCTTTTCAAACCAGCTTATGTTTTCCATCAAACTGACAGGCATGTTCCTGTCGAGACGGCTTGTTGCACAACGTCTCCCACCCGCTTTATCATTGTTGATGATTCTATTTTTTCTGCAGGAGCGTTGGGAGCCAGTGGGATGTTAGCTGTGGCTGAGACAGCAGGAGCGACTGAAGGAGCATGGTGAAACACCAACCCCTCCAAGTCTATGAGCGCCAGCTGTGTTTGTCATGTATCACTGGGATCTATGGGTGCAGATGGAAGCGCTATCAGAGGTCACATGATAACACCACCAAGGTGAGAGGGAGCTTGAGCCCCCCCCCCCTGCCCACCCTTTCTTTCTTTTTCCCGAAGTACATAACATTTCACTTGGGAGGACAAGCTTCTCCTCAAAAGAACGTTTAATTTTTCCTGGATGGTTTGTAGATTTCTCACCTTTACTATAGAATCAAAACTACTGCTTGGTGATAAGACAAAGTTGTTGGCCTATTTTTAAACAACCCTTACACTCTTTTATGTTATTTAAGGGAAGCTAAGCGGTTCAGCTGTTGTCGGCTCTAACGTAACACTAAACATTGCATGAAAAATTATACCCGATTGACATGATTTACTGCTCTCATAATAAGGCATATTAGATCGAAGATATTAAATACTCCCCCAATATCACCTGGTTTAAAAATATTTTCACTTTGACAAAATATGCAGTACAATTTTACAGTTTCTTTGAAAAGTACTAACAGATTTGAATTTCAGCCTGAACAAGGTTGGACATCATTCTGGAGGAAATTATAATCTGAAAAATGTGGCAGGAATTCTGTATATTCAGCCACTTGAAGTCAACCCTTTTGCTTCAGGGTTTGCAGAACAGAATTTCTTTTTTTCACTTTTCTTTGCAAAATCCCTCAAAGTCACTAAGTTTTGATGGAGAGTGAATCGTGGCAGACATTTTTACATTTTGTCACAGGTTCTGAGTTGGATTTACGCCTCTTCCAAACCATTTAATAGGCTTTGATTATTAATTGGTTTGGAATTAATAATCAAAGCTGTTGAGTGTTTTCTCTGCTTGAAGGTTAAATTTCTGCCCCAATCTTTATTTTTTGCATCCTAGAACAGATTTTCTTCCAGGACAACTCTAAATTTAGTTCTATCCATCTTTCAATCAGCTTTGACCAGCTTCCTTGTCCCTGCTGAATGCAAGCATCGCCGCAGCACGATGCTTTCAACACCATGTTTCACAGAATTTTGAATCTCTAGTGACCAGATCACCTTCTTCCACTTTGACTTTGTCCTCTACATGGTTGCTGTAACTGCACAGTGGACTTCTTATTGTTTTTGTTTGTTTTGTTGTGTTTTTTAACAAAGGATTTCTTTCCTCCCATTATCCATGAAGGCGGGAGTGCAAAACTAATAATTATTATGTCAGCAGATAGTCTCACCCATATTGTTATGCATCACATAAAGAAGAAAATCATGACTCCAGGCCAAAAGTGTTGTGTTTAGCTACCTTTATTTAGCATCATTCAAAATCTATTGTAACATAAATATTGATAGGAACAGTGAGTGTTTAGGGAGATACTGTAGATTTTCCAAAAGTAGCTATAAACTGGCCTCTTCTAGTTGACTGTGAAGTCATCAACATATTTACACCGCAAACCTTTTCATTCGCTGATATTGTAACATGACTGACCTGTGTCACATGCATCACGCATTTGGTTCCTATCAGATATGTATTATATTTTTCTTATGGCGTAGTTGTGCACTTCCTGTGAGAGGCCCATTGGCTGAATGATCAGTTCCGTTATTGCTGTAATGACAAATGTCAGGAGAACAGTAGGAAAGAGGTGAAGCTGTGTCTATTTTCCAATGATTATCTCTGAAGATAATTAGCTGTGTACACCCTCAGCTGTGTGCATGGACTCACATCAGGTTAGGGATGAATGAGACCTGATTATGTTGTCAGGAGGCTTCGTCCACAGTAGTTACACAGCTGGCCTGCAAGAGAGCTATGGACTGATACAACTGTTTGCATCTAATTACTGCTATTGAATACCTTGTTTTATTTTGTTCTGTGTATATTTTACGAAATTGCTTAGGGAAATAAATCTCTAAAAGCTACAAAGATTTGAAGTCATAGTAGTGTTCATAGAAGACGAAAATGGAAGATTTTATTGTTAAATAATAGATTGCACACTTGGGATGGTGTGGATGTTGTGCCCATTTTTTATTTCACGTTAAAATTTTCATAAAGCAATGTTTCTCCTCTACAAATGATATTGATGAAGGATAACTTTCTTTAAAGGTAAGAGCTGGAATGGCTGATTAAAGGGCAACAGCACTTTCTAAAAGGATTTGCCTGAGAAATGTGACTGACTCTTTGGTCAGCAGTGTTTCTCCAACAGTTTGTGTCCACTGTCTCTTTGTTTGCCATTTGCTGTGTAGATGGCAGCCAGTGGACTCTAGCTCTTCCATTGCTATTTGGGGTTTTAATTTGGACTTCTGTCTAATCTTTAGGAGCAGCAATGTGCACAGAATTTACGGCTGCATGATATTAGAAGATCTTTGCTGGAGATTAATATGGGTAAATCTTGCAATGATGAAAAAATTTGCTAATTTTCTTTTGGCTCTTCCATCACTGTCTGACCGTTAGCATTTTGGCCAATGTTCATGTCAGCTGTGAGCATCTGCTGCCGCGGGGCTCTGTCCAACTGGCTAAATATTACATGGAGATGAAAGGAAACAATTATTACTTTCCTGACATTCCTTTGGAGTAGGAGTATTGGGCACAATTTGTGATGTACTCTGCTGGCCTATACTCCTCTCTGTTATTTAGGGAATGAAAACTAACTAGAGAATTGACTTTCTGCAGGTTATTTCCAGGTAACCTTCTCAGCTGACAGTCCAGCAGCCTAAACAAACCACATTCCACTCATCCTCACGTCATTTGTTTTCTTCCATCTTTAAATGTTATCCTTGTTTTCATTTAAAATAAAGAAAAAAAGACAACTCTTTGGACCATGAGGCAAAACAAGCATGCATTTCTTGTAGCAAGAGGAGTTGCTGTGACTGTAGTTTGCTGTTTGAATTTGTTTCTGTAAGTGGAGTTGGTTCAGGACTTTATGGTATTTGCAGCCTGCCAGTTTACCTTCTGCACAGACATCTCACCTGTCTTTATCTATAGACATTATAAACAAAAGGTAATGAATAATGACATTGATGGCTGATCCTTCTCAAGAATTTAAATAATTAAATCATTAAAGCTGAGATAAAAATGACATATTGCTGTTACATATTTAATTTATTCATTAGATTACATTTGAAGGTTTGGATCCTTTGTGGTTGTGTTTTCTGATATTTGATGCTTGACAGGATCCAACATCCATTTGTCCTGCCTTCTTCCTCTGCTATTTAGGAAAGGACACACAGGTTATGTTGGTGCAATAAACTCAATGTATACAGAGGTGTGTGCTCTCCAATGCACTCGGGTACCGGCGTAGATTATTTATTTATACCCACATGCCATCCTGTAGAACAACAAAAACCTTGGACATAAATAATCATCATGTCAATTGGTGATTAAGCTCAATCCATGAAGTCGTTGACCTAGAATACATCTAATTTGAGCAGAAAGGACACAGGCAGGTTTGAATCCTTAGTTTTACCTGACTTTTTGAAACAACTATAACTCAGAACAAATGTAAAAAATAAAAATAAAATTCGGCTTCCGTTATGGTTGAAATCTGACACCATGTAGATCTGTTTCCTATCCCAAGTGGTTATCTTTCAGGCCAACTGAAAAATGCTGTGTGAGCATTTTTGTGCTCATCCTCTGCTTTGACAGCGTGTGTCTTCTGGAGTGCAGGGAGCAAACAGTCAGCTAGTGCAAACAAAGTGCAGGCTGTTTCTTCCCACTAGACTCAATACGACGATTTTTCTTTGTCTTGTTTACATGCCCTCCAGTGAACTAACGGTGTTTCATGTAAAAATCATTAAAAGTGCACAAAAGGGACTTTAGTCTTGTTTCGATGCTTTCAGTAATCTTTAAAAAATTATAAATTAACTGTTACCTGCTGATTCCAATATAGCTTTAATTAAAAACTGTTAATTGTGAAAATAATTTATCTGTATGAACTGACTGACTTGCTACTGAGAATGGATCTTGGCTCAAGCTGAAGTGACGTCATTCAGGACAGATTGGTTAAACAACCTGGTAAGCAAACTGTGCCCAATCAAGGGGAGGTATCATGTACATGTAACTCTACCTGATTCAATCCCAGAGGCGTGAGAACCAAGAACCTCATGTTGAAACTACTGCTGGACTCATTCATAATCTATAAGTGGATTATACAATGTCTTTTTTTCTCTCTCTCTCTCTGTCCACTGTAGTGATACATTCAGACCGAGCAGGTGTCGGTGGTGCTGCTTCTTTCTGTGTCCAAGGTGCTTTGTAGGAAGAATGCTCACGTCATGCAGTGCAAGCCGATCTGGCCTCTCAGTAATAATTGAGAGAATTTCCATTTAGGCACACAAAGGCTTCAAAAATAGGAGCAAAGTTTCCCAGCCTTCAGTGGACATTGAGCTGGTCTTCATTCACTCTGTTTATTGATATCCAATCATCTTTTAATCATTTTGTTGCTGTTCTGAAAGTCACACTATGCAACTTTTGCGTCGTTTGTAGCGTCGTTGTAAAGTGGCTTTACAGCGATGTTAGGTTATTTAACGAGAAATTTCAATAAAATACTTTTTTGTCACTTGGACATGAAGCTACTCTGCAAGAGATTTCGATTCAGTAACTTCAACTGAAACAGATGAGAAGACCTACACTTTTTGTGGAGAAAATTATCGTAATAAAGATTTGGCTTTGTTGTAGTAACCATAAACTGTAATTGCACTACTCAATGTACTGTAACTGGTGCAGGACTCTGATAGTCTGCAGTAATAGATTTCTAACCAAAACGAAATTTTTTTTCAAATGCATGCTATTTTTTGTGACTTTTGTTTGTTGTTATAAAAACCACAAGGAATTGTGATAAAATTGCATATAACTTTGAAAAGAAATGGCATTGTTCAAAGTCTTCACAATAAATTAAGTGTTTAGTAGCATCAATTTGCTTTCGTTTAAAGCTAAAAATCATTATTTTACTGGTAAAATAAGTTTATATTCTTATAATATCATATTTGTCATTTTGATTGAGTAACACAACTATAACCCAGTGAAATTAGCTAGTGAGTTAGGTGGGGTATCTGCTTAGCTGACATATTATCTTCAAAGGATTGAGGAGTTTTGCTCTTTTAGTTCCCACAAAATGGCTATTTCTGGAATGATTAGAAATGTTGAAATTTAGCTTTTCTCTTAGCAAGGAAAAGGTATTGTAGCCCTTCTCAGCCAGCTGATGTACAGTAGGCAGCAGCAGATGAGAGGAAGCCTCTACAGCTCTCTATCTGGCATCTTAATAAAATAAATTGACATAAGATGATGTGACAAAATGTTTTAGCAGGTGTTGAAACTGTAGCTTATTTTAATACCAAAAATATCCACTTTAATCACCTTTACCACTTCAGGTAGTAACCCATTTTAACTATTATACCGTTCAGGCTTGTATTGCTTGGAGCGGATCATGTCGGCCCAGGTAGCTGTAACTTTATCTGAACATCATTGAGGCCCTGAATATTCTCAGTATTACATGTGTTGAGCAGTAATTAAACGACGGCTTCACCCTCTGAGCATAAGGAATGTCCTGTGATTGCAGGACCTACATATTGAGTTAAGCTTAAAAAAATTTTATTGCATGAATATTCACCAACAACTGTAAACATGGAAGAAGTTCACTTTACTGCCATAGTTTCCAGATTTATTATTACTAATAAGAGCTAGAAAACTGAGTTGGTCAGCCTTTTTAGCTGCTGACCATGGCATGTTGTCTGGAATGCGGCCTAGATTCCTTCTACTCCATACCGTGCACAAATCAGTTACCTTTTCTTATATGTGGTGTCATGGGAAATATATTTAATATATATATTTTTAAATGAAGTTGGGTATTGAGTTGTTGGATTCTTTTTTTTTTTTACTTTTTAAGATGTCAAGGGAAGCGGATTACATTGTGTTCATAGTTGTGCAGCTGAACTCCAGCCATGCAGGACAGCTTTCAAGATACCAGGGATTAATCTGGATATGCTCAGGAATGTGACAAGTGACACGTTCTGCTTCACATAAACTATCTGCCTGTATTGTATAAATTGAGATTCAAGGGCATCCCAGGGTGTTGGTATGTTAGGGAATGCAAACAGCATGGAAGCAAACAGCTGCCATGCTATGTGCTTCCTGTGCAGCAGCAGAAAGGGAACTGAAATGAGATGATCAGAGAGGATGGCTACAGTTAGCATCTTTTTACAATGAATGGGGAAATGTTCATCTGTAATATAAACCTGCTGGTGAACATAAAGTCCTGTTGTTGGTGTAAAAATAATGTACTAGCCTAGAATCAGAAGCATTGATGTAGAGATGAGCACACAGAAACAGTATTACTGCTAAATGTAGGAACAATAAATTAAAGCAAATAATACAATATGTGCTAACACATGTTGAATTGTCCTCTTTTTCTTTTATCATTCTTTGTTGAAGTGTGGAGGTCTTTGCTAAAACAAAATTAGCAGAGCTCTTTTTCTTCATATGTAACCTCACACACAGATCTGTTCCAGCTAAAATCTCTTCCTAAAATAAAAGATTTGTTCTTTGAGTTTCCATGTTGACTGATACCTAAACCATAAGAGCATTGCTGCAGACGCATAGCCCCAATCCAATAAGCTTCTTTATTAAATGCAGTATTGCAATCTGCTCTACTAGACTGAGTCACAAAAAGACAAATAGAGATATTCAGACAGGAAGTCAAGGAATAAAAGTAATCTCACATAGCAGTTTATTATATGATCATGTTGGTGGTCCTGTGTTGTGGCTCCCGGACGCCTTAAAACATCACTTTGTTAGACGAGATTAAAAATGTAAGGCCAATGTTGTCTCACCACCAAGACAACTTCTGTTTTAATAAAAGAAGTTTATGACAGTGGTAAATTTCCCCAGTTGAAGCAAGCGTTTGGTTTTGAGAGTTTATTACTTCAACATACTTTAGTGTTAATTTCTTTTTAGAAAGTCTTTTTATACTTTGCCTGTGTGAAGCACTGGTGTGGTCCAGTTTTTAGGATCATTACCTCAAACCTTATAGTAAGAGAGCACTTCTGTCCCTAGAGTTAGAGCTGCTCGATGTATCGCAAATCTACCATCATTGCAATATCAATGTATTAAATTGTCGAGGGCTGTTTTGGAGTGAAATAATTGTGGGCTAATAAATATGCTGTGTATGTTTTTTTATTTGTCTTTAACGTCGGTGCTAATAAGACCCACAGAAATTGAACCTATTTCTTTTGCATCCTAGTATTTGTGATTTAAAACCTTATTTTTTGATGACCTGAATACAGTTTTATCCCATAATTTTGTTTAAAAATCAGAAGCACGGTATATATTTCTGCCTGCATAAACTCTTCTTTACTGTTCAAATGCTTGTTGCGTTCTAATAGACCTGTGTTGTCGCTCTGTCAGGGCCATGCACAAAGTCTTGTGCTGGAATAAAAGCCAGTCATGCAGAAAGTTGATGTGAAATCAACAGGGCAGATCAAATCATGTCAGCCTGATTGAGCTTCACTGTAGAGTGCGGGACAAAAGAGGAACAGAGAACATGAGAGCACATTACACACAGCAAAGTGTTTGTGGTCATGCAGAAATTAAATAAGAATTAAATAAGAATAATAACATCAGATTAATCTCACAGTTTTAACTCTTTGAGACCAGAAATTTATTTTTTTATAAATATATTTGGATTTTTTTCTTTTCATTTAACTTTTTATGTTGGGTCTTGATAAAATTATAAATGATCAGAACTTTTTGTGTAAATATGACCAGACATGGTCAGTGAGCTGCATGAAGGTGAGGGAGGTTACAAAACTCAGTAGCAAATTAACATTTTGGAATCACTTGTTCTTTATGATCATTTTAAAGCTTTGCACATATATTTTGTGGTGGAGGCATCAATCATTTTGGAGGGTGCTTGGTTACTGTAAAAATACCAGATTCCTTCTGTGAAGGCCATTTTAGATCAGTTATTCAAATTCAAAAAATAATTTATTGATCCCATAGGGAAATTAACATTTTATGTTACAAAATGCATTAAACAGATATTCTCCAAATCCCAAAAATATAGCAAGCGGTCTAGAAAATATCGGTATAGTTTTGACTGGAGCGTCACAGTTCCCCAGTTGTCCTCTGTCTTTATCCAGAGGGCTGCTGCGGTGGGGCAGGGGGGACCAGAGAACATCGTCCTCTACGGGCCAAGGTCAGCTGTCCCAGGTGTTTCCAGTAGTGATTAAGGATCATGGGAACTGGTGTCAGTGCATTCTCATCAGGGAGGTTGTCGCTCAGTTTTGTACCAACAGAGACCTTGGCAGCTTCCTATAACAAAAACGGTTTTTTTTTATCATAAGACAGTCTTTCTTTGGAATGTAATGTAGGTATGGTATTTGTTAAGCTTCTTTTTGAAAATAATTGAAAAAATGTTCTTCCTAGAATGGACTTTTCTACAAAATTATTTTGGTAAACAGGACCGTGCGGCTTTATGATTACTAAAGGTATGAGAATAGCCTACAGGGTTAAAATTACCTTCTTTATGTGACAATTTGTGGCACATCTTCAAAAAAACTACTTCCTTTTTTTCCTATGAAACAGTCGCAGCATTTAACCACAGGCGTTCTCTCATTACCTTACCTGAAAGTGGAAGTGAGAGGAAAATATTTTTTATTTATTTTTTACAATGAGATAAAAACATGATTAAACACTGATTAAGATTGTTCCAGAAAACCTTCAGATTTTTTATGATGTAGAATCTTCAATCACAGTACTAGAAAAATGTGTACATTTTTTGTTGTAACAGTAACTCACTCCACTCAGACACAAAAACATGCACAGTTCTGGTATTGGGAGCAAAAAAAGCCGGCTAGTCGGACTCTGTCACCTGGGAGTTTCCTCAGCTGTCTGAGGTGATAATGATCTGATCCTTGACCCTCAGCAGAGATGTGTTCATGCAGTGACTTTATCTCAACATTGCAGACAGGGTTGTCCCCCTAAATATGCAATCTGATAGGATTATAAATTAATTTGGCAGATTTCCGAATTCACTCTGAGTGCTCAGAGTGAAATGACAGTCTTTTTTTCTGCTGGTAGAAAAGGTCGAAAGGTTACTGCATTATACACATTAGGTATTGTAAATAAATATGTCTGCCCTGCATGCAGGTATCTATTCTATCTTAACCCTCACCTGAGTTTTTTTTTTCTTTTTACGTCCGAAAATGTGGTCCATTTAAAGTTTTTCATGGTACAAAGTGCAAGAGTGACGAGGACAGCAATTAGTCAGGGCAGCATGTGAAGTTATTAAAAGTTATTTCATTATAATGAGCAGAGCGTAGAAGGGAATACTCTCAGCAGAGGTCGGTTATCAGACTGACTTCAGGTTCTAATCAGAAGAAAGTTAATAATTTAAAGCCTTGCAATACCTCTGCTAAGTTTAGTTTTCTCTGTGCACATCTCATTACATCGTAATTACTATGACGGGATATATTTTACTTTTTTTCCATTAACTGCACCATTCAGACATTTTTGTGGTTGATCTATAATCATAGAGTTTGGTGAAACTCTGACATTCAAATTTACTTTCAAATCTATTAATGACTAACTTTTTTTTTTTTTTTTTTTACTTTCTGCTGAAATTAAAAATGTACCTGATTCAACAGAGTTTTTATAAGGTGATAAATGAAACCATTTTTCAACACAGCTGGTGTTTCAGAGTTGTCACTTTCTGTATCGCAATAAAGCTCTCCACATTAGATGGATACATGTCGCTATACAGATAAAACCCAGCCTAGGAGAATTACAGTGTCTTATTTACTTCTTAACCTGAAAACTTTGCTTTTTTTCATACCTGAAAATGTAATGTGCTTCATATGAAAGAATATTCAGTATGTGTCCATTGAATATATTGAAAAGTAAGTGGAAGCTGTATCCAACTTTCCGTTTGAGAGAAAGAAAACACTCATAATATATCACTTTATCATAACACAGGAATCTTTAGGAGGATTACTGCCATGAATAATATCTACTTACATTGTGACTAGAATGAGAATCTAAAATACCAGATTCCACATCGAGTGTGAAATTGGCAGATTCCAGTGACCGTCCGAATTCTTGGGGTACCTTCAGTAGCATTTGTAAGATAAATTACCATCCACTACATAAAGGACTGATTATGTGTGGGTTTTTTTCTGTTTGTCAAAATATAGTGGGAGCTGCTGTGGTCTATCATCCTCCTTTTCACCTTCTCTCTGCTGCTCATCTGGTCCTACTTCTGGTGGGAGGCAGACAACGACTACAATGAATTCAACTGGTGAGTATTGCGTCGACACGGCGACTGCCGCTCCATGTTTACTAGGCTCAACTTGAAGATACCAGGCTACCAGCATATTGCCCTGACTGCGCACATTCTGGTCATACTTGTTGAGTTGTTGATTTCCTAAATCAGGAGTTTAATCTCTCCTCATCCTTAATCTGAGCAGAGACCACCCAGGCCTCCATAGATTACAACATTACATAAGAGAGATGGCTCATCCAACATTTCCTGTACTCAGCCCCACTTTCTTTTGAACAAACACAAGTTTATAGGATAATATGCGTGCTAGTTTGTGCTTGTAACACAACATAAGCCTTTGTATATAAAAAAGCAGCTTTATACTGTTTTTAGATGTATTTTGATGGTAAAATCATGTATTAATAAATCTTCATGTTCACAAAGTTACTGGAAGATTAAAAACCAAAAAATGGGACAAATTCATTCAACTCCAGACTGTTAAAATTATATTCTGATTTGTCACATGTGGGCTGTATATATTTTGTCTTATAACTGCACATAGTTTATATTATTAGATATTTTATATGATGGTGGAAAATGGTTTCTGCTCCTACATCTTTTCCCATCCCCCATGCTTCCACTCTCAGGGACATCTGCAAAGTAACTTCTAATAATGTCCTTTCCCTGTATTGCATTTTTGAGTATGTATGCCACCTCATTGTTGTAGTTGAGTAATTATCTCACTATTTACCCGGTCTTTTTTCTTTTTCTTATTTATTTTTTCCTGTTTCTTGTTTCTGAGTTTCCCAAATTAATGCCAAGTATACTTTCAACAGCAGTAACTAGTTTGTTTACAGATACTAATCTTGCTCGTTTTTGTTTTTTTAGTAATGTTACTTTCTTTTTTCTCTGCAGATAAGTAGAGCAATAACATCTCTGCTTCCTTATTATATATTCTGATATGATGTAGCTTCAGGGAGACTCAGAGCCCATCTGCAGAACAAATGCATTCACAAGAGGCCTTGTTCCTCCTAAATCACTGATAAGGCTTTGCATGTGATTAATACTTCTAGCTGATGTGGCAGAACTCCCGCCTGTGCCTTTTTTTCTGCAGCTGTGTGTGTATTTATATACAGTGTCACAAAATGTGTGCGCAAAATGTGTTTATCCTATATGTATTAACATATGTATTAACATATGTGTGTGTGAATAATTGGGGATGGATAAAAAATTGTTCATAGACTAGTGCTGCTTTTTTGTTCCCTAATTAAAGCTTTAAAAGTGACAAAAAAATAGTTGTCAATTTTCCATGAAATTAATAATAACTGTGATTAAGCCATGGCCTCCTGAGTGTTATAATTTGCTTGTCAAAGTCTTAAAGGAACCAGTACCCCTCTAAAATGAGTCACTGTGAGTTTTTTGGTCTTTTTAGCACTATTTAAAATACATATAACTCTGTGATGGTATCCACTCACAGTCTCTAAAATCTTGTTGAAATCTTATTATTATTGAAAGTAATTGGCTCTACTTTCTTTGAATCCAGGCTTATTTAAATGTGGCAGCCGTGCCTGAAGTAGAAAAGTAATCATGAACCTTTTAGGACTGACGATTTAATTAAAAAGAGAGGAATTACCTCTCGTTTCTTGAACTGTAGTTTAAATACCAGCATCTCTGGTTGTACAGTCTGAAGGTGCATTAGTGGACATGTCATGGGTAATATTTATATCTGTAAACATGTCAATAAGGCTAAATCACATCTGATATGTTTGAAAAATTGTGTAATGAGAGCTTTGAACAATATAGACTTCTAGTGTTGCTCTGGGTCTAAAGGGATGTAGAAAAGGGAAATAGTCAGATTTTAGAAGTTCAGTTAGCTCAGTGTCTTAGGGCAGCACAATATACTGTAGGTTTGTCATTGTCACAATTTTACTGGAAGCAATATCAATATATAATAGCATTGCTTGCATTTTCATAGATAAGTGATTATTATAAAAGTATCATCCGTTCATGCCAGTAATATAGAAGGTGATGCTTATTTGAAACAAAAGCAGCCATGCTTTAAGCTGTTTGTTTTAAGTCATTACGAAACTCCAACTAAGTTGTTTTCTTAACAAAACAGCAGATGTAGCCAAATAATTTCATAAAGCCATGTTGCAGAGATGGAAATGATGAAGTCCCCATTCTTTCCAGAATGTATATAGTCTAGATTCTACCTGGGGTTTATTTTTGCAATAAACTTCAAGCAGAAAAATTTTACCACTATTTATGTTTACAGCAGGTGATGTCATCATCGCAACTAACACTAACAATATAGTATATAGCATGTTTTCCTGACATTGTGCAGGTCTAATCTGTTTGTCCATCCAGCCATAAGGATAAATGAATTGATGAATGGACATCAATCATTGGATTACATTGAATACAACCAAACCATGTATTTTTCATGGCTTTTATTGTTTTTTTTTGTGGTTTATGAATGATTATTAGAAGAAATATTATGAAATTTCTTCTTTCTGTAGGTTCCTGTACAATAACTCTGGGGAGTGGGCTGATGGAACCGTTCCCATCCTAGCAACAACTGCTGCTGGATTCACCTACATTGCATTTTTAATGGTCAGTATGTTCTCACAAAGAATGCTTTGAACTCATCAGAAGGCCTAGCTAGGCACATTCAAATTACTGCATAATACTGATTTCTAAACTGTACTTTGTGTGATTGTGTCTTGTTTTTGCACTTTTCAGGTTTTAGCACTTTGCCATGTTGCACTTGGGCAACAGTTGAATTTGCACTGGCTTCATAAGGTAACATGCCAACAAAGTGAGACTTTGCAAGTGTGTGTTTGTGTAACTACAAAAAGCCTTGAGGTGTAAGGGGGTGGATAAATTTTGCATATGTTTATCGGAGTTGTAACTAGCTTAGGTTTGTGTTTTTTATCTTGTTTTTGCAAATGTTTTTATTTATTGCTGGTCAGTTCAATTCATTCTGAACTGAAAACCTGCAGGCGGTTAACTAAATAAAGTTACCAGACACTGTGCAACAATAAAATGTATCCCACTATATTGGGTTATTCTGTAATTTTACTAATAATTATGTTTTTTTTTCTTTGTTTATTTCTCCTCTCTCTGCACAGATAGGAGTAACTGCTTCTTTACTCACCACTATTGTGGGGATAATATCAGTCAATCAAACATGGACACAAGAGTGGGATATCATCCCCATCTCCTTGCAGGTTAGACACAAAATTTCCAAAGCCTTTGTTGATGATTAACGTAGAGAGGCTGATAAGTTTTAGTAGAGGCAAGTTTATGATGCAAAGTCTAGGGAAGATAATTCTTTTATGTATGCAGCATTGCAATTAGCAGTGTAATATAATACGTAATATTAAATGCATGTCAAAGTGATCCACATGTTTCTCTTTTTAATATTTATCAGATTAATAAAAATCTGACAGGTTCAGTGTTGAAACCACAAGTTTATGTACACCCAAATAAAAAGAAAATTTTTTCTTTCTTCCTCTGAAATTAAATCAGAACAAATGTCTCTTGTTTTAGGTGGATTATAATTGGCAAAATTATTTATATGTGCTATATGCCACAGTAATGAAAGAAATATGGCAGACGTATTGATATTTTCAAAGTCAGAATAATTACGCTAAGCGATGAGGATGGTAATTTCATGACTTTGGAAACTTCTGATTAACGGACACATTTGGGTTAATTGGAGACACACCATGCCAGGACACACTGCTTCTTTAACACAATGGGAAAGTCAAGAGGAGCTTCACAGTTCCAAATCTGGCGTATTCTTTGGAACAATTTCCAAACGCTGCAATTTTATCCAAGTATAAATAAATAAATGATGAAATATCCAATCATGGGACTGCTCAGATTAGTTCTGTGTCCCAGAGATGAATGTATTTTGGTCCAAGTGCAAATCAAGACAACACAGTCACTGTTAAAGATCAGTTGTTGACTGATCTGGGAAAGTGTCTGGGAGTGGGAGAGTCTCCAAACCTGACTGAGTTGCAGTGGTTCTGTCTGGAGGAATGGACCAGAACTCCAGAAAACTATTGTGAGAAGTTTGTGGAAGGAAACTCAAAAATTTTGATCCAGGCAAGGCAATGCTATCTAATACTGAGGAAATGTATGCAAACCTTTGGTTTTCAAGACATTTCTAAACACATATTTGCCATATTCTCCCTGTCATTGTTGTGGTATTTAGCAAACAAGAATAACTTTTGTGGGCGTGCTGTGGTGACGTAGGGGATAGCGCCACCCATGTTTGGAGTCCTTGAGTCCTTGACGCGGCCATCGCGGGTTCGATTCTCAGACCCGGCGATATTTGCCGCATGTCTTCCCCTCTCTCCTTCCCCTTTGCTGTCAGCCTACTTTCATATAAGGGATACTAGAGCCAACAAAAGACCCCCTGGAGGGGAGAAAAAAAAACTTTTATAATTCTAACTGACTTAAAACAAGAGAAATTAGGTCTGATTTAAACTTTATACAGTATAAAAAAAGGTGCTTAAGTATTTTTACTTAATGTATGTAAACTTTTGCTTTCAACTGTATTAGTATATCCATGTCAGATTGTGTACTACAAGTAACATTTGAAGTGGCTGCCAAAACTCCTTAGTAAGTGTGGTCTTTTAAAATTGAGTGTCTTTCCAAATAATAGGTTTTAGCGTTGCCAGACTGTGTCACTGGTGTCTTGGCTCGAGATAATGACTGTTATTTTGTGCCTGTGTATCTCCTTCGACTTGGTTTCTTGTCCTTTTCTCTCTTACTTGTTTTGCCTCCATTTGTTTGTATCCTGTTTTCCATTCAGGCTACAGGTCCATTCCTGCATATAGGGGCTCTTGCTGCAGCCACAGCCTTGTCATGGATTGTTGCAGGACAAGTTGCCCGTGCAGAAAAAACAAGTATGTTTACCTTTGCTGCATGTGAAGTTACAGCACCCTCCACATGTATTAAACTCGTAAAAATTTGAGTCATTCAATTCTGTAGCGCAGAATCCTTAAATCATAAAAGTCAGTCTAATTTAAATGCTTTTTGTGAAGTGGCTAAGATTAATGAATCATTTTTAGTGCTGCCGGGTGTGTTAGCAGCTGGCTGATATCCTTTCTGCATGGAGTTTGCATGTTTTGCCCAGGCATGTGTAGGCTTCCTCTGGGTACTCCAGGTTCCTCTCAGTCCAAAGATATGCATTTTACTTAGTTTACTTAGAAGATCTGACTGTAAAATTGCCTTTGAGAATGCGGTGCATGGTTGTTTATCCTGGGCAGATCAATTGTTTTTAAAATGTATACTTTAAGTTGATAAGAACTTTGGGAAACTGCTACTTGGTTGTAATTGCCACAAGAAAATACATATTCACCTAAACCTGCACATATCTACAGACAGAGCAATAATTAAAACTTTTTTACAACCATCTGAGATTATGTCCACAAGAATACATCTCTTTTATTGAGAATCTTTTTACATATTTTTACCAGAGGTGTCAGTATTTGTAGAGTTGCAATGTGTTTTAATGCAATAAAGTGATATGACAGTCTGAGTGCTTCTCACACACACACATACACACAAATGCTGGTGAATGATTAATTAGGTGTAGACAGAGGCCAGGGCCTTCATCCATGGTGGGTGTGATAAACATTCCTCCAACCTCTTTTTCTCCCCAGAGATGAAGGTTGTTTTGTCCTTGAGTCTCGAACTCATTTTGAAGACTTGCAGCTCTGACAGTTTGTTCCTAGCCTTGTTAATATTGGTGCCTTTATCATAAAACTTGCTGCTATTGCTGCTGAGATTTAGTGTAGTCTATGTAGCGATTTCCTAACTGATTGCCAAGTAGTATTGGAGGAAAACTTTCAACTTTAGTGTGCAACTTACAAACTAAACTTTGTAAGTTAACAAACTTTAGATAACATGTATAACATCTGTGCTTGTATGTTATCTATTTTGAGATTAATTCTTTTAACTCAATTACATTCTTAGCTTTCATGGACTAATGATACATTTCACATCCATCAAATAGAAAGCACCCATAATCAAAACGTACCAGCAGGTCATCTGAAAGGTACAAGGTTTAAAAAAGCGACTCATCAGTGTCACAATTGTTCAGAAGTATTGCCTTTTACTGTAATGACTTGAATACTTGCTAAATATTTACTTTCAGCTTTTTAAAGAGTACCTTCACATTGGACTTGATGGTTTCACTCAGACTCTATGAGAGAAATTAAAGACTAGTAAAATGGATGTTGAGTCGTTCTTTATTTTCCACGTTTTAAGGAAACATTAAGAAATTAGTTCGGTTATCTCACATGGAACCTGATGTAATGCACAGCAGTATTTGAAAATCAAAGATGTGAGGGTGGATGAAGGCCATCCACGAGTCTCCTGTGTGTAATAGGAGTTGGCCACTCGACCCTGCCCCGGACCTGACCTTGAAACAAATACTTTCTCCTGTGCATCTGTGTAGGTTTATGTGGGAGCCCACATTCACAGCCTTAATCGCTCGCTCACTCAGAGCTGGATCCTGAGTGTCATCATTTTGGCTGCTGTGTGTAGCTGCAGTATAATAGTCAATATTCACAGCAACCTCTTCCTACAGTAGCTAATCTTGGCACACAACACAGAACAAAACTACAGATTGTTGTTCCACTCTGGTTTCTGTGGAGACTGAGGAAAAATTTTTGCAGCATGCAAATCAGTAACTTTTGATGGTGAATTCTGGTGTATAGAGAGACCAAGGCTACAGTATCTTTCAAAAACACTTCACGTCTCATGCAACCACACATTTTGAATCATTTTAGTGAGATTTATGTGATAACAACACAAACATCCAAAATCATACATTTTCAAATTTTTGTGCTAATTGAGTCTAAAGTCCAGTACATTAAAATTTGT
Source organism: Xiphophorus couchianus (assembly GCF_001444195.1). Classification (NCBI taxonomy): domain Eukaryota; kingdom Metazoa; phylum Chordata; class Actinopteri; order Cyprinodontiformes; family Poeciliidae; genus Xiphophorus; species Xiphophorus couchianus. Next base: position 12,823,892 of record NC_040245.1, on the reverse strand, counting down.
CATTGTAATGTGAAAAGGCTCAGAAGATGTAAATGCCTTTACGATGCACTGTAGCTGTTCTCCTCCATGTTAACAAGCTGTTTACTGTATCTTTATGCCTATGTACAGATATGACAGAGATATTTGTTTCCTTATCTAACTCATGTGATAAATGCTAATATTCCATACCTCTAAAAATAATCTCTTTATTGTCATTCTATGGATACCATCTGTAAGTGCTTGTTATGCTGTCTGCCAGTCTTTCAGGTGGTGGTTGTGTTGCTGTACCTCAGTGTGTTACTAGGACTCTACGTTCTGCCACTTTATATCTCCTCCCCCTGCATCATGGATCCCAGGACCCTTAAACCACGGCCAGAGGTGTTTGGCCACCAGGGAGCCCCCATGGTGAGTCCATTCAATTTTGGTTTACAGAATGTGTTAAAAGTAAAACTAAGCCCTCTAATATCTCATTTTTTCACATCTTTTTTGGTATATATTATTGTTATTATTTTTTGGTTTAACTACATTAGCTTCTTAATTAAATAAAGTAGCCAACAAATGTATAATAAGGAGTTGTTGCCATTCCTGGTCTACTGAATAAATTGTTGTTATGCTGTATGAGAAATGTCTAAGTGATTGTACATTTCCTGTGAACAGATTTAATATCCAGTGGAAATGTTTTTAAGATTATGTTGAAGGCTCAAAATATCACAAAAACTTAATTTCACATTCGACACCTCATGGATTGATTTATTGCTGCAGAAGGATTTATGTCTCCGGCGTGCCAATGACTGCTCTGCAACACAAAAACAAGTTGCTAAAACTAGTTCCTCACATTAGGACACACCCTGCTTTCTGTGGTATTTCTGCAAAAAGAGATCGATCCTCGGTGGAATCTAAAATTAGGAGTGCCTCTGCAGGCCTGGGAGATTAAAAAAAGGCAGCTCACATCACAGGACTCAGTTTCCCAGAATGACTCATTATTGATTGCAGCGGCATTCCTGCCCCGTGCTTCACAGCCAGTAGCTGACTACTCCCAGGGTCTCAAAGGGAGGGGCAGTTCTAAGTGATGTTTTAGTATCGATCAGAACATTGACCTGAGTTAAAGAGCAATCCACAGCACACATTCCCATATGTTCACTGGAGGAAATGCATGGAATAGCATGGGAACAATTAGATTTTCTGTTGTTTTTTGCTCCATGCCGTCAACTAAGACATGACCTACTTGTAATGACTTCATCTTTTTTGCCGACTCTGTGTCCAGCTTGCTCCAGAGAACACGCTGTGGTCGTTTCAGCGAGCTCTGCAGATGAACGTCACTGGACTGGAGGCTGACGTAGCCATAAGGTACACACTCAAAATGATCGATACACAGCAGTACAATGAAACCACCAAATAAATATCTGCTGAGATTCCTGTTCCCCCTGTTTAGGCTCCATACATGGTAAATGGTAAATGGCCTGTACTTGTACACCGCTGTATTTAGTTGACAGGACTCCGAAGCTCTTCACACTATATTCAGGCATTCACCACAGAAGTGGTTAGCTACATTGCAGCCACAGCTGCCCTGGGGTACTTTTACAGAGAAAGATTTTTACCATACTTGCAGATGATCAAGTATTAGCAAAGCTTTAAAGAGTTAAATAATCCAAACTAAAGTTGAAATTGAATAGTCCTTCTGTGATCAGAATTACTAAGGTAATTATGATCATATCTATTAAAGATGTATATTTACCAGATTTCAAATTAATTTTCTTTATGATTCTTACCAAGATCAGTCTTTCCATGTTAATATAATATTGTGTGTGTAGGGGAGCAGTCATTACATAAAAATGTTATGTTTCTGAAATTTCTTTGCTTAGTTTGACCAGCAGAAGAAAGCAATTAGTTACATTTACTACAAGTACAATTTGTCTGTATTTAGTAATTTTTTAGGTATTTCACAAAACCTCAACTTTTACTTGAGTATGTTGTGACAAAAGTATTTTACTTAGTTATGTTTAAAATCATATCTGCCAGTGAGTAGAAATTAAGGCACAAATAATAATAATTGACCATTCTGCTGTTTATCAGCAGGTAAAGGAATGGGGAGTGACTAGCTTCATATCTGGGCTTTTTTTCCTTACCTGATTCCATTTATTCCCATTCAAAATTTGAAATTCAAATTCTGGAATCATGCTTTTGCCTTGGATAGGAAATAATGCAGAACAGGAAGACCTGTTTTCAGTATTTAGTGCACCAGCCTGAGCTTGAATGACATGACCTTCCAGCTTATAACCTACAGCCATATTGAATATAATGATTAAAAATATGGACAAATAGTAGCGTGTGTTACACTTGGGAGTTTGTTAAAGGTTTGCACTTTTTATTTCTCGTCTGATGACCAGTGTGGACGGCGTACCTTTCCTAATGCATGACCTCACCCTGCGGAGAACCACAAACGTGGATGAGGTTTTTCCAGACAGAAAAACAAAAGCAGCTTCACGGTTTAACTGGACGGATCTGCAGCAGCTCAACGCAGGAGAGTGGTTCCTCAAGGTACTTCCTGGTTCCTAATATACACTAAACGTGATTTATTTCTAAATTTATTAGTGTTTTATTTGTGTTTATTTTGTTGTGTCGTGAAAGCCATTAACTGTCTTTAGCACAGTGTGTTCTCACTCACTGATCCATCATGTTCCCCTTAGGGTTTGTGGAAATTCAGATATCTAGTTAAGCATGAATGCAGAACTAATTTAGGAGAACCGCTGCCTTGACCTCGGTAGATTTGTTTTACATGAAGTTGTTGTCACTAAAATTTATTATAGTTTTGGTGCGATAGCCAAGATGCATCAGTTGAATTTTTCAAAGTGGGTTATGCCTTTTTAATTACTGCTCCTCATTCAAGAAAATGTTGCTGTATTCTGTTTGGTCTTTTTGGTATCTGTTCAAAGTCTCATTCTCTGAACCAACCACAGAATTGACATATTATAGAAAATGCCCTTTCTTTAAATTGCTCTTAAATCCATGTGCTTTTCCCATCTTCTTGTTTTAGAATGACCCCTTCTGGACCGCAGGCTCCATGTCCCAGAAGGAAAGGAATCTCACCTCCAAGCAGAGGGTGTGCAGCCTGGAGCAGCTTCTAAAGATGGCCTCCGATCACAACATCACAGTAGTTGTCAGATTGCGGAGGCCTCCTCGTGATCACCCCTTCAACTCCACATGGATCAATGAGACGCTGCAAGTAGTGCAGAATTCTGGACTTCTTCAGAATCTGGTACGAGGGAAATATCTGTAGCTTGGGAACGGTTTTCCTGACGCAACCTGTTTTAAAAATGTTGTCTCTTGTGTTCCCCATCGTCGTTCACGTTAGGTGATGTGGACTCCGGATGATGAGAGAGAGCAGGTGAAGCAGTGGGCACCTGGCTTCATCCAGACCTCGCTGGTGAAACGCAGTCCAGAAAATCTGCACAGCTCTGGCATCAGCGGGCTGTTGCTCAGATACAACCAAGTGAACACTGATGAAATCACGTAGGTCCACACACCTAGCCCTGATCGGTTATCACTTCCAGAGAAGATCTGACTGTTTGCCAGTGGAGCTTCTACGAATCTTGTTGTTGCCTGCAGAAACTTCTCCAAAAACAACATCAGCCTTACTCTCTACACTGTCAACGAGCCGTGGCTGTTCTCGATGCTCTGGTGCAGCGGCGTGTCAGCTGTCTCCTCAGAGGCCCCACATATCCTCAGAAAGGTGCCTTCTCCCATCTGGCTCATGGTAAGACATTTCCCTTAGATATAAATATGGCATTGGGAGCCATTTTTTTAAGTCACTGATCTCTAGGCAGGAGCAGGACACAGATGGTCATTCAAAAAAATTATGAAGTTTAAGAGTTTCATACAAATGACAAAAATACAATTTTTGCCAGGAAACTATGGAAATTATTCTCACTTAAGATACTTCTTCACAGCTCGGACAAAATATATATAACATGAATGAAATCCATCTTATGAATAGCAGGTTGGTCTAACTGAAATGCTGTCAGATTGGGTCTGCAAATCCCATTATATTTCATCTTTACTCTGTATTTATTTTCAAATGGTACATAGTTGTGTATTTGTTTTTCTTGTAACATTTTTATGAGACAAATGTAGCGCACATCATTCAGCTGAACATATTTATTTCCTGTTCTGTGCCTGGTGTGCTGTCATTATCTGACTCGTTAAGAGTCCCAGAGAGGAGAATGCTCAGCTCCTGGGCTTCTGGATCATTCGTCCACCAAAACCTCCCTCCATGAGTACACCATGTCTCTTTGACCCGCTTTCCTCCAGCTCTATGAATCCATAATGTTTGACCAGTCTGTCCATCTGGTCCAACATATGGACCCCTTGCATGACGTATTGTGGACATGACCCCTGACTTCCTGCTGTGGAGCTCAGGGCGAGTCTAGTCTGCTGTAGCATCTGAAGGGCTGTCTGTCAGTTTGAACCAAGATTAAAGCAGTTTTAAAAGCAACTCCTAACTTCCTCTTCCTGTGTTCAAATGAAAACATGCAGTGACCGGCACAAGAATTAATACCCCCTGAACTTTTTTGAATTTTTTTTCATTATAGCCACAGTTTTAAATGCATTTTTTTCTGTGGTTTTATGGGATAGACTAAAGCAAAGTAGTGCAGATTGTTACAAGTTGAGGTGAGAGGAAAAGAAAGTATTGTTTTCTTTTTCTTGCTTTTGTATTCAATCCTTTTTTCTCTAATACCTATAAATAGTACCTCTCTGAAGACAACTATTTACTGTTAGACAGCACTTGAGACTGAGGTTTATTGGCATTGCGAAATTCCATCTTAGTAAGGCGCCACAAGACTAAAATCAAACTTTCTGGCCTACATGCAATGTATGTAGCAAAAAACAAACACTGCCTTCTCTGCTGTGAAAAATGGTGGCAGCATCATTCTGTGGGCGTGCTTTTCTTAATCAGGGGCTGTTCAGAGTTGTAGGGAAGTTGGATGAAGCTAGATACAGGACAGTCCTGGTAGGAAAATCTGTTTAAAGAAAGCAAAGGACTTGAGACTTGACAATGAGCTTATACATCCAGATCTACAATGAACCGGTTTATTTCAAAGCATATTCATGTTAGAATGACCCAGTCATAGTCCGGACATAAATCCAAGGGACAATTTACAGCAAGATTTGAAAACTGATGTTGCCAGATGCTTTCTGTACACTCTAAACTAATTTATGACAATTTTTGACATTTTTATTTATTGTTTTCATTTCAAATCACCGCCTCCTTCTTTTACTAAGTATAAAATAGATCCAAGTATACTATAATGTGTCCAATTTGAGGTTTTGATGTTGGTTTGCGCAGATAAAATCGATTTTGGAAAAATGGCTCCATCTGGTGGTGGACTCTATAAAATTCAAGTTTATGATAACTGCATGTTTGTGTTTTCAGAGCCCAAGAAATTACCGGCTGATATGGGTGTCTGCAGACCTCATTTCCTTTGCTGTAGTCATAGGAATATTCATTTTACAAAAGTAAGTACAACATATCAAACATGTTCTGATATGATTGTTGTCAAAACAAGTGCACATACAGCTAAAGGACAGCAGACTGTCTGACTTGATTAATATTTCTTTTACATAATAGTTGCTAATATTGGTCTTTAAAGTAATGACTGGAGAACGTTAACGCTAATTTACTATGCCCGTTTTTTGGTTTATTAGCTGTTGCGGCTGCCTTCTTTCCTCATGTTGATGGAAGCTTTAGATTAACCCTCAACACTCCTGTGTTTGTGTTTCTCTGAAAACTGATTTTGTTTGTTTTGGTGATACCTGTTGTCACCCGGTTGGATGGAGAGCTTATTCACCCCGCCCTCCCTCTCTGTCCTTGTAACCATCCAGTACAAGTGTGTTTTCTGCTTAGCTTCTGCCGGCATCTAAACTGACCTCTCTTTTCTCCCGCCTTCTTTTGTCCTTTTTTGTCTTTCTGCCTTGTTCTCTCTCTCTCTTTTTCTCTCCTCTGCCTGCCGTGCATGCTCTCCTCCTCTTCTGCTGCATTCTGGCATCTTCTGTCAGCTATCACATGATCAGGTAACCGGGTCACCTCCTCTGACCCACAAATCTTCTCCACTTTTACCCCATTTCTGTTCTTGCACACCCACAGTTACTTTTGTTTGATGCATTTTTGACCTTTTGGCACCTTGTTTTTCTACATTGTTGATCTCCTTGTTTATATAAAATCATATTCAGAGTTTTCTCACAATCTCCCAATTCCACCATCTTTCTGTGTTTATTCTCATCTTCATCAGCTCTACTACATGTGAATATTTGTTGTTGCTGCCTGTTTTCTCAACCATTTGTTCCTCAAGGGAATGGAAAATCAATGTTCCCAAACCTCAAAGTACTATTAGAAAGAAATATCTCATGGATATTAATGTATTGGAGAATATGATCAAGATTAGCATTTACCCGTAAAAGCTGCAAAACAAATACATTTAAAAATTTGTTAGAACAGTTGTTTTCATTAATGTAAAGGTCATGTTGTCCCACATGGACTAGTAATCCTTAATAAAACTGGGAAAACCATAAACTGCAGCTGCACAGAAAGTCCGTTCATTAAAATGTTCAGTGCTGCTGAATAATGCAGCGTATTCTCAGCGGATGCGCGGCATTATTAATTGCTTCGCTTGCGTAATGCCCTTTCCCTGATTGTTGTTTAATCAAGCATTAGTTCTGTAAATTAGGAACCATTGTGTGAAGGTCTTTGACTCATGAAAAATCTCTTTGAAGAGCCTGAGAGCTTATCCGCTGAAAAGAAGCAACCCAGAACGTTCTACAGAACGTATTTATTAGCATTAGCATGTATTAATTATTACCCTGTTGAAAACAGGGTGTGTTGTATTAATAGTGGTAAAAGAAGCGTGTTTCTAGAGTATCTTCTTAACAGTTTAGTTATTGAAATATGGGTGTTTCATCATAGAATTTACCCCTGTGAGAAATTTCTTGTGTTTTTATCAACCTTCATATCTCAGATCATCAAACAAATTATGATATGAGATAAAGATAATACTTTAATCCACCATCATGTTTAACAGACATGTTCACAGACACCAGAGAACTTTTTCCAAGAACAAAATCTCACAGCCAAACCTGAACAAAAATTTAGGAATTATTTAAGAGATTAATTAGAATATTTACTCGTTCCAGCCCGAAGCATTTCCCTCATGTTCATTTTGCAAGAAGAGGAAGCAAATCACTTGGAGTTGAAACCAAACTTCTGTGTGATTTCTGACCAAACTTTGTGACCCGTGCAGGTATCGAATGAGCGGCATACGCAGCTACAATCCTGAACAGATCATGCTGAGCGCGGCGGTCAGGACGTCCAGTCGAGACATCAACGTCATGAAGGAGAAACTGATCTTCTCCGGTAGGATTCCTGCTGCTGGCCTGAAAAATACTTGCTTACTTGTTGATTTGGGTTCCTGAACTGATTCCCCCCCCAAAAAACATTTAAATTCTTAACCTCACCAGTACCAAATCAGTTGGAACCCCTGTCAACCTGCATGTGCGTGTTTGTGACTGTTGTCGCTGCTCTCCTTGCTCTCTTCCATGTTAAAGCTCAGCCTCAGTAATGGCTCCCCGTCAGCATCCTTTGTGTGACGTATCGCCTCCTGACCATCCTACCTCGTCCATTCTCTCCGCAAGCAGTGACTGTCTCCCCTTTCCACCAAACATTTCCTCATCGCTCATTAAACCTCTGCCTACTTTGCCCCTTTTCCCCCTCATCCATCCATCCACCATTCCATCTCTTCGCACTCATCTTCCCCCATAAGCCTCCTACTGGGACATAGAGTAGGAGATCTTATAGACCAGTTTGTCTAGACAACCTGTAGCCCTGGGGAGCAAAAGTAAGTCTATGGAGCGAGTAAATGCAAGTAGGAGTTAAGAAAGTTGCAGGAGTTAATGAACGCTGACTTTTTTTTTTTTGTTATCCTCTGTCGCCCTCTAGAGGTGAGGAACGGTGGCAGTGCTGAGGAGCTGTATGAAGAGCAATGCTTTGACTCCTACACCAATCAGAGTATCAGCCAGTGATTTCCTGCTCCGTCTGTCTGCTTGCTGTGGTGACGCAGGAAGCGTCATTCCTGTTAACGAGAACTCTCAGCCTCCTGAGCTGCTGGAAACGCCCCGCTGCTCTCTGTACGCTCTGTAAATACTGTTTCTGTTTCTCCTCACTGACTTTACATTTATTGCACAAGACTACACTCACTTGTTTTAAGCTGAATCTGATGATTATCTAATATCTAAATGTTCAGGGGCTCCCCATCATTTTTTTTTTTTTTAGTTAAAGCTAAGTTTCCAAAAACAGTTATTATATTAGGATCTGTAAATGTTATGGCAGCATGATGCTCCTGCCTGCAGTCTCTGCTGTAGTTCATAAAATTAATATTTATATTTAAAGAGATAAAACTGTTTACAGACATTTTGCCTTCTCCCCCATGTTCACACGGTGCATGTAAAGTATTTTGATACTCCCCGCCTGGCGTACTTCTGATCACTGGATCCAAGTGTTGGAAACTTCTGGACTTTGTGTGAGCAGTGCTCCCAGTAAAACCAGAACTGGTGAAAAATGGTTTCTAGGGTTAAGATTTGCTTTTTCTTGGTTAATTGTTCGTGTTTCCTTTTGTAATGTGTTCAATATAATGTATGGATTCTGACTGGGTATATTTTTTTTACCTTGTGTGCAGTGTTATGATGAATGTGTAATCATAAGGATAACTTATTGACAATGTGACACTTTAATCATTAAGATGAACAGGCTGGCCTTTGATTTGCTGTCATTCTTTGGTATTTTCATGTTGGGAAACGTATTGCATGTGACGCCTGGTGTAAATACTGTACTGGAAAATAAAGTGAAGCTGGTTGAAGGGATATTACATGTTAAACAAGCAGAACATACTGGGAAACCAGTCGCCTTTTTTTCATTGTATATTTTAGTTTGAGTGCTGCGATGCGACAGAATAACATTCATTCTGATTGTTCCACAAATGATCTCCAAATGATGCCAGTTCCATGAAATGTTCTAAGTAAAGAAAATCTTGACTTAAATTAAGTTATATTATCGACCCTTGGTTTTATTGTCATGGTTTGAGTGAGTGGTTCACATCCGCTCAGAGGCCTGATAAAGTTATAGGCTGTATCTATTTTTTAAAGCAAAAATAGGATGCACAATTTTGCATTTATTGTGAATAAAACCTCCAATCTTTCCATAAGGGGATACAAAAATGTTTTGATGAGAAAAGAACCTAAGAATTTAGGAAGAAAAAACATGGTTGGATTGGAAATAAAGTCTGGAAATACTTATATTTTGATTGGACAAACATTTCAGTACATCTATACAGACTGGTAACACTGCATCACACTCCTAGAATTAAAGTTGGATAAATGACATTTATCTTAACTTAATGTTCACCTTTGAGGTTGGAAGGTGAGCAAAGGGCTGCCAGTGTGTGATAAGGATTGCATGGGTTACAATATGGTTGAGGTTTTTGAGAAAAGGCCATTAGACTTGATGAGGAATGACATTTTAATGTGGAAAAGCAGCGAGTCACAGCAGTTTCCCTTCTTTATCAAGTAACTTCAGTTTGATCCTGAACTTCCAGTACAAAAATAAATCTTAGGTCTCGTATACAAGGGCGTGTGTGATCTTTACAGTTTCTATACAGAAGCTTATTCAACATGAATTCAGGTTATACTTTTTTTTTTTTTCTTTTTACAAATTAAGTTTGGCAAAAGATACAACGCTGTGATGTTTTACAGAAGGAATGTTGGGTGATTTCTGAGGTCATGGCTGAGGCCTTCTACACAGGCAGAAAAGCTCAAATCTGGTTTGTAAAAAGATACATTAAACACAGGTGGAGATTAGACATAACTTCACAAAAATGTCTGTTAAACATTCTGCATTTAACAATATTATACAAACAAGGCACTGATGAACAACACTTTGGTCCCTCTGTTGGACTGTCAGAACTGAGCTTCAGCTGCCAAAGCAGACAGTCCAACACCAAGCTGATGTGTTTACAGTGTGTTATTGCACAAAAGAAGAAGAGTTAGCCAACAAGTATGAGTCAAAGTGCATCAAGTGTGTCTTTTCTACTTTACTTAGCGGCAAAATAAACCATGGCACTAAAACAGAGAGCATTCTGGGACAATCCCTCATTTGTTACCTGAAAAGTCTGGACCTCATTGGAACACTTGAGTTGTGAGGGAAGTAGTCCCCTCTGCAGAGAAACTTTAAATGAACTAAGCGTACCGCCATATTTTAGGTTCCGGTGATTTGCAGTAAACCAGCGGTATGAGAAGCGCTAACATGGAGCGAGGCTTTCACACAGATTAGCAGCTTTCTGAAAAAAACACCAACACGCAGTGTGTCAGCTTGCAGATGGAAGAGCAAAAGTCCATTGAAAACACACACACACACACTGAGAGAAATGCAACAAGAATAAATAAATAAATAGATGAAAAATCTTCTGGCTAGTCTTCAAAGTTTAAATAAACTGCTTCCTGAATGGTCATAATACTTCCTGCTACAGAGCAGTGAACACATCTAAACAGGTTGTTACTGCTGAAGCCGAGTGTGCAATAAACGCAAGCATGTCTTTAACTCACCTACACAGGAAATGTGTTTCAACACATTTTGTTTGTCACTGACACATTTCTCACTCAGGGAGGAAACAGAAAGTTCAAGAAGAAACACGTTTGGCTTGCAGACAGAAACATGAAGCTCCTTGCGTCGGCCATTTCTCTCCAACCACCAGAAGCGTCGCGGTGGACAGGAACAGGAACCAGCAGCCTCCCTCCTCCAGATTCAGGATCAGCTGAAGTTCGTCTTACGAAGGTGTCTGTTGGGGATTTCTATGGCGCTCACCTGCAGCGGCCAGGAGCCGCCCATGATGCCGGCCTGGATGGCCACGCCCGTGACCACAGCCAGGTCGGGGTCCACCGACGTGTTGGGATCCTTCCCAAAGTACTCGCTGATCAGCTTCCTGATGCGCGGTATCCTGGTGGAGCCTCCCACCAGAACGATCTCGTCCACGTCCTCTTTCTGCAGGTGGCCCTCGGCCAGCACCGTCTTCACTGGGACCAGGATCTTCAGGAAGAGGTCCTGGTTGAGCTCTTCAAACAGCTGGCGACTGACCTCCACTTGGAAGTGAACCGGAGGAGGAGCGGGACCCTCTGGGGACACGGAGCCATCGTACGCGTGAAGGTGGAGGGGAACGGAGATTAAGGCGCTGGGGTGGAGGGTGAGGTTGAGCTTGGCGGCTTCCACAGCCTGTCGGAGACGGTGGATGTCCTCCTTGAGGACAGGGGCGACGCCGAACTGCTGCCGGACTCGCTCGCTGGTGTACTGCAACAACCTCTGGCTGAAGTCCTGACCTCCCAGCTTGTTATTACCTGCAAATGACGTTATTAAAAAATCATATATTTATTATTTCATAGTGATTCTACAAGGAAAATAAAGTGGTATTGCACCTTATTTCCACACTTTTGTGAAAATAAAACATTTATTTTTAATGTGTCTTACAGATTTTACCGACTTAGTTTTTCCCCTCGTGTGTCAGATAATTACTAAATGATAAAGGACAAACTTGAGTAAAAATAAAGTTTGTAAATTTTTTCCCCACCATAAAATTCAAGCATTTTTCAAGCATTTCCAAGGTGACTTTTAAAACTTTTCCAGCAGCACACTTTGGAGATAGAGCAACAGAGAATCCAATTTCAATTTACTAATATATGACATAATTTATTACTGTTCTTAATAAGGCTTTGTCATAATATTCTACACAGCAGGGAGAAGGTAAACTAAAATACGACAAAATTGAATGCTTTGAAAATTGTGCCACACCCAAAACACCCGATTTAACAAAAAAGAAGAAAAATAAAATCACCCAATTTTTATAACTTTAGCATATAAAAATGTAGTTGATTAATGGGCTTATTCATCAATTACACAGATGAATATGTTATTGAGCCATAAGAAATAACAGGAATTCATCACATTGTATAAAATGGTTTGTAAATGGCCTCCATTGTTCCACATTTCTCCATTTGTGAATAACGGCTCTTAGTGGTCGACTGGATTCCCAAAAACAACAGAAATGGCTACATAGTCAATGATTTTGATTCTCATCTGTTACTGAATTTCTTTCAATCAGTGCTTTATGAAATCTTTTAGCCCATTTCATGTTGTAAGCTCTCTTAAAGTGATGTGTTGATTCTACAGCGCTGGCAGTAAAAAGTCCTGGGTTGAACTTGTGAAACTGAATTCAATGTGGATAAAATAGTTAAAATATGATTTAACAAAGAGGGCGATTACTTTTCCACACACAACCAGGTAGGTAAGGAGAGTTTTTCTCTTAACAAAATCTATCAATCGTGAAGCAGGTAGGTATGAAAAAAAATAAGCTACAGTACAGACCAAAAGTTTGGACACACCTTCTAATTCAATGAGTTTCCTTTATTTTCATGACTATTGACATTGTAGATTCACACTGAAGGCATCAAAACTATGAATAACACATGTGGAAATATGCACTAAACAACAAAGTGTAAAACAACTGAAAATACCCCTTATATTCTAGTTTCTTCAAAGTAGCAACCTTTTGCTGTGATTACTGCTTTGCACACACTCTGCATTTTCTTGATGAGCTTCAAGAGGTAGTCACCTGAAATGGTTTTCACTTCATAGGTGTGCCCTGTCAGGTTAATAAGTGGGATTTCTTGCCTTATAAATAGTCATGAAAATAAAGAAAACCCATTGAATTAGAAAGGTGTGTCCAAACTTTTGGTCTGTACTGTACATCATAGAGTGTTTAGCATTCATGCAATGTTTTTTTTCACAGTATTGCATTAATTTTACATGCTGTACAGTTGATTAGAAAAGCTGTAACCAATTACCTGCCATTGCCCTGGTGAGAAACATGCCTCCCTGTTTATTGAGCAGAGACACATCCAGAGTCCCTCCCCCCAGGTCCACCACCAGCACATTGAACACGTCCACTTTGTGCAGGCCGTAGGCCATGGCCGCAGCCGTCGGCTCGTTGATCACACGCAAGACCTCCAAACCTGTCAAACCACGACTAGACAGTCAGTATTACAATTAGGCCACAATAAGCCTGAAGATTACACAACTAGACACTTTAGGAACAGAGCAACATCAGGCGCCTTGTGTGGCTTTAAACTGTCCTTCTGATCACCTGACCTGCGAGGTTTGCGGCGCGGACCGTGTAGTTCCTCTGTCGCTCGTCGAACTCTGCGGGCACCGAGATGACGGCCTTCTGGATGGGCACGCCCAGCTGTCGCTCAGCCATCTTCTTTAACCTCATCAGCAGCCTGGAGCCGATGAACTCTGGGCTCACGGTGAAGGTGCGGTTGGTGGAGATCACAAACTCTGCACTTCCATTGTTGTTTACCACCTGGAGGACAAAGTGCGGGACAGAGGAGGGAAAAGAAAGCTTTTAGAAAGGAAGGAAAATGCAAAAGCAGAAGCTGTTCGAACTAAAATTATCTGAATGATGACAGGAGCAACACTGAGCTGTTTTGGACAGCTTTAAACTGAATTTATTTGATAATTACAATCGGTTTCAAAAATATTCATGACCAATTGAACTTTTTCAGATTTTCTCAAGTCAAAGCTATAAACTTTAACTATTTTTTTTTCCCAAAATATTTTTATTAGAATTTTCTGCTATATAAACATACAAGAAAAGAACATGAAAAAAGAGAAGAAGAAGAAAAAAAAATTAACACAATGCCGTCCCTCTCCCCACCCCAAAAATAATAATAATAAAGAAAAACACACAAACCCCAGGGCTCACTATCTACACAAAAAGAAAGGAAAGGTTGAGTTTACATGTCACATTGTTCGATAAAATATAGGAAGGGGGAATAAACTTTAACTATTGAGATTTTATGAGGTAAACCAACACAAAGCAGCCCAGAACATAGAAGTTTGCTGTGCTTTTTTCTAAACCTTCAAAAAATACATACATACTGTACATATACAGTATGTAGCTAAAAAAAGAAAAAGCCTTCCCACATTATGATGCTGCCACTGTCGTTTTTTAAATACAGGACGGTGTGTCCAGGAGGATGCATCGGTTTTGTCTCGCATAGCTTTTTGCATATCGGCTAAAAACTTGAAGCTTTGCCTCACCTGACCAGAACATCTTCCACATGTTTGCTGTGTCCCCTTCAATCTCTACACTTTAACAATTTTTAAACTTTATTATAAATCAATGTATGCATTGATATATTTTAAAAGGACTAACAGCTGTTAAGGTTCATGTACTTTGCCAGCAAATACAGTAACCCAAGCTTCCCCCACTTGTAACGAGCCCCAGCTTGACCCACCTGGAACGGGTACCTGGCGCTCTCCTGCTCCAGGACATCCGACTCAAATATCTTCCCAATGAACCTCTTGGCGTCGTATACGGTGTTCTGAGGGTTGCTGTCCGCCACATCCATGGCTTCGTACCCGGCTAGCACCGCAGTGCTGGTGAACGAAACCGCGCTAGGGATGCTCTTCCTCCCCTCCTCATCTTCGATCACCTCCACCTCCCCGCTGCCCGGGAGGAAGACTCCCACCGAGCAGAAAGTGGTGCCCAGGTCCAGGCCGATCACTTTGGGTTTCGGGGGAGGCAAGTACTGCTGTCCCAGATACCCAGCCAGAAACAGGGCCAGGATCACCGAACCTGCGGCAACGAAATCGAAACGGGTATTAATCACAGGTGGGACAAGAAGCCGAGCCTCTAATGAGTTGTAGCTTAAAAAGCTGTTAATTATTAGACTTACCGATCATAGAAATCTCCCCGGACATTGTCACAAACACCTGGACCTTACAGCAAAGTCCTAAAATGTCTCTAAAATGGAAACAGCGGTTCTCACAACTGGACCAACTGAACTAAAATACACGTCAACATTTTACTGCTCGCTGTTGATTATGGGTAATGTAGTTTACAGTTATTACCACACATAAGGAGCGTAGCTCAGCTCATGATAGCTACTGACTACGACTTCCATCAGCAGTAGTGAGAAGGCAAAGCTCGTGACGTTATACGCGCTCTCAGCCAATCATCTAGAGACATTGAAAGTTCGCGTCATGTGTTGCATTCACAAAACATCGGATATGAACATTTCAACTCAGTGCATACCGTTTTAATGTTCGACTTTAATTTCTAAAGATGTAAACTTAGTCAATTAAGGTGGTAAATCCCAAAATACATTATTATTATTGTATATTATCAGTATAGTAGTAGTAGTAGTAGTAGTAGAAGTAGTAAAGTTGGATATCAAACGACTTAAGTAAGCGACAAACGGGCGAAACAAGCAGCTGGTAAAGCCGAAGCTTTTACTTAAAGAAAAGTGGGGAAAAGGAGGCTTTGAAATTCTAGAAAATAAGTTGTTTGTATAGTAGTGTCACTTTTACTAGCAAACAAAATCTCTTAATTTAAAATATTTTATAGATGACGTAACAGTCACGCTGGAAGAATCTTGTTCAAGTAACTGGGAAACTTTTGCATTTTAAGGTGGAAATCCAATAATCGAAATCGGAATCCGATTTCATTTTTACCATTAAATGCAGCAATGCAGCAATTATTACTGAATAATAAGTCCGTGAAATTATCATTAAGCTGGATAAAATGTTACATACTGTTACTATAACTTGCACTCTACTACTATTAATTGTGGATAAAAATCAAAAACAAAGTTCAAGGTGAAATAAATGAAGGCTAAAATATAACTGAATATGTTTTATTGATTTATTTACAAAAGGTTGTGAAAACAGATAAATACATATGTACTTAGCATAGGGTTTAATGTTTTACAAATACACAAACAAACAATCTCATTCAAACTCATGCTCAAAATAATACATCTATTATGTACAGTGTGTAATATAGACCATCAGCCAGACACATTCACCAGAACCACCACATTCAGAGGAAAGAAGGACTGAATCCAGAGGGCTGAGCTGGGCCTGGGTGTGATGGAAAATATAAAAGTGATTCATCTGTGACAAATAAAGGCTTAAAACAATTACAGGCAAAAACACTGGATCATTTGGAATGCAATAAATATAACTGACTTAATTTCAAAAAACCGTAACTTCTTTGACATCAAGAAAACTTTACTTTCATAATGCAACACAAGGATGAGATTACACTTTGAACATCTGTACTGTAATCCCCTCTTCATTCATCTTTTAAAGCGCTCCCACATTATACAGGCTCCAGGTCAGAACACAAGGTGTAAACATTACATGTTTTAGATTTTTTTTTTCATCAGAATTAATGGAAAAAAGTGTGACTTTATATTCCAAATTTCTCAGAATCCTTCTGATAAGCCAAGCGCCTCACGCCTCCGCTGTGTCTGCGACGTGCTCTGTGTCCTCCTTAGTGTCCGAACACTCAGACGGGATGAAGCAACCTGAGTCTCTGGGACAATCGCTGTCTTCCTCCTGCTGGCCGTGGGAAGATCTGTGCTCCTCTGTATTGCTCGTGTCATCACCTGCAACCGCAAAGAAAAACAAATTTGATAAAAAAAAAAAAATGTGTTGAGAGATAAGGGCTTCTGCGTACATAGAAGAGGATAACATCTGTGGCAAGTCAATGGAAACTAATCGTTAATCTCTAATATATCTTTTGATTTCTGCTACAGGAACACGTTACTTCATGAGTAAAAGTTGCCTGCAAGTGCAGTGGTAGCTTTTTTTGATAGGCAAATGAATGCATCAGATCACCGTCTCCTTTCTTTTTTCCCCCTCTACAAGCAGGGACCATTCCTCAGTTCTGTGGTTTGTCAGACGCTCCTAATCCCCCTGACCACAGCACTAACCTAATGGAGCGCAGCTTGATTAAATTAGTGCTGTCTCAGCCACGTCAACAGGCTTGGCAGGGCCGCTGCTGCAGCAGCTGCCATCTGTTGGGGCTCACGCTATCACCCAAACAAATAAACAACAATCAGTGGCTTCTCAATCACATTTTCTCTGAGTTGCCGGATGCAGCACAACCCCCACTAGTGGATGTCACAGTTCTCTGAAGCACAAGCGAGTGCAAGTTTTGTTTTCATTCAGAGCTACGTCACAACCAGCCCTCCTGGTTAGAGATGTCAGATTACAAGAATGTCTTCTGTCCTGGCGAGCAATTTCTATCTGACTGACAGGAAATCACTGGTGAGCCGTAAGTGCATAGTGACACGCAGGCAGAGGCAATGGTTTCAGCTACAGGTTAAAACAAAACAAACTATTGTTTCAGTTCTTATCCTGAAACAGTTTCTAAGGTAATGAGAAAGTCTCTGCAATGGCTAAAATAGATCAACCTAGTGCTGATTCTGTTCTGTAACTTGGTTTGTTTTCTTAAGATTGGGTCATACAGAGAGGATGATTGCTCAGGATGCTGCTGACCTTCTACATAGCGGAAGTCGGCGGCAGCGAGCAGCTTCCGCCTGTGCTCGGGGTCCTTGACGTTCAGCTCTATCAGGTGTTTCTCCTGTAGGTGCAGCAGGTCCTCCACTGTCTGGTAGCCATTCAGCAACAGGGCAGAGGCGTATTCCTGAAGCAAAACAATTCATTAGAGGGATTTTTAAAGCGAGGTTAAGTTATAAGTTGCTTTCATCTCACAGCAGACAATAACTCTCTTTGCATTTTAGTGTAAATCCAGAAGGCTCAAGGTAATAGCTAGTTCGAGAGGGTTAAACTAACCTGGACTTCTAATATAAGGATGTCTAATCTCAAAAACCTCTCAACACTATATGCGATCACTGTTTTATAAAGCTTAAACCTTCATCGTGTTTGAAATGGATAATTATTGACAGAGACTTTAAATAGCAGTCTACAGACTTATACTGTAGACCTCTCTACAGTACAGAATAACAGAAACTGCTAGCAATTAGGCAGCTAGCATTGACCAAAAGCAGACATATGCTGTCTAAAATCAACTATAATCACAAAAATTCCCCCCTTATTTTATGGACCTTTCATCACAGTTAGTTGGTATTCAGACAGGAAATGAAGGATGCAGACGTGGCAACACCAATGATCTCACTGTTAAACACATTCTGAGAATGGAACATGAAAAGTATTTCTGATCTCTAAAGAAAGTAGGTCAAAGTAAAGATAACTAAAATACATTTCTCTCAAAGCACCATATATTTATTTATTTTTTTGCTGTAAATACTGATTGTCTTGAAATGTTTTGCATGCTCTGTTCTCAGTACGTGGAAAGTGACTGTGTGATTTTTGCTGTCTAGAAATCCTTTTCAAGTTCATTTCTCAAAAATGAACTTTTCACATAGGAATGTGTTTCACATAGGAAGATCATTGGTGTTATTCTGATCCACCCATTATACTGTAAATGTGTCTTTGGTATCAAGCAGGGGTCTGCAACTTCATTCCTCAAGTGCCACTGTCCCACAACTTCTGTATTCATCTCTTTTTCAACACACCTGAACCAAATGGCTGAGTTACCTCTTTGGGAAATCAGAAAGTTCAGGAGTGTTGGAGCATGGATGCATCCAAAAGTTCCCAAACAGCGGCACTCGAAGATTTGAGTTGTAGATCCCTCATCTAAAGGTTCATAAAGTAGCAGGACAATATTCAGCATTCATTGTTCTAAGATAGAATTAGTCTGCTTTGATCTTAGCAAAAAATAGCTAAAGCTAGATAACAGCTAGGTTGTTTTATTCCTGACATTTAATCAGACATCTGTAAATGCCTGTAGACTCTGTAAATAACTGTGCGGTGTTAACATGACAAAGGCATGAAGGTTCATAAAATAATGTATAGTAATGATGTTCTAAGGACTGGAGTTGTTTTACTATAGTGTAAGTCTGTTTTGATCTCAGCCTCTCTCAGAGTTAAAGATTCAATCTCAGGGTCAAAGAAATCTGGAATTATATTTAATGAAGAGGCTAACAAAATTTTACTGCAGGATATTAAATGATATTGAAAGTTACTAAGCAGGAATTGCGAGATCCAGTTTTGAATCTGACTGACCACTGAAAAGTTCTCGTTTAAATTTCTAACTTGACAAAAATGCTTGGATTTTTCCTGGATCCTGTCCTCACCTCCAGGTTCAGCCGCTCCAGTAACTCCAGCAGCGTTTTAGGTCTGGGCCTCTTGCACAGCTTCTGCTCTCTGATCTTTGGACTTTCCTCCTCTTCTTCTTTCTCCTTCTCCTCTGCCAAGACATTCACGTAGATAAACTTAAAGTTGCCAACTTTGTTGTTGAGCATGCCAGTCCAGATGCCCATCGGAGGCTTCCTGATGATGTGGATGATGTCGCCAACCTATAAAATCCAATTGAAGGTTGAAAAGTTATTTTTTGTCCAAGTCTCTATTACTAGTAGGACAGGTTGCTGGAAGTTACCTTCAGTTTCAGTGAGTCTGTGTCGTAAGGACTGGGAACGAAATCGGTGTGGACCCGAGCCCGGCCGCAGAACTGACCCTGGTAGGAGCCGTCCTCCTCCAGCTTCAGGCTGTCTCTCTGACTGGAACCGTTGGACTCGCTGGTGACGCCACCTGAACCGGTAAACAAATCATAAATACACAGCTCTAGTTCTTACACTTCACTGTGCATGGATCGGATGTAAACACTCACTGGAGGAGCTCTGGCCGCTGTAAAGACTGTCCAAGGAGTTGCTCGTCTTTGCAGAGCTTTTCTCAACCGCTGGGCTGCTCTCCGTCTCTGCTTCTGGGTCTTTGTCTGTGTCACCCCCCTGGATCACATACAAAGGCAAAACAAAATTAGAATAATAATCAACAAGAACATGAGAGTAAGCTAAAATATACAGTAAAGATGGAAATACTAAACTTTCAAGGTTTTGCATCTCTGAATCTGTATGACAGCAAAGTATGAAACTGCAGGAAGATGGGTTTTTTTATTATTCTTGACAGGTCAAAGTATAAAGCAGAATTGTATTGTTGCTCAGGCCAGCGTCATGTGTGAGGATGTGGGTTTGTGTTAGATGAATGTGATAAAGGAAGAGCTCAGGGCTGCAGTAAATGCTGTGACAGGTACAAAGGGGGTTTTGGTTATCTGTGTCAGCTGAACTGATAGTCATGCAAAGTCAAGAGATTTATCCCGGTTAGTGAAGAAAGCATCTTAAAAATGACTCACTGTTTCCTCTGAAAGAGACTTGGCGTGCTTTTTGCCCATCTTTCTCCTCATGGTCAGCGAGATCTCTTTCATCTTTTTGCTGAGTCCAGCTGATCTGCCGGGATCTGGACTGTCGCACTCTTCTCTGAGCTGAAGAGATTAATGGTGGACAGAAAGGTGGAATTAAGTAAACCACTTGTTTTTCTGCTCCATAAATTTACATTAAAATGCATATTTTTTTCAGTTAAAATCCAATTTCAATGCACATTTTCAAAGTTGTGCAAATATGAGCACTCAAGCGTATCCACAAGACAAAGGTTTTGGAACATGGAATTGATTTTTGTTACAATACATGAATGCACAAAAAACAAACTTGTCCACCAACCATAGTTGTCCCATTTTCCTCTATTTTGGCATGTGATGAGTGATGTCTGAGTCCCTCAAACCTGCCAAAGCTTGTGGAACGCTAAAAGAGACAACAAAAAAAAACAACGTCCTCTTACTTTACTTGAACAGTTTGTGGGTAAATTTCCCGTCACTCTCTGCTAACAAAAGACTGAGGAATCTGGGTTATTTTATGGCAAAGACACAAAAGCATCAATTCTTTTGCAAAAATACATGAGTAAACATATCAACCTTTCACCCTTTTTTCATCATTTTCATTTATCTACATGTTTCCATGAAACAGCACTGGCAGATTTAAATGACACTACTATATCCCCACAGAACTGGACGTGAACTCACAGCTTGCTTTTCTCTGGCACTCCCAATTTTTCATAAAACTAAAAGTCATCATAATCTCTCCCAAACCTAACCCCCCAAACCCTCACACACACATCATCCCCTGTGCAGAGCACCAAAAATAATTATATAAATGATTAATCCTTTGGAAATCCTGGTTAAATATGAGCTCTGTGCTCCTAGACAGCCGTAGGGGAGATTGAGTTAATGTAGCAGAAACTGCTTAGATTTGTGAGGCTCTCTGCCAGCAATTTTCATGAACAAAAAAATTGTTTTTACTGTCATTTTTAATTCCAGTGTTTGAATAAATCTCTTATTTTTTGCATATTTTAAACTAGAAAACAGGGGCAATTTCATGTAAGTTTGATTCATTAGGACAAGAATAACATGATGCAAAGTTAATTTAAAGGATTAAATTGTCCCACCAGCATTAGTTATGTATAGTTTGTTAACCTACCTTTGGTTTGTTGCTCCTTGTTTTGTCTGACACATTAGACGCTGCTCTTTGTAACATTTTCAGCTATGTGAATTTTCTTGCTGTTTTGGCCAGTTGCTGCTCTTTTCTTGCCTGTACCTCACTGATCTGACAGTGATGTGTTAACTAACGCTCAGGCTGACTGTCTGACGAGCTGACTGGGCCACTTCCTCACAAAACACAGGATGTGAGGCAATTGACTGTTTCTTGCTTTCAAAGGGAAAAACACAAATGCTTAAGTGTGCATTTTGTGGCCTTGAAGAAAAAAAAAAAAAAACCCACTTTCAGCCACTTCCAGGAACAGCTCAGTTTAGGGTTTCTAATTGCAGTGTTTGTTTGTTTTTTTTTTATATTATCTCAGGCAACTTAATGAGAATGAGCTTGTGTCACATCAGCTACCAGTGTTGTGTTGCTGTGGTTAATCCACAGAGTTGGGCCAGTAATTTCACTAAGTAAAAGTCAGTCACGTAACCACTGTTGGTCGTGTTGTGGTATAATGCGATTATTCCCTCACTGCCAATACATACCAACCAGTCTCATTTCAGCAAAAAATAAAAAAAACAATACAACAGAAAATGTGCAAAAATTATTTTTCTTCCTAAAGAATTTTCTTCCTTTTTTAAAACAACAATGGGGAAGTGGGTGATGGTAAATGATGCTGGAGTAATAAGTCATTTCTTAACGTGGGGTGAGAAATTTAGAGGAAGCGCTTAGGTATGACACAGAAACAGCTCAAAGTGGCAACTTTGCTGTGTCGAAACACTTTCCGGTTTCTCTGGGCTACTAACTTTAAAGCAAGCTGCATATCCTACCTTGAAAAAAGATTACACATACAATCCTGATATTAGTTGTTTGGTTCAAAATAATAACATAACCAGCCTGAAGGCCTTCCTGGGGAACATGATCACTCCAATGCCATCATCTGGGGATTTATGCCACAGCTGGTTTCATTTGGTCACTTGCACAAAAGAATTCAACAGACAAAACCGCTGCCTAATCCAGCTGCAATCCAATCAAACATGAACTCCTGGCTATTCAGATTAAGGTTTCTAATCTATGACTTCCCAGACTCCTGGCTCTGTGGTGAGACAGTTGTTCATCTTAGTTCAAAAAGGAAAACTTTTGTTTTGGAAACGACTGTATCATATTGTATTTTACTTACTTTTTAGTTAGGTGCTCCCACACCTTTCTGCAATCCAAACATGTTTCCAGATCTTCTCTACACACAAGTAAAAGTATAATATTTCTCCATGAATTCATTGTTACAGTAGTAACAATGATGTAAATATGGAAGCTCAGAAAATCTTTTTGACTTTTCTCACATTTGAAAAGATTTTAAGCCCGAACCAAAACTGTGACTTCATCAGACATTAAAATTTAGTGAGATACTTTTTTCGTCCACATGTTTTGTGTTCCAGACAGTCAGAAGTGATAGAATGAACAGCTTGTAATCATGTACAATATTCTGGGTTTTTTTCTTCACCTTAAACCTGAAACATTTTTTAACAGATTTTTATTAATCACTTGATCATTTTCAAATTCTGACAAGAAAGACCTGCCAAAACATTACATCTGAAAGAGCATCTGAGCAAAGCCATTTTTTCTGCCACATCCCAATAAGAATGTAAGCCATTACAAAAATAGATTTTTAGTTTTAACCTTTAAGCCTAATGTTGTCTGAGCTCCATCTGTTACTAAGAACCAGTGTCCCTACTGCTCCATCGGCAGCTCTAAATCTCTATGTAAGACCATTTTTTCATCTTTGATTGTTTCTCCCTCAGTATGTTAAGCTTTGACTACTGCTCTGTGTGACACATGCTGAATCCTGCACATGCTCTCTGACCAGCAGCAAGGGTTATGCTCTGAGAAATGCCAACTGTTCACCAGGGCAATGCCCCCTGGCTCTGTCTAGGCTATTGTAAGGTATTAGCAGCAAGTAATCACTATACAATAGAAAAATCCACAGTTAATGCTCGATTCAAAATGGATTAATTTCCTATATGGTAATATCAAGTGAATACACTGAACTCTAATAGTATTCAATAAATCTTTTCACATTTTGTGATATTTCAGTCTCAAAATTTGATGTATTCCATCGGGATTTTATGAGATGAAGACAACATAGCACATAGTCTTGAAGGAAAATGAAAGACAGTTTAAAGCACAGGTCTCTAACTCCAGTCCTCAAGAGTCGCTGTCCTGCAGTTTTTAGATGTGTCACAGGTACAAAACACTGGAATGAAATGGCTTAATTACCTCCTTCTTGTGTAGATAAGTTCTCCCAGCCTTGCTAATGAAATAATTATTCTATTCAGGTGTGGTGCAGCAGAGGCACATCTAAAAGTTGCAGGACGCCGGCCCTTGAGAACTGGACTTTGACACCCCTGGTCTAAAGTGTTTTGAACAGCTTGTCAACTCCTGTGTTCTACAGCATTATGCTGCTACCACCGTGTTTCATTGTTGGGATATTCAGATGTGCAGTGTTTGGTGTCAATACACACTTTGTTTTGTATGTTGGCCAAAAAAAGCTAAATATTTGCTTAACCTGACCAAAAGAAATGCTCCCAATTTTTTTATTTGTCCCCTTTGTGGTTTGTAAAAAAAAAAAAACTGCAAAGAGGAAGTCTTATGGTTTTCTTTCGAGTATTTCATCCCTATTGTCTCCCACTTTAGCTGTGGATCTTTGCACTCCTGTTATTCAATGAGAACACCCATCTGTTCATTTGTGCCAAACTTCTCATTTTTTGATGAAATTACAATATTGTTTAATGACCTAACTCTGCGTAAACAACTTTATTCCTGACCTTTCTGCTGTGTTCCTTGGTCTTTATGATTAAGTTTATTTCATGTTCTCCAACAAACCTTGACAGGTGGACTGACATGAAAATACACAGAGCAGCTCTCTAGTTACTAATTATTTGAATTGTGAAGGTGACCATTGCTTTGGACTTTACCTGGGAGTTTCAGTGGACAGGGACCAAAATACAGAAGGATGCAACATCTTCTAGTTTTGCATCATTTTCCTTCCCCATCACAATTATTTACTACTTTGTTTTGTCTATTCCCAATAACACACACTGATCTTTTTCTCATCTAAAGAAATATCAAACTTAAAGTTGTTTGCATGATTTCAAGATGCTGTAGTTTTCCTGATTTTTTTCTTACTTATGTGTGGAAAATCCTCTGCTCTACAGCACATCACACATTACTATTATCATGTATTTGACTGGTCCTAGCTATTCTGATGGAAACAACTCCAAACCCCCAATGGGTGGTAGCAGATACCTCATCTGGTCAATACTGGATTATGTTAAGGCAGAGAGCAGAGGAAGAGCTCTATAGTCTGCGCAGAAACTGTGGCAAACCATCATATGTGGCTACGTCCTTCTGCCTGTTTGCATATTTTGGTCAATATTTAAAGGACCTTTTTTATTGTATTTTGTTTGAAGCTTAATGAAGAATATAATCCACTGCTTACATTTGGCTCTGACAGATCCACCTCCGTGACAGACCGTGGCACCTTTGGTTGAAGCTGACAGCTCCGTTTTAGGCTTCCATTCTGGTCCATCACTGATTGTTGCTTCCCATCCCATTCCTTTCCATGCAGGGCGGCAAATTCATGGGGGAGCATGCGGTACTCCGTGAGGGGCCGGCAGCAGGTGTGCTCTATGGTCCCCCAGGCAGGGCTGCTGTCCCCTGGGTTGCTCCAGCGCTGGTGGTGGGTGGGTGTCGCTCCTCCAGGTAGGCTGACCATGTCCACACAGCGCCCCGGGTTTGAGCTGTCCGGGGTGGGGAGGGTGGAGGATTTGCCCAGATACAACCTCCTATCTGGTCTAGATGTGTATGGCACGTCCAAATACTGTGGTTCCAAGGGTGGGCTCATTGTTTTTGGTGGGGAACTCACTGGAAGAGAAGGAGGAAAGCCAAAGAAAAACCCAAGAACATTTGTGAAAAAAAAAAAACAAGTATCATGAAGAACGAGGTGCACCACAAACACGTCAGCAGAAAGTTAAGGAGAAGTTTATCACAGGGTTCGGTTATAAATACCCCAGCCTTTTTTTTTTTTTAACATTCAGTCCATCATCTGAATCTGGCAGATCTGCAAAACTACCAAAAACTACATGGCCATTTACATGAGGAGACAAGGCATCCAAGAAGAGCATTAATCATAGAAGGTGTTAAAAGATCTTAGTGTAACTCTGGAGGAGATGCAGAGAGCAAAAGCTCAAGTTTATGATTTTATCCAAGCCACAAGTATCAGTTGTGCACTGCAGAAGTTTTGCCTTAAAGTAAAACTGTCAAGAGGAAACTCATTGTTTAATCAAAGGCATAAGAAGTCCCACTCACAGTTTGCCAAAGTGTTTAATTGAACAAAGCAAACGAGTGACAGAATGTGTCCTGTCAGGTGACACCTCAAGTGTGGCACGACTACATAACCATATCCCAAAAGTGAAACTTGATAATGGCAGCATCATGGTGTGGTGGAATGCTTTTCTTTAGCAGGGATGGGGAAGCTGAGCAAAGGAAAATGGATGGAGCTAAATATAGAACAACAGTGCAAGAAAGGTCTTTCCTCCATGACAACAACCCTGAACATACTGCCAGAGCTACAAAAGATTGGTATCGATGAAAGCACTATTTTATGTAACACTTAGATGATTGAGAAACTCTAAGCTTGAGTTGCTTTCCAAAGAAGACTGAACATAAGGTTTTGTCCGTAAATTAGTAGTTCTGGTAGAGGCATACGCAAAATACTTGCAGCCATAATTGCAGCACAGGGTGTCTGAAAAAAAAGTACACCACGGTTTTCTGAGATTTAAAAAAGAAGAATCTGTTGTGCCACTATTTAGTGTTGGTCTATTCCAATATAGAAAAGTTAAATGGGAATGAAAATTGTGATAACATACTCTGTATCAGAAAAGCAAGTCTAAAGGTGTCTGGAAATGGGTTAGAGGGGAGACTCAGATGGCTTCATATCCTCAAGCAACATCAAAAAGAGAAAAAGAGGAAATGTGGCAATGGTCAGTTGGATGAGTCAGTTTTTGCTGTGCTTTTGTTGGATGACTCCTTCTTCACTGAAAATGTGGTAACATGTTAAAAGCTATGAACTCAAGTGACCCTGTTTGCATGCACATGTTCTTGTGTCTCAAATTTTAGCAAATAAGCTGAGTCATACAGGAATTTAGCACAATTCAGTCTATGGAGAACACAGAGAGAGAAAATCCTTTAGTAAGTATTTTTTCTATGTTGTCTCACCTCTGTTGTTGTGACTTTTCTTGGACACATCTTTCCCACTCCTTCCTCCTGGTTTCTTTCCGTTCTTTTGGTTCTTTTTGGCAGCAGATTTGGGTTCTGTTATCACTCCGTTGCTATGAAAACTCTGAAATGGCAGAACAATCAAAATCGACTCCCATTACCTTAAAATATCCCACCTTGTCTTTTTGTTCTTGAGGCTGTGTTTGTGCTCTCTTACTTTCTGCAAACAGCAAATTCTAAGTCACTCTTAGTGTGTTGTTGTTACATAAACAGTAGCATCGGAGCGCTCTCAGTGCAGCCAGGCAGCCTCTTAGTGACGCACTGAAAACAGAATCTGATCCAGCCCTGGCAGGATCTGCTTTGTTTGCCCCTATGATGGGCATTAATCGACTGGCCACTGTCTGACCTGGTATGAGGTCTTTAAACCTTCACCATGCCCACACACATCACTATAATGAGTCCAAGTCATTACAGTGAGAGCAGTATTTCCATTAGTACTATCTGTGCTGCATTAAAACCTGGTCAGCCGCAGAAAACTGACTCACAAACAGATGGAAGTCCCTGTTTATGGAAATTGAACTGGTTTTTGGTTTCCCATTCAATTCCAGCAGCAGAATCAACGCGTTATACAGCAGGCTGACGCGGGGTCAGTAAAGATCTGTGATTAATTACTGTCGTATCAGCATCAACAGCCCTTTCTCTGCTCACCTGATTTGTTTGTTGTTTTTCTTTTTTCTTTGTGCCGTTACGATGTCCTCCCTTTCCTCCCTTTTTGTCTGTTCGGTGCTTAGGCTTTCTCATCTCTAAAGAAACAAAACGTTTTGAGTTCACTTCATGAGGTGGAAAGATGTAAACAAAGCAAAAAAAAAGTTTCTAAGACTTCAGAAAGACACACAATCACTGGAATTCAACTGTAATGCCAGTTCTGTGTCAGTAGGTGGTGAAAATATCAGCATTAACAGAATACAAGTTGAAAAAAGAACTGGAGCCTTGGCCATCTTTTGGATTTGGGAAGCACGTAACACTCAGGTTGGGATCTAGTTCCAAGATGGAAAACCAGTAGGATTAGCTGAATGTTGTGCTGCTAACAATTTGCTAACTATTTTTCAGGAAAGACACTGAAAATTATTAAATCTGACGAATCAGGGTATTACATATCAAGAAACCACAGACTCAAGTTTTGGTGCATCACAAAAAAACCTAATGTGTTGTGTGTCTGTTTAGCATCTTTCTAAGTAATTTGCTAAACATAAACAAACAGGAAATATAATAGTAAATGCTTATTATAATTTGCTACAAATATTAGATAGAATTAATAGAAATTGTTTGGTTTTTTCATGATGTTTGAAAGCCAACATCTAGCTCTCAGTCCAGATGAATGCTGAGATGCACCTTGGATGAGCTTAACCTACATTTTATTTTTACCTTCGTTGTGATTGTTGGTGATGTGGATTAAATCTTCTCGGCTCCTGGCGCACTGCCACGCTGCATTACAGCCGGGGTTATCTGTGGCAGGCAGAGGCAAAGGCCAAGGATTTGATGTGAAAAGTGAGGCTGCGTCAGCCTGACTCAACTACAACTGGTTACAATTCGGCATGTACGGTTTCAGCTTGGATAAGAGACACTAATGTGTTAAAGCCCGTCACATTTTTCCACAAAGATAAAGATAGGTTAGAAGCCTTAAAACAAAAAAAAAAAATTCCAATAAAATAATCTCAATTGATTTTTTAAATTGAATCGTAATTTGATTACAATCATTTAGTCTGCAAAGAAATCTCAGACAAGAAATAATTGGGTTTTAATAAATCCCCAGTGTGGCTCTGATTGGTAACCCTGCTATCAATACTTTGCATGTCCTCTAATACTGACATGACAGTACTTCGTCTTCTCCTATCACAGTTCTTTAATCCGAAGCCCATAGAGCCTTACATTAATAATCTCTTGAGAGACTTTGGTCCTCTGTTATGCTCTATTCTTTTCAGCTCACATCACAGCTTTTTCGTAGGATTTAGGTCTGGAGACTGAAATGGTCATCCAGTCGTAGCCTATTTTTAGCTTTCTGTCCTAGAGTTTTATAAAGCTCAGGATGATCTGAACTCTAACAAGGATCCTGTGGAAGACAAAGAGGCCCACAGAAACACAGACCCACTGCCATATTTAACAGTGGACATAAAGTGCTTCTTATATTCATACTTTCTTTCACACCAGACACTGCAAGGTATTTGTTTTCAAAAGTTAAATCTTGGTCTCATCTGATCAAATTACACACTTCCAGTGGCATTTAGCAAATTTGACATCTTTACCTTATAAAATTGTTTTCTTTCTGGCAAGCTTTTCAAACAACCGATTAGCATGTACGCAACATCTAATAGTTTGATAGTGTTTCATAGACTCTCAAGAAAGCTCTCTCTGCTGCCGTTGTTACTCTGACAGCAGATATGAGCAGGGGTTTGAGTAGTAGTGCTATTTTTGGCCATCATTTTTTAAAAAGGTTTCTGGAACTAATAGTAGTTATTTCCAGTGTTCTGACAGGAAATGGGCGTGGGGGGAGGAAGCATGCAGAAAAAGTTTTAAAAATCTAATAATAACAATAATATCAGTCTATGGATGGCATATTTCACCTTTGCCTGACAGTCATATCTGCCTCGCTCTTCCTACGCTAGGACTAGGACTGTGGGAGGGTTAACATACACTGTTTCGTACTTGCATGGTATGTTCTCTTATCTTTCCCAACTTAAAAAGTAACAAAGCAACATAGGCCTCTGTGTCACGTTATGTTTATACCACAGCAAAATAGGAAGCAGTAGATTACAAATTAAAGCTCCCTAGATAATCTGCACCAACGTTTAATTGAAATGGGTTTCTTGCCAGCCCTCAAGTTGTTCAACAATTCATTAAGCAGTACTCACCCAGTGTTTCATTGTCTGACAGGGACTTTGATATGTGTGTTCTGAAAGGAAAGGACAGAATATTATGCACGTCAACTCAGAGGATTTTTGTAATATTTTTACATTACATTGCTCACCCATGTAAATACAAAAACAATGAGCTTAAAATGTCGTCAGAGAATGTTCGTGTTGTTTCGGATGTGCTGAATATGCTTTCAGAGAGACAGCACTGTGAGAACAGAGTAAACCAGAGCCAAAGAAGTAAAGGTAATGTGGCAACCAGGACCTTGAATCCGCTTAGTTCAACTGGCCCAAAGCCCCATAATCTACCTCCTGCTGGCAAGACAATCTGCAGGACCTTTCTTCTTCTAAAAAAAATAAAAAGCAAAAGCTTCCTGTGAAGCTGAATAGAAAAATATTAAGCTTCCAACTGTGCCATCAATCCCTCATGTTAAAGTGGGACTATGCTTCAAATGGAGAGAATGAAGTGATGGAGAGGAGGAGCCCTGCTGAGGATCTGATCTGTTTTTGCTACACGGAGGATTTACAGAATTAAGTTCTCAGTGAAAATAAACAGGGAGCATCTCAAGCCTTATTATTTCTTAATGAGAAGGCCCTTTCCCTTGCAGGGAGGGCCTTTTTGGACTGACTGACATGTGCATTCAAAAAGACTAGTGGAGTATAATTGATGTCCTTGCAGGATTGCATAATTTTTAATCCAATTACATTCCCTGTGTATCTTGGAATGATACAAATATTCCAAATTAAATTCAAGATATTAAAAAAGCATGTAGCATGCTTATTTTGATGAGCTTACCTTCTATTCCTTCTATTGGAGTTGGCCCTGTGTGTCTGCTGCATATCCTGAACGAAAAAGAAACGCTTCAGT
Source organism: Xiphophorus couchianus (assembly GCF_001444195.1). NCBI lineage: Eukaryota > Metazoa > Chordata > Actinopteri > Cyprinodontiformes > Poeciliidae > Xiphophorus > Xiphophorus couchianus. Next base: position 12,793,532 of record NC_040245.1, on the reverse strand, counting down.
GTTTAAAAGTTACTTTTCAACAAAAGATTTTGTGAAATTTGTACTGATATTTTGTCAATGGATTACTCCCCATACAATCTGTAAGGATCAGTTCATGGACATGAGGAATGCTTGACTTCAAGCTCAATTTATATATTAAAAGGGTCTGACCTCTGTAGCAGCTGTCAGGATATGTTAGTCATTTCATAATCAGCTTTATTTCGTCGAAACATCCTGGGACTTTACAAAGGCCAGTAATTCACGGATTTAACTGCAACCCTGACTAACTGCGTCCACCAGTCCTGTTGCAGACATATTTGAGGCCTCAATGAAAAGTTTCCCCTCTCACCATGGATATAGACCTTCCAGAGCCTCTCCACTTTGTGTTGTCATCCAGCAGCACTGCTGGACTGCAGGAGCGACTGCAGGAGCGGCTGGATGAGCGGCTGGGGATGGGCGGGGCCGGGCCGTCGGTGGAGCTCTGCACCGCCTCGTACAGGCTGTCCATAGACCCCTCCTGGTGACAGGTGGACATACAAAAGAAGGAAGCGTTCATTTTTACAAACATAGTTTCTAGACTGTGGAATCTGATACATTTCTGGTTTTACTTTTTAAAAGCTTGTAATGGATGACTTGAAAATCAAATCAAATCACATTTTATTGTCCCCGAAGGACTCAAGAGCTGAAACGAGAACTGCCCTGGCAGTACTACACACAATCCAACATACACCAGTAAATCTACAATGTTGTTAACCCCTCATTCACATTGGAATAAAACTCACCTGGATGACAGCGCCAAGTCATTGCATCACCACCAACTTATTTTCCCATTTCATCCCAGCCTCCTTCTATTCAAGGAAACTCCTTTGGATTCACGTATTGAACCTTTAGCACTTTTTTTTCTGGTTCTTAAGTATTTGGACAATCTATGTTGAGAAATGCTCATAAAAATCTCAGGTATGATTTGTTGTAATTGACAACTTTTATAAATGTTTTCATTGAATAAAGTTTCATGTGTAAGCTAGTAGTCGACTTCTTTGAAAGACAAGAGATAATGATCTCTAGTCCAAACAAAATAATTATCTGACTGATTGAAAATATTTGAATTCAAAACTATATTTTTTTTGTTATTGGAGCAGATCATAGAAACTCATCAGTTGTCAAAGTGGTGACAAAGTGACCCCGAGACAGGAACAAAACATCTGATGGCAGACAGTTCTTTTTTATGCCTCAGGAAGTTGAGCATAGAATGAACAAAAGTGCAAACGTACGAAACAGTCTGAAACCTTGATGACAGGTTTGGTTTGACAGTGGAGCGTCATTCAAAACATGCATGGCTCCTCTGCTGAAAGCACCAAACTACTTACCTCTATGCTATCCTCTTTAACTAAAACTGTCAGTGTGACAGTGATTATTTAGTTGTTATGATTACCTTTCTATTGTTAATCAAATGGGAGTATCAATCAATCAATGCTGTATTTACCTTCTGAAATATGACTGAATAAAATTATTTTCTGCCGTTTCAGTAGGTGAGTTGAAATACAGAAAAAAAAAGCCTGTTTTAGTAGTGGGCGAGCTTTATTTTTAGGTCTGCATTTGAGTCCTGTGTGGCTCTGACTGTCCTCTGTGACAATTCCATTGCCAAAAAGTAAGTTTATCATCATCAGAGTAAATATAAAAAAACTGGTGATTTAATTCTAAGTCCTTTATATACATCAAAACCATGTAGATAAGGCTTCGGGGAACCAATGCTGATTTTTTTATGCCTTTGACGGCAGATTACAAACTCTAAAAACTAAAATTGACTACACACATACACCCACAGCAGTTCTAAATTTAAATAATCCATAAGGTTAGAACATGACACACAAATCTGCATTTCAAATCCATGCATTAAAATAGTAGCCCTGAGAATTTGATGCATATGAAATGGACTCAAAGCATTTTTTAAACATGCGCTTATCAATAATACATGCAGGGAAGGATTGACTTTCCTTCAAGCAGATTTCAGATGGATTATAATTTGCTGGCCATGTTTGGATTCCTTCTAGGGACAAATATCTAATGCTGTTGTTCAGCTGGTCCTGTCTGCACAGTGATTTTGTATTAGTCACCTAGAAACACTGACTGTTTTCTTTACATTTTTTTTGTTTTTTTTCTGTGTCTTAAACTTTGTTTCGGTTTCCCTTTTACATGCATCATACTTTAGTGACAAAAAGAAGTCAGTGCAAGTGTTTCATCAGTTGCACCATGACAGCTGGAGATCATATGATGGATGTACTTTAACTAGAGAAACATTTCTTTATGTTTTCTCCTTTAAGAGCCACTCATAAAGACCTCACCTGGATACCCAAACACAGGGTTGTGTGTTTGTGCAGACATGTAATATTTCATTAGTAAAGAACAATGAAGACACCTGCTGGGAGTAAGCCAAAGGAAACAAATGAGCTTAAAGTGGTATTTAAAACATCTCAAACAGCCAAGCCTAGGACTTAGCAGAAAGAGAAACTGACTTTTGTATTTACTGCAGCTTGGTCACATCTACCTGCAAATGAAAACCAGGACAGTTTTGTTGTCTCTAGTCACTGTTGGATTCCTTAATATGTCTCTGGTGAAAGTTCACCATTAATTACACATTGCCCCTTCATAAAGTTTAACAGAGGAGTTTGGTTTACAGACGCTCATGTTCTTTAAGCCCAATCTCCCAGCTGCAGCACAACTTTCGCACATGACACGTCTCTGAGCAGAATATACACACAGGAAGTAAAAAGAGAGACTTACCAGTGAAAAGCAGAAAAGGTTCATATTGGCTGTAACGTGTCCTGTGCGCTTCAGGGAGTCAAATGGAGCAGAAACAGCCTGCTGACAGACAGCCAGAGGCTGAGAGACACAACAGCTCAGAATGAGCACAGCCCGGGTCGCCTGCTGTCTTCACAGATTAATACCATGGAGAAATCCCTGCTCTAATCCAATAGATGGACCACCAGTACTCTATCAGCTACGGCAGAAGACACTCATGACAACAAGCCCCCCCACCCCTTGCTACTGCTGGGGCAACAGATTAGGTCTTTGTTTTGAATCTTTTACCATTCATTCACCTTTTTACATCTGGTTATATTATAGAAAACAGAGGCAGCCATTTTCTACTTATATCCATAATTTATTTTGCTGTTTACCACTGCTACAGGATGTACAGTTATTAAATTAATCACTCAAAGATTGATTCATGCTTTCTAATAAATAAAATTGGAACTATTTTTTAAACTTGAATCGAAAATAAAACCACTTACTGTGCAAAAAATAGTCTCGCTTTGAAAATACTGCACGTATTTTCTAAGCGATCTTCTGATAAGTCCAGCCTTCTGCACATTTGCATTTGGAAAATGCTTTCAAATTGAGCAGGATTAAATTTAATTTTACATTTTTGCTAACTACATGTTTTAAAATTAAAATAAAAAAAGTAGAACTGCAATGATCAATAAGTTAAATGTTATTTTAGCAGCAATACAAAAAACTTTCAATGCTGCTTTAAACTTTTTAATACAGTTATGTAAAAGCTATGAATCTGTGATATGCTTACTTTAGGTTTTCATACTATGACAATCCCGGTCTGACACAGGGGTCTAAATACATGACAGTAACAATTGACTTTGTCACTAAAACTGGTCCAACATGACTTTGGGCTTTGAACATGATTGTAAAATAGAAGAATAAAATAAATAAAAATATATATTCAATAATAATCAACAGAGATTTCACACCATTTACAGTACAACTGCTCCATATTGTCAGAACATTTGTGGACTTTCTTTTGATTTCACAGCCTTTTAAAAACTTTTCCTCAGTTCTGTGAGTTATTCTTATTGGGTTTTAGTGTGTGTATTTTAAGAGTGACCAAGCTCTTATGAGTCCATAATGTGGGCCGCTACTGTTATTATTTTACTTCAAGAAGCAAACATCTGTGGGACGACTTGGAAAGAGTTGATAAGGATTTGATCTCCAAATTCCTCTCCAGTGGAAAAAGACCTGTTGACAACACAGGTGGGTTGGTACTACTAAACTCAAGATATAAATTACTCCCTCTTGAATTTAAATCCTGAATGCCTCCTGTGGCTATTAGGACTGAAGAAATACTACAGATCAGAAAACAAATACAGCAAAACAAAGACAAAATGTATATTTGGTTTGGATTCCAGTACTTAGGATTTCAACACGACAAACGGAGAGTTGCTTCATAGAGTAATCTAAAAATTTAATACACCATCCAGGCTGGAAGGTTCATCAAACAAATGAATGAAATGTTCAATCACTGTATTTAGCCTGGATTATTAGAAGGCTATTACATAAATAGTGTTACACAATCAAGGCTCTTACCTGCAAATTAAATGACCAAATAATTTTAACTCCGAAATCCCTCTCAGAGAGCTCACCGCACTCTGAGAGAGACATATGACCACATTTAATAACTCTGGTTCACCAGACAAAACCAATATATGCTCACATTTGTTCCACTTAAAGGACATTTGAATGTTATTAAGGCTTTTACACATCTTAAAAAAGACAAAACGTAATGGGCACTATGAACACAAATTTGGAATTGTAAGTGTTTACCTTTGACCTGCCTGAGAATGATGTACCTTTATTTGCCCTGAACATGAACAGAACCATTATGTTTACATTTATTAGTTATAGCTGTCAGATGACGAGATTGTCAAAGAAGCATGAAAGAAAAATGTGTACAATGAAAAAAATGCACTTGAGTTCCCAAGTAAATATACCTGTATGTCCAGTCAGACCAGCAGGTAGAATAAGAAGATATGTGGACTAATAATGTAAGCATGCACTTGGAGGGAAACCATTCATCTTTGGCAGCCATGCGCTTCTCTTTTTATCGTGTGTGACAATCTTAAAAAAGAACACAGACACCCTTAGCTACAGAGCACATTTGTTTGCACCTTCTCAGCCTCAGCTCTTTCCTGTGTGGGCAGCATGTGGGTAATACATTTTCCCCGACTTTAACTTGCGGCTCAGTGTAGCTACTGACTTCCTCAGAAAACATAATAATTCCCTTACACAATGGAAAGTAGTGCTGAAGTTTGAATTAAAGCTCACACTGTGTTTGTTTTGTCAAACTGAGATGGTGATGGCTTCCAGTCATTGGATCTGCTTTTCTGTTTCAGGAGAAGGTTACAGTATGAGTTCTTTGCTTGGCATCATATGCATTATATAGGTTCTACTCTTAATCCATCACCTCTGGAGAAAACATCTGGAGAGATTAATAAGCATGACCTAGATTTTCACAAAGATATGGCACACTATCATACAACTTGAGCCTCTTTAATTTAGTTTAGTTTCTGTATTCATCTTCCTAAGTGTTTGGCATCTACATCTTAATATTTCTGGATATGCATATAGAGGTGGTTAACTTTAAGAGAAAGAGCTTGCAGGATCACTTGTAGTCGCAATGTCACTTAGAGTATATGCAAAGACATTCAGTTTGTTGAGTGAAACTCTGCTTTGCAGTTTTGATTTACAGGAAGCAGAGCTGTACAGAACAGGGTGTGAAAACACCTTGAACACAAAGAACAATGTGGGAATGCTGCCAGGCAAGAGCTTACCAGTGCTGGTTGATGATTTCTGGGAAGCTTTGTCTCCATTGAGTAAAGCTTAAAGTGAAATGAAAGATTTAATGACTCGTAAGGGGGAATGACACCATAAATACATGAGCAGAGCTATTCATTTAACTACGGCAAACAATGCCTCTAAGAGTCCTAAGCTTCTCAGTGTACCTTTACCTTTTTCTATGATGAAAAGAGTAAATGTGATGGTTTTCAAGTTTGAATTTACTTCAGATTAGAGACAGACTGTGACCCATATAGCTCCAGCCCGTCCCAGTGAACTGCTAAGTGACATCATGACAGGATTAAGAGAGAGTGAGTGACTGGCTAGTCTGCCTTTTCACGCTTGCTGTTGCTCAGTTTACTCAGTTTTCTGGGGAAAATGAATGAGGCTGAAAATCTTTTGGTCAACATTTGTGTATTTTTATTTAAAAGCAGAAACAAGGACTGAAAATAAATCACAGAAGATTCTGATATGTAAAATCATCTTGTAAGGCGGTAGAATTTATATGATTTCCTTCATCATTGGGCTTTGTAGTAACAGGGGAGTGAAAGCAGACAGAAGCTTCAGCTCTAGCACAGGTCCTCTTGGCAGCAGACTGTGAAGAAGTCCTCAGCACAGAACTCCTCACAGCTTCGAGACAGTGCGTCGCCTGTGAACAAAACCTCCAGTCAATAAAACGTCTCTGCCTTATTGCTGCTTTTCTTGCATAAGGCTGTCGCTTGTCTCTTGTGTGTCAAACTGAATTTGAGCAGAACAAGTTCTACCTACCCTTTTTGTAGGTTTTGCAGTACTGGTTGGAACTGTGGCACACTGTCTCCGTCTTGCAGATAGTGTCATTCTCATCCTGGCAGGTGAAGCATGTCAGTGTGAGCACTAGAAAAGAAGAGATCGAATTCAAAACCAAGACAAAAGCAGATTTTTTGTGTGTGTGTGAAACACTGATTAATGAGTCACACATTAAATAAAAACACAAACTTCCTGTAAGGATTTAATCTAAGCAACATTTCAATCTGATTTCATGTCAAAATACTGTATTGAAAGTAGGAGAAGTAGCCTTTGATTACCTTGTGTGCTGCACAGCAGCAGAAGAGCCATGGAGAGCAGCAGGACCTTCATGTTGTCGGATGCTATGTGGAAAAACGTCCTGCTGCAGGACTTTTATACTGCCAGACTACCTCATACCAAGCCTCTTTTGAGGAATGCACTTCCTTGTAATATTCCAGTAAATGATCTCCTTTCTTTCAACACCTGTAGGTGGATTAAACTGTATTTAACCCTTTCCTGATGGAAATCGCTGATGAGCAGATTAACTGTTAATTTCTATGATAATCTATGATATTATCTCCAATCTATCACATTCAGATTGTGTATGGATAAAAGCTGAATTCCAGCAAAATAGTTGGTATTTTTAATTTTTTAAACTTTGGGTGTAAGTCATATAACTCTGAGTGACTCAACAAGAAAATTTTCCAGATTTTACATTCTCTGCTTCTTGAGTGTTGCTTTTTCATAAAGCTTTCAATCTATAAATGCCTGATGTATTGCTACGAGATTTGCACAAAACTGACTGTCTTGTCACAAAGCGGCCAGGTTAGGAACTCTGTGAAGTTCTGCACAGAGAACTTGAACTTTGAATAACAGCATATGAACATGGTGAACTTTTCAATATTGCTTGTCTGACTTAATTAAAAACGTTAATAGGTCAGGCAGGATTTCTCTGTATTCTGATGTGGGAGTGAGATGTAAATACTTTCATTTCTATTGATGGGACTGATGATGAGTCATATTTAAAACGCAGAGTGGCTGCTCGTCCTGTTTGTTTTAGCTAGGCCATATGTTTTGGTCATTCCTTCTCGATTTGTTTACCTGTGATCAACAGTTTTGCCTTTTTATTTCACGTGAACACTGAGCTCTTAGCTGTCTGAGGTCAGCTTGTTGAACAAGGTCTAGGTTGTTCAAGCTCAACTCTAGGTTAATAGAGGAGGCTTTTAAGGTTCCTTGTCGCAATTCAGAATGTATAGTTCTGGAAAGACATGTTCTTTTTTTAAAATCAATGTATATTTACATATAAACTTGACAGTTTGACTAGGTTAGAGTATCCGAATTCATGTTCGAGCCCCAGATAAGATGACTCTCTAACAGTGGTGTGGAAAACAATTCACCCTGTAATTGTTTTTCATCTTAGTTGCACCTCAGTGTTTCAGAACATCAAACCAATTTGAATATTAGTCAAAAACAACAAAAGTAAACACAAAATGCAGTTGGTGTTTATTATTAAGGGATAAGAAAATCCAAACATACATGGCCCTGTGCTTTCAAGATGGAATCTTAACTATGGACAGCAGAGTTGTGCACTCGAAAAGCATCTTTTCATTGTCTGCATGCAGTCACAGACAGAGGTTGTACAATAGAGCGAAATCACTGGACAGCTGGTGTGCTGGGATAAAAGTAAAGATTCTTTTTTTGGCACTTTTCAATCACATAATGCAGTGTGCTTTTCAGAGGAAGGATGGATAACATACACCAAACCCACTGGTCAGATAGTGGGCTCTGGTAAAATCTGGTTTGGGAGGGTGTATGTACTGTAACACATCATTCTGTATCTCTAATAGATACAAAAACACTAATTAAAATATGGGTGCAATTCCTTTTTTATGTTTGTTGCTTATATCTACATTCCTTGAATTTAATTTCTTTTGTTTCTATAAGCCAAAACATAGCCAAAACAAGATGGCTTATATTCAGCTATGCGTATCTAACCTTGCACTATTAATTTAGCATTTATGGTAACGATGAGTGTTATCGAAATGCTTTTTAAAATACTCCCTTCAACATAAAAACAAAGACATTTTAGATATATTTGATCAGTTTTTAATCTTTTGTCAATTTAGAAAGATGCGTGTAGATCCACAATCAGGAGGCAGCCAAAATAAAAATGAGCTGAGTTATAAAGACAAAACAGAACTGATGCAAATCGTAACATTCTGACAACAATGAAGAACTAGAGATTTCACAAGGTGAGTTACTGCGTTTGTAGAGCATTGTTAAGAACATGAAAAATAGGTGTAGTAGGTAGAATAGAAACAAAAGAAATTAAATTCAAGGAATGTAGATAAGGAAAGCTATGGCCACACATAAAGTGGCCTAATTAAATCACAGAATCCTAAATATTATGAACAGGACAAAATGATTTGACAAAACCAAAAGTATCACAAACCCTGACAATTCCACGTCACTGTGGATAAACAAGTTCTGTCTGCCACATTGATAGTAGAAGCCGATGAACGAGTTGTCACACAAAAATGTGTCCACTGCACACAGAAAATCTAAACCAGTTTCACATTGCTTCACGTTACCTTTAGTCAGGATCAGGGAGTGGCAAGACAAAAGCAATGATGCTTTAACCGTATTAAATGTTATTGTTTCAACAACGAAACCTGATGATGACTATTTTTATCTCATAAAACATCAAAGCGACATACTTTGTGATTTGTATGAGTTTTAAAAACACACAGAAAGCAAATGAATCACAGAGACGAGTTTCTAACAAATTATTCTGTAGGTAGATGTGAAACATATCCAGAAAGAAAATAACACATTGCTCTGGAATAATTTCATAAAAGATGAAATAAGAAAGCAATTTTATAACATGTTAACAGCTGGTGTGCTGGGGTGTCCCCCAAGGCTCAGTTCTTGCCAAACATCTTTTTAATTTATACAAAGATTTGCCATATTGTGTAGTTCAGACTCTTAATGTAAATGTAAATGTAATCTTGTTCACAGAACAAGTTCAAAATAAAAAATAAAGGAAAGGTTCTGCCTTGCAGAACCAACTTGTCCAGCAGTGAAATCTGAAGCCTGACAGAAAAACAATATTGTATGATGTCATCCACTGTTACACTGTTTTGTAATGTCGATTCTTAAAGACTGTCGCACTTTTACTCAGTTTTGTATTTTAAAGAACTTTAAACATGAACTCTTCTTCTTGTTTAAACCTAACCAAAAGTAAAAACTAGGGATGGGCGTTACAAACTACTCTGCGCCGCACTTGCTAAACTGCATATTCACTAACAACTGTTCCTGTACAAATAGTTGTTAAAGTTTTAGAAGAGAGCTTTGAAAGCGTTGAATTACAGGAAACATTACTCCAAGTTTTCAACGGTTCTATTGTCATTCAGAACAATCTAAAACTGTTTCAAGTTACTTCTACGCTGATTGTGTCTTTCCCCACTGAGGGTGGAAGTAAAACTTGGATCAGTTAAATTCCAAGCAAAAAATATATATTTAAGTGAAATTTAAATGTAGATTAAAAACTTTGTAGATGTGTCTTGATCTGGTGTCAAAGGACACAAAACTGAAAGCAAGACATGTTAAAAATAGAAAATGGAGAACAAAAGAAAAGAAAACAACCAGAAACCGGTTTTGTTGCTTATGGGAAACTTACTGCAATCTTAAAGTAATAAAACTGATTTCCATCTGTAAAAGTTAAACGTGAGGCATCCACAAATATTTGAAGAATTATATCGCTGGATAATTAATAAGAATTTGACGAGAGGCTGACAGACAAACATATGACACTGACAAAAAAAGTTACAACCACACATTTCTAAAGTCATATGATGAGGAACTGTGTGAAGCAGCCATCTGCCAAAATGGAGACACCCTAGTATCAGCCACAGCTCACAACCTGTGCAAGCTGTTCTATTCTTCTAAACACACACATCCATTTTATTTTACTCCTTTTTCTCAATCTTTAAAAACATCATTTTGAAGATACATCTCTATAATGTAAAATAACTTGTAAAGTTTATGTATATAGGTTTTTCTATTCAAAAAGCGAAACAGTTATGAACAAATAAAATCTTTTAAGATTTTATCTTGAAAGATAAAGTCTTTCAAGATAATTTGTTCATTTTGATAATTAAAACATACAGCCAATAACCCTCCCCCCAAAATATTTTAGGACAGAAATGTTGTGTCATGACTGTGTTATAGCCTAAACAATCAGTGCTTTACATTCTCTTCAACAGGGTTGAGCAAAAAAAATGCTATCAAGTAGTCTTTGTGCAACAAATAGTATCTAGCACTTTCTTTTGGAAAATTGAGTGGAAGGAAAAAGATCCATGGACAATAGGGTTGTAAAGCAGAATCAGTTTAAAAGTTCTTAGAAGATTAAAAAAGGTATTGACTGCAGCTTATTCAAGTGATGGACTAGAGATTTCACATACATTATGTTAGGTCCTGAACCAAATAGGTTACCTGGGTTAGAGGATGAAACTTAAATACCTAGCTTTGCTGTATTAGAAATATGTTTTAGTGGTCATCTGCAAAATTTTTATTTTTGGGGAAACTGAATTTTGGGTTTCACTGCCTGTAAGCCATAATTATCAAATTAAGATGATTAAATGTTTGAACTTTATCACCGTGTAATGAATCCATTAAGCACAAGTTTTTATTTTCGTCAAAAGCTATAAGTCTTAGATTGGATCAAATGGCAAGTAGTAGCGTAGGAAGATCATTTGGTGAAGACTTCTTAATGATGATAAACAAAAAAACTTACAAGCAGCCACAACAGAATCAAAACTAGGAATAAACAGGAACCGAGTCGACTGAAAAATCACAAATGGGATGCAGCAGGCAGGACTCAGGAAAACACAGACAGAGAAGAGGAGAACCAGGAAACTAGGTGAATGACAGAAGAATCCAGCAGGGAGTGACAGAGAATGATGCTGAGTTTGATTACGTGATAAAGAACAGGTTCCTGCTTAGAAACAGGGTGCAGCTGGTAAGTCTATTCTTTCCAATTTTTTCTCAGGGCAAGACACAATTGTCTTGTCCTTGTGATGGTCAGAAAGGCCAAAGGCACAAAATGACAGCCTCATTTTTGTCCGACTTCCCAAGGGCAGCTGTGGCTACAATCCAGTAGCTTCCCATCATTAGAGTGTGAATGTGCCCTTACAGGTAAAATTTGATATAGAGGGAGTTATAAATAAAATCTATCATTACTGTTCAATGGTTTTCTTTAAAGGATGTGTTTTTGCCCTCCTTTAAAGTTCCCTCATTCAATCATTGGAAAGCAGATTTATTGATGAGGTCAGGATGAAAATGCATTTGGTCATCAGAGCAAAAAGAGGTCAATCGCTTTCTTATTGCAGCTGTATCAACTAAGTGTTCACTAGCAAACAGCTCAGATTCTTAATGTGATTGAAAACCGAATCTTGTTCCCAATGTATGTTGGGAAAAAAATACAAATAAAGACATGGTTCTGTCTTCCGCAACTCACATGTCAACCAGTGAAATATGACCTCTGAGTGAGGATATAATTATGCTCAAATATATATTTTAGTAGAGATTATAGTTGTTTTTCTGCTCTGATGTACTACTGACCTGTCCATAGCCCTTCTGTGACCCTAGAGAGGATTAAGAGTGTATAGAAAGTCATTGCTCTGTTATACTGATAGAAATTTCTGTGGTGAAGTCTCTACTTTATATATATATATATATATATATATATATATATATATATATATATATATATATATACTAAACTAAAACTCAGTTGTATGAGAACATTGTTGAAACACATTTAAGCACTACATATCTACATACACTAAGTCATAAAGTATATTATTCTATAAACAGTGCTGGGAAGTTTGCTCAGAAACAAAAGACTTAATTAAAGCGGCACTGACAGTAAACATCAAAGGTAACTTCTGTTCTGCATGCTTCAGATGTTTTACTGCTGCAGCTCACCTGCCACCAACCAATGCACGGTCTCAGTCGCTCATGAAAAGTTTTACAGAGAATTGTCAGTCACACATCAGTTTGAACTAGGTGTGGCAAAGCAGGAAACCTCTAAACCCTGCGGGAAAATAAAAACATGCCTTGAGGAGCAGCAAAGGGAAGTAAAACAGTTCATTATACCGCCTGAAGAAAGTATGCAGTGGATTACCATCTTCTAAATAGAAATGTATGTAAAATAAGTTAAAAACAGTGAATGCACCATTGTGAATTTAAATTCAATGATAAAAATGCCTTAGTAATAAAATACTTTGAAAATATCTATTCAGTTTGCTCTTGGCCTTGCTTTCTTTTGTTTGTTTTTGACCATCTATTTTTTTGTTTTTGATTGATTTAGCTACATCTCTTATGTTCTCTGTGCATACAATTGAAAATGTCAAGCAGTCTGCACGACGTGGTCAGGTGAGTAAATTCAAGTTGTGTCACCCTTTAAAAAGCTACAGCTAACAAGATCCCTGTAACACACACACTTATTATGGCCCTTTTTGTTGAATTTCCGAATTGTCCATCCATAATTAGTCATTCAGAAAGTGTTACAAAACTATTTGTGGTCCTTTGATAAAATACTCTGTAGACTAACAAGCCAAAAGTAGATGAACATCTCGCCATCAGTTCAGGACATTAAGCTTATATGTATTCAGGTTGTGCAGCAGCATAATGACCCAAAACATACCTGCAAGTCAAAGCCTGGATTTCAATATAAATCGGACATTGTGGCATTAACTTAAACTGGCTGTTCATGTTTGAAAACCTCTTCAGAGGTTGGGTCACAATCCTTTCACACTGATGAAAAACACTGATTGCCAGCTACCGAAAAGCTTGTTACTGTCAACAGTGGCTCAACTAGTTCTGCTAATGAGGATAATTACCTTTTCACAGTTGGTCAAGATCATTTAGAGTCCCCTTTACTCTTCATGAATAAAATAATAATTTTGAAACTACATGCTGCAGCAATTGCTCAGATTATCTTTAACACTGACATATCTTTCATAGTCACAGAAAAATGAATAGGCTACCTCTTTGCAACCTTTCAACTTTATCTGTCCTAATTTCTAATTTTACACTCATTATAGGATATCTGGGGAAAACAACAAAAAATAATTACCTTCTATTGTTTCAGTAGATCAATATCATTTGCAAGCAGTCTTAACAGCAAACAAGGAACATAGACTTTATGTGTGGTTTCCATTCACTTCTACTTATTTTCTGGGATACAGCTGCCACCGGCATCCACAATATATTGTGTTAATAAAATACTTTTAGTTAAGTTTCAATAGATTTTGTTTTGGCCGCATTTAGATTTTGCCCTATCTTGACGAATTACCACAAACACTTTCAGTCTAAGTATGCAGATCCAAGTGACAGAAATTTTACTTTTTGTGTTGATGTAAACATATTAAAACACTATTTCTTGATTTGGATCAAATAATTCATATAAAATCTAAAATACAAGAACAGATGAACTAGTTTGTTTTAGCCAGTGTCGTAGCAGTACTGATCTTTACATGTCACTGATAAACAACACCTTTGAAGAATAATGCTGCTGCTGGTTTTGTGCTAGTTGTCATTTTGGGTCCTCCTGCTGGGCAACTCTAGACATTACAGATATGAACTTTACTGCTGCACTTCTATAAACCAAAAGGGATGGGAAAACACTTAATACTCTCAAGATCACAGCACTTTAACACTAAGTCACATTTAATATTCAGTACAGTCTCCAGTTTGAGGACAGTGAACAATTTTATTGTTGTCACTGCATTTATATCAAAACGTTCATATGTAATGACTCCCATGCCACTGGTGCTGCGTTAATACCACCGGGTGGCAGTGTCTCCAATTTAATATATATATATTTTTTTCCAATTTAATAATTTGCTTACATTTCTGTAGAGCAGAGTGGCGTCAGCCCTCATCTGAGTGGGTGTTGACATCAGCCTGTCAGTCACAGCTAGAAAAGAAATGAATTAGCAGAATACATTAAATGTTTCACTTGCTTAAAAAAACAGAGAGAAAATGGAGAGAAATGTCTAATTATATTGCTTAAAGTACTTTGCACTAGAAAAATGAGCAACTATGGTATTCTTACCTGTGATGTCACTCTAGTCCTGAGTTATAACTTTAAGAAAAAAATCACAGTATAAATTTGACTATAAGGTGATGGGTGGTCCGAATTTTTTCTAAAGTTTAGCACAGATGGTTATTGGTATTTATTTTTTATTCAATAAGAAAGAATCCATTTTTTTATGTTTATTTGAAACAGGGGACGATCGCTTGTGTTGTGTTGTTGACTTTATATCAATTCCTCATACCTACCATGTATGTAGCGACGGTGGAGAGGGGTGCTAACTGACATAATGCTGCCATGGACTTAAGATTTTTCTTCTCCTGCTATAGACCAGGCCTACATTAGTACATAGATGATGCCCTTGCCAATCAAGAAGCATTTGTACTGAAGAGTTCTGAGTGCCAGACATGAGAGAAAGGCTTGATCTAGGAAAACACTGAAATCATACCACAAACAGACCAAAGAACCAAAATGAACTTAAAATTCATTAACCTGGGGCGTGCTGTGGTGGTGCAGGGGTTAGCACGCCTCACGTTAATGAATTTTAAGTTCATTTTGGTTCTTTGGTCTGTTTGTGGTTTGGAGGCCTTAGAAAATACGAGCCACTAGCGCCGCAAAAACTCTTTGGGGAAAATAATTGAAAAAAATTCATTAACCTTCAGATTTAGGACTTTATCTTTTAACATTTTAAGTCTACCCATGGAGAAACTTGACTGAACTGTTTACAACTCTGAAGTGTGATATAGCACACCCAAAAACTGCTGTAATGCATTTACCAGAGGAAACACCTGCAACTGCATAAACCGATAGCCACAAATTTGAGAAGAATGATGGAAATACATGCTCTGAAATCAAACTTGTATGATGATGAAAGTTTTAAGTCCACAATTACTTTGACTTCTTGTGACTTTTACATGCTCCAAAACTAGCATTTTTTAATACCACTAATGAAATAAGCATAAATTTGGAATGCTGACAACATGTACATTGATATTTCATGGCTGATGCACATTACTGATTTATTGAACATCTTTTTCACCACACTTGTGTAATAGATTATTATTCCAGACAAATTCAATATTTATCATTATCATGGTGTTCTCTAAAAAGCTTTAGACTACATGTAAAAATGGGTTGTAAGTCAGTGAAAGTATTTCCGTGAATTAAGCGTGGGCCAACTGTGGTGATCTTGTGGTTAACATTTGAGAGTATAAGCAGCCCAGCTGTGTTGCATGTATCTCACATTCACGAAGATACTGAGAATGTATTCAGACAGGTGGATTATTCTTTTAGCCCTGTGGCTTACATCTGCTTCCTCAAGTAAGTCATTTGTTAAGTTTAAATGTATTAGTAAAATTGCCATATGTACATTTAACATTTTAAAATATTTTATTAAATATACTTGCAAGCACAATATATCAAATGTTCCCAATGTTCTTGATGTTGTTATATTGAGCTCTGATTAATTACCAAAAAATTCTAAAAAATAAAATCTAAAAGTATTTGCAATAAATGTCAAATAATATATTTATCTTATACTGTATTATATTGCATTGCTATCAGTCTTAAAACATTAAATGTCTGTGAAGATATGACTGTGCTTTCTATTGTAAATGGTTATGCAATGAAAGGTTTACAGCGCCTTAAATATTCACACATGTGAAGTTCATATGTTTTCCCCATATGTTGCTTTGTGACCATTACATATCTGCTGCTTATCAGACATGAAGAAATCCTGCTTTAGTTTTATTGGCTGTGTCCGTTGTATTATTTGCCCACAGTTTTTCCACTACATCGGATCTTTTTAATTTATGTTTTCAGCTAATTTTCCAGTTTTCCACTTTTTCTTTCCCAGATAGATAATCTGGCTGACAAACCTAATTGTTAGAATTTCTTAGTTGCATGTATATTTATAAAAATAGTCCTCATGGGTCAGGTGAGAGTATACGACCTGACCCATCCGAGTTCATCTCAAACTCGGATACTATTTAGAACTTCTGGTTCACAGACCACAGAGTACGAAAGGTAGCTTGATATGATCTATATGCGACATAAACATAATAATGGGGAGATGGAAGTGTTAGATTCCAGTTTCACAAGCGAACTTCGCAAACTGCATTTACCAGCAGTGGTTGCGCTGGAGACATCACTGATAAGAAACTTCTTCCACTGAATCCTCACACCATCATGCATGGGCCTTTTACCTGTTTATGTTTTGGGTCCTCATCAACGCCACAAACATGACGTTCAAACCCAGAGACTTTGTTTGTATGTTTGTCACCATGCAGTGTGAGACTCAGTTCCACAATTACTTTGGGGAACTGAGTCCACAAGCCTCTCACAGCCTCTTCACATACCTATACCTTACAATTTTTTAACTTTATAGTTCACATTCCCAATGCATTACTGCATCTTAGGTTGTGGTAGCACTGTATTTTAAAAAATATATATATATATATATATATATAAAAAATCACTTATTTCTAACCCAATTTTAAAATGATCCCAATTCAAAAACAGTATTAAGAACAGACAGTGTGAATTAATGGGAACCTATCTTATTTTACTCCTATTTAGGTGGACAATTTATCAAGGATATCTGTAAACACATATTCTAATTTATTAAATATGAGTTTATTTGACAAACTGAAACTGATATTTAAGCAGGCTGTTCACCTGGAGCAAGCATTCTCAAACATGTATACTTCTAAAATTCTTGAGTTTATTATTATTTATTTCTTTGGGGGTTTTTTTTAATGAAACTGTTGCAATTCATTCAGGTCAAGGAGTCTGTAAGAAACAAAGAGTCAGCGCTCTACTTGGCTCTTCTGTGGTCTTGCCCTGCAACTTTTCATCAGATGACTCCAGCTGGGTTGAATGGACTCAGGAAGATGGACCAAATGTGGACCTGGTTCGTCTCTCATCTAAGGGACGCATTCTTTACCTGGACCCCAGATCTGGGCGAGTGAAAACCTTTCCCCTCCAGGCTTCAGAGAGGAAATACTCTATCATCATTGATGAGCTCCAAAACTCTGATATAGGTTCTTACTACTGCAGGAAGAGCAATGAATGCTTTGAAGTGAAGTTGTCCAAAGGTATGCTGTTTTCTCCATAAACTTTTTCTCAACATTTCATCCTCTTTCTTTTCTTGCTATAAAACAAAGACTAAAAACAGAGTGAAAATTGCTTTAAAAGAGAATCTAATACATACTGAAACAATAGTTAAAAATGCTTAGAAAATGATTTTAGCTTCAATGCATTGTCAAGCATTTTTTCGAAAAAAATGTTTGTATTCTTCTGCCAAATAAATATTTAGAGTAAATTTACAATGTTTTGTAGGACGCTGACTGAAAATTCAGTGTAAGTAATTTAAAAAGTTTATTTTTTTTCCAATATCACATTCTCAGAATTAATTATTTCAAGTCCAGGCTTAAAGTTTTTATGACATCAAACCCTCCAAAACAAACTTTTTCAATATGTGGCATCAGAATTGGACGTTCGTATCTAATTTTAAACAATCTTTTCACATGTAAAGATACTAACACAACAAATCTCCTGAATAATTATTAATATGGCTTAAAATAATTTAAAAGCTGTCTGACAAAAATGGTAAGTTTTAATTTAGTTTTAAAATATTTCTAGTTTTTTTTTTTTTCCTGTTTGGGTTAGGGGTCACAAAAAGAATTGCATGATGAGGATCTTTATTGCTTTTTTTTATGAAACTGTTGCAATTCATTCAGGTCAAGGAGTCTGTAAGACACAAAGAGTCAGCGCTCTACTTGGCTCTTCTGTGGTCTTGCCCTGCAACTTTTTATCAGACGACTCCAGCTGGGTTGAATGGACTCAGGCTAAGGAAGATGGACAAGATGTGGACCTGGTTCGTCTCTCATCTAAGGGACGCATTCTTTACCTGGACCCCAGATCTGGGCGAGTGAAAACCTTTCCCCTCCAGGCTTCAGAGAGGAAATACTCTATCATCATTGATGAGCTCCAAAACTCTGATATAGGTTCTTACTACTGCAGGAAGAGCAATGAATGCTTTGAAGTGAAGTTGAAGTTGAAATACAAAGGTATGCTGTTTTCTCCGTGAACTCTTTCTCAACATTTCATCCTCTTCCTTTTGTTACTATAAAACAAAGACTAAAAACAGAGTGAAAATTGCTTTAAAAGAGAATCTAATACATACTGAAACAATGTTTAAAAATGGTTAGAAAATTATTTTAGCTTCAATGGATTCTCAAGTATTTTTTTAAATAAAATGTTTGTGTTCTTCTGCCAAAGAAATATTTAGAGTAAATTTATAATGTTTTGTAGGACGCTGATAGAAAATTCAGTGTAAGTAATTTAAAAAAGTTTTTTTTTTTCCAATATCACATTCTCAGAATTAATTATTTCAAGTCCAGGCTTAAAGTTTTTATGACATCAAGCCTTCCAAAACAAACTTTTTCAATATGTGGCATCAGAATTGGATGTTCGTATCTAATTTTAAACAAGCTTTTCACATGTAAAGATAACCAACACAAGCAGTCTCCTGAATAATTAACATGGCTTAGAATAATTTAAAAGTTGTTTGACAAAAATCTTAAGTTTTAATCTAGTTTTAAATTATTTCTAGTTTTTTTTTTTTTTTTTTGTGTTTGGGTTAGCAGCCACAAAAAAAATTGCATGATGAGGATGTTCGTGAAAAATCTATCCATTATGCTCAAATTGTTTCTTCTATGCTCCTACATTGTTACTTTTTTATCAAATGACCTTAAGTGAGTGACCTGGGCTCACCTGGATGAAGTGGATCTGGTTCATCTATCATCTTGGGCATGTAAAATTCCTGGACTCCAGTAAAGGCCTTTCCAAAGAACAGGCCTCAGGCTGGCTCCATCATCACTGATGATCTAAAATACTCTGATCTGGCTAAATGAAGAATATTTATTTTGAAGTGGAGTCGTGTGAAGAAAGACAGTGTTATTGTTGTCTTTCAGTTTTTTTTACCTATACAAAACATTAGTCAGCTCAGATGTATGCAGCAATGTTTATACACCTTTAAAAAGCTAAAAACATGAAATAAGCTACTTTGTCCAATAAAAATCATCTTTATTAAAGATGCGGACGTTTCACTACTGAGATACGTTTTCATTGGAATGTCTGCTGTCCTTTTTCTGAGTGCTGTTGTCTACTTCATAAAATGTGAGTACCGGTTTGCCGCTCTCAAAATTAAAAGTTGAAAAAAAATAACAGGGGTTTTACTCTGCTGATGTCATGGATTAGCCTTTAAATATACTTTTCTATTATTTTTCAGGGTCCTGTAACAAGCACACACTGGACAGCACTGCCGATCCATCAGTAGAAATGTAACGGGTAATTTGAGATCAAATGGCCCCATTATCTGGTTACATTAGTCACTTAAGTTACACAATCTTCATGGTCGCCGTCTTCTTCTTATTGTTAGCTCCATCCTCTCCAATTCTTCTAGCTTTCAAAACTAAAAAACCTTCCCAAAATTATTAATTTTCCAAATGAAGTAATGCTAGCATATCTTCATGTGGTAAAAACATGTCATAAGGTAATGTAAATATGCTTATGCAAATTTACAATGCATTCTTGGAAAATCCTACATATTACTGTTAACTAAACAAAATTATCCTACCAGGAGTCTTAACTTAAAATGAAGGTTGCTGCTCTGGATTTGGTTGGAGTATTTTGTTTGATGGTTCCTCGCTTCACCTGTTGGATTCATTTTTGATGTAATATTTTGTAGTGCAGTTTTACATCCATAGGTTGTAATAGGAAAAGTGCAGTTAATACAAATACAGAGTTTAAAGATTATGTTTATTTGCATCAACTGTCTTCTCGAAACTATGCATTGCAGATTGTTTTACATGGTCAGAGATACATCTTTACATTTTTATTGTATCCAAAAATTTAATTAAAATTAAATCTATCTTCTTTAAGAACTGTAAGTGTTTGTTTTCTAAGTTCAGTGACCACATCCATGGTGTTTCTGTAAGATCTGAGCTTAGAATAGGTAGAATGTTTACAAGAAAGAAAGCTGGAAGCCAAAGAAATTGCTAACAGCTGTGTAAGCGTACCATGTACAAGTTGTACAAAAATGGGTCTATGCAATAGCTTGCGTAAAAACTAACAGTTAACTTAAACAAGTTAACTGAATGTTTGATACCATTTCATATTTACAGATCAGATAAAAAAAGGAGTCTGTCAGTAGTCTTTCAAAATTTCTTCATCCGAAATTGGTTAGGCATTTTTTTTACTTTATCAAGTTTACCTGTCAAGTTGTAAATGCGCTAAATATGTAAAAAAAAAAAAAAGGGGGATGCAGTGCTTCGCTACTAATTATCAACACCAGAACAACTAGAAATCCAGGTGAGACGATTACTTTTCAATAATCACAAAATAAACATCAAGCTTGTTTGATGTTTATTTCATTCAGACCATTCAGACAATGGTCTGAATGTTTTGTTTGGAAATTAATTTCATGGTTTTGCATGTAAGGCTGATACTTTAGTGGTGTTATTGTCAGTCAGTTCCCATGTCTGCAAATCTGCTTGTAGCATAGCCGACACGGAGAGGGAGAAAAAATAGAATACGAGTGGTTTGGAGTTTTTTACAATGGTTTTGCGGTATAATTTTTTCTATTGTTGTGGTGTGCTGCACTAAATTAATAATACCTGCATCTTCAGGTTTCATTTTCTTAACAGAATTGTTATGCAGTGGCAGCGTGGCTATGGATGACAAGTAAAAGAATAGTCTTTTTGCCCTCCCGCATTGTGCGCATGTGCAAAATCTCCAGATGCAAGTCAGACAGCAGGTTTTACTCAAATGAAAAGATTATAAGAGTAGCTCCGATGGTACAAATTACTGTAAGAGGTTTTTTTCAGGTGAAGAGCTGGGGATGTTACTGTCTGAGTTCTGAGGTCTTGGGGGAAGCCAAACCATCGAAAGGCAAAAGCAGAGATACTCAGGGTGATTCACACGTAGACAAATGAAGGAACTGGTCTTAAGGAGGACTCTCCTGTTGACCACAACCAAATATATAACAGACTGGAGGATCCCCGACTTTATACAACCTCCTGAAGATGAGACGATTATTTTAGATGTATCTGCTAATCAGTCAGAAACCAACCAGTAAGGAGAGCTATTTCCTCAAGAAAAAAATAAACAGGAAATAACGCCCCAAGATCACAACATCATAGTTCTCAACCTGTGGTTTACGTATACTGGTGCACTGCAATATTGCTTATTTGAAAGGTTTAAGCAAATTTACTCCCATGTAATAGTGAACCAACAAACAGTGCTGGCAGCTACTTATGCTGAGCTCCATCACCTTCGAGGTTAGATTTTAGCTCTGTGAAAGACATCCAACCAAACTCAACCATGTTTCAGTGCAGTTCACTTCAACATCCTGTAGGATTTGCTGATTAATGTCTTCAGTGACCAGGGTAACTGCTTCTAGCAAGACAAGCAAATAACAATGCATTTCTTTGCTCTTTATTTTATAGATTCTTTAGTACAGAGTGTGATTAATTTGAGAAATATGTTGCAGGATAGCCAAATACATAGTGTCTGTGTGAATTTGTTTGTGTTTTTCCCTTTAAATAATTTTAAGTTTTCTGTGCAAGGCAGCCATATCAGTTAGTAAAAAATGTCCCTGACTTTCCCACTGAGAATTCAAATTTCTAGGGACCTCGGTTGTTTTTCCAACTTTCAGCTTGAGAGTTACAACATTTAAAAAATCCTCAGTGGGAACACATACTACATGTCATGAAGTGTGGTGGAGGTGGTGAGGCAGAATGCAGCGGACTCCAGGTTGTAGAAAATTTAATGATTTGTGATTTAATGATGGAAACACAGATCCAAAATCCACAAACCAGGCAGCACAGCTGAGCGGAAGGCTAAGGCTCAATACTGGTAGCAACTGGTGAACGAATGGACAACTAGACATAAATGACAGACTGGTATGACACATACGACAAGGACCGAACAAGGAACACAGGTGGGGTTAAATACACAGAGGGTAATCACGGAACGAGACACACCTGGGAACAATCAAGAGGGTAGACAGGACAACACAGAGACTCAAGACACAGAAATCCAAACTAAAAAACACAGGAAAACTCAAAACAACTCAGAGAAGACCCAATCCTGACATTACAATTCATTCTTCAAATCAACAATTAAACAACAAAAGTTCCTCTAACTTTCTTTTTGTTTATGACATAATAGAGCAAAACAAAAAATCAATGCTTCGTTGTTTTAAAAGTCTGCAAAGATTGCGTTACTTGGAAATTCTTGTTACTAAAACAAATTGAGGAACAATATGCTGAATTACATGAAACTAAAATAATTATTTGGCAGTTTTGTGCACAGATTTGTAAAACTACTTTTCTCTGAGGAGGTGTGCCCACTCAAATTGAGCAATGGTTGTGAGGTATCTGCACATACCCAGGCCTCAGCCTCACATTGCATCAGAGGAAACTTTGGTTTGTTTTTAACTCGAATAACCACAACTCTGCTAACGTGAGACAAGAGGACGCAGCAGTGGAAAAAGAGATGCTATATTTAACTTTTAAGAAATGTGTGTTTAAAAGTTTTTTGTTTATTAACGGACTAACAAAGTGTTGCATAGCACCAATTGTTGTTCAGATAAACTGTTACAGTGAGGCATAAAGGACAGGAAAGTTGGCTAGAAATTGCCCTTCTCTCTCTTATTTGGAAGTCCCTTGCTCAGGAAATGTCAGCAAGCTTCAACAGGATGTGGAGGTAGCTTTTATCACGTTATGTCCTTTCTGCACTACCTGCTTGGTTTAAACAGTAAACCATAAAAATTTTAAAGCCGAACGTGATCACCATCAAGTTTGAAAAAGTTAAAGTTGCGGTGTTCAGTTGACTGCTGTACAAACTGAAACCCTGCAGGAGTATTTAGGTGACTAAGCGATGTAGCCGAGCTGTAGTGGTCTTGTGGTTTTGTCCCATGATGCACGGAGAAGTTAAAGCAGCCACGTCTTGCTGCTGTTAAACACTGTGTGAAATGGTGATAATGAAAGCAGACATGTGGATTCCCTTTTTTGCCCTCTGGGTGCTAAGTGTCTCTTCAAATGGTAAGTCCTTTGTTAAAATTAAACCGTGAGCAGAGTTGAGAAGTGTTAAAGTAGACGATCTATTTATAGCAATCATACTTTTATTGACTTTCAAGTTTTCCCTGAAATAACTCACATATTCACAGACAGCATGTCCAGTACTATGTTTGAACAGCAAACCTCAGGTCTTGGTTAAGAAATGTATACTCTTGGATTTATCTAACAAATTGGTACTTTCAATTGAAAGACCTTTTGCGTCACATTGAAATCACCCGTGTTACGTGAAATTGTTCAATTTAACACTAGTTGAGTGTGGGGGTTTCCACTGTTCAGTGTTAACGCCTTAAAAAGGTTTTCAGCACTTCATCATTTAAGTTTTAGTTTCGGTGAAATGATCATCTCTGAGTTATTTTAACAAGAAATAAGTACATTTGTATTTATCGCCAATTGCAGAGAGTCACTTAGTGCTCTTTAAATAACCAAATCAAAAATTTTCTCTCAAACATTAAAAAGGGCTTCTGAGGGAGAGGGGACGGATGAACGCTGTCAAAACTACTCTGACCTGACTGATTAAAAACTGCTTAAAAGTACACCACCATTTTTAAGGAGGAAATGGTTTTTGTAGTTAACAAAAAAGGAACTAAAAATATTTGGCTAAATGACTATAAAAAAATATCCACATTGATTGTTATCAAAGTAATATGAAGAATAGTAAAAGGAAAGGTGTTTTAATAAAGACAAGTCAAGTTAAAAAGCTACTTTAAGAAATAAATAAAAACAGAAGAAAACTCAGTTTGAACAATAAAGATTTAAAGTGTGGAGGGAAGAAACGAGAGTGTGCCTTGATGGGTCCAGAGAGCAGCAGGACAGTTCTCACCTCTGTCAATCGGCAACCACATTCTGCACCCACGCACTGCAGTTTTCTCTCATCCTATTTCCATTTCATGAAGAAGATATTTCAGACACTTCTGCTTAAAGAATTGCATCATGGAGCTAAAATCACATTAAAATACAAATCACTACAAGAGATTTTTCCTGCCAACAGCCATCACTAACTACAATAACTCTTTGAAGAATATGAATTAATATGAGTTATAATAATATTTAATTTGCCCCTGGGATCAATAGAGTTTTTTTAAATTTGAATCAGAATCTCACATGTTGGTTAAATGTCTAGATGTTGGTCTTTTTAAAAAAAAAGTCTTTTACTTATGAATTTGGAGATGTAGTTTGGCATATCAGGCTCAACCGATACAAGTGGTATAAAAGTACAGTCGGCACAATTTAAGCAATTAACATTTTCTTTTTCCTGTTTTTGAAACAACAGCTTATAAGTAATCTCCATCCCAACGTCTGACCCAATTGGAAATCAGACAACAAAAACAAAAAGAAAACATTCCCCTGATGGTTAGGCTGACACGTGTCCAGTGTGAAACAGCGTGTAGCAGACCTTGGAAAAAATCAAATAAAAAAATTTAAAAACACCAAAAATGCAAAAGTGGCAAATGGTAAAGCGGAAAAACCAGAAAACATCTGTTCAGACTTACTTCTTCCCAGGATGATGCAGCCAAAGCGGTTCAGATTCTGATTGGCTTTCAATGTTTGACCCTGTAGAGTCATGGTCTCCTCTGGGGTTGATGTAGCTCATAACGTCTCAGTCACATGTGTCAAACTCGCGGCCCGGCGGCCGGCCGTAGCTTTTTATGTGGCCCTCTAGACTCTAGTGGGTCACATAAAAAGAACCTTCAAAAAACAGTTGTGTGCTTATTTTTCTTTTTTAATCAGTCAAATCCAATCAGTTTTTATTTGTAAACTATCAAATTACATCTATCTAAAAATATGTTCGACATTATTTTATTATAAGAAGTACTCAGACAGCTATTGATTAATGTTTGAACATTTGGGTTTTCTCAGTAAATTCTGGCACAACTGTTCCTTTTAGGACATTTATGATCTAGATATGACCCAAAATAAAATGAGTTTGACACCCCTGACATAGGTGATATACAGTCATGGTCAGTAGATTAGAATTTTATTGATAAGTTAATGTATTTTGGTAACTACATTTACCAAGTGAAACATTATATAGATTAATAATTGTGTTGTGCACAATTTTTCACAACCTTTTTGTCAACTAATTATGATAATTTCCCACCAACACTAAAGAAAACACAATATTTATGATTAGATATTAGATAAGAACAATAAAAGAAACAGTACAGAAATTCGGACTACATGTAAAATATGTTTATTTTCAAAAGATACTTTTCATGTGAAAAATTTGCTTCTTTATTGAAACACACATTCTAATTTATTAAATATGAGTTTATTTGACAAACTGAAAATTGATATTTTAGCAGGCTGTTCACCTGGAGCAAATGTTTTCTAAGATGGACACTTCTAGAACTCAAATTGTAATTTGCAGGAATCGTGATGAAAAAACCTTTAGACAGCATGCTCTGAGTTTCCCTTAGAGAAAAAAGATCTTGGTGAAGAAATAATCCAAATTACTGTTATTCACAGAAAAAAGTGACACTTAACCAAACTCGTTAAACACATCAATCATTAAATCTACACTTTGATCTATATATCAGTTTATTATTTATAATTTATTTCTTTAGATCTGTTTTCATGAAACTGTTGCAATTCATTCAGGTCAAGGAGTCTGTAAGACACAAAGAGTCAGCGCTCTACTTGGCTCTTCTGTGGTCTTGCCCTGCAACTTTTCGTCAGATGACTCCAGCTGGGTTGAATGGACTCAGGAAGATGGACCAAATGTGGACCTGGTTCGTCTCTCATCTAAGGGACGCATTCTTTACCTGGACCCCAGATCTGGGCGAGTGAAAACCTTTCCCCTCCAGGCTTCAGAGAGGAAATACTCTATCATCATTGATGAGCTCCAAAACTCTGATATAGGTTCTTACTACTGCAGGAAGAGCAATGAATGCTTTGAAGTGAAGTTGTCCGAAGACAATGGTATGCTGTTTCTCTTGTGCCTTAAATTTATTCTTGTATCAAATCTTTTTATTTTCTAAATTAGTGAATCATTTATTTGAGCAGTGGAAAAGTACTGAAGCTTATGTTTATGTGCTGCTGTCTATTCAAGTAAGCATTTCTTGAACAAATCTTGCAGTAAAGTTTTTTATTAAACAAGGTTTTCCACATTTAGGTTTTTGTTTCAGTGAATTGATAACCTTTAAGCTATTCTAACAAAAAAAAATACTATTTATCTCCAAATGCAGAGAGTAGCTTAGCTGCCTTTAAAAAAACTAATCAAAATGTTTATTTAGTCTTGTGAAAATGGCTTCCGTGGGGAAGTGAGAGGAAAGATGACTGCCCAAACTACGATAGCCTGATTGATTAGAATTACCTAATGCATTATTAAAACCTAGAAGGAACTAAAAATATGTGGTTGAATGACTATTGAAAAAAAAATCTACATTGATTGTCGCCACAGTAATGTTTTTAATAGTAAAACAAAAAGATGTTTTTTAGTCTAAAGATACGTAATCTAAAGACAAGTCTCTCATCTAAGTCTGCCTTAAAATACACATCTTAATACACATTAAGCTTAAAGTGTGTGAGAAAAAAAGTGTTCTGATTGGTGCAGATAGCGCTAGCACAGTTCTCACCTCTGTCATTTGGAAAACCACTTTCTGCACCCATGTACTGCAGTTTTCTGTCATCTTACTTCCGTTTCATACCAATGAAGAAACCATTTAATACACTTTTGCTTAAAAAATTGTGTATTAACACATTTTCCTGAATTATGGAGCTGAATTTATGATTTATTATCAGAATATTAGAGCAGAACAATAAAAGAAACAATACAGAAATTTGGGCTTAATGAGAATGTTTATTTTAAAAGATATTTTTCATGTGAAATGCAAACCTTTTTCTTGAGACACACACACACACACGCCCCCCCATGCCTACACACACACACACATACACACACACACTCATATATATATATATATATATATATATATATATATACAGTACAGACCAAACGTTTGGACACACTTTCTCATTGAATTCAATGAGAAAGTGTGTCCAAACATTTGGTCTGTACTGTATATAAAATAAATAATAATAATATAATTTTTTTTTTCTTTTTTGTTTTTGTTGAGACTGATATTTGAGCAGGCTGCTGTCCTGTTTCTAGGATGACAAGATATATACTTCTTGAGCTCAGATTGTAATTTGCTGAAATCTTGTGATGTGATGAAGAAAACTGCTACTCCACATGCAAGCTCTGGGTGTCCTTTAAAGAAAAATGATCTTGGTGAAAGATTGTTTTTTCTGCCACTCATGTGCAGAAAAAGGAGACATTTACCCAAAGTCTTGTTAAACACATCAATTATTAAGACTACATTTTGATTTACACATAAGTTTATTATTAATTTTTTTGCATTTTTTTAATGAAACTGTCCTTCATTCTCATTCACATGCAGGATGTTTTAAAACTCAAGAAATCAGATCTCCACTTGGCTCTTCTGTGGTCTTGCCCTGCAACTTTTCATCAAATGATTCCAGCTGGGTTGAATGGACTCAGGCTAAGGAAGATGGACAAAATGTGGACCTGGTTCGTCTCTCATCTAAGGGACGCATTCTTTACCTGGACCCCAGATCTGGGCGAGTGAAAACCTTTCCCATCCAGGCTTCAAAGAGGAATTACTCTATCATCATTGATGAGCTCCAAAACTCTGATATAGGTTCTTACTACTGCAGGAAGAGCAATGAATGCTTTGAAGTTGAAGTGACAGGTATGCTGTTTCATTTCAGCCTTGACTTTTATTTGATATTGTTTACACATTGGGGTTTCACAACTGTCATAACATCAAACCAATATCTAAGAACTGGAGGTTTAAAGAATCAAAATATTCTGGCTTTTTCATTTTTGAATGGGCTATTAAATTGGTTTAATTGAGCAGTGGAAAAGTATTTTAAGCTTATGTTTATTATTGTGTTTTTCTTTCTGTCTATTGAGGAGAACATTTCTCTGAAGAATCGTGTAATAAAGATTTTAGAAAAACATCAGAAGTCCCTGCAATACTTGGCTCTTTTGTGGTCGTACCATTCTCCTTCACGTGACCGCCGTTAAATCGGCCGTCCAGGCTCGCATTAGTGAAGGAAAAATTGTCAATCTATCCATGGGCAGACTTGTTCATTTTCTAAATCCCAAATCTAATCGAGTCAAAGCCTTTCCTAACCAGGTCTTAGAGAAAAGCTATTCTATTGTCATTGTTTTGCTAAAAGAAACTTAGAACTGTTGTACTTAGCAGTATCAATCAATGTTGGCACTGTTTACTTTCTTGATTTTGTTGCATGTAATCTTGTGTGTTGGCTTTAAAATGTTGCCTTTGTTTTTCTTAATATTTTGCATGTACT
Organism: Xiphophorus couchianus; assembly: GCF_001444195.1. Classification (NCBI taxonomy): domain Eukaryota; kingdom Metazoa; phylum Chordata; class Actinopteri; order Cyprinodontiformes; family Poeciliidae; genus Xiphophorus; species Xiphophorus couchianus. The sequence continues at coordinate 12,764,582 of NC_040245.1, read as the reverse complement.
TTCTTATATTAACACATGTTTTAAGAGATTTGGATGTTATTCATGGTAAAGATTTATCTAGTGTGTTTCCAGGAAAATAGGTGGACCTACATATATGTGTTATATATATATTTTTTTCTTTTTTACTAGAAATGAAACAACCATAGTTTAATACTCTTCATCTGTTGCTATTGATTTAAAAGGATTAATCAGGGGGCTGTGGTTTTGTTTGGCAGGGAGACCAGTAATGATGTTTGGCCTGTTGAGTTTATGTAGCAGCTCTGCCTTTGTGTGATTGTCAGCTTCATTCTGAGTTCTCCTCCTACAGTAGTATCTGAGCTCTCTGCAGGTGAATGCTGACAGATTTGACCTGTTGTACTTAGCAGTACAACGGGGAAAAACGTAGTCCCCTATTGTAGTGCTGCAAACAGGGGACTAATTATTTTTGAGTGGAGTTCCTTGTAAGAAAATTATAGCCCTCTTGTTTCTTAGTTTTGTCAATACAGCCTTTGCAAAGACTCACATTATCTTCCTTTCTATGGTTGCAGACCTCAATGGTTAAACATAAAAAAGAGGCCAATTGAATGAGCTATTGTTTCCTGTAAACCCATCTTTATAAAAACCACATCTTGCTGTGCAGGTGAGAGGAGCTCAAAGATGTATCTTCTGATCTCCATCTGTACTGGTGCAGCTGCCTTGATCCTCGTCAGCCTTTTGGGCTACTTCTGCTGTTTGAAATGCATTTGTGAGTATTAGCCTGCTTGTCACTCCATGAATGTAACATAGAGTTACTTTCTATGTTACTCTATTTATTACTCTATTTTATTACTGTTTGCCACAGTAATAAAACTTCAAACTTGATCGTGGTACAAGGAAAATACTCTATACTCTTCACCATTTTCAGTAACATTTCTGAATGCACACCATTCTTCTTGTTAGAAAGAAAAAATATGAACAATATGACAATGTTTGTTAGTAAACTGTAAAACTTGCTGCAGCTTGAGAGAGGCTTAGTGGCTACTGCTGGAAGAAGTGTGACTATTTGGGCAAATGTGAATGGGTCAGTTAGTATTTATTTTGAAGCATATGTACATATAATTATTGGTTATATGTACATTAAATTATTATTTTTGATAACCCTAATAACTACAGTTTCTGTCATTTCAATTCTTAGAATGAAAAATAAATATTGGATATTTAACACATTACTTTTTACTTTTCAGGCCTTTCCAACAAAAATGTGACTGATGGTGTGATCATGACAGTCAGTGGAACTGCAGGTATGTATGTTGTAAGATCACAACAAGTATAATCCAAAGAAACTTAAAGATTCTGCTTAGTGTTTTAAAGTGTTAAGATACATGAAGTTAAAAAAATTATTCTGATTTTCTTCAATATTAATTTTATGAACTTTCTGTTTTGAATTAATACACGACTGCAATAGCAAAAAATATAAGATGCTTTAGTGAAGCAAATAAATATTAAGCATATATAATGCACTTGAATCAGAACAAGTATTTTCATCCATCAAGGCAATCTGGTGGTGTATATATATATATATATATATATATATATATATATATGGTATATACTGTATATATATATATAATAGCTTTCTGTTTCTATGGCAAAGACATGAGACACTGTTTATGATTTGGTGCTGCAATCATTTACAGATCCATCTTTAAAAAAGTTAAAAGAAAATTTATTTTAGTTTTAAAAATAAACAGATAATAATAACTATTATTTTGTGGCCTAGAGGTACTTTACACTTGACAATTTGGCCTCGTATTTCACGACTTTGTTGCACGAGATAATTTTCTCCTGCAAGCTTGGGAAGGTAAAATAGTAAATAGTTTTCTAATAGGAACCACAAGGTTCATAAAAACTATTAAAGAATGTAAAGGAAAAACTTTGTATTTCTTCAAAAAAAGAAAAGAAAAAGGAATCAATTAAGAACATATTTTGCACATGTAATGTAATGTTCATAGAATAAGAATTTTGTAATTTGTTTGGAGTGACAAATTCCAGAAGATCTACGATGTCTATTTTCAGTTACTAGTTGTGAGAGTCATGATATTTGTGTGCACATTTCAAACCTCGGTAGATATAGCCAAAGCTGCTCATCCATAGTATAGCTAATTTGAAAAAAAAGTTAAATGTTGCTATCTTTGAAATGTACTTCTTTCTCTTGGTCAAAAATATTATTTTATCAATCTAAATAAAGCTAAAAATTGGAGCCACAAATAGGCAATAAGGACCTTAGAATTGACTATCATAGGCTTTCCTATAATTACAATGGATGATCTTACCAGATTTATAACACCCAAATTGTTGGGAATGTAAATAGAAAAAAGAAGCTTTTCATTTTTTAAATTATTATTATTAAAATGAAAGGAGAGGTCCAGAATGTTTATCTTTTCCCTTTTTTCCCAGTTTTTGACGTTTTAAAACATTATGTTTATCTTCTAATAATATAAATTCCTCTGTGATATAATATGTTACTGCAGGTCCCAGTGCTCCACCACACGAAGGCGGCGTAAACGGACTTCCAACAGGTAACATTGAACACAAACACATGGTGACCTTACATAATCTCTCTATCCATTCATTTGAATAGCAACTAACTAGAAATGGCAGTTTAGTTATGTCTTGAAAATACTGAGAAAGCACAAGCCTCACTATATCTGTGTGCTTCCCTTACCAGGAGGCAATAATCTTGACAATAATCTTGTTTATGGTGAGTTCACACATATCTCCTTCTTTCTTTATTCAGTTTCTAATTTATATATTTAGCCATATTGCTGAGAAAGCCTCTGCAGACGTTAGCAGGCTCCTACAACCTGAGCAACCAGGTGACAATGTTTTCCTTCTTTTTGTCAGAAAATGATGACCAGTACTTAAACCCATCCAGAAATCCAAGTGGCCAATCAGGAGCTGTGCAGCATGGGAATCAGCCTAATCAGAGTGGGATTGGAATTTATCCAAATCTGGATGAGTTCAAGTTTCAAAGAGCGGAAAGTCAGAGGACAAAGCAGAGATTTCATATAGGTGCTTTATTATTGTCACTTTTTATAGCATTAATGACCTCTGAATTAATCTGCGATGGAGTAAATGTCTCCTCTCTCTGCAGAGCTCTTCAGCAGGTTACGACAAGCCAGCATAAATCGCCATTTTTATGGTAATGCTAAAATGTGTAATCATATTTTCTCCTTTTGCTTCTGTCCGTTGAGTTACTTATCTGTTTTCCTTCACAGCGAACCAAGGAGAGATCCGTAGGCAGCAAGCCATGGCAGCACAAGCAGAGAATAATAGAGGTATCCAGGGATTCTAATAACATCGTATTTGATCATCAACATAATTACAATTCTGTATTGGTGTGAAAACACAATGCGGAACATGTTAGCTCATCTGTTTTTTGCATTTGTCTGGTTGCACAGCAGGGAAGGGCAGGAGGAAACCCACAGACTGTGAGTGTTGACTTCATCTGTGGATCATGTTAGTGATGAAATCATTATGTGCACTGATCTGCTCTCCCACTTTTTCCACTCCTCCTCAGCGTGTGAATACAAAAACCCCATTTACAACAGGAGCACAGACCAACTCAACCGACTCTAGACGATTCAGGAGTCGGCTTTTTTTTTTTATACTGATGGATATTTACTGATGATGTTGTTTTTAAGTCTTACTTCAATGTATTTTTCTGTATCTTGTTTCTTTAAAGCTTTTTAATAATAATAAAAATACATAAATCATGAATAAAAACTTGTTCTAAACTATATTTTTTTGTCTCATGAAAGAATGGAGGTGTAAAATAAGACATGGCTTTCAGATTAATGGCGTTTAGACACAGTGGTTGAAAGAAATCAAGGTTTATATTTTGTCCACCTAATTTTGAACAGGGTTATGTGAAAGGTTAAGAATGAAAAATCACAACCTGTCTAACACGAATATTTTGGTGAGAATGTAAATGAGTCTTTACAGTAAGTCACAACAAAGACTGTCTTGTTTAAATATTTGAAGCTTGTTGGCTTCTGTGTCAAATATAAAGTTCTTCCTGAAAGACCTGTAAGTTAAGTAGTTCGGTCGTAGCTTTGTTCTATTTGTAGCTACACCACATGGTGCAGCGTCATCTTGTCCCTGGCTGTTTTTCTAGAGGTACAAGAGGAATCTGAAGCAGCTGACCTCTGATAATCTTGGCTAGGCAACCCAAAACATGTAGAACACAATTTCATTACCAGATCACGGCTTTGTACTTTGCTATACAAAAGACTTTTCGTTCACGGTGGAAACGAGTCCAACACAGACTGTGCCTGTTATTCTATACAGTTTGTGGTATCGGCATAATTTAATTTAAAATAGCAAACATTTCAGTGAATGAGCCATGGAATATATTTACAAATAATATGATAATTAACTAAGTGCAAAAGAAAAGCACAGAGCTTTCCAACTTTGTAAGGTAGCAGCATTTCAATATACAGTACAGTACATATAAAGCTCTGAAAAAAAATTAAGAGGCCACTGCAAAATTATCAGTTCTCTGATTTTACTTTTTATAGGTATATGTTTGAGTAAAATGAACATTGTTCTTTTATTCTATGAACTACTGACAACATGTCTGCAAAATTCCAAGCAAGAATGTAGTATTTATTTGTAGAAAATGAGAAATGGTCACAATAATGAAAAGAATGCAGTGCTTTCAGACCGCAAATAACAAGTTCATATTCATTTAGAAACAATACTAATGTTTTAACTCTGAAAGAGTTCAGAAATAAATACTTGGTGGAATAACCATGAGGTTTTCGATGGGGTTCAGTACAGTGGTCTCTTAATTTTCTCCAGAGCCATATTAATATAAATAAATCTGCCATGGCTCTCCTGCTCCCCCTGGGGGCGCAGCTGGTGGCAAATGAACAGCGTACCCTTTTCAACAAGTGTGACTGTTAAATCTGAGCAGTCATTGCTCTTTTCATAAAAACTATTTCATGATTGTTTGCTTTTCTCCAGGCTTATAAGTAAACTGAGTATAGATTTACATACTGTATTCCAATCAAGCCAATTAAAACTGCTGCACTTTAATAGAAAATAATTTGCTTTAATTTGGTGTAAAGATACAATTCAGCACTTCTGTAGCTTTCAGACAATGAGAAGAAAATGCAGACTTGTATCTGCAGTCAGTTTGCTGTGGCAGAGATAAAAAATCTCTGACTTCCTGAAAAGGTCTGACTTAGATTTGTCAGCTGTACTCCCTCTGGTATATATAGTGACTTTTGTCTCCTGGGACCAATTAAAGTGAATGAGAACCACCTGCTCCACCTGTCACACAGAGCTTCAGCAACATCAACAAAAGAAGACAAAAAACACCCAATGAAGACCAACATCACAGACTTTATTTTGGTTGTATCGGTGTCTCTGTCACTGCTTTATCTGAAACATGAAGCTCACGCTACATCAGCGAAACATCGTCCAACGTTTCACATTACTGCCACCAACAATACACTGATTTGCCATGACAACTTCATGTCTGTGTACATATCAAAGGAGGATTTTTTACATTTTCCCTTCAGCATTTATGTGCTAGGTAAGTCAGACGCTTTGCATATACGGTGACACTTAGCCTTGAAGCGCTTGTGGTTTTTTATGCACTTGTTTGTGTCACACAGATGAACAAGGCAGATATCACCAGGCTGTTGCTGTAGCGCAGTGCTTCTCAATTCCAGTCCTCAGGCCCCCCTGCTCTGCATGTTTTAGCTGTACCCATATTTCAGAACAGCTGATCCAAATGATTGCATTACCTGTTCTGCAGCCATCAAGTGCAGAAGCCTGTTAATCACTCATAGATTCAATCCAGGTGTGTGGCAGCAGGGAAACACCTAAAACATGCAGGGCAGGGGGGCCTGAGGACCGGAATTGAGAAGCACTGCGAGCGAGATGTTGTCACTATTTCCTAGGAGAAACAAACTCCTTTGTCATCTTTACAGTAGCTTCCATTGGGTGTTTTGTGAAAAGACAAGTGAGCTTCTAACAAAACAATTTGCATTGACTTACATTAATTTGTCCTTCAGGAAATAATTTTATGGTTTTGTTTTTATTAATATAAATTTAACAGAAATCTGAGATTAGTTTCAAAGTGGTCATCATGGCACCTGCAGACAAAGGCCTACTGAAGATCATCCAGTCTATACATCAAATCTGCAACAGGAACATGGAAGGTGGAAAGTGCAGTAAATAGTGTTTGCTAGTGTTTCTTCTGTTTATCCTACAGGGAAGCATAAACAAAAAAGAATCCTACCGGTAACAGGAGAAAACTATCTCAGGTGGACCTCTTCTGTATCTGCTGTAAACATTCAGATGAGGAAGAACTAGTTTCTGTCCTGTTTGTTTCAATAGTCTCAGAAATTATTTAGTCACTGTTTCAAACTGGAAATAAAAATGCACCTTGTTCAGAGGAACCATCTATGGCATGTTATTATTCTTGATTCTGGCAGACTTGCAAAGCCTTGCAAAAGTATTTAAACCCCTAAGCCATTTTTACACATGTCACATCACATAGCGCAGCTCTAAAGTGGAAGAATGATGAAACACTAATTTTCTTGTACAAATATGTAAAAAACAGTTTGTATCTACTTTTACCCCCTTTTCTCTACCACTAAATAGAGTCTTTCAGAAACAGTTTAGCAAAATTCTTGCTAAAATGACTACACGTTCTAGATGGCTCAAATGACCTTAAACATTAGATTAAAATTTTCCTTTTAGATTTGCCCAAAGTTTATACAGATATCCAAGAGAGAATTTATGATTTAACTACATATAACATGTTGGCGTTTAGTTTAGCTTGAATTATTTACAAAGAATAATTACAACTTCTATTTGTGCAAAGTTTGTAGAGAATCCTTAAATGCAGTGACATTTGTGATTGTGTCTTTAGCAAGCACAATATGGTTACTTTCCTTAAAATTGCGACACAAACTTAAGTATGTTATTTATTGGTTAGCATGTTTGAATACACCTTGACGTCTTTAAGTTTTGTTCTAAAAATATGTTTTTTGTCTGGCGTGTGAATTAAATTTGGGCATTTTGGCTTATTGTATTTTATTTTGGTAGGTACTTCTATGTCATGTGATCCGAGAAGAACCAATGGCAGATTAGAATAGGTCGGTGTACGGAAGTGTTCGAGGTATCATCATGTCGTCGTTTCAATGCATGATTTAAAATGTTGGGAAGTTTTATTCCCCCTCGAAACGTATTCAGAAACTTTTACTTTGCTCGAGGAGCTTGAGGTCTATCCGTGTGTCTTAGTTTTTCTTCGGTAGTTAAAGTTCCCGGTTATGTCCAAACAAACGAGATGGACTCCAAAAGACTGCGAGCCGAAGCAGCTGCCAATATACCAGCACAAAAACAAGCTGATTCAGGCGGTCAGAAGCAGCACTTTCCTCATAGTGACCGGAGAGACTGGAAGCGGGAAAACCACACAGCTCCCTCAGTACCTGCATCAGGCAGGTAAGATGTCGCTGGAACAAATAAACTCTATTTTACTGTGTTGGAGAAACTCCGTCTTTGAGGATTCACTGCTCTAGTCTCCAATGTTGCGATCGGGGTCCTGCTCAGATAACCACTTGTTATGAGCAGCAGAACACCGTTTCTGAATGAACCCGTAAAACAGGCCACTGTCATCAGGATAATGCATCATTTAGCAAAGCTTAAATGAACTCCAACTAATGTTATGAATAGAAATTGTGAGTTCATTTTACTCTAGTGATTTTCACAGTCACCAAATCTAAAATGTGGAGAACGTTCCTGGGGTTTAGTGATTGGAACCACTGCTTTCAAGAATAAAACGATCATATGTGACAAGTGTTTGCATTTAGAGGATTAATGAAGCTTCCAAAATGAACAAATACAAGTCAAATATTTGTCTATAATAATAATATATTTTCTTTCCATAACTTAATGAGGAACTTTGTGTACGGAATAACGTGTTTGCTTGAGTCAAAAATACTCTAAAAAAAAAATTATTTTCTTTAAATTTTGTAATAGAACATCTCCAATGTTTGTGAAATGTGCTTATCTTAATAGCTATGTTTTTTGTTAGTTTTATCATCAACATTTTCTTCTTATTTTTCTTTTGTTTTTTAAGTTGTACTCTTTACTTTAATTTGTCTGTGTGAGTAGGTTTTTGTAAGGACGGTAAGATTGGCGTCACCCAGCCTCGTCGTGTGGCTGCCATCACCGTGGCTCAGAGGGTCGCTCAGGAGATGAAGTGCACTCTGGGCAGAGAGATTGGATACCAAGTGCGATTTGATGACTGCACATCACAAGTGAGTGATCACTGTTGTCCTACATGAAAAATTAACTGAATCATTTCTGTTCAGTATGACTAAACCAACTGTTTGTGGCAGGACACTGTGCTGAAATACATGACAGACGGATGTTTGCTCCGAGAAGTCCTGGCAGATCCGGTGCTTTCCCAGTACAGCGTTGTAATACTGGATGAAGTCCATGAACGCAGTCTGAATACGGTACGCTTACGTTACTATGCAGGTGTGCTTAGTCTCTTCCTCCCTCTGTTGTATCGAGCCGCTGCTTTTTCTCATTACAGGACATTCTTTTGGGTTTATTAAAAAAGGTTTTCTCTAACCCCCGTGAGGCCATGAAGGGACGATCCTTTCCCCTTAAAGTGGTGGTGATGTCCGCCACGTTGGAAACCGATAAACTTTCTTCTTTCTTCAACAATTGTCCGGTCTTTGAAATTCCTGGGAGGGTTTTCCCTGTGGCATCCATGTTTGGTACGGCTGTAGGTCCAAAAGATGTTGAAAGCACCTTTTATGTCAAAGAGGTATTGTGACTCGTTCATGTGTAGTTCCACATGTTGTTTTTTTTATTGTGGTTTTTATGGACTTTTGCATTTTGCTTTACAGGTGGTGAAAGTGGCCCTGGACGTGCACACCAGTGAAGAGGCTGGGGATATTCTGGTGTTTTTGACTGGTAAGTAGTGATAATTGTCATTATAGTAAGTCTCTTGAAAAAGTATTTTCTCACATTTTATTATGGTACTACCTCAACCTTCAAAATGTGGACAGGTTGTGCTAGAAGATCATTAATCAGTAGTGATTTTGGAAAAGATATAGAGATCCACGTCTGAGGTGGGAGAATCTTTTGACAGAAACTATTGTGCACTTACGGAAATATAGAAAGGGTCATGGAAAGAAATTAAGGTGAAGGTTAGTTTGCTGTTACCTACATACTCTGTAGGGCAGTGTACGTACATACACTTTTGTAGAAATGTGATTCTACAAACGTTCACTCAGACCTCACTTTTTAGATTTTTATTCATTCTCCCTGGTATTTTCTATTTACCTCACAATTCTGTGGAAATCAATCCTAATAAAAATCCCAATGAAATGTGCTGAGGTATTTGATTGTAATGTGACAAAATGTGAAAATTTGGTTTCTGTTCACTTTGTCCTCTGTGTATTACAGGCCAGTCAGAGATCGAGCATGCCTGTGACATGTTGTTCGAAAAAGCTGAAAATATAGACTATCGCTACGACGTGCAGGACCGGACCGTGGAGGGTCTTCTCATTTTACCTCTTTACGGATCCATGCCCACTGGTACGTCCCCTCAAGTAGCTTCCACACCTGTATGTTATCTGCGCTGATATAGACTTCACTGCAAGCTGTCGATGGCATTTTTGTTCTTGTTGCAGATCAGCAAAGGCAGATCTTTCAGGCTCCTCCTCCAGGAATCAGAAAGTGTGTGGTAGCAACAAACATTGCAGCAACATCCCTCACCATCAATGGTATTAAGTAAGTCGAGCTTGTCCTCCTGGAAGCGTGCCAAACAAATATGTGCCACAGGTTGAAACGTTTTTCTAAAATCTTACAATATATTTGCAAATCCCTATATTCCTTCCTGTTGTAATGTCTTTTTAGCGCAAGTTGCAGAGTAATAAGACATCTGACTGAATTAAACAACTCAGAAACACAGTTTTCATCTTAACTGCTTACATTTACCTCATGGTCTCACACTGAAGAGTTATAGAGAATTATAGAAAAAAGACAACTTTTAATTTGGGTACATCTCTTAAGATAGAATAGAAAAACACATTATGAAATAGTTGTTTCTTTACAGGTACAATCACAAGTCAAAACGCATTAGTCTGTTGGTAAGGTTTGTCTCTAAATTCTTTACCTCATTAACTTTAGTCGCTTTCCCTGCCGCTTGGAAGTAGGTCAAGTTTGCTAGGAACGTTAAGATTTTGGTTTTATATATATATTTTCAGTAGGACTGCAAAGTATATACTTAATGTACAATACTGGTGAGTTAACAGTAGAAGCACTGGAAGCTGCGTTTTGTGTTTTAAGTTATTCACTTTATTACTGACCTTTATTACAAATTATCAAAAATGTAAAAGTGGCACAGAACTGTTTTTTTTTTTTTTTTTTTTTTTTTTTTGAGGAAAGTGTTTTACTCTAGCCAGCACAAAACATGGTTGGAATACAGTTCCTTCAAATATAGCTCCTCTCTGACAGGTTTCCGTTTCTCCTTTCTTTATTTCATGTAGGTACATCGTAGACAGCGGCTTCGTGAAGCAGCTCAATCACAACTCCAGGGTGGGCATGGACGTGTTGGAGGTCGTGCCGATTTCAAAGTAAATCCTGATAGCAAACATTGCCTTGAGACAGATCTTGTCAATGAGGAAAGAGATTGAACTGGGTATTGTGTGAATTTTCTCTGAACAGGAGCGAGGCTCAACAGAGAGCGGGCCGAGCTGGGAGAACCTCAGCTGGGAAGTGCTTTCGAATCTATACCAAGGGATTCTGGGAGAAATGCATGCCGGAATACACGATTCCTGAAATTCAGAGGACGAGTCTGACCGCTGTGATCCTCACACTGAAATGTCTCGGTGTTCATGATGTTATCAGGTACACGGTTTGTTTTGTGTCTTTGATTCTCGGCCGCTTAAGGTTGATCAATTATTCAGTGAGAAATGTTGATTTATTCCAGGTTTCCTTATCTGGACTGTCCTGAGGAAAGGTTTATTCTTGAAGCGCTAAAACAGCTCTACCAGTTTGATGCAATAGACAGGTGAGTGTTGGAACACATCGATCCTCTGTTCTGCAGATCTCCCGGACGTTTTATGAGGCGTTGTCTTTCTGATGTAGGAGAGGCAGGGTGACGAAGCTCGGGGAGCTTATGGTGGAGTTCCCGCTGCACCCGGGTCTCACCAGGGCTCTGCTTAAAGCCGCCTCACTGGGCTGCCAGGACCTGCTGCTCCCTGTGGCGGCCATGCTGTCTGTGGAGAACATCTTCATCAGGCCAGGTCGGTGGCTGAAGCTTCTTATAATATGAAAACTTTCAGTGAAAAATAAAATATATCTTGGAGAACATGAGACGATAAGAAATGGTCTAAGGGAATAGTTAGTAATGCCACTGTTTCAGCCTTTGGAAAATTATGTGCAGGAGTATAAAATCAGGTGTTTAATAAAGGCATGAGATGTGTCTCTTATTGATCTCTCCTTTTTTCCTCTGTAGGTCAACCTGACAAGCAAAAAGAGGCAGCGAAGCAGCATAGAGAACTGGCTGCTAAAACCGGCAGCATGAACGATTTTGCCACTCTTCTTAGTGTGTTTAACGCCTGCAAATCCAGGTAAGGAAAGCATGTAGCAAGGTCCTGTGCAACTAAAATGTCTGGCCATGTTTTGTATTCACATTTCCCCTTTCTGCAGTGACAGGCCATCAGGCTGGTGCAAGGAGAACTGGATCCATTGGAGGGCGCTGAAGTCAGCTTTTAGTGTGGAGACTCAGCTGAGAGAGATCCTCCTCCGCCTCCAGCAGGTACAACATCCACATCCTACTTCTTCATGTGGGATGAAGAAGTAGGAACAAAGTGAACAAAATCAAAATATTGTGTTCACTCTTGCAAGGAAACAATAATAGCAGGAAAAACAAGAAAGTAAGTGTTGCATTATTGCATATCAAACCAGATGAGTAATTTGTCCTCTATTATTGATCATGCATTACAGTTTATACCAATTTTGGTTAATTTATGTTTACATAATTTTACTCTGCTTTTTTTCATTATTGTGTATACAGCTACAGACTTTTAGCAGAATTGTCAGCATTTTTACATGTACTATGTAAATATACATCTTTATAATCACATTACATTATAATCTAACTATCTCATACTTTTGAAAAACGTAACTTAAAACTTATTTTTCAGAGGAGAGATTTTCCTTTTGAAACTTTTGACGGGAATAAAAGTGAACTCTTCAGACGGTGCCTTTGCGCCGGATACTTCACCAATGTTGCCAGAAGGTATCACTAATATTAGCGAGATGGTGGGATTCACTACTCGCTTGTTAATCTCAAATAGAAAATATTGTTTAGATTTGTTTTAGTTGTGAATCAACCATATTGTTTTTCTTGAACAGGTCTGTTGGAAAAGTGTTTTGCACAATGGACGGCCACGGATCTATGGTTCACATCCATCCGTCATCATCAGTAAGCATTCTTTTTCTGTACTTCACTTTAAGACAGCAACAAAAATTAACGTTATTGTTAACATACTTGCCTAAGCGCTATTCGTTGTTGTTTTAAGTTGTTTGAGCAGGACGTCGAGCTGAACTGGGTCATCTTCCATGATGTGCTGGTGACCTCCAAGATGTACATCAGGACGGTGTGTCTTATTCGCTATGAGTGGGTTAAAGATTTATTACCCAAACTCCATGAAGTGGACGTGTATGAGCTGAGCAGTGTGGCAAGACAAGAAGTTACGGAAGACGAGATGGTGAAATGGGAGAGCAGAGAAGCGGCGAAAAGACAACAAGGTGTCCAAAGAATTAATTTAGATGTTTAGACAGTTGTGTTTTCTGTTTTATTTATTTTCTTCTAATCTGTGATTAAATATATTCATAAATTGACTAAAAACAAGATTAGAGAAGAAAATACCAAATTGTTTTGACTTTTTATGAAATTGTACTTGCTAATGTAAAACATGGAGAATTGTGTTTTTGTGCCCACATTCAACTCGGAATGCAAGCACTTTATTCCCCATATTATGCCATTCAGTGTAACAAACCGTAAACAAGAAGCCTTTTCTCTTGGCTCTATAACAGATTTGTGCAAAAAACAAAAATCTGTTGACAAGAAAATTTGGAACAGATTAAAACATTTTAAAGTAATGGCAATATATTAAGTGAATGTCTTAACAGCAATGATCAGATTTGAATAGTTTGAGTCCAAAAGCGGTGTAACAGTTTCTTTGTTCTGTGTTTGATATTGGGATACCGTTTGCTGAATGGCAGCAGCTCAGAGAGACACTTAGAAGTTAGAGCCACTGCAATGACTTATTCAGCTGCCCTCACTGTCCTCTGCAGGGCCCTCTTGTAGGATACAGATAAAGAGTCATATTTGCTTTAGTTCCCTCTTAAAGCACAGTCTCTGCTTGACCCCTTTCACAGTCCCCATGGTCTTCCTTGGTCAGGTGTGGCCAATAGATCTGTACTCTGAGGAATGGGATTGTGTAATTGTCCACTTGAAATCTTGTTTCAGTAACATGTTTTTGTCTGAAAAAGTAATTATGTATAATTAATGTGTCCTTCCACAGAGGCTTCTGCTGAAGATGTCATGAAGAAACTGGAGAAACGCAACAATGAGGCCACAGTCAGCGAGGCTCGAGCTCGCTACCTGCAAAGGAAGCAACAAAGACAGCAAAATAAAGCTCTCTGAGCGAAACAGCCTGTTTTTATTTGGTGTAATCTGCACTTTTTAAGCAATTTTTAATAAAAAAAATAAAATAAAACACTGCATCTGTATTTATTTCGCAAATACATAGAAAGGAAGAGAAATGGCAGCTCATGTTAAATATTAGATTGTTGAATTTTCTTTATATTATTTTTTTTTTTGACCCAGCCCGTGTGTCAGAAAGTCTGCTCCAGCTTTGCATAGACGACTTGAGGTTAAGGTCACTCTGCAGTACGTGGTGTACTTTCACACCGACCGTTCAGGTACAGTGGACCCTCTGCTTGCTGGACGTCACTTCCCATTGTGTGCGTCTGCAGGGCTGTTGGTAGTGACACTCAGACGGAGGGCTTCTGTGCTAAGCAAGCGACTAACCGCATTAAACCCGTAGAGAGAAGCGGCTTGTTTGTCTTAAGTTATAAACTCGGTTCGGCCACCAATAACGACCTCCGTTCCCACTTGAGTGGACTTTATACACCACTCTGCTTGCTTAGGTAAAAGAGTGCCGCAGCTTCTGACCGAGCACGCCGCCGCTCCTGCCCGTCTCCGCCGCTGCGAGAGAAGAAAACAAGCTCGGTGAGCAGTGTGCGCTAAAGCTGTGTGATCATTGACAGAGTTCAGTACACACAAGCTCCCAACCGTAACTTGTCGGCGCATCGTGCAGCTTAGCTCAGAGGATCTTCGGAAAGCCACGGTTGCGGATATTCTTTGCCTCCGAAGTCGAGGTAAGGGTAGATATTAATGAGAACTAGCGCAGGTGGCTAACATGCTAACTAGCTGTTAGCTTAAAAATATGTTTTGGCTAGATGCCTTGTTTGATCTTAATGCGCCCTTGGTCAGTGTTCTGGTCTTTGCCCGTATTTTTTAATGTTGTTTGAAATACCTTTAAGGTTATATTAGTCATGTCCATAATACATTAAAAGCACATTAAATGCACATAAAAAGCTGAAAGATTGGTGACTATGTTAGCTAGCTACCACCCTCCAACGCTGTGGCTGTGTTTACGTTACTGTATTACAGTGGGCTGATTGTAGTAATGTATGGGTTTGTAAAAAAGGTAGTTTTACGCATTATTTGCTGTCTATACGTGTTCAGTATCTTTTCCTGCTTAGTTGTGGTTTTAAAGCCGCAAAACAATATTGCGTAAACTTCAGCAACTGTCATGTGTTTTTTTTTCTTTGCGAGGACAAACCTGTTTACAGTGAAAGGTTGGCTTTCTTATTTACTATCTCAAAAAGCAATTACCTAGTAGTACTCTGTGCACTCGCAGCGTAGATAACTATGGGGAGCTATAAAAGGTCTGAAGTCGAGAGAAGCCTTATCTGTTTTTATCTTGGTAAACAAAGCAGTTCAAACAGCCTTTGCGGCCGTATGTTTTAAAAAAGAAAACTAAAAACGTGTCTGCTCAATATGGCTTTTAGGGGATTTTAATAATTATTTATTATTTTATTTCCACATTGGTTAAAAAAAAGCAACAAGCAATATGTTGACATGTATGATTGGTTTGGATTTTTTCCCCAACATTTTCATGTTTGCGTGAAGATTTTTTTTATTATAACTAAAGATTTTTTGAAACCTAACATATTATCTTTTTATATTATATTGGGTTTTTGTTGCCTTTATTTATTTATGACGTTCTCCACTGTACCACTCTATATCTTTTCTAAAGTGTTTTCTTATGTCTAATTGTTTTTAGCTCTGTAATTTTCATTGAATTTCCCTGAAATTCTGGTAAACCTATTATCTAACTTAAGCTGTTGATTCTGGGCTGACCCTGGATCCTGGGCTGTCCACTAACAGTTACCAAAATCAAAAGAGAAGACCGTTGCATTTTAAATGAAGAGCTTTGTATAGTTCTCTCTGTTTGATCATTGACTTGGAGCACCTTATAAGGTTTACATGGCACCACTGGAATTCAAAAACAGCAGCCATGTTTTTTTTTTAGTTTTTTTTTTTTTTAGACATACCATAAAGGTTAGAAGACCAAGGTTACAATATGCAGCTTTGCATGATCAACCGAACTGGTTTATGATGATGGTGTGCAGATTTCAGCAGATTTCAGTGTTGTGGAGTTGTATTTCAGGACACCAGAGTGCTTAAGAGGGTGATTTATTTTCCAAGTAGGTTGCTATGTTGTCAGCTCTCAGAGACATGTGAGAGAAAATATGCTACCTTCATACATTGCTTTCACTTTATGTCTTAACTTTTGTCTCAAAGGTTGTAGTTTTACTTCTTTTGGGTTCTGTGTCTTGTTTGTTTTTCTCTTTTCCTTTATGTCTCTATGGCCCGTGGCTGTGTTTTCTAATGTCGACTACAAATACATGTGTAGAGTGCTCTCCTAATCTCTTTATAAGATGCTTATTTTTTTAATCAACAGTTTGTTTTTCTTCACAAGTCTTTTTTTTATTTTTTGTTTTGTCCTCCAGGTGTTGTATCATATAATCTTAAGCTACTGTGAGGCACTTACCTAATAAGACCAGTTTCCATCAGCTTCCCTGCAGCCCCCTACCTGCCCCAACAGCCTTCTGCCCCAGCATGGATGAAGTCACTGTTGTTAAAGAAGGATGGCTCCACAAGAGAGGTAGGAGGCTCTGTGTGTCTATCATAAAATATTTGAATATACAGTAGCAAAATATATTGGAATCCATATGTGTGTTACATACAGCATGAAATAGTAGCCTAATGAAAACCAGCTCCTTATTTTTCGCTTCCATTCATAGAGAGAGTCTGGAGCCTCTGCTATTGAGAAACGATTTTTTTGCTGGAGGTGTGCACATTAGTGAGTGGGTTTGGGTGAATGTGACGAGTGTAGAGTGTTTTGAGTGGTCGATATGACTTTAAAAGCACTATAAAATTTAGTATGTTTTGCCATTTAGCTTTCTTTTAAGTTTTATTGCAATTTTTTATAGTGATGAGCTTCAACAATTCCTTGATCTGTTTTGTCCTGTGGATTGTGTTGTTTCCAAGAAACAATCAAACAGGAAGTTAGCCTGTCTACTAATACAATAAGAGTAAAATTATGAAAAGCTCCATTAGCCTTTATTATAACAAAAAGGGGGGAAAAAAAGACTTTTTAAATAATCTTGCTAGTTTTGTGTCAAAAAAACCTCAACAAATGTGTGAAAACGTTATATTTATGAGTACGCTTGGTTGCATTGGGTCCATTTTCAACAAACTATAGATTACTAAACAACAAATGACAGTGTAGTTCATGTCAGAAACAATAAGCTTGCTTCATTAGTGTTTTTCTGATGTCACATTATCACGGTTTGGTAGCTCAGTGCCAAACTAAAGCTATTTTTTGAAGTTATTTTCCTACATGTGGTATTCATTACAAAATGGCTGTTTTTCAGCTTTAATGTTTGAGCTGTCAGACACAAAAAGCAATGCTGTCTCTTTACAATGTTCTCTTTACAATGTATTATAACTCTAACAGTATGCTGTCTATCTTTATATTTCACAGTTTCTCTTTTCTTCTCCTTCTGTTGTCATCATTTAATGGGTTCACAATATTTATGTCAGTAAACCTAATGGCACACAGTGTACTGGGGCATATATAATATGTCATTATTACTCTCATCCCAGGAGTAAAGTTTCAATTTCCAGAAAAATACATTTCTTCCACACCTCTCAATATAAGATGGGGAACTAATATGAAGTGGGCTATGCAGACTTGCCTTGTCGAACCCGGTCCTTTCCCCATGGAAATGCTGACTTGACTTGTTAATTGTGCTGAAACAAGGAGGGATCCCACCATTTAAAGACTCCACATTGGTTTTTGTTCACAGGGAAAACTTAAAGGGATACTTTACAAATTTTTGTAAGAGAAATTTTGTGAAGGTAGTAGCTGCAGTTATCTTACCTCTTGTAAAATAAAGCCATATCCTTCTTAGTTGGGTTGGAAATATCTAGATGAATTCATCCACTGATCAGTCAAACTGATTCAACCATCAGCTGTCAGTGTAACCTTCTGTGACAAGATGAATGTTTTCGACTTAGAGAAAGATAACAAACCTAAAGACAGTCTTTAGAGAGACTGGAACAATTAATATTCCCTTCTGTAGCCTTCCAGGATGTTGAGATGTGTTTTTGTGATCATGGTCCAAAGTTACTGATTTTGCTGCACTTTTTTTTCAAAAAGTCGCTATCAAAGTTTTACTTTTTTTAGCTTTATTTTTGCCATAATATGGTTGCACACAAAAAAGACAGTATCTTAACATAGTTGAAATTTTGAGCGCAAATAACGCTTTCGATTATCTTGTATAAATAGTGCCCTTAATATCAATGAAATTACGTCCTGAGGAGTTGTCAAAGTGCAAAAGAATAATTCCATATTGGCTATTGATGTTAACAAGATAAGTTTACACAGTATAAGAAAAACCCGCAGAGTATCTCAAAGAGGTTTTTGACAAAAAAAAAAAAAAAAGAAGAACGTTACAGTTTAGCATAAAACACACTTTCATCTTGATGGTTCAGCTTTCAAGAGACATTGTGAGACAGAAAGTTAAGGAGTCTCAGGGATTGGTCAGAATTCATCAGAGAAGATGGAAAGCGTTAACGTGATTGGTCTGATTTGAAAATTTGAAGTCTGCGCAAAATTTGCGAATTATGAGTGAAGGAGCAGTAATAGTTGCAATCAATGCCGCAACTTTCGGGAGGGACTGACGTAGCAATGTATACCTTGGAGAAACATTTTTAAGATACTAAAATAGTTGGTTCTTCTGACTAGCTGTTAGCCTTACACTCTTCTGAAGATTTATTCACTTTTTTTAAAAGTTAATGGCAGTACGACGTTGTTCTGTTAGAGATGAGTAAACTATGACTGATACTTTCATGGAACTTCACTCTAAAGTCCAAACCATCCTTCTATTAAAGAAATATCAAAAGACGAAGTGGTGAAACGCTGACACAATCTCTCGTGTTTTTGTGTCCAGGTGAATACATCAAAACATGGCGACCTCGCTACTTCATCCTGAAGAGCGATGGATCCTTTATCGGATACAAAGACAAGCCGGAGGTGTCCAGTGACCTCAGCCTCCCACCGCTCAACAACTTCTCCGTCGCAGGTTGGCTTCCCGTCCGGCTGCCGTTGTGTTTTCATGTTTTGTCTGGAGTGTCTGATGTGTCTGCGCTCTGTAGAGTGCCAGCTGATGAAGACGGAGCGCCCCAAGCCCAACACATTTGTAATTCGATGTCTGCAGTGGACCACCGTTATAGAGCGGACTTTCCATGTGGAGACCAACAGCGAGAGGTAAGACTTGTCATAAATTTGACCTTAATAAAATGGGTAAAAAAAAAAAAAATTCTTAACAACTAAAAATCGAGCTTACAAATGCAAAAAATCAACCACACTGAACCAGCGGGGGGAAAAAAATATTTTAAATATAAAACATTTCTTCTATTTCTGTGGTGAATTGAAACTGAAACCAGTCATGCTGAAACACAAGCTAAATATTTGCATGTTATTATCTCACACATAAACATATGTCAGCTAAAATCATTTAAAGAAGGAAACGTCAGCTCTGTGAAACATTTGTTGGGATGTCGACTAGACGGCCTGTTATTACACACAGCCAGCAAACATCATTTCTGAGCTCCTCACCACATGTATGAGAGCGTAAACCACATGTTTACAGTGTCTTTGCAGCACTATGTTTAACATGTTTGATTGGTAATGACTTTGACTTCTTTTAAAGGAAGTAAAGATAGAAAGACACAGAGCAAATTTAAACACACTGAAGTAGTTTTTACTACGTAGAGATAAATCCTTATAGTTTATGAAAGTAGGAACATCCATCCTGCTTAAAATAGGATTCAGTGCCAGATTAGACCTGATTATTTAATTCCAACCGAAGAAAATTGGGTAGAAAATCCCAGAGGCTCCGTGCTGAAAAACACAAAGATTATCCTCTAAAGTTAGGTTGGTTGATCACATTTTAACCCTGAATTTTGGACTGTTCAGTTTAACATTCATCTCACTAAAGATGTTTTAAAAGTTTGTCACACACAGTCACTTGATTTCATTTCACTGAGTCATTTAGACATGGAATAAGATTCGATTTGACGAGGTCGACATCTGCTTCCTTCCGGGTCAGGGAGGAATGGATGCAGGTGATCCAGACAGTAGCAAACAGCCTGAAGAGTCAGCAGCAGGATGAGGAGCCCATGGAGATCAAATTTGGCTCACCCAGCGACAGCAGCGGCGCAGAGGAGATGGAAATTGCTATGTGCAAATCCCGTTCAAAAGTGGTTAGTATTTGCTCAAGCAGTGCCTGGCAGCCAATCGCTTGCTGTGTTTGTCCAGCTAAGCTCATCTTTATTGAGCAAGTTGTTCAAACTGTAAGCCTCTTTCTCAAAGCCTTTTTTTGGTGGTGGTGGGGGCATTCTTTAAATAAAGGGGAGCAAAATGTTTTATCTTTCTTTTTTTTTTTTTGCGTTGATTCTTAACCTGAAATTGACTTTGGCTTTATAGATTTTATTTATAGACTGACTGTCTTAGCTTTATACCTATTGTTAAATATTTCTTTATCTCTCTTTTTCCCCAACCTTTACTCAAATTGTATTCTGTAAATGTTGCGTCCAGTGCAAACATATCCCTCTATATCAGAATGAAAAAAAAATTCTAGCACACAACTAGAACCATCGGACATCATCCGGTGTTTGAGATAATGTCCAGCTTATTGATTCTGGTTGAAAATACATTAAAAAACAGAAAGTAGTTCAGGCTAGTTGGACAGTAAACACATTCATCTTTTCTCCTCCAGACTATGAGTGACTTTGACTACCTGAAGCTGCTGGGCAAAGGGACGTTTGGAAAAGTGATCTTGGTTAAGGAGAAAGCTACAGGGATGTACTATGCCATGAAAATCCTCCGCAAAGAAGTCATCATTGCTAAAGTAAATCCTATCACATTAAAGTCTTTGTTTTAAACTGTGTTGGAGAAGTAGCATGTTGTTTTTCTGTCACCACATGGACCAAAATCATGTGTGTGTGTTCATGTAGGATGAGGTGGCTCACACAGTTACAGAGAGCAGAGTTCTCCAAAACACACGGCATCCTTTTCTAACGGTGGGTCACCTGTACTTGAGCTGTTTGTTTGTAAGCATTACACTGTTTTATCCTTCAAACCCAGTCACGCATTTTCCTCTCTTCTTCAGACACTAAAATATGCATTTCAAACACACGACCGGCTATGCTTCGTGATGGAGTATGCAAATGGAGGAGAAGTAAGGCTTCCTTTTCTGCCTTTTGTTATCATAGTTCTATATTACTGTTGTGGAGGTTGAAATGAAAAGTATAGTTAGCTTTAAAATTCAGCTATGCTGTAAAAAAATCTGGCAAATGTCGTGTTTGCTTTTACTGTTTTTAAGTTTGTAAGACGGCTTTAAATGTTGAATATGCATATTCTGACACGTGACTTGTAGATTATTATTATTTTTTAAATTGTTATTTCTCTTGCAGCTCTTCTTTCACTTATCCCGGGACAGAATATTCACAGAAGATAGAGCACGGTTCTATGGTGCAGAAATAGTATCAGCACTGGAGTATCTACACTCACGCAATGTTGTTTACAGGGACTTAAAGGTAATTTGTTTCTTGATTTAATGACGCACAGATTGTGATAAATAGATGTAAACTGTTCAGAGTGATTGGACTGCTGTTGAGTTTCAAGAGGGAGGGAGATTTTTTGCAGTGTGAAACCGCAGCATTTTAAGCTGAAGCTCAGTTATTCCTCTTTCAGTTTGAACTTTGAGCAGTTGTTGGTTTAAAAGTCATTGGTGCATCTCTATTTAAAACCAATCAGTCCGGCAGTGAACTGAAACGGTCAAGTTTCAGGCAATAAATATCAACTCATTATGTTTGCTTATTTTATCTTTCTTCATATAAAATAAGCCTTATTGGGACTCATGGGCCCATTTCCAGCATAAGCTTTTAGATGCAGTTTTGTAGTTTTATTTTGTAGAATGTTAAGGAAATATGCTTTTATTCTAGGAATAATCCTGCATCTAATTTACATTGTGTGTTAGAATCAAAAAACCTGCAGCATATATCTTCTCTTAAGTGTTATAGTCCTCAGAAAGTCAAAAGAGAAACAGTAAAAATCATAATCAGCAGATCAACCTTCAGAGAAAGGTGCAGGAGGAAAGCTTTCTCTAGTTTTTCCATTTCTCTGCCAGCCATACTGCTGAAGTGATTTAACTTTAAATTGGATCTTTTCATGCGCAGCTGGAGAACCTGATGTTGGACAAAGACGGCCACATAAAGATAACAGACTTTGGGCTGTGTAAGGAGGGAATTACAGACGGTGCCACCATGAAAACCTTCTGTGGAACTCCAGAGTACCTGGCGCCAGAGGTAAAGTCTTCGTCCTTCTGGTGATCAGAAAAGGAAACAGAAACGTGTTGGTAGGGTGACGTTTAAAAAAATGATACCTGAAAAGCAAAAAAAATGGGAAATGATACATAAAGAGTAACACTGAGTAAACATCATATCATTTAAACCCATTTATGTCTTGCATTACTGTCATAAAAAAAAAGAATTTATATATTTTGCTTTGTGAGGTATGATAAACTCATAAACTATATTAGTAGTTAGCATTCACGTGTATGCCTATTTTTAAATTATTAAGAGTTGCTCTTTAACTTTATGTGAAGTAATTACATTTAAAATGGCAACGTAACCAGAGAACAAAAGGTCTTCATGGCTACTTCCTTTTTTTTTTTTAAGTTTGTTTTCTTTCGTAATCGAATGTTCCTTTTTTTCTGCTCTCCGTCAGGTACTGGAGGACAACGACTATGGCCGTGCCGTGGACTGGTGGGGACTGGGAGTGGTGATGTATGAGATGATGTGTGGCCGGTTACCGTTCTACAACCAGGACCACGAGCGTCTGTTTGAGCTCATCCTCATGGAGGAGATCCGCTTCCCGAAGACCCTGGCACCGGAGGGCAAGGCCCTGCTGGCAGGCCTGCTGAAAAAAGATCCCAAACAAAGGTTGGTGATCTGATTCACTGTAGTTTATAACTCATAGCAAATATTAACAAATAAAGGAAATTGTGCAGGTATGACTTAAAACTAAACTATTCCAATCATATATAAGTGTGTGTTACAGGAAGACTAATTGTTTTTGTGCTTCTATTTAAATAAAACACATGCTTAAAGAAAGCTACAGCTTTGCAAGTGTTACCAAATTTTTTAAGACATATAACATCTGAATAATTAGGTTTTCCACTTGACTTAGGGGCTTTTAGGTAGTTTGTCACTAAAAGTCATGACAAATCATGTAATTAGAAAGGCTCCAATTGTGATGAAAAAAGCCGTAATCTTCAACAATAAATCCCTAACTGATTAATTTTGTTCCATCTATTACACTCCACATGTTTTAAAGACGTCTTTCACCTTTTTATGAAATGCATAACTGCTGTAGACTTCCTGTTTACATGCTTTAGGAGCAGAGAAGAGAAAAGAATCGGCTCCGGTTGCAAGACCGGGTCATTTGGACCGACAGGTCGCACTGACCCCACGTGCGCTTACGCGAGGTTTTTTTGTGTATGGTTTCAGAAACCGCATTCACCGCGCTCCTCTTCGGTGTCACACTAAAAGGGCTAAAGGCCGACGTTCTGTTGTCAAAATCTCCATTTTATTGTTTTTATTTCACATTGACACTTTGAAATGTTGGAAGCATCCCTTTAAATTTGGTACATTCACAAATTTTAATAATTGTAGTCTGTACAACAAACCATTTATGAGAAATGTCTAGGAAAGTTTGAAAAACTGACTATATTATGAAATTTAAATGTAAGAAAAACATTGAATTACTCCTGTTGAACTTAAGAAAATGTGCCTCCTTATCAGGACCATTTACTAGGGTAGATTTCCTGGTAATCTGGTTTGGCTTTGGTTCTTAGAGGAAACAATAGAGGTTCAGAAATATCCCCAGGAAAACAACCCTGGTTCCTGAAACAGGTTATTGCAGTGGAAACACACCTCATGTAAACACCAGCACATGTTCGTACCAACCTCACACATAATAAACACAGATAACGTCTTCTGAACGCCACTATAGGTTGACTAAGCAAAGCGATTGGTGCTTGTGTCACTGTGTTAAGATACAAGGTGCTACAGGAAACCAGGCATAAAGCAAAATTTTTATTTTTTATTTTTACTCGTCTATTTTATCATTTAAAATTCTTGTCTCCGTGGGTTATCATCTCTTTTGTTGGACTGTTTAAGGAGGAGTAAATGTTCATGTTGGGATTTGGTGATTTAAAAATATAAGAATAAAATTAGATCTGCTGTTTGTGCTCATTCATTTGCTGATAGATTAATCTCTCAAAGAAAGAGCTGTAAAGCCTCAGAAAATGTTCTTTATTTGGGGTTGACACTTTGCTGCAGTTAATGTTTTGCTGAGTGTGCTTGGCAGCTCAGCTATAAACAAAGTAATAATGTTATTGCAGCCCATGTACCTCGCTGATTGTTTTCGGTTCTGGGTAATGGTTTTAAGCAGGCACATAATTGATTGTTGTTTTGGTCAAGTCCCCATGTTTCTGCTAGTCGCAGGAGAACTGCTAATATTAGCACCCTGAGCTGTGCCTGCAGGCTTACTAAAAAACACACACTAAATTTGTTTTGAAACTGTTCAGCGTCACTCGCTGCTCGTTTCTGATAGCCACGTTTGCGTGTTTATTTATAGCCGGTACATACATGGCGGTGATAGTAATGTTGTTTTCCTTTAACAGGCTTGGAGGTGGACCAGACGATGCCAAAGATGTAATGACCCACAAGTTCTTTGCCTTGATAAACTGGCAGGACGTGATTGAAAAAAAAGTGAGAGGACTGAAACAGAAATATATGATGTGATACTTAACATAAGGCGGCAGTTTGTAAAGTGATTGTTTTTCTTTTTGTCTATTTTCTCAGCTTATCCCACCCTTCAAGCCCCAAGTAACATCAGAGACAGACACCCGTTACTTCGATGATGAGTTCACAGCACAATCTATTACAATAACTCCTCCAGACAAGTGTAAGCAAATATGCTTTGAATTTTTGAGTGTAACTCTGATCTTTTACATCTGTTTTTAACTTCCAATGTTTGTCTCCTCCCTCTCCCTCTCTCTCTCACTCTCTGTGTGTACACTCCAGATGACAGCTTAGATGTTGAGGATTCAGATCAGCGTACACACTTCCCTCAGTTCTCATACTCTGCCAGCATACGGGAATGATCACTAAGACTCATGAACAAGCAGGCAGGCTGGCACACAATCACAATCCCAATCCCACATGCACCCTTGCACTGGTGAGGAATTAAAAAAATGACACAAAACAAACAAAAAAAAAAAAAGTGGCACAAGGCACATTTTTCATTCTGTCTTTTGACACAATTACAGGTAAATTATGGAGAAAAAATATATAGTTTATAAAGTATGAATTCAACACACAGCCCATGCCTGACCGAGCTCAGCAGGTTTGTTTGAATAGACTGGCAGCTTTGTCTCTGCACGTCCTGCTGGACCTCTGCAACACCACATCAAAGCCTTTACACTTCAAACCAGGTTATGCCAGCAAGTCCCTCATCTTTACCAGCTGTACCTAAGGTCCTCACACACACGCACAACAAATGACCCATGCTTAAACTACATATTTACATCATCAAACTTGGTAGAATTTAAAAAAGTGTAATCTGAATTTGGAAAATGAAAAATATTTGAGGGAGGGGAAACAACTTTTTTTTTAATTATTATTATTTTATCAGTTACGGTTTTAAATGTAAAGCCATATTTCAAATTTTTTTCTTTTTTTTTTTGATTAAAAAGAAAAATAACAAGTGCCCTTTCTGGAACTTGCTGTTACAAATCAAGTGTAGGGTTTTCCTATAGCAGGGGGGGGAGGGGGGGACAAGGACACGGGGGACGATGAGGAGAGTTGCCATTACGGTGTTTGCACTGCACAGGGTGTATATGCGGATGGGCGAGAGGATATGAATGTATGCGTGTGTGCAGAGAGAGCGCAAGAGGAACGAGTGAACAACAGCTTGAATCGTCAGCCATCCATTTGTGTCGTTTTTATGCATGTTTTTAAACTAAACGTTTTGCTGGAACATGGGCGAGAGAGGACACACTACGCAACACACTCAGTGGGCTGTTTTTCATTTTGAAGCCGTGTAGTTTAAGATTGCTGTTCTGATTGCTGGCTGTTAAATTGTCTCAGTCAAGACAAACAAACAGACCTTATTGCATGGCTTACCTTTGCTGTCGAAACTGCATTCGATAATGTGATGCAGCGCTCATTCACGTGGAGTCCAGGTTTGTAAACTCAGATTCCAGCTAGTCTCTGGTTTTCTAGAAAGAAAATCCAGGCTAGTTTCTCCATGTGTACATATTGATAAAGACTGAATAAAACTCTGACCCCAGTTTTCCTGGACCTGTCCAAAAAATGTCCCGTTTTAAGTATTTACTCTGTCTTTTGTTCTGTAAAACTTCCTCCCTTGCTGAGATGGTTATTCAGCAATATATTTTTTTTTATATCAGTGAAACGTCTTTAAGTATTTTTAAACCTAGCTTTTAATTTCTCCCTTCATTAAAAAAAAAAGTCTAAATCATTCAAAGTGACTTTTTGGACATTTATCTTGTTGATTTGATTCAACGTTTCACATTTAGAACCTGATTTGTTTCCTTAAGTGTCTGAGCACTTAAAATGTATGTAGTTGTATGTTTGAAGCAATAGTGTGACCTGTTCAACCTGCCTTTAATTCATCTGTAAAAAGGAGGAACTGCCCAAACATCAGCTGTATTAGTTTCAAGAGAAAACCTGCATACTTTTAGTCGTGAAGGCACATGATTGAGAGAAGCTGACTCAAACTTTTATGTTGTGATGCTGGAAGAGATCTCGCTTTTTTTTTTAAGTCGTGACAAAAGAACATCAAAACATTTTTTTTTTTCTGTTTCATGTTTTTGTTTGTTGAGTTTTCCTCCCTTTTTGTCCATTTCTCAAATTTTGCAAGCCAGATTGTCTGGTTTAAAGTACATTATATAAAAATATGAATATATTAAAGTTTTTTTTGAACTGCTTTCTTTATGTTTTTGTTTTTCTTAAACTCTTTTAAGTTTTTAACTTCAAGGGGATACCATTAGAGAAATGATAGGCTAGGTCCATATTTAGCCAAAAAGCCCTTTTAAATTACAATTTAAAAATTTACATTGGAATGGAGAAATTGTAATTCATATTCTGTTTATATTACCTTACATTCTTAGGGCATAAGTATTAACAAACTGCCCTAAATTTGACTAAACCTCATAAATCCTGAACTTAATTTTTCCCTGATCGTTTTTGAGTTAAGAACAGCATCAGCTAGTCATAAACTCAGTAGCACTGATGATAAGGAAACTGTCCTTTTAATGCTTTCTCCTACAGACATTGCAGAACATTGACTACTTAACGTGCTTGAAGGTTTCGCATGATATCTCCAAGATATCTCTCTTGTCACATTAATTTATGTTTGTGTGATTTTTATTTGAGTTAGTTTTTATTTTTGCTTGTTTGTTGGTGACTTTAAGTTCGTGTGCTTGATTCGAGTGAAAGAGCGTGCCTGTTTAGATGCTTGAGTGAACGTAGTGATTCAAACACAGGAAAAAACAGCAGCTTTTCAACACAGCAAAGACCATGGGGTGGCCTCAGTTCCTGCAGACAATACCGTGATCAAATGGCTTTGATTTATGCTGAAACAACTCCAGCACCTCTTCTCACTGGCTCAGGCACAGTCATCATACTCTGTCCTGGAGTCCTGCTTTGGCAGGGCCCGATATCAGAACCATTGCACTGATGGACTCCACTGTGGATTTGCCTTCATTGCTATCATGGCCACAAGGGGATGCTGCCGGACTCTTTAAACTTGGTGGTGAAGCCATAGATTGAACCTCTCTGTTGGCCACGCTTTAAGCAATGCTTCACAGCTGAACATGCAAGTGAACACCCCTGACCTCTCCTGTAGGCGTACACTGGCACAACAAGTGCCTCTTCATTATTATGTAAATACCAAAAAAAAGGAAAAAAAAGAAGCTTGCTGGTGAATGCAGCATTAGTAGAAGGGGAGGCCTGTAGCTTTGTAGTGTTTGATTTGCAGCTTTACCATGGTTAACATGTTTCTCTGTATATCTGAATGTGATCAACGGTCAGGAATGTCATACCTGATTCTGGTGTTACAGAGACTTTTTTTTTTTTTTTTAATTGATGCTCAGAGGGCAATGAAAAAAAAAAAAAAACAATCTTTAAAGGGAGGACGCTGTCCTAGCCAGAATTCCCACCCCCTTTTAAGACTTTACAATGTAACGGGTGATACCTGCTACAGTATGGTAGCTTATATTTACAACTATAATGTGCCAGTAAACCTTTTTACTGATCAAACCTGTGTCTGTGTCTTTTATGCTCTGCTTTCACTTAATGAGAAATCTGTTCACTTTATATGCTACTAAATTACAATAACTACAATCTCCAATCTCTCACCAACTGTATTTTCTGTTTTTCACAAATGACATTTGAGCAATCTTGGACATAATCCAATCTTGTTTAATGCAAGTGGTTTAATGTTTTCTGATAAAAATATTGTCCTTGTTTTGATGCCTGTTGTGTCAGTTGACTACTAAAATCAGACTGATTATGACCGTAATTAACGAAGCGATCTCCTGCTTCTAGAGATTAATTTCAGTTGAGTGCCAATTAAGAACAAACGTCACCCTATGGCTTTTTATAAAAGTTTGTTCAATTCAGTCACATTCCAACTGATCCCAGTTATCAAACAGCGCATCAAGTTCAGTTTATTATTCAAAATAGCTTAAAATGTTTTCTAAGGAAATCCATCAGAATACATAGAGTCATTGACTTGTATGATACACCCCTCCTGGACGAGCATAAAACGACAGTATACAATTGGATGCATTGTTATCTTTAGAGTAATTCCTCATACCAATTGTGCATAGTGACAATAGAGGATAAACTCCCATTTAATAGGAAGAAATCTTCAGCAAAACCTGGCTCAGTACAAGTGACCACTTGCCAAGACTGAGTTCTTCATTGGAGTCATACATTCTTCACTGTAAACAATGAGTATCATAGAAAATTACTAGAGTCAGATGTCAAAGTTAGAATGCAACGTCCCTCTGATAGGTAGAAATTGACATACTGCACAAAACAAGCAGTAGGTGGCACAATTTCATACGTGGAAGAAGTTTGGTGAACAAATCTGCAAAGACAAAAAGTAAGTGAAATAGGCGGATAAGAGGAGACACAGACAAACCAACTTATTTTTTCAGATCTCATCGATTTCTATGGAAAAGTTGCTAATATCTGGTGGTGTATTAACCTAAGTCATGAATGCCAGGATGGATGGAAAACCTTTGAACACCGTCTTGTATTCTACTTTCTACTTAGCATTTGTTGATTATCCCAATTAAATTTTTGCACTTACATACTTTCTGTGGAGGGGTGAACTTAAGTTGAATAATGCAAATAAAGGGGAAAACGAATACAATGTGACATACTCGAAAGAAAATGCTAGAAGAAAAATGAAATGAAAATTATAGTACTTTCTGAAAGGGAAAAGTTGTGCAACTAAAAAAAATATTAATTTATTTAAACACAAGTATTTGGTGGAGGTTGCAGATTATACTTTAAGAAGCGTCAATTCTTTAGTAAATTATAGCTCGCCTTGAACCCACCGGATGTTTAAAGCCAATCAGCGTCTTCCAGCTGTGTTTATTAGCGTCGCTCCGGGCAGCGTGGCTCCTTTCTCCTGTCAGGCCTCCCCTGAGCTCCGCTGTAAGTAGCTGCAGCGGCCCCAACAGAGAACTCTGTCTCCGGCTGTGTCTATGGCCAGGACCGGGTTCTGCGACTCCAAGGCCCTGTTGGACTTGCACAAGAAGGTGAGCACCGTGTGCTCATCGGATCCAATCCCATGGCATCATCGGATGTAATTTGCCAATTGCTATGAATACAACCCACTTGAGGTTGTTTTCTACATGGACTATAAGCTTAGCAGTCTTCAAACAATTTGACAGGAAACGGAAGGAAATATAACTGTTTCTAAATGTATATTCTAAATTTACATGGCTTTCTTTTCTCATTTTGGTGAAATCCCAATCTTAGATGGGTTCAGGTTTAAATGAGAAGGGAGAAAAAAAACTTTAGTTTAGTTGATCTCAGGTGTCAGAGAGTCTCTGATTAATATGGCCAGAGCAGAAATCAATGTAAATTTCTGCAAACATCCTGCAAAAGATGCAAGGTGGTAGGCATTTAAAGAAATGTCCATGATCATCAGCATGTATGAGCAGAGGCAATCTGTTGTCCCTTCAGGCGGATGAGAGGAGAGCCCCACTAAGAACTTGGACTAATGCCTGTGGGCCTATAGATCGCTTTCAGCCTGTAGAAGTGGAGGAGTCCAGAACTGCCCCAGTCAAAATGGAACCAGAGAGCAGATGGGTAGGCCTGCTGTCCTGTTTACCACCTTCATCCTAAAGCAGCTGATTTGTTTCTCTCCC
This sequence comes from Xiphophorus couchianus, assembly GCF_001444195.1. NCBI lineage: Eukaryota > Metazoa > Chordata > Actinopteri > Cyprinodontiformes > Poeciliidae > Xiphophorus > Xiphophorus couchianus. The sequence continues at coordinate 12,734,330 of NC_040245.1, read as the reverse complement.
CAACCCTTCTCCCACTCACCTTGTGCTTTGAACAAAACAAGCTGACAGCTTGGATATCTAAGCAGCCCAACTTCTGAATGTATTTTTCCTACAGGAAAGGAGGCCATCAACGCATACCAGTGAAGTCCTCATCATGGGTTTCCATGAGGATAGCAGGACATGCAAGGCTGGTAGTGTCTTCAGGTTTTAGGCACTTCCTGGTCTGTCCACTTTGAGATCTTTGTGCACTACAAATAAATAACGGGAGTGGGGGGGGCATGATTCTAGCAGTATGTTTTCTGGTTATGTAAAAAGTTGTGATTTCAGTGGGGGCTGAATTGTAAATTAAAACCGAGTAGCCAAAGACTCTGTATAATAAAATGTTGCTATTTTTGTTTAGAAATGAAAAGGCTTTTCTATGGTCTTTTTCTCCCTGTGCAGCAGATTGCTGTGTGGAGGCTCCAGTGCTCCTCTACCCGCACGGCATGCAGGGGCTTCACAGCCTACACACCCTGGTTCCCAGCTTACTGAAACACGAAGTCGAGATGGCACTTGAGAATCTGGACCTTATTTGGGATCGAACGTATGCCTGGGACATGTTCTTGGACATGATGGTGAGAAACATGAGGGCCGAAACAATTTGCTAAACAGCAATTGCTTCATTTAAAGACGTTTTTCCTGTTTTGCTTCCCCCCCCACACACGCTGTAGAAAACTCAAATGCAATACTCCTTTCCCAATGCTGATCTCCCTCGCCAATTCACTGATGCTACTCGAGCTATCCTAATAGAGTGGATCATTCAAGTTCATGTGAGTGGTGGTTTTCTTTGTCAACATAAAAGCTCACCAAATCATTGCAGGGAACCTCCATCACATCAGCTTAAGGGCATGGTTAGCAAACTGTGTCACATGTATCAACAGTGGGATGGATTTAGAAGGTATGCAGAAAAATATAAATAATTTGCCAAGTGAATACAAGTGTATGTTGTTTAACTAGAAAGTGTCTGTAATTGTATTGTCTTCCATTTACCACTCAAATCCAATCTTTGAGTTGGGAATAATATTGAGTGAAGAATAATATTGAGTGAAGTTATTAAACCAGCTTTGGACAATGAATATGACCAGACCTTAATTTACAATCCAAGCCAGGCTTATTTTACACATTCTGTACTTTGGTTTGTGCCACTGTTCTCATGGAAATGTAATGCATCAGAAATATAACTTAAAAACTCCAGCTGTGAGGTAATCCTACGTGTGTGCATGCATGCAGAGGCTGTGGTTGTCATCGCAGCTGTCCTCAGTTTCTCCTGAGGCTTGAGGCCTTTGCTGTGTGTCTCCCCAATTCTTGCTCTATTATTCTGCTGTTGGTAGAGGCCACAAGTGCCATAAAAATATAAAACTCCAGCCATTGCTAAGTTTCTATTTGCAAGGTGGACATTTTGTATTTTTAAGTTGGAGTTGGTGGGGAAGCTCTACCACTCAAAATGTCAAGGGATTTTTTTCCTAACTTCAAACTTGGAAGTTTAATCTTAAGTAAAAGTTGAAAACATAAACACACTTTGTGTCTTAGAACTATATGCGGTGCCAGTGAGATCTGATCACACCTTCCCCCTTCATTACAATAAACAAGCTGAAAAACCAGTCTAGTTGTACTACTATCAGTCGGTAAAGGTGGTCGTAACTAGACTTTAAATTTACTTAAGTGTCATAAGGTGTTGGAGAACCACTGATGTAGACTAACCTGTACCTGGGAGTAAATGAAGAATTTAGCAAAATGTTTTTCAGGTTTGACAAAATCTACATTTACCACTGATCTTTAATAATAAAGACAATGCTTACTTCCTGTCAGGAGTTGCTACAGTTCCAAGAAGAGACTCTCTACCTAGCAATACACCTCCTCAACCACTCCCTGCGACAGCTGAAGGTGTCCGTAGCCAACCTCCAGCTCCTTGGCATGGTTTGCCTCTTTCTTGCTGCAAAGAAAGAGGAGAGCCTCCTTCCAGAGGTACGCTGCCTCACTCCTGCCCAACTATAGAAACTGGAGCTGGCTAGCATGTCTGAATAAATGGTCCATTCATTGTAAAACTCAACAGACTATTGGAATCAATGAGGCATGCTATTGAACAACTTTTGTTCTAAAGTATTTTGTGACATTTCCAGGTGTCTGCACTCTGCAGCTTGATGGACCACACCTACACAAAGCATCAGCTTCTGCGAATGGAACGCAAAGTTTTGTGTGCGCTCAAGTTTGATCTGTCCTTCAGTCCCCCGCTGCACTTCCTCCTCCTGTTTGCCTCTGTTGCTCGCTGCAGTGCTACGGTAAAACCACGTCGTGTGTCATTTTCCACCTGCTGTTGCATGCTGGTGGAGTCTGAGCGGTCACTTGTGCCTACAGGTGGTGTGGATGGCTCGTTATCTACTAGAACTCTCTCTGCTAGAGGCCCAGTGTGTGGTGTTTCTGCCTGTACAGCTGGCTGGCGCAGCCCTCTGCTTGGCCCGCCAAGTTCTACAGGAATGTCCAACGCCAGAGGGAGAGGCTGCATGGTGTCTGGCTTCCAGCATCCATGTTGGCAGGTGTGCAATTTGTCAATCTTCTGTTTTTGCTTGGTGACCAAATATGTTGTACTTCTTGTGAAAATGGCTCTTCATTTTGTTCTGAACTTATTTGTTATGCTGCTTTTTCAGTGAGCCTACTCTGCTGAGGATCATGCATATTCTAGCTAGTGCTGCAGCCAAAGCCAGCTCCCAAGAGACCTGTGCTACTTTTATTAAATATTCATCCCCAAAGACATTGCAAGTCAGTAGACACCCAGGTCTGAATAATGCTGCAGGTCTGCTGAGTGTTTACAGTTGACATCTCTGAATTGGACACATTGAGTACTCTGCCTAAGCTCAATCTGAACTAATATCACTTGTGTTTTATAAGGAGCTGCAGATTAAGGGTCTGAAGTGTGAGAAATTTCATGCTGAATGTTGACAAATTGTTTGTTTCCTTGCATGGGATTTAGCCGAGAATGTAGCAATGTTCGTTTTATAATAACTTGCAGCCAATTTAGAAAATACTTTAATTGTACTGATGTGTTCTTGTCTTTTGTAGAGAGGATGTGGGTCGTCTGTCAACATGTATGAAATCTTTTTTAATGTAAAATAAAGTCTGCTGCAATGTTTTGTCATGGTATTACCTTATTTATATACAGCTGTAACCAAAAATATTCATTCCATTATTGGGATTAAGCTTAATTTTATTTTTTGCCAATTTTTAAATTTTTTATTTTTTTTTTTTACTTCTTACTGGCAGTAATGTTGTGTTTTTGATCTAGTATGGACAAGTGCACGTCACAAAATGACTCGTGCCATGAGGAAAGAAAATTTTTATGAAAAACAGTTCTACCAAATTTTAACTAATTTTTATGTTAAAAAAAAAAAGTGTATGAAATATATCAATGCAAACCTCACTGTTGGTGTACATTTTTACACTACATTTTTTTTCCACTTAACTTTCCATCCTTATGCTTAAATACGCTCTAAAAGGCCAGCTTCTTGAATTTTGTGTCTTGGCCTCTTTACAGAGATTGTCAGTAACTGTCTGCTGGACAACTGTCTGTTCAACAATCTTATATAGGCATTAACTTGTAAGATTTTTACAATGTTTTAGGTCTTTATTGAAGAGTAAATGAACAGAAAATAAGAAGGGGGAAGGTATACAACAAATGGTCAGAGTTTGCAATCAAGCCAGGAAAACTGTTCAGAGGACAACAGCCTCTGCATATTGTGAAAGGATTCAACCAACTGAACAATTGCTTTTTCAAAAATCCATTTTTGGTATTTTCTTTTTTCTTTTTATTCCAGTTTACTGAAAATTAAAGTTTAGGTCATTATTAACATAAAAGACCAGAAATAAAAGCTAATCATTTTGTGTAATGAATGAGTTTCACTTTAATAGTTATAGAAATAAACTTTTAAATGATACTCTAATTTATTGACGCAAACCTGTATATTGTCTTACATATTCTAAGATGTGAAACATCTTAGAATATGTAAGATGTCTGACATATTACATAAAGTTTAGGGCTCAAAACCTTTAGGCCACTAAAAGCTCTAAACTGCCAACAGGTTTCTCCTGCCAGTGATCTACTGTACATTTGCTTCGACTAATTTCTAACATAATCAGGTTTTCTGACCTTTAAAAAAAATGTACATTTTCTTCAGATTTTATATAGCACATTTATTAATAAAACAATTCAATATACTTAGAGTAACTCAATACTTTAAGTAAAAAACAAGATATCTGAAGAATAAAGTGTATTATTTATTTCATGACAAATTATAAAGTCAATCCTACGGAAGAGGATTAGGGCCACCGGAAAAAAAGATTTCTGACTTTAATCTCAGAATTCTGACTTTAAACTCAGAATTCTGACTTTAATATCAGAATTCTGACTTTAATCTCAGAATTCTTTTTTTTTTTTTTTTCGGTGGCCCTAATCCTCTTCCGTACAATCCAGTTCAAAGGCGTTTATCCTCGAATTTGTTATAAAATTCTGAGTCTTGAAGGTGGGGAGCTCTACTCTATGCCAACCGTACGTGCACTATTATATGATTGGTTGTTGTAGCTGTCTCATTGACCAATGAGCGCTGTGCTCCCGTAAAAAACTGTTTTTGTTTTGCTTGGCATGTAGTCAAACTAGAGGAGTTAGTTGAGGGCACACTGACAAAAGTCGAGATTTAGTTCTCCTTCTGACAGTTTATTTTCTTTTTTTAAAACGAGAATTTTGAGTCCACGCATGATCGAATGACATGCCACTTTTCTCATCATGTGGAAAACAGTGTCATCAAGCTACCTACAAGAGCGTCTGCATTGCAAAACAAAAGACGGACACGTTCAGACTTTTTGTTTTTACTAACTCCTTACTGGATTGTAAAAACCGTTGACCTTAATATTAAGCTGCACAGAAAATGATCAAAAATAGTATTTTATCGCGAGATCCTGGCGGCTGCTCTCATAGTCTGAGTTACTTGAATCTTTTATTTTGAAGGTAATCGGATGTTGTTTTGTTAGCCTCTCCTGGTTGACAACAGATATTGCAGAATCTCAGCCCGTTTTTGTGTAGTTTATTACTTGGCGTTGCCTGTGTAACAAAGAACGATAAATGTATTTAATGCCGTAAATCCGTCTGTTAGCATGGCGCTGTTGGCTAACCTATTTGTTGGTTTTGTAAAACTGTTCTGATGAAGGAGGAAACGACCATTATCGTGATATAATCGACTCTTTTACCTCTGAAGGTAAGTTCAATACTGCTTTTGGCAGGAAACATGCTGTATTACCTATTTCCACAGATGCTTTTAATACTCTACTGCAACTTTTTGTGTTGTTGTTTTTCACAAGGTTGCAAAGCCCATATTGGGGCTTCACTTTTGAATTTGGCCAGGGTCTGTCTAATGTGTTGATTTATGTGTACATGAGAGGAGCAGTGCGAAAGGAAGCGTCTCACTGAGGGCTGGTCTTAAAGTTGAATGTTACATAACACAACAGGGGCAGGAAGGAGCGGCGTGGTGCATTCACGGAACCACCGCCGCTGCTTGTGTCGTAAACACGAGTGGAGAAAGCTTCGATAAATTAAACGGCGCATTTTAATGCTCTAAATCCTCTGTGACAGGTAAAGATGGTTATATGCACAGCTGATTATTAGATTAGATTTTTGTTGTGTATTTCGACACCGATAGATAATAGGAAGATACCAGGTCATGTCCAATTGTTAGAGGATTAAATTCAGTTGTTTTTGTACTACTTTCCTGTGGAGCTGAAAGCTATTAATTTAATTTTAAAGTTAAAATTAAACGGAAAGCTATTAATTTAATTTTAAAGTTAAAATTAAATTAATAGCTTTCAGTTCCACAGGGAAGTAATTGTCGAAACTTTAGAAAAGCTGTTGTTCTCTGTTTAGACCTGTTACACCCTCAACATCACTGTAGCTATGAATGAAAGTAATAAAAAAATGCATGTTTAAAAAAAAAGAAAAACTGTATTCATCAAATTAAAACAGGAGGACAACGACTGAATAATCCCCCCCTTGCCCAGCGCCTTACAGACAACCCTGCTTTTTTACCTTTGAAGCTGTGCTATAATGTCTTTTGAGATAATAGACTGAATAGTTCTTCATGAGATATTGATACAGCTTTAAGCCTCTACAGATTTAACCTCAACTTGTTTTTTTGTGTCCCTTAGTCTTCCTGATGCTATTTCTTCATAACTATTCTTTTACAAACCTTAGAGGTCTTCACAGAACAGATATACTGAAATTATTCTAATTACTACTTATGTAACTTCCCAAGGCAGTTATTTCCACTGGACATTGACAGAGCAAAGGCACCTGAATACAAAAACTAAAAATTGATCTTTTCTCTTCCATTCACTTCAGTTCTAGTCACTGCTTAGGTCTATTATTTAAAATTTCAATAAAGTGCATAAAAGCTTGTGGTTGCAACATTGTAAACTTGGTTAAGTTCCAGTGATATTAATACTATTGCAAGTAACCTTTCACCAAACTGTTTTTATCTTGAAGTAAATACCACATTTTTTTTAAGGGCCGTCATGCCGAAAGAGCAGCTTTGTTTCAGGGAAAATGGTCCCTGTGCACCATCAAGCAAGAATGCGAAAGATAAGAGCAACAGCAATACCTTGCTGGCAATACGTGACCTAAAGCATGCAGTTGATTCTAACAGAAGAGGCTCCAGCTGCAGCTCAGAAAAAGACTCTGGGTATTCTGGTGAGTTAAAGTGTTTGCGGTAAATGTGTGCATGTAGCCTAAAAAGCTATGTAAAACTACATTAATGTACAAAAATAAGCCAACCTCACAATATATCAAAAAACTGTGTTAAAGATGTTTTCCTGTAGGCTACATCTACAGGAAATCTCAGCAAAACAGACGTTCTGGCCAGAAGATAACTCAGAGTGGAAGGCTGTTGGTTCAAATTTTGTCTGTCGGGCATCTTTGTATATTTGGAACTATACGATACCAAGGAAAACAACATGCTAATGTTCCAGGAATTATACTCCAAATAAACATATATAGCACAAGCCTTAGTCATCCAAAAGTTTTTCCTCTTTTCTGCATCTTAAAACCCTTGCTTAGCCTATCACATTTGACATCCAATCATAAAGTAGATTCAATTATTGAACAGAATCAAAAGCCAAATTCACATTCAAAGATTAATACATTAATCAAAGCTAAGACTTATTTTATCATTTATAAGCTTTTCCAAACTTCAAACTGAGATCTAAAATCCTTACACAAGCTCCCTGTAACTCAAAGAATAAATTTTAAATATTGTTGTTAGTTTATAAATCACTGAATGGCTTAGCAACACAATACATTAAAGATCTGCTGTTGTTGTATCAACCCTCCAGATCTCTCAAGTCTTCTAGTTTTGGTCTGCTCTGCATCCCCAGAACCAGAACTAAAAACTACAAAACAGCTGAAACACTGAGTGCCTTTAAATCTAGACTAAAAACCTACCTGTTTAGAGTTGAGTTTGAACCGTAATATGTGGAACATTGTCCAACATATTCAATTGTTGACTATAATGTTTTTGATGTCCTTTTATTTTTTCACGATGTGAAGCTCTTTGAACTGCCGTGTTGCTGAAATGTGCTATACAAATCACTTAATTGATTGTGAAAACAGATTCGTAATATAATTTGTTACAACTGGGCATTTTATCAAATGCAGAAGTTTTGAGGGTTTTTTTCCAAGACGCCTGACAAAGATTTGAACCCTGTTACTTCATTCTGTGTTCTCTGATTCCCAGACGGTTCCGACTGGCAGCAGACAGATATTGAGGTCCAGAGGAGCACCAAAAGCCAGCTGAGATTGGTAGAACATGCAGAGGCTCCACAAACTGGTCAGTCTAAAGTACATGGTGGCAGAAATACTGGAAATCCTGCTGTCATGTCAACCAAACTGGTTCACCAACCCATCTACATCATCAAGGTAATTGCACTAGTAAAGAAGTTTAGTTGCACATACTCAAATGGAAAATATAGAAATAAATTAAAACCTGTAGGAACAAAAATAGGAAGCTGTGTTTGAGATCAAGAGTTTGTTTTAAAGTCTATCAATTCAAGTTCAACCTATCCGTGAAAATGTTTTCAGTTGTTCTTTGAACCACAGTTTGGTACAGCCTTCTTACAACACGTAGCTTCTTAAACATCTTTTAAGAAGCTACGTGCCATGTTTATTCCTGAATGATATAGCTGCTTTCTTCTTTTCTCTGTTCTTTCACCCAGCAGCCAGCTACAACCCTGAAAAGAAGTCAGTTGCATGTAAATAACAGCATGAGGATAAGCAACCATATTGTTTCTCCACATATGATCAGCCCGGATCAGTCAAACTTTGTGCCAGCATCGATTCATCTTAGCAAGCCTTTCAAGTCCCAAAATTTGAGAGTCACGGGAAATAAAATAAACAACACCTACCTTCCTATTCTTAAGTCTTACCCTCGCATAGCACCACATCCTATCAAGAAACCACCTGACAAGTCTTTATCAAACCAGGAATCCCAATATTTGAGCAAGAGGATGTGCACAGAACGTAAGACTGAAGACAATTCAGTAACGACAGGTCCGTCGGAGGAACATCATCACAACCAACCGACAGTTTCAAACTCTGTCCTGTTGAGCACCTTGTCAAGCAGAAACAGCTTGTCCTCCTCCACCTTCAGCATTTATTCCACAAACCCAGGATCTCCATCCATCTCTAGTCTGCACACTGCATCTTCTGATCACTCAGACGGCGGAAGTCAAAGGAAAATCAACTCTAGTCCTCACCATCGGCGATTCCTCAACACGGTAGAACTTCTCAGGCAGTCGGGTCTGTTGGACATTACCTTGCGTACAAAGGAGCTCCTTCGCCAGAGCAACAGCACTGAGCAGGAGATTTCCCAGCTGCGTCAACACACAGAGTTACTCTGCCAGGCTGTCAGCAACCCAGCCCACTGCCTTAACGGTGTCACAGCCTGGGAACATGTGTGTCAGGCCATGACAGAGTCTGGTAGCTATCCCATCCTCAACATGACACGCAAATCTCGGAAGCCCTTACATCCAGATCCAATCAGTCAACCCCAAAGTATTTCTTTAGGTAACATAACAATACTACAAGCTGCTGAAGGCTCATGTCTTTCTAACACCAGCTCAGAGCAATCTCAGGTAATCCAAGATGAGAAAGTTGAGATCAGAGAAAGATCTCCAGGCATTGTGACCATGGTGTCTCCTGACAGTTCTACTGGTTAGGATGATCTACAGTGCCTTCAAAAATTGAGATAACTAGCCTGGCTGCTGTGCCTTACCTAAATATTCACCTTCACTGGCATTTTCTTCTTGCCTTACAACCTGGAATCAAAATGATTTATTGAGGAATCTGGATAATTTGACAGGCTAGAAATACTTATTGTGAAATATGTCTAGATCAGAATTCTGAAATAAGTTTTAAAAAAACAAGTTTTTTCTAAGGTAAAAAGCATTGACTCTCCTCAAAAGCAATGCCTTCTTGGGTGCTGTCATTAAAGCACATTTACTGCAGTAAATCTCTATAATTGTGGGTGGAAAAGGAAAAAAGGTGACTGAAATCCTGAAGAGCTGTTGCTCCTGACCACTGAATGAATCACAATGTGCTTTTAGACTTGTGCTTAGCACTTCCTGTCCCTTATCACCTGAACTCACTATAACATAGTCACTGTGAAGCATCGCTTTTAAAATCCAACATATTGAGTTTACTTTACTTTTGGAAGCTGATTCAAAAATAATCCATTCAAACTCCAATTTAAAGCTCATGAAACTCAACTCATGAAAAAGAGGAATAAAGTAAATGGATTCAGAACAAGTGGGACAGCAAGAACAAATGGGTCCCATTTGGGTGCCTGTTTAAAAAAAGCAGTGCCAAAACCAGGCGATCCTGAAAACCTGCTTGGATTTCTGTGGTATTTTAAAAAAGGCTTTGATTTCTTTACTGTGTCAATTTCAAGCCACAAATATACTGTCAGAACCGTCCATCACTAAAATATACACTAAACAATTTAACATCAACCTTTATAAGCAACATTAGGCCATGTTAGTTTTTTAAAGGAATCACAGCTACATCTAATGTTGTTGGAGTCAGTTTGTTACAGATGAAGACGGTGGGCAGTCTGTCAACAACCAGCTGGATGTTAAACTACTTCACTGTTTCTTTGCTCCAAGATACCAAGTATTATGTAGTCTATAGCAAAGCGCCTTGTCAGGTATTTTTGTGTGTGTTAATAGTCTGAGCTTGGTTTGCTGTGTGTCATTTTGTATTGTAGGCTTTTTTAATAACTCTACAATGCGCTTCAAATGATGTGTAGTTATTTTGCTTAACCTCTTTTTAAGACATGCACAGAATAAATGAGCAGCATTTCAAAATCATTTGATGAACCATACTCTTACGTAGCAGCTGTCATCTCTGCTGATTGTTTTTTGTGATTTTTCATAGTTTTTCTTGGTTTTTGGACTTTTACTTCACTAATTTAAAACACTTTTCAGTGTAAGTTTGAAAGTTTGTATTTATTGGGGGATAGTGTTGCAAGGACAAGCGATTATAAACAATGGATGGATGACCATTGAAACTCTCATTCTCGTACTTCCTTTGAGTACTAAAGAGTATTGGAATTGGGTTAGAGCTGAGACTAAATGAATAAAAACCCATAAGATCCAAAAAAAATAAGAAAAACAATCTTATTGTTGGAATGTAACATGAATTATATCTATGCTATTTCTCTACTGTCCCCTTTTGTAAAATAATAATAATAGTGCTATCTAGTGTATCATAAACTGATACAAAATGCTTTTACCTAAATAATGGTCAGTAATCATCTGGGAGTAAAAGTGTTATTTGAGGATACAACAGGCAGGCCTGACGGTCAAAGTTTTCAAATTTCAAGTGGTTTTTGGAGAATTTTTCAGAATTGTAAGCTATTTAAATAAAGCAGTTTGTGAAAAGTTTCTCTAATGTTTGTGTATCTGTGTATATTTCTACAGTGTGTCTCATCTACTCATCAAGAAAAACTTTGTGGGTTCTAATAAATCACACATAGGAGTATAATTTGTTGACAGATAAGAATACTGTTTTCCTGTTATTCAAATATATACGTAATTTTATCCCAATTCTGTGTTTTTTAAATGCACTAATGCAAGTTTCTGCTGACTTTAAATAGAATTCCCCTTATTGCCCTTTTCTTAAATGATCAGATTCAGAGAACTTAAGATTTAAGGGAATATTTCGTGATTTATGAAGTGAGGCTCTGTCAAAGGTAATGTGACGTCTTAGGGTAAATTCTGACTAGTTGGTGCTAGAGGCTGAAGCTAAGTGTGTCTATGAGGTGATAATATACTTACAACACAACATCTTTGAGAAAATATAAACGTAGAAAGTTTGCATTGAACGGTTATTTGCGCAGAAGCTGTTAATTTATTGGCACAGGAAGTAGTAGAAAACTTGTGAAGTGTTTCAGGTCTTTGCCACAGAAAATTAATTAAAAAAAACATTTATTTATACAGGTTTAACCCATTTTGCACGTAATTATCAGAAAACATATTACATGTTCCGCTCTGAGTACATTTCTCACAGGAACAGCACTGATCCTTCTGTGGGTTAGTAATCAGATCCCTTCGTTGTTGCATCAATTGGAAGACGGAGGTGCCTCTGTGAAAAAAGCAATGTAATATATCTCTATGAGATATACTGTACATTGACAGCAACATGAGACAGCATGTTTTTCTATTGCATATCTCATAGAGAAATATTACATATTGAATTTTATGTTGCATTTTTCTTTATAAAGCTGCTCCTTCAATCAAAAGTATACCAATATCTCCTTTTTTCCTTTGTAAAATACATAAGTGAAACGTTCTTCTGCTCATAAAAAAGAAGCAAGGTAACTTTTACTTAAAGTAAAATTTTAATTTGGTACTGTTTATTTTTATTTGAGTAACATTTTACACTGGTAAGTTGTAATTAGGTCAAATTTGATCAAGTAAGAGTAACTGTACTCTTACTTGAGTACATCATCTTTGTACTCTTTCCAGTCATGTCATTGGCTAAGCTGTGTTTCTGAGTCACAAAAGAAAAACAGATAACCGAATAAGTTAAATACTGAACACAGGAGATTAATATTATCTGCAAAGAAAGTTCAGAATGAAATCTCATAAAGAGCAGAACTGAAGAATGTACAAAACAAACAAACTCTGAGTTACTTTGAACATGTTTGAGGCGGTGCTGTTAAAACGTGAGTTATTTCTAAAGGTGATGGTGCGAAGTGCATTTCATTTGTGGCTGTTGTACGTCACAGGAGAGCAACAGGTGAGGCAGGTGAGGCTGGTTAGCATGTTAAACTGTAATTTTAAGGAGTTCCAGGTACATCAGTCTGTACATCTGCTGTCAGTTGACCATGAATGGCTGCATCAGGTCAACACCCTTGTTTTGCAGCTCAGCTCCTCTTATTTGAGTTGGTGAGTCACTTAGAGCAGGCTGGCACAAGTACTGGAGGCGCTGCAAAACAGTAAAGAAGAGCTACATCGGCAAGTTCAAAGGAACATATTTGCTACTAGACTATGCTGTTGCTGTGTTATTACTGCTGATTTTTTGCCACATCAGGATATGAAATACAGTCCTTAACATAAAATGTTCATAGTTTAAAAAATCTACTTTGTAATGTAACTTTACAGAATAGAAATGTAGAGATATCCTTTATCTAACATGTTTTTATCAGGGTGATCAGCATCTACAGGTGATGTAAATCTGCAAAAAGTTATCTTATACTTTTTCATAAAATTTTAACCACTGTTCAGCCTATTGGTCTTAAGAACAAATGACCTGACATTCTGATTCACAATGCCATAGCGAATCTTCTATTTTTAAGGATCCACATCGTTTCCATTTCATCAGTATTCTCCAAATCCTAACAGAATTTCTCCACAGTTTGGAAATTAAATGCTGTGTTTTCTTTGCAATAAAAAAATCTTAAATGTAATTTGAATAAAACATTGCTATGCTTTCTCACCTGTCTAGGTGTGCCGCTGGCGGTCATCATCTTATAAAGTGCCCACCCAGGTACAAGCAGGATGGAGGAGAGAGCCAGCACCCAGCCCAACACGTAAGCCCAGGATGGGTAGACATACCAGCGATTAAAGGTCAGAGGCTGATACTTGATTAAGGAACATATGAAAGATCCCTGAAAGGGCAAACAGGATTGGTTGAGTTAGTCTCTGGTTTGAAATTAAGCATAAATAATTACCAAATTCAACAGTTCACATCTGATCCAGTGACCAAAAGCACTCTGACAGAGACACAGGTGACTCACCAGTGAGACCAGTGGCGTGATGTAAAGCCAGCAGATTTTGAAGAAAGGATTGGCCTTCACCCCTGTCATATCCTCTATGATGCCATACAACCGATCTGCCCCTAAATAATTACATGTTGATGAGATTGTTTTGCACTTGTTTGAAAGACATGTTGTAACATTTAACAGTTAATCAGTCATTTCTTTTATAGGTTTGCAATGTTTAAATGACATTTTACAATTATTAAGACTCCAACTAAAGGCGTGTCAAATAAAACACTTCAAATTATTTAATCTTTCATTACAGTAGCATAATTTGAAATAATCACTATTAGTCCAACCTTCACTTTGTGTAATCTTTTGCAGTGAGACGGCAAGGTTGAAAAAATACTTTTTATATGAAATCAGGTGGTCCACAATATTTTGTTTGTATATCCTTTTTTTGCCAATAGAACATCTTCTAGTCTCCTCTAGAATTTCATAAGATATATTGTGGGAAAGAGGAATTTTTGACCTTTCCTCACTGCGCAATCTCTCTAGATCATAGGTTTCCAAGTTTGAAAATTGAAACACGTTAAAACATGCATAGCATCAGTGTACGTACCAAACACCCAGCCCATTGACAGAGTTTCAAACACACAGAGGAAGAGGATGCAGGCTCCATTACATGCATAGTAGTCAAACAGCTGGAACACAAACATCCCTCCCTTGGAACAACAGCAAAAGAGAAAGAAAATCATTTTCTTATTTTAAATTTATGAAAGACGATTTCATCCGCACATCATGACCTCACACTTGTGACAAAAACAATTGTACAAGAACAATTCAGTATTGTAAGGTGTAAAACATTAAAGTTTTAACGTTGAACACAGACTTCGGTAATCATGACGAGTTGAGAGAAGAAGCAAATCAGACAGAAGAGCAGGAGGAAGCTCTCCCGGCGTCCTGCCCGTCGCATAACTCTGGGAAACATATCAATGATGGACGTCATCACCACCTCCATGGAGACAAACTGAGCAGAGAGAAGATAATAACAGAATTACATTTTCAGACGAATACTTATGATCCTCCTTCAGTTGCCTGGGCAGCTTACTTCTGTGTCCAGACCCAAGAGGATGAGCATGACAAAGAAGCAGATGGACCAGAGCTGGGGCAGAGGCATCATGGCCACCGCCTGAGGGTATGCGATGAATGCCAGGCCTGGACCTGGAAAACAAAGCCAAAGTGATGATTTAATAATCTCCTCCTTTTAATATGCTTTTATTAATCCATTAACTGCCCTACCAGGTAAAAACCAAACTAATAACACTGCGGAATTTTATAGACTACCCAATGAATAAACAGACATTTTTTCAAAGACATACTTTTTTTTTTCTTTTTTTCCAACAAAACTTAATTGTTTAGGGCAATAACATTTGCTTCCTGGAATCAATGAAAGTTTTAGAGCTTCATGTGTAAGAAATTAGCCTCGTCCATTTTTCCATCAACTCTATCCAGGTTTTCTGTCTCTGCTAAAAAAAAACGTCCCCACAGAACTTCCATAAAGATGAGGTTACATATGGCTGAAAATGTGTAAATATGCACCTGACTCGGCCACCTCTGCAATGGGAATGCCTTGCTGATGAGCCATGAAACCCAGCACAGAGAACACGGCGAACCCAGCTACCACACTGGTAGCACTGTTCAGGAAACACAGCCACAGGCAGTCCCTAACAAAACAGAGCAATGCTGCATTCATTGTACTTGATACATGGATAATATACTTCAGTAGAGATGCAGAAGGCCTATTGACACCAACAAGCTGTTCTACCTGTAGCAGTTGTTATTGTGTTTGTTGTAGCTGCCCAGCACAGTTAGAGAGCCCACCCCAACACTGTAGGAGAAGAAGATCTGCGCGCCGGCCTCCATCCACACCTGCCCCAACAACAGCATCAGTGGACACATTTGTCTCAAAGCCTAGCTGTCTTCAGTCTTTCATCCCTTAGAGCCTACCTGAGGGTCGGTGAGTCGGGACGGTTCAGGAAGAAGATAAAAAACGACTCCTTCAAGGGCGCCGGGAAGAGTTAGTCCTCGAATCAAAAGGATTAACAACATGACATATGGGAAGGTGGCAGTGAAGTACACCACCTGAAAAAAGGGAAAACACAAGCTCACAATTTGAAACCAAACTTTGAATAGCACCCTCTACATTTTTGGCGTCTTTGACAGTCATGTGTATTATGTGGTAGCAATAAGCTGTTGCCTAATTTCACTGAAATTCTGAGAAGAGTTAAGCCAGGTTAACCTCCCTGAGTAGATTTTTTTTTCTGAGTTCTGAAAAGTCAATCTTGGTATTCTCTAAGCAAAACATGTAGTTCTTTAAAGTCCAGTGAATGTGGAACAATTTGCACATGTTTACATATGTGAGGTTCAGAAAAGACTTCTTTATTTTCTTGCCTGCCATGTATACTCTAAACCACTTGCTTTTGTACCTACCGGTTGTCATGGTGACCACAAGATATCATTCTGTGTTGCAGTACTGACTTGTTTAGCTCTTGTACCACTCCTTCATCCTCATTCTGCATGGCTTTAAAACAAATTCTTCCATTTTAAATGCTGACTACAGAAAATAGTCTTCTGAGTGACATACTATTTGTACAAAGAGGTAATTAGAGGACAAGGATCAACAAATGAAACTTCTTAGACATTCTGAATAACTGAAAATATTAAGTTAAAATCACATGTGTTAGACTTTTTTTCTGTGAAAAAGATCAGCTGACCTTTCCTGTGGACTTGACTCCTTTCCAAATGCAGAAGTAGCAAATGATCCACATTACAATCAAGCACAACAGCACCTCCCACCTGATGCTGCCCACCTCCTCAATTCCCCCTGAGATAGCCAGGACACGCCGTCTAAAAATCAAAAACACATTTCATATTGGCCTCATAAGCAGCTGAGCAGCTTCCTTATCTTCACTTACTCCCAGAATTCTGTGGCCGCTGAGGTGGAATTAGTCCTGTTGGTCCACTGGAAGGTGCTGTTTGTTGAAAAGTCCACACAGTCCTCTGAAAAGATGTTGGTAAAAACACTCTGTCACTATGGTTCTGTGACTATGTTGCGTCTGACAGCTAGGAACATTTTTAACACATTTGCATGCAACCTGTGTTCCAGTAGTTGTCACAACTGGCCCAGGGGAGCTGGGAGCTGAAGGAGAAGACCAAATAGAGCAAACCCCAGGACAGAATAATGATGTAAGTCATGCAGCTGTAGAAGAGGATCAGCTGCCCTCCAAAGCCTATACCTGCAGAGCAGAAAACAACAAAAGCCTTGATTTATCCAGTGGCTGAAGTGAGATTTTCCAATTAGACACTGTAAAGTTAGAAAAATGTTTGAATCGGGTTCATGTTTGAACCCTGAGGAAAGTCCTAGATATCAACAAACTTAACATTTGACTAATGTGGGCAAACAATCTGATAGGACTCATTTAAGATTTGATTAAATATTTCTACATTTGCTGTTATTATTCTAAACTTCTATTTACAGGAGAACCATCCATTTTATATTTTGACCTTATAAGTCAAAAGCCCTGTTTATGATGTTTTACTTTCTCTGTCTCCAAAGAATAAAGTTCTGCAGGAGTTACCTTCTGCAAGCGGACACAGCTTCCTCCAGCAGGTGATGCCCCCCTCCTGTGTGTACTGGCCCATGGTTGTTTCCAGCAGGAACAGAGGTACGCCACAGGTCACCACAAAAACCAGATATGGCACCAAGAATGCACCTGATTTTTCAAAAATAATCACTTGGCTCAGAGGATCAAAACAACAAATTAAGACACTAGATTCTGCATTGTGCTGGAACCATTTTCTTTACGTTTTTGAACAGTAGCTTGGCAAACACATTCATCTCGTTGAAATTTTTTTAACAGTTTTCCATGTTGCAATCAATAAGGTATGAATTTTATGAGGATTTTATGTGAAAGACCAACATAAAATCATTGTGAGAGGATCATTGTGAAGAGGAAGGAAACCTTGTATCATATTTCTTCCAATTCTCTACTACTATGCGCTCGTTTGTGTTGGCATCTCAACTAAAATCCTGACATAATATGTTGAAGTTTGCATTTAAAACATGAGGAAATGTGGAAAGACACAACTCCTTAAATGTTTTATTGCCAAAAAAGTAAAGTAAAATAATTTCCTAAAATATTTAAAATATAACAATGCAGGAAACCATTTATAAAGTCAAAGGTGAGCCACTGACATTGGAACCATTGGAGCATAGTCTGCAGATCTCTCACAGCTTGTTTCTCATTACTGAAAGGTTGCATCCCTAAATAAAGTAATACACAAGATTTCTTTGGAAGGTTTTAATATTTTAGGTTTCCATGAAGGATAATGTTCTCCTGGAAGAATTTGAACCTTGAGTTAAAATCATTTAATGTTTCGACTATTTTGACAATCATCAATTGGTCCTGAGAACAGGAACGTTGCACTTTGGCTCTCTTTTTGAACAAATCAAAACATCCAAGACATTTTTTCATTATTTATTTACTTCAGTTTTTCAGTTTCTGAGAAAAGAAAAACAATTTATCTGCTCAAGTGGTTTCAATCAATCTCTAAAACTATGAGTTTCTCACAGAGATGATTTGAAGACATCACCTCAAGTTGACGAGAAAAAGTCTTTTAAAACAGTTAAATCCCCAGAAAACATGGAACAAACCTCCTGCTTTATTTTACCCTTCACTTTCATAGAGCGCATTGCTTTGGTATTTGCAGTGGAAAACAAATACAGCTTTTATCCCCAAATTTACAGCTATGCATAATATACTTTTTGTAAAATTGTTATTTAGCTGACTGATGCATCTCATCTCGCCTTTTATTTCTAAAAACCTATATATGCTGTATATTGCTTAAATTCGGGTTTCTGACCTGACTGATTTCCACATAATTTTGTTCAGGTTTTCTTATCGTAAAGTAAAGCCATGATTATCAGTTAAAATTTAACATCACCTTACCCCCTCCGTTTTTGTAGCAGAGGTAAGGAAACCTCCAGACGTTGCCGAAGCCGACAACATTTCCAGCCACGGCCAGCAGAAACTGCACCTTGCTCCCCCAGTGTCCTCTCTCCTCCACCTCAGGTGGAAGCGCTTTCTGGGCACATTTTTCATTCAACATGTCAACGGGTTTGGTCTAGACCCAGAGTTTCTCTTGATCTCTGAACTCTGTGTCTGGTTGTCTTTCTATGTACCACAGACATGTAATAAGCAACTGTATCGACGGTTAATCAGTTTTCAGTAGAATTGTAAATTATTTCCAAGCTGACTGTGATGTTTTGTTTATGGAGCGTGTTGTAGAGCTCTTGACAAATGTGAAACAAATGCAAATTAGTAATGGAATAGTGAAATGTACTGCTTAAAATATTGCCCATTCATTTCAACACACTTCAACAGGTAGACACGTTTGAGGTTGGTAGCAATGGCTTTTTATTCCAGATAGAGAACTCATAAATCCTATTGTTATATTGGATGGATCTGTTTTGCCTTCAAAGAGAATTTGTGATGTGAAAGGATATTGTAGAGGGATACAATTATGTTAATAGTTAATAATTATGTTGTTTGGCTGTTTGCACTAAGGTTTATATTTTTTATATGTATATTCCTTTATTTAACCATGTAAACCCCGTTGAGATCTGGATCTCATTTTCAAGAGGGACCTGGGCAAAAAATGTGCAATATACAGCAACCTGGTTACAAGATAAAAACAATTAATACATATGCACAAGTATAAAACAATAAAAACAATTTAAAAACAATGACACTGTTTCATAGAATCTTGTTACCTATCTTTAAGAACTGCTCAAAATAAGTCCAGGTATGTTTTTTATTAAAAGGAAATGTGCTGTGTCAAATGTACTGTAGCAAAATGCAAGTCAAGAGATCTGCACCAACCAAAGAACAAACTGGACTGGTTGAGAATGCCACATACACAGACAGATTTGAGTGTAAATACACCCTGCTCTCAGTGGGTGGTGGTTAGGGAGCATGATGTGATGATTTGTTTTTATTAGCCAATTTCATTCCTTAACAAATATTAACCAAACACACAGAAAGGTAAATATTACTTTGAAGTTTAGTTTATCTTGTGAATTTTGATGATCTGTGATGCTGTGAACCTGTTCCCATCCTGAAGGTGTGTGAAGTCCTTTTGGAGTGTGTGGCTCTTTGAAACGCCTGAGACCCCGCCAGGCAAGTTAAGATCAGTAATCATTGGGTTTTTGACAGTGTAGCTGTCAAAATAGCTAAATCAAAAGAAAAAGTTTAACAGAAACAAAACAAAAGTTCCATCACCATCTCAGTCCCTAAAGAAAGTTGAGAACATTTGTGGAGTGAGCTGAAGGGAAGAAAATACACATCTGGATGTATAGAGACATTGTAGAAAGAGGAATGGAGAAATATCTCCCTTGCTCAGTGGTCTCCAAAAGAGACTATTAAGTTCTAATGGTAAAAGAGAAATGTTCAAAGAATTAACAGGAGAGGTATGAAGAAGTGTAAAACCAGAAATTTTCTGAAAGGTAATTGTTACCCATTGTTTTCCCGTCCTACTAAATAACTGTATTCAAATGAAATATTACGTTCATCAAAAGTTTGCGGTGAGAGATCATGCTGTCGCAACAAAGGATTCATGTATTTGGAGACTTTTTACACATCTTTATCAGTGGTGCCAATAGGTGTGGGTGGTGCTAAAATTATTTATCCTTTTTCATCTTCCTGCTATGAACATTTCAGTGCTACCCTACACTTTTCTCACTGAAATGTACCATCTATTACTTTTAACATAATTTTTTTTTTCATAACCTATTAGGAAAGTTGTCATTTGGTGCTCTGGTGCATTTTACAATTAGTAGTTCCACATTAAAGCATGATCAGCATTTATTTGAAATAAGTGCACTTCCTGTTATACTTTTCTCTAACAGGTTGTATGAAGTTAGGAGCAAAACATTTGTAATTACATAGATCTACATCAGTGGAGACCACAGCAGGCCCACCAGCAGGAAAACGACGCCTGTCAGTGCTGCTCGTCCAGTTCCACTGGTTTCTGTGGTCGTGTCACTCTGTAGCCTCTGCTGGTCAGATGTCAGAATGCAGCGCTTCATATTTCCAGCTTTGTCCCACACCAGCAGCTCAGCTTGAGCTGAGCAGCAGCTGGACGTGTACACGACCCACAGGGGCTGCGATGAACCCAGTCTCCAATCAGACACATTCAGAAGGGCCTCCCCAGTCCGTAACCTGGCTCTGTGGTGGTGATGCTGACGGTGGCCGGTTGTTTTGTTTTTGTGTGGGTGTTGATGCTCCAGGTCGGGCAGGGTCTCCTCAAAGCTGTCCTCCGTGGATGGCGGGTTGCGGAAAACTGTCAAAACACCGTCGCCTTTCTGCATCTGAAGGGCAGCGAGGCCAGAGTGGACATCATCAGACACGACCACAGACACTGTCCAGCTGGACTTGGCGCAATCCGCCGAACAGTCAGAGTGGATCAGTGCAGCAGAGCAAGACGGTGGAGATCTGTCAGCATCCTGTCAGAAAGCAATGGCAATGACCATTCAAGGAGGAGTCTGTACTAAAGTTTGAAAATATGAATCAAATACTTTCTTTTGCTCACCAAAGGGACCACAGTTAAAAATGTCACTGCATAGTTTGATTCCAGTGAGTTCAGTGCGTGAACAGTGAGCGTGAGCGTCACAGTCGCTCCAGCCTGAGCCGTGGCAGGAGTGAGGAGGCTCACCTCTGCATCAAAAGAGTCTTGTTCCTCAACGAACAACCTGATTAACAAAAAGTCCAAATTTGCATTAACATGAGTGACAATTTCTAACACAGAGTTAAAGAATCTCCCCGTAGCAGATTCATTTCTATTCTGTCTGCGTACCCGTGTGGCCCCCTCGTCAGGAGATAACCACAGTCATCATCGGCTGTTAGATTAAAAAGTTGAGCAGGACCGTGGTTGTAGATGGTGAAGATCACCACTGTGAGGTGGCCTGGTACGAGCTGGGGGGTCGACATCATCTGAGGAGATTAAGATGCACAAAGTGATAAGTGAACTATTAAAACTATAGAGTTAAATTACAGTAAATGGACGAAACTGGACATGTTTATCTACATGTCCATTTATTTGGTAATCGGTAACAAAGGTCCCTAGATTGGCTTCCATTTAAAAGGTTATTTTAGTGTTTATTATGTAATCTTGGCAACTTAATTATTCTACACTTGAACTCTTGATTGTTTTTTAAACTCACTTTAAGATATTCTGTTTTTCAAAACAAGCAGGAATTTTCTGAGCACTTGTTTGAGATTACTGCTAATTGAGATTGAGACAAGCATGGAAACAGTGAAAATCAACTCAACAATACCAAATTGATAATAATTTTTTTTTTTTTCTTCTACCTTTATCTGAACGTGAGTGGGCTGAATCTTCTCTGTGGAAACTCTCTCCAGCTTGTTCCCTCTGCTGTCCGAGCCTGCAAGTTGAACACTGAAGGGAACTGTGGGGACGTGGTCCACGAAGCCCACAAGCTCCTCCAAGCCGTGGGTGGGTGCAGACGAAGACTGATTCAGCTTCACCTCCTGAAGATTCTCTCCTTCAGCACCAAGCAGAGTCGCGTAAAACAACCCCTTTTGAGATTGGCCTGTCACTGTGAGCACCAGGAAAGCTGGGGCACCTGAAATATATATATAATGTATGGTAACCACACATTAAAGTAGCAGAATTTTTAAAGATGCACATTAACACCCAATAAATGAACAATGCTTCACCTGCCACAGGACTGCCCTCCACTCTGGCCAGACCTGGGTGTGTATCATTAGTCACAGTGGCAAAGTAGTACAGGAAGTCTACACTGCTGTCACCTGGTAGTATGAATCAGAAAACAAAGATTTCTTAGACTGACCTTTCACTTCCGGTCATATTAAAACATGATATAGATGGGTTTTTTTTAATTTCTTTGTTTTTTGTTTACCTATCACAGTGAAGGTTAGGTGATCGTCACTCTTGGCTTGCAGCTTCCATTCACCAGCCTGAACAGGAGGCAAGAGTTTGATACGATACAAACCCTGGAAGTGCTCCAACTCTGCTAGATGGCCTTGCTCCCTCAATATAGATTGTCTTTTGTCTGAAAATTGAGACGACATTAACAGGTTACTCAACCATCTTCAGGTTGAACAGAACACTGCAACCAGACTTCAGACCAAATCACAGAAGTTTTGGCACATCGCACTGCTACTCATCCCCCTGCACTGACTCCTCAACCACTCCAGAGTACACTTTAGGATCTCGGGCTTTTAATGGCCAATCACCAGAATACATGTTGGGACTTTCTAGCAGTTCCCAAAGATTATGTGACCACAGCCTGCTGATTGTGTCACATACAGTGCTGGAAACTAAAAACCTTCTCAGCAGCAATACAGGACTCTGCAATACTCTCCCCTCTCCTTTAAGTTTAAAGTTGGTTTTACAATAGCTTTTAAATAATTATTCAATGTACTTATGTCTAATGGCTTTGATATTTTTTTGTGGACAACTCTTTGTGATCTATAGCTTGAAAGGTCTTACATAAATAACATTTTACATACTTATTTGTTCAAAAGGAATTCTAAGAAGGTAATGGTAAACTGAGTGTACTTTTAACTCAGAAGGAGAAGGAAAAAAATACTTTTGCTTTTTGATATAGAATTTCATATTCAGATACATTCTCCTGACATTGCATTGGATGACACATTCTTGGAAACAGTGCAAACATTACCTGACGGACTGGTGAGGATACACTCAGTCATGGTGCCCGTTATGTGTAGGATGATGTTTTTTACTGAGCTGTCAACTCTGAAGGAATGCACAGACATTAACTCTGGATCACTTTTTGCACGGAGGAGGGTCACCTGAGAAGAAGAGAGTGGTTTGGCATGCAGCTTTGATTCACAGCTAAAAGTGTGATATGTTTAAAAAAATATGGAGTTAACTATTTACCTTGCCCACAGCAGTGTTGTCCTCCACTATGGTGGAGACCTTGTGAATGTCAGAGTTGGTGGTGAATACAGCCATTCCTCCTGACGCGACCGACAGGGAGGAGTAGAGAGAGAAACGATTGGGGGACAGAGGTTTCTTACTGCTCCTCTTCCTCCTACTCCGTTTCGGTGTCTGCTCTTCAGTGAGGAGAAATGTTATCTGCAGAAAGAGCAACCGCGAAGGTGAACACAAAAACCTCTTCCTATGTAGCAGTCTGCTTGCGATTTCAGTGTGTATGCCTTGTTGTTCAAGGCCTACACAGCAAGTGAATTAAAAAATGAAATAATGTGGCTCATAAATATAAGTACTGATATTTCCATTATTATTTAAATATATTGTACAAATACTGAAATATTTAAATTATTTAATAATCATGGATTATTATTTCGGTATTTATTTGGATTTTCTTTAAGTTTTCTGTTCTGCGACTATGGAATAAATTCAACATTATTCACTCCAGGGCTTTATATTGTTCCTAACATTGGATTGGTTACCAAAGACAGCCATTTAATTTTCAACCACTCGCATTGTCTCTAACAGTGTCAAGTCTGCAGAATGATTTTGAGCAACAGGTCAAATTATTTTAAAAAACAAATTTAATAATAATAGATTTTTTTTTTTTTTACATACAGTCAGTTCAAATGTTAACAATTTTATAAAGATTTAAACTATTTTAGTTGTTATACATTTACTTATCTGTTGATCTCAATAACGCTTCTATTGCTGGGAAATTTTTCAAAAGTCTCTTTAAAGTTGAACCCACCTTGCTCCGTTTCTCAAGCGCGAGCGCCTTCACAGCGTCAAAGAGATAAGCGTCTTTGGGAGAAGCGTCAGTGAACACAAAGACTTCAGACTCTGGTGGGCTGTGAGTGAGGGCCAGCTGTGAACACACATACAGGTCGTTAGCTTGTACATATTTTTGTTTTGTGCAGAACTCACTTCTTCTTCACAAGGCCTGGCAACTACCCGAGTGTTGAGCTGAAACAAAGCCACCAATCAAACGACATGGACAAACACTGCCGTCGTGTGGATAAAAAGAAGACCTACAACTACATTTCACAGTCTTGTAGAAAGTCATTACTTATTACTTATACACTGTTTGGCACAAGTAAAATAAATATATTTCGAAGTTTAAATATGAAAATTTATGCTAGATCAAGTGTTTGTGAAAGGCTGACATGTTGGCCGTTCTCAGCCAACATGTCAGCCCAAATAAAGTCTTATTTTTCATGGCCTCAGTTCAGTAATTGTAAATTATAGACTAAAACTGTATTGATGAGGGATACACATAATAAAGGAAATCTTCCACCAGATTAGTGTGGAAAATTTAATAACACACTAAGGACTTTCTGCATAAACAAAATCATCCATCCATCTTATCCTTTTAAGGTCACAACTGTCACTGAGAGGAAGGGTAAACTGTGGACAAGGTTTGGTTTTGTTTGGTGAAAAATATGTGCTGTTATATATGACTTGAAAAACTAATATTAACATTTGAAGATCATGTCTGAGTATTTTTAAAGTCTAATGTTCCACAGAATTGTTACTCTAGAAGCTAGTTCAGAAAGTTGGGAATAAAAAGAAAAAAAGAAAAGAAAAAAAACTTGTTTTACTACCATTTTCAGCTACATTATCTAAAAGACAATAAATGTTTTTTTAAAAATTGTTAAAACAAAAACCTAGATAGTGTGACATTCTTTTGAATGCAGCTCGACTTTTGCAAGCTTTGCAGGGCCAGATAATCTAAACCACTTCCTCTCTGGCTCAAGCTCAGTCAGATTGGACAGAGAAGATTTAGATACAAATGACTGTCATGCATGAGTTAGAGAGAATAGTTGGTCAGCAACTGCTTTGCAAATCAGGTCTGGGTCTTTATCAGAAGTGTTCTTAAACATTGCCATAAAACATTATCTACAAACATTTTTTTTTGTTAATGTTATCAAGGTGTTTTTTTTTTTGTGGTTTTTTTTTACTCTGAATATTTTAGCTTCTAAATTTACCTGAATGGCAGAAAAACACATTTCTGGTTCATCTCCTCCTCCCAGAGCCATCAGGGCCTCCATGTGCTGCATGAACTGGTTTGGATCATCAGCTTTATAAACTGGTCCAAATTCTTTAAAATTAAAGAAATATGTTATTGTGAAAATAATAAAATTCAAGTTATAAGAAAAGGCCTTACAACAAATGCGATCCAAATACTAAGTTTGTTTCTTTATCTGTTGTTCTAAGAAAGCATAAAACAGAAGTGCAATAAAGAAAGATAATAAAGATAATAAAGAAATGTATGCTGCAAGAATTTGCAAGATCATTTTATGGCGAACATTTACTTTCATGATTCGGCTTTTTCCTTGAAAAATAATAGGATAACTGGTGATTGTTGCAGGATAAAAAGCTTTAGCTGTAGCTGTGGTGGATGATGCATTTTTATCTTTTACAGGAAGATGGAAAAACCTTGCTGATAAAACCCATGCAAGTGACAACAGATCAATCTAACCCTTATATAATTTACTGAAATAAGGTAATCAGAAATTAAACTTTGTTCATTTTCAGTCATTCCCTTGCTTTTAGTTGTCCATTTGGAATATTTGATATAATTGTCATATTCTAAATATCTCAAAACAAGATTTCCACTAACAATATTCAATTAGAGTAATAGTGCTTAGTTTTTTACATACATGACAGACATGTGTTAAGACTATTGGCTATTCAAAACTATTGACCAAATGCCTTCAGTCATTGAATACTGTGTATCATTGTGCTTTAAGGTTTGTAACCGGTAGCAGACGTTTTATACATCATTGTGAGTTGTATGCAAAAGCTAAATGGCCTCCTTTAAGCGTACGGAGAAACAATCACCTGATGATCCTGATTTATAAATCTCTACTAGGCTTGGCTCCAGCATCCTTAAGCTCTCTCTTGCATAGACCTGTTAATCCCCATTCTTTACGCTCAAATAACATCTTTCTTTTGCAAGTTCCACATGTTCGAACTGAAAAGGGGGAAGCAAGCATTCAGTGTTATGTTCAGCCTGGAATCAGCTCCAGTCTGAACTCAAGATGTCAGAAATGATTTCGTTGGATTTGTTTTGAGCGGTTCTTAAAAACAGGCAACAAGATTCTATTAAACAGTGTCACTGCTTTTAAATGGTTTTCTATTGTTTTACACTTGTGCATATGTATTAATTAGTTTGATTTTGTAACCAGGTTGCTGTGTATTTCAGACTTCTGC
Organism: Xiphophorus couchianus; assembly: GCF_001444195.1. Lineage (NCBI taxonomy): Eukaryota > Metazoa > Chordata > Actinopteri > Cyprinodontiformes > Poeciliidae > Xiphophorus > Xiphophorus couchianus. Next base: position 12,707,745 of record NC_040245.1, on the reverse strand, counting down.
CCAGGTCCCTCTTGAAAATGAGATCCAGATCTCAATGTGGTTTACCTGGTTAAATACAAGAAATAAATCATAAAAATTGAAATAAATTAATCTGTCTGTTATTTCATGGAGTTAATCCCAAATTGAAAATGTCACAGAAATTCTCCCACTGTGAAGCTTGGAGATTTTTCTTTTTACCAAACTTCCAACTTCCTCACTTTGGACAGGTTTAGATGTGTTTTGTTGCAGATATTTAGGATGATCAACAAACAACTACCATACTTAAATAACAAGTTCGCCTATGTTTCCCCTTTGGAACAAAGCGTGCCTACTTGTCATGCTGTAAACCTGAGGAAAAGATGAAGAAGTGAACCGTATGAAAGAATAAATTGCTGTGCTACAGCTCCATTTACTTGTGAAGGGTGTCAACAAAAAGTGAAAGTAGGGTCACCTGGATCATGGAAGGGCACAAGCAGAAAGGTGCCAGGCTGCTCTGCTCGGCTGGCTCGGCTCTGGATGATGGAGTGAGCTCTGAGTCGGGCGGCGGTGATCTCCTCAAACATGCTGCCTGTGGTGTCCATGACAAACACCAAAGCTGGGGCCTGCCTCACGCTGAAGAGCCTGTCAGCGGAAGTTTTTCATTGATTCATACAGTAGTACTGAGAGAACTGCGTTGGGCATTTGTAGCATTTCATAGGATTAGTCTCAACTTACTTGAGGAAGGCCTTGGGGCCCACAGTGTCTTTAAGATCTCTCAGGGCAGTCTGGGTAGCTATGGCAGCCAAACCTGCAGCTTCCACATGGAGGTAATGGTGAGGGGAGAAGAAAAATGAGTTGGTGTCTTTGTTGATCCCCCCTCTGGCGCTCAGAAGTCTACTTTTGTCAAAAATGCCTCCATGGCTACATTTGCCTGTAAGAGAAAGGTTGGTTCTGCTGAGGTTCACAGGCTGAGCAGAAAGAATGAATAAATACCTCACAATTTAAAAAAAAATAAATAAAATGAACCCACTGAACTGCAGGTGCATGAACTTTTACCTTTAGGCTTAAAGGGAAAAGAGCTGCTGGTGTACCCGGTGGTGAGCAGGTTTGAGTTTTTCAGAGACAGTAGGAGATTGTTTCTGCAGGTAGGAGTGAAGCAGTCCTTACAGGTCGGTGTATCTTCTGCCAGCATAACAAACAAACACATTTTCAGATATAACTAAACTAGTTGAAACACAGATGATAAATTTTTATTCCTCATTATTCTAAAATAATTATTTAGTGCCTCTTTTTAATGCAACATGTGCTGTGAAGGAACTCTTTATTGACACAAAAGTAGAATACTATGGTCTTTAGAAGTGCTAAGTACCATTATGAAAGTGTGCCATGTTACTGGTCATAACAAGCAACAAAATTAATTCATGCAGTCATTTCAATTCCAGCTGCAAATATCACTGACAACACACCATAGTTACTAGAAGCTCTGAGTCACAATATGCACCTTAGCCATGTATATATATTCAATAGACTGTACCCATAAGAAAAAGTAAAAAATTGCATTACCATGTGTACTTTTCTATCTTTCATTGTAAATTCTATTTTATTTTATATGCAGAATAAATAAAAAAAATACATATATTAATAGCATTAATAGAAGACACATTTATCTTAATGTCAGTAACATTCTTATCATATTGAACATCTGAACGGTTTACCTTTAGCTAAAGGAAAAGCAGGCTCATCTGGCTGCAGGAGATGCAGGTAAATTGATTTTTTGCCCATCTCCACCCAGTTACTATGACTGTAGAAATCCTGATATAGAAAAAATGTTTCACCATTAAGAAAAAAAACTTTTATTTTTCCAAACCCTAAGACTAAATAGCTATTAACAAATATAAAAAGAATAGACAGTGTGAGGAGGACAGCATTATGATTATTATCAGATCTCAGATCCAGGTTCAGTTTGTACCTGTAAGGCATGGGACAACTGGCCCAAGCTGTGACGGGCACTCGCGTACTCTTTGGCTCGTACTGAGAGAATAATCTGAGTCCAGAACTCCCGAAGCTTCGCAATAGAGTCGTCAATTCTTTCTGAGTCAAAGTGGTAAACTGGGTTAGCTGCAGTGCCACTCTTAAGGTCCATGTCTGCATTAGAGTTCACCACATCTCTCACGGCTCTCCAGAATCCACGGCCAAGGTAAATCTGTGAGTAAAAAAAAGAGTTGGTGCTTTCTGGTGATATGTAAGCTGATATATTGTTATCACAATCTGCTCTTATTTAAACACAATGTGATCCAGAAAACACAGAAAATAAATAAAGTCAACATAACCTCACATTTTTCTCTCCTTGGAGGTCGTGCTGTTTTGTGGTATCCCTCAGGACCTCCAGGGAAACTTTGATGATGGCCTGTTCTGTGATGTACTGGTGTGTGTATGAGTCAAAGGACAGAATCAAAACTTTGGACCAGAAGTTGGGAAAGAACCCCATGCATGGTGACACCAGGAACAGAAGACATAGCAACAAGGACCAGGAGGACATCTGTCTCTGATGTCTGCCGCAGGTTCTTCTATCTTGTGACATAATGAGTCAGTAGGCAAGAAGGTCTAGACGCAAGACTCAAAATTCAGACAGACACTTAGCAAATTATCCATTCTCCAAAAAGGTGACTGGATCTGCGGTTTGGAAGAAGAACACCAACAACAGGGTTTGCATCAACATGTTGATTATCACCAAATCATATTGTTTAATAAGATGTTTCCTTTTTCTGTCTTTATCGTTCTCGTCCCACTTCCACTCATTCCTCTTCTTGTTCTCAGCCTTTTCTTCTTATTGTTCTCAATTTGTTTTTAACAAACACTATAAGCTGAGATGTTCTCACAGTCTCATGCTTTGTTTCAGTGTTTCCCAGAGACACTGAAACAAAGCATGTGGCCTATAAACAGCATCACCCTCCATCCCACCAGTTTGCATTCAACAGGTGTCAAACCGATGACTTGAGCACATAAAACACTAGTATGGGGTCGCATTTCTTTATTCTTCCTATCCTATTTGTTTTTCAAGCAATTTCATTTTGCCTGTACTTTATTAACTAAGGATAAGCTAAATTTTACCTTCCACTCTACATGAATATCTCTTTTCTGCAGTCTCTTGAGGTTGTGTTAAATCCGAACCATCTGTATAAGAGCTTAATCAAACAGTCTTACCTTAGTTCAGGGAGGATGTTTTGCAGTGTTCTGGCTTTTTCTTGATACCAAACTTTTGTAGAGAGATGAAACGGTACAGAACCACAACAAATCAGAGTGCACACGGCAACACCACAACCTGTGAAGCAGAAGATTCTTTTGCTGCCTGTGTATATCTGCCTGTTAAGGAAAAAAAAAACTCTCATTTGTCTGTCCTTGGGTCCTTATTTGCAGTTGGTAGAGAAAAAATAACAAAGGAATGACGACCAAGATATGAACTTTGAAAACACTTTGTTGCCCTTGGATAAGAGTCTGAATGGTGCTGCTGGTTCTTCACTTTGTTTCATACTGTTTCTTACCACGAGGCAGAAGATCTCATTTTGCAGCCTCCCCATTGTAGCCTCCTGCTCCTTCTAGCCCCCATTAATCCATGGTGCATTGATTCAATACAATAGGGTTGCATATATTACCAACCAGGGTGTTCAGGCTAAGCATACCCCAACCCCCTCCATGTCCTCCAACCATCACTCTCAATTTTCCTCACAACATGAAAAAACTCTGCTTGTCAAAAACGTTAACTCCCTGACATGTTTCTCCACTCCCTGTTCACCAAAGCTGATGTCTAGGTTGTTTAAGACAAAACAGAAAATGATCATCCTTTTTGTCTTTCTTGTCGGTCAATATCACTTCTCAGGAGGATTGGTTGATTTAAAAAAGAGCAGAAGGACCTCACAAATACTATTGCATTATGTGCAAAAAGAAGAAGAAAAAAGGATTTCAGAAGTTGTGAGTGAGGGAGGTGGAGTCTGCTAAACCCCAGACTTTACTGGAAATTGGTTGACAGTGATGTTTACTGTTCACCTTTTTTTAAATGTATCTAGTTTTTCTTGTTGAGCTACTTTTATGTCTGTCTTTAATTTTTTTGTCATTTTTGTTTGAGCTCTGTAGCGCTGTATTTTTCCCTCTGTGGTATAAGAGGGGAACAAAATACAGTAAAGCTAAAAATTTGAATCTTGTCATTAGATAATCTTCCACAGCTACAGCATATAATTCTCAATAAAACTACTGCAGAAGCTAGCATGCTCGTTCTTTTGTATACAGAGTTCATCATCAAGTACCAACTGTCATCAAATATCATTTTTGGAGCTTTAAATATTGTAACCACATCTCACAGTATTTTAAAAGCAAACATGACAGTCACTTTTCTGCAGTCAGAGTTAATAGAAGACAAAATAAGTACCCATGTCTATACTTACTTTTTAGGCTACTTTATTTGGATGATGTGAATTGCAGAAATTGTGTTTCTCATTTTGATATGTGGTTGGAAACACAAACTTTAAATTTAATAAGGCCTATACAAAGCAGAAAACAAACAAATAAGAAAATCATATTCCCAATATGGATTGCTTGGGTTAGTTGTTAAAGTGTATTGAAGGTTGTCTTTAACTAAGGCACAGCGAGATGTAGTAGTGAAGACTCTGGTAGACAGGCTTAGATGAATGAAAAGAGGATTATATAAACCCATATTACAAATAAGTGCACATAATCTGAGGGAAATCACAGACAATAGAGTTTTTAAAAGAGATACAGTCACACAAACAACTTCCCATATTGGCACCATTATGTCTAACCGTCGTACTTATGCGCTCTGAATCTTCCAGCGGTGGTCTTTATTGGCACACACCTTCATATATGGTGGCTTGCTGCTCTGCATTATCTTATCACATTCGGGATTAATAAATTTCCTTTTGGTTCAGTCAAGCTTAAAGGTTGTTAACGTAGACAGTACTGAAACATATCTAGCTCTTTCAGCTTAAATGTGAGATGTTGCTGTTTTCTAAACATGGATTATATTTCTGTTTTCTTCTTGTTTTCTGAAGCAAAACATAAATATTATCAATTTTCTTACAGTACTAGAAACTATTCCAAGATGTTTACGGCAGACTAGTAGATCAGCCATGAAGTGTAAATATATTTAAGTTATTCTAATTTATATTAACTATTCAAATTTTTATAGTTAAAGAAAGAAGGAAAAACAAATTACTTACTAGATTTCACTCAATAAGCAACTGTGACCAAATGAAAACTCAATGTCCCACCCAACTGATTTTCTTTTACATATAAGTTACCCAGTGAGGTTTCTGTTTCTTTGCAACAACATCCAAGGTAGGTTTATATTTCTGCACTTTTCTTTTCCTTGTTTTTTTTTTTTTCTGTCCTTCATGTTTCTACATTGTTTAAGATGGTGTGTACAATATGTATTTGTTATAAATATCAGAATAAATAGGAGCTACATTGGTTATATTTGTATAAGTGAAGAAAAATATTTAGTAACACAGAAAGGTTTGCTTGCGTGTCATGGTGTAAAACTGTGCTTCTCCCTCCTCCACTAGTTCTCATAACTCCTTCGGTTTGCCTTCACCACAAACACCATGAAGTTATTCTTTCATTTTCAGGTGTGATTACAGCTGTCTTTGATTGTACATTCTCATAGTCTAAGCAATATTTTGTCTATTGGTCTAAGTCATTTTTTGCCAAAAGTGATATTTTTTGCCTAAAACATCTTTTGGAAAGATAAAGGTGGTGAATTATGTTTTGCCAATGAATGAGGCCAATATTTTAGGAAGGTGATGATTTGTAAATTGGATTTATATGCTTCATATATTTACTTACCGTCTAAATAATTTTACAGGTACATTTAAAAAGCCTATTAAGGTTGTACTTTAGGACTACTGTCAATTCTTATGCCAGGATCTATTTTATTGGACATATAGCTTTCAGTTTTTCATATATTTGAGTCATTGCACTAAGGCCCGGTAACTTCATATTATTGCCATTATGATCAGAATGATCACGTTGTTAAAGAAACGCCTGGAGATGCTGCTGTGTGTCATTTCAGTGCTCACATTGGAGAAACACACGTTGTGGCTGAGGTGAAGGAGAAACAGCAGGTGAGCTGGAACCCATGACACTTATGGAGTTTAGTCAATGAACTCATTGATCCTGTGAACAATCATGAGATAAATAAGTGATCTATATTTAAGGGTGGAGGCTGCAGATTTTCTTCTTGCTGATGGTACTACTACATCGGAAAAAAAAATAATAGAATATTTCTTTCCAGATGTATCAGAAAGTGAAATGGTCTTTTTATGCATTAATTACACATGAAGTAAAGTATTTTAAGTTTTTTTTTAAATTATTGGCATTTTTATGATTATGGTTTAGAGTTAAAGAAACCCCCCAAATTAATGCCTAAAATTTGTATATCACATTAAACCAATCCAAAACAAATGTCTTAAGCACAAATGTGTTTCTCAATACTCAATACTAGTTAGGACCTCCTCTTGCATGAATTACTTTAGCGGTGCTCCTTGACATAGAGGTGATCGGCCTGTTTAATCAGCTGACATGTCACAACACAAATGAGCAAAAATATGGTCTCAGAAATATGGTTATGCAACTAAACATTTGTGCAGTGATTCATATGAAAGCTTGACTCAAGCAGTTTTCAGATTATGTAGAGCCTGTACAAAAAATAAACTTATCTTTGAACACCCAAAATAGCAATTGGTTCCCTTTTCCTCAATTTCAGCATTGTATATATACTGTATATATATTGTTGTTGTGCAACACTTCCCCCCCTTCTTTCTCTACTCTCTCACTCTCTACTTCCTCTTCTGAGAGGGGAGATGTGCTACCAGCTCTCCATCTAACGGGTGAATTGAGTTTCCTAAATCTGCTGGGATTTACCCTGTCCAGAACTGAAGTAAACTCTGTTTAAGCTGGTTTCGAGAAACGATTCGACTGGTTTCTGACGGCCTACATCCAGGTGTTCCACCCTTCTTCCCCTTGTGAATTAGCCAGACTGAGCAGCTTGCAGCCAACTAGTTTCACAGAGCACACCTGTTAACGGTCGCTCCTTATCTATATTACAACGTGCATTTGTTATTGAACCAGGTTGGTTTTAGTGACTCGGGCGAGTCCCAAGGATGTTGTTTTACATATGGGCTACCAGCAACCTATAAAACATTTTCCACTTTTTCCTCTCCAGAATCAAACATCACAGCTATTTTACAACCATCAAAGAACTTTAAGGTGACTCATTAATTGAATGTCCACAACATCTTTTAGATTTTCTTTATGCTAAATATTTTATTAGTAAGGCAGTTTTGCAAGGGTCAGTACAGCTTAATTCAGTAGCAGAAATAATCATGGGTTGGTCCCCATGAGCAGGACAGTCTTCGGCTCTGTAGCCCCGGCTCTTCTTCAGCTGCAGAGTTCTTTGTCCGTCTCGATCTTGGCTCGAAGTTGCCTGGAGGATCCAACCAAAGATTCCTCTTTTGCACCCACCTTTTATAGGGTTTATCCCACTTTTGGTGTGTTTGCATTGGCTAGCTCTGTTGCTGTGCTTGTTTAATTGGCTGACTGCTTGTACAGATGATCTCATACCCATCACTGTCTTAAGAGACATCATGTCATGATGTCTGTGCTAATGTCTCAGGGTTGCTCAACCTCCTATGTCCATTGCATGCACAACCCCTTCTCTGAAACGTTTACGTTGTTCAACAACCTGTTTCCAAATAAGACATTAATCATCTCTGCTCTCCTGTTAGTTCCCCTTTTTCCCTTAACCTTTCACCATCTACCTCCAATATATCGGTGATGTTTAATTGCAGTTACACCTTTTTACACCATTTCAAGTTCAATGTCCAAATCACATTTATAACTTCTCTAGCTTCTTTGATTTAGCTTTCATTTATAATTTTATAACCATAACTGATTAATTACTCTTATGATAATCTTAATGTGAGTTATTACAGATGTTTTCTGAAAGGAAACCAAGAATAATCCATGATTCTAGTTATTGGATACCAAAGTTACAGATACTTGTTTTTCTTGTAAGTGTTCCCACAAATGAAATTGTAAGTATTATTACAAGTAAACCAATATTAATATAAGTATTTTACTTTGAATCTTATCAAATTACTCAAAATGTTTAGACTTTAATTCTTTAAAACTTCCATGCTTTAAAAGAAGGAATAGTGTCAACTATATAAATATATATATATCTTCCAACAACAAAAGGAAAACACACTTCTAAAGGTTTTTGAGCTGGGGTTGCATGAAGATCTTAGTTTTCCATACCACACTAAGTACATGAAGTGACAAACGGTTTGGAGAAACAAACTACTTTCCAATAGGAGCTAACCTACTATGATGCATGTCTAATAATTACAGAAAAAAATAAGTAAAAACAGCATGTTTTAAAGCTGATAACTTAAAAAACATGATGCCTCATCCTATAACCAAAAAGCAACAATGAAGTGTGAATGTGTTTATGCTTCTTACTTTTACTTACTTTTAGTTTTTCAATATTTACCTTTCAGTAAAGATTAAGAAATGGAATTCATGTGAATTCTGCAGCAGTGTTGTCATATATTCAGTCGCTCTGCGGCTTTTGTAACAAGCTCTGTGTGTCAGTCTCTTGAAACAGGAAGTGCACTGCTGGGTTGCAGAGTGCAGAGCAACACTATGGGTCTGAGGTTTTCTTTAGTGGTCTCAAGTTTGTGAGTGATATACAGTGATAGTTTAATCTCACCATGCAGGCTCTAATTTACACGTCTGATTGCTTAAATAATGCACAAAAAAGTCACTGAATATTTTTTCTATATCGTAGCACCAACAACGCTATATTCAAAGTCCCTACACTCTCCTGTCTTTCCTATTCTCGGTGAAGTGATCTGTTCACTCTTATATGAGTCACAATTGTGCATTCATTGCAGGTGGACAAAAATTAACTAACCACTGTGTGTGGTGAAAATATGGTTCACAGCTGCCAGGAAACATATAGAATTGGACATTTTTTAATATTTTTTTTGCACTTCAACTTGACTGCCGGGTCAAATTGACCCGAACAGTATCTATGTAAAAAGTCGACGCTGTGGGGAGAGGAGTTGCAAATGTGTAAAATGAATAAATTTTCAATTTATTTGTAGAGTGCACCTATTAAGACAAATAGAAAAAGTTTCATGCAAAAAATACTTCCAACTATTAAAAGAAATTTTTTTTAAAACTCAATGTGACCCACAACATAAGAGGTCTAAAAGATATAAAGGTTTTCCATTTAAAGTACTGTCTTTAAAACTAAAACCTGAGCTCAATTTCAATGCTTTACTTTATCTTATAATAGTTCTCAAATAATTTAGAATGCTTTGTCATTTCATGTGAATCGGTTGCTGCAGTCCATGAAATACACTTAAAGGGAAAGAGGTACAGTCTGATAAAGAAAAGAGAAGTAAAAACGGTACAGGAAAAAATAAATTTGCTTAAAATGTATGTAAGCACGAGAATGGGCTTCACTATCAATGCTCCGCCCACCCGGTGCGCTCTCATAAAAAAAACGAGCGTTCCCGGTAGAGGAGCAGCTGTTTTGGTCTGTTTGAGCAGAAGCTCTTAGTTTAACGCGCAGAAGATTCTGTATTTCTCCGTGAGAAGGGTCTGTCCTCACTGGTAAGCTTTCTTCACTTCTTTTCTGAGTTTATTTGAGCAGACGCACTCGCTAGCATTTAGACCAACCCAAACAAAAACAGCTGTGGTTTGGCGTAAAAGCAAATCCATTTGAGTCATCGCATTTCTAAGGAAGTCTTCCTGGTTACCTGGTTTGCATGCAGTCAAGCCCATCTTTTCACATACCCGGTTGAACTTTGTACGTTTTCTTGAAAAGATTTTTAACTGACTATTTTAAAATAAAAATATTTATTTTGATAGTGTCAATGTCTCAAACAAATTAAGAAAACTTTATTATAAATTTTTGCTCACTTAAAATCTGCTTCTGTTTAACTTCCCAAAATTCATCTAAAGTCTGAGATTTTTGAGATGCTTGTGGTGAGACACACTCTAAATGCCAAAGTTTCACGATATTTGAAATTGCTTCTCATTCCTACTTTGCGGTACTTTTTGAGTTCCCAGGCCATAATGTGGTATATTGGGGTAAAGGTGACCTAATATTTGTTATATCTATCTCATCATATATATTTGACTTCCATGTACCACAAAACACAACCATTTGCAAGATTAATTTATTTAAAGTAATTAAATCTGATTTTTAAATGCAATATTTACTTCACTGTCATGTCCCCTTAATAAGTTTAAGGTTTTCCTGATTAATTTTAAATGTTTTCTTTCTGTTTGCTTGTGATATCACAAAAAGTTGCTGCCTAGTTTAAAGCTTTTTAACCCATTTCCCCCCAAAGTTGTCTGCCTCACAGGAACAATGATGAACTTCTGCGGTCTGCTCACTGAAAAGAAGGAACCAGGTAATCAGCTGTTAGAAAGCAAACTACACTTGGTTTCTTCTCAGAAAGTCTTTTAAGCACAGAAACTGTGAAGTGTAATAAGACACTCATAAGATATATTTCTATGGTTCATTCTTGTCTTTCTTTTGCTGATTTAGTTCCTCTGAAGAGCATTGATGCTCAGCTGGAGGTGAAGGACCACGTAGCTACTCTGGTCTCCACTCTGAACTATGAGAACAAGGAGGACAAACCTCTAGAGGCTGTGTTTGTCTTCCCTCTGCCTGGAGATGCTGCTGTGTGTCATTTCAGTGCTCAGATTGGAAAAACACACATTGTAGCTGAGGTGAAGGAGAAACAGCAGGTGAGCTGGAACAAAGATGTCTTTTCGATAAAGACGCTAAAACACAGAAAAGTGAACATTGCTGACATGCTTCATGTGGACTGCAGGCTCAGGAGGAGTATGATGACGCTCTGAGCTCCGGTCAGCAGGCCTTCCTGTTGGAGGAGAGTGAGCAGAGTCCAGATATCTTCTCTCTGAAGGTGGGCAGGCTGCCTCCAGGAGAGAGCGCCTCCATCAGGCTGGAGTACGTCACTGAGCTGGCTGTGCAGGCTGATGATGGGCTGAGGTTCTGTCTGCCTGCTGTGCTCAACCCTCGGTACCAACCCCAGGGTAGGAAAACTAGTCAATAGATGGATGCACTCATATACATTTTAATTGCAAACTAAATGACTCCCAGTTTTCTCTCATGTTGTTTCCAGGTAGTGAAAGTTCCAGTGTCCAGGTGACCTCAGTTCCAGCCTCTCTGGTGCCCTACAGTCTGTCCTTTTCCGCCCAAGTGTCCTCTCCTCGTCCAATCTCTAAAATAGAGTCCAGTTGCTCTCTGGAGCCTCTTCAGTATCTCAACGCTGATCAAACTAAGGCCACGGTGGGTAGAGAGCTGATTTTACTGCTGGATGTAGTTATTACAAACAAGATAAATAACTTTAGTTTTCTTAGTTCTGTGTTTGAATTATAGGTTAAATTGGGTGGAGGACACAAGTTTGACAGAGACATTGAGCTACTGATTTATTACAAAGACGCCCACCAGCCCTCTGCTGTGGTGGAGGCAGGACAGGCCTCTGCCAAACCTGGTGAGAACGGATTACTTAAGGAGTTACTGATTATTCATTGTTGGAATATGAGAAGGTTTATGTATATTTGTATTTTTTCCATCTTCAACATGTCCCAGGCTCTCTGATGGGTGACCCAGTGGTGATGGTTAGTCTTTACCCTGAGTTCCCCCAATCAGTGATGTCCTCACTCGCCACCTGTGGAGAGTTTGTGTTCTTGATGGATCGATCAGGAAGTATGGGCTGCTCCATGAACAACAGCACACCGCAAGAAACTCGCATTAGCAGTGCACGGGTATTTATCCAAGTTGTAATGGGATAGTTCAAATTATTTTAGAAGGATGATTGTTTAGAGTTGATGACTAGTAATATTTGTTACACCTTCAAAGATTCTTCTGTACGGGTCACAGATTCTATTCTACAAGTAAGAAAATGTAAAAGTCATGCTGTAAAACATTTGCTCCACTCAGTCCTTTATATTTAGAGCAAAACTAATTCAAACGCCTGTATTCACATCTCCAAAAAGACATTTTAGAAAATGTTTTTTCCTTAATACAGACACAAGTTAACTGTATGAAACTACTGATGCAAGTCACAAATCAAGCCACAGTGCACGCTTTAGCTTTGCATAATTTGTCATGCTTAAAGTGGAGTATAATGTTTTGTGTCTTGTTGGTAGTATGACTTAAAAAATACAGACCTGGCTCAAGTTGAACCAAGTACAGGAAACAGTTACTGGGACTTTGTGGTAAAAATTAGCACTTTAGTGTTACTAACGCTACTTCATGGACTAATTGCAGTGAAATCGTACCTGCCCTGCTTTTTCCTGCTTAGCAGTGTTGCTGTCTGCATGTTGTGGGTCACATAGAGCATATCCTCTCATTGGTATTGTAGTTTAACTAAAAGCACAACAGTATTGGACATTATTTAAAAATTAGTCCACTTGCAAAAAATCACAATGTAAAAGCAAAAAAAATCTACTTTTGGTCTGGAACAAACAAGAGAACCACTGGACTTTCCTGGTGTGATACACATGTTGACATGTTCAGGTGGGAAGGGATTTTCTTTTGGCCATTTCCTGAATCAAGAAGACCACAGGACTACTTTGTTTAAATATTTTGCCAGAGGTGCCATTCATTCTTGAGGACATTTTGACTAAAGACTTTTATGTAAATAACCACTCAGTGCTGACTTGACAGCAATTAAAAGCCTTATAAAATGACACAACTGATATATTTAAGTTGGAGTGTCATAATATGGCCAAAGTCAAATTGAGTAGATTTGTCGACTCTGGATTAGATGTTAACTGTTCAGAAAGTCTTAAATTGTTATGAAATAAATAAAATAAATAATTAAATTGAACTACATCTTTATGTAATTTGTCAAAGCATGATTCCTTCTCTTTGTAAGTGTGTTCTTTACTTCCTGTCTTTCTTTAGGATACTCTGCTGCTCCTGTTGAAGAGTTTACCAATGGGCTGCTACTTCAACATTTATAGTTTTGGTTCCTCCTTTGAGCACATCTTCCCGTGAGTGACATCTAACTCCCAATCCTAAACACCCTTTAATAAGTTTCTTTTTCTTATTTCATTTTTCTTTAACTAACATTTCCACAGGAAATTTCATGTCAAACTTGGTAACTTGGTGATTGTTTTAATAGATTATGGCATGTTTTGTGGCTTTTGATGTTTATCATAATTTTATTTGACATATTCCGTACTTTATTTGGCAGTAAGAGCGTGGAGTACAGTGAGAAGACCATGAAGGAGGCTCTAGAAGAGGTTGAAAAGATGGAGTCTAATCTTGGAGGAACAGAGATTCTTCAGCCTCTTAAACACATTTACAGCCAAGCCTGCATTCCCAAACATCCTCGACAGGTCAGATATACACACTTTTATTGCACCAACTCTTGAAGTTGCACCAGCAAATAATGACCTTTATCACATCTATGTAAAATGAACAATGTGGTTGTTCACCACAATGACTCCTACTGCTTTACTCATTTCTGAAATGTTAGACAAACTTGTTTTCTCCAAAGCTCATTTACATCTCCTCCCTCAGTTGTTTGTCTTCACTGACGGAGAGGTGGGGAACACCAAAGAAGTTACTGATCTTGTTAAGAAGAATGCAGACTCCCACAGGTGAAACCATAAACACACAGATCCCCCGTCTGGTTCATGTTCTGATGTCATTGTGAGTTTGAAATCAAACTCTTGTATCTTAGGTGTTTCTCTTTTGGGATTGGAGAAGGAGCCAGCTCTGCTCTCATCAACGGGATGGCCAAAGACGGCGGAGGTCACGCTCAGTTCATCACTGGGGCTGACAGGATGCAACCAAAAGTAAAAACAAAATTTCTGAAAAAAAAAAATCACCAACTCATCAGAATGTAATGATAGTAAAAGTAAATAATTTCACAACTATTGTTTGAATCACAGGTGATGCAGTCACTCAGGTTTGCACTGCAGCCAGCTGTGGAGGACATTTCCGTCTCTTGGGATTTACCAAAGGGAGTGTCCGCCACCGTTCTCTCTCAACCCATTACAGCAATATTTCAGGGTCAGAGATCGCTGATTTATGCTCAGCTTACAGGACCGGTAGGGTCACCAGAATCTCAGTTTATGTTTTCTGTATCAAAGCATTTAGCATGACATATTGTTATATTTTTATCTATTTTTGTAATTTTTTTTTTCTCAGAGTTCAGAGGAAGCAGATGGCAGTGTGACAGTGAAGTACAGCCTGGCAGGTCATCCCTCTCAGAACCAGCTGCACTTCAACCTCAAACCTGCAGAGGACTCTGGGTAAACGCCTTATATCCTGGTTTGACAGTATTGACAAGACATATCATAGTCTTGTTGAAATGAGGTAGTATGTCTACAATTTCAAGGATCTGCAACACTGAAATATAAAATAATCATCCAGTCATAGTTGTGATATAACTGGTTCTTAAGAGGCAGAGTCCACTATGGACAAGTCTCTACGCCATTGAGCAGCAACACAGAGACACACTCATAGGTAATTTAGAAACACCAGTCAACCTAAAATGTAGACTGTTGGCCTCTGATATGAAGAAGAAATACCAGGAAAAAACTCAAACATTCATAGAGAGAAAATGCAAACTCAATGCAGAAACTCTGGACAGGATTAAAATTCACAACCTTCTTGTTGCAACGTGAAATTACTAACAACTGTGTCGCTATTTTTGCAGCTCCTGATGTGAAATAATAAACATGTTATTTCTAATTTTCCCTTGTTATAAAAACAGTTTTTTTAGATTTGTGGAAAGTTGTGGACATTTTATTTAGTCTTGGGTCTGAAAGCAAAGTGAAAGGATGTCTTGAGGTCACCTCAGTACACAAGTTTAAAATACAGAAAGTATCATATTAGTGATATTACAACAGAAATTGGATTTGATTTACTTTTCAGAAATGTGAAAACATAATCTTCCTGCTGCCATAAATGTTGCTTATTGAATTATTGATGAATAGCAAACAGAGATAAAAAGACTGACCTTCTTCCTGAATTAATGAAAAAAATAGGGAGCGTGAAAACTGAGAAAGCAGAGGTAATTTGTGTTCATAAAAACATTTGATCTCCATCTTTAGATCTTTCTCCTTACTGTCTGCAGATTAACAGTCCACAGGCTGGCTGCTCGCACTGTGATTCGCTCTATGGAGTCAGAGGAGAGGACACGAAGAAGACACCAGGGTGAAAAAATGAAGAAGAAGGTGGTGGAGCTCAGCATCCAATCAGGAGTAAGCAGTTGTTTCACTGCCTTCATTGCTGTCAACAAAGACAGCGGCCAGGCAGTTCAAGGACCGCTGGTGCGCAGAAATGTCCCAACAGGTGAGTAATTTTTTTTCCCAATAATATATATAATAATAATAATATTATGTTATTTTTGTCCTGTTTAATTACTTTTTACATGGACTTGTGTCTTTAATAAAGGTGATGATGTTGATGAATATGTTTTCTTTTCCAGATTGGCAGCTTTTATTAATTTAGTATCACCTGTTGTTTTTTTTACTCCTTTTCTGTTTTAGTAATTACTAAGTCTTGTTCAGCTCAACGAAGATCTTGTAAGTAAATCCTTTAAAAACAAAGTAAAACTACAATAAAGACACAATTACACAAAAAGAAAAGAATAAAAAAAATATATATATATATAAACAGTAACGTTTTGATTTCTAACGTTATGTTATTTTTGTCCTGTTTTAATTACTTTTTACATGGACTTGTGTCTTCAATAAAGGTGATGATGTTTCTGAATGTGGTTTTTTTTTTCAGATTGGCAGCTTTTATTAATTTAGTATCACCTGTTGTTTTTTTTACTCCTTTTCTGTTTTAGTAATGGCGAATTTGGGTTTAGCTCCACAAAGAGCTCGTAAGTAAATTCTTCAAAAACAAAGTGAAACTACAATAAAGAAACAATCACAATAATTTGTTGAGAATACTCAGAAATAACACAAGATATGTCAGTACTATAACTTACTAATTATATGGATGGTGCCTATAAATGATGAATAGTTTTATTTTATTGTGGTTTAATTTTTACTTTGGAATATCTTGGAAGAACTCATTCAATGTAGGTTTTACCCTGTTTATTTTCTCCTTTCTGTTTTTGTTATAGATACGTCTCTTCGATCTCGACTTAACAATTGTAAGTAAAACAACTACAACATTAAGTACATTGTCTGAAAAACCCTCAATAAGAGATTATTATTATTCTACTGCTTCCTGTTGTCGTCTTTTCTTTTCTGCTACTAATAACAGAAACCTGTTATGTGACTCATGTGAAAAAGTATTTCCATTGCAGTTTTGCGAAATACATCTGTTTCAATGCGACAAATAACTCATTGTCGAAAAATGTTGTTTTTTTTCTCCAAATTGATGTGTTTCCATGAAGTAAATGTATCTCTGTAATTTCAGTTAGCGCATCTCTATGCTTGTGAGAAGAGACCCACCAATACACATTTACGAAGGTTTACATTTTATCTGTTGAAAATAAATCACATTTTCTCTGGACTTAAACCGCAATGAAGAATAATATTTTAAGGATGAAGCCATTATGAGATTTTCTCATACTAGAATTTTCAATTAGTTTGAAATGAAATTTGCTTAATTTAATTCACTTAATCTTTTTAGTTTAAGAGAACTTTGGGCCTAACCTAAAAATCTCAGCAACTCTAATTTCCTGACTGGTTAATTATCAGTAAAATCCTCTCTGTCTCTGATATGGTAGTTTGCAGATATATTCATACACCAAAAACTTGTCCATATTGTGTCACATTTCAACCATAAACAGAAACATATTTATTGAAATTTAATGTGAAAATTGAATACAACTGTGAAATGGAAAGGGTATGAATACTTTTGAAAACCACTGTATGTAAAACCACAGTTTTACAGAAATATGTGTTTTTGATAAATTAGTTCACTAAAACAAAACAAGGCACAAGCAGAGAATATATATATATATATATATATATATATATATGTGTGTGTGTGTGTGTATACAGTATATAAAACTACAAAATTAAGTATATATATATATATATATATATATAAACTTTGACTTTTTGATTTCCATCGTTTTATTATGTTATTTTTGTCCTGTTTTATTTATTTTTACATGGACTTGTGTCATTAATAAAGGTGATGATGTTGATGAATATGTTTTTTTTTATATCACCTGTTATTTTTTTTACTCCTTTTCTATTTTAGCAAAGGCTAAGTCTCCACTAAAGTTTTGTAAATAGATCCTTCAGACACAAAGTAAAACTACAATAAAGAAACAATCACAAAAATTTGTTGAGAATACTCTGAAATAACACAAGATATTTTAGTACTATAACTTATTAATTATATGGATGGTGATGGTATGTTCTTGCCTATAAATGATGAATAGTTTTATTTTATTGTGGTTTAATTTTTACTTTGGAATATCTTGGAAGAACTCATTCAATGTAGGTTTTACCCTGTTTATTTTCTCCTTTCTATTTTTGTTATAGATATGCCTTCTCTATTTCGACGTGACAATTGTAAGTAAAACAACTACAACATTAAGTAAATTGTCTGAAAAACCCTCAATAACAGATTATCATTATTCTACTGTTTCCTGTTGTCGTCTTTTCTTTTCTGCTACTAATAACAGAAACCTGTTATGTGACTCATGTGACACAAAAAACTATTTCCATTGCAGTTTTGCGAAATACATCTATTTCAATGCGACCAAATAACTCATTGTCGAAAAAAGTTTTTTTCTCCAAATTGATGTGTTTCCATGAAGTAAATGTATCTCTGTAATTTCAGTTAGCGCATCTCTATGCTTGTGAGAAGAGACCCACCAATACACATTTACGAAGGTTTACATTTTATCTGTTGAAAATAAATCACATTTTCTCTGGACTTAAACCGCAATGAAGAATAATATTTTAAGGATGAAGCCATTATGAGATTTTCTCATACTAGAATTTTTGTTTGAAATGAAATTTGCTTAATTTTATCAACTTAATCTTTTTAGTTTAAGAGAACTTTGGGCCTAACCTAAAAATCTCAGCAACTCTAATTTCCTGACTGGTTAATTATCAGTAAAATCCTCTCTGTCTCTGATATGGTAGTTTGCAGATATATTCATACACCAAAAACTTGTCCATATTGTGTCACATTTCAACCACAAACAGAAATATATTTGAAATTTAATGTGAAAATTGAATACAACTGTGAAATGGAAAGGGTATGAATACTTTTGCAAACCACTGTATGTAAAACCACAGTTTTACAGAAATATGTGTTCTTGATAAATTAGTTCACTAAAACAAAACAAGGCACAAGCAGAGAATATATATATATATGTGTGTGTGTATATACAATATATATATATATATATAACTACAAAATTAAATATATATATATATATATATATATATATATAAACTTTGACTTTTTGATTTCCATCGTTTTATTATGCTATTTTTGTCCTGTTTTATTTATTTTTACATGGACTTATGTCATTAATAAAGGTGATGATGTTGATGAATATGTTTCTTTTTTATATCACCTGTTGTTTTTTTTACTCCTTTTCTATTTTAGCTAAGGCTACGTCTCAACTAAACAGTTGTAAGTAAACAGACAGAAATATATTTATTATAATTTAATGTGAAAATTGAACAAAACTGTGAAGTGGAAAAGTATGAATACTTTTGCAAACCACTGTATGTAAAACCACAGCTTTACAGAAATATGTGTTCTTGATAAATTAGTTCACTAAAACAAAACAAGGCACAAGCAGAGAATATATATATATATATATATATACAGATGTGTATATACAATATATGTATATATATAACTACAAAATGAAATATATATATATATATAAACTTTGACTTTTTGATTTCCATCGTTTTATTATGTTATTTTTGTCCTGTTTTATTTATTTTTACATGGACTTGTGTCATTAATAAAAGTGATGATGTTGATGAATATGTTTTTTTTTATATCACCTGTTGTTTTTTTACTCCTTTTCTATTTTAGCAAAGGCTAAGTCTCCACTAAAGTTTTGTAAGTAGATTCTTCAAACACAAAGTAAAACTACAATAAAGAAACAATCACAAAAATTTGTTGAGAATACTCTGAAATAACACAAGATATTTCAGTACTATAACTTATTAATTATATGGATGGTGATGGTATGTTCTTGCCTATAAATGATGAATAGTTTTATTTTATTGTGGTTTCATTTTTACTTTGGAATATCTTGGAAGAACTCATTCAATGTAGGTTTTACCCTGTTTATTTTCTCCTTTCTGTTTTTGTTATAGATACGTCTGTTCAATCTCAACCTGACTATTGTAAGTAAAACAACAACATTAAGTAACTTGTCTGAAAAACCCTCAATAAGAGATTATCATTATTCTACTGTTTCCTGTTGTCTTCTTTTCTTTTCTGCTACTAATAACAGAAACCTGTTATGTGACTCATGTGACGCAAAAAAGTATTTCCATTGCAGTTTTGCGAAATACATCTATTTCAATGCGACCAAAAAACGTGTCGAAAAATGTTTTTTTTTTCTCCAAATTGATGTGTTTCCATGAAGTAAATGTATCTCTGTAATTTCAGTTAGCGCATCTCTATGCTTGTGAGAAGAGACCCACCAATACACATTTACGAAGGTTTACATTTTATCTGTTGAAAATAAATCACATTTTCTCTGGATTTAAACCGCAATGAAGAATAATATTTTAAGGATGAAGCCATTATGAGATTTTCTCAAACTAGAATTTTCAATTAGTTTGAAATGAAATTTGCTTAATTTTATTCACTTAATCTTTTTAGTTTAAGAGAACTTTGGGCCTAACCTAAAAATCTCAGCAACTCTAATTTCCTGATTGGTTAAATATCAGTAAAATGGGCGTGCCATGGTGGTGTAGGAGATAGCACAACCCACATTTGGAGGCCTCAAGTCCTCGGCGCGGTTGTCGCGGGTTCGACTCCCGGACCCGGCGACGTTTACCGCATGTCTTCCCGTCTCTCCTTCCCCCTTTCCTGTCAGCCTACTTCATTAAAAAGCGACCACAAAAAGACCCCCTGGATGGGTAAAAAATATATATCAGTAAAATCCTCTCTGTCTCTGATATGGTAGTTCGCAGATATATTCATACACCAAAAACTTGTCCATATTTTGTCATATTACAACCACAAACAGAAATATATTTGAAATTTAATGTGAACATTGAACAAGACTGTGAAGTGGAAAGGGTATGAATACTTTTGCAAACCACTGTATGTAAAACCACAGTTTTACAGAAATATGTGTTCTTGATAAATTAGTTCACTAAAACAAAACAAGGCACAAGCAGAGAAGAAGCTCAATGGCAGCTTATTAGTATTATTATGGTTTAATTTTCACTCTGAGATCTTCATCAAAATAGATTTCAGAGGATTTACATTTCATATGAAAAACAATTATTACATTTTTTTCCTCTGCACTTTTGGAGTGGAGCATATGTTTTGTTTAGATGATGCAAAACTTTGTAGGTAAAACAAAATAATAGAAAAAAAATCACAGTCATTCTAATGTGTTTTCAAGAAGGACAGCTAAATTGTCCTATTTTGCTGCAAAGAAGGAAAAAGGTGGAATATTCTCTAGCAAGTAAAACAATGAATGAGTTACAAGCACAGCATCATAAAACAGTCCTCAATCTATTATTGGTCCTGAGAAACTGACAATGACATCATTTGGTCTTATTGTTTATTTAAATGGACTAACCTTAAAATTAGGAACATGTCAAATATATTGTTGAATTGTACTATTATTTAAAATGTCAGTAATTTGCAGCAGAAACTAACCTTTAGATGGCGCTGTTTTTTTCAAACACTGAATCAGAAATATTCTTTTAGTCACTCTGAGCTCCAGCATCTGACAGACATTGCTAAGCAAAACAACATCCAAGCCCTGAAACTACTGATGAATAAAACTGCAGCAGTTAAAATTTTAATCAACAACAACACAAAAAAACCAATTGTAGGAGCAAAGCTGCAGAAGTCATTAATTGTAAGTAGTATTTATTAATGCAGTGGATTATCGAAACTCACCTCATATGCCCATTTATCAAGCTCGTTTCACTTCACTGGTGCTATAGGTTCATGTGTAGATGAGTCAGCACTGTCAGATGATGATGAACAGCCCCATAAAGACCCTCTGCTGCAGCTGGTGTCCCTGCAGAATGCGTCTGGCAGCTGGATGCTTCATGAAGCTCTGGCTGCTGTGCTGGGAAAAACCAAAGAGGAGGTGGAAAAGGCAAAACCAGAATTGGTGGGTTGTAATCTAAAATAATAATAATAAAAAAATCGTATAATGTAAATATTAAATCTTTCTTATTTATGCCCTTGAATGTTAGGTTTTGTTATTATTATTATTATTACTACTACTACTAATAGTAATGGCAAAACCTTAGATTCAAGGTTGCAAAGAGGGGAGTTTAACTAGAAGTAGGGTTAACACCGACTTCATGTCCAGCTGACCAATAAGCCTAACATGCATATTTTCACACACAAAAATCCATAGTACGCAGAGACAACACACATATACTTGGGGAGAACATGTAAGAGCCTTGCAGAAAGGCCCTTAAGTGAATTTAAACCCAGAACTAACACCATATTTCAGGGTCAAAATTGTAATCAGAGATAAAATGGAGTTGATCAACTAACCAAGTATATGAAACATACTCAGTAACAGATACTTAGTAACCGCTAAGCTCCAAGTAGTCAGTGAGATACCTCCTAGTGCGGCCTCAGTAAAGGAAAACAACAGTATAACATCTCTCCTTTTTGTTGTCCTGTTTTGTTTCTCTCTGTTAATTAGGTCAACAATGAAGTGTGGGCCTCCATTCTGGCTCTGATTTGGCTTCATGGTTTTAAGATGGATGCAGAGGAGGAGTGGGAGCTTCTGGCTATGAAGGCGGCATCATGGATTAAAGCTCAGAACGGTAATATATATAATCACCAGGGAACTCCTGTTTTTAAGTGTGTAATAAAACAGATGTTAAAACTGGATGCAAAAAATAACATCAGTGAATCTTTTCTTCAGCTCCATGTGTGTCAGAGTGCGTTGAAGCTGGAAATAAACTGTTGGGTTGCAGCATGAAGAAAGAAGCTCTGGGGCTCTGAGGTTTTCTGTGAACAGGCTTCAGCTCTACTATGAAAGCAGCTGAGTGGAGAAAGGAAAACACTGAAGTTAATGATGACCAAGAAGAAGATGTACTGTGTTTATTCCAAGTCTAGGATTTCTTTTTTTCCTTTTTGCAACATTTAATCATGCATATGTCAGCATGGCTTGTAATATTTGCACTCTATGCATAAAATAGAAGTCATGGAGCATAGAGATGCTTTTTGTTTACTACAATCAACATATTTGCAATTTAACAAGTCTTATTAAAACTATATATATATATATATATATGTATATATATATATATATATATATTTGTGAGAATTAAATGAGTAATAGAAAACAGCAGACCAGAAAATATTCACCCTTCAGTTTTTTAAGAGATTCTCTAAATCCCTTCTTAGTCAATCTGGCCCTTAGACCCGTCGACCATTTTCTCACACTTCTTTGACATAAACCTTTAAACTGTATTTAACTCATTATCCAACCAAACATTGTGGTATCTGCATGTATTCAGGGTTTCTGTGAAGAATTGTTTGTGAAGAGCTGTTTGGGACTCATTCTGTTGTTCTTTACTGTATATGTTCCTAAGAAGCATTCCTATAGCTTCACAGTGTAAGAGACTTATTCTCCAATAAATATGAAATGCACCAATCACAGAAAAATGGACCAGAAATAATTATTTCCCAATAAATGCATGGTTTATATAAAAAAAGAAGCATCTAAGTAACTGATTATTATGTAAACTACAAACATTTGTATTTGTTCATTAGAGGGGGTTTTAGCTAGAAAATACGTTACATTTAATGTCAATCTTTTCGACTGTTTATTTCTTTTTCACAATGTACAACACTTCATTAAAAGGAAAGATGCTGTACCACATGTCAAAAAATTCAAATTTTATTTCACAGTCCCTGTACAGGTTGATAGTAATTAAGTATGACTTAACAGATTATGAATTGGTGAAAAGCTGGTATAACCTGTATAATGATTAATTAAATACATGTCCATTAATTCAGTGTTTCACTTATCACTAAAACCAAGCATACCATTCAAACTAGAACCCTACTGATAGTTTATGGAACCATTTTTTTTGGCCATCATTGAGTGCAAAGTTGCTTCATTAATAGCCAATTTATTCTAAATGTGTAAAGAGGTCACTCTTGTGATAAGTCATTTCATCTTTCCGTCAGATTTATTTCGAATCTTTGGCTCCTTCAAACCTGAATTTTCTTGTCATGAAGTTCACCCGTCATGAATTTGACAAATGCTTTTACTTGCATGCTGAAAAATAAATTCCTCTTTAGATCTCTATCAGACTCTTGAAGGCTTTTGGGTCAAAACTGAATGATGTTCAGAATTGTTCATGAGTTCTCATATGCTGACAAAAAGCCTTTCATATTTTCAGGTCATCAACAACTTGCCTCTAGACGGGAGACAGTGTCCATCAATAATGTGATTTTAGCATCACTTAGCATAGTGAAGTTCTTCTGTCTCCCACTACCAACACTGAGTCGAGAAACCTTCCTGGGACACGGTCTACAATCTCAAGGTCAGTGTTATGGGTCCTTGTGGAAGTCCAACATGATCTTAGTTTTAGCCAGGTTTACCAGGAGGCGGTTCTGTTGGCACCAGTCCATAATGTGCTGAATCATGTGGATCACACACACAGAAACATTAAATTTTGTTTGCACATATTTCCATCACCTTTTCACTGCTGAACTGAACCCAGGTCTGAGCATTTTTTCTGAGCATCAATACTTTATTAAATTGCTTACAGAACACAATCAGCTGGCTGGCATATTCACTGCTTCAATGTAAATGTAAAGTTTAATAACTTTACACCACATAGAGCAGGAAAATGAAAGTGAAGTCTGCATCTGTTGTTTTCGACAATCGGGCTGAGGGGTTTCAGATCTATAGCAGTAGAGAAAGAGGGCAGTGCTTCATTCACCTCAATTAGTAGATCTTTAGAAAGTAATCATAACATTAGTATTGGCAAAGAGCATCGACTGTGTTTCCAACTTAGCACACGCCTCTTGGTTCTGGTGCCGTTAGTGTCCACTTGTCAAGGCTTCGACATGGGAACCATTCTCAGACTGTGAGGGTGATGGCATTGACATCTTGTATAGTTTACAACATATTCAGCTTTGTATAATCATCTTGGGGAACATTGAAAGGAATAGAACATTCCATAATTCACAGCTAACCCATTCCATGTACTTTTAGCTAGGAACACCATTCAAACTTTAAAATGTAGTCATGTACTACATACTGTTTATTTCAGTTTTGTCCTATCTTTTACAGATTTCATAAAACCCTTCAAGTTTCATGCTCAGGCCTCAGAAAAAAACAAAAAAAAAACACTAGACCACTAGCTCTGAGGGTTCCCAGACTACCAGTTCTCCCAACCCTTGAGGCATTAAGACATGCTCAGATTGAATTACTAATTCCTTGCATCCTTTGTTTTGCTTTTACTTTGTGGCACTTTCACAGAGAAAGCGCCAAAAGTTGATCCAACACTGCTTTTTACATCTGAGGTTTAGGACGCAAATACACTCGTTTCTTACTTGGATGGTTAGCCCGCCCGACACCAGGACAGCTCTCTCTCATGGCAATATGGTTGTGCATTGCAAATTAGCTAAGGGTATAAATGTTACAGTGCTTGGTATCATGTATGGTAAACACTTATATCCATTTAAGTAAGTCAAAAGTACAGGCCGGTATCCACCTGCATGCTTCGTGCATAGTTTTTCACATTAGAGTGGTATGTGTGACAGGGCAATTCATGTGTGTGTGGCAGGCGGGGTGGGAGTCAGTGTTGTCAAGCAAAATTACAAAAATATGGATCACTGGCAAGATTGGCTTTGAAATCCAGAAATATTATCTTAGGTCAGACACAAAAAACTAAAATAAAAAATTAAAAGGGCTTTCTTTACTCCAGAAGAAAAAGGGCAGCTTTAGCACCATATACTGTCCATCTGTGCATGTGTCTGCTTAGGATTCAAGTACCAAAAGATTAAGAAGGGATTTAGAAAATAAGAACAAAGGGGAAGAAAGTTAATGGCATTTTTATTTTATTTTTATGCATTTATTCCTCATTTATTACATGAATATATTGTTTCAGTAAAACTGATTAAAATCCATATGCTGAAAGTTAAGCATAAAGCTATGCTCCATGGCTTCTTTTTATGCATATTTGTGCAAATATCTAACGGCATGCTGGCAGATACATGGTTAAATTTTGCAAAGAGAAAATAAAGTCCTAAGCTTCTTCTTGGTCATCAACAACTTCAGTGTTTTCCTTCCTACACTGAGGTGCTTCCATAGTAGAGCTGAAGCCTGTCAGTAAACCTCAGATCCCCAGAGCTTCTTTCTTCACGGCGCAACCCAACAGTGTATTTCCAGCTTCAACACACTCTGACACATGTGGAGCTGAAGGAAAGAAAAGATTTCACTAGTATTATTTTTGCATCTAGTTTTACTTTCTGTTTTAAACACATCATGGTGAACGTAACAGATCCCTGCTGATTATATATATTACCGTTCTGAGCTTTAATCCATGATGCCGCCTTCATAGACAGAAGCTCCCACTCCTCCATTACATCCATCTTAAAACCATGAAGCCAAATCAGGGCGAGAATGGAGGCCCACACTTCATTGTTGACCTAATTAACAGAGAGAGATGAAACAGAAAACAGGATCATGCCATGTTGGCATGATATTTAATTGCAAGTTGTTTCAGATATTGCATTAAAGCCATGTTATGCAACTTTTTTGGAAAAAGTGTTTTATATATTTGATAAAATTGTCAATGTCATGACCGTATGGCATAAGACAGGTAATTTGTCAAAGAAACAACATCAAGCTCCTTCCAATGCATCTATAGTAACCTGCAGAAGTGCACTGCTCCTGTTATAAAGCAACTAGTTGGAGCCAGGAGATATTAGTGCTGTGGATCAGGCTCGCTGCTCAAGTGGGAAGATGTGAGGAACAAGTACATGATGTCGATTGACAGCACCAATATCCTTCTCCTGGCCCTGCTGGGTTGTTTTTGACTCAAAGCAGTGCAACAATGGGAGAAGGCAGATTATCTGTCTCATACTATGACATAGTAACAGTCATAACCAATATGTAAAAAAAAAAACATTTAAAAATTACATTCTGCAGCTTTAAATCCCATCATTGTCGCTTGGAAACTTTACTATCCATTATTTGTTGTTACTGTACAAGAAAATAATGATACTTGTGCTACTCTGTATTTTGCTGAGTAGTTTCAGTTGGGCGGTTATTCTTTAAATCTCATGTCATGGTGTATGTTAAAGATTACCAGTTTGGTTTCATATGCTTGATATAGTTGATTAACGCCATATCAACTCTCTGTTTACAGCTCAACATTAAAACATGGTTGTTGACTCAGTTGCCTCACAGGAAC
Source organism: Xiphophorus couchianus (assembly GCF_001444195.1). NCBI lineage: Eukaryota > Metazoa > Chordata > Actinopteri > Cyprinodontiformes > Poeciliidae > Xiphophorus > Xiphophorus couchianus. The sequence continues at coordinate 12,681,096 of NC_040245.1, read as the reverse complement.
AAGGTTCTCGGTTCAAATCCCTGGAGACTTTCTGTGTTGAGTTTCTGTGTTCTCCATGAGGGTTTTCTTTCTTGGCACTAAAGCATTTCCCACAATGCAAGTACATGGATGGTAAGACAAATGGCCTTCAAGTTCTCAGGTGTGAGTGAATGACTGCATGTTTGTTTTTCCTGCATTTTAGTCATTACTTCTGCAAATGATCTTAAACGTCCCTAACTGCAAGCAACTATAAACATTATTGAGCTGATTTTGAAAATTGATGGACAGGCTGATGATTATTTGAACTACCTACAATTTTACTTCCCATTTTCTTAATGTGGGAATTCTTGACACATAACACCTTAAAATTTATATTAAATATTAGTTTAGAACCCACCGACGGTGGCTTTGCCTTTTCCACTTGCTCGCTGGTCTTTCCCAGCATAGCAGCCAGATTTGCATCAAGCATCCAGCAGCCAGACGCCTTCTGCAGAGACACCAGCTGCAGCACAGGGTCTTTACGGGGCTGTGGTGGTTCAGCGGCTGACAGTGCTGGCATATCTAACCATGAACCTAAATCACCATCACCTGTGAAGTGAAAAGAGCTTGATAAGTGGGTACACTGGGTAGCACAGCTTCTGGCTCACTGGGTTCTTCCTGAAGTTCTTTTGGTGGTATTTTACCTGTGGCATAGAAAAAGTTCAATAAAAGTCTTAGCTCTTGTCTTATGATGAAACCAAAGTGAGTTTTGTTACAATTGTTCTGTAAATTCCACTCAAGTACTTATGAAAACAAATCATTTCAATACTGTTGCCAAATATTGTAACACAAATTACAACTACTTTTTGAAGACACTATTCTTTCATCTCTGTGAATGTTAGTATGTCAGCAACTAAAAACACATCAAAAAGTAAGTATAGTGCACAGTGAAAGTCTGGCCCAGCAGGCCAACTATATTATGGGCAGGTAGAATTTGCATGGATGGCACCTAAAAAATAATAGCCTGCCAAGTACAACATCCTTTGTTAATGTGATGATAAAAATACCAAGATCACAATGAGGACTGTGATTTGAACCTTATTTGTTGTTGTTGACAGTCTAACGTATCTCCCATGACTTGTCTCTCCAAAACTCTTATGCAACAAGTCCTGGAAAAGGATGAGCCGTATCCTATTTCCAACTTGGGTAACTTTGTTACATCGCCTGTAGCTCTAGGAGCATCTCGAAGTATTATACTGTTCCCTGTTTATCAAAGGATAAAATTTAAAGTCTTATTGTCTGAAAAGCACTCAAGAGTTGTAACCTTAGGTACCAGAACTACATGAGGTGAGGCAGCATTAGTTCCTTTGCTGCTCAGTCCTCGAAACAATTGCCTGACAACAAAAGATGTGCAAAAACCGTTGACCCCCAAACAAGGATAGAAAACATTACTGTTTACTTCAGCCCATCTGGATTTTTCACAAGTATTCCAGATTCCTTTCACAGTCCAGAAATATGGTTGGTTAATTACTTACTGTAAAATGCCCTGTAGCCATAAATGTATGGTTGTCTGTTCATTGTTTCTGTGTGGTGTTGTGTGATTGACTGGTGACCGCACTGACCACTAGGGCTGTATAATTATATCGATTCTACAATATTTATCAATTTTTTCCACCCTCAGTAGGTATCGATTTTTCATCCGTGAGTATCCATACGTTAAACCATAGGGGTCTAAAGGCTTATACCGTCTTTATAACATGTCTGGTTTGTGACAGCGTAGCAGAAAGACCCTGCCTCCACAATCTCACTTTCAACATGTGCTGAAAGCGCACATTATAAACTACACACCATTTTTTAATTGTGTTATTAGGCCGAGTAAAACAGGAGTTATGCTAAAATAAGTAAATCATATTTTCCGAATGAAAAACGGCTTTTCAGGTTATGTGAAAGGGAATGAGCTTCCAAACGTATAAAACGAAACGCAACATCAGATTCCTTTATTTTTGGAAATCTCAAATCTTTAATAAATAACGACGGGCTGTATTTTGTTGCTAAGAAACAAAGTAAAGTCGCAGCCGGAGTCTGGCCGCAGTGCGGATTTCCATGATGACAATGGCGGATCGGTCATTCTTATTAGTAACTGACAAAGAGTATCAGAGACTGAGAGTACGATGAGATCCTGGCAGTTTACTCAGAGATCCATGCAGGGGAATGGCCGCGCCGCGCAGCTGCAAAGAGTCGATCACTACGGGGTGAGGCAGAGCCACTCCACCAGCAGCTAGTAGTAAACAGCTTACAGCCACAGCTAACTCCGGGAGCCAAGGTAGAAAACTCTTTTCCCTATAGTCCAAAAGACTTTTTCTTACTCCAAACCGCAGCCACAGTATGTCCAAAAGAAAAACACAAGTGCAATCAATCATTTGCATATTGAGAGTCTACAGAGGCTGATAATCTCCCCACTCAGCTCCTGGATCACTGTTGAAACTTTGAGTTTTATGTCAAATCCACATGAAATAAATGACAGAAACTAATTTTCTCACTGCATCTTTGATTCATTTTGTCCAGCTGTAGGCTTTTAGACTCTGTCCAATCAGAGTCAGGTATTGTGTAGTTGGTGCTTTTAATCAGTTTTCAGTTAATTAAATCCAAGTCTATGGTACAAAAAATGTCACTAAAACCACTCTGTCCTTCTAAAATCTTTCAGGAAATCATAAAAGTGCATCGAATCATATCATTTGCCAAATATCGTGATACATATTGTATTGTGATCGTAAATAATTTAAATAAATAAATCATTATCGCATATCGTATTGTATCGTGAGATTATTGTATCTTTACACCCCTTCTGACCAGTGGAGATAGACATCAGTACCCTCTGTGACCATACATAGAAAACTGGTGTAAACAATGAATGAATAGATGTGGTTATGAAAGTACACTTACATGACTGTGGCATAGCGCTATCACAAAGAGAATCTGCACATGCTGAAGAAAAAACAAAATGAGAAATAAAGGTAGACATTCAAAGTAAAAGAAAAAAAATTGTGTACAAGTAAATCGGCATGTTTGCATACGTTCATGGCGCCATACAACAGAAAGTAGGGTATTAAGAATAAATCAAAGGTGTCTGAGATCTTATTTCTATTACGTTTTATGCCTGAAAGGAGGGTCAATTATATACATTAGTATATTCTCAAAAAGTTAAAAACAAGCCTAAAAACTTAAATGTTCAACTCTGAGCATCATGAATAGACAATAAGAACTTACCGCACTTTCACAGTATTTTGTGGTACTTATTGTGGCAGCAATACAGGTGATAATAAAAATCATTTTACAAAATCTTTGCTAGACTTTTCTAACCAACTGTATGGCTGTAATAACACATTACTGCAGTTCAAGCCCTGCAAATAAATACTGCAATAAAAACATACCAATTTCTAAATAAGATTCCTTGAAATACCTTTTACATAAATTGTGTTTTCTTTAACTGTTAAACTCTATACAGTGTTGCATTAAATTATTCGTTTTAATTTATTGATATAGTCATTGAACAGAGCAGAAAACAGCTAAATTAATCCTGACAGTCATTTTTGGAGATTTTCAAATATTAATTGTAATTTGATCAAAATTATCATCCCAGTTAAGAAATCTTTCACATCAATAAGCATTACAATAAATGCCCATTCCTATGCAAATCTCTCAAAGAAATGCTCATGGCGTTTTAATCTGGTTTTAAATCCCGCCATTGCACAGTAGCAGCACCTGTAAGTGTTTTAAATGGTTTCTTCTTAACTATTGATTCAAGCCACTCAGTTCTCGGAGCTTTTATTTATACTGTCGATCAAAGTATAGCGCATTGTAGGTCACAGAGGCTCAGGTTTTCTCATCTGTTTGACAGTTTTTTTCTTCCTGTATCTATGGAAGAATCTTCTACGACTTTGTACTCCACAGTACATCAAAGGTTCATTTTGGGTCCTATTGTTTCCCTTCATATATGGGGGTTCTCATTTTTTCCATTGTTTTGCCAACAACATCCACATATATTTGACTTCATTTTGATCTGATCTTCTGAAGCCTCAGTTAAACTGTCTACAGGATGTTAAAAGGATGGTTAACTCGAAACTGACTGAATAAATACAAAACTGAAATTATTGTGTTTGGTCTGGGCAAACGGACTTCTGTGAACCCTGTACTGTCAGGAATCTTGGAGCATTTTCAGATTGTCCCTTGAGAGATTAACAGAGTATTAACAGTAGTCAAGACTTGTTTTTAATCAGCTATGCCAAAGCCAAATCTTACATTCCTCCTAAAACCCTCTCTCGTCTTGGCTGACTTGTAACTCGTCTCCCCATCACCTGCAGTTAGTCTAAAATGATGCTGCTCATCTTTTAACAACTACCAGAAGGCATGACCACATCACTTCAGCATTAGTGTATTTATACTAGCTGCCTCTTCATTTTTATATAAATTTTATGATTTTTTTAAAATGTACTTTTAAAAATTAGAATTGTTTTACATCTAGGGTAGTAGATTTAATCTTTACAAAAAAAACTTCAGGTAAAAATAATCTACAAAGTCTACAACTTTATCATTCTGTTCCCAAATAACTATATGGGCAACCCAGTGTTAATTTGCACATGCTTGCTTCGGTAATAGCTTTTAGTTATCATTGATTGTATAAAGTATCCAAGTATATAGCGACCATGTTTTTCAGTTGCAGTTTCAATGATTATTTTTTGATGGACCAGGTCTTTTTACTTACCCAAAGCTGTTGGAGCCATACACATCATAGCTAGATCAGTATAAATAAAAAAGGAGTGAGATTGTGACATTTCATTCTAACAATTTCTTTCAGGCTAGGGTATTGAGGGCTTAATTTAATCTTTACCAAAACAATATGACTACATATAAACTAAAAATAACCTGTAAAGTTTACATTTTCACTTTAAACAAATGATTAAGGGAGTCTGAGCGTGTAAGGTAATCTCAGTGTTATAGTAGACAAACTTTCTTCCAGTAAAATCTTTTAAGAAATTTGTGTCATGTGAACGACTGTAAGTAAAATACATGCTACTGATTTGGACAATATAATTAAAGCACATACTGTGGCTGTACAGCAAATCATTGATTGTTTAATTTCTGTTCCATTTGTGCCAAATGTTATTCAAGACTTGTCGTAAATTATTACTGATGGTAAATGCGGCCCAAGTATATAGTGAAAATGTTAAGTAACAGTGAGTTAGAGTTTTTACTTACCCATTGGTTGAGGTCTTGCGAGACATTTCATGACTACAAGGAGACACAGAGAGACATAAAAAAAAATTTGAGCTCTAAGAAGGTGACATTTCATTCCAATAACTGTTTTCAGACTTATTTTATTTTGGTGAATATGACACTGAATACTATTTAGACACCTTCAGGATGTATTCAGAATATGCTCAGATTGAATTTCTAATGCCAAATGTAAAATTCACTTTACCTGTTTTAATCAACAGGTCTGGGCTTCAGTAAGTTTGTCTCTACATTTTCTGATTTTTACCTCCATCTATGCATAGACGGAGGTAAAAATCAGAAAAAAACTGAAAACTTAAATAAATAAAAATCTGTAAAAACTAAAAGTTTTTTGTATAAAGTGCTTTTGCAGTATAACTTAATGTAGACACTTTGTGCGATTTGTTTGGGTGTGACCATGCTGTGAGCCATCAGTAAAGAAACATCAATAGATTAGCTGTGGTATCAAATTACCACATGTTAGTTAAAAAAACCAACTAGTTAACTTCGTGACATTCATACTGGTGCTTAACTTCGTGACATTCATACTGGTGCTTTAGTTAGAGCTTAACTATAACCTGCTTACTGTGTGTGTGACTGTCAGTGGCCATGTTAGTGCTGGTGGATTAGGGGGCATTACTGGGTTTTGGGTTGAGAATGCCCAACTCTCAGAGGCAAAACTAACCACTGATAAAAAGGTTTTTAAGGTTGTACTGTTTTTATTTCCACACATGAACTGGATAAGGACGCGCTTTAAACCACAATAAGTGTAGCCAGGTTTGCAGGATACATGTCTAATAATACCGGAATAAGTGAACTTGTCATTTGTGTTATTCCAACATGCAGCTGTCAATATTCACTTTATGCTGTAAAATTCATACAAGCATTTTAAATTTTTCTTTTGTTTTTACATTAAACATTTCTTGGAATTGATTGAAACAGACATAAGATTAGTGAACAAAGAATTAGCTGATATATTAATTGTTAGAATTATTTTATAATGTTTTTTACCAAAGAAAATAAAACTCAGGTTATGAAATTATTATGCACCGAGACCTTAATTTTATCTTTAACAAAACTGTTAAGACAAAATGTTAAACAATAATCTATCAAGCTTAAGGTTTCATTTTAACCATACATGGTTAAAATGAAAGTACACAAACTTGCTGCAGTATATATTTTAAATAAATTGGTATCATGTAAACAGCATTGAAAAGTACAATACGTGCTATTGTGATGGTTTAATTTCTCTTCCATTTGTGTGAAAATAATCAAATATTTGTAATAAATTATTATTGATGATAAATGGTATCCAAGTACAAAGTAATCGTGTTTTTAAGTTGTAGCAGTTCCTCCTTAGAGTTTTACTTACGACGACGTGGTGAAGCACTACAAGCTGCAGCCATTACGCCCACTAGACCAAAATAGATGAACATGTTTTAAAAAAAGGATAGACAGACTATTACATTTTATCCCAAAAACTGTTTTCAGAGGGTTCTATTCTGACTTTTTGAACACACCAACAAATATATTTTCGAAAGCCCAGAGGACGGATTCAGACAAAGATTAAGTCTGATGCTAAATGTAGAGCTGGCCTGGTTTGCTTTTACTAACACAAGTTTGACAGCTTCAATACCAAAAGAACTGTTGAAATTAGTTACAGCTTCTAAATTATTTCAGACTAAAATTCTAATAGTCTGTTAAAATATACTAAATATAAGCCGCTGGAAACATTCTGATGTGAATTTGGGAATTTTCCTACCTTGGCTCATGTTTTGTTCTTGTTCATGATGTATAGAGTAAGATTCAATATAGATTATAAGTTGAAACATTGTAGTGGAAAAAAATAAAATCAGTATTTGAAACTATTAAAATAATTAAAAACATTGGAGAAATTACATACTTCCCCCCCTTATTGTGGAATCTGTTTTTCTAAATGTAACCAGAAACGACCACAAATGTACATAGGAAGATTCAGTCCTAAATAAAAACATTTACATTAAAATTCACTTGAAATTAAGTTAATTTATTCAGTTGGATTAAGAAAGAATTTGCTACTGCAGTGTCCAAACATACTATATCTGGTCTTTAATATTATCAAACAAAGCCAAATTTGTTGATCACAATTGATCTGTAAAACCGATAGAGTGCAAAATATCCAAAGGGGTGAATACTTTTAATAAACACCGTAATATGGGAGAAATTCTGCTTTTTCAACTGAATAATTTCAGACTTAAACTTATTTGATCAGTCTATCATATCAGTTCATAGTCAGTTGATATTTCCAGTCAATAGGAGGTTTACTTACCAATTATACCTATTCTAACTCTATATTAACGATTATTTAAAAATAAAAATCACTCACTTGGAAAGAAAGGTGTTGGGATATTTCTGCGCACCAGAGGTCCTTCAACGGACTCGCCGCTGTCTTTGTTAACAGCTATGAAGGCAGTGAAAAAACTGCTCACTCCTGATTGGACACTGAGCTCCACCACCCTCTTCTTCATTTCTTCATCGTTCTGTTCACTTTGCGTCCTCTCCTCCGACTCCAGGGAGCGAATCATAGTGCGAGCAGCCAGTCTGTGGACTGTTAATCTGCAGACACGGAGGAGAAACATCTAAAGATGGAGCTCAATCGCTTTCAACATAAAGATTAACCCCTCTATTATGTTTGTTTGCATGCTTTTTCTGTATCACCCCCCTTTCTTCCTTTAGGATATGGTTGGATTTCTGTCAAGATTAATTTTTCCACTCATCATTGGAGCGATACCAACATATATCAAATGCACAAAAATAATTTCCGATTTATAAAGCTAAGAGTTGGGATCCTATCTTCACTTATATTTCCTCATGCACCTTCTTTATTCTTCCAAAGGTTTTTTGTAAACTAAAACAACCACCTGGTCAATTTAGAAGTAGAGAAAGTAAGAAGTGAGGAAATTAAAACCAACACTGTAGATAAATCGCATCCTTCATTATACAGCTGCACCTTGAGATCCTGACTACGAACACGACAAAACACATCAGCTACATCGGACAACTCCTGATCACACTGGGTTTCCCCACCATAGCAACTCTGATACCCACAGAATTCATCAACAAAAATGATCGTCAGATTTGACATGCCTGACCAGCAAAGTTTTACTTGACAGTAGCTCTAAAAGACTGGACTTAAACAGTCTGGTTGCCACCCAAACATTCACCAATGAAATTCAGGCCACATTTCATGAGAACTGCATCTGAAGTGAAATCCCTGAAGATGTCCAAAAACCCATGCTGCTCAGAGAGAACATGCAAGTTCCATGTAGAAGGACCCCACTGTTGCCTTGTCTTGCTGCAAGGCAACAGTGCCAGCAACTGCACCACTGTGCAGCCCCTCTGCTAATAATATCTAGTTGACAATTCTTGACCCATACACCTTGGCTGCAAATTTTCGGCCATGTAAGAGACTTCTAAATGTCCTAAAATCTTGATTACACAAGGAAACAGGACATCGAGCCCCTCTAAAAAATAACTTGACACAAAGGGAACACTTTATAATGTAAAGTTTTTGAGCAACAAGTAAATATTAAAACACATGGTTTCCATGACAATTGTCTGACTTACACAAATACAATACAGTTATTGCCTTAAAACAATGATCTAAGCTGTTTTACCCAGAGTCCTCTGCAGGTTTGAGATTGAAGTGCAGCTGGCTCTGAGAGGGATGACCTGCCAGGCTGTACTTCACTGTCACAGTGCCATCGGCTTCCTCTGAACTCTATAAAAATAATTTGATTTGGAGGAAGAAAAAAACTAAATAAAATAAAATAAATAAAAAAAAATATATATATAGTATGATTTAAATCTCACCAATGTAATTTATACTTGAGGAAACAGAGAGAGGTGACTACCTGTAGAGTTAGCTGAGCATAAATCAGTGACCGTTGACCCTGAAAAATAGCTGTAATGGGTTGAGAGAGAACGGTGGCGGACACTCCCTTTGGTAAATCCCAAGAGACGGAAATGTCCTCCACAGCTGGCTGCAGTGCAAACCTGAGTGACTGCATCACCTGTGATTCAAACAATAGTTGTGAAATTATTTACTTTTACTATCATTACATTCTGATGAGTTGGTGATTTTTTTTTTTCAGAAATTTTGTTTTTACTTTTGGTTGCATCCTGTCAGCCCCAGTGATGAACTGAGCGTGACCTCCGCCGTCTTTGGCCATCCCGTTGATGAGAGCAGAGCTGGCTCCTTCTCCAATCCCAAAAGAGAAACACCTAAGATACAAGAGTTTGATTTCAAACTCACAATGACATCAGAACATGAACCAGACGGGGGATCTGTGTGTTTATGGTTTCACCTGTGGGAGTCTGCATTCTTCTTAACAAGATCAGTAACTTCTTTGGTGTTCCCCACCTCTCCGTCAGTGAAGACAAACAACTGAGGGAGGAGATGTAAATGAGCTTTGGAGAAAACAAGTTTGTCTAACATTCCAGAAATGGGTGAAGCAGTAGGAGTCATTGTGGTGAACAACCACATTGTTCATTTTACATAGATGTGATAAAGGTCATTATTTGCTGGTGCAACTTCAAGAGTTGGTGCAATAAAAGTGTGTATATCTGACCTGTCGAGGATGTTTGGGAATGCAGGCTTGGCTGTAAATGTGTTTAAGAGGCTGAAGAATCTCTGTTCCTCCAAGATTATCCCCCATTTTTTCAACCTTATTCAGAGCCTCCTCCATGGTCTTCTCACTGTACTCCACGCTCTTACTGCCAGTAAGAACAATACAACCAATACTCCAAATAAAAAAATCATACTGAACAAAATAAAAAGAAACAACACTTTCACAAGAGCTCTTGAGTAGAAATTACGGAAAGTTAGGGACTAGTAAATTTTTCCTTTTTTGAATGGTGGTCGATAAAGAAAGACTTCAATGACACTTACGGAAAGATGTGCTCAAAGGTAGATCCAAAACTGTAAATGTTGAAGTAGCAGCCCATTGGTAAACTCTTCAACAGGAGCAGCAGAGTATCCTAAAGAAAGACAAGATATCAGGAGCTGAAAGCGGTTTTTTACATCACGAGTGCCAATAACTTTATGACAAAGATTATGGTGGTCATAGTCTCTGACAATGAACCTTCATAAAGAAGGCCTGAACAGAGAAAACAACTGTTTGGTTAAAAGTCTATATAATACCAAGTGACAAAATTGCACTGATGGTATTCAATATGATAACGTTTTTGAGAAAATTGTTTCAGTGTAGCAGAAGTCTGATTTTGTTCTAACCCTTCTCATAAAAGCTTTTAAATGGAAAACGTACTCTTATTAATCACACTTAAAACATTTTCTGTATTAAATAAAATGAACAGTCATCAACTCTACACAGAAATGTAGTTGTCATGAGGACATCGGTGCCCTCATAGAAAAGTTGATTTGCATTTTAGAACTTTTGGAGTGTCAGCTAAGGGGTTAAAAAAACTCAAACATTCCTTTAAAACTTGGATAAATACCCGTGCACTGCTAATGCGAGTTTCTTGCGGTGTGCTGTTGTTCATGGGGCAGCCCATACTTCCTGATCGATCCACCAAGAACACAAACTCTCCACAGGCGGCGAGTGAGGACATCACTGATTGGGGGAACTCAGGGTAAAGACTAACCATCACCACTGGGTCACCCATCAGAGAGCCTGGGACATGTTGAAGATGGAAAAAATACAAATATACATAAACCTTCTCATATTCCAACAATGAATAATCAGTAACTCCTTAAGTAATCCGTTCTCACCAGGTTTGGCAGAGGCCTGTCCTGCCTCCACCACAGCAGAGGGCTGGTGGGCGTCTTTGTAATAAATCAGTAGCTCAATGTCTCTGTCAAACTTGTGTCCTCCACCCAATTTAATCTATAATTCAAACACAGAAATAAGAAAACTAAATTGATTTATCTTGTTTGTAATAACTACATCCAGCAGTAAAATCAGCTCTCTACCCACCGTGGCCTTAGTTTGATCAGCGATGAGATACTGAAGAGGCTCCAGAGAGCAACTGGACTCTATTTTAGAGATTGGACGAGGAGAGGACACTTGGGCGGAAAAGGACAGACTGTAGGGCACCAGAGAGGCTGGTACTGAGGTCACCTGGACACTGGGACCTTCACTACCTGGAAACAACATGAGAGAAAACTGGGAGTCATTTAGTTTGCAATTAAAATGTATATGAGTGCATCCATCTATTGACTAGTTTTCCTACCCTGGGATTGGTACCGAGGGTTGAGCACAGCAGGCAGACAGAACCTAAGCCCATCATCAGCCTGCACAGCCAGCTCAGTGACGTACTCCAGCCTGATGGAGGCGCTCTCTCCTGGAGGCAGCCTGCCCACCTTCAGAGAGAAGATATCTGGACTCTGCTCACTCTCCTCCAACAGGAAGGCCTGCTGACCGGAGCTCAGAGCGTCATCATACTCCTCCTGAGCCTGCAGTCCACATGAAGCATGTCAGCAATGTTCACTTTTCTGTGTTTCAGTTTTTTTATAGAAAAGACATCTTTGTTCCAGCTCACCTGCTGTTTCTCCTTCACCTCAGCTACAATGTGTGTTTCTCCAATCTGAGCACTGAAATGACACACAGCAGCATCTCCAGGCAGAGGGAAGACAAACACAGCCTCTAGAGGTTTGTCCTCCTTGTTCTCGTAGTTCAGAGTGGAGACCAGAGTAGCTACGTGGTCCTTCACCTCCAGCTGAGCATCAATGCTCTTCAGAGGAACTAAATCAGCAAAAGAAAGACAAGAATGGACCATAGAAATATATCTTATGAGTGTCTTATTACACTTCACAGTTTCTGTGCTTAAAAGACTTTCTGAGAAGAAACCAAGTGTAGTTTGCTTTCTAACAGCTGATTACCTGGTTCCTTCTTTTCAGTGATCAGACCGCAGCAGTTCATCATTGTTCCTGTGAGGCAGACAACTTCAGGGGGAAATGGGTTAAAAAGCTTTAAACTAGGCAGCAACTTTTTGTGATATCACAAGCAAACAGAAAGAAAACATTTAAAAATCAGATTTAATTACTTTAAATAAATTAATCTTGTAAATGGTTGTGTTTTGTGGTACATGGAAGTCAAATATATATGATGAGATAGATATAACAAATATTGGGTCACCTTTACCCCAATATACCACATTATGGCCTGGGAACTCAAAAAGTACCGCAAAGTAGGAATGAGAAGCAATTTCAAATATTGTGGAACTTTGGCATTTAGAGTGTGTCTCACCACAAGCATCTCAAAAATCTCAGACTTTAGATGAATTTGGGGAAGTTAAACAGAAGCAAATTTTAAGTGAGCAAAAATTTATAATAAAGTTTTCTTAATTTGTTTGAGACATTGACACTATCAAAATAAATATTTTTATTTTAAAATAGTCAGTTAAAAATCTTTTCAAGAAAACGTACAAAGTTCAAATGGGTGTGTGAAAAGATGGGCTTGACTGCATGCAAACCAGGTAACCAGGAAGACTTCCTTAGAAATGCGATGACTCAAATGGATTTGCTTTTACGCCAAACCACAGCTGTTTTTGTTTGCGTTGGTCTAAATGCTAGCGAGTGCGTCTGCTCAAATAAACTCAGAAAAGAAGTGAAGAAAGCTTACCAGTGAGGACAGACCCTTCTCACGGAGAAATACAGAATCTTCTGCGCGTTAAACTAAGAGCTTCTGCTCAAACAGACCAAAACAGCTGCTCCTCTACCGGGAACGCTCGTTTTTTTTATGAGAGCGCACCGGGTGGGTGGAGCATTGATAGTGAAGCCCAGCCTCGTTACTTGCGTCAAGCACACCTCGCGAGAAGGACCTCGGTGCAGCAAACAGAAAGGGGCGGGGACGGACCTTTCCGTCAGTCCCATACCTTATTTGCAAATGGGACTATTGCATTCCGGAAATGAAGGGGGCGCTATTTTCATAATCACTAATATAAATACCTTAAGACGCGGGGTTAAGAGGAAAGGAAGAAGAAAGAAAGAAGTTTGTGAGGCTCTTGCACTGATGTTCGGCCCACGATCAACAATGCAAAACTCACATAGTCAACAAAAGGTATTTTTACATTCTTGAAATTTTTTCACATCGTGAATCAGTACGCTTTTCTAGATTAGGTTGAAAATATAATTAACAGCTGTAAACTAGTGAAATTCGTAATTCATACAGGGAAGGCTAATTTTAGCATGTAGCATAGCTAATTATTATCCCGCAGGGCACCATTAGATAAAAACAGAAAAGTAGATAACATGTATAATTGAGAAATGTATTTTATGCTCAGACTTTTCCTTTTATGTTAGTAGCTACAGTATTATGTTGTGTTCTTGCTCTATTTTGAGTGGGAATGAACCACGTCTTGTTTAAACATATCTGCAATGTATATAGATGTTGTCTCACATCTGTCTTGCATTCTCATACATGTTTATAATTTTTATGTTGTGAAATATGCCCTTGATCATTTTTAAAGTCTTTCCAGGTTGAAGCTACATTTAAAGTTTTAAATGAATCACTTTGGGCTTTGCAACAATTGGATATTTACGGTCTTTATTTTATGAATTGATATGGAATTTCTAAATGGAATAGTGGGACACCAATCAGTTTACTGGTTGAGCTGGAGTCCTTATAGCAAAAGTTTCCAATGAGACATTATGGTAAACAATGATAATAGCTGAGCCAGGTCACCTGCAACCAAAAATATTCTAGTTTTCGGAATGGCACTTGTTAGAAGTTCAAAAGTCCTTTGGTTTCTTTGTAAATTATATTCACAATGTGAATAGTAAGAAAAATATTTGGCAAATAAACAACAAAAGTGCACTGTGAATGGACGTACTAAGATGGCCAAAATTGTTGACTAAATGTTTTACCGACCAAACCTCTTTTCCATCTAGTTCTTATTTAATAAGCCAGAGGCTATTATATTTTAGATTTTAACTGATTTATTTTAAGAATACCATTCACGACATCAAAATATATTATTTGAACTTCAGCACCAGCAAGTATTTGTTTATATCTGTTTTCCTAATCTGCGATGGACTGGCGATCTGTCCAGCGTCCAGCCCTCATGACCCGACTATAGGGAACAATCATGATAATTAATGGATGGATAAATGTGCTCTTAATGTAATGTACATTTGTCTCCAAAATATTAATTTGATTTATGTTTTATGACTTTTGTTTGAGATAGGTGGGGTTTAAGGATGGATAAATACATCTCCATAATGATTCCTTATTGTTGCTTATTTTAGATTGTTTGTTACTAATATAATTTTAAATAAAGATTTAAAAATAAAAAAGGGCCATACCACGTGACATATCACGTTTTGTAGCCATTTCTTTACTGTTTAATTTGTATTTTTAATGTTGAAAGTGTTCTTGGGTGTTTTGAAAGGCGTTGTCAAATAAAATACGTTATTATTATAATTATTATAACACGGTTGGTACAGGAAATAGTGTTACTAGCGCCCCCTTCATTTCCGGACATTTCACATTTCCATATAAGGTATGAGACTGACAGCGGTCCGTCCCCGCCCCTTTCTGTTTGCTGCAGCGAGGTGTACTTGAACTTCCCCACCAGATATGAGCAACGTAATCGATTTTGAAATTATGAATGGTACTTTAAAAATTAGATGGCTTCAGTCCTTTTTAAAAAAACGGTGATCTTATTTGGTTTGTTATACCGTCGTTCGCATTTCAAAAAGTTGGAGGTATTGAGTTGTTATTGAAATGTGATTTTGAATGATCAAAACTCCCCCTACAACTCTCTAATTTCCATCAACAGGTTTTGTTACAGTGGAAGTTAATGTTCAAACACAACTTCAGTCCTCATAATGTTCCACTGTGGAACAACAGAGCCATTCTAGGTGGTAGAAAATCTATTTTTCTAGAAGATTGGTGGAATAAACAAATCTGGTCAATTACTCATTTACTGGATGGAAATGGTGATATTCTAAGTTTGGAGGAATTTAACAGGAAGTTTTACGTAGTATCCCTAATGTCCTCATTCAATCAGTTAAAAAGAATTTACCTAATTTCTTTATTTCAAGACTCCATAAGATTCAAATTGAGCATGTGGACATTAGGGATAATACATGCAGCAACAGGTTTTTGAATCAGTATTCTATAAATAATATGTACCCAGGAAGAACAAAAAGCACAGTTCTCTTACAAAATTTTAAGAAATCTATGATAGTCAAAATTAGGACAAATTATTTGAAATTCCCAATTCCTCCTAAATATAAAGAATTACATTTTAAAATAATAAATAACATATATCCTTCAAATGAGTTCTTAAGAGAGAGATTTAAGTTCAATGTTGAGAATTGTGGTTTTTGTACAACTCAATTGGAAACAACTAAACATTTGTTTTATGAATGTAAAGAAGCATTAAACTTGTGGGATCAACTTCGAAACTTTCTGTCTTCTAAACCAATAAATGTGGATTTTATTTCCTTACAAAACATTAAATTCGGTTTATCTATCAAAGAAAAAAATTTGGAATTTTTAGTCAATGATTATAACAAAATATATCCATAAATGTCACTATGCAAAATCCTCCCTCTCAATCTCTGCTCTCAAAAATGATCTTTCATTTTTTAAAAGATGTCTGAGAAAGATGCAGAATTTAAACACAATTAAATTGTTTGAGTTAATGGAAGAATTTCAGTTAGTAGTCCCCTCTGATTAATTTATTTTATCTTATTTTATTTTTTTAATTTTATCTATTTTTATTATATATTTTTTCCCATTACTTTAGTACTTTGTTCTAGCCTTGCATCTAATTGGTTTTGTCAACAGCAGGAGTTGTGATATTATATTTTTTTGTAATGTCTGTTATTGACGTGTTGTTTGAGATTGTTATTGTTATTCTTATACAGTCATGGCCAAAAGTATTGAGAATGACACAAATATTATATTTTCACATGATCTGCTGCCCTCTGGTTTTTATGTGTGTATGTCAGATGTCATCACATACAGAAATACAATTGCAATCATATCATGAGTAACAAAAGCTTTTAATGACAGTTAGAATGAGTTAATGCAGCAAGTCAATATTTGCAGTGTTGACCCCTCTTCTTCAGGACCTCTGCAATTCTCCCTGGCATGCTCTCAATCAATTTCTGGACCAAATCCTGACTGATAGCAGTCCATTCTTGCACAATCAATGCTTGCATTTTGTCAGAATTCCTAGGTTTTCGTTTGTCCACCCGTCTCTTGATGATTGACCACAAGTTTTCAATGGGATTAAGATCAGGGGAGTTTCCAGGCCATGGACCCAAAATCTCTATGTTTTGTTCCCTGAGCCAGTTAGATATCACCTTTGCTTTATGGCAAGGTGCTCCATCATGCTGGAAAAGGCATTGTTCATCACCAAACTGCTCTTGGACGGTTGGGAGAAGTTGCTCTCGGAGGTACCATTCTTTATTCATGGCTGTGTTTTTAGGCAAGACTGTGAGAGAGCCGACTCCCTTGGCTGAGAAGCAACCCCACACACGAATGGTTTCAGGATGCTTTACAGTTGGCATGAGACAAGACTGGTGGTAGCGCTCATCTCGTCTTCTCCGAACAAGCTGTTTTCCAGATGTCCCAAACAATCGGAAAGGGGATTCATCAGAGAAAATGACTTTACCCCAGTCCTCAGCAGTCCACTCCCTGTACCTTTTGCAGAATATCAGTCTGTCCCTGATAGGCCTGTCACGATAGCAAATTTTGCTCAACGATTAATTGTCTCAAAAATTATTGCGATAAACGATAATATTGTTTGAAGACCTTTTTACACTGATTTAATGGAAATGACGTAATAATGCATGCGATTTCCTGCCAAAGTTAGATACACTTTATTTTCAAAAGAACACTTAACACTGGAACTGATAAATAAAATAAACAAAACAACCAAAAACAAAAATAAAATGGATTCTCAGTCTCCATTAACAAAAAACTCACTTGAAAAAATAAACTAAACAACATAAAGTAAAAGTGGAAATAAATACTGCATTCAACCAAAAGAGTGCAGATTATGAAGTCTGTATATTATGTTGCCCTTCAGTAATAATTAGATTTAAATAGAGAAGATGGGCACATCGACTACCTGATGCAATAGTTCACACTACACGATTTTTTGCTCCTATTTTTCCCCTTACGACAATCTTAAAACGTTGGTCTTTCTAAGATTGTGTGGTGTGTTACGGTAGATCGTCGTTGCCGCTCTGATCTAAATCAGGGGTTTTTCCCGACTGGGATCTTAACGCAGCCTGTTGAATGTGACAGGTAGCCAATCAGAAAGCGCTTTCTGAGGGGAAATTACGGGGAATCCCAAACAGCTGACAACCCGAAGTCCAGCGGACATTGGAGATGATACACGTGGAAACAACATTAATGTTTATTCAACATGCAAAGAATATAGAAATGACAAGAGGAGGAGTTGGAGCGAAATTGCTACCGCAGTTGATAAACCCGGTAACTTTTCAGCTGTTCTTCGTTAACGTGATGTAAATAGGTTCTAATGATTTTCATTCAGTCAAGACTTTACGCTGACACTAGAGCCACATGCATTGCAGGTAGATTGTAGTAAAGCATTGATTAATGCCTGGTTTTAAAATTAGTTAACTGGACTTGTAGCCATTATTTTGTGCCCATTGTTGGACACCGCACGGCACGATCGAACCTGATAGAGTCATTATACCTAGGATTTATGTCGACTAAAGTATGGTTTGTCAGGTTTTGAAAATGAGCCGACAATCGGCCGACAGATCTAACATCGTGTAGTGTGCGCTGGGCTTTACACTAAGGAAATGAGAAAGGGGGGGTCAGTGGAGAGCACCGGAGTTGAGCCTTTTTTCATTCGGTGAAAGAGAAAAAGGCCGGAAGAGACGATAATGCCGATAATTAAAATGACTTCGATAGTTTTAATTTATCGTACGATTAATTGATTTACCGTTAATCTCGACAGGCCTAGTCCCTGATGTTTTTCCTGGAGAGAAGTGGCTTCTTTGCTGCCCTCCTTGAGACCAGGCCTTGCTCCAAGAGTCTCCGCCTCACAGTGCGTGCAGATGCACTCACACCTGCCTGCTGCCATTCCTGAGCAAGCTCTGCACTGCTGGTAGCCCGATCCCGCAGCTGAAACACTTTTAAGAGATGGTCCTGGCGCTTGCTGGTCTTTCTTGGGCGCCCTGGAGCCTTTTTGGCAACAATGGAACCTCTCTCCTTGAAGTTCTTAATGATGCGATAGATTGTTGACTGAGGTGCAATCTTTCTAGCTGCGATTTTCTTTCCTGTTAGGCCATTTTTGTGCAGTGCAATGATGACTGCACGTGTTTCTTGGTTCTTGGTAACCATGGTTCACAGAAGAGAAACAATGATGCCAAGCACCAGCCTCTTTTTAAAGTGTTGTTAAGGAAGAATAATTTATTATTAACTTTGGACAAATGTTTGGCTCCTTCTTCCTTAAATTCCCGGGTCCTCTCAACGGGCGGCGCTACAGCTAGAGTGAAACAACAACACTGCACGTTGACATCACAGATCACAGAGTTTAATCCCATACAAAGCAATGCATGAATCAATTAACAAAGCTGCAGAGGTACAGAGATATGCATTTTTTACCTTATACAGACGAAGACAGATCAACAAAACAAAGACAAACGAAGACAAAGACAAACAAAAAGGCAAAGACGCGTCTTTGGAGAGAGCCGATGCAAAAAAGCAAAAATAGTGACAGCTCTCTGAATTTTTAGCGCTGACACGAAATTTTATACTTAGGGGGTGTTTCTTCTATTTAATATATGCAATCAAGGCGTTCTGCTATCTGACCAACTAGAAACTCTCTTAAGTACTCAGAGAAACTTAAGAACTCCCCTAATTTACGGCAAAGATCGAAGGGCCATCTGGTCTCTGTCAAAACAAAAGGGCGGACCACTTAGTCCTGACCCCTGTGGTGGTACGGCTATCCCGGGCGCAGAAAGGTCCTGAGATGAGACTTCGCAGATACCTTTGGAATTTGAAGTCTCTTCCCCCAAGCTCCAGCGCTTCTGCCCCATCGGAATGCTAATTTTATGGCTTCGTGTGATCTAGCCGCACAGCGGGAGGCCCCTGTTTGTCTGAATGCCTGTTCATCTGGCCCAATCCCGAATGCTCACACAAAACCTGTTCCAAATAAGTGTTGAATATAACTTTTACACATGCCGTAAGATTAACTATATTAAGCACTAAAAATAATCATTTTTCCTCAACAGTCCCCCTTTGAGGTCTGAATAAACAGACCTCACAAAAATTGATTAAGCCTTCCAATACAGAACCAAAAACTATGTATTATAAAAATTAAAAAAAGAAAGAAAAAACCAAAATAAAAAACAAAAGAGTAGCCTGATTATATAACAGTTCCCCTTTTTAAACAAAACCCAAGAGTAAGAAATACTTATCATTTTAAAAATATAAAAATCATAAAACACAATTATCACAATACCAACAAAAACACAAGGTATAAAATGCAAAGAATAAAACAACGATACACATAAAGAAATCACTGAGAAATACTCTGCAACTCAAAAGACAACACTCACCACAAAATTACAAACTGTCAAAAATGAGAAACATAAAAATTACAAGTTGCTGCATGTTTTTTTTTTTCAGTGTCCATCGAAAGTCTCTCAAAAAACAAAATATGTAGTCTTCGTCAGGAAACGTTCAAAAAAAATACGCGCAAAAAACGAAACGAAAGTCCTTTTCAGAGTTCGCAAAGAACGAAAACACGCAATAAAAATGAGTCAATGTTGATCCTCTTGTAGCCTGATCCTCCTCGGTTGTCAACCTCAGGTTTCCACCTGAGCGCCCGTCGCTCACTGAAAATTGGATTATTATGCCAATTAAACAGCGAGTTTTAGGAGAAGGTGAAATCTCCTCGTGAGGAAACTAGATCCTGTGACATGACCTGTCACCGGTTTTTCAAAACAGACATTTTGTTTCAACATGAGTTTCATTAGCATCAGAAACACAATTACAACATTCTTTAGTGTCAGCATAATCAAACAATGGTTTCACTTAAAAAAAGTAAATTTGGCTTTGTCATTTTCCATCAGGGGAATTACTTTAATCTTTTATCAAAAAACGCAGACTTTGAAGGAGACCACATCCACAAGGCACCAGAAAAACAGCTGCAAACTGTAATGACAAAACAGAGATCAGATTTTCCAAAGGCATCATTCATTTGTGTTTCCAACACAAATATCTTCAATTCACTGTGTGTTATTAAGGAAGAATTATTTATTAAAACTTTGAACAAAACGTTTGGCTCGTCTCTTCCTTAACACAGCCGGGTTCTTCTCGGCGAGCAGCGGCCAGCTGTAAAACGAAACTAAACAAGGCGTGTTGACGTCACAGATCACAGAGTTTAATTCATACAAAACCACACATGAATCAGTTAACAAAGCTGCAGAGATACAGAGATATGCATTTTATCACAAAATAACAACAGACAAAGACAAACACGAAACACACAGACAGACAAAGGCGCCCACGTGGAGAAAAGATGGAAAAAAACTCTCTCTTTCTCTTTACACCATCTTATACAAAGAGGTGTTTCCGTATTTTAATTTATGCAACGAAGGCGTTCCGTAGTTCAACCAATCAGAGACCTGTTTCGGCCCCCCAGAGAAACTTGGAAACTCCCCTCATTGCAGCTCAGATGTCTGGTTTTTATCCAAGTAAGAGGGCGGACCACTTCGCGTTCATCTCCGTCTGGTACGGGGAGAGGCGCCAAGAAGTCTCTTGCCCCCTATCGGAATGTAAATTTATTACTCTGTCTTCAGCGGGGGAGGAAAAAAGCCCTGCTTGTTTAAATGTCTGCTATTGTCAGCTCCCACATGCTCAACAGAAAACTGTTCCAAATAAAAGTGTTGGCTATACCTTTACACATGTTGTAAGTATTTTAGCACTTAAATAATCATTTTCCTTAACAGTGTCCGAGTGAATTCTCCACCGCTCGTGGCTCTGTGGCTGCTATCGTCGAAATAAATGTGAAACTGCTTCTCCAAGCAGTCGCACTCTTCTTCAGAGACAACAGCTTTTGTTGTAGTTCAAAGTCAGGCCTGGAGCTCAGAACTCTAGGCCAGTCCGTGTGTAAAAAGCCATGAGCAACTCATCATGTGAAGCCTTATCTCCTACTTGTCCAGTTCTGCTCATTAAACGGTGGATGTGATCCATTCAATCTACGCTTCAATTATTATATACTATACCTCCAACAGATGGAAAACACCAAAACCTTGTAATCACCTGCTTCAAAAGACATGTTTCCAATGTTGAGGAAAATTATTATTTTTAGTGTTTAATACAGTTAATCTGACGGCATGTGGAAAAAGGTATATTTGACACTCTTATTTTGAATCAGACAAACAGGGGTCAAAATGCAGATCACAAAATGGGGCCTCTTGCTGTGCGGCCAGAACACAGAGCCATAAAATTAGCATTCTTGCAGGCAGTTGGGGGGAGACCTGCCGGAGGCCAGCATCTGGGATGGTGTAAAACTAATGCAAAATAGAAGATTGAAACCCCTAACATTTAATTTCTAAGTATTAATACTATTAGAAAATGGCTCAGGAATTATACTTTATTTTGTGTTTTTTTGTGATTTTATGTATTATTTTGGCAGAACTCAATCTTTGGAGAGGCTGATTGTGGGAAAGCAAAAAACTGGGGTTTGTAAAAACAACATCTCCTTGAAAATTACCAGATGCAAGTCTCTTTGAGAACTTTAGGAGAGATAATGGAGGAGACGTTAGATTCCAGGGGTGTCTGCAGATCTTATCTCAGGATTTCGGCGCCGGGGACACTCGTACCCAGCACGCCCAGGATTAAGTGTTCCCCCCTTTTGGCTTGACAGAAACCAGACGCCCTTCGAGCTTCGCTGTAAATTAGGAGACTTTTAAAGTTTCCCTGAATGCCGAAGAGGTTCCTGGTTGGTGTTAAGGAAATATGGATATTGTTGAATGTTTAATATGGCTAATCTCATGCCATGTGCGTATAAGAGATAAACATTCCTATTTGGGCAAATATTAAGCAGAGATAAACATTCTCCTGGCAGGGCTGTAACTTAGAGCAGCCACAAAACACTATTCTCTTGAAAGGCGTTAAATTAGTAGGCCATAAATAATATCTTCCCCTGCCTAGAGGTCGGAGGTTGGGGGTTTCCCAGGGGCTCTGAGCTGCATCTGGAGTTGATCACAAACTTTGAATCTGTTGAAAAGACTTCTATCTCATCATTGTTTGTGATAAGGCAAAGATTCAAATCTTGGGAGATGCTGAGTCCAAAGGAGTAAAATAGGTTTTGTGAAATTAACTTATAACTTTAACAACTAAAATGACTCTTGAGTTTTGTCATTAAAACTTAGGGGAAGGTTTACGTTTTTCCAAGGTGGCTCTCGGTTGGTCAACAGGAGGAACGCCTTCGTTGCATAAATTAAATACGGAAACACCTACTCAGTATAAAGTACATGTAACGCTAAAATAGAGAGAGTTTTTTCCATTTTTCTCCACGTGGGCGCCTTTGTCTGTCTCTGTGTTTTGTGTTTGTTTGTCTCTCCTTGTCTGTTATTTTGTGATAAAATGCATATCTCTGTACCTCTGCAGCTTTGTTAACTGATTCATGTGTTGCTTTGTACGAATTAAACTCTGTGATCTGTGATGTCAACACGCCTTGTTTAGTTTCGTTTTACAGCTGCCCCGCTGCTCGCCGAGAGGATCCGGCTGTTTAAGGAAGATACGAGCCAAACGTTTTGTTCAAAGTTTTAATAAATAATTCTTCCTTTACATTGGTCAAACAGCGTAACGCCTTGATTGAATATATTAAATAAGAGAAACACCCACTCAGTATAAAATTTCGTGTCAGCGCTAAAAATACAGAGAGCTTACACTATTTTTTTACAGTGACTCTCCAAAGACGCGTCTTTGCCATTTTTTCTCTGTCTTTGTGTTCATTCTGTTGATCTGTCTTCTCTGTCTTTGTCTGTATGGGGAAATCAATGCATATCTCTGTACCTCTGCAGCTTTGTTAATTGATTCATGCGTTGCTTTTTATGGGATTAAACTCTGTGATCTGTGACGTCAACGCGCTTTGTTGTGGTTTCACTTTCTAGCTGCTGCGCCGCCCGCTGAGAGGACCCGGGAGAATTAAGGAAGAAGGAGCCAAACGTTTTGTCCAAAGTTAATATTAAATTACTCTTCCTTAATACCAAATTAATGTTTTCCCAGAATGTTAAGCATATGCAGATCTTCATCTTAAACCAATCTTGTAAAATAGGACTAAACAAACAAAACAAAACAATAACAAAAGCTTAAAGATGTGCTGCAGTTTTACAGTTTACATTTATCATCAAAACAATGAATATCAGTGTGAATTAAACAGCCCAGTTTAAATTACTTTTATAAAACAAACTAGATCTTACTGGTTGTTTGTCTAAAACATTCGACATGCGTTCCTTAAACAAAAATTCAAAAGAGTTAGACCTGGAGTAGTTATGTCAATGTATAACTTAACAAATCCAGACACTTTCACAATACACCAATTTTCTCCAGGCCTTTTACTGGTAGTAGAATTTAAAGTTTTATTCAAAGTCATTTTAAATGGATGTAAATCAAAAAATAAAAATCAAGTTTAGAAAAATCATTATAATCCCACGTCTCAGACCCACCTGAGTACTTCTACTGATTAGTGATAACTTAATCAATAACAGATTTTTCAAACATTTCTTAAAACATTCTTAATCCATTAAATTAATGCTCTGAAAATGGCCAGCACAATAATATTTTTAATTTCTATAATTATTTTCCCAAGTTAATTAACCAAAATATGCTGCATTATCACTATAAATTTGTCTATTGGTTTCAAAATACTTTAGCCCATTGTCAGAACTTCTTTCAATGGAGAACAACTCAAATCCATTCAAAATAAGCACATATCAGACATGTTCTTCAAAACTTTTTGTTTCAGTAATATAAGTTTCAGTAATCTAATTAAGCAATATAAAAAATAAACCCATAACATATTCTCCCCCTTGATGATGCATTACCTGCTAATGCATCACAATTTCTACTACGTTTAATAACAATGTTGATGAAACAGGTTCATTATTTTACCTGAGAAATCCCACCCATATTCAATGCTGCCTTTTTTCTAAAAGGTAAACTGTCAAAACAACAGAACAATTTGCTTCGGCATGATTTAAACCTTCAAGATGACTCTATTTTCCGAAAACACTTCACATTACAGTTTTAAAGCTCATTATTTCATTGTACTCGTATGATTTTCAAATAATCCATTTTACAAACTTCTCAAGAAGATTCACTAATGTTTGACAAAGCCTGTTTACCAATTGTAAAGGAAGAAATATTTATTAAAACTTTGAACAAAACGTTTGGCTCGTATCTTCCTTAAACAGCCGGATCCTCTCGGCGAGCAGCGGGGCAGCTGTAAAACGAAACTAAACAAGGCGTGTTGACGTCACAGATCACAGAGTTTAATTCGTACAAAGCAACGCATGAATCAGTTAACAAAGCTGCAGAGGTACAGAGATATGCATTTTATCACAAAAATACAGACACACAAGGGATAGACAAACAAACATAAAACACAGAGACAGACAAAGGCGCCCACGTGGAGAAAAAATGGAAAAAACTCTCTCTATATTAGCGTTACATGTAACTTTATACTGAGTAGGTGTTTCCTCACTTTAATATATGCAAAGAAGGCGTTCTGTTGTTCAACCAATCAGAGACCTGTTTCGGCCCCCAGAGAAACTTGGAAACTCCCCTCCTTACAGCTCAGCTTCGAATGTGATCTGTTCTCTGTCAAACCAAACAGGAGGGAAACCCCCTAATCCTGGGCGTACCACGCATGAATGTCCCCAGCACCGAAGTCCTGATATAAATCTCACCGACTCCCCTGGAGTTTCTTCCTCCCACATTCCAGCTGCCGTTTCCATGGAGATGCTAATTTTATGGCTTTTGTGTGATCTTTGCCAGACAGTGGAAGGCGTCTGCTTGTCTCCTTCGGGCCTCTCTCTGGGTCACACAAACCCTGTTTTTTCAAATAAGAATGCTTAATATTCCTTTACACATGTTGTAAGTATTTTAGCACTAAAATAATCATTTTCCTTAACACAATTAAGACTCAGTGTTCTGATGCTAAAAACTTACATTCGACATTGTCCACATTATTTCATTGCTCACTATGTATTTGCTTGTTTAAACTATCTACACTAACATGAATTGCAAGACAAACAAAAACACAAAACATCTGGCCAGGTTTGTAGTCAGTCAAAATTTCATCAGTCAGTCCTCATTATTTTATCAAATTTTACTCTAATTTTTTATCAAATTTCACTGAAGCTTCAGGCATTTTCCAGTGTTTTATTAACATTTTGTCATGTTTCAATTTAATTAATTTTAAACTCTAATCTTCAGGAACCTGTTTTAAATACCCGTGCACGTTTAAAAAGAGACATCTCAAACTTATGTTAAAATCTAACAGCAACCAATAATTTCCCGTTATCTGGTACCAGTTTTTCACTTAACCCTTATTTTAAAACCAAAACACCACCTTCTACACCGTCTACATCTTTCTTCCCATTTAGCCAGGTACATTAAGTGTCCTGGCTCCATCTGACACATTCACTTCTCATCTCTCTTTAAGACTTTTCTCCTTCCCGTGTGGAAAACCTTTCCCTACGTGTGTTTTTTTATTTATTTTTTATTTATTTATACTTTCCCTGTAGACGGACAGCATGAGACGTCCTCTGGTATTTTGCAAATACCGCTGGCAGGATCTGTCCGAGTCCGTGAGCTTCCTGAAAAACCTGGATTCTCATATTTGGAAGGAGAATTAATTCAGCATTCAGTCCCCGCCAGAGTTTTCCACGAAGCCAGACTACAGGAATGGCCTATAACATCTTTTTCAACGCAGTGTCCATAATAACTTTGCAATAAAACGCAGCAAAAGCAACTCAAATCCACGCAAACAGCGCTTTTCAAACACAGCGTTCCGCTCAGAGCAATCAGCACACACACACACACAGACAGAGCTCTGCAGATTCAAACAGCGCACTTCCATGGCAGTAAGCACACAAATCGCCACACACAGAGAAATACAGAGAACACAAAACACAGTTTCAGACAAAAGTAAAAGACAGAGGGGGAAAGAACAACAAAAATACAAAGAAGGCGCTGGCTAACAAATAGAAGATGGATCCTATAAAGCCTCCCACAGACTCAGCCTACCGCAGACTATTTTGACGGCCTGCGGCAGACCTTTTGACGGCCTACCGCAGACCTTTCTAATTTGTCTTTAAAGTGTACCGCAGACTATTTTTTCCTTACGGTGTACTGCAGACCTTTCTAATTTGTCCTTAAAGTCTACCGCAGACAGGCGATACAGCCTATTTAATCCAATTATAAATCCACTGGAGATGAGCCGAAATCTCCGGCCGATCCAAACCCAAACTAACTATTGAATACACTTCCAAATTTATTTTTAAGGAGCCCAGTCATTGATCTCCCGGGTAAAGAACCTACGCAACAAACCCAGCATTTACGACAGAGGTAACGTAAACTCCTACTGCTTGCATCAGCCACGATCCCCTGTAATGTGTACTTTTCGTCCAATTACTAAACAACAGACTCTTTTAGAAACAATCTATATACCTCCGCAGCTTCGAAACTCCGAGTAGCTGCAGCTGGCCCGGTGTTATGCCCAGAAATGCATGCCTGCCGAGAATTGCATCCCCTGTCGCGGGAGCGCGCATCTTTCTAAACTCTCGCATTTTAATGAGGAAACGGACTGAAATATGACCGAAGACGAAACTTTTAAAGATATTCGTAACAATATCACGTTTCTTAAACATGTCAGCCTTAAAACGGTGGGTTTTATATCGCAGATTAATTGAAATAAATACGGTTTTTACACATTTATTGAGACAAATGAGTCAAACGTTTTTCAGTCCGTGTCTGAAGAAAATGCTCTCCGCATTTGGTTTGAAATTTCCCGATTTTTCTTTTAACATCATATTAGCTTAAAGTATTACAAAACAGAGGCCCATTATGTAGAACATTTTATATCATGCTTAACTGTCTAGCATATTAATGTAGAGGGGATGCATTTTAATGACTGAGCCTGCCAATATTTGTATCCCCTGTCTATTGTTGATATGAAACGTATAGCAGTTGCACAGAGAATAAGTGTCATTACGTAGAAAAGGTGAAGTCCCTCTTAACTCTTCCTTTCTTCAAGTTAGCAGAGGGATGCATTTTCTGGCATAGCAAATTATTACCTTGCCAATATATGTAGGCCTTATATATTTTCCATCCATCCATCCATCCATCTTCTTCCGCTTATCCGAGGTCGGGTTGCGGGGGTAGCAGCTTCAGAAGGGAGGCCCAGACTTCCCTCTCCCCAGCCACTTCTTCCAGCTCCTCCGGGGGAATCCCGAGGCGTTCCCAGGCCAGCCGAGAGACATAGTCCCTCCAGCGTGTCCTGGGTCTTCCCCGGGGCCTCCTCCCGGTGGGACGTGCCCGGAACACCTCACCAGGGAGGCGTCCAGGAGGCATCCTGACCAGATGCCCAAGCCACCTCAACTGGCTCCTCTCGATGTGAAGGAGCAGCGGCTCTACTCTGAGTCCCTCCCGGATGACTGAGCTTCTCACCCTATCTCTAAGGGAGAGCCCAGCCACCCTACGGAGAAAACCCATTTCGGCCGCTTGTATCCGCGATCTCGTTCTTTCGGTCATGACCCAAAGCTCATGACCATAGATGAGGGTGGGAACGTAGATTGACCGGTAAATCGAGAGCTTCGCTTTTTGGCTCAGCTCTCTCTTCACCACGACGGACCGGTACAGCGCCCGCTTGACAGCAGACGCTGCGCCAATCCGCCTGTCGATCTCCCGCTCCCTTCTTCCCCCATTCGTGAACAAGATCCCGAGATACTTAAACTCCTCCACTTGGGGCAGGACACCCCCCCTGACCCGGAGAAGGCACTCTACCCTTTTCCGGCTCAAGACCATGGCCTCGGATTTGGAGGCACTGATCCCCATCCCGGCCGCTTCACACTCGGCTGCGAACCGATCCAGCGAGAGCTGCAGATCACGATCTGATGAAGCCAAAAGGACCACATCGTCTGCGAAAAGCAGAGATGAGATCCTGAGGCCACCAAATCGGATCCCCTCAACACCTTGGCTGCGCCTAGAAATTCTGTCCATGAAAGTGATGAACAGAATCGGTGACAAAGGGCAGCCCTGGCGGAGTCCAACTCTCACCGGAAACGAGCCCGACTTACTGCCGGCAATGCGGACCAGACTCTGACACCGGTCATACAGGGACCTGACAGCCCGTATCAAAGGGCCCGGTACCCCATACTCCCGGAGAACCCCCCACAGGGCTTCCCGAGGGACACGGTCGAACGCCTTCTCCAAGTCCACAAAACACATGTAGACTGGTTGGGCGAACTCCCATGCACCCTCCAGGACCCTGCTGAGGGTGTAGAGCTGGTCCAGTGTTCCACGACCAGGACGAAAACCACACTGCTCTTCCTGAATCCGAGGTTCGACTATCCGACGGACCCTCCTCTCCAGGACCCCTGAATAGACCTTGCCAGGGAGGCTTAAGAGTGTGACCCCTCTATAATTGGAGCACACCCTCCTGTCCCCCTTTTTGAACAGGGGAACCACCACCCCAGTCTGCCAATCCAGGGGAACTGCCCCCGATGTCCATGCGATATTGCAGAGTCGCGTCAACCAACACAACCCTACAACATCCAGAGCCTTAAGGAACTCCGGGCGGATCTCATCCACCCCCGGGGCCTTGCCACCGAGGAGCTTTTTAACCACCTCGGCGACCTCGCCCCCAGAGATTGGAGAGCCCAACCCAGAGTCCCCAGGCTCCGTTTCCTCAGTGGAAGGCATGTTGGTGGGATTGAGGAGGTCTTCGAAGTACTCTGCCCACCGGCCCACAACGTCCCGAGTAGAGGTCAGCAGCACACCATCCCCACTATAAACAGTGTTGGTGCTGCACCGCTTCCCCCCCCGAGACGCCGGATGGTGGACCAGAATCGCCTCGAAGCCGTGCGGAAGTCTTTCTCCATGGCCTCTCCAAACTCCTCCCACACCCGAGTTTTTGCCTCAGCAACCGCCCGAGCCGCATGCCGCTTCGCCCGCCGGTACCCATCAGCTGCTTCCGGAGTCCCACAGGCCAAAAAGGCTCGATAGGACTCCTTCTTCAGCCTGACGGCATCCCTCACTGAAGGTGTCCACCAACGGGTTCGAGGGTTGCCGCCGCGACAGGCACCGACAACCTTGCGGCCACAGCTCCGATCGGCCGCCTCGACAATGGAGGCACGGAACACGGTCCACTCAGACTCCATGTCCCCCACCTCCCCCGGGACGTGTTCGAAGTTTTGCCGGAGATGGGAGTTAAAGCTCCGTCTCACAGGGGATTCCGCCAGACGTTCCCAGCAGACCCTCACAACACGTTTGGGCCTGCCAGGTCTGACCGGCTTTCGCCCCCGCCACCGGAGCCAACTCACCACCAGGTAGTGGTCAGTGGACAGCTCCGCACCTCTCTTCACCCGAGTGTCCAAGACATACGGCCGCAGATCCGATGAAACGATGACAAAGTCGATCATCGAACTGCGGCCTAGGGTGTCCTGGTGCCAAGTGCACATATGGACACCCTTATGCTTGAACATGGTGTTCGTTATGGACAATCCATGGCGAGCACAGAAGTCCAGCAACAGAACACCGCTCGAGTTCAGGTCGGGTGGGCCGTTCCTCCCAACCACGCCCCTCCAGGTCTCACTGTCGTTGCCCACGTGAGCGTTGAAGTCCCCCAGCAGAACAAGGGAGTCCCCAGGAGGAGCACTCTCCAGTACCCCCTCTAAGGACTCCAAAAAGGGTGGGTAATCTGAACTGTCGTTCGGCCCGTAAGCACAAACGACAGTCAGAACCCGTCCCCCCACCCGTAGGCAGAGGGATCCTACCCTCTCGTTCACCGGGGTAAACCCCAACGTACAGGCGCCGAGATGGGGAGCAACAAGTATGCCCACTCCTGCCCGACGTCTCTCTCCCTGGGCAACTCCAGAGTGGAAGTATGTCAAGCCCCTCTCAAGGAGACTGGTTCCAGAACCAGAGCCATGCGTCGAGGTGAGACCGACTATTTCTAGCCGGAACCTCTCGACCTCACGCACTAGCTCCGGCTCCTTCCCCACCAGAGAGGTGACATTCCACGTCCCAAGAGCCAGTTTCTGCAACCGAGGATCGGACCGCCAGGGTCCCCTCCCTTGGCCGCCACCCATCACACAGTGCACCCGACCCCTTTGGCCCCTCCCACGGGTGGTGGGCCCATGGGAGGGGGGGCCCATGTTTCCTCTTCGGGCTGAGCCCGGCCGAGCTCCATAGGTAAAAGCCCGGCCACCAGACGCTCGCCATCGTGCCCCCCCTCCAGGCCTGGCTCCAGAGTGGGGCCCCGGTGACCCGCGTCCGGGCGAGGGAACACCAAGTCCAAGGTTTTCCTTCATCATTGGGGTCTTCGGGCTGCACTTTGTCTGGTCCCTCACCTAGGACCTGTCTGCCTTGGGTGACCCTACCAGGGGCATGAAGCCCCAGACAGCATAGCTCCTAGGATCATTGGGGCACTCAAACCCCTCCACCACGATAAGGTGGCAGCCCATGGAGGAGCTTCTATATTTTCCACAAATATAATTCTACTGATACAAAATGTATACCAGCAGTTCATAAAACAAGTGTGATTGTATAGAAAAAGTAATTTCACTCTTGACTCTTTATTTCTCCATGTAAGCAGGGGATGCATGTACAGCAAAGCCTATTATTAGCCTGCCAAAATATGCATGGCCTCTCCATGTTCTTCAAATATTATCCTATCGATATAAAACCCATACCAGTAATTCATAGAACATCTCTGATTATGTAGAAAAGGTGAAATCCCTCTTTAATTCTTTATTTATCCAAGTTAGCAGGGGATGCATTTTGTGGCAATATGGATGTTGAGCCTGCCAAAATATGCATGCCCTACCTATTTTCCTCAAATTTTATCCTATTGCTATGAAATTCATACCAGCAGTTCATACAACTACTCTGATTATGTAGAAAAAGTTATTTCACTCTAAACTCTTTATTTATCCAAGTTAGCAGGGGATGCATTTTTTGGCAATATGGATGTCGAGCCTGCCAAAATATGCATGCCCTATCTATTTTCCTCAAATTTTATCCTATTGCTATGAAATTCATACCAGAAGTTCATACAACTACTCTTATTATGTAGAAAAAGCTATTTCACTCTAAACTCTTTATTTATCCAAGTTAGCAGGGGATGCATTTTTTGGCAATATGGATGTCGAGCCTGCCAAAATTTGCATGTTTTATTTATTTTGATCTATATATGAAATTTACATATTACGTTTTATTATTATGTAGCATGGTCAGTTATGATATCGTTAAAAATGTCATGTTCAACATTTGGATTTAATGTCGTAATAACCATTTACAATTCCAATTGTCTGTTTTGTAATTGTAAATGATTCCTTTTCTAAAAAATTTAAATTATTGAGAGCATCATTTTATATGAACAAATTTCTATTTATTGTTCGATACAGTTATTGTGTGCACTTAAAAGTCACACTTGTCTATATAACCAGTGTCCTACTTATGCATATTGCACACATTTATGTTATTCTTTAGCACTGTTTGCTTTTTCATGCTATGATTGCTGAAACAAAATATCACAGACATAATATTGTATCAGAAAGTATTAAGAAATCGTTAGTTTTGTTACATTTATTGTTAAAGAAATAGATAATCAAGGAATTTTGATAAACCTATAAGTCCATATTGCCCATCCATATTCCACTATACTTGCACCGCCTTTCTATTTTTAACCCCAAAACTCACTTCATTATTCCACAATACAAGTGAAAAATAAATATAAATATTCTGAAAATCAAGTCTGCGAAGAAAGTGAGATACTTCTTTTCTACAAGTGAAATTTTTCTTTTGAAGTGTAGATGTGACTTGAAAAACCACACTGTTTGCATCATTTTCAATATAAATACAATATATATATGTAATACAAATGCAAACTTCAGCATAAAGAGATCTGTAGACCACGAAGGAGGCGGGGCTTAATTATCCAATTAAGAGCATAGTTAACCATAGTGGAGCATATCAAACTATTCAGTTTGACTCTGTTCATTCTGGTTGGTCTTGGTGGTCGGAGTTCTTGTTATTTTCATTAGAAAATATGGACCCTAAGCTTTTTGAAACCATTTTTAAATACAAAGTTTATGGTTCTTACAAGAGTGGTTTTTCAAAGGCACAGAAAGCTGAAATTCGTCGCAAAGCGAAAAACTACGAAGTTGAAGGTCAGTATTATTCTGAAGTCTTCTGTAATTGTATCTGTTCTTTTTCTGAATGTATTACTTTCAATACATTCTTATTGTTTTTGTTATGTGAATAGAATGTTAACAGTACAGTCTACAGTGTTATCTTTGTTTTTAAAACTACTCAAAGCATTTTTTACTAAGGGAAGAAATTTAACTGAATTATATGGCTTGTTTGTTGTGAGTATACAAACCAAATGAAAGTTTTGAATTTACATTAATTGCAGCATTAAAGTGGAATGGATATGTCTAAGTCGATATTTTGTTTTGAATACTGTTACTTTGATATGGCATATAAATATACTCTGTGTTTAAAATAAATTTTTTTCAAAAGCTTTTTGAACAGACTTATTTACATATAACATTTTTCCAAAATAAGTGTTTTCTGTTACTTATTTGTTGGTGGTAGGACAAGAACTGTTGTATGTGAAAGGCCAGGGAAGAGATTTAAAATTAAAAGTTGTCTGTGGTGCAACAAAAGCCAACGAAATCTTCTTGGCTTTCCATGCAAGTGCCTCGGGAGGTCACACTGGCCGAAAGAAAACACGAGATGCCATTGCTAGACGCTTCTACTGGCCTGGAATGACAGCAGACATAAACAAATGGGTAAAAACACATATAAAATAATTGAATACATGCCTAAATCAAATGTGTGTGTATATATATATATATATATATATATATATATATGTATATATATATATATATACACATATATATATACACATATATATGTAAAACATTTCAAATGCTATCACTTCTGCAGGTATCAGAGTGTGAAGTGTGTCAGTCTGCAGGGTATAAAATAAAAGACACCATTGAACATACCCCAATAAAGGTATTGATAATAAAATAATTAAAGGAATATAATATGTTACTCTATGCTGACAACCATAACATAAGGCTGAATTAAATGTTTATTGTTTAATTTTTTCATCTTTCCATTTAAGGTTTCACATCCTTTCGAGCTTATTGGAATGGACCTTATAGGGAAACTAAAAACCACAAAAAATGGATATCAGTACATCTGTGTGATGACAGATTACTACACGAAATGGACTCAGGCGTACCCAATCACCAGTAAAACTGCAGAAGAGGTCACTACACAGATTCTTAAATTTGTTTTTCAATTTGAAGCCCCTAAAAGAATTCTGACAGACCAAGGCACAGAGTTTGTCAATTCGGTAAAGTTGTATTTCATCAAAAATTTTTTGTTAAATGTGGCATGCAGTTTTTGACTTATGAATTTGTTATGGTTGTGACAGATAAATAAGAATGTCTGTGAAAAACTGGGCATTAAAAGGAGTCTCTGTGCACCCTACCATCCACAAACAAATGGTTTGGTGGAAAGAATGAATGCCACTATCCAAAGGTAGCTGATACTCGTCGACAAGAAAAGTCCCAATTTTACAGGATAAATCATATTATAATATCCACTTTAATCTTTTTGTCTTCAGGTCTCTGTGCAAACTTGTGGGGTCGAAACCAGAAACCTGGGATGAGTATCTCGATGTGGTCATGTTTGGACTTAGGACCAAAAAACAGATGACTACAAAGTTTTCCCCTTTTTTTCTTATGTTTGGACGTGAAGCTCGATATCCGTTTGAGATCCCAGAGAAATATGAGGTTTGAAACATTAAAAGTAAAATTTCAATTGTCTTACAATAACACGTCAATTACACATGTTCTTCAAGTCAGACATTGATGTGTGTTATAGATCAACAACACTGTTGAGCAGGTTATGGAGGAAGAGACTGTGACAGAATGCATAAAGCATTTGGATGCCATTAAAGAGGTCATTGAGGCAAATGTGACCAGATCAACAACAATGACAAAAAAAGGCTGCGCTCAGCCAGCAGAAACGTGTCATTCAGTGTAGGAGAGTTGGTTTTGAGGCAAAATGTGAGGAGTCAACAAAGAAAAGGGGGTAAGTTGGAGCCCAACTTTCTTGGACCTTTCAAAATATCAGCCCTCCAGGGAAAGAGTGCTGACCTTATTTCAGAAAATGGAGCACTGTTTAAAAATATCAGTATCGACCATCTCAAACACTTCAAACCAGAAAATCCACGAATTCCACATAAGATGACCACACAAAAAACAGAAAATCCAACATCTGCTCCTCCAGCCCCTCCGACCACCTCTCCTCCAGCCTCTCCTCCAGCCCCTCCGACCACCTCTCCTCCAGCCCCTCCGATCACCTCTCCTCCAGTCCCTCCGACCACCTCTCCTCCAGCCCCTCCGACCACCTCTCCTCCAGCCTCTCCTCCAGCCCCTCCGACCACCTCTCCTCCAGCCTCTCCTCCAGCCCCTCCGATCACCTCTCCTCCAGTCCCTCCGACCACCTCTCCTCCAGTCCCTCTGACCACCTTTGCTACAGTCCTTCCAACCACCATGTCTGACACGATTTCAACAGGTATAATGTCATGTGGAAATTACATTGACCTTGCATAATTTAATCAGTGTTAGAATGCGTTTTGATATTTTCAAATTTTTATATAAAATAAGTAATCATAAAATCTACATTGGCATCATATTTTACATGTTCTTTTGTATTTATGACTAATATTTGTATTTCTGAAATATTTCTTAGTTTTAAACAAGGTGTGGGGAGGAACACATAAAGACACATATGTCCTACTGTCGAAGATTGGACCCTACAAATTATTTAGCTCGGACTTTGCCAGAATTTGTCCGGGACAGGAGCTGGAGAGTGAGGTACCTTAATTTCAATAAATCAATGGATGGATGGATATCACTGTCTCTGTCCTGCTAGATCAGGCTTTCAAATGCACTTATAATAAACTTTTAGAGAAGCTATGCATTAAACTTGCTCTTTTTAAATATGACTCTTTTCAGGTTATTAATGCCTACCTACATCTGATGGTTAATAACTACAATAGGAATCATCAGGAAAAAGCCAGAGTAATTGACAGCTTTGAAATGTCACGGATTTGGCTCAAAAAAAGTTCCAGGTTAAAGGTTTGTGTGGAAAACCTTTTAAATTTGAAATTACATTTGATATTATGAAGTGTTATAATTAATTTTTCAACTTTTCCATGTAATTTTTTGTCTTAGATTGATCCAGAAAAGTTCAAGATAATAGTGGGTATTGTTAATGAAAGTCACCATTGGATGCTAGTGGTAAGAAGCAAATGCTTTTTAAATATTTTTTTACTTATTGAAGGACATGTCTTTCTTTGTAATTGTGTGAGAACAAGAAAGACTTTTATAAAATGAAATATAAAATGATTGGAAATGTCAATAAAACTATAACACAAATACACCGAAAGTCACAACAACTGATTTTTATTCTTTAAAGTATTAATTGAATTGGGCACTTCTTAATTTATATTGTTACTGAAAAATCCTGAGTTGGGCATTACCTTTTCATCCTTAGGTAATTTATCCACTTGAAAAAAGGACAGTTTTCCTTAACTCACTTGGAGAGTCCCAAAAGGATGTGAAGAGGTGCTTGGAAGCAACAAGGTGAAAAAAACAAGAACAATTATTGTTTATTATAATCAAATATGTCATAACTGGATAACTAGAATGTTAATTTAACATTTTATCCTCTCAACAAGGGCATTTATGAGAAGCAAAGGGATGAAAGTCTCCAGGTGGAAATGTGAAACTGTCACCCATGCCATCCAACAAGACATGGTTTCTTGTGGTGTGTTTGCACTTAAAGTAAGTGCTGTTTATATGGTAGTTTATGTTTTTGATGTGAAATAAAGATTAATATGAAAGTGGTGGTCTAATAATCACATTACCATTAAACTAATGCTATTTTGCATGAGTAGACCTTTTAAGATGATGAACAGCTTTGGCTAACTTAAGCTGTGCATTTCTGCCTAAAATATAATGTAGTCAATGAATTCTATTGCTTTATTACATGGTTGATTTATGTTAACGACAATGGAAAGAGTCTGAAATAAGTATAGCAACAATATTTAAATATTCACAAATGCCATGTCCTGTATATGACAGTATAATACTTTGACAAATATTTTGTCTTTATAGTGTGTCTACTGTTAATCTTCTTTCTTTTTTCCAAAAATCATATTTGTCTTTACAGTTTGCAGAGTGCATACTGGAAAACAAGGACCTGAACTTTCCATCGACAGCAGAAGCTGTTAAAACCATGCGACTCGACATTTCTTCCACACTTCTTTCTGAATCAGGTGTCTATTTGAATTTTTTTTATTCAGTTCCTATGTGTGTGGGATAAAATGTTGTGTGTAAAATCATGCATGCACCAAAGAATTGTTAGGTTAGCTATTTTATCTAACTAGAAATATTAAAATATTGAACTTTGCAGATGTGTGAAGTACAATCGTGTTAGTGTTTATATCAAATTCAATTAGTAAAGAACATTTCAATACACCTGGCCTTGATCTCTATCAAATAAATTACACATAACAATGCCCAATGTAAAACTATTGATGCAAAAAACATAATTAACAAACTTAAAATTGTTCTAGGATACAATTACACTTTTCTTGAGTAGCTTTAATGTAACATAAAAAGCAAAAAGGATTTGCAGTTTGTGAAAGTACAAAACTGGAATGAGATGTATCATGTGAACCCTTATATTCATTACTGTGTTTCATAAAATTAACATTTACAAAATGACAACTTTCACAAGATATATATATATATATATATATATATGTATGTAGACATATTAACATTTTCTGAATGCCATTTTTATACTTTCAGTCACATAAGTTGGAGGAAATTATAAAAAAGTAAACACTAAGTTATACTTTCTTTTACCATAAATCCCAGAAATACCTTAAATACATGTGTTTCAATTCATGAGTAGACAGACACCATGTGATCCTGCCTAATATACCAATATGATGTGCAGTTTTTATTACTTGTATTACTTTATGAGACCAAACATTATCAAAAAGGGATGATTAGACGACTGAGATACACACAGAGGATTATTGTTGTTCAACTTTCTAAAGAGCACTAACAAATGTAATTATTTAAAAAAAAAAAAAAAAAAAAACCATTAAGTTTATTTTATAACATTGGTTTAAAGTTGCGGTTTGTTTTTCTGTAGAGTCAGTGGAGAACCTCTGCAGACACTGTGGCAGTGAGGACAAAGGTCATTTGTGGGTAAGACAACAATGTAATGCATTGAAAAATAAATTCAAGCAAACCATATACCATCCTTAAAATAGTTGCAAAGTATTTATATATACAAAAAAAAAATCATAATAAAATAAATAAACACCCAAGGAAGGTAAGTGGAAAGTTGTTTAAGTTTTTTTTTAAGTACAGTCATAAAACATTAAACACAGTTGCTTATGGTCCTAGAATTTCTTTACCTCCATACATGTCAGGAACAGGCTGTCATCTCCGCAAATATTGGGCTACCAAGCATATATAGATGATTAAGAAGAAGCTTTATGTTGACAAAACCCAATATAGCTTCAGTAAAAAGATAAGGACCTAAAAACATTCTTTATATTGAATATTCTTTGTTATTACTTGACCATTTTGATTTTTTTATTTACAGATCGCATGTGACAGATGCAACTGGTGGTACCACCAAGACTGCATTAACTTCAAACAAACCAACACAGACTACTGCTGTGAAATGTGTTTGTAGATTTAATGTTTGCAGCAATATTCATCATAAATGACTGCAGTTCAGTAGATTAGTAGTTTAAACTTGACAATTTTTTTTCACGTAACTGGTTTTCCAAAAATTGCTGTTATGAATATTTTTTTGTTGAATATAATAAAATATTGATTTAATTTGTATCTTAAACAAAAATAAAAATTGTTTGTGCATGCTTTACATTTAGCAAAGTTGTAATGTGAGATTTATTTTCTTCAGTATCCTTTTAATGGTTATCATAAAGAAATAACATTTTCTACATGTTCACATTTGTTCCCTCATCTGCTGGTATGAGTTTCACATCAATAGGATAAAGTTTGAGGAAAATAGGTAGGGCATGGAGATTTTGGCAGACTAATAATAGGTTTTCCAAAAAATGCATCCCCTGCTAACTTGGATAAATAAAGAGTTTAGAGTGAAATAGCTTTTTCTACATAATAAGAGTAGTTGTATGAACTTCTGGTATGAATTTCATAGCAATAGGATACAATTTGAGGAAAATAGGTAGGGCATGCATATTTTGGCAGGCTCGACATCCATATTGCCAAAAAATGCATCCCCTGCTAACTTGGATAAATAAAGAGTTTAGAGTGAAATAACTTTTTCTACAAAATCACACTTGTTCTATGAACTGCTGATAAAAGTTTTAAATCAATAAGATAAAATTTGAGGAAAATAGATAGGGCATGCATATTTTGGCAGGCTCAACATCCATATTGCCACAAAATGCATCCCCTGCTAACTTGGATAAATAAAGAGTTTAGAGTGAAATAACTTTTTCTACATAATCAGAGTAGTTGTATGAACTACTGGTATGAATTTCAAAGCAATAGAATAAAATTTGAGGAAAATAGATAGGGCATGCATATTTTGGCAGGCTCGACATCCATATTGCCACAAAATGCATCCCCTGCTAACTTGGATAAATAAAGAGTTTAGAGTGAAATAACTTTTTCTACATAATCAGAGTAGTTGTATGAACTGCTGGTATGAATTTCATAGCAATAGGATAAAATTTGAGGAAAATAGGTAGGGCATGCATATTTTGGCAGGCTCGACATCCATATTGCCAAAAAATGCATCCCCTGCTAACTTGGATAAATAAAGAGTTTAGAGTGAAATAACTTTTTCTACATAATCAGAGTAGTTGTATGAACTGCTGGTATGAATTTCATAGCAATAGGATAAAATTTGAGGAAAATAGGTAGGGCATGCATATTTTGGCAGGCTCGACATCCATATTGCCAAAAAATGCATCCCCTGCTAACTTGGATAAATAAAGAGTTTAGAGTGAAATAACTTTTTCTACAAAATCACACTTGTTCTATGAACTGCTGATATAAGTTTTAAATCAATAAGATAAAATTTGAGGAAAATAGATAGGGCATGCATATTTTGGCAGGCTCAACATCCATATTGCCACAAAATGCATCCCCTGCTAACTTGGATAAATAAAGAGTTTAGAGTGAAATAACTTTTTCTACATAATCAGAGTAGTTGTATGAACTGCTGGTATGAATTTCATAGCAATAGGATAAAATTTGAGGAAAATAGATAGGGCATGCATATTTTGGCAGGCTCGACATCCATATTGCCAAAAAATGCACCCCCTGCTAACTTGGATAAATAAAGAGTTTAGAGTGAAATAACCTTTTCTACATAATCAGAGTAGTTGTATGAACTGCTGGTATGAATTTCATAGCAATAGGATAAAATTTGAGGAAAATAGATAGGGCATGCATATTTTGGCAGGCTCGACATCCATATTGCCAAAAAATGCATCCCCTGCTAACTTGGATAAATAAAGAGTTTAGAGTGAAATAACTTTTTCTACAAAATCACACTTGTTCTATGAACTGCTGATATAAGTTTTAAATCAATAAGATAAAATTTGAGGAAAATAGATAGGGCATGCATATTTTGGCAGGCTCAACATCCATATTGCCACAAAATGCATCCCCTGCTAACTTGGATAAATAAAGAGTTTAGAGTGAAATAACTTTTTCTACATAATCAGAGTAGTTGTATGAACTGCTGGTATGAATTTCATAGCAATAGGATAAAATTTGAGGAAAA
Source organism: Xiphophorus couchianus (assembly GCF_001444195.1). Lineage (NCBI taxonomy): Eukaryota > Metazoa > Chordata > Actinopteri > Cyprinodontiformes > Poeciliidae > Xiphophorus > Xiphophorus couchianus. Next base: position 12,640,732 of record NC_040245.1, on the reverse strand, counting down.
TAGATAGGGCATGCATATTTTGGCAGGCTCGACATCCATATTGCCAAAAAATGCATCCCCTGCTAACTTGGATAAATAAAGAGTTTAGAGTGAAATAACTTTTTCTACAAAATCACACTTGTTCTATGAACTGCTGATATAAGTTTTAAATCAATAAGATAAAATTTGAGGAAAATAGATAGGGCATGCATATTTTGGCAGGCTCAACATCCATATTGCCACAAAATGCATCCCCTGCTAACTTGGATAAATAAAGAGTTTAGAGTGAAATAACTTTTTCTACATAATCAGAGTAGTTGTATGAACTTCTGGTATGAATTTCATAGCAATAGGATAAAATTTGAGGAAAATAGATAGGGCATGCATATTTTGGCAGGCTCGACATCCATATTGCCAAAAAATGCACCCCCTGCTAACTTGGATAAATAAAGAGTTTAGAGTGAAATAACCTTTTCTACAAAATCACACTTGTTCTATGAACTGCTGATATAAGTTTTAAATCAATAAGATAAAATTTGAGGAAAATAGATAGGGCATGCATATTTTGGCAGGCTCAACATCCATATTGCCAGAAAATGCATCCCCTGCTAACTTGGATAAATAAAGAATTAAAGAGGGATTTCACCTTTTCTACATAATCAGAGATGTTCTATGAATTACTGGTATGGGTTTTATATCGATAGGATAATATTTGAAGAACATGGAGAGGCCATGCATATTTTGGCAGGCTAATAATAGGCTTTGCTGTACATGCATCCCCTGCTTACATGGAGAAATAAAGAGTCAAGAGTGAAATTACTTTTTCTATACAATCACACTTGTTTTATGAACTGCTGGTATACATTTTGTATCAGTAGAATTATATTTGTGGAAAATATATAAGGCCTACATATATTGGCAAGGTAATAATTTGCTATCCCAGAAAATGCATCCCTCTGCTAACTTGAAGAAATGAAGAGTTAAGAGGGACTTCACCTTTTCTACGTAATGACACTTATTCTCTGTGCAACTGCTATACGTTTCATATCAACAATAGACAGGGGATACAAATATTGGCAGGCTCAGTCATTAAAATGCATCCCCTCTACATTAATATGCTAGACAGTTAAGCATGATATAAAATGTTCTACATAATGGGCCTCTGTTTTGTAATACTTTAAGCTAATATGATGTTAAAAGAAAAATCGGGAAATTTCAAACCAAATGCGGAGAGCATTTTCTTCAGACACGGACTGAAAAACGTTTGACTCATTTGTCTCAATAAATGTGTAAAAACCGTATTTATTTCAATTAATCTGCGATATAAAACCCACCGTTTTAAGGCTGACATGTTTAAGAAACGTGATATTGTTACGAATATCTTTAAAAGTTTCGTCTTCGGTCATATTTCAGTCCGTTTCCTCATTAAAATGCGAGAGTTTAGAAAGATGCGCGCTCCCGCGACAGGGGATGCAATTCTCGGCAGGCATGCATTTCTGGGCATAACACCGGCGACACGGCGCTACAGACGACCAAAAAGTAATTAAATAGTATCTTACCGCACCAAGCCGTCGAGCCGAAACAGGCCGATCCGGGACAAGCAGCCACCCGCCAAGATTTCAGAACCGGCACGAGCCCCCAATTGTTAAGGAAGAATAATTTAATATTAACTTTGGACAAAACGTTTGGCTCCTCCTTCCTTAAATTCCCGGGCGGCGCTGCAGCTAGAGTGAAACAACAACACTGCACGTTGACGTCACAGATCACAGAGTTTAATCCCATACAAAGCAACGCATGAATCAATTAACAAAGCTGCAGAGGTACAGAGATATGCATTTTTTACCTTATACAGACAAAGACAGAGAAGACAGATCAACAAAACAAAGACAAAGACAAACAAAAAAGGCAAAGACGCGTCTTTGGAGAGAGCCGATGCAAAAAAGCAAAAATAGTGGCAGCTCTCTGAATGTTTAGCGCTGACACAAAATTTTATACTTAGGGGGTGTTTCTTCTATTTAATATATGCAATCAAGGCGTTCCGCTATCTGACCAACTAGAAACTCCCTTAAGCACTCAGAGAAACTTAAGAACTCCCCTAATTTACGGCAAAGATCGAAGGGCCATCTGGTCTCTGTCAAAACAAAAGGGCGGACCACTTAGTCCTGACCCCTGTGGTGGTACGGCTATCCCGGGCGCAGAAAGGTCCTGAGATGAGACTTCGCAGATACCTTTGGAATTTGAAGTCTCTTCCCCCAAGCTCCAGCGCTTCTGCCCCATCGGAATGCTAATTTTATGGCTTCGTGTGATCTAGCCGCACAGCGGGAGGCCCCTGTTTGTCTGAATGCCTGTTCATCTGGCCCAATCCCGAATGCTCACACAAAACCTGTTCCAAATAAGAGTGTTGAATATAACTTTTACACATGCCGTAAGATTAACTATATTAAGCACTAAAAATAATCATTTTTCCTCAACAGTGTCCAGTGGTGTCATTCTTACTTAATCATGACAGATTGATCTCCAGCCCTGTCCTCATCACCACCCACACCTGTGTTAATGGAGCAATCACTGAAACGATGTTAGCTGGTCCTTTTAAGGCAGGGCTGCAATGAAGTTGAAATAAAGTTCATTTTCTAGGCAAATATTGACTTTGTAATTAATTGCTGTTACGCTGATCACTCTTTATAACATTCTGGAGTATATACAAATTGCCGTTATAAAAACTGAAGCAGTAGACTTTGTAAATATTAACATTTGAATCATTCTCAAAACATTTGGACATGACTGTATATTCAATAATAAAAAAATATATATCAGCAACGTTAGTTACGGAAATGTGACGACGTCATCACTGCCCTAACTACAGTATGCCTTAAGGGACAAAAGTAACGCTGAACAGAAATCACGTAATACAAACAGTAGTACTCAACATCAAACTTAAACTATTTAAGGGTCTTTTGAACAAGATTGATATTAAATATAACATACTTTCTAGCTAAAACCCCCTAATACAAAGGTTTGTAATTTACATAATAATCAGTTACTTAGATGCTTCTTTTTTTTATAAACCATGCATTTATTGGAAAATAATTATTTCCAGTCTGTTTTTCTGTGATCGGTGTTGTCTTACACTATGAAGTTATAGGAATGCTTCTTAGGAACATATACAGTAAAGCAGTGGTCCCCAACCTTTTTAGTATCGCGGACCGGTCGAGACTTCGCATATTTGCTGCGGACCGGGGCGCATGACTTCGGAAATTTATGGGACCAGGGGCGGCCCGGGGGTTGGGGACCACTGCAGTAAAGAACAATAGCATGAGTCCCAAACAGCTCTTCACAAACAATTCTTCACAGAAACTCTGAATATACACAGATACCACAATGTTTGGTTGGATATTGAGTTAAATACAGTTTAAAGGTTTATGTCAAAGAAGTGTGAGAAAATGGTCGACCGGTCTGAGGGCCAGATTGACTAAGAAGGGATTTAGAGAATCACTTAAAAAACTGAAAGGTGAATATTTTCTCGTATGCTGTTATTTTCTATTACTCATTTAATTTTCACAAATTAAATGAGTATATATATATATATATATATATATATACATATATATACTGTATATATGTTTCAATAAAACTGGTTAAATTGCAAATATGTTGATTGTAGTAAACAAAAAGCATCTCTATGCTCCATGACTTCTGTTTTATGCATAGAGTGCAAATATTACAAGCCATACTGACAGATGCATGATTAAATGTTGTAAAAAGGAAAAAAAATCCTAGACTTGGAATAAACACATCTATAATCTACAATAAACATCTTCTTCTTGGTCATCATTAACTTCAGTGTTTTCCTTTCTCCACTCAGCTGCTTTCATAGTAGAGCTGAAGCCTGTTCACAGAAAACCTCAGAGCCCCAGAGCTTCTTTCTTCATGCTGCAACCCAACAGTTTATTTCCAGCTTCAACGCACTCTGACACACATGGAGCTGAAGAAAAGATTCACTGATGTTATTTTTTGCATCCAGTTTTAACATCTGTTTTATTACACACTTAAAAACAGGAGTTCCCTGGTGATTATATATATTACCGTTCTGAGCTTTAATCCATGATGCCGCCTTCATAGCCAGAAGCTCCCACTCCTCCTTTGCATTCATCTTAAAACCATGAAGCCAAATCAGAGCCAGAATGGAGGCCCACACTTCATTGTTGACCTAATTAACAGAGAGAAACAAAACAGGACAACAAAAAAGAGAGATGTTATACTGTTGTTTTCCTTTACTGAGGCCGCACTAGGAGGTATCTCACTGACTACTTGGAGCTTAGCGGTTACTAAGTATCTGTTACTGAGTATGTTTCATATACTTGGTTAGTTGATCAACTCCATTTTATCTTTGATTACAATTTTGACCCTGAAATATGGTGTTAGTTCTGGGTTTAAATTCACTTAAGGGCCTTTCTGCAAGGCTCTTACATGTTCTCCCCAAGTATATGTGTGTTGTCTCTGCGTACTATGGATTTTTGTGTGTGAAAATATGCATGTTAGGCTTATTGGTCAGCTGGACATGAAGTCGGTGTTAACCCTACTTCTAGTTAAACTCCCCTCTTTGCAACCTTGAATCTAAGGTTTTGCCATTACTATTAGTAGTAGTAGTAATAATAATAATAACAAAACCTAACATTCAAGGGCATAAATAAGAAAGATTTAATATTTACATTATAAGATTTTTTTATTATTATTATTTTAGATTACAACCCACCAGTTCTGGTTTTGCCTTTTCCACCTCCTCTTTGGTTTTTCCCAGCACAGCAGCCAGAGCTTCATGAAGCATCCAGCTGCCAGACGCATTCTGCAGGGACACCAGCTGCAGCAGAGGGTCTTTATGGGGCTGTGGTGGTTCAGCGGCTGACCGTGCTGACCTACCGGAATCTAAATCACCATCACCTGTGAAGTGAAAGAGCTTGATAAGTGGGTCCATGAGGTGATCCACTGCATTAATAAATACTACTTACAATCAATGGGTTCTTCATGTCTGTAACTACGAGAGCTCTCCATACAAAGCGACCCTAGAATAAAAAGAAACTGAGCATTATTGAGGAACATCGTCCATCATCACGGTACAAGTAAATGTTTCTGCATGTGTAACTGAATAATACATCATTTAACCCTCCCACATTCTAAAAAGTGGTAAAACGTACAGAGCTTTTATTAGCTCCCTGCTTTCACAATTTTTTTTTGTCTGTGGTTTTGGGAACTGACAGTTTGACGTGACAACTCCACTTAGCTCTTGTCCAAGCGTCGCACTTACACTGTGGGAGGGTTAACAGACGGAGGCACCTTTCCTGAAAATTATTGCCAGCCATATAATCATGACAATCATGAGCAAGAGCAATATTGCTCTTTCACAACAACAATATACAGAGGTCCTGCAAACAGATTATCATTAATGAAGCTTTTAATTTTTCTTGAAATTAGTCTGTCACAGGATATTTGCCACATTCTTTGAAAGTTGGTGTATTCATAAATTTACTCCATAAATTTATCATTCATTAAGGAATTGTAATTTTTTCACTCAACTCTCTGCTTATGAAATTCTGAAAATAAAACTTGAAATATGACTGACATTTATTCAGAAACACTAAAGACAGCCAACAATCAGAAAATCCTTTAATTAACAATTGTTTTGTTTGTTGTTGTTTTTTTGTTGTTGATTAAAATTTTAACTGCTGCAGTTTTATTCATCAGTAGTTTCAGGGCTTGGATGTTGTTTTGCTTAGCAATGTCTGTCAGATGCTGGAGCTCAGAGTGACTAAAAGAATATTTCTGAATCAGTGTTTGAAAAAAACAGCGCCATCTAAAGGTTAGTTTCTGCTGCAAATTACTGACATTTTAAATAATAGTACAATTCAACAATATATTTGTCTCAGACTGAAAATTAAACCATAATAATGCTAATAAGCTGCCACTGAGCTTCTTCTCTGCTTGTGCCTTGTTTTGTTTTAGTGAACTAATTTATCAAGAACACATATTTCTGTAAAACTGTGGTTTTACATACAGTGGTTTTCAAAAGTATTCATACTTTTCCACTTCACAGTCTTGTTCAATGTTCACATTTAATTTCAATAAATATATTTCTGTTTATGGTTGAAATGTGACACAATATGGACAAGTTTTTGGGGTATGAATATATCCGCGAACTACCATATCAGAGACAGAGAGGATTTTACTGATATTTAACCAATCAGGAAATTAGAGTTGCTGAGATTTTTAGGTTAGGCCCAAAGTTCTCTTAAACTAAAAAGATTAAGTGGATAAAATTAAGCAAATTTCATTTCAAACAAATTGAAAATTCTAGTTTGAGAAAATCTAATCATGGCTTCATCCTTAAAATATTATTCTTCATTGCGGTTTAAATCCAGAGAAAATGTGATTTATTTTCAACAGATAAAATGTAAACCTTCGTAAATGTGTATTGGTGGGTCTCTTCTCACAAGCATAGAGATGCGCTAACTGAAATTACAGAGATACATTTACTTCATGGAAACACATCAATTTGGAGAAAAAAACTTTTTTCGACAATGAGTTATTTGGTCGCATTGAAATAGATGTATTTCGCAAAACTTCAATGGTAATACTTTTTTGCGTCACATGAGTCACATAACAGGTTTCTGTTATTAGTAGCAGAAAAGAAAAGACGACAACAGGAAACAGTAGAATAATGATAATCTGTTATTGAGGGTTTTTCAGACAATGTACTTAATGTTGTAGTTGTTTTACTTACAATTGTCACGTCGAGATCGAAGAGGCATCACTATAACAAAAACAGAAAGGAGAAAATAAACAGGGTAAAACCTACATTGAATGAGTTCTTCCAAGATATTCCAAAGTAAAAATTAAACCACAATAAAATAAAACTATTCATCATTTATAGGCAAGAACATACCATCACCATCCATATAATTAATAAGTTATAATACTGAAATATCTTGTGTTATTTCAGAGTATTCTCAACAAATTTTTGTGATTGTTTCTTTATTGTAGTTTTACTTTGTGTTTGAAGAATCTACTTACAAAACTTTAGTGGAGACTTAGCCTTTGCTAAAATAGAAAAGGAGTAAAAAAACAACAGGTGATAAAAAAAAAAACATATTCATCAACATCATCACCTTTATTAATGACACAAGTCCATGTAAAAATAAATAAAACAGGACAAAAATAACATAATAAAACGATGGAAATCAAAAAGTCAAAGTTTATATATATATATATATATTTAATTTTGTAGTTATATATATATATACGTATATACATATATTGTATATACACATATGTATATATATATATATATTCTCTGCTTGTGCCTTGTTTTGTTTTAGTGAACTAATTTATCAAAAACACATATTTCTGTAAAACTGTGGTTTTACATACAGTGGTTTGCAAAAGTATTCATACCCTTTCCATTTCACAGTTGTGTTCAATTTTCACATTAAATTTCAAATATATTTCTGTTTGTGGTTGAAATGTGACACAATATGGACAAGTTTTTGGTGTATGAATATATCTGCAAACTACCATATCAGAGACAGAGAGGATTTTACTGATAATTAACCAGTCAGGAAATTAGAGTTGCTGAGATTTTTAGGTTAGGCCCAAAGTTCTCTTAAACTAAAAAGATTAAGTTGATAAAATTAAGCAAATTTAATTTCAAACAAATTGAAAATTCTAGTATGAGAAAATCTCATAATGGCTTCATCCTTAAAATATTATTCTTCATTGCGGTTTAAGTCCAGAGAAAATGTGATTTATTTTCAACAGATAAAATGTAAACCTTCGTAAATGTGTATTGGTGGGTCTCTTCTCACAAGCATAGAGATGCGCTAACTGAAATTACAGAGATACATTTACTTCATGGAAACACATCAATTTGGAGAAAAAAAAATTTTTCGACACGTTTTTTGGTCGCATTGAAATAGATGTATTTCGCAAAACTGCAATGGAAATAGTTTTTTGCGTCACATGAGTCACATAACAGGTTTCTGTTATTAGTAGTAGAAAAGAAAAGAAGACAACAGGAAGCAGTAGAATAATGATAATCTGTTATTGAGGGTTTTTCAGACAATTTACTTAATTTTGTAGTTGTTTTACTTACTATTGTCTCGTGGAGCATGACGAAACTTATCTATCACAAAAACAGAAAAGGAGAAAAAAGACGGGGTAAAACCTACATTGAATGAGCTCTTCCAAAATATTTATATTAAATATAAAACTTAAACCACAATAAAATAAAACTATTCATCATTTATAGGCACCATCCATATAATTAATAAGTTACAGTACTGAAATATCTTGTATTTCAGAGTATTCTCAACACATTTTTGTGATTGTTTCTGTATTATAGTTTTACTTTGTTTTTGAAGGATTTACTTACTATTTCTTTGTGAAGCCGAACAAGACCTAGCCATTCCTAAAACAGAAAACAAGTTATATATAACCAAAACATATGTAGAAGTGAAATAAATATTTAAAAACTCTCTCCTATTTCTGTTTGGTACAAGATTCTGCCATCTACTTTGTTGTGGATCCTCAAAGTTTTCACAGTTTGGTGAAAATGGCAAAGTATTCTTAGAGGGATAGTTTGCAAGGAAGTTAGAATCAACATTTTCAATCAAGGTTAAACACAGTTACGACTATTCAATTTTCATTTGCAAATCTATACTGCAGGCTTAGTTGGATAATATGTCATTGTAACTTTGTCTATTAAATATGGTTCTCCTACAATATCTATTTCTAAGCACTCTACACATCTTGTAGTGCATAATATATGTGTTTTAGCTCTTCTTGTTATGGAAGATACATTATTTATCTTGCCTCATTCCACATATGTCTGGAAACCTTCCAAAGAGGTCACACAGTGAAAATTAAACCAAAATAAAATAAAATAATTCATTCTTTATTGTCAACAGCATACTATAACCATCCATTTAAGTGGACAATGGAGGGCTATTATGCTGTAGTCCTGAAATATCCTGTCCTAGTTCAGAATACTTTCAACAAGTTTTTTTAAGTGCTTTACTCACTTCTTGGAGAGTTGCAAGCCAGAGCTGCTGAAACAGAAAACAGCAGAAAACACAGAGAAACCAAGACAGACCAAAGGTGTTAATCTTATTATTAACTTCCAGCTTCATAACATGCATCTGCTTGTTTAAATTAAATAGCTAATTCAATTTAACCAAGCAGATAGTGTTTTGCAGTATTATTATTATTATTTTATTATATATGATTGGAAAAGAAAATCATTCACCTGTCGGGACATTTCTGCGCACCAGCGGTCCTTGAACTGCCTGGCCGCTGTCTTTGTTGACAGCAATGAAGGCAGTGAAACAACTGCTTACTCCTGATTGGATGCTGAGCTCCACCACCTTCTTCTTCATTTCTTCATCCTGGTGTCTTCTTCGTGTCCTCTCCTCTGACTCCATAGAGCGAATCACAGTGCGAGCAGCCAGCCTGTGGACTGTTAATCTGCAGACAGTAAGGAGAAAGATCTAAAGATGGAGATCAAATGTTTTTATGAACACAAATTACCTCTGCTTTCTCAGTTTTCACGCTCCCTATTTTTTTCATTAATTCAGGAAGAAGGTCAGTCTTTTTATCTCTGTTTGCTATTCATCAATAATTCAATAAGCAACATTTATGGCAGCAGGAAGATTATGTTTTCACATTTCTGAAAAGTAAATCAAATCCAATTTCTGTTGTAATATCACTAATATGATACTTTCTGTATTTTAAACTTGTGTACTGAGGTGACCTCAAGACATCCTTTCACTTTGCTTTCAGACCCAAGACTAAATAAAATGTCCACAACTTTCCACAAATCTAAAAAAACTGTTTTTATAACAAGGGAAAATTAGAAATAACATGTTTATTATTTCACATCAGGAGCTGCAAAAATAGCGACACAGTTGTTAGTAATTTCACGTTGCAACAAGAAGGTTGTGAATTTTAATCCTGTCCAGAGTTTCTGCATTGAGTTTGCATTTTCTCTCTATGAATGTTTGAGTTTTTTCCTGGTATTTCTTCTTCATATCATAGGCCAAAAGTCTACATTTTAGGTTGACTGGTGTTTCTAAATTACCTATGAGTGTGTCTCTGTGTTGCTGCTCAATGGCGTAGAGACTTGTCCATAGTGGACTCTGCCTCTTAAGAACCAGTTATATCACAACTATGACTGGATGATTATTTTATATTTCAGTGTTGCAGATCCTTGAAATTGTAGACATACTACCTCATTTCAACAAGACTATGATATGTCTTGTCAATACTGTCAAACCAGGATATAAGGCGTTTACCCAGAGTCCTCTGCAGGTTTGAGGTTGAAGTGCAGCTGGTTCTGAGAGGGATGACCTGCCAGGCTGTACTTCACTGTCACACTGCCATCGGCTTCCTCTGAACTCTGAGAAAAAAAAAATTACAAAAATAGATAAAAATATAACAATATGTCATGCTAAATGCTATGATACAGAAAACATAAACTGAGATTCTGGTGACCCTACCGGTCCTGTAAGCTGAGCATAAATCAGCGATCTCTGACCCTGAAATATTGCTGTAATGGGTGGAGAGAGAACGGTGGCGGACACTCCCTTTGGTAAATCCCAAGAGACGGAAATGTCCTCCACAGCTGGCTGCAGTGCAAACCTGAGTGACTGCATCACCTGTGATTCAAACAATAGTTGTGAAATTATTTACTTTTACTATCATTACATTCTGATGAGTTGGTGAATTTTTTTTCCAGAAATTTTGTTTTTACTTTTGGTTGCATCCTGTCAGCCCCAGTGATGAACTGAGCGTGACCTCCGCCGTCTTTGGCCATCCCGTTGATGAGAGCAGAGCTGGCTCCTTCTCCAATCCCAAAAGAGAAACACCTAAGATACAAGAGTTTGATTTCAAACTCACAATGACATCAGAACATGAACCAGACTGGGGATCTGTGTGTTTATGGTTTCACCTGTGGGAGTCTGCATTCTTCTTAACAAGATCAGTAACTTCTTTGGTGTTCCCCACCTCTCCGTCAGTGAAGACAAACAACTGAGGGAGGAGATGTAAATGAGCTTTGGAGAAAACAAGTTTGTCTAACATTTCAGAAATGAGTAAAGCAGTAGGAGTCATTGTGGTGAACAACCACATTGTTCATTTTACATAGATGTGATAAAGGTCATTATTTGCTGGTGCAACTTCAAGAGTTGGTGCAATAAAAGTGTGTATATCTGACCTGTCGAGGATGTTTGGGAATGCAGGCTTGGCTGTAAATGTGTTTAAGAGGCTGAAGAATCTCTGTTCCTCCAAGATTAGACTCCATCTTTTCAACCTCTTCTAGAGCCTCCTTCATGGTCTTCTCACTGTACTCCACGCTCTTACTGCCAAATAAAGTACGGAATATGTCAAATAAAATTATGATAAACATCAAAAGCCACAAAACATGCCATAATCTATTAAAACAATCACCAAGTTACCAAGTTTTACATGAAATTTCCTGTGGAAATGTTAGTCAAAGAAAAATGAAATAAGAAAAAGAAACTTATTAAAGGGTGTTTAGGACTGGGAGTTAGATGTCACTCACGGGAAGATGTGCTCAAAGGAGGAACCAAAACTATAAATGCTGAAGTAGCAGCCCATTGGTAAACTCTTCAACAGGAGCAGCAGAGTATCCTAAAGAAAGACAGGAAGTAAAGAACACACTTACAAAGAGAAGGAATCATGCTTTGACAAATTACATAAAGATGTAGTTCAATTTAATTATTTATTTTATTTATTTCATAACAATTTAAGACTTTCTGAACAGTTAACATCTAATCCAGAGTCGACAAATCTACTCAATTTGACTTTGGCCATATTATGACACTCCAACTTAAATATATCAGTTGTGTCATTTTATAAGGCTTTTAATTGCTGTCAAGTCAGCACTGAGTGGTTATTTACATAAAAGTCTTTAGTCAAAATGTCCTCAAGAATGAATGGCACCTCTGGCAAAATATTTAAGCAAAGTAGTCAGGATTCAGGAAATGGCCAAAAGAAAATCCCTTCCCACCTGAACATGTCAACATGTGTATCACACCAGGAAAGTCCAGTGGTTCTCTTGTTTGTTCCAGACCAAAAGTAGATTTTTTGTTTGTTTGTTTTTTTGCTTTTACATTGTGATTTTTTGCAAGTGGACTAATTTCTAAATAATGTCCAATACTGTTGTGCTTTTAGTTAAACTACAATACCAATGAGAGGATATGCTCTATGTGACCCACAACATGCTGACAGCAACACTGCTAAGCAGGAAAAAGCAGGGCAGGTACGATTTCACTGCAATTAGTCCATGAAGTAGCGTTAGTAACACTAAAGTGCTCATTTTTACCACGAAGTCCCAGTAACAGTTTCCTGTACTTGGTTCAACTTGAGCCAGGTCTGTATTTTTTAAGTCATACTACCAACAAGACACAAAACATTATACTCCACTTTCAGCATGACAAATTATGCAAAGCTAAAGCGTGCACTGTGGCTTGATTTGTGACTTGCATCAGTAGTTTCATACAGTTAAGTTGTGTCTGTATTAAGGAAAAAACATTTTCTAAAATGTCTTTTTGGAGATGTGAATACAGGCGTTTGAATTAGTTTTGCTCTAAATATAAAGGACTGAGTGGAGCAAATGTTTTACAGCATGACTTTTACATTTTCTTACTTGTAGAATAGAATCTGTGACCCGTACAGAAGAATCTTTGAAGGTGTAACAAATATTACTAGTCATCAACTCTAAACAATCATCCTTCTAAAATAATTTGAACTATCCCATTAAAACTTGGATAAATACCCGTGCAATGCTAATGCAAGTTTCTTGCGGTGTGCTGTTGTTCATGGGGCAGCCCATACTTCCTGATCGATCCATCAAGAACACAAACTCTCCGCAGGCAGCGCGTGAGGACATCACTGATTGGGGGAACTCAGGGTAAAGACTAACCATCACCACTGGGTCACCCATCAGAGAGCCTGGGACATGTTGAAGATGGAAAAAATACAAATATACATAAACCTTCTCATATTCCAACAATGAATAATCAGTAACTCCTTAAGTAATCCGTTCTCACCAGGTTTGGCAGAGGCCTGTCCTGCCTCCACCACAGCAGAGGGCTGGTGGGCGTCTTTGTAATAAATCAGTAGCTCAATGTCTCTGTCAAACTTGTGTCCTCCACCCAATTTAACCTATAATTCAAACACATGAATAATAAAACTAAAGTTATTTATCTTGTTTGTAATAACTACATCCAGCAGTAAAATCAGCTCTCTACCCACCGTGGCCTGAGTTTGATCAGCGTTGAGATACTGAAGAGGCTCCAGAGAGCAACTGGACTCTATTTTAGAGATTGGATGAGGAGAGGACACTTGGGCGGAAAAGGACAGACTGTAGGGCACCAGAGAGGCTGGAACTGAGGTCACCTGGACACTGGGACCTTCACTACCTGGAAACAACATGAGAGAAAACTGGGAGTCATTTAGTTTGCAATTAAAATGTATACGAGTGCATCCATCTATTGACTAGTTTTCCTACCCTGAGGTTGGTATCGAGGGTTGAGCACAGCAGGCAGACAGAACCTCAGCCCATCATCAGCCTGCACAGCCAGCTCAGTGACGTACTCCAGCCTGATGGAGGCGCTCTCTCCTGGAGGCAGCCTGCCCACCTTCAGAGAGAAGATATCTGGACTCTGCTCACTCTCCTCCAACAGGAAGGCCTGCTGACCGGAGCTCAGAGCATCATCATACTCCTCCTGAGCCTGCAGTCCACATGAAGCATGTCAGCAATGTTCACTTTTCTGTGTTTTAGCGTCTTTATAGAAAAGACATCTTTGTTCCAGCTCACCTGCTGTCTCTCCTTCACCTCAGCTACAATGTGTGTTTCTCCAATCTGAGCACTGAAATGACACACAGCAGCATCTCCAGGCAGAGGGAAGACAAACACAGCCTCTAGAGGTTTGTCCTCCTTGTTCTCATAGTTCAGAGTGGAGACCAGAGTAGCTACGTGGTCCTTCACCTCCAGCTGAGCATCAATGCTCTTCAGAGGAACTAAATCAGCAAAAGAAAGACAAGAATGAACCATAGAAATATATCTTATGAGTGTCTTATTACACTTCACAGTTTCTGTGCTTAAAAGACTTTCTGAGAAGAAACCAAGTGTAGTTTGCTTTCTAACAGTTGATTACCTGGTTCCTTCTTTTCAGTGAGCAGAGCGCAGCAGTTCATCATTGTTCCTGTGAGGCAGACAACTTCAGGGAGAAATGGGTTAAAAAGCTTTAAAGTAGGCAGCAACTTTTTGTGATATCACAAGCAAACGGAAAGAAAACATTTAAAATTAATCAGGAAAATCTTAAACTTATTAAGGGGACATGACAGTGAAGTAAATATTGCATTTAAAAATCAGATTTAATTACTTTAAATAAATTAATCTTGTAAATGGTTGTGTTTTGTGGTACATGGAAGTCAAATATATATGATGAGATAGATATAACAAATATTAGGTCACCTTTACCCCAATATACCACATTATGGCCTGGGAACTCAAAAAGTACCGCAAAGTAGGAATGAGAAGCAATTTCAAATATTGTGGAACTTTGGCATTTAGAGTGTGTCTCACCACAAGCATCTCAAAAATCTCAGACTTTAGATGAATTTTGGGAAGTTAAACAGAAGCAGATTTTAAGTGAGCAAAAATTTATAATAAAGTTTTCTTAATTTGTTTGAGACATTGACACTATCAAAATAAATATTTTTATTTTAAAATAGTCAGTTAAAAATCTTTTCAAGAAAACGTACAAAGTTCAACCGGGTATGTGAAAAGATGGGCTTGACTGCATGCAAACCAGGTAACCAAGAAGACTTCCTTAGAAATGCGATGACTTTTAGCATGCCAATCACATCCTGAAAAGAGCCAGAACCTCCAGCTATGCCAAAAAAAAGTCCTGCTCTCAAGACTACAGGGACCAAACTACAGTGCAAAACCCCCTCACCACAGCTCAGGACACCGTCCCGTACGCGGACCTCTACGTGCCGCTCCTAAACTTTTCAGACCGTCTAAACCAGGGGTCTCAAACTCCAGTCCTCGAGGGCCGCAGTTCTACAACTTTTAGATGTGCCTCTGCTGCACCTCACCTGAACAGAATAATTAGGTCATTAAAGCTCTGGAAAACTGATCTACACAAGGAGGAGGTAATTAAGCCATTTCATTCCAGTGTTTTGTACCTGTGGCACATCTAAAAACTGCAGGACTGCGGCCCTTGAGGACTGGAGTTTGAGACCCCTGGTCTATACCCTAACTCTAACCCGTCAAAAAAACAAAACAAAACAAAAAAACATTAGAATCTCTGTGGTCATATTTCGTATTTCAATGTTATTGAACGTTATAAATTACAAAGAAGAGAATGAAATGTGATGAAATAATAACGCGAAGAATGCATTTTAGAATTTTAACTCCCAAGTAAGACCCAGTCCAAATAGATATAACACAACTGTAACAAGACATGTTTAAAAGAACAATGCTAAAAAAATGACTAAAATAACGAACACTGATCATAAATTCTATCCATAATCCCTCACTTATAGGTAAAGCCACATGACAGTCAAACTCAACAAAATCCTTCAATTCTTGAGAATATTTTTAAGCAATTCAATAAAGGGAACCCTCAAAGTAGACTATTAACCGAAGAATTAAATGCTTAAATGATAAATTAAAAAAATCTAAATATATTAGAATAGTTTCATTGTAATACATTCATGTAAAAGTCGAGATTATTGGTAAAAATTAGAAATAATCCATTTATTGTCCCCCTGGCAAACTTGTCCCCCTGGTGGTTGTGGATGGTAAACTGAACCAGGGAAATAGCACCGCCCCCTTCTCCAATCCCATGTATTAAAACGAGCGCTCCCAAGAGGAGTGACTGTGACGCCGTGCGAGACTTGAGTAAATAACAGACACTGAAACCTGAAGGATTCACAAAAAAACTTCCTTCGGAAGAGCTGGCTGCTCCTGTCTCCTGAATACAGGCACGTTGTTGTAAAGGTATGTGTGTTTTGGGTTAACTATAGCAGCCCAGGATGTGTAGCGTTATCTTTTAAAATGTAGTAAACAATACAGAGTTTCAGCGCCCAAAGCTGACCACTATGAGCCCTTCATAAAGGTTTAAGAAATTCATATTTGTAACACTGTAAACCTTCATTTATGTTAACCCATCAATAAGTTACAATGTTTAAATCTCGAATTAGGTTTGTGTTTATTTATAATTTTCCAATAAATTGTTTCCTTCTCACAAACTCAGTTCAGGAAGAATGTCCAATCTATGTTGTCTGCTGACCGCTGAAAAAGATTCAGGTAATGTGCAAAAACTTTATTTGTAGTTTATTTATTATTTTTTAGACATTTTTCTGTTTAGGTAGAACTGAATGGCTGTAGTCTTAGAAACTAAATTTAGAAGCAACAAAATTCTTATCTTATTATGCCATGATGCAAATCATAATATTAAGCCTGATTTCAAAGATAGTTTGAAATAATGTTTCAGTGTGTTTTGTCATTTGACAGCAACAATCAGATCTTTCTTTCTCAGTTCCTCTGAAGAGCATTGATGTTCTGCTGGAGGTGAAGGACCACGTGGCCACTCTGGTCTCCACTCTGAACTTCGAGAATAAAGAGGACAAACCTCTGGAGACAGTTTTTGTCTTCCCTCTGCCTGGAGATGCTGCTGTGTGTCATTTCAGTGCTCAGATTGGAGAAACACACATTGTAGCTGAGGTGATGGACAGACAGCAGGTGAGCTGGACTCAAATGTCCTCTCTATAAAGGAGCTAAGTCACAGTGAAGTGGACATTGCCGACATGTTTCTTGTGGACTCCAGGCTCGGCAGGTGTATGACGACGCTGTGAGCTCTGGTCAGAAGGTATTCGAATTGGAGGAGAGTGATGAGAGTCCAGATATCTTCTCTCTGACTGTGGGCAATCTGCCTCCAGGAGAGAGCGCCTCCATCAGGCTGGAGTACGTCACTGAGCTGGCTGTGCAGGCTGATGATGGGCTGAGGTTCTGTCTGCCTGTTGTTCTCAACCCTCGATACCAACCTCAGGGTAGGGAAACAGTCAGAAATCAACTTTATAATACTTAGCAAAATACTTAAAAATGCCAAACTTCAAACAGTTGCGGCTGTCCTCCACTGTGAAAGAAAATGTTGGATAATGAGGTCACATTTGAGCTTTATTTTAGGAATAAATGGCTCATTTTTCATCTTGGTGTAAATTTTAACACATTTCTGGACTGCTGAATGAACAAACACAAAAAAATCCTGAAGTTTTTCTGGGAATTTCTACCTTTAGCTAAGTTTAGGGCCATACAGTGGTTGAAATTTCCACTGTGTGTAGTGTTCAGCTTTATTACGCAACACAAGGTAGTCATTTCCTGTTATTGCAGAATAGCTCCAAGCAAATGTTGCAAGTATGAAATATTTGCAGAATACAATGTCAACAAACTGAGCCAAGTTACTTAATTCTTTCTTCTGTTCAAGAAAGACAAACAGTTGAAAATCAAAAGTTTACATACACTGAAGAAAAAGCCTCATGCACCTTTTGTTCACTGGCTGAAGTTGCATCCAACCAAACTTCTTTTTGCTTTAGGTTAGCTAGAATTACCAAAATTATTTCTATTTGCCAAATGCCACAATAATGAGATAAAGGATATGTAGGTGATTTTTTTTTTAATGTCTTCAGAATCAGAAGTTAATATACAGAATGACAGCTATTTTTAAACAGTCAGAAGAAGCCCAAGTGATGAAGTAATTGCTTTGGAAACCCTGGGTTAATTGGAGGCACACCCGTGGACGTATTTTTGTCAGTGTCTGTGAATTTATGGTGCTAACGCTATTAAAACACACTGTATGTCTGTTCTGTCTCATGTTTCCAGGTAGTGAAGGTCCCAGTGTCCAGGTGACCTCTGTTCCAGCCTCTCTGGTGCCCTACAGTCTGTCCTTTTTTGCCAGAGTGTCCTCTCCTCGTCCAATCTCTAAAATAGAGTCCAGTTGTCCTCTGGAGCCCCTTCAGTATCTCAACGCTGATCAAACTCAGGCCACGGTGGGTAGAGAGCTGATTTTACTGCTGGGTGTGATTGGTACATACAAGATAAATCACTTTAATTCTATTTTTGTGTTTTTGAACTATAGGTGAAGTTGGCTACAGGACACAAGTTTGACAGAGACATTGAGCTACTGATTTATTACAAAGATACCCACCGGCCCTCTGCTGTGGTGGAGGCAGGACAGGCCTCTGCCAAACCTGGTGGGTAGAGATGGTTTATTATTTGTTTATCCTTTTTACAAGATTAGGCGATGTTTCATCTCTTTAAAAACAGCTTAGAAGTATTGTAAAAGGTTTGTAGCCACCCATCTTTGTAATTAATGCTCTAAAGCACAAGTATGAGGAACCTTTTTTATGCAGTATGTATTAGTGAGAATTTTCACAGTTGGCATTACTGTTTGAAAGTCCACTACGATGTCAATTATCTGTCTCTCCTGGTCAAGTGAAAGAGCAAGCATGAACAATGCCACTATCATGACCCATGTCTTTCTTGCTAATTGTGTTACTGTTACAGTTTAATTGTCAGATAAATAAAATCTTAATATGAAGCCTTCATTTTGGAATCTCAAATTGAGTTTTAAAGAGGGTGTGTCTGCATGAATAATAATTCCTTGAAAGTAACACACTTTCATGTACAGATCATGGATAAACGTCACAATATAATGTGCTGCACCAGGTTTTAATGATAAGCTAATTCACATCTGCAGAGTCTATCAAAAAACTGGTAAAAGAAAACAAATTCAGAGTCAAAAAGCGACAAGCTGAATTCCCACTTCTAGTTTTAGTGATTGCACAGATTTATTAAAATCAGACATTACAAAAATAAACGAAGAAAACAAAAACAATAATAAAGAAAAAAGTAGAACTTAAGCCTCACCTATCTTGCAAATGTGAATTTGCATGTTGGAGTGCGAAAACCGTTCAAGCCAGCTAATGTCAGAGGCTTAACAATTATTCACAAAGCCTAAAAATCAATAGACTTGCATCCGTTATTGGTATTGCGACTGGGAAAGCTAATTATGATGGTGTTTTTCAAACTAAATGCTTACTTTGTCCATGTTGTTGACTAGCTGTATACAATCACAGGAGGAATAGCAAACTTGTGATGGTACGTGGCCTTCACATTTGTTTCAGGCACTCTGATGGGTGATCCAGTGGTAATGGTGAGCTTGTATCCTGAATTTCCTGAATCTGTGATGTCTAATTTTAACTCCTGTGGAGAGTTTGTGTTCTTACTGGATCGATCGGGGAGCATGGATTTCCCGACATATTGTGGAAGTCGTCAGAGTCGCATAGCCAGTGCCAAGGTCATCTTTTAGAAGAAACATTTTATGATTTATGGCCCTCTAGTCATATCTTGACATTAATGTTCTTTTCTTTTTCCTTGAAGGACACTCTGATGCTCCTGTTGAAGAGTTTACCCATGGGCTGCTATTTCAATATTTATGGTTTTGGAGATCATTACGAACACGTTTTCCCGTAAGTTCGGACAGTGCATACATTGCTACTTCTATTGATTCCCCTGCTAAACATTCACCAAAAGCCTTAAGATTAAGAAAAAAATTAAAATGTATATGGTGGCAAAATCTCCACTTTAATTCAACTACATGTATTTAGTTAGGAGAAACTCTTATGTTAAGAAATGATTGACATATTTATTGACATTTCTGCAGTTAATACTTTCCACAACCTGCATTTACTGTACCAGTAGGACTTTGTATTCTTTGGTTATATATGTTCAATTTTTATTTTTTAATGTGCGTGACATTGCACACATAACTGCAATTAGATTATTTTATTTTAAGGCTTTTTACACATCTTTACCAGGGGGACCAATACATGCAGAACGAGTTTAATATGGACATTCATAGATAATCTGATTCAACAGATCTACAGACTTGCAGTAAGTGTGCATTGTTTCTCCAACAGTAAAAGCGCAAAGTACAATCAGAAGAACCTTAAACGAGCTCTGAAAAGGGTTGAGGAGATGGACGCTAATCTGGGAGGATCGGAGATCCTGGAGCCTCTGCGACAAATTTACAGACAGCCTTGTATTCCTAAACATCCCAGACAAGTAATGCACAAACACACATGTGGCAGCAAGCTGACACTAGCAGGAAAACTTAAGCATAGCACAGTTCTCACTTACTGCAGGGGTTAGGAATTTTTATATTTCAATTCTTTAAAGTATTCAAGTTTATTTAATTAAAAAAATTATGTAATTCAAGTAAATAATTGACAGGGGGGAAAAAAGGTGAGATTTAAAATAGTGAAGTCATAATATAATGCAATGGTATTATTCATATCTTTCTATTTAACTCCTTAAACATTGCTGAGATTAAGCCATTAATTGGATTGTGTTGTTTATATTTCAACTTATGACTAAGCTTTTAATGTGTTCAGATTAGTTTAAAGTCCTAGCTTATTAAAACATTCAAATTTCAGTGTGGTCAGCATCTGTTGGGATTTCATTTATTACACACACACTTTAATCTAAAGCGCAGATTTGTAGTTTAAATATGAGATTTCAAAATCCATAGTAGGCAGGTTAAAAGCTCAAAAGATATTAGAGGGCAACTTTGTGCAGTTGGTTTAGACTTTCTCACAGCCTGGATGAACTGCAGGCATGTTGCAGAAATTTCAGTTGCCTTTTAAGTATTGTCTTTGCTTCCTCGCTCTTCTTATTAAATTGCCTCTCTGATGCTAAAACATCACTTTAAACCAGTAAGAACGGCAGTGTTATCATCAGCTGATCAAGATGAAAATTTGCCAGATCCAGTTTTTTTTGTATCATGTCTAAAGTTTTTCATCTGAAAACAGTTTTTTCTCCCTTCAGGTTATAATTTTAAATAATTTCTTCTTATTTTTAGCTCTTCATCTTCACTGATGGTGAGGTGAATTACACAAAAGCTGTTCTGGATGAGGTGAAGGAATACTCTGAATTTCACAGGTAAACACCACTACAAAACAATAGTGTCCAGCTCTGGACACCAGTCCAATTTTGATGTGTTGTAAAATGTGGCAAATTTTACAAATGTGTAGAAAGCATATGCTTCTGTACTCTAGGTGTTTCTCTTTTGGGATTGGAGAAGGTGCCAGTTCTGAACTTATCAATGGGATGGCCAGAGAGGGAGGCGGACACGCTCAGTTTATTATAGGGAAAGAAAGGATGCAACCAAAAGTGAGATATAACTTGAAAAGATTCTCATGTTTATTTTTTGCATTAAGAATAATTTAATTTCATTTAGTTAGCTGTGTGTTTTTCTTTATTTAGGCAACTTCAGTGCATTAACAAATACAGAACACTAAAAATGCAAATGGTAGACAGAATTAAAAAAAAAACTTTGATAAACTCCGAACACTACAGAACAAATTAGTGGCATCAGTTTAAATAATAAATTGGAGGCAATCATTAATGATTACATTACTGATATTTTTTTGGAAATTACTTCAGCTTTAATTTGAAAGTCTGTGTTTAGTTTCACAAGTCAGGAGTTTCACATGGTGACTCTGCACACAGACAGAAATGTTTTTCCCCGAAAAGTCACACAGTTCAACCCAGATATTTACACACACTGAAAAAAAGACAAACAATATTCAAAAAATAAACTTAAGGTCTGAAAATCTATTGAAATGTTTAAAGTCTGTTATTTTATTTTAAAAAGAGATCTAAAGTGATGCCATAAGAGCCTTGCTGGTAACCTGAATTTATTTTTCAAAATGATAATCTCTCACCACTCATGTTCACAGTTTAGATATGATTAAGTTATTGAGAGAAATTTAAAATTTCTCCTCAGGTGATGCAGTCCCTGAGATTCGCCTTGCAGCCGCTCGTCACTGACATTTCATTGTCGTGGGATTTACCCGAGGGTGTGTCTGCCACCGCTCTGTCTCCACCACTTACAGCACTTTTCCAGGGTCAGAGGTCACTGATTTTTGCTCAACTCAACGGAGAGGCAAGGAGCAACACAGTTCTGGGATTGACTATGAATGTACTTTTCTTTTGGTGTGCAATCAAAGTAACACCTGGATTTTCTGTTGTGTTTTCTCAGTGTTCTGAAGCAGCTGATGGGTGTTTGACAGTGAGGTTTACCACAGCGGGTCATCCATGTCAGAACCAGCTGCACTTCTCTCTACAGCCTGCATGTGATCTAGACTTTGACCTGAAAGAAGATATGCCATTCACTTGGTAGTGTATTAACAACTCTGGTGACAAAATGTTATGTTTAAAAAATAATGGTTGCTTTTAATTTAAATTTAGACAGAAAAATACACATGGGGCTATTTTTTTCCCCTATGTATAAGGGGAAATATTTTATGTATTATTTGTTTTGTTTCTGCGCAGCTCCACAATCCACAGGCTGGCTGCTCGGACTCTCATCCGCTCCCTGGAGCAGGAGCAAAGGGAGCACGGGAAGCTGGCTGAAGAAATAGAGAAGGTGGTGGACCTCAGTGTCCAGTCTGGAGTCAGCAGCATCTTCACCGCCTTCATTGCCGTCGACAAAAGCAATGGGGAACCTGTTCGAGGTCCGCTGATCTACAGGGAGAATCCTACATACAGTGAGTGGCTACATGTGGCTCAATCTGAAAAGAGGCATTTTTAAAATTGTTACATGTTGTGTGTTGAGTACATAATTCTGATCAGAGGTCCTTTTGTTGGTACTTCCTGTTTCATGGCAGGAATGTAATGTTTTTTATCTAATGGTGTGTAACTCTTTACTGTTTTCTGGTACAGTGCCGTTGCTTCGTGGCGGTTTGATTGGTCTGATGTTTGATGATTTATGGGCCGATAAAAACAGTAAGTTTGAACCTTTTTTGACATTTTAACCTTTTTTAAGAGATCAAACTAAGTATTGTGTATCAGACAGCTTGGGAATGTTAAAGAAATGGGTTTTTTTTATGTGCTAAAACACAATGACTTTTAAATAATTTCTTCTTTCTTTAGTTTTCAGACGCATTTGCTCGTCTATCAGAAAAAGAACATCAGCTAGTAAGTTTGGTAAGCAACAAGCCCTGACATTTCTTCCTTTATATGCATGTATTATATCTGTATGTATTATCACATTTTGACCTGCAGAGGGCACTGCTGGATAAGTATCTGGCCCGTAGGACATTGGCTGTATTAGTTATTATACTGTTTCACCTTGCTAATTTAATTCACCAAATGTGCCATTATCTTTATATTTACATACAGTACATATTTATTTTTATTTAAAAATTATGAGTAAAGTATTTTAAAAAAAATCTATTTCTTATCTTCAGGAAAAGCTTGGAAAAACAATCTACTTTCAGGTAAGCAACATCAAGAAACATACGGATATCAGATGTTTATTTAACATGGTTAAAAATTGATATATATTCAACATGTGATTTTATTTCTTAGTTTGTGCTTGCTTGTATTTATCTCTCTAAATGGATGAAGTAATCACCTGAAAGGCTCGTATAAATGTTCAAAGACATTGCCACATTCCCCCTATTTAGTGCACTTTTTTTTGTTTTTTTTTGTTTTTTACAAATGAGTAAAAAGCCATGAAATAACTGTGTCTCTTTTTCTGCATAAGCTCTAACTGAAAAATCAAGAAAAATCAACCCCTTAATTTAGACAACTATTTATTGAGACCGGAGGTAAAAAGTCTCACAGTAACAAGTAATTTTGTTTTGACAATGACATCAAAGATGGACATGGGCTCAGTATGTTTTTCAACCATGCATTGTAAGCATACATGTGTGTTGTAAAAATGAGCTCAGTTTAAATTTAGTAAAACGATTGTGTATATATATATATATATATATATATATATATATATATATTTTTTTTTTTTTTTTCTTTTTCTTCTTTTTACCAAAAGCTTCCAGCTTCAAGAAGAGCCAAAGTGAATCTATTGAAAATACAGGTAAGAAAACAAGATTCTTTTGTTTGTTTTAAGTGTTTGATGTTATAAATGCAATTTGCATTTACAATTTTAATTCTGTACCATCAAGCAGCAGGATGGATGTGTCTTTTTAACAGCAGTCTGCATAATCGTTTTCAAATTTATGTAAACATGCTTAAGGTGTTCTGTTTTTGATTTCAACTTTTGATATTCTCTTCAAAAACATCTTTTTGTGATAAAGGAGACTGTGGGCCCACAAAGCCAGCAAGAGAACCACTGCTGGAGCTCGTTTCGCTGCAGGATGCCTCTGGCTGCTGGCTGCTTGATCCATGTTTGGCTGCTGCTCTTGGAAAAAGCACAGAGGAGTTGGTAAAAACAAGGCCTTCATCGGTGGGTTGGCGTCACGTAAAAGATGAGCTATATTTGAGCAGGAAAATGAAGCATGACATTTTACAGCAAAAACATGAGGAAAAGAACATAAAATGAACTTAAAATCAAAGAAAAAACAGATTCCATGATAGGTTTTCTTTTATTTTTCCAACATTCCTTTCTTTTATTTTGGTGAACTAGGCCAAAAGGAAAGTGTGGGGCACCATTTTGGCTCTAATTTGGCTTCATGGATATCAAAAGGATGTGAAGGTTGAATGGGAACTTCTTGCTATGAAGGCTGCATCGTGGCTCAGAGCTGAGAAAGGTAATCACTGTCCTTAAACATAAACACCAGATTTAATTTCTTTCTTGGCACACCTGCACTGATGTTTGACCTTATTGAGACACTAACTTATGTTTTCTTTCCTCAGCTGTTTGCGTGACAGTGTGTGTGGAAGCTGGGAATGTCCTGTTGGGTTGTAATGTGACGACTGATGCTCTGGGACTCTGAGGTTTCTGTATTATTTGTTCCAATGAAGGGAACCCTGTGATTCTGTTACAAAAAAACAACAGAAACAAACTCACCCAATCACCAGATACCCGAATACCTCCACACTTCTATTCAACTGACTATTCAACCAATTTCTTTGCTTCCCCCCCCCCCCTCAACTTTTCCTGCACCACCAGACGAATTTCGAGTCATATTTCTGAGGTCGCAGTTAGGTCATCCAACTCCAGCCATTCAGATCTCAACTTCCCTCTGTCATCTCTGTCGTCCCCGGAGAGCTCCGTCCCTCGGCCCCTCCTCTTCATCACTTACATCCTCCCCACAGACCATAGTTCATAAATTTAACATGTTTTCATGATTTTGTGACTGGGACCCAGTTCTACCTCTCCAGTAAATCCATTCTTCCAGCCTCATCTTTTTCCAACTGCCTATCTAAAGTAAAATCTTGGTTCACTTCAAACTTAATGACGATAAAACTGAAATTCTCCCCGTTGGTATGAAATCTAAATGATCAAAAGCTAACAAAATCTCTCTCACCATCAACAACTCCTACAGGTTCCTCTCCCCTCAGGTTAAGAGTTTGGGTGTCATCCTAGACAGCACATTATCTTTCCAATCTCATGTTAATAATCTTGCATATTTCCATCTCTGGAACATAAATCGCCTTCGCACTTCCCTTTACCCTGATGCTGCATCTGTATCAGATGCAAAGGAAAAAACACCTGATATAGTCATTGCAATATCGGTTATTATCAAAAGGTTTTCTAGTATTTTGCAGCCCTAGATCAACTATGTTCATTTTTACTTGTTTCTTCTATTTTGTATTGTCTTTGCTTTTATTGTGAAGTAAAAATATATTATTATTATTTTGGTTTACCTGTGTGTGCACCTTTAATTATTCTGTGGCCTATTATTGATTTCATTGGTTTGCATTTCCAATGTAGTTAGAAAAAAATATATAGAGAACCTAAACTGCATAATTTATTAGCAATGAAAAATTCTGTCTCTAAACATTTTTCTTCAAAGCAGGTCTACCTGTCATGTGTGGCGACACAACCAGTCACTGAGTGACGAGAGTAATGAAGGTTTGGCTATAGCATACACATCACCTGATTTCAAAATGATAGAAGTTCCTTTTTTATTATTTTTCTACCTTCTCCCTTGAACTTGGCTTCTCGGGATCAATAATCAATTATAAATTTAAAGCAAGATGACGAATGATTGAGACAAAAGATGGACACAACCAAATGATGATTATATCTTGATCTTGATTACAAAGATATCATCATTATAATAATAATTGTTAATAATATTAAATAAACCTTGCAGCTGAGCAATAGTTGGACTCTGTAGAGAAAAGAAGACACAAAGGAGTCTGCTGGAGCATACTTCCTCCTACACAAGGTCATTGCTGCAGAATCTGGCGCACTAAAGCTGCAGCTCCGATAAACACATTTCTTGAACAACACAAAATAAAACAAGAAAGCTTTATATTTCACAAGTTGAAATACAGCACACTTAAATTATGTAAATTTGGTGTCGTGCTGCTTTGGTAGAGTTGTATTAGGAAGACAAAATTTGCTGTTGGGGAGTACGTTTAGTGTCACTAGTTGTCTTCACAGCAGTCCACCATGATAATAAATGGTGTCATAGAAGGTCCAGATTGTAAAATGTAAAGGATGGAAGAGGAAAAAGCAGAGGAAAAGTACATACTAATACAAAGCTTTAATACAAAATGTTAACATGCATCAGCAATTGCTACATTTTATTCTGAATCAGAATCAAAGATAATTTCTTGCATTTTGAATGGTTGGTATTTACAGAAGTATGGGCTCACCCAGGGTGCCATTAATTCAAGAAACAGCAGTTTTATATGATTTAAAAAACTGCTTCTCAGGTTTACACTGAATGGTCTGAAAAATCAAAATATCCAGCAAGCAGCAGTTGTGTGATTGAAAATGTCGTATTGATGTTAGAAAAGAATGTGAAGACTAGTTCAAGATGCTAGAAAGACAACAGAAACTAAAATGACAAATGTTGCTTCCTCTAATGACCATTGATCCCAGTATTTCAAATGCAACTAGTCAGGTGGGAAATGGGTAGTGCTGCTGTCAGACACTTTTGGAGACCCTAGTATCAACTGATGTTTAAATTCTTCAGACTACCTGTGTATTTTTGCTCACTGTCTCCATCCCTTTATGAACACAGTGGCCATCTTCTGATGACTATGTCTAGCAGGATAATGCACCGTGCCAGAAAGCTCAAATCTTCTCAAACTGGTTCCACAAGCATTTCATTCCAATGACTTCCACAGTAACCACATCTCAATCCAACTGGAAATTGTTGGGACGTTTTGGAACTGGAGATTCTTATCAAGGAAGAGAAGCTGGTAAATGTGAAGTAACTGACACCCTGCTGCAGCTATGCAATGAAGATTCAGGAAGTTGTCATGGCAAACAGAAATCAAAGACGCTACTTGCAGGTTTTGATGTTTTGATTATGTCAAGAAAAACTAACTATGAAAGAAGGGCCTATAAATAATTGGGCATATAGGCTATGGCAGGTGCCATCTGCTTGCCCTGACTAAGCTTCTGACACATCACTTGTTAGTAAGACAGATTTGGGCCTATGGGGGCGACTTGTTACTATGGCAGACACCATGAAGCAGCGATACCAGCTGTCACAATCCAACACCTGCCAACCTGTGGTTTGGATCATAAAAATAGTTCTTCAATTTGTACTTGTATGGTTTGGGTATTTTCCTTTCTTTAATGTAAGACCTTTTATCTCTATTCAGAGGAGTTTGAGTTCATATCCTCTGCAAACATTAGATCTGGAACATTATTGACTAAAACAAAACAAATGATTTCCCTGCTCAACAACATGGTGTTCTGTGTGTTAACCGCTCTCTGTGTGCATAAATGGTACCATACTGGCTCCAAATGGTCACTGCAGCTAATTTTATCTGAACCTTTGGCAGAACCCAAGCCAACACTTTTTAAACTGGTTTCCAAGACAACGCCAACCAGTTGGACCAATTAGAACAAAGGAGACCTAAGAATTAAGCTGTGTGGAAATCAGAAGAAAAGCATTCTCAAAATTAATTCAACAAATTAAAAAAAGTGTGCTTTGGACAAAGAATGACCAACACTGTGTGAGTATTCACCTGGTCTTGCTTTTCGCTATTAATTAAGCAACAAAGATTTCATTAAACCCGCTATCCGCTCTTGCTTTTTCTCTCAGTCAGACTTCCCTGTCCATGTGTGTTGCTAGAGCTGCAGGCAAAAACAAACAAAAAAAAGACAGAATCAATAAGAAACAGTTTAAAGGGGCTGATGTTTTTTCTGTTTAGAACCATTAATGGAAAGCTGTAGCCTCTGAGCTGCACATCAGTCACATGCCACACACATGAACAGCTGAATTGACAGCTTTTGTATTGCAAAAGGGAATCCACTTTATTGAATAAAACACAACCATTATCCCATGGTGTTAGCTGCTTGAGTGTGTGTGCCACTGACCCTGTGTGTTAAATATCAGAATCACTGACCTTTAGAGTAAACCCTTTCAGCACAATCTCTGAGGTTAAAGCAGTGAATTCACCAATCCTGAAGAAAGTCACATCATGTTCACTGTGTATGCATGTAATTTAGCATTTTCGGAATATTTGATGTTTATTTACCATTCAAACATGCTAAGCAGATAAAAAAAAATGTTTTTTTTTCTTTGTAACTCCCATTGCATAAAACACATGCTATAAAATACTTACCATGCCTTAAATTGTATCTACACGCCTTCAACATCTTTAAATGTATCCCATTATATCTACAGACATTGTTACATTGTACTGGCATTTGGTGTTATGGACCATCACACAGTAGTGCAGATTTATGAAAAATAGAAAACCAATGAGTACAATGACATGTTTCATATCAAACTGTACTGATGTGCTAGAATGGCAGTCAAAGTCTGGACTTAAATGCAGTGACTTGACAATTGGCATTCACAGACACCCCCCATCCACTCAGACTGAGTTTGAGCTGTTTTACAAAGAAAAATTGACTAAAACTTCTGTCTTTAGATGTGAAGAGCTCAAAGAAACATACTCTGAAAGACTAGCAGGGGAAATCATAGTAGAAGGATGTTTTACAAAGTACTAAGTATTTAAAAACAGCACTTTTTTTAGTGTTTTCCATCCACTCATCTGTCTGTAAGTATAAGAGTAAAGAGAAAGTGGGGATATGTTATTAGATTTGATCTTTTTTAAATTTCACACCAACAATCTGAAAACTAAGAGCATTAAAGTGTAATAGCTTTGTGGAAATTAATGTTTTAAGCTCAATTTTTCTTTTAGGGCTGAAGGTGAACCTACCACTAAACTTAAGCTTAGACTTGTGTAATAAATAATGACACAAGTTGAATCTGTTTTATGTTTTGATAAATTAAGATTAAATTAGAATAATTTAAGAACCTAGTTAAGACCACAATAACACATTGAAACCCTGGAATTGATGGAGCCTGTTCTTTGTTTTTGCCATGTCTGTACATGTACATGTAAAGAGGCTAATGTGGTGTTTTTGTCTCTGTCGGATAACGATGTATCTTGCGACAGGTTGTGATATTTAAACTTTTCAGTGCCCTTATCTCTTCCTCTCTCTTTGTCCTTGTTTATTTCCTTGTCCACCAACTCTGTTTTGCTCATTTAGTTTGTCCTTTTCTGCCTTTGCCTAAAAACATAACCTGCCCTTTTCTTTTCTCCCAACCTCAGTTTTTTTCTCTCTGTTTTTCTTCATTTGGCCTTAAAAGGCTTTAGAGTTAGGCGTAGCCCTCTCCATGGTAACACTGTCTCCAATTCTTTCACACACACGTACACACCCGCGCACACCCATACGCATTTTCTCACTGTTTCTCATCTCATGATGCTGCCCTACCCTGGGCTTCATTGCTGTACCCACCCCCTATATGTGCTCCGTTTCCCCTCACTCTCTCTCCCTCTCTCTTCTTGTTTCCCACAGATACACACACTCACCATCTCTTTCTCCTTTTTTCTGCTCTTCTGCTGATGCTGCACCATCCACTGACTGCAAGATGTTCAGTCCAGCTTCTAAAGGATCCGCAGGGGACTCAAGGTAAAGCTTTCACACTTGTTTCCTCTGGAACAGAAATGATGCAAAGATGTTAATGTTGATTTTTTTGTTTTTTTGGTGCTGTTTTTGGCTAGTGACCACAGCTCAGAGGAAGCCAAGTAACTGATTGAAAGTGTGTGTGTGTGTGTGTGTGTGCTGACTAGAGTGAGAACTCTCCAGATGGAGAGGTAGGCTTTTGTTGAAGTAGTTGCAGGTTTTCTCTCCCACGTGCGCTCTGAATCTTTGCACGGTCAAGATTGAATGAAAAATTAACTTAATTCCATCTTAATTCAAGTGAAAAAAAATCCTCCAAAACATCTACCTGTGGATTACCTGTGTGTGTTTGGCGTGTGTGGGGGTGTGTAGGGGTGTGTGTGTAAATGGTTAGAAGTAAAAGCCACTGGAGTACAAATTATCCTGCCTGTTGTGCTGCAACAGTGCTGCAATGTCTTATTACGATTCTCTGGTGGTTTATGACATGGTGTGGGGATGGAGAGGTGGGGGCATGTAGTTATGGCTTTTTGCTCATGTGTGTGCACGCGCCGGGGGGAGTGTGTGTGTGTGGGTGGGTGGGCGGATGAGATCAGTGATTCTTAATATTTTAACAAATCATCCCCAAAACATAACATCAGTGTCTTGACAAAATCACATTCAAACACTAGAGAAAAACGTGACATGTTTGCATGCTGGTGTGTTTTTGCATGAGCGTGAATTTTCCAGTTGGGTTGCCTCTTTCATGTTAATTTGCACATACAGCACACTGCGGATGTGCACAAATGTGTGAGTTTCCCCCTAAGGAAATGCAATCTTCACTTAGATACTGTGCCTGGGGACAAACACTGAAAGATACTGCGGGTAGTATTCCATTGATGCAATGTAAGGCTCATAACAGCAGACATTAAACATCCTTCAAGACATCTGGTGTGAGCTGAAGTCCTGGGAGTTAATTGTTTTCCTTAGAGCTGGCGGTTTTGTTTTACATCCTCTTGTATCCTTTCAGTAGAGAGTTTTTAACAACACTGTAATTGTCTTCACTTCATTTAGCATTGTCCACTCACAAGGAAGCCCCGTAAAGGAAAATTAAATGACAGAAGTGAGAACCAATTAGTTGTTTGTCTTAATGAACACACGTGAAGTAAAGTCTAAAGATTACAGTGGAACAAAAATAGCAAATAAATTATACACTGGAAATGAAAACAGACTGGAGAAGCAAAAATGTAAAGAAGAAGCATAGATGAATACATATTCATATAAATAAAGTGTAGAATGAAGTGCAATTTTGCAAAGGGTGGAGAATAGGACCCTACGAATTTCTTTGCAGCCCCCAGTAAAAATGTGAGAAACTTGAACTTGCTGTTTCCTGAGGGAAGAAATATTATGTAACACAGAGGAATGGTTCAAGATAGAAAAGGCAACATGGCCTTTTGGTAAAACAGTTTACTATTGTACATACAATCGAAACCAGATATTTTTAAAGATTAAAAAATGACTTTATTTTCCTTTCTAACTATCTGACACTAAAACGACTTGAATGTTTTCTTTTTCACTTAAAGAAGGATCACCAAAATAATTTCTGTCAAATACCAGAAGATTGAAAGAGATTATGTTTTATGTTCTTCTTTTCTTTAAATACACAAGTTTGTAAGCTTATTAGAAACACACAATGCAATTAGGGCATTTATTTAAGAATATATTTTACAACTTTACTTAAAAGCTGTATTCTCATATTATGTCATTTGAGCTAATATTAGCTCAAATAGTTGTACACAGAGATGCTATTGAATAGATAAATGAAACTGAAGAAATACCGTTTTAGGTCACACCTGCACCTCCTTCTTCATCTTTTCTTTATATGTCTTCCTCTGTGGATTTTTGCACTATCGATTCTTCTCTGAGCAAACTGGTTTGAAATATTTGTATGCAGAAGCAGACTGGGAATATATTAATTATCATTTTCTTTAATTACCATTTACTAAAAGTCAGCTTAAAACTGCCTAATTATGCATTTTTCTCTCCTCCTCAAACACAAAAGAAGAAAATTTTGTATATTTTAAGCTCTTATTCAGTGCAGTCAGGAGAGTATAAAACTTCAACATGAAGGTTTTTTTGGTTTAGCTTTTGCTAATCTTTTACCAAGCAAATGAGAAAGAAGAATCTTTTGTTCTTGTCATCAGATCTGAAACCAAGCAGAGCTCCGAGTTTCAGATGAGGACTGGTGTGACATCAATGCACAACCTAAAACTTATTTAATGAGCTTTTTTTTTTCTTTTTTTTCACATAATCTCCTCTGAGCTACAGTACAGACCAAAAGTTTGGACACACCTTTTAATTCAATAAGTTTCCTTTATTTTCATGACTATTGACATTGTAGATTCACACTGAAGGCATCAAAACTATGAACAACACATGTGGAAATATGCACTAAACAAAAAAGTGTAAAACAACTGAAAATACCCCTTATATTCTAGTTTCTTCAAAGTAGCAACCTTTTGCTGTGATTACTGCTTTGCACACACTCTGCATTTTCTTGATGAGCTTCAAGAGGTAGTCACCTGAAATGGTTTTCACTTCATAGGTGTGCCCTGTCAGGTTAATAAGTGGGATTTCTTGCCTTATAAATAGTCATGAAAATAAAGAAAACCCATTGAACTAGAAAGGTGTGTCCAAACTTTTGGTCTGTACTGTACATATTTGGTAAAATAATAGACATGTTTTTAAAAAACTGCACACATTTTAAAGAAGAGTTAAGATTTTTTTTGTCATACTGTAAAATAATGATTACCTCATAATCAGGTTCAAAAGAAAAGCCAACTGGATTTTATTCAGAGGAAAGAGACAGCGTTCTGTGTGAAGAAAGGGTGAATTTTTCATTTTGATTTTCCTAATCTCATCTAAAACCAGATGAGGACAGATATGTTTGCAGCCTTGGTAAAGAAATAGAAATTTAAACAAAACTCAGTTATATACTTCCTTAAAGTAATAAAATCAAATGAATATTTTAATTTGAATATTTTTCCTCAGTTATAGGAACAGGATCTAATTTTCTTTAAATCACCGGTGGTTTTGTTAATCCTTCCTTTGCCACAAAGAGTTTTCTTTCCTAGTACTCCTCAGGTAACCAGAGAGGTTTTCTACAGCAGGAATGAAACGTTTACTAAAGATTGCTGTTGATCCAGTGATGAACCCATTTTCAGTCAGCAGTTTGGGCCTTTTAAACATGTTCATCTTTATTTTAAATGCCAAAAGGTTTTTGTTGTTCATAAGTTCATCTGAACAAATCAAACATTCCTAGATAAAGTCCCAGTAAAGTTGAACAAAATGCAAATTTTTAGGTTGTTGTGGTATGACACACATTGCTTTATTCTGGCATCCCTCCCAAACAACCAGTTGAAATATGGAAAGTGTGTAGTGGTTGCTATGGAGATTCGGTGACACCTCCCAAGATGTCTCCTTTTTTGTTTTTTTTGCTGGAACTGTCTAACAAGAAGCTTTGGAAATGTTTTTATTTACTCCTTTGTCATTCTGCTCCACCCTAGAGGCCAGTGACTAAAAGAAACATGTCTCTGTCACATCATATTTATACTCCACTGAAACAGAAAACCATGGATTAATAATTTCATAATTTCTCTTTGTCTGTATTACAAATTCTTCTTGTTTTTACAAGATGCTAAATGTGTTCCTGATAAGATTTTCTGATCATATGAGCAGAAATGTTATTTGAAATCCAACCACCTGTTTCAGTTTACTTCACTGGAAATGTAATTTAGGGAAGCCAGGATGCAGTAGAAATTATACAATCTGTCACCGTTTTGCTTCAGCACAAAGACAGCTTGTCAATATGCTTATACTGCTGTTATAAAAAAATGTCCTGAGCTCAGGCAGGCAGCCTTGAAGTGCAGCCTGAGACTGCTGACTTTGGAGTTTTAATTTAGACATCAAAGCACCTTAATCATCACATCAACCAAAAGAGGCAAAAAAAAGAGACACTTGACACAGCAGGCCCAGACTAAAGGGCTTGACAAATTATCGTTCTGCAGAGCCAAGAGGATGACTGGTTCTGTCAGCATCAAGGTGTCCTTTTTGCTGTTCATTCCTGCGTGGACAGATAGTGGCTAATCTGCAGCGTTCAGGATGAATGAAGTCAGGGTTTGTCACATTGACTTAATTGCCTGTTCACAGATGTTGGAATTCAACTAATGTCAAGATATGTTCCTCACTTCCCCATCTCTGCTTGTCATTATTATTCTGGTTCATAATCTCACCTTTATGTTTTGGTCCAACTCTGTTTCATTTACCTACCTGCACTGCAAAGAATTGCCTTCTGCACCAAACGGCAATCCTCCTTCCTCACTTATTGTGATTTACCCGCTTCCTTTGACTTTAATTTAGAATGTAATAAGCTCAATTCTTTTTCCTGCACCAACTTTTGTAAGGAAATCAATGCAAACTCTGATACAGTGACAAATGAGTCCCCCGCTGCAGAGGGGCATTCGCTTGAAACCACCGCAGCGTGTTTGGATTTGTGTGTTTTCCATTAAGTGGAAAATGAGATGCTGGGGAGGAAATTGCCCTGTTCTCAGGGTGAACCTGATTAAACTATTTTTCTCTGGACTGAATGCTTGCATGTCCCCAACAGTTGATGTTTTTCATCCAGCGTTTGTGTCACAGCGTTTTTGTGTGTTGGCCTCCAAAGCAAGTGTGTAAATTAACTGGATGTTTGACTCTGATCAATGTAGCCTGGAAGAGTGCAAACTGGTGCATAGGGAGGATGAAGGCAGCTGTGGAAGCCGTGAGTGGAGCAGGTTGTGTGTGTGTGGGGGTGCGCATGCATCATTCACAGCGTGTTAAGTTTAGTGTACAAATTTGCGTGTGATTATATGAGAACATGAATGTGCACACACATCAGGATGAGTGAGTGAAAGCATTTTGAGTGCACAAAAATTTTGGTTGTCTGTTGTTGCACTTATGGATATACACTCATTGGGGTGTGTGTGTATGTGGTGGTGGGGGGTGAGAGAGGGGAGAAGAGTGGGCGTTGGGTGGGCTAACTGTCACTTCCATTAAAATCCACCAACAGAGAGAATAACTGTAGGGGCAGATGTAGGGAAATAAAAATAGATTCTTAGGTTTAGACAACACTGGGAACAAGATGACAGAAGAAATATATGGTACCAAGAAGGGAGGAAAGGTTAGTTCCGAAGCGTTCTCCCTGATGATTGAGAGATGAGCTCCACGCCTCACATCTGCACTAGGTCATAAGCACAGGTCTCCAAAGATACAAGCACACATCTCCGTATTGCACGTCACCTCTGGTTTTTGAAAGTTTTTTCAAAAGTGGTGCCTCTTATGATTTTATACTGGTTTGTTGTTTCATTTACACAAAACGTGTTAAAAGTAAGAAAAGCTGCAGGTGAGCTCTAAGGTTCTGTTTGTGGCATCATTGTATTTTATTTAATAAAAACAAACCTATAGTATTTTGAAAAAGTATTAATGTGTGCACAATGTACTTTTCCACATTTTGTCCAACCTCAACTACAGAGTTCAGTATAGGTGTTTGTTTCTTATTAGTCATGTTTTATTTTAATTGTTCAGTACACCACTTAAGTAGCATTGCATGTGTAAAGTGCCCTATTAATGAAGATTGAATGACTGATTGTAATTTACAGCAAGTTTTTTATTTATTTATTTTTCAAATGAACATTACAACAACTTTATAGTGATACCCCAAAATAAACATTAGTACAACCAGTTGCCTCCAGAAGTCACCAATTTAGTAAAAAGGATCCATTTTCCACTAACATATTCCAGTGAAAGGTTAGATTTTCAAAGGTATCAAAAGGGGAGAATATGTCTTTAGGTAAAAGTTGTTTTGGAGAGTTGAACATCTTGCATTAGGAAAACTTGCACATCAACCTGTTTCTTCACACTGAAACATTTTGCACGGCATTGTGCTGTGGGCATTCTTTTCTCTAGCAGGGACAGAGAAACTGATCATGATGAGAAGATTGAGCTAAATGCAGTTATCCTGAAAAAAAGTGTTAGATGCTGTAAATGTTTATACCAGAGGAAGGATTCAACCTCCAGCAAGATGACAATATTGACATTCAGCCAAAGCCACATGGGATGCTTTATTTTAAAGACTATTCCTGCCCTGTGTTAGAATGGCCCAGTCAAAATTCAGCTCTAAAATCAGTTGACTATCTGTGGAAAGGATGAAAACTGAAGTTCAAATTGAGATTGGGTGAAAATTGGGGAGATCTCTAGATGTGCAGCTCTTAAGAAGAAACCTTAAAACATGCGCATTGGAAAGGTGCAGCAGGAATTCAAGTCACACTTTACAGACTTTTAATTTTAAAGGAAAATGTTACAACCTCATTTTTTTTCCACCTCACAACTGTGCACTGACTAACGCATTGAATTTTGTGATTGTAGCATGACCAAATGTAGAAAAGTGAAAGTAGTTAGACATTTTTGCATGGTTCTGTATATGGTGAGAATGATTTTTGATGGTATTTACAAAATTTCAAATAAAATATCTTTGTTTTGTTTATTTCTTTGCTTTAATGTGATATACTATCGTTTATGCCCCCCATTCTGAATTGTGGGTCCATCCTGTTGACTATATTAGTCCTTAAGCACTTGGGAAACTGATTATTACAGGTTATCTTGTGGCTCTATAGGTGATTCTCTCTTTTTCGTAGGTGAAAAAGAGAGAATAAAGTTCATATTTCAGGCTAGCGTAAGGCTAGAAATAGTTACATAGCGAAAATATTTTAGCACAAAAAAGGGAACAAGGGAATGTTATTTTATAAGAACAAAAGTTCAGCAGCTGAGGGAAAAGAGGCTCTCTGAGAGTCTGGCTGTTTTGGCACCAAGATGATTTCTTATGAACACATAAGAGTTTGAATCAATAGTTTTTCTGTTCTTGTGTGTTGGATCCTTATGCCACTGACACAGATTGGTGGATTACATGATAAGAAACGCCAGGACACTTCTGGGTAAAATATGTGGTATTCGTTCGGCTGTCAGGTTTGCTCCCTCTGTGCTGCTTATCTGTGTGCGTCCCCGTTGGTGTCGTGATCGATGGTGATGGATGCTGAGACAGGAGCCATTAAAGCAGAACATCAGCTCCGTCTTTATTTCAGTTGCCCTCCTGGAAAACCTCATATAGCCGAGTAACGTATTAGAAACAGAAGGGAGAGACAGAGGGAGGCAATGGAGCGATAAATGAAGGCAGAAAAAAAAACACTCTCTCTCTCATCTTTGCACGTTTATGTCACCCTGGGGGACTCAGTCTAATGGTTAAATGCAATACAACGTGGTGAGAGGAGAAAGGGAATACTTGGGGAGACATTGAGAAAGGGTTGGGGGGAGAAGTAATAAAGATGGCAACATCACGTCTAGGATGGAGTCTCATGGCCACTGGTGACAGAAAGTTATGAAGGAAGTGGGAGAGGAATAAAAGCAAAATAAGATAAATGGGAGAAAGAGTAAGCTGAGACGGAGCATAAATTTATGAAGACAAAATATATTAGATTACTGAGCCTGTGGTGGATTTACTTTACATACATAATACACCCGTGTAGGCTTAGTAAAGGTCATGAGCTGTTTGCTCATTACATAAATATCCTCCTAAAAAGTCTTTCTGTTCATTATATATGTACATATGTCCCGATAATGATGAGTGGGTTTCCACTCCTCTGTTTTGCAGTGTAACAACTGTAAGAAAATACTGATGCCATAAGTGTGGTTAATGGTGCAGCAGTCTAATTCACAGCTTCCCATTCAATGTTAAAGTGAAGGCTTTTTCATTATTATTTTAAGGAATGAAAAAACTGAGGTGGGTAATTCTACACTAAACAGAAATTCTTCAAAACACCAACTGAGGATCATGAAACCTTTTTCCAACCAATCACAAATTGTGCACTGGACTAATCATTGGTCACAGATTCTAAAAACACACATATTTACAAAACCATTCACTGGCCATTCAGACATACTCAATGTTATTTTGTACCAGAGGTCAGACATATCGGATTCAAAAGTTTTCTTATCACAATCTGAGAAAAAAAGGAAATGACAAGCTCTTGAATTTACTTCACATTATAAATATTATTTTATCCATTTGTAATTTGGCTCAATTCTTGTGGGTCTATAGGTGATTAAAATAAGAAACTTTCTTAAAGTGCATACATTTTTAATGCTTTATGCTGCAGTCTATTTCAGCATAAAACAGATTTATATAAAGTTCTGATAAAATTTGAATACTTATGGACTCAAGTAAATTACGAACATACTGACACTTAAAGAATTGTGAAAAATGATATTAAATTTGTGTGCCTTTGAGATCCGCTGTTTAAATATTACCTTTATTTTTCTTTGTCACAGTTTATTTCTCACCTTTCTCCTCCACCTACACTCACACCTGCACCAGAGAAAGTCAACACAGAGCAGAGATTAATAAAAACCATTTGTTCAGAAATACTTTTTTCTGACATCTCACACTCATCACGTCTATTTCTGAATCATAAAGGACACAGCAAACCCATTAAACCCGTCTTTGCCTGTGCATCATTAAACTTCAAACAAAGTGCACCATGCAGGCATGATACCAGTCAGTGTATTATTCCGTCTGAACTTTGTGAAAAATCAAACCTCTTTCACTTCTTGCAAAGACACTGATCGCACAGAGCAGTGTTGGCATCAGTGTGTCCTTCTAACAAGCACTTAGCAGAGCAGCAGCCTGCACAGTGACCTGAAGACATTGCCCAACTGGTTGATGTGGCGTCACTCAGCCCACTTACCAACACTTGTGGTCACGGAAAATGTGCCGTTTGTTTTGGTGCGAGCGCATGTTTCCCATTTGAGGACAAAGTGAAGAGAGATGATTAATATTCTTTTTTTTTTTTTTCTAGAGTTGTCTTATAAATGTCAACATACTCACAAGAAGATCACAAAGCAGCTACAGTTATCTGAACCAGATTACTGTGGCTGTTTTAAACTCACTGTAATTAGTCAAACTAAGTAAAAATAAGCACTTTTTTAAAAAATCTCAGCAGCAGTGTAATGATAAAATGCCATTTCTTATTCTGAAAGAAACATAAATAGCATTTATTTCCATTCTAATGTCCTTTATTACCGTGGAGATTAGCTAATTGGGTAGTGACTGTGTATGTCTTATGTTAGATTCAGTCACTCATGATCAATCCTCAACAGTATTTGTTGTATTTCTTTTTACCTTGAGTTCTTGTTCTTATTCTGCTTTCATCAAATATAACTCTCGTCTTGACTTACTGGCATTCGCAGATGCTGACTGCAGATTCAAGGTTCGTGCATGTCTGC
This sequence comes from Xiphophorus couchianus, assembly GCF_001444195.1. Taxonomy (NCBI): domain Eukaryota; kingdom Metazoa; phylum Chordata; class Actinopteri; order Cyprinodontiformes; family Poeciliidae; genus Xiphophorus; species Xiphophorus couchianus. The sequence continues at coordinate 12,601,406 of NC_040245.1, read as the reverse complement.
AATTCTTTACTGAAAGACTATAGCGATTTTGAATGAATGCATGTAAAGACTGAGCACAGCTAACCCGCACTGAATTGGTTGTTACAGGAATATTTCTAAAGTTGCAAAGAGAAAACCATCTGGTAATTTATGTGGATGGTGCAGCAGTGATGACTGGCAAAAAACACGGAGTTGCATCATGGAATAAATCTATCAATGCAAAGATTGTGGCATGTAGCTGGCTTATAAAGACATGAAAAATATATGACGAAACCAAATCTTGATCCCAAATACCAGTGTGGTAGTTGTGATCTAGAGCTTTGCAATCATGTTTGTTTGGTCAACTTTGCTAAAATCTGAATGATGGATATGACGCACAACTATGTCAGATACCATGGCTGTCTCAGGAGAGAGATTTGGAGTGACTTTTTCAATGACACAGTCCAGCAAAATCCCTGAATTCATGACAGAAGAAAAATCAATACCGCATAATTTTTTGTTGACTCGAAATGTGTTTCCAGCTTGGCAAATTTTGCAGACATTTTCAACATACTGATCAGCCTCAACCTCTCAATCCAAGGTCTACTATCCTTTATGTCAGAGACAAAATCACTGCTTTTATGAAGACCAATAGAGAAGAAGGATGCAAGATGGAATAACAAAGATGTACAAAGGAATGTCAAAAGGAACCCAATGTCCCTGTTTGAGCACTTAAACTGTTACTTCACTGATGTCAACACTGATGTCTGGGATTGGGTGCATGATACATTTTCACCAGCTGTAGCAGAAAATGGTAAAGCAGAGGAGCAGCTCTTGGTGTTATTCTGTGACTTAGCACTGAAGGCCAGATTCCATCAGGCAAGTCATCTCTCTCTCTCAAATTACTGTCATGGGTTGCTGAGGCTATGCAAATATTGCTCGCCTTTACCTATGTGAATCATCATTTTTAACTCTGACTGTAATGAAGAATAAGTACAGGGCTCATTTACAAGTGGAAGATGATCTGAGCTTCCGTTTGTCATCCGTCCCTCCGAGAATAGAGACACTGCTGTGAGAGACTGGCTCATTTTTCACACTTATTCAGGAAGTTACTGAGGTTCATGATGACTGGATCAACTGAATGTAATAAAGACCAAAGCAAATATTTGATTAGGCAAAATAAGTAATATATTGATTGTGTTAACATTAAACCAATTAAAAGGTATTTAAACTGATGGCTAAGACTGAATGGGCTCAATTGAATTGATCCAGTGTTTACTCTGTTAATTTTTGGAAGCTTTAAGATTTGATATTTGAAAAAAAAGACATTGAGCTAAATTGTAGCTTGAATAATGTGTCCCATGTTAATGTGTTATATAATTTAATTACTATAAAGTCTACATTTCTATGAAACAGATTGGGAGCATTTTTTTTTTTACCCCTCCCGGGGGTCTTTTGTGGGCTCTAGTGTCCCTTATATGATAGTTGGCTGACAGGAAACGGGGAAGGAGAGAGGGGGGAAGACATGCGGCAAATGTCGTCGGGTCCGGGAGTCGAACCCGCGACGGCCGCATCGAGGACTCAAGGCCTCCCAACATGTGTTGCGCTATCCCCTTACGCCACCACGGCACGCCCGATTGGATCATTTTTTAATGGATAGTTCCTACAGTGAGTACAAAATGCAGCTTTAAACTGTAATCAGTTTGAGGATCGTAAGAGTGTCCTTAAGTTTGAGAACCCTTGATGTAAGCATTTCTTCCACCTAAGCTATGATATCGGTAGCTCCTCCAGAGTTACTAGTTACTCTTGGTTGCTTCACTGATTAAAGCTCTGCTGCTTCAGATTGTGAGCATCCATGTCTTTATAGGTTTGTAGTTAGGCCATACCATTTCAGTTTCCAGGTTATTGATATTATATGAATTATAAGCTAACTCTACTTTAAACATTTCCACATCTTTCTGTCTAACCTGCTGTGTTCCTTGGTCTTTATAAGGCTGTGTGTTCACTAATGTCCTCTAAAAAACCTGAGGCCTCACAGAACATCTGGAGTCACAATGAAAATCACAACAATACTCTTTACTAATAAGGAAGGCATTTGAAAGCAATGGGTTACACTGGGCTTTATTTAGGGTTGTCACAATAAACCACATTTGGTTTTAAAGTCCTTTCGATATCCTTCAATAGTTGTAGCATCCCAAAGAAGAGATGCTATAAAGGGGTAAAGTTTAGAATAAAATATTTTAATGTAACATTTCAAAAACTGTAGCATCATGTAATGCTACCTCGGTCTCCAGGGTTTGGTGAAGGATAAGGTCAGTAACCCTTTTAGAGTGTTATTACCATATGAAAGAGTCTACAACATGCAGCCTGACATTACATAGCAACACAAGCAGCAAACCAAGCCTAGAGTACCACTCAGAATACTGATAGAATGGTATCTTACTGCAGTTTTATTCTCAATGTCATTTTGCTCATCTATCATAGGTATATGGTAAGAATATTAGGTGTAACTTCATACCAAGCAATCAAAAAAGCAAATCAAATCAAATTTTATTTGTATAGCACATTTCAGCAGCAAGGCATTTCAAAGTGCTTTACATCATATCAAACACAGAAACACAATGCAACATAGAATCAACAATCAAAACACAACATTAAGTCAGGTTCCATCAATAAATGTTTAATTGATTACGTTTCAAATACAATCCTAAACAGGTGGGTTTTTAGTCGAGTTTGCATCCATAGAAGGTTTACCTGTTACCTGTAATGCATCAAACTAGCCCAACACTGCACCTAACCCTAACCCTAACCTTGCACCATCAATTAAATTCTGCATAAAGTAATAACACAATAATCTTGGTTGTTTAATGCTCCTGTCCAATCATGTTGTGGTAATCCTGCGTTCCTCTGCTGACTAACTTTTGTGTGTTTTGCAATATTATAAATTAGATTTTTTGAGCAGTTTGATATAGATTTTTACCTGCTTTAGAAAACTTGTTAAAGCAAAAATGATAAGTAATAGCACAAATGCTGTAAGATACCAACCTTTGCTTTTGTGCTCTGTCTGCTGTAATTTATTTGCAGTTTAGTCGCAATGTAGTGGCAACCGATGAAAATGTTCTTCCATTTTAAGAGTGAAGAAAACCATGATTTCAGAAGCATTTAGGTCTTAAAACCCTTTGTTACCACGCAGGATTTCAGGGCTATGTTCCCTCTGACATTTTCTTTCACAGTTGGACTTTAATGAACATTATCACCTGTAAACCACTAGAGGGAGAGTGAGGTCTACATTCAGATTTGTCATTCTCACTTCACAGATATTGATTTTTTTAACAGCAGTCTCTCAGTTCCCCATTCCTATTTAATTTCTTTTGCTCATAATGATATTCACAATCTTAGTGTCAGACTGATTCCTCTGTGTGTGCACATCAACCCCACAACACACTAAGGAGGCATTCAGTCATGTACTCCCACACTTATAGAGATCGACTTTCAATAGCAATAAACTTATTTATTTCGAAGGCAAAGGGAAACCACATAAATAATTTCATTGAAAATGATCAAGAAAGCATTAGACTGTACCAGAACTATTTATCTGACATTTCATTTTCCAGCAATTATTGTTTTTATGTTAATTTAGTTAAAAATTAAACCCTAATTACCATTAGAATCTTAAATGTGTTATTTCGGTCACAGGTTCCCTCAATCATTAAGTCTCTGCACTTCTTAACCTTCGTCACTGGCAGACAATTACTAGAATTGAGCCAAGATCAAATATTTAAAATAATACACTGGAAAAGATAGAGGAAGCTGCCTTGATGCAGCTCTGTGGAAGCACACCATGTGCTTACAAATTTAAATTAGTTGAGTCCCAAACAGAAATGGGTACAGCTTATAAATGATCCCCACATTAAACCTTAAATCATAAACCGCATTTCAGAATTCAAGTCTTGGTTTTACAGTACAGTATAAGATCCTCAAGGGATGTCCTAACTGGTGGACAAGAGAGTATGATATGTGAGAGAACTGAGGCCCAGTGAACATCAAAACAACTACACACACTAATACAAATGCTAACGTCATGACCTATATATTTCTAGTTTGAATTCTAGCGAAGATCATCACTAGTGTTGTACCACTTACTAATGGAAAAAGAGAAAACTAATGAGTTTTCTCCATTTTCACAATTAATTTCTGATAGAAAATGACATCTGACCATCTATGTAAGCTGGCAGCCAAAATGCCCCATACTAACTCTAGAGGAGATGCAGAGATCTGCAGCTCAGGTGGGGGAATTTGTCGAAAGGAAAATTAGCAGTCATGCACCCCATAAATCTAGCCAAAATGCAGTGGCAACAGAAAGCTAGAAGAAGTCCCTTTTGTAGTTTGCCATGAGCAATGCAAGGACACAGCAAACCAACTGAAAAAGCTGATCCAGTCAGACCAATATTGAACTTTTTAGTCTACATATAAAATGGTGTGAATAGCTGGTCACATCTTGAACACACCGACCTCGCAGTGGAGCATGATGGTGGTAGCAACATGCAGTGGCCATTCTTTTTTTTTTTTTTTTTCTTCACCAGAAAGAGAGAAGCTGGTTATAAGCAAAAGACATGAGACTAAGTCAAGGGATCACCTTCCAGCAGCACAACAACTCAAAGCAAACAGATGAACTGAATAGTTTAGATGATATTCACTGCTTATGGTGCGTTCACACCAAACGCGTTAAGCGCATCAAAAACCACGTGGAGGGCTCGTCAGGCGCGTCAGCTCTACCCGTTCTTTTCCGTTGGACTCGTTCGGCGCTTTTGACGTGTCAAAAGCTCAAAACGGTTCAAATCGCTCGAAATGCGCCGCAATGGCCCTCATCGCGCCTCCACATAGACCTTGAATGTAACCTAGACGCGCCTGATGCTCAAAACGCGATTGGTGTGGACTTGTGTAAAAGTGACACAATCAAACAGCAGATCGAAGTACAAATGAGAATTTGTGACAAGATGAAATTGCTGCTGACAAATTCGCCTTATACAATCTGATTGTGTATGCTTGAGTGGTTTTACAAAGATGAATGAATGAGCAAAATAGTCATTACATAGATGCAAAGGATTAGTCGAATCCTGTATAAAACTTGCAGGAGGAATTAAAGTGAAACAAGCTTCTTCAGTGATTTACCTCAGGGAAACTCATACAATATATATATATATATTTTTAAATGTAAAACACATTGAAAATGGTGACATTTCTGATTTAGTTGACAATAAAATCCCAATAAAATACATTTAATATATGATACTAACTTGCCAAAATGAGATGAAGTGCAGTCATGGCATTGTAAGTGATTGCATAGACAAACAATCCACAGAAGATATATTAATCTATCTGCTGTGAAACTAATGTTTGACAGAGACAAAAAAAAAAAAAAGGGTGGCGCTTCAGAAAAATAAAAACAGATTTTAGTTGTTTTGAGTCAACACTATTGTGAAACCTCTTCAGTTATTCTTTGGCAGTGCACTGGCTGCAACCCTGAAAGTGAGACCTCTGAAGTGAAGAGGAAGGGTGTGAGGAAGGACACTCCCTTTGGTCAGAGTGTGTGAGGTTTCTGGCTACATATAGCCTGCACATATCTTCTGCTTGTGGTTTTGCTTGACTAATAAACTTAATTTTGTGGAACACACTCCACTTAATGCAGTCCCCTGCAACATACTTCAAATAGGTTACAAACTTAACTATAATTGCATATGGAGTTTGGTATTACATGAATATGTCTAGTAATACTATTCACATCAGATTAGAATATAAAGTTAATCTCTTATGCATGGAAAGTGTTTATTTAAATCTGGTCAGTGTATGAACTTATGTGGTTGCACTGTTATTTTTGTTTCTTTGTTGCTTTTACATGAATGCATCACTGCCATCATTATGATTTACATAACAGTAACCATGTTTCCAGGTGTATAAAGATGACCAAAACAAAAACGTGTTGCAGTGTTGATGATGATGATTAGAGTCCCTAGCCACATTGTTTACACAGATCTTTGTGTGTGTGGGAAACAAACCCACAGAGTCAGATGGAGGCTGTGGCCCCTCCTTACCTCGCTCCTCCCCTCTGCTGAAATGGGTATACCTGTATGTGTCAGTGTGTCACACTGTGTGTACAAGTTTAACAGGCTGTGAAAGCCAAAGAGCAAGCAGTGTTGCAGGAAAGTCGTTGACTGGTCAAGTGGGAAAGTGGAAAACGACCAGCCCCAGAGAGGCAGGTGAGAGAGAATAAGAAGAAAGAGAGAGAGAGTGGAAAAAGAAAGCAAATAGAGTGAAGACCAGAGAAGGAGGGAGGCAAAGAGATTGGGTCAGATAGAGACAAAGTGCAAGTGCACGTAGTATAGAGAGGAGGAGAGACTGACAGCAGAGCATTTCCCAAAGGAAGGAGGCTGAGAGCAAGAGGCTGAGAAGGTCAGACTGACAAAATGCTGAGGAGGAGAAGAAGTGCCACATTCAGTGGATTTGGATGGTATGTTGTTGCTTTTATGTTTCATGCTGTTCATGTCTATGGTCACACTCACTTTTAAAAGATACACATTGTTCCAATCTGCTGTGGCTGGTGTTGGTGTGCAGCTCTGGGTGGTGCACAGATGTAAACTTATCTCATGAAAAGGAAGGATGGGTGGAGGGCTGTGTCACTATAGTCACACCTCTAACACTTTGTCCTGTTGTTTGTCAGCCTGCTTGTGTTTCTGTGAGAATGTACTGCTGTTTCACTCTGTGCTGTCTCCGCTTAGGGGGGGATTACAGCAGTCAACAGGCTGCTTTGTCTGACTGCTGTCTGTTGTTGCTACTGCTGCTGCTGTCCTGCCAGGACACTCAGCTCTCTTAATGTTCTCCTGCCTGAGAGAAGTTCCCATAATGCAGCACCATGGAAGCTGCCAGGAAGCCCATTTTAGGGCTTTATAGGCTCACACTGTTGGATGGAGTGGATTGTTGTGCCGTCTCCCTTGTTGAAAGTCCTTTTGGACTGTGACACGTTGCTTCAGAGCACGTGCTTCAGAGCAACTCCACAACAACCCACATCTAAGCCAAAACTGTGTATTCTGCATGACGGGTTGCAGTAACCTGTATCAGATAGAGGTGGGGGTCACATTACATGTGGCAGAGGTAATTACAGACTATTGTGTTTAGAGATATCAAACCAAAACAAACTCGCAAGACATTGTAAAGATTAATAGAATATTTCTGCTGAAATGTATAACAGACGTCAGTTATTAGTTAGAACCAATTGGAGTAAAACAAATTTTTAGAGAAATATTTAAGAAACTCTGAAAATAGTTGACAGAAATGTTCTTTTGTGAGTCCATCGTTTTTGTGTGGATGTTTATATCAAATTCTGGAATATCCCTTTGTACCAGTGCTGATCCCACCCAATCATAACAAAAAAATATCGACATGATGATAATACTGTAAATGAGTAAATATTATTGTATTATTAAATGGCAATTCTTCCAGTTCTGATTCACTCTTCTGCATCAATTAAAGTGCCACCTACGAAAAAGAAGACTTTCAAGTTCATAAAAAAGTGAGAATAACCCAGTTTGTTTAACCATTAAGATGATGTTGTCTGTGTTTTAATTAGACCTGTTTCTATTTATTTGTGAGAACTTTTCAAATAACATCCAACTAGCTCTGTGGAAGGCAAATTTTAATTCATCTTTCTTGCATTGAACTACGAACATTTGAGGATAAATTGTTTTGCCTGCTCTGCCTTATATACACATAACTTACAAATGGCTATTAAAATCTCCAAAATCACCCTTGATGAATTCTGTGTTTTTATTGTAGTTCACTACTGTAATAGATTGTTTAGAAACAGAATTACAGCACAAATATAACTTGATTATTCCCAAATATTTAAAACAAAATGAACATGAGTAATCAGAAGATTATATTTTACTTTTGTAAGATTTATTCCAGATATGTTCTATATGCAATGCTAACTACACAAATATTGTATAAAATGTACTATACTATTTTAAACAACACAATAAACTCTGCACTGACTTCAAGCTGTAGTTCATGCTGCCACAAAAATATTGAAATAAGTGGGCTCCTGAAATATTCATGCAGAACCAGACCCAATATTCTTCTGACAGGTGGCAAGAAATTGACTTAAACAAGTTGTAAAGAGACTGACAAAAACAAGCTTAATCGAAAAGGAAACAAATAATATAACTCAGACATTACAAGAAAACTATGTAAATCTCCAACTGTAGCTTCACCAGACAGGTCTTTATTATTTTTCAACAAATGGTGGTTTTTCATTGTGACATTCATCTTCTATGAGGAAGACCTACAGCCTATAGAAAGTAGCCTCCTGATGTACTTGCTCTGTTTTTCCACATTCCTTCCAGACACCATTAAACCATTAAAATGCCATCCATCTACAAGAGTTTTTCAAAATTTATTTGATTTTTTTCACATTTTGTTAAAACCCCAATCCTTGAACTTAGTCATAAAAAAGATGGAAAATAATGCATGATTTTGAAATTATTTAGAAATAAAATCTAAAAAGTAGAACGTGTTTTATAACTGCCTCCCCGAGTCAATACTGCTGTTTCCTTTAGTTGTCTGCTTCTCTTGTACTTCTCTTAATTGACATCTTAACCCTTTCTTTTTTATGAGTTAGCAGAATCTCATTCAGATTGAATGGAAAGTGTTTCTAATTTTGGACATTGTTGGAGCCTTTCTAACACATAAATAAGCTTTGATGTGACAAAGTTAATGTGCATCGTTACTTTTTTCCACTCAAAGTCTCACTACTTCCATATCTGACCAAAGCATCTTCTTCCACATGTTTACCTTTTTCATGGAAATCCACATTTATGACATTCTTGAAATAAATGACTTCCTTTTTATTTCACTAAAGGTAAGACTTGTAGAGTGTATGACTAATAATTGTGGTACTTAGAGGATGCTGTGCATCTCTTCAGCTCCTCCAGAGTTACCAAGACTTTCTTGACTGTTATTTAATTAATCTAATTAATGCTCTGCTAGCCCCATCTGTCAGATTACATGCCCATTCATGCATTTTAGGTATGACGTTGTATGATACACTTTACAGTTTTAGATAAGGGACTGAACTGACAGTATCCCAAGTTGTGAGATGCTGAAAACTTGGGAAATTGTCTGATAGCCTAACTCTCCATTATCAGGCTTCTATGGAGAGTAATATGAATACGTATAGTTTCTAGTTGATTGTAGTGGCTTTTATTTACGAGTATTGGAGCAAACAGAACTCAAAACACGAAACACTTTTCAGATTTCTATATGTAAAAGAATGTAGGCTTTTCCTTCCACCTTCCAATTTTGCAAAAAAACCCCTCAGAAGTTGTAATGTAACAAAATGTGAAAAACTCAAGACGTAAATATTTTTGCAAAACAGTGTATGTGGCATGCAAAGCAATAGTAAGAACATACATTAAGTCTCAGACTGTTAGCTTAGTATGCTAGGTCCTGTGTCTCTATATTTGGAACCTTGTTCAGAAAATAAAATTAACAACTGGGGCATCTTGACTTCACTGCTGCTGAATCTGAAGCAGAAGAACATTTTAGCAATGTAGTTCATCTAAATGTTTGACCTAATCTTAAACTACAAGTTTCATTAACTGTCCTAAGAGTAAACCTATTTCCCTGAGATTTGAATATATTATAATAAAGAGTTATTATCTAGGTAACCAACCTTGCTTAGTGTATATCGGCTTTGTGTGAGTCTTTGTTGATGTTATGGCGATGCGTCACCATCTGTGATATCCCTGAGAGCTGGAAGATATTCAAATTATATTTAAAGCATTGATGCTAGCAGCTACAGCTGTAAACATAGAATGCTTTGTGTGTTTACATGGTTAGCTACAACTGGCATTAGGTGCTCTGCGTTAGAGCATTTATTCTGAGTTTGTCGCTCAGAACAGTTTGCTCTTCAGATTAATGGAATAAGAAATGATAGGAACATAAGAGAGGGATCCAGAAACACATGAATGGTAAAAAAAAAAAAAAAAAAAAACAGCTTTAATGTTTACCCTCACCATGTTTTTACCAGAAAGCTGCAAGTGAACCCAAACGTGAAAACAGAGTCCTGATTTCTGTTTATGGTATGAACAGCATGTATTGAAACAAGAAGAAGGCCCCTATAAACTCCAAGAGCGTTCAAAACCGGTCCGAGCAGATTGGAGTGAAATAACCTTGTTATGCGAAGCTGACTCTGCTTTCTGCCTCTGCTTTTATCAAAAATATTCTCTTGCCTGTACAGTGGTTGTGCCTCAGGCTTTGCTGCACCATTGAACATTAGTGCATTCATTTTCACCTTTTGTGAGCTGCTTACTGTGGCTGCGGTGCAATATTTGAAGCATGTAAATTTATACGGCCTGTCGTGTGCTCCAGAGAAGAGCCACATCAATTAAGATAAGATATGCTGTGGTTTAAAAGAGCCTCATGGAAATGAGGTTCTAAATCTAGGTCCTCATATTTCTTTGTTTCACTATAGATAAAATATGAGCTAATATTTTATAACTGGTGCCTTGAGAAATCAGTAATATTTCCTTTTTGTTTTTGTGTGTCTGCCTTTTTTTTTCCTCCCACTTCTTCTCCAGGATTGACAAGTCCACTTTGTCTGCACTGAAAGGACGGTAAGTTCTTTCCTCATATCCTGATTGCAGGAATTCCTCAATGCTTAAGATTTATATGTTTGATATTCCAATATTTGTCTGCCACATAAAGATGCATAATAGATGTAATTTGCTTCTGGGAATAATTCCTGGAAAGCACTGATGTATGTCAGCTCACCAACCTTCTGACCAAACTGCAGTAACTAACAAGCTTTTCCATCTTTCCTTCCATTTCGCACTTTCAGCATTCTGACAAAAATTCTCAGACTGTTTAGTGTTGTGTCTTTTACTCAAACAACCCACAAGAAAAGACATCTTGAAATCAATACACACATCCTACTCACAAGATTGCGCTCAATCTTCTGAGTAGGATGCATTCTCAGTCTCACATCAGTGAAACATTAACTACGCGTTTTCCTTCCCTCTTTCCCTCCCCGCTTTTGAAATTAGAGCATGTGTCGAGTAAAAGTCACACCTGTTTTGCCCTTATCAGGCACAGAGAGAACTTCAGCAATCTTATAACACTTTTTCCTAAATGTTCCATCAGTTGGAATGAAAGGTGTTTTTCTGGCAATCACTATCACACCAAGACACTCGTTGCTGTGACAGTGTTCGGTAGCGTTTGAGCCGAGAACGCTACCGAAGTCGAGGATGATGTCAGTTTCTCTGGATCTCTGCTAGTTGTTGCGGTTTACTCCCACATGCATGCTGCATGGGAGTTGCATTGTGGCCACTCACTGCTACCAAAATAGAAATTCACCCACAGGGTTTGACAAAGTCTCATTTAACATAATGGAGCTGCAAAAACAGTTTTATATAACTGGTCTTATTTGTTTGCTGCTAGGCGGTCTGAATTATGTTTGGTTCTTGCAGGAGTCTGATTCTGTGACCTCGCTCAGATGACAAACAGATGGCTCTTGTACTTCGCCTTGACTGAATTAAGTTCATGACATCATCTAATCAACATTTCTTAACAGATAAGATTGTTTGGTTGGCTTGTGGTTCACAAATAGGAAAGGTTGAGTAAAGGTGAGCATTCAGACAACGGTATGATTCTTTGCATGACATTCAGGAGGACTCCTGTTTGAGAGCAGCCCCTGTTTGTTAAGGCAAACCTCTCTCAGGCCCTGCTCAAGGAGGTTGCCCTAGTGATGAGTTGCAAGGGGCTTTTGTGTGAATTTCTGTGGAGGGTTTTGTATTAACACACACAGAAAAAACCGTCTGCCCAAGGAAAAACACAACTTTCCTAACCATCCTTCACTATGTTAACATTCAAACCTTTCATGTTTTGTCTGCATTCTTCAGATGTCATATTATCCTCTGCTGTAGTCACAGTGGAATTTTAGCTATTATAACATGGGTGTAAAATAAGATGTAGCTTCTCAGCAGAACGTTCTAATTTCTACGCAGGTACCTCCACATTTCTGAGATATGTGAGGGGAATTCACCTTGTTTTGATAAAGGAATCTGTTTCTGGAAGCAAAATTAAATTAGCAAGGGATCTTTTATTTTCTAAGGCAAACCAAATATTTTCTTTAATATTTTCTCATACAACACAACACTACTACAGTGTTTATTGAAGGTCCCAGAGTCCTAGCTACTCAAGTATTGTTTGCTTTCAGTGCATCCACAGTAATTGATTCTCAACATGTATTGACAACAACAGTATTTAAAAATCAAGAACAAAATAAAAGTCCTTTTTTTATTTCCTTGTGATTTGTAGATGTATTTCTACATCTCAAAGATTTTTACATCATTAAGAGGAAAGATCTTATCGTCAGCATGGCTGCTGAAAATCATTAGTCAAAGTTGAACTCTTTAATAATCCAGAACATGCCTATGGGACACTATTAAAATGCTGTACTGAGCCTCCAAATCCCTCAAGGACAACAACCCTGAAAACAGCACATTCGGCACATCTGTGTTTCTAAACAGAAACCAAACAGGTTCTTGGTTGGAGTGGAACCCCAAGCAGAACTCGTTTGTCCTCCATGTTCACAGAAATGGGCTTCGGTGTCTCCCCACCCAGCCCAAGTGCCGGATCTGGAGTGGCTCTGAATATGAATGAGTGAGTCGTGACTCCTACTTGAGCTGCTGCTCTGAGTGTGAGTGAGTGGTCCAGATGTTTGATCCAGGTAATAAATAAAAAAAAAAGCACAGAGGAGAGCACTGTGGTGAAAAGACAAGCTCAAAAGGATATGAACAGACACAAGATGGTGTGCAATCTGTTATCTGCAAAATTCTTCATTGTTCAACAAAGATTTTAAATATTGAAAATGTATTTTTGATTTGGGTTTTGTAAAACAAAGCACCTTCCATTATTAAAGCCCTTTTGCTCCATTACTCAGTTTTTCAGCTGAAATGATCTCCAAGCTTCAGTCGGCTGTTGGTTTCCTTAACTCTTAATGAAAAATGAACAAGGAGAAATCCACAGGGGGTAAAGCCCACACAGAAAGAGGAGAGGGGGAAAAAAGAAAGGTGAAATAGGGGGCAGAATGGAAGGCCAGTGGAACACAGACATCAGATGGATTGCTCACTTAAAGATCTCCTGGTTTTATCTTGTTCTTTCTTTCTTGCTTTATCCTTCTCTGTGTGTTTTCTCCTCCTCTTTTGCTCTCTATTCTGCCTCAGTTCTCCAGCTGTCTGCACTCCCCTCTGCCATTAATCCCTCTGCTCTCTCTGCCTTCACTGGACACACAACACCTCATTAATACCTGCATAATCAAACCGGTGGATGTGTGAGGTCTGAGGGGGTGTCTGTGTGTGTGTGTGTGTGCAAACACATGCATCTGATTTGTCTTGGAGTGGCGGTGGGGATGAATATTAAAAGTAGATGAACAGGGGCTGTAGAGGAGAGAGGAAAGAAAGCTTCCTTATATTTAGAGAGGATGCCGCGCAAACTGTGGTGAGTACAGCTGTCTGCTGCTTCTTTTAAGTAAAGTTTGAAAAGTACTTTTAAACGATATTTTTATTCTTATTGTCCGAGCTATAGTGGTTAAAGTGATATGACTGGTGGAGGTGTGTTATATGATCTGCACTCATATTGTAGTACTTTGTCTGCTTTTTCTATTATCCACAGCTCAAGAGAGCAAATATAGAAAACCAAGTGATCCTGAGAGGTGTTCTAGTTAGAAATGACATGGCAGTAAAGACGAACATCTTTCTGAACTTCTTCAGTGATATGAAGGGGTTAGAAATGAAAATATCAATAGTAGGATAAAACAGAAAATGTCATGCTTCAGGCATGCTCTATGTAGGTATTGACAGTGGTCATTTAACTGAATTTATTGGCTTTTATGAGAAAAAATATGTAAAATGACTTTGTAGCTTTCTCTGAAGTTTTGTTGGTGCTGCTCTATTTTACAACTTTTTTACAGTTTTTCAGGCTGTAACATAGAAAGGCATAAAAACAGCATTATATTTAGTTTTTTCCTGCCCATCCTACTGTCATTGTTTATTTCTATTCAGTGAAATGTAATGTTATTTATAGGGTTTTAAACTTTCTTTTACGTTATAATAACTGACATCTAACATGACTAAAGTCAGATTTTCCATGTAAGTCTGTATAAATTTACCTTTGAGATTACAGTAGAGCCCTGCAGTTCAGTATTCATGCATTCATGTATTGACAGATTTTTCTGTGAAACATAACTTGAAATTATTTATGGAAACTTTGGCTATTTGCCATTTTCCTCTAAGTGTTGAAAAGAAAATGCAGCTGATGAAGCTGAAATATCTTTGCACAATTAAAATTTAAATCTTATTGGCTGGCATTTGCAAAGCAACCAATCAGGGAGTGGCATTCTTTTTACTTGGCATTCATTTGGTGTTTGAACAAATGAAATAGATAGTTATGAGCATTTTGGAGGGGTCTCAGTTTTCTTGGATTTTATCATGGGTGGCTGTTGTTCATAACGCTGAAAAATACCAAGGATCCACTGTACCAAAAGGCTGTCAATGTTTCCAAATCCACAAGGACCCATGACAGAGTTTAAAAACTTGAAAGGATAAAATAGAGCACTTTCACTATATTATTCCTGTCTTACAGAGTGAGTGAACTGCATGTTTCAACTTTTCATCAACAGATGCTTTTTACCTCTTTTGTGCCTGTTTTAATTAGATTTCTTCTTTAACTTTCACAGACTCTCACTAAATAGCTAACTGTGATTTGAGTCTTCTTCAATCAGTAATAAAGTCCACACATAATTTGTTGTCATTGTTTAGCACATTAGCTGACTGTAAAAAAATCTGAGTTTTGGTTTTCTGACTTTTATCAAGACGTTTGATGTTTCGACGGTCAGGGCCTGTTTAGCTAAATAAATAATGATCTGCTTATGGTCACCAGCTAATATATTTGTGGATCTCTCTGATAACTTACTTGCTGGATTTTCAATCTGGTCCACTGCTCTGCTTGGACACTATGTCCTGTTTGTACATTCATCTATGCTAATAACAGAGTCTGCAGCCAGCTGTTGCTAATGAAACACTGATACTCTCCAATTACTTTTTCCAACCGCCTATGTCCTGAGATCAAACAGAGCAGCTGTTAACATCTGACACGTGTCACAATCACAGAACACGATGTAGATGAACATGTTTCTTCTGCAAAATGCTCCCTTCTGAAAATATATGAGAGGTTCAGACTGACTGGCTGTTGTGTGGTCAAAACAAGGGAAAACATTAAAATGGGTCATTTTTATCGTTTAATATTATAAAATAACCTTTTTCCGAGGAGTGCCTTGTTCTAATAAAAAAAAAAAAAAAATCCCCTTTCTTTTAGTTTTGTCCAGCCGAGTTTTTTGGGGGCAGGTGTAAATGTTATCTGATGGCCCCATCATGGAAAAGAGCAAATGGGCTGCTTCTATTTCTGGAACCTGGCATTTACTTTATCTCCTTGTGTGACTTCTATGTTGCAGGCAGTTATGGTGAGTTGTGGCCAAAGAACAAACATGAGCCTGAATGTCTGGCTGGTATATTTACTTTAGGTGGGAGCTTATTAAAACTCGAGGCCTTGGTCTGCAGCACAGAGGAAAAGAAGCAGTGATTAGTTACATGGACGCTGTTTGCAGGCTTAATGAGCTGTCGTCTATATTGTGCTCTACGTATTGGATGCGATTGTTAATGTAGTGTACACAGTTACATCCAGCTGCCTAATCTAATATAAGCCTGCAGTCAGAGGCAGAGATAAAGGCGAGGAGCAGTAATGAAGGACAGAAGTTCAGTTAGGTTTTTATCTAATACACACTCACCCCGGGTGAGTATCGCTCTCAGCTGGGGTTAATTACAGGAACACTAGGTTTAATGTATCCATGACTCACACACACATGCACACACACAGAGCATCTGCTGGATCAGACTCCACTTGTTGAAACAGTGCAGTCTGAATTTTCTCCACTCTGTGTGTCTCGAAGAGATTGTGGGGAAATGATACATAAAGCGTGACTGCAAGGTTTCGGACGTATTTGTAGAAGTATGAAGTGGGAAGTGGTAGAACTCCACCCATCCTTCAGAGCTCAGGGGAGGACGTTGCACTTCCTGTTGTCAAGTACCTTCACTTCCAGTTTGGGTACATCAATGAAACATTTTCCAAAAAGAGACCTTTCAAATTGTAGAATAAGTTACTTTCAGCTGAAATATTGTCTAATTCCAAGACCAGATTCAAGCAAAACACCTTGTTAGTCATCAGTAAATGTCTTTCATGTTAACACACTTCTCAGTTTATTTTCTCACATGTCTCAACGAGTCCAGAAGTGAGATTTTTTTAAATTTAAATGTTTTGTTTCACTTCTCTTTGCTGTGACCACAAGAGGGAGCAAAGTGCATGTGTTTGTTTTGCTTTGACTGATGGCGGGACAGTAACCAAAAAAATCAGTGCTCTTCAATAAAAGCAAGTGAAACGAGACAAATAAGTCACTAGAGGGCGCAATTTCTCCACGGTCACAACTGCTGAAACAACATGCAAGAGCAGTAGGAGCAGTCCCACCTGTTAACAAGCAGTCAATTGTTAATACATTTGGAGAATTGTATGGAGAATATGAGTAAGCGATATGGAAGAGAGAAAACTAGGGTTTTATAAAAACATATAAATTGTGTATGCTAATCTAAAAATAAATAATAAAACAAAGTGACAGCTGGACTTAAAAAAACATTCCCTGTTGTGTAAATTTGTAAAATTTATTCTACACAACTGAAATACAAATAAACAAAAGAAAAACTTCAACATCCTTGATGTGGTTGATGCACATTTACCCCAGCAAGTTTATAGACCGATAAGTTGCCCCTATGAAACAAGATCTCTGTGTTTTCCCTGCTATACCCTAGTACGGCAGACTACAGGGAGCCACGGCTGTTGCCATGGTAGCAAAAGCTGATGATCACCTGAGGGACGGTCCAGCATGGTTCATTACCATGGTGACTGGTTGTCTCACCTCGTGGTCACATTCCCTTGCCAGTGCATCCAAACAGAACAAGTGGAAGGAGAATCAGACTTGCAGCGCTTGTGGTTGCAGAGTGCATGCGTGTTTGGGTGACGCAGGAGCAAAACAAAACATACTTCATGCAAATTTCCATTTTTGGTGTTAACCTATGCAGTTACAAAACAATCCTTGGTGATGTCCAAGCAAAGATGAGAAGCCGTGTTCAGATTAAGGTTAAGTCTGATTCAAGTCAGTGAACTGTTAGTAGTTCCAGCTTTTATTTTTTTTTATTTACAACCATCTTGAGACCGGCTTGAAGGTCATTATTGGCTCCATACTATGTGCTTCAATAGCCACTGTGCCATGTTTGTCTGATGTTTTACCTAAAGCGGCATGAGATAGCATCAGCAGTGTATCTTGTAAATAGAAGAGCACTTATCATGGCACCAACACAAACACCAGGAAGTTTTAGCCACATCATTGTCTAAACTGGCTACAACAGGCAAAATGGCTGCTGGCTGGATGGGGAAATCAAATTATGAGAGCAGTGAGAGTAAAGCAATACAATAATGTTGGTCTGATTCTGTCTGGATTTGCTGGAGGGAGCTGAGATTGGTAGTTATGCCTTTAATGAAATTTGATTAAAAGGTCACATAAACCCTTAGACAAAAGAAGATTAAAAAAACTTCAGAAAGTGACTTTTCAAATAGAAATAGTAGTACTTACTTACATGACTAACTTTATGTAGTGCTCTATTTTAGATGGACATAAGGGTTCCTCCTGTTTCAGCATTGTAACAAAGGCAAAGCTGTTAGCTTGGAGTTACAAGAGACTCTGATGATACCTTCTGTGTGCCTGTATTAACCTTTAGAACCAACATTTATGCCCAGGCACACCGAAAAGCAATGTTGGAGCTGTCAAAGTCTCTAACATGCATGTTTTGGACTGAGTGAAAGATGTAAGAGCCCTTAAAGGACCCATTCACCCACAGGCAAAACATGCAGAAAGCAGCAGTCAGGATTTAAACCTAGATCAACATGCTAGGCTCACGTCAGCATTTTTACTCTTTGTTCTGATCATATGACTCATTAATAATGTTAATTATGTGGCAAATGCTTATAATCAATAATTATTTTTCCTTAAACTCAACACTTTGTCCAACACACAAAGCTTTCTCTGTATATTTCACCATATGCAAAGAGCAGGTCAACAAGAACTGCAGCAGCCAATTCAGTCGTTGTTTGTGACTAATCATATCAATCAGATCAACAAAGCCATGTGGTAGCCATTAAAGATGAAAATAGGCTGGATAATAGACACATCTAAGGCTCTCTGGGAGCTTGGCAGACATGATCAAAAAAGCAGACTAACAGCTCAGTTTCATCAGAAACTGATGAAATTTATTTAAAAAATAACTTGATCTGGAGTCCAACAGATCAGACTGAATCATCCCTACCTATAAGTTAAAGGGAAAATCCAGATAAGCCAGCAGATTGACTTTTAATATAGATCCAGTGTTTCTATTAGTCTATGACCAAGAGAAATAAATTAAAACATCCAGACTCTCCTCCCTCTGCATCTCTAAAATTGATGTCCAGCAGTGTATCTGTAAGGACGCTGCTTGATTAAAGCAAGTCTTGTTACTCTAAAGTCCCCCTGACAACCAGATGCCTCTTAGCTTTTGACAAATATTTACTTCTTGCCATTTCCCTGACACTACACACAAGCACATGCAGTCAAACACACACTTAGACACACAGAGTAGCTGATAAGCACACCATCTGGCCTGAGTGCTGGCTGTTAAGGGCTCATAAAACCGATCCTCACCTATTCAGAGGGAGAGGGCTCCATGAGAGGCAAGACGAGTAAACAGCAAGCACACCAACCCACTCCTGCTTCTGCATACACGCAAACACTTGTGCACATTCCCTCCCACGTCCAGGTTCTCCATTTGATGGGGGGGGGAGATGTAGGAGGTGAGAGGATCAGAGGATGTACCTGTCCTAGCTCTGTGAATTTCTTCATAACTGCTGCTTTCACTGACTTTCTTTGAGGATAAAGACATAGAGAAATTGATTCTGCTGACTCACAAGTTGACCCGAGGGTTACTTCTCCCGCACATGGGCAGCTTTGTGAAACACATAAGCGCTGGATTTATGATCTAAACAATATAATCCACCAAACAGAGGAATTTAGATACTCCTGCAATACATTTTTGTTGCAAGCAGTAATATAGTTACATAAGCCCAATTATTAATGCATGTTTGAAGACAGATTTTGATCTGTCTTTCTTCACTTCTCCATGTTGTCAGTCTCTGACTGTCTCCTTGCCAACACTAACAGGAAGTGTTGCATTTGGAAACCATCCTAGGAGGAGGTTTGAAGGCGAGCTTCTTGATCGCTTCTGCAGCAGATTTGTACTCAAAAATACTTGACAATAACTAACTGCAAATTACAGTCTGTCTCTACAGCTTTTGAGACCAATGTGAATGATGATGGAAAATTTAAAAGGGAGGAGCAAACAGGCAGTGGTTTGCTTAGTGTGGTTTGAAAAAAGGCATGAAAAACAACAGAGAAATTTCTATCTTCTACATAAACAGAGAGAAAAAAAACCAACTGTCTTCTCCGCACTTGTATCTTTGGCATGTGCTGTCCACCAAACCAAATAATGATACTAGTTGTGTCTGAAAAGAATAAGAAACAGCCTCACAAAAAGAAACAACATAAAGAAATGTCTATGTAAAACTAGATGTCACCTCTGCTGAGACTAATGAGAAAGGGGTCAGAGGAACACTGCAGGACAGGACAGAAGGGGGCTGTGAAAGATTATTTTTGTTTCTGTTGTCTCCGTTGTGAACTGTGACCCTTGGTGGCTTAAAGCAGGCATATTAGATTCTGTGTGTGTGCGTGTGTGTGCGGGGGGGTGTCAGTGTCTTCTCTGTGACCCGAGAGGTCGTCATCAAACCTCCACAGCTCTTGACAGATGGTTAACAGCTGACTGTCACAACCATCCTGTGATTTTAAACTTCTCAATCCTATTATTTTCCCTTTACTGTCAGATTACCTTCATGTCCTGGTTATTAAATCATCTGTCCAATAACAAAACTACATTTGGGGATCCTGTTTAGTCTTGGTTTTATGTGCTTACTCACACTTTTCCCTCTAAGTGAGAGGAACAAAACCCCGTCTCGATCCAACAGAGCGCAGCCTAAACCCAATTTGCTCACAGAGGAAATAATTCATCTCCATTGGAGCAACCTGCAGCCGGCCAGAGCTCGTCCTTCGCTGTTTGGCCCCTTGCACTAGGGCTCGAGTTGATAGATCTTTGCAATTTACCCCCCTGTAAAATGAAATTATACATTGTAAGATGAATTGTAGGGCATTAGAAGAGCATTAATCAAAGTGGTAGTCAAGAGGCCTATGGTAATTCTGGAGGAGCTGCAGAAATACACAGCTCAGGTAGGAAAATGTTTCGCTGGGCAACTTTTGCACTGCAAAAATCAGGCTGTTATCAAAGAGAGGCTCTAAGAAAATTCATGGTTGAGAAAGTCACAAGAGGCCCTGTTAGCAGTCCTGTTAGCAGTTTGCCTCTAGTTATGCAGGAAATACAGTAAACAGGAGAAAAGTGTTCAGGCTACACGCAAAATGCTACGTAGTGGCAGCATCATGCAGTGGGGATGCTTTTCTTTACCAGGGGCAATGAAGCTGGTGGAAGTTAATAAGATAGGTGGGGCTATGTACTATAAAAGAAAACCTTTTAGGAGCTGCAAAGGGCTTGAGATCAGGGTAAAGGATCATCCTCTGGAATGACAACCATAAATTTAAAGCTGGAACTACATGGGGATGGTTTAGATTAAAGCATAGGTGGTGCAGTTGGTAGCACTGTTGCCTTGCAGAAAGAATCTCCTAGATTCAGATTTTGGCCTGCAACCTCTCTGTTCATGCATGGGTTCTCTTCAGGTACTTTGGCTTCCTCCCACAGTCCAAAAATAATGACTGTTAGGTTAATTGATCTCTCTAAATTCCCTTTAGCTAGGAATGTGTGCATGGTTGTTTAAATTATATATAAAACTGTTGCAGACATTTAAGGATTTATAAAGAAATCCCAGCAGGAACTTCAAAAACACTTTCCTTGGAGTTACCATGGAAATATACCGTAGGTCTCCTATTTCAGTTAGCAGGAGCTCTGCTGGTTTCTGGCTGATTACACACAATGAAACCTTGTTTTTATGAAGAGACTGGCCCTTGAATTAACTTTTTCTAGTGATTTTTGAGCGAGTGCGATCTGATTTTACTTTGCAGCCAGCAGGAGTACGAGGAAATGTGTTGCTTAATTTTGCTGTGAAGCTGGGGGTGTGGAGCCTTTCAGCTGCAGCCCCTTGCTGCAGCTGCTTCTCATTTGACTATTAGACCATTAACTAGTTGAACTATATGATGGCTTTTTTTCTAGCATTCTAAAAAATACAACTATAAAAACTGGTTTAACTGATTTTATACATTCACAGAAATCAACAATTCTTTTGCAGGTTAAGTACCTTTAAAGTAAAAAGGTCTTTGAAATCCTACCATCATCAGGCTGCCGCCCTATTCAGGTCTCAGCATTTACTTTAGGTGTACTTATTAGATTCCATTTTTAGGTTTGTGAAAGCCCATTTTGAATGATCTTACAGCAAACCTGGGCATTCTGTTGTTCGCGGTGGGGTCCAGCACTTTGTTTGGAATATCTTTAAAATATGATGCTAAACATGTAAAGATGACACATTACTCCTTTGTTGTGAAACAGTCCTCATCTCTTCCCCTTGTGGATTCTTTCTAGTCTTTTTAAAGCCAGATTATGTGTATTAGGATTTGTGTTTAAGGACCTGTTTAAAATGGTGTATCCCTGTGCAGCTTTTCAGTAACCAACTGTCTGTTTGCATCAGTCAGTTTAATGAACTGAGAAAACAGGAAATTGATTATGTCCTCTGTTGCAACTCATGCCATAATGGCCCCAGATTGAACAGAGGATGGGAAAAAAAGTTGAAACTGCAACACAAACAGAAAGAGAGTGAGTTCTGAAAAGCTTTATTTGTCTGTGTGCATTTTTTTAATCGGTCAGAAATCTATTACCTGTTCCTTCCGCAAACTTTCACTTTATATGTGAGACAAAATAGTCTCCAAAATGAATTAACTGACACCTAACTAGTGGAGCTAGACAATTACGTTGCAAATTGGCCTGAGTGTATGAAAATAATTGTCTGATTACATTTCTGTCGCAGTGGAGAGCTAGTGAAGGACTGCGTGCTTTGTGATTAACAAAGGACTGTGATCTGACACTGTAATCAACGCTCACAAAGGAAGAGATACATCTCCCATTCATCCTCACAATCCACTACTCATATTTCTCCTCCAGCTTTTTGCACTCATTATTTTTTTGACTCGTTAGCATAATTTCTTCCTAAAGTTTTACTTCATCACTTATTATTCTGGTTTTTAATATTTTATCAATTTGGATTCTATTTGCTTGATACCTGCTTTTATTGTTACCATTTTTCTTAATGCTTTTGGAATTTATTCTTTGTCATCCTTGTTGTGTGTTTATATTTTAAGGTCTGGGTCAGCTTACCAAGCACAATGACTGCACATCTGGGCTTAGCAAGCTGTCAGAATAAAAATGAAATATTAATGTTTAGGGGATTTTTTTTTGCCAGTTTTTCTTTGTAACATAGCTTAAACTTCAAAAAGAATAAAAAGCAACTGTGAAGAACAAGCTTCAGGTTTATTGAGAATCTCAGCTTGATTTAGATTTTGTTTTTTACTTGACCATTCTAACACATGATTATGCTTTGATCTGGAACAGTTATTGTCAACCTGATGTTCGGAATCGAAAGTAGATCCCATCCCAGTTTGTTGCCAACCTTTGTCTTGGCAAAAGAAATGTGACAAAAAACATTCAATGGCGTGTTTAAGCGTGCTGCTTAACAGTAGGTGGCAGTCATGCCCCGTTATAGCGGTTAACACTTACTTTTTTCCCCAACCATAGAGGAAGACTTTCAAAAATTGTTTAGGAGGGATAATTTAGCTTAGCAAAGCAAAGGTATATGAATGCAAATTATTTGAAATCTGTGGTTGCATTAACTGTATATATTCCATCTGGGGCAATTTTTTTTCTTAAATTGTGACGGCAAAATCTGAATGCCATCTGTCGTTTTGACAGAATACAATACACATCCAAGAAGCTCAAACATTTTCAATTTTGCTCACGAAGTAGAGGTAACCAAAAACATCACAAAGGAGCACTGTATATGAGCATTGTCTCAGACTTGGATACCATACTCAATGCATCTTGGTAGCCGGAAGATGACAGTTAGTTGAAGAGTTATGGAACTTTGGAGTGTGTCTGTGACCCTTGTAGGTCACAGACCGGTGCAGCTGAGATGCAGAAGAAGCACATTCTGTGGGATTTCCTACCAGTGAAGCTAGTACCTCAGAGATCATGAAAGCTCTCGTTCAAAGAGTCTGGCTGATTTCTGATTACCACAACTGAAGAAATGTTCCTCGGCCTCAGCAGATGAATCATTCAAATTTTAAGAGCAATTGTTTAATTTTATTGTTAATGTTAGAGCTGCAGTCACAATATCTGTCTGTCTGTCAAGAGGCCATGGAGTTATACTTGGTTAAATGTAGATTCTTTACTGACATACAAAGGCTTTGATTTATGAAGGATGAATGCATGTTTCTTGGTCTTCAATCCCAAAGTCATTGTTAATGCAGGAGAACTAAGTTCCATTTGGCGTTTAATCAACTCGGAGGACATGTTGTCATTCTCCTGACCCGAGGCAAACAAGCTGTAATTTAGAACTGCCAAGTGGCCCTAACACTTTCTAATTATCTGCAAAAGACACCCTCTCTGTGCCCTGTGTCAGGTTGATGACCTGTGCACGCTATATTATACCTCTCCCAGATGCATGCTGGGATTGGCTCCAGCTCCTGTCAGGCTGAAAGAATGAGTGCTCTCCAAAATAAATTGATACACAGACACATCGTCTCCATTCTCCCATCAGTATACTTGCTCCATTAACCCATTCTCAAATTTTTACAAGATGTTGGCTGGTGCTATTCAACACTGCTTACATTGACTGTCTTACTGCCAGTCAGTAATTTATCACGTAGGAACAGATGATTACATATTTAGGGTCCAGTTGGCCTTGGACTCGGTTGTGTTTTTCTCCAAATATAAATACATTTGAAAAGAGATTTAGCCACTTAGTGTGAAATTTTCAACTTCTAGTATACAATAGACAAGAGAATAAACATCAACATTTGACCAGTGGAGCTGTTTCTTTACCGCTGAGACCATACAGACAAAGAATCCTGATGCTGCTCCAGTAGAAAAATCAAAACAGTTCAATATAAAGCAGAACACTGAGGGTATGAGACTCTTTGGCTCATATACGCTGATTTAGAGCTTTCTGCTAGGTCTGAAAGCCACCAAAAGACACTGAGGGTGTTGAGTATTAAAAGAGTATAGCTGAGAAGGTTTGCTGTAATTTATGGAAGTTATTTACCCTTCACATGTCCTCCTGAGCCACATTTCTCTTTCTACAGCTTCTAGATAGTGAATTCAGGATTTACAACCTGATTCTGACATCATTCACAGTGAGAACTTGGGTCCATTGACTTGCCAAAAGGGTTGGCCTTTGCTTTGACTAAGAGAACATTGTCTCAGGACATTATGAGGGTATATTGAGAAGCTGACTTCTTTGAATAGTTTTCCCCCCTTAAAACTGGTTAGATTTTGAGGCTAAAATGGCATTATTGAAACTCATCAGTCAATCAAATTTTATGGGTAGCAGTATTGATGGTTCCAGCTTTAACTAGATGTAAAAGCTCCTTTTTCTCCAGGTTTCCTGAGTTACAAAACCTCTGCAGACTTGCAGGTACTTGTTGTAAAGCTAGCAGGGGTCAGTTATTTCTGAATCTGTGCTAATGAGAGCTTTCAAAAACAACCCTTGGAGTAGTGTTTATTGGAGAGATTGTTTCTTATGTGCAAAGGGTGGCAGGGTCATCTGTGTCACAGCCTCTCTTGAAACCAGACACCGCTAGTCCAGCTGATGTATCATCCAGCAGGCAGCTCTGGACGATCTGGTGACAGAGCAGCAGTTTGTAATAGGTGTCTGGGCTGTCAAGCACAATATGAATGATTTTGTCATCAAGCTATTACCAATGTTATGGGGGCAGAGAGCCAGTCTAAGCTGAACACAAATCAATTTCCACACCTATAGCTTCAGTTAAAGGATTTTATTTATTGCTTGTGCTGTGACATGCTGAGCAGAAGTCTTTTCTGAGCAGGAGTCAGTTCTGAGAAAATCATGTATGTTATGTTCTTGATAGAGGTTTTTATTCAAAGCAATTTACAAACAACGACATAATGCAGTTAGTATTAAAGCTTAGAATAAACTACCTAGAAGGAAAAGCATTGGTCAGCTTCTGCAGCAGGTAATATAGAAATTGCCATTTAAAATTGCACAGTATAACAGACTTTAGATAGGAAATTGTTGCGGCGCACTAACTTTGGGAAGGGCTGTAATGTACATTTTTTAAAAGATTTTTAAGAAAGTGTTTTGTAGAAAACATTTGTTCCTGAGAGTCTCTTGGAACTTGCCCTGCGACAGACTGGCGACCTGTCCAGGGTGTACTCTGCCTCTCACCCGAAACATTCGCTGGAGATAGGCACCAGCACCCCTCCCGATACCACTAGGGACAAGAGTGTACAGAAAATGGATGGATGGATGGATGGATGGATGGATGGATGGATGGATGAAGTCTATTGAAACCAATGTCATTGCCCCCAAATTTGGGGCCTCTAGGAATGAGGGGCTTAAAACAGCCCCTCATTGTCAGCCCCTCTGACAATCTTTCAAGAAGTGGACTTCTCAGCAAAATTAACCCCAAGGACAGACTGTTCCAGGAATGATGATTTGGGCTTTTAGCAGCAAGAGAATACAGACACCTAGCAGTCATTGAAATCATGAGTATTCTAGAGTCAAATATAAGGGCATCTGTCTGACAGCTGAAACTTACATCATACCAAGTCATCAACTGAGCAGTGATCCCAAACAAACCTGAAAACCGACAACATTATAACCTTCCATAATGTTTTGAGACTGATAATGTGACATAGAAAACAACTGTTTGCGTTATTGCTTTGAAGGTGTTTGAATTCTGTCTGTCCATCCATCCACTCATCCATCCATTCATGGGAACCTCGTCATCTGCTCAAGGTTGCAGATTGCCGAGGTTAATGTCCATGTTGTATGATGACTGTGTTGATGATTTATGGTCCCACAGCATACTAACAGCTATTTTCACTCAAATCTATTGAGATTCCCAACTAATGAAATGCATGTGAGTACAAATGTTTTGACAAAATCATGCTGCACTAAAGGATTTGACATACTGTCAATCTAATGGCGCTGCTAGTATACAGCAGTGTTAGATGAAAAGCTTTACAAGTATTCCCTGTGTCCTTTCTCCACAGGCGTGTTCAAGTAGTGGAAATGAAATAAATTGTTGTCAATACAAATGACAGTCATCCACTTTAGGTTTAGCAAATATTAATGAGTCACAGCCCTTGGGACAGCCAAGCCTAAATTAAAGTAACAACACAACAATTTTAGACTAATTACCTTCGCTGCAATCTTTGTCCCAACGAAGCAGCACAGCTGTGATCATTCCAATAGTCACAAGATAAGAGCTTTTATAGTTATTACTGTAAATATCAAGAGGCATCTTTGGGTTACTTTGATTCCAGTAGAATCTGCTGGGAAGTGGAGGTTTGAGATTAGATTAGCTATAATTTGTCTTTATTGATAAACCAACACAAAAAACATTGTTTTTAAAATACCAGTCTGTCCCTCTTGTTATCAAACTAACAGTTTGCACTTAAATCCTTAATAGTCTTTAAAGAATCTGTCAAAATGCGTTGAACTAAAACTTTAGGCTGTTTTGATTAGCTATTACTATCTATTAGCCCCTTTTCGTAATCGTGTTAGCTGTCCTGCTGCTGCTTTTTCTTTTAAAAGCATCAACTTTAAAATAATTTGATCAAGTGGTCATCACCAGCATCTACTTGGCAAAATTAGCAGCTGTCACAGTTGGAGCCTGCTCTTGTTGGCTTTGTGGTCAAAGTACCTGCGTCCCTGTGGTTCAAACCGAAGTGGGCAAAGAGCTAAGTTATGCAAGAAGCACTCAACAACTATTGAAAACGTTCCAGCAGCTTTTTCTGTGTGCTTATTAGAAATTAAGATAAAATGGAGCCGATCAGAGTTTTGTTGCTAATTTCCGGTCTGTAGTTTTAACCTATCATGATTTCTCCAAAGAGCAATAATTAGGAGCAATAGTAATATTTTTTAGCTTTTCTTCCTTTGGTCACGTTTTATATTTGGAGCAATGCTTCAATATTATTTTTAAAACTAACAGTGCAAGGTTGGATTTTTAAGCTTGCTTGAACATTTTATATAAACAGGGGCTCTCTAGGTTTGAATGGCTTTTTGAGAATCTTGAATGTTCTTTGGGGCGTTTTGAACCCCAATGTTAAAAGCAAACTGCTGTTTGTCACAGTGTTTAGAGTTGAATGCTGAGTCCAGCCCATTTCAATCTTGCTCAGTTAAACCTGAAGCCTCCCATCAGTCCATCTTTCTCTTTTGCAATGTGAGTAATCACCATACTTCATGCTAAACTTGGTTCCCCCAGTAACTGAAGAGTAACAGCTATAAAAAGGAGCTAAAAAATAAGTTCTTTATTTGCCATGGTTTTACAAAGTGAATGTCCATGTGCATTCAGCTTTGAGCCAATTTGTTCTAATCTTAAACCTATGAGGCACAGATTTCTGATAACAGCTGAGTTTTAATGATCTCAGATTCTATCCGTCGCTCTTAAAGGTTAGGCCTGTGTGTGTGTGTGTTTATTGATCATCACACATTCTATCCCTCTCCTCCTTCTCACTCTTTCTCCTCCTTCTCCATCTGTTGCCTCTTTGCAAACACATGGTTTTTTACTCGGTCGACTCAGCAAGGCCCCTGGGTGTGTGGGCTTCATGCACAGTCACTGAGATACATGCTGCCAGTGTTATTTATCAGGTGACATTGCATTTAGGATAATAAAAGCTAAAGTAAATTTCAGTGGAGTGAGGATTAAGAAGAAAAGAAGCGTATTTCATTTGTAGAAAAAGTCACCCACAAAAAGATGGCAGCTCCTAATAATGTCATATTAGAGAGCAGGCTGTGAGTCATTCACACGGGGCTGTTAGCAGGTTCATCCTGCATGTGCCCTGAAATTGTGCCAGAGTATTACCAATGTCCAGTGAGACGTGTGACAAGAGATAAACGGACAAAGGAAGATAAGAAGCACAAAGCGGCGGAAACAGTTGGTGAAATGAGGAAACCAGAGAGGAAAAGAGAAACAGTGAGGGGCAGACAGGCAGAAGACCTGAGTGGTTTTAAGAAGTCAATTATCTAAATTTGATGTGCAAAGTGATTGGTCCGGGTCGTACACTCCCAGTTACTGCGGTTACTGCTGGGAGGGATACCAGACCCCTCCTCTCATGCCCATGAACAGCATTGTGAGGATATGATGGGGGGCTGTTGTGTAACTTAATCCAGCTTGTCCACATGCTTGGCATTTATTATTTATTCTAATCAAATGAAGGGAAAAGGGCATTTCATTCAGAAAAAAACTTTAATCCACTTCCTTCAAGCAGGATCAAGTAAAATGTAACAGTTTTCAGCTTTTACCGGAAGCAATTTGTGTTCGTCGACATTAAAAGTTTTAACTGTAAAACTTTGCTAAAAAATAGAGCTGTGTTGCTGTGTACTAGATTGAAAATAACCGTGAAATTAAAAACTGAATTATTGATATCATAAAACCACAGGATCAGCCCACCACAGCCTGTGCTCTGTTTCCACTTGAGTTCTTCCTTTGCCCTGGTTTCACCTGATCAGATCAAACTTAAAAGATTTGTTTTTTTTTTGCTTGTTTTTTTTTTCTTAAAAACGCCATATTCTTGACAGAGACAGTTTTTAAACTAAAATCCTAACTCTACTTCAGCTCCACTCTGTTGGAGGAACAAACACATTGCACCCACTGCTTCAAGCTGCTTCTAACCTTTTCTCTTTTAATTTAGGTCTCTGATCCTTATCTGCTGTGATCTTAGCATACAGTATAGCCAGAAAGTAAATGCATCTGTAAGAAACGTCATTCTGGAAATTTGCTACAACTAAAATAACTTTGTTCAATATATATATATATATATATATATTGTAGAGTTTAAACATTTAGCATTTTTGATTGGTTATAAAAATGTCAGTCATGGTATGCATTAATCAAACACAGCTAGAGATACAGACATTTAAGGTAAGGTAATTTTATTTATATTTTCAGCAACAAGACAGTTCAATGTGCTTAAATATGACATTAATGTTTATTCTTGTGAAGAGTTTTGCATGGGTTAGACTAGAAGGCCAATTATCACATTCATATGTTCAAAATATCACATATTAGTAGTATAAACTGTATGGGAATGTTTAGTTATTATACCAGAAAATAGATTTTGTGTCCCTGACATCAACAAATTTAGCAAATTGTAAATTTGGAGAAAATTAAAAAATAAATACATTTTTTCTCAGCAATTAAAAAATAGAAACATTTTATTATAACCCTTACTGACCTGGATAGGAAAAGCTTAAAGTGTCATGTGTCATTTTATGCAATTTATTTAAATGTATGGTTGTGCAGAGATTTTATAGCAGATTCAAATTTCACCCACATGTTAAAACATACATACTCACTTTATAAAACTTATTTTTGCCAGAAGAAGGTAAAATAGTAGTTTCTTCTTGCTAAAATTGAGATCTTTCAGACTATTTTTGTTTTGTTAATGAAGAACTGTTTCGTGCAAACAATGATGATTTAAGAAAATGAATCTCAAAATAAAGTCACCTGAGTGACCCAATGTGTTGTGAAGGACATCCACCCAGAGAACACTTATAGTCACACATGCATGTTAATTTTACACTATTGATTCAACTTAAGTAGGTTTGATAATTAAGGCCATTTCTAATTGGGTTACATTTTTTTTTACGCCACAGGCAAAGACACTGATTTGACAAGTATTGCACCAAGTAGCTGTGTTTAAGTATCCTTTTGGTGTCACCCATAGCAGGTAACCGCCCCATTGAGTTTGAGGTTGCTGATTGTGTTCTATGTGTTTGACACCCACTCCCTCCCAATTTAGAATGGATTGATAATTGTTTGCTGCCACTTTTACCTGTGTGTACTATTCACTGTTGAGCTTCCCATGTCACTTGGTATGATATATGATGCAATATTTAGTGACAAGATTGTCTATATGGGTGTGTGTGTGTGTGTGTGTGTGCGTGTGTGTGTGTGTGTGTGTATGGGCAGGTGTGTATGTGTGGCCAAGCTATTTTATGTGCAGATAACTTGTATAGGAGCAATCGCTCTTCCTGGACATGGTGTAGGGAGTAATAACTCATTCTGTTCTCTTGTCTGGGAACAACAGGCACCATCCTGTTGTAAACTTAAAGTAATAATCCATTACTTTCTACAGTTTGTTTATACTGTTCTGATGCTGATATGGGACCACTGTGATTCATGAAGTTGCAGCATTTAAAAAAAAAACTGTCAAGCAGGTCTGGGAAAATTTTTATCACTCTGTTGATGATTCATTTTATGCTGCCTGCTGAGGAAATTGGTAGTTTGCATGAGTGGCTACAGCTGGCAGACAAGCAGGACCGCCACCCAGAGCGACTCTAATTTTATTAGAGGCGAAACAAGACGAAAGGAAAAGCTTAAGTGGAATGTGGAGAGAGGAGAGTGCTGGCCAGAAAAAGACTTAATCGCGACACATAAGTCTTTATGTCTCGTTTTGTCTTATATGTAGTGTGCGTAAGAAAAATACGGTTTAACTAAGCAGTGTGGAAAATCCAAAGCCATTTTAAGACACAAAACTCAAAAGTTTCTCTGAGTCCAAGAAATTCAAAGAACACAATTTTAAAGAATGCAAATATTAAACTATGTAAGTAGTATTTTTATTTGATATATTTCCAGAAATTCCTGGAAGATTTTAAACTGACACTTTACAATTTAAAGTTCCTGATGTGAATCCCAGTTAAGGTTGTTCTGCGTTGTGCCTGCATGTATTTCCTGGATATATCTGTATATTTGAAGTTCTTCAGTACTTAAAGAACTTCAAATTCTTTAAATTCTTTCAGAATTCTTTCAAATTCTGAAAACGTCATCATTATTATGTGTGGAAATCAGGGTTTATGACTGACTGCATCTTGGTGTGTAACTTGTAAAACTGGTGACCTAACCAGCATCTAGCAGGCCCTATTCTGGTGACTGCTCAAATACACTCTGGCCCTCTGTGCCAT
Source organism: Xiphophorus couchianus (assembly GCF_001444195.1). Classification (NCBI taxonomy): domain Eukaryota; kingdom Metazoa; phylum Chordata; class Actinopteri; order Cyprinodontiformes; family Poeciliidae; genus Xiphophorus; species Xiphophorus couchianus. The sequence goes on along the minus strand of NC_040245.1, from coordinate 12,569,948 downwards.
TAAACAGGATTACTTCACTAAAGATAAGACTTCAAAAAAGTAAGAATGAGTGAGATCCAAAAAATGTGTTCGAACATTATTTTGTATAATGGTTGCAAAGAAAAGTAAGAGGTGACAGAATGAGTTAAGCTGCAGGTTCATGCCTATGCTCATATCTACTCCACTAATTTCCAACCCACCTACCTCAAAGGCAAGGTGGGTCTCACATTGGTATCTTTATCTCCTGCCTGCAGCAGACTCTATGCTGTAGCAAAATAGGTAGTGTGTAGAAATACTCAGTATAATGTCTCAGTTTTAATGGCTAGAGATGTGTCCTAAATTCTTTTGCATAAAGCAGCGAATGTTTTCACAAATGTTTCTCAGTTTGTAGCTTTAATTCCGTTCTAAATAGAACACTGGTTAAATAATGTATGGGAAAGGTCTTCTCAATTTACTGTAAAAGTAAAAAATAGCCATTGGTTCAAAGTTACTTTGAACCTTTCAGACAAAACACTGACAATAGTATAGTATAATGTTATTTTTAGTAAATTAAATATTTTTGAACTGTCTTCATGGAATACAATGTATTCTCTACATTTGAAAAAAAGAAAGTACAAGATTTGAGACTGACTTATTACAAAGTCAGCAACACTTTTTGTCGTCAATAGCAATCTAGCTTAGCACATTTCCAATACAATTTCAGCATAAAATCAGTAGATTGATGCAGTAAAACAAATAAGGATCATTGCATTGTTTCTCTTGAATCATGTTTACTTACCAGGTTATTTTCTGCTTCCTGTCACACCATCTCCTCAGGATCAGAGAGACACTTTACATACACCCAGCAGTGTTAAAACAATCATTCTCATCAAGGCAACAACCCACTGTACTCAATGTGTCACTGAGAGATGTGAGTGGGCAGAAGCTTGACAGCAAATATGGTTCATGATAAGCATTTTTGCTTTATTTACGGTGGCCTTGAGGTGCAAACCACTTCAATATTAACATAGCAGAATTACAAATTCAAAAACACAACATTAACAAAACGGAAAGAGTATGTCCCAGTTGGAGATCTGATATATCGCTGATTGGACAACAGTGCTTTTGAACCGGAAGTTATTGCTTGAATGGGTCGGCCTGTTGTTGAGATACGTTATAGCGTCCGCCATATTGAAATTGGCTTATCTACCAGCACGCTAATACAAGTAAATGGACAGAACTTCATAATGTGCCGTTCTGCAAAGTATTTTAAGTTAATGAATGTCACTGACACAATCTCTCACACACTATTATATATAGGAATGAAAAAAAAAACCTAAGGACAACGTTTAAAACTTTTTGATGTGATTATTTAATTGTTTTGTGGCACAATAATTATATTTGATACAGCTGATTCTGATAAATTGTTTTTATTCATGAACACAATTCCATAATTCAATGTGCATTTGCTATTTCAAGATATGAATAAAAAACGTAACTTCATTAAAATATTTAGGCCTTTTATTGTAAAGACAAACTTTGATAATAGTTGTCAAACTTTAGCTACATATTTTTACTTAAAAAAACATTTATTACAGTGTAGTATGTCAACTGTGCTAGAAAGCCGGTACAGCAGCTATCTGACCAACTGGGGGGCACTAATAGGACATTGAAATTTCAATATGAAAAAAATCCTTGAATATGAAAAAAATGACATGATGACGTTACACCAAGGTAACATATCTCATCTTGACTTAGAACATTGTGAATTTCACACCCTTGATCACAATATACATGCATCATTCAGAAACAGAGTGCAGCAGAAGTTATACTGACTTATATTTGTGACTCCATTTAGGTCAAGACTTGATGTTGCAGTGCATCCTCTTCATGTCCTCATGTTAAGATCAAATTGCTTTTCATTACACAAGTTTAAACGGCAAGCAAGAAAACACAGTTACAGCAACTGATAATTTAAACATCCTCACAGTTATTATTTAACGTGGGTTTGTTGAACCTACTTCTTCTGTTTCATTTCAGCGATGTACAATTTATAATGAGATCTCTCTGAACACTTGCACTGCTAATTTTAGCTGAATGGGGAGCTACAAGAGGATACCGTTAACCTCACTGCACACACACGCCCAAGAAGTATATCTTGTTTGAGTGGAACATGAATGGGAACTTTAGGGTAAAATACGTCACTCAACTTTTTTATGAGCCAATGTTCTATCTCAGCGACCTCATAAAACATTTTAAGAAACTTTTACCACAAGTTTGTTTTAGCACTGGTTGTCCTCCTTTTTTGGGGAAGTATATTCTGATTCAGGTACTGAATCACTGCTTGGATTAGCTGCTGTTATATGAAGCAGGAGAGAGCACAGAGCACAGTGATATAGAGTGAGCCAGATACAAAATAACACTAAAAGGCAGAGAGTGTGCATGAGAGACTGAATAAAGTGATCCAGGCAATCAGCTACAGATTACTAATGAGCTAAATAAAACATTATTTGTGATAACACATTCAGCTATGATGATCACATTTTGATTACTTACCGTCAGAGCCTGATGACGGCACAGTCTGCATTTAAACATATTTATTAGTCATGATTATACCCACATTTCAAATGGAGAGACATGACCTCTGGGCTTTTTATTCCCTACAGAATAGTTGTTAGATTTTGCCAATGATTGTATTGGTCATATGTTTTTTTTAGCAATGTGATGCTGTTGATAAGAGGAACAGGGAATAGAGAGAAGGAAATGGACAATTACACCAACAGGAGTGAAAATGGGTGAGCCCTCATATAGTGAAAAAGAGAGACAAGAGCATTATGTACAAAACTAATGCTGTCACAAAGACCTGAAGGGCGAAACAAGCATGTGAGAACCAACATGAAGACAGAAGCACTGATCCTCCATCATTGTGCTGCACATCTCATTAGCTCATTTATTTAGTTGTCTTTATGTAAACAAAGACAACTAAATTTGTCTGAACACCTTATTCAACAACGAAATAGCACAAATTGAATGGTGATGCAAACACCTTCATCATTTTCATCAGGGCTGAACGATTTGCTCTCTTTTTCTGTCAGGTCATATTTGTTCTTGCTTAACAATCTAAACATGACCTCTGCAACAAACATTGCAATATATATATGTATATATATATATATATATATATATATATATATATATATATATATATATATATATATATATATATATATATATAATTTACTCTGGAGTCCTTCTCTACAGAATTTCCTGCACTTCCTTCCAGTTAGTCTGTATTGATTGTAAATCTTGCAACTCATTTTCAAAGTCTTAAATGACCTTGTCTCTAAATGCATCAGACTTATTGACATGTACTGTATTTACATTCCAAGCTATCATGACCTAAAGACAACATCGATCCAACGTTTTCAGGTCACAGCACTTACTACTTTGCTTTACACAAAATTTTTATATTATTGTTATTTTTATTATTACAACTACCAATGATAAGTCAATGATAAGTGAGATGTTCGGGTCAGTTTCATACAAGAATAGCTGAGCTCTTACTTTTCTTTTACCTTCATTGCTGTGTATCATGAGTCCATCTCATATCTGTGGCATTGTGTGATTAGAACTAGAAGTGCTAATAAATAGTTGATTACAGTAAATGTTGGCGCATTTTATAAATCTGGTTGTCTTGTTGGATTTTGAGTTTGAGGAGGATGAGAACTCTCTTGATTCCCAGCTTGGAAATCTGAGTACATCAGGAGAACAGCATAACTGTGACAATCTGTATCCATAAATTGAAAGTTAATAATAAACATACATAAGAGTAAAGCACCTTATAGTTTTTTCATGTATATACATTTTTGAAAGCTTAAAAACTTTGCTTGAAGACAAAAAGTGGAAAGAAATTAGAGAACACCAACAAAAGTTTTATTTTGTAGTCCGTAAAAAATATTAGATGGCTCATAACATCTGTGGAAGTAAATTTCAGAAACATTTAAGGGCTAGAGATTCCATTGGAAGTCGTTTTTTATCTGCAGTCTGGAAAAAGAAATTAGTAGTTGATAGATTTGTCCTGACCGGTCTGAGGCTAATAGCTAGAGCGAGCAGTTCTTGCTGCAAGGTGACTTTGCTGTCTTGCTAAACTCACTTTTGCATTATATCCTTATTAACGCTGAAGGCTGTGTTGGTCTGCATTCTGTTGAACATGTGACAAGTTTATGTGCTTTTTGATCTTTTGTAATAGTCAAGTCCCATTTGGACCTGACACTAACATCAGTCCAGAGTTATCTGATCACACTTGAAACACACTAAATAAAGGTATGAACGCACGCAGGTCGAATTGAGGATGATTTGGTCCATTGACACTTTTAGATCGGTCTTTCTTTTTTAATATGTCAGGAATCTGGTGTAGTGTTGATTCCTTTTTACTCTCCATTAAGATGACACAGACATAAAACTATATAAACAAAATGACGGGCTAGCACAGTAAAATTACTCCGATTCATACTTGCATTGGTTCTGATACCAGGAAAATACAAAATGTCTATCTTGATATTGCAGAAAAGTAAAAGCTTTTATTTCTTTTTAAAAACAACATAATCAGTAAAATTAATATTGTTTTTATCCTAAATAGAACAAAACTAAAGAGTAGCAGATGAGAAACAAGATTGACTTCATTGGGTAACAGTTAGCCACATTGCGCTGACTAAAAATGTTAGTATCCATGTTGAAGTGCAAACCTTGGATTCAGTTTTAAGCAAGTTGTTTGAAACCAGGCTCTCCAGCACTGGAAACAGGGATTTAGTCTTTACAAATGTGTCCATCAACAGCTATCTGAACCACCTCACTATTTTCATTATTCAGGCAAAAGCTACTAGTGAGGGGATGGGCTGAGTGTGTGTGTGTCTGCAGCGCTGTTGTACTAGTTCTTCTGCCACCTGCAGGAGACAGTTGGATCATTTTTAAATCATCAATTTTTACACAAATATTTTAAAACATTTCTTAGTGTGGAGTAGATCTATGTATGGATTGTTTTTACAACCCTAAGGCAGACAGAGTAGTGGCCAAGCACAGAGATGCTAAATCCAAACGCATTTTATTTTTTAAATACTAGTTATATTTTTGGTAAGTCTCCTTTGAAAACACTGAATAAAGAAAATGTTCACGGACACAAACTGTTCATAATTGCAAAATTTGGAGAAATGAACAGTTTTGGGTGATAATAATTGATGAACCACTTTAAAATGTCAAAAGGTGCCTTCTGCTGCCAGCAGGTAAGCTGCTGACTACTCCTGACTACTCTAGGAGTAGTCAGGAGCTCTCTTCAGCTAAAGAAAGCTAAAACTCTCTTTAGCTGAATAAAAGTAAAAAAAACATAGCTGAATAATATTGATTTAAAAAATCCATCATTATGTATTTCATAGAAAAAATACTTTCACAGCTTAATATACAAGAAACTATGTGGACTCTGCTAGACAAAGCAGATATACTAGGATGTGTTTCAGCATCTGCCCTCTAACACTGAAGTGTTAACTCTATTCAGTGTTTATGAGCAGTTCATGCAGTAAGGTTGAACAGACCATATGTATGTTTTCAAAGTAGTTACATACAAGTGTTATACATGTATCCCCTTAATGACGCATAATTGTACCCTGGTGGACTTGCTGAGTGTTTTTGTTAGCACATGTACATACATGTTTACATGCTTTGTCCCCTTAGGACTATCGACAGTCCAGTTGAGCTGTGAACATGTTTGTTTTGCATCACTCTGGGTTTGGGGAAATTCTCAGGTCACTTTAAGAGACGGTGGTGTGTTGGAAATCCCACCTATCTGATCTTTAAAGCACATTTCAGAAATGATGATTTTAATCTTTGTATCTTGGCTTTTCTCCCCTGTATGTGAAAAGGATGGATCCATAGAAGTCATTCTGATATCCTCTGGCAGCTTCCTGGTTACCATGGAGCTTGTAATACACAGGGAAAAAAAAAAAGAAAAAGCAAAGGAAGGGCCTTCATTTTATATTTGCTGTTATTGCTGCCATTTTCTCAACTTGATCTACTCCCCAGCTGCTTTTAGAAACTAATGAAGCTTCTCGTCTACTCATCTGCTCTTTGTTTCTCATGCTGATGGATCCATTTTTCATCCTTTGCACAAAGAGTGTGTGACACTCCATTTTCAGCTCACCAACAACATTCACCTTTTTATTATCACGGCCATGCACTTTCACCCAGACAAGCTGTACCAGATGTGAAGTATGAATCACAGAGTAATTCTGCTGTGCCAGCCTGTCATTTTGTTTATATAGTTTTATGTCTGTGTCCTTGAGTGTCTAAAAGGTGTTATCAATTCTTCAAAGTGACCTCTGATCACACACGCTCACTTCTACCTTTTGGAACTGTTTTTATTTAGTTGAACATTTTTAGTCCAGGGATGCAGAGAAAACCTTTTCAACATAAACTCATTAGAGATTTGAGAAAATCAATTCAGAAAACTCTAATGGCAAAGCTTTTGAATGAGGGATGGATTTATTTGATTTTGAGTGTGATATCTGCGTAACACCCAACACATAAGACCAACTGATAACATTTCTAGTTGAGTGTTTTAAAAAATAGGTTAACATATTTAATTTATGATAATCTTATCAGCATTTATATGCTGCCCTACTGTAATAGTTTAACACATATGGGTAACACTCATAGAATTAAATTATCGTGATACCATGACAGCCTTTACAACTGGTGGTAATTTTGAATACATTAAACATGCTTATTTAGAAATTCATTTTAAACTTTTTAAAGGCTATTTACATTCTTTATTCAGTCGTGACGTGTTTGGACCCTGATGAGCATCTTTAATGTAATCTTTATGAGCTGGCTGTTGAGCTTTGATCTAAATTCTTGCTCAGTTTGTTTTACACTAAAAACTGAATCATCTGACGCTCTGTTTAAAGCTTGTAAGAATATTTCAAATCTGACACATTCCAGCCACTACTGACTGCCAGTCTTTTTTCTGTACATACACTCTTTTGTGCAGTCATACTCAAGCCGGAGGAAATGTTTAATTATTATTTAACCTGGAGGCAGCAAGCAATCCAGCTCTCCTTCCTTTTATTATGTTAGCCTCCCTCCAAAATATAAGACCGAACCAGAATCCCTTGAACGTAAGGGACTACACTACAGAGTATTGTATTGAAATTTCTTTGGGTAAGACTAAATAAATAAATAAAATATTAACGCAATTACAAAATAGAAGAAAAAATAAATAATGCATTAAATTACAGATTAGGTGACTTTTGAAGTCAATTGAGCAAAGAGGAATACAAATTCATCCCACACATTCTGAAAATTTCTTTAAAAGAAAGAAAAAGCATGTCTCATATTCCTTCCACTTCATCATTTTTATTATACTTCAGAATTATACGCCACTATGAGTTTGCCTTTCATGCATCATTCCAATAAAATATACAGTCTTGTTGTTGAAAACAACAACGTTTTTGTACATCTCTGAGTGCCCAAATGTTCCTTTAACGAAACAGCCACAGATCCAAAACAATAAATACAACAACACCAGAAAAAGGAAAGTGTGAAGGCGATATTTGCAAAATAACATTAATGCAGACAGTCGGCCATTCACTCCCTCATCCATAATTAGTCAGTTAGTTTGTTGGGAGAAGAGTAAGAACAGGTGGCCGTAGATGGAGAAAGAACACTTAAGATCAATATATTCTCGGAAGATGACTGTGTTCACTGAAGTGAAATGACTGAAAAGGAAACTATCTCAGGCTGGTTGTGAGGAATAGATATTTTAAAGAAGGAAAATTTGGCAAACATGAAAAAAAATAATAAGAAGGAGGAAAAAAATAATAAGAAAGAGAAATAAATAAATAAAAAAGATGAATTAAGAGCAAAAACACTAGGGAATAATTTCTTCATTTTGCAGCACAGTAGCATTTAAAATAGATTGCTTACCATTATTCATTTTAAATTTTCCAATGTGCTTAGTAACGACTGCATGGCAGATGAATCTTTTTGGATTCAGATTTTAAATTATGGGATGTTTATAAGATTGTGTACGGGTGGAGAGTCTCAGATAGGTGTGGACATGCATGCTTTTGAAAAACACAAAATAAAGTGTGTATAGAACAAGGTCAGAGAGATTGATGTAAAATTATTAACTAAGTCAGAGCAAGGACAGGGAGGAGCAGAAGGAGGCATTGAGGAGAGTAGAGGAGGAGCATGAGGAGGAACCTTCGCCGTCTCCAACCTATGAGATTCAGCAGGGAGGAGCTTGGATGACGGGAAGGAGGGAGCGGGGAGGCAGCAGACAAAGAGGGAGAAGAAGCGGAACATGTTAAGAGAAGGAGGGAGAGGTGGGAAGGTAGAGGTAGGCAGACAGAGAGAGATGCTGTTGTATAGTGAGAGCGTCAGCGAGCCTGCAACTCTTCATCCTCTCATCAGGGAACGGGATATGTTGTGGAGCAGTGATGAACAGATTCACCGCAGAGGCAGAAAATGCAGATAGGAGTTCACCTTGAACTGGAGTCCAACTGTGCCTCATTGGACCTTTGGGACTACAACTAACCCTCTTTAATCAGACAAATAAGAGCAAGTGGGATTTAATTAGACCTGACAACCTGCCAAAAGAAAAGGGACCTCAGTTTCAGTAACTTCTGGACTGCAGCTGTCTGCAGAGGCCAGATTTCAAACAGGTTTGTGCTTTGGCAAAGGACTGTCACAGCTGTCTCCATGTAGACTGTGATATCCATCCACTGCTCACCCTGGAACCCCACAAAGCCAAGCAGGTCCCGCGGCTCCGGACCCCTGGAGCCGGCCTGACCTTGGACCAGCTGTCGCCCGAACCCCTTTTGGAACCAGCAGAAGCGTCCGGCATGTCTCAGAGCAGAGGGCGGTACCACAACAAGAAAGCCGGCATCCGGGCCGCCGTGATCCTGATTGGGCTCCTTCACAAATCCCGCAAAGCCAAGGAAAGGGAGAAAGAAAGAGAGAGAGAGGAGGGCGAAGGGTGGGTTAAAGTTTGTGTTGTTATGCTAAAAACTTTGCTACTTCTGAACGTCTTTGCTGTCCTAGAGACATGAGGCACGTCAAGCATCCTTGTAGCTCAGTGAGCTTGCATCTGCAGTTTTATTATAAGCCAATTAGTTAAAGTGATTTTTTTCATTCAGTGTACATGTCGTTGACCAGATTCATTCTTGTATCTGGGTCAGTGCAAATGACACACTAAGAAGAGCAAGAGGGAGAGCTATTGAAGAGTCTTGGTGAATGGAAAATTGCACTGAGTGCTTTTCAAGAGCAAACAAGAGAGACTGAAAGGAATAAGAACAGATAGAGAGAAAAAGAGGAACATTGCAAACAAAAGTGCTGCTACTCTTTCTAGTTCTCTGTGCCAAGGCCAGAACAATTTCTGTTTGTTTCTTAGTACTTGTTGATGATTATGTTGCTGCTAATATTGCTGCCTTGTCCCTTCAGCACTGATGCAACATGAGGTCAATAGCAAACTACACAACAGAGCAGAGAAACTATTCAGGGCTATATTAGTACCTCCCACTGGATCAGGTTGGTCTAACTAAAGGAATAGTAAATATGAGTACTTGATAGCTTGCTTCCTCTAAATGTACATGCACTTGAAGGAAGCAAAGGGGTTTTCCCTTCTTGCTGTCCAGCAGCATGGATCAGCTTGCTGCTAAAACTGCATGCAGTCAATTAGACCCCTGAGAATATCCCACCTGGTAACAAACGGTGCTTAAGGACTGGCAGGGTCGAGATCCCAGCCCTCCCCCTCCTTGGTCTCTGTAAACCCGTTTGCCTTGGCTAATATTTGCACCAACTCGTGCGTGGTTAAACTAGAACCTGAGGAGGCTTTTGCAGATTGAACATTGAGTATTGTCATGGTGCAGGACACACATTGTTGCTTAGATGATGTGTAGGTTATGTGTAGCTGTGGCAGTCAACGCACGATGATGCTTTGTTTTCATAACTTGGACTAAAATAGTGCTGCTTCAAAATAGACTGCAACTCACTTTGGAAATAGCACTAAGTGTATGTCATCTGAGTCAGTGTGTGTTTTCATATAATTTAATAAAGGTGCTGTAAAATTAACTTCTCAAGGGGAGGATGGATAACAGAGCATGCAAATCAGGAATTAGCCTCAGACATCCTGGACATGACAAATTTGCTCTTTGTTTACATTGATTCTTAAGCACTGTAAACTCATTACAATTTGAGACATTCTCATTGTTAACGATGCAGCCAGGATTTTTGAGGCTGATTTCTGATTAACTGGCTTTACTGATGTAGATTTGAGCCAAATATAAATAGTCTTTAGCAACTATAATAGAACATTTATTTTAAATAGATCCAAATCCAACATGTTCCAAATGTTTTTTGGACAGTAGTTGTTTTATCTAAGACAGAAAATTACTAACATCATTGCTGGTCAAATAATGTAATTAGTTGATTGTTACAGTTAGAATAATGACTAAGATTTTGATGCATATGGAAAGCAAGAGAGCACAAACAAGACTGTTGGCAGGCATTCCATTTAAAGTCATGGACCTTTTTTAAAGCAGTGTCTCAAAATAGGACAAATTGAGGATTAATTTTTACTTAGGTTGCAATAATTGAGGTAAATTTCAAAATCAAGGTGAGCTAAAACAGTAAATAGTTTTAAAATATATTTTTTAGTTTTTGTAAACAGTGGTGATGGACTACGCATGACTGAATCAGAAATATGGGTTTATTTAATGTCTTAAAGTAAGCATTATTATTGTGCAGAATGTTATCACTTCTTCATCTTGTAACACTTGGCAACCATAAGCTAATATTAGCAAACCATGGTTGCATTCAATTAAAAAGCTCACGTCTCGAGTTCCCATTTTAGATAGAAATTATATCAGTCCACCTTGTCGAAATAAAATTCTTCCTAGTTAAAAATTAAATAAAAGATGTCAGCTGTAGATTGTAACTAATAGAAAGGATATTTGTTAGACAGAATCAGGTTTGTTTGTCTCAAAGTCTCCAAGGCCTTGAGAAAAATGGGTTGTTCATTCTGAGTTTAAAAGATGTAATTCCAAATACCTCAAATGTCACTTCTTACCAGAAAGAAAAGCTTTCCTATATGAATTTATGTTTTAAAAATCCTGTTTAGTTGGTAAATGGTAAAAGAACTTGTCCTACATGAGCACAGAGGGAATCTACTCCATACAACTAGAATAAGAAACTCGACCCACTCTAGCATCCTATTAAAAGAAGGATAAAACAGAGTAACTTACTGTACCCCAATGGGCCTTCTTGTTATCAGCTGAAAGTCTCTCTCTCACAGCAAGAATGAAAGGCAGATATGTCTGAACATGTTGTGGCAAACTGTTTCCTTAAATAGCTTATTTTATCTGTGCTTCATCTGACTTCAGTTTAACCACTTTCCTAAAACCGAAAATAGGAAACTCAGTATTCTTCGCTGAGTTAAAACTACTTCCCAGAAGATTGTTGTTGTCAGTGTACAATGATAGTGGCTATTATAGTGTTCATTGACAAAAAATATATGTAATTTATTTATTTTTTGTTGTTTTTGTTGATTGGCTACTGGTTGGGGTTTATCCAACAGAAAATCATCTGCTTCTGGACAATGGTGGATATTTGGGTTAATAGCTGAATGCAATTTAAACACGTCAATGAACTGAAGTTCGTTGGCTCTCCAAATGTTTTACAATATTTTAATACCACGGGGTAAAACAAACCCGAGAGCAACAGGGCGCTGCCAAAAAGTGATTGCAAGGACAACGAAGCCAGTGGGGGGCCTCCCTCAAATGGATAAATGTAGTTATGCCTGTAGGCTAAAGCTATTTGTGGATGTAACAATGCTGCTTTGTTTGTCAAACATGCACAAAAGCACACACAAGAACAGGAATGTTTCACATTCTATGTGTTACAGCCCTGTGTCAAGCGACAAGCGGGGAAATCCTGTCAGGACGGCAGCAGTAGCCTGAAGCTTTATACTCTAAAGCTGTCATGGCTGTTAATGTGGTTGTGTCACAAGATAGTCTCCTCACAATGGCCTACAATTTTAAGGTGTCTTTTTCCGAAGTGCTGGTGAATATGTGCATGATTGCATGCTTTCAGATCCCAAATATCCATCAACAGGAGACCGTCTGCTGTTGGAGGATATTTGCTTTATTTAAGGCAATTATTCTTCATGTGAATAGAAGGAAGACAGGATTACAGACTGTTATTGAGCCTGGTGCATTTGGAAATAAGGCTAAGCTGCCTAAATTTTCAATAAACAGTGTTTTATTTAGGTCTTGGCTTTTGATCATTGTGAAGTAAAAATAACATAGTTATGGTTCAACAACAGAGACAGTATTAGTTTTTGCCCATTTTCACTGTATTCCTCTTACTCTCTAACACTGAGCTGATATAGATGTTTGCCCTCCATTAAGTTGAGCAAGTTGAGCCCTGTTGCTTGTATTAGGGTATTTATACGATCCTCTGTGCATTAATGCCCTCTGTAACTCATTTATCTCCTGCTACAGAGCCAGCATGACTGTGTTTTTATGTTGTTGTGTATCTCCCATAGTGCACTGCTGTCAATGAACAGTCTGATTTTAAAAGCCTCAGTTTTTAAAAAAAAAAACCTAGGCAGCTATGGCTAAAACATCATGTTGATTTCTACTAGTTTGAATCAACATTCAAACATCTTAGGAATGCTAGATTTATTAAAAACACACATAATTCATTCATAGATGCTTTCTGTTTCTTCTAATGTTATTAAACAACAGAAAGCATAGTAAGTTCTTTACTTTGGAGGCAAAAAAGTATATTTTGCACTGCTGTGTAATGTTATGCTGATGGCCACTGTATATTTTCAACATACTGACAGTATGAAATCAAGAAATTTAATTCTTACTGCCTAATAAAACATATCTCTAAAACTGAAATGGGTCTTTTCAAAAAGTTTTAACAAGAATTATCTGTGTGTGAATTATGAAGATTTCAAATTTGGGTCTTCATTTGTACCTGTAGTCTTTTTCTTGATTCTTCATTGTATGATATCTTGCCATACTGAGCTACAATAAATCTTCTCAAAGTAAAGTCTGTCTCATGAAGCAAAGTACAGGGCAGCTGATGCAAACTAAAAGCACACACCTTCATGCCATTGAACCACCGCCTATATTTTTATCTTGACACCTTGAGACTAAATCCTTGTGAGGAAATATTTCTTGAGCTGCACTGTTGTGTTGACAGAGTAGCAAAAACCTTTGGCAGGCCAGCCATTTACACTCTTTGGGTGTAAACAAGTAAAAAAACTATAGTGACAGACAAGATAAATACAAATGCTTGCTAACCATTAGCTGCTTACAGTTAGCAGGAAAATTAGCATTTGTTTCTTAACTTTCTATCACCCAACACCTGAGACTTTAACTCAGTTTTTCTTTTGAATTTAATTGTCCCTTGTTCAAAGTCTGGAATGCTGAAATACAATGCATGTTAGTTGGTGTTCAACAAGCCTTTAGTAATATTGAAGAAAATTTCAGGTTTTGCTGACTGACCTTTAGGTTTTCTGTGGAAATATCTTGTTACCCCACAGATTGCCTTGACTCTGTGTACTAAGTTAAGCTGGCTCCAGCCTTATTTACTCAGGCTTTACTGTACAAACATTACAATGATATCAATATTTTCATCTCATTCTCCCAGAGACAACAAAACCTGTATTGTGTTCTTTAAAATGTCAAACAGTTACTTTAAAACTGAAAAGGGTAATACATTCACAAAACTGGAATTTTTAGTAACTAAACAAAGCTAGAAATTCAAAAAATCAAAACTGTCGTCCATTAGGTATGTGTCATTATGTAGTAAGAGCTCATTTCAATAGAAGAGACACACAACATAGACTTACGCCACACAAACTGACTTTAATGATGGTAGTAGTTTAATGAGTTTAATGACCTTGATGTCAGAATGTTGCAAATTCTTTACCTTATTACTCCAAGCAAACAGAAAAGGCAGGAGTATTGATTTTTGAAAAGTCATCACTGGTTAAATCATTAAGGGTAAGCGAGCTAATGAGAAAAAAAACAAAACAAAAAAAAAGCGCTTATACATCTGGTTGACAGTTCTTGATATGGAGCAAAGAAATCATCAAGCACAAATTGAGTATCAACTCCCTTAAAAGTGCAAGCTACACTTTAGCACTGTTCAATTGTATTCAACATTCAACAGCATTAACATTCTGCAGGATACTCAGTGTGGCAAAATAAAATACATTTAACTGAGTCTTATGTTAGGCATGTGGTCGCTGAAAGGCTTTGGGCTGAACAGCTAACAAAGGTAATTACTCCAGCAGCTGGTCACAGCTGAAAACCATTACAGATAACCTTTCTGGCTTTTCTTGGCACATAGAGTCATACATTACAGCCTGCCAGTCAGTGGTCCGTTGAGAAACAATAGTCACACTCCCACAAAAAAGAAAATGAATGAGATATGTGCTTACATTTATGCTTAACTTTAGAAGTTCAGGTTTAATAATTAGAGTCAAATAGGCAGGTTCAGCTGACCTTTAGTTCTGTGTAGTCCTGTGATTGAGCAAAGTGAAGGTTAGATATTTCAGAAGAAAGAAAAAAATAAAGACAGAGATTGTGGAGTAGGCTTAGTTTTTGATGCAACCAAAGCAGTAACAGGCCATTCATCAATTTCTATCCCCATTTCATATGACCTATATGTTGCAATTTTCACTCCCTTCTCCTGAAAAACAAACCATACACCCCTAATAATTATAGCAAAAAATATTTCAACCCTTCTCAGTCATCAATGGAAAAGTCTTTATTGGCATTACAACAACCCAATACTCTTTATTTTGCTGACAAGCATATTTCTGTGTTTCTGTTGGAATTTTGGCAAATTATCTTTGGTGCTGATCTCTAAGTATTTAATTTTGGAAAGCCTGGTTGCCATCTTTAGCTTACCAGATTATCATATTCAAAACTGGGCCTCTCTTAAACATTAATATTACTTCCACTCAGAGGAAACATGGTGGTCAAATTAAAAGGTTACTTTAAATTATAACATTTATTTGTATACCATTTCCTGAAACCTTTGATACAGTTTTGAAACATCTCCCCAATAAATATACCTGAAAACATGGGTAAGAAAGAATAAACCCCACAAAGTTACACAATGGCAAAATAACAAATGTACAGTACTTGAACCTTAAAAAATGATTTTTTTTATTATATTAGTTCTTAGAATTAGATAAATATATTTTCTGTTGAACAACCACAACCACAATTTTCTTTAAAGCAAAGCCATTCAAAAATGGAAAATATTTTGTTTTAAAAGATTACTAGAAGAGTTACACTAATGAAATGCATTTGAAAATTTGATCACAGCTGAGTGTGATCATCTCTGTAAAAACGTTTCGACCGTCTTAGACACGTAGCTGTTAACTCGTGAAAGACATTTTCATTATCCATCAAGGCAGTAATAGTTGATGCCTGCTACTCTGGAAATGATTTCATAGCTGTTTTTTATTTCTAAATTATATTAGTGCACAGTGAGATGAGTTATCCACCACCAGAAAATATCCAAGACCATTTCTGGTCTTCCCAGGAGTGAACCCTGCAAGTTCAACCTAAGTTCAGACCATGTATTACTGCCAAACACTGAAGAGCTACTTCTGAGACTTTACTTGCCTCTGTGGGCATTTCCAAATGTTAAAGTTCAATATAGTACCTTTAAAAATAGACGGTACAAATTTGGCATGTTTGCAAGGTTTGCTAGGAGGGTTAGATGAGCAAAACTGTAAAGTAACACAAAAGTGAGAAGTTTTCAATTAATGATATTGTATTTCATCCATACGGATCCAGAATTTCAAGTTGAATTTTGTTGATTAAATTACGGTATAGCGTAACATTCAATAATATTTTGCTTTATTGTCTCTTCTATATTCAACCCAGGTTTCGGTAAATCTGCCTTCAATTTCAGCAAATATACTCTTAGAGTCCCCAACAAATATATTTCACATTAAACTAGTGTTTGAAGTCGTTTATTGCACGATCGCTCAGTTTGTCAGAATGGCTTGATTTAGGTAAATCTACACTTACTATGCTAGTATTTAAAAGCTCACTTAAAAGCGTATTAAACCAGTTAATTCATTCAGTTTGTCTTTTTTTTTTCCTTAATGTTTTACAAAGTTCCATTAAAGCATTGTTTTAGTCTCTTAAAGTATTTTTCTCCCTGTTTATGGTTGCTTTTTCATGACTGGATAGTTATCGTTTTGTCCAGTGCAATGCAAAAATACAATTTGCCCTAATGTCAACATTTCTTTTTCCGTCTTTCTTAAAATATAACTCTTCTGGCTGAGAGGAAAAATGAGTTGGCCTTTGAAAAATGTTTTTCATATATCCTGTGGAATATTTTAGGTAATTACATTTGATGAAGCATTGAACAAAAATATCCTGTAAGGAAAATGAGCTTCAGATGATGTCTTAGAAACAACTCTTTGCTAAGGCTTTTCTTCTCCACCTTACACAGTTTTTCCCTCTTTCTTGCACATGCTGTCAAACTCTCCTCCTCCTGCCATTTAACACAGTCTCATTTGATCACTGAGTCATGTATTTCCAGTCTTCCGTCTTCCTTCTCTTTTCTTTCTAAGCACTCCATTAATTTAAACTGCGTATTGTTTCTACTGAGCATTTCTTTCCTCCTTGTGACTACATAAACTCCACACACATATTTTTTACAACTGTTTGTGCAAACACGTGTGCCTATAATACACAAGCTTGCCGTGTGTGACATGTTATTGTCTTTAACAAGTGCCCAGAGACCCACCCTAGACATTCCTATTTACCCAGCTTTGCTCATGGGATAGAGAGGGCTATATTTAGTCTGCAGAGATTCATTTATTCTCCCTCACCCACTCTGTGGTCTTCTCCCTTTCACTCTGTCTTCCATTCATTCTGTTCTCTTCCCTGTCCCTCTCCAGATTGTTCTCTTTTTTTTTTTAAAAGACCGTTCCGTTCTGGTGTGGCTATCCAGCGTGCAGTGGCGCTAGTTGATAAGTGAGATATCTATTGTCATTTGACAGACACATAACTTTTTTTTTCTTTCACTCCAGTTGTTGAAAAAAGTGTGAGACTAAAAAAGATAAAGACTTAGGGGGAATCCAGGAAATGAATGGGATTAGACAGGATTTATGGTATTTCCACTGATATGACAAAGAAAATGGCAATACCAGACATTTTTATACAGTCATCCAACATCACCCCTGAGGACAAGAATGTATGCCTGCCTTACTGAAATGTATTAATCTAGATTTGACGATGGTCCACTGGGTCAAAAGAGATTATCACACATCTGGACTATCAAGAACCTAGCGTTCATCTGAAGCAGCTCAGTTAATGTTATGAAGGACAATATTTTAGGACAAATAGTTTCTCAAGTTTAACCGAGAGCATTGGATTGAACCAAACGAGGCCCACTCGCTGTTGTGCATCCATGTCATAAATTTTGATTTTTTTAAGAATGCATTTAAAATATTATTTTTTCCATGTACAAAATCTGCTCATATAAACTGTTGTTTCCGCTGATTCCATCATTTCCAATTTGTGCAGCCAGTTCTTGTTTTTGAGTCCCTCAAACTTGGTGTGTGATTATTCCATTCACAGTGGTTCAAATACACATTTACTGCCCCCAAAATTCAGATATAGTTGATTCACTGCAAGCAGATTGTGTTCCTCGCTTTAGATCAATGGTGGACTAGTTCTATCTCTTTTCCTTTTCAACCCAAATGGAATGCCATTTCTTTCCAAGAAGAAGGGCCTCTTTGAGGGAATCTCTGCTCTTTAGAAACTGACAGTATGTAAAACCAATTCATGTGACTAACCTAAAATGTCTCCATCAACAAATCTCTTCAAGGTGGGGAAGGTGAAAAAAAGAAACTGCTTTAGCGTGTTCATTTTAGCCTTTTTGTACACAAATCTTTCATATGCAACGAAGTTAGCCAGTTTCTGGGAAAAAAGAGATGACACAAATTGGCAAAGTGAAATGAAATATATCCACCTTGGCTATTGATCATCGGAAGTCTTGATGCTTAAATGTTGGCATTAGTATTGATTGTAGAAAAGCCCATATAAGTTGATCTGAAATAATACTCTTTCATCCAGATGTTTATTCCAAAATTGATATGTTTTAACTTAGCTGAAGAATTAAAGTTCTACTGCTACCTAACAGTTTAGGACCCGGTGTCCTGATGAGATAAATTAGATGAGAGAGAAGTGTTATGACATTTTCAAATGATGGTTTCTGTTTTAAGCGATGGGCAGGAGATAAAGGTAAAAAACTGGAGCAGCAAGATAGATGAAGAATGTGACACACAGATGTCCTACGATGAAATCTGAACGGGTGAAGACGAGGAAGCTATCAAGCAGATATGAATGAATTATCACAGTCACAGATCAGAAGCAAGCCTTGTCAGATAAAAACAAAACAATAGGAGATCCCAGCATTAGGGACATTTTATCATAAAACTCATCAGCGTCAAGAATAATATTTCTTCTTGAAATGTTTGTAACAAATTAAACTGGGACTTGTGTGCCAATTTCATTTCAGTTCTAGTTTTAAAATATAAACTCTTGAAATTATATGCACTATTGTTTCAAGCTAAATAAACAATGTAATATCTTGATTAGATATCAGATTTAATGATTAAATTATAAAAGTAGTTAATGAAGACAGAAGTCAATGTAGCAGATTGAAACTCTGAGGAATCTCCCCATATTAACAGGGGCCTGCATATTCTTCTTTTCAAATCACCCAAAGTTCAGTCAGATTGGACACCATTTTTCAAATTGTGCCACATTAACCTAAGTTGTATATGTTCAAGGTCATTGTCCTGGAGGAAGGTAAACCTCCAGCTTAGTCTCACATCTTAAAGTATTTTCAGTCTACATTGCCAATAGTTGCCTTGTCAACAGATCCGATTAAAATGCAAAAGATTCTGTAGCCAAAGCACTTAATTTTCCTTTCATTGACTTAAGTATAATATCTGGTGCTGGACTGGATTAAAAAGCTTTTTAGGAAACGAAAAAGTATTTGTGAAAATGGATGTTTATTAGTCACATCCCCCAGGGGTCAGTATTAGGTCCTAAACTAGTTGTGCTGTATGCCAATGATATCTAGAATATGTCGAACACAATTAAAAAATTTTTAAGAGACAATAGTATCTTGTACTCAGAGGAGTATTTAAAAATATTTTTCAAAATATTTGCAATAAAAGACACAAATTATGATGTAAATGTAAAAATCAATTATGAAATAACAAAGATTTAATGAAAAAAGTTGTTTAGAGGAGACAATACCTATACAATTAATTAACCAATAAACCACATGTAATATATATGCTAAGATATTTCAATGTTTAAGAAATAAGACCTGTTTTACTGTAGTATCCTTCTTTATGTTGAAAAACTGGAATAAAAGGAAATGTCGTACAAAACATTTCTGGAACCATTATTGAAAATACAGAAAAATAGTATTAAAATATTATGAAAACATTTTTCATTTTGTCAGTGGAAGTAAACTGTGGGATCATTTGGTGTAAAAACCTACATTTAGCTGTGCAGGGTCTGACTAGTTTGTAGACGTTGTAAGTAAACTGGTTGTAACACTAGGCTCTGTTTGTATAATGTTCATCCTATATTTCGGTATGTGGATGGGTACATAACGAATAGAGTCTATGGATGGATCCACTACCATTATACCACTGAACTGTTAGACAGAAAAAAATCTGTATTCTTTTTTTGCTATCAATATTTTCCATTATATGTCGTTTTATAATTGTTTCCTCTCTAATGTCCAAAAATAAATCAGTTGATATTTGGATTGTTTTGGCTTGTCTGGTTTCACTGCTGTTCATTACATAAGGGAATATAATGATGCCGAGCCTCTTCCCACAGGAAAAAAAGCATCGACTTACATTACCTCCTAATGATTGCTCTGTTGTTGACCTCTCTGACCCCTGGGCTCTCCTGTTGGACAGACAGATAAATACATCTTTTTTTTAACTCTTTGTGTGGAGCACATGTTTAAATATCAACAGACTGACTAAAATAAAAAAAATGGAAGTGGAAAAAGAAGATGGAACAGAAAGAGGTTTTAATTCCATTTGATGCGTAGAAGTTATTAAAACTGATCCAATAGGGTTGCTATGTTTATTTCCAAGCTTCTATGTTTGCAGATGTAAACTGTTGGCACGGTTCATCAAGTATATGTTATCTTTTCTGTGAGATGGGTTCATAGCCTCTAACTTAATTAAGCACAGTTACATTAAACTGTGGGTGTCAGATTTTATGCGTACCTGCTGTAACAGCAGCCTCAGTGAGTGCTTATCAAACCCACAGCTGTCATGCCTAATAAGTGATATTGCAGTGGCTTCTGCTGTGTGAGGCTATTTTATTTTTTTTATCAGACCTCTCTGCTCCGACCAGGTCTGCACACTTCGTGCCTTTCTAATTTTCTCCATCTACAATTACTGTTGGATTAACTCCATTAGAGAAACAATCACTGTTGTAATTGGCCAATCAGCTTGAAGATCAGCGTCTCCATGAAGTTTCATTATAAATATTAGGTTTAGCTGAAAACTGGGCCAAACAGTGAGCTCCTAATAACAGAAACCAGGATGTCATCATTCTGCCTATGTCCTCTCTCCTTTATCTTTTTATCCTTTCTCCATCATCCGGATTTCCTTTTCATGCCTTTATCTCTTCTTCCTGAGCCTCGTCAGTCATGTGAGCATGCATGGAGGTCTCGTTTTGTTGTTTTATGTCTCTTTTTTTCACCCTATTTCCCCCCGGATGTTTCATTAGTCAAATCCTATCTTAAAAGTCAAACTGACTTATGATCAGAAATTAGTTTCTGTCTCTCTTTTTCTATTTTTGCCTGAAAGGCTCCCACATAAGCACACTTATATACTCTTGCATCTCATTATTAGATAAACATAATCTGGGAATAGATGTAATTACTGCTGAATAAACTTTAATTAAGCAGCAGCACATGCAAACAGGATTATGTGGATGTGGCTGTGCAATAAAAGTACATCGTGTACTCGCTGTATGAATGAGGAGCATTATGCAGCATTTCCTGTTGTCGCTGCAGGTTTACAATTATTGAATCGGAGCGTGTCGTGAAAAACATTGTGAAAGAGTCTGGAGAACATAAGAACAAGAATATGTTTACTATTTAAAGAAACTTAAAGTCTGGGATAGATTCCTCTGTTATTAGAAGAGCACCCTGTCTGAGAGATTCACAAACACCATCCAAGCTTCAGTGTTTTGCCCATGGCCTGTTTTCTGCGTGCAGTAATGTAATTTCGTGGCGGCGGCAGCACTTTGCATTGGCAGAGAATTTCCTGCCACACCTTGTCTGCGTCAGCTGATTGTGAAAAGGCTGAATGTGACACGGTCATTTTATGTTCCAGCCCAGGTTCTAACTGAATTTGGAGCATAATCTTTTTCAGATTTACAAAATATTCATCAGAACAAAACGTTGGATAGGAAGAATTTCAGAACAAGCTGTAAAGGGATTGTCTCTTTTTTTGTTTCCTTTTGTCCTAATAGGACAAAAGAAAACAAAAAAAAAGCCATAGTCTTTAATAGACTATGGCTATTAACGAGCCATAGTCGTTAATGATTTTAAACCTTTCTAAGAACATCTGACTGGTCATTAAAGTATTACTCTGTCCAGACAGGCAACTAGCTACTAATAATTAGTAAAGTACTCATACCTCTATAATTTTAAATCCAGTTATTTGAATTTTAATACAGTGTGATTAAATAGTTCCATGTAATGAAATGCGAGATATTTTGTGATCCATCCCTACAGTAATTGGCACTTTGTGTTCACCGTCCTTTCTTGACCTTCTCACATCTCTCAGGTAACTGAATATTTCAGATGTGATTTTAACACCTTAAAAGCTGAAGTTTTCTTTGAAGGGAACCTTGATTTACACTGTTCCTGCCTGACCTTTGCATCTGTACATACACTCCACTGTGAGCTCTTCCTTTGTCTATTGGCAGTGAGTCTTAAAACTGGTGTGTGAAAATAAATCTTTGGACCTCTTGGCTGCATTGTTAAGGTCATATTGAGATGCTCTGATCCAAAGCACCTTGTATGAGAGCTGTTTATTTTGAAAAGCTTTTTTTCTCTGATTCATTTTCCCCATGACCCCATGACTTGTTCCTACTTTGCTTCCTCCTTCTGTTCCAGCACACACCCTTCACCCTCCTTACCCTTTTGGTCTGAGTCATTTTCAAACTTGGAACAAATAATGATGACTTTATCTAACATGGGCACTCTGTCATTCTTGACCCTTTTACCTGAATGATTGTCAGAGTTTCATTCAGACAGACTTACTTAAATAGTGATCCATGGCGCATGGGACATTTACCGTACTACTTGTTTGAGGTTCACCAATACATATAGATGGCATTGTATGAATGTATATCTTAGATGCACTGTTGTATAAGAAAGGCATGCAGAAATAGTGCTCTGCTACATTTTCAGGTTCATTGAGTACAAAATAGATCAATTATTTGCTTCTTCCCTGCTGTTATTTAAATGCAATTTCAGCACAGAGCAAAGTTCTTGATCCTGCTGCAGTTTTATGTTTCACTTTATGTGGGTGCTTTTGTTTTCATCTATGCCCATTTGATGTGAGGATATACTCCAAACATTGCTGGTGAGATTAATATTTTGCTGGGTTTAGTTAGTATAACAAAATGAATTCTGCCATCTTTTAAAGTTTCTATTCAGTGGTGGGGTTTTTTTCTTTTTCTTTTTACAAACACTGCAGTGTGAATGTACAAAAACAGTTGGGCATTAAATTAGGCTTTTCACTGTAGGATTTCCCATAATGCAAAGCTTTAAGACGTGCACAAAAAAATGGAAAACTATGAATTCCACTTTGTGTGACTTTGGGATGATGACATCATAAGAACCACAGGAATTGAACCAATTAACTGACATAGTGGTGCGTGCTTTTGGTACGAGGGAGTCATAGTTTCCAAGTTCTTGGTCAGAAATGGAACGAGAACATCCAAATGAACCGAGCAACTAAGAATCCAATATGCCATCTGCATGAAAGGAACACATTGAAAGTGGCAGGTTGAAACTATTTATCAGCACTTCTGATGGTTTGTTTCACATTGAACTACACACTTCCATAAACCTCGAGTTGTGAACAGTTATTTTTCTTTGTGAAGACCTAAAGTGGAGAGAAATACTTTGTTATTGGCTTCTTGCTAATGGTGGTCACCCCAACATTGGTCAATATTAATGATTTTCTGACTTACAAGTAAAGCACACAGCTGAGGATTGGTGCTGTGCAAAGTACAAGTAAACAAAACTTAAAGAGTAATTTAAAGAAACCAAAAAATTTACAAATTAGTTAAAAGCACTGTGATCAGTTGTCTTATGCAAACAATATCAAACTCGATAACAAAATCGGTCAAAACATGTAATACAACAAACAATATAATACAACAGTGAAATAGCAATGTTCAGACATATGATTTTGAACAACTCTAACAAATGATTTTCACAGAACTTTGTTTTCTTTAACAATACATTTAAGCAGGAGCAGAAAAAAATAAGATGAATTCTTTCTTTTCAAATAAAATTGTTGTTGCAGGGAATCTGCAAATGGAAAGGGACAACAACCATCACTACAACATTTGAACAAAGCTATATGCAGTATTTAGTTTTCCCCGCTCTTGGTGCTATTTTGTCTGAGAGGGAAGCTTGACATCGTTTCTCGTCAACAAGTTCACTAATTTTTGGTGTTAGGTGTTGAGTTGTGGAAATTCTTCGGGAATACTTTGGGGTGTGTCTCGGGACTACGACTTTGTCTTGAGTTTTATGTGACACTGCAATTTCATAAGTTCCATCTGGATGTTTGTTGTTGCTTTCTCAATGTCAAAACCAAATAGATTTAGCATTTTAGAGCTTCAAAGTAAACTAAATTGCATACTCATTGTGCAGCTTGCACATCTAATCACCAGAATGTGCACATGGGAACGTAGCAGAAGTAACTTCTTCAAATGCTTTAACCAATAAAGCAGCGAACGTTATATAAGTTGTACTGTAAGTAACTGTCAAAATATTTTAAAAAACACAATGCAGAGCATTGTGGGATTTGTAGTGTTACTTGGGTAAATGCTCTACTGCCATGCTGCTAAAAAATAGACAGGAAATTATTTAGTGGCTACATGCCTTCTGTATTGTCACCAGATTTATGTGTGACTGGAAGCCAGGTTTTGGAAGGGTAGATTTTATCTTGATTAAAGAATGTTACAAAACAAAATAGCAAAAGAAATAGATAGACTGAACATGTCATGTTCAGTAGTAGCTCAAGTAAGCCAGGTTGATTTCACAAAAAGTTGAATAATACCAGTAATGTAATTCTGTGCAGCTTAGACACCAATATATTAAGCAAATCATCATATTTGCAAAAAGGTTCAAGACAGTAGGATTGTTGTTTTGTTTGGAATATTAACCAATAAAAATCCAAGAAATACATGGACCATGGATCTACATAGTACTACAAGGACCTTTTCCTTCAAATGCACAGTTTGTAAATACATGTGATTGTAGTCAGATGGTATGTGACGGTGTAAGGCAGAAAGATTTGGGTCGCTGTAATTGTAGAAATTCACAGCACAGATGCGCCCTGGAGACAGATGTCTATACAAGCTTTTCCTTTTCGCAGGTCAGCAGTGGAAAACCACTTGTTACCTGCCATTCACAGAGAACAAAGAAAGAACAGTACACAATGCACTTCAGAAGCGTGTGGTTTGTTCAGTCCTATATTCTCTCTCAGTCTGTGATAGCGTATGATCTTCTTTTAATGTTCAACCTTGGCTACTCAGACCTGACGGTCAACCAGACTGATATACAGGAACACAACCGTGCTTTGTTATGATGCTGAGACTGTTGGGGGGGAGGCTAGGCCTGAAGTGATTTTTTCTGTGTTTTTCCATTCCTTACTGTGTTTCTTGTGCTCTCTATATTCTTTTCTTTTATTATTCTGCACCTAATTCAGCATTCCACCTTTGTCGCTTGCAACCACTTGATGCAGCAGAGAATGGAGAGCTGGTAACAATTATTTCTGCAGCTAATGAAGCAAAAGAGCATCCATATTAATTTTACATTAAAACAGCTAATTAAAACTCAGTTCTGTCCTTGTAGCTCCTGAAACTACAGTGATCTGAAACAAGTTTCCACTTCAAACGCGTCATGTCTGGTTCAGCAACAAATTATGTATACATTCAATGCAGTTTGTCTGTTTCACCTGTATAATCTGGAATGTATTAATTAGAAAAATCAGTCTCATAACTTGTGACTACTCTTGGTTTTCAACAGGATTTTTTCAAAATGTCTCATCTTCCCACATCTCCTCAGTTACAGCTCAGCCTTTAGCATCTGGGATCATCATCAGTGTGCACTCGTGCTTCTGAGTATGCTATGATACAGAGGAAAGTAGGAAAATTAGAACAATCTTTCAGACACAAATGACCTCTTAAAGCTCTTAGTCAGCCCCCTGGAACTCTTTTGAGCATACAAAAACAGCAGAAAGCCTCTTAATTGCAGATTCCCATCGAGGTAGTGCTAAAACCTTTGATTAGAGGAACATTAAATGTTCCTGAATGAAATAGAGGTGCGCGGTTACTTAACAGCTATAGGATTCACTCTTGTCCACTGGCTGTAATGGCCACTTCAGGTAGACATTAATGATTGGGGTCAGTGCTTTGTGGTAAAACTGTAGTAAATCGTTAGAATATAATAAGAGGACATTTTTTAAAGAATAATTTAGTCTCACTTTTTGTTGGAATTAAACCAATGGGCTATAGCAGTTGATGTGCTTGATATTTTTTATTTTATTTATTATTATTATAGTTTTGGTTAAGACTACTCAAGCTTAAGAAGCCAATACATTGTGCTTCAATGGACGAACGTTTTCAAATTTAGAATGTCATAAACGTCAGGCAAATTGAATTACAACCCAAGACATAAATAAAACAACACCCTTGTCAACCTAATCAGGGGAGAACTTGTTTTCACCACTAACACCAAAACCATAAGATTTGGCCTGTGAGCCCTGAGTTTTATTCATGTGCCTTAAAGGGTCTAAGTTCTCATTTGTGCTTCACCAAACATCCTCATTTGCATGTGTTTCAGCACTAGCACGGCACAAATGTCCAGATCAAAGTGTGAGCTAAATATAAAGTAGCTAATTGACTCAGAATTTAAATAGAGAGAAAATCAACAAGCTAAAAAATCAAGTCTTGTTTTTCGCTTAGTCAAACATTGAAACATGAAGATCTATGCAGGCTGACTTATTGTTAGAAGCCTTTTCAGGTGCTGTGGTTTTTCACACTGAAATGATGGTCCCATTTTTAAGCAGCCTAAATGAAGGAAAACACGGATGTATGACCCTGTGAACACTTTGTCGATCACAGATCTGAATAAATTAAAGGTGTTTTCTTCCCTTTGTGTTTCTAGGAAACAGGAACTGCTGAACATCTCTAACGTCCCTCTGGGAGAATGCCCCCCATCGCCACCTCGCACAGCACCACCCAGCATGAAGGTATAACACCATGATTCATATATTATGTGAAGGGATTATAATTACTGCATCACATCCATATCACAACCTCTTTGAGATTAAAACAAGGTTTTATATGTGCTAACGGTTTTGTGTTGTACATGATAAATGTAAAATCATACAAACAACATTTTAAATTCTTTTTTATTTCATATGTACATGCTATGCTGAAGTAAAACCACAGCTTATCATACTTCAGAATTTGCAGATATTTATTGTTGTATGGGATATGTGTAAAGGGCAAGTATCTAAAATGAGGTTCAGTTAAGCTTTTTTCTATTTGTTTTTCCTTTCTCTGATCTCAGTCAATATGTGCTTGATTGCATCATCTGAATTCTGGTCTTCCAGGCAGGGAGTGCTGTAATCCCTTCTTTATATATATACTTGACATTAAAGAAGGGATTAACTTTAGAGAAAAGGAAAATAAAGAGGTAGTATGTCACCCTCATGCAGAAACTAGACATTCTTGGCTCCAGTGGTAAAATTTCAACTTGTATTTTTCAACTAAAAAGGAGATAGTTTGATTAATGAATGTTAATGCATTAACATTCTTTCAACGTTTGCTATAATGCTATCTTTCTTTTTATTCTCCATTAGTGTGGGATAATTTCCTTTTGCAGATTATTAGTCATTACTGGTTCTGAAGGTTTACAGAGTCTCCTTTTTTATTACAAAATTTCAAAGTTTCTGGTTTCAAGATTTTGAACAGTTCTGGTCTCACATCAGTGCAAGTGGCCTGTCGTGATAATCTTATGGTTTAAAGTTTTTTATTGAGATGTTAGAAAAATTATTAATTTATTTATTTGAGATGAAGACATTAATAAACATCAAGTATGTAAATATGGAAAAGTTAGCAAGACATTTTTTATCAGTTATCCCTTAACAGGTAACAAAATAAAATATGGCGCCGGCTCAGCTGGCTGCCTGCAGACACAGCTCCTGTCGTGTGCTGTAACTGCAAAATAATTTCCCTGCTGGGATGAATAAAGTAAAAAAAATATTTAAAAATTATTAATTATTAAATTATTAAAAATTATTAAAAAATTATTAAATTAATTAAATAAACACTGTACATGTTTTCATCTTTTCCTATCTGTGCACTGAAAGCAAGCTGGCTACAAGGAGCTCTTCACACTTTTTATTTACTTAAGGGAAATATAAATTTAGTTGTTTAGATTTACTTTTCTGGTTTTATCACCAGCCAAGTTATTGAATTTGAGTGTCATTTCTGTTAAACAGCTGACTGAAAGAGGACTACCAGCAGATAGCTCAACTAATTAACCAGCTAACATTAGCTGGTTGCACCTCGGTGTCACCCTATAAAGACCAGCATGGTGAAAAGTATTATTCTTTGTAATACAGATATTTACTTGTAAAATATTGCTAAATATCTATCAGAATCAAAATAGCAATAAAGAAATGCCGTACACAAAATTATTTTTAACTCCATTATTCAATAATTATTCAAAATGTTTGATCATTTTGCAGCAATATGAAACACCGGTTGTCTTTTAGTTTTAAACAAAAGGCTTTAGATGGCTTGATGTTTTTTTATTATTATTTTTCTCTAAGTTCAGTACAGCTGTGATATTTCTACTCAAGCATATCAGACCATATCATACCAGCTCATGCCTATTTGAGTATTTAAGTTTCATTCTTCATATAAAAAGAAGAACTCAGGTCATAAACTGACTCCAGCATAAACTGGATCATGATGCCATAGCAAAGGAAATGGTTGGAGACTTTACTCTGAGACTGATGATATCTTCACGATAAATTTCCAGCAGAACCTGGGCTGTCACAGGAGCCAAAGTGTAAAAATCTATCACAAAATTGAGGACTTTTAAATGCATTTTAAATATCTGATTAAAGGAGCAGCCACACCGACTTATTGTTATGACACTTTACTGAGCTGCGCACAAAGAATGGTTTTTACTATTCGCAAGAGCCTTTCAGATTATAATGATTTCCAGACCTCTATTACTCATATTGTGCTGTTTTCTTGAAAACCCATTGAAGAGTTGTTTTCCCCCCAAGGCAGCATCTTACACAAGAAACAGATAACGACTTCTCTAAGAAGGAAACACTTTTTTACATTGACCTCGAAGTGCACTGTCATCCCTGTTCAACACAAAGTGAGACTGCAGAATGACTGACCACAAAGAAAAAACCTTCATGTACAAGAAAACATGTATGTGAAAAGAAGATAGAATCAAAACATCACTTTTATACTTGATATGTGTCTGATTTCTGCTAATTATCAGCTGGCAACCAGCAATTCAGCTGGGAGCTAGAGAGCTTTAATAGCAAGACTTGAAATTATAGAAAGCTCTTATAATCGCTATGTACATCAAATCCATGGTTTCTGTTTAAAAACATCCATCCTTTTTTCAGACAGACTAATGAAATATTCTGTGGTTCATTTCATCTACTAATTTATTTAGCTTCTGGATAAAGCGGGCCCAGCATTAGTGTTTTCTCCATTAGTGGAGCAGTTAGAGAATCTGTTTCAAGTCATACATAAGTAACCAAAGAGAAATAAAGTGAATAGCACAGAGATGAAGTGGTTGAATCCATTATGTGTACTTATGCGCTGTAGTACTGAAGAATAAACTACATTTATTTCAATATTTACTCTTCAATTTCAAAATGGGCATCATTGTTTACCTTTCACTTAAATATCCAAACTATTACAAGGAAGCTTATTAAGATAAGTTGACAAAATAAGATCTCTATTACCACTTGAATTCTAAATGGAAAGATTTAACCAGCTCCAATGTATATGTAATTTATTTTTATCTACGTTGCCACTTAGTTTGCGTACACTTTTCACTGGGATGAATTTTACAATCATTTGGGACTTTCAATGATTACTAAATTTGAATTTTGGATGGTTGATTTGAGATGGTTGATCTCAATATCCCTGACAAAGCTCATAACCTGCTACAGGTGTCTTTTTAAAGGCCCCAGAAAGCTCCTTCATTGTCACCATGGTGTTCACTGTCACTTCTGTCATCAGCATGAAACAAATCTCATTTAAAATGCTGAATAGGGATGTTCTTGTTGTGTCTAACCTCTGATACTCCTGTGTCTAAAAATGGCAGAAAACCATGCAGGCGGTCGTAGGCTGTCACAAGGTTTTAATGACAGTGATGATTATTTTTTCGGACCTTGGTAAATATAACGTTAATCCTCAGTTGATTAGAAAATATTGCCAGTATATTCACTCCTGTGCACCATAGTATATCAAGTTTAATGTTGTGTCATCATCCTATTCTGCAAAAAGAAGGGATCAGAAGGAGCATTAAAAGATATGACCTTTACCATGTAGCTTCAGACATCAGTGTAGTCCCTCGTAAACTAACTTGAATATTCTGTACTTCAACATTAATTGCTCTTTTGACATGTTTGAGTTTTTAGACCAGGTTATTAAAGCAGGTAGTGCAAATGAGTGGATGCTTGCCTGAAATAAATGGTGTTATTGCTCTTTCATTATGAATTTCACATATTCACGATGATGCACACTGTGTGTAGTTCTATAAATAAATCATTTCCTTTAAGAAACTCAAGGTGACACACCACACTGTAAATCTGTCCCACATAACTCCTGCTGCCATGTGCGGTGAACACACTGGGCTGACCTGTTCTGCTTTGACAAATCATTCAGTTACTCACCTGACTTGACTTTCCTGTTGGAGCTTCTGCTACTGAGTGAGTCAAAACATAGGGTAAACAAAACTGAGAGCAGAGGCAAAAATGACAACACATGGAAAAAAGACAAGAGGGGATGTCTCAAGTCCTGTGATGGTAAGTCTGAGTCGATTGCCTTTAAAAACACTCAGATGTGTTGTTGATCAAATCAAATTAATAACCAGTGTTTGCAGATTAAAGTGTTCATCTGAATGGTTTAACCTCTGTATACAGTTGAAATGTTAGAGTCTGAATTTAATACCAACAGCCTCTGTTGTGACCAACATGTGCTGGAAAAAAGTTGCTTTTACTGTAATTAGTCTTTATTAGAGTTGGGGAAAAAAATATCACAATTCAAGCATTATTGCTGTTTTGTAAAGTCAGCATGCTAGTAAATGCACAACTTAAAATAGTAAAATTGCCACATATTTCTGCTGAAGTTCAAAACCCTGCTATTAACATTTATTATAGTGGTAATATTTCTAACTATTTGTTTCAAGTTTTAAGTTGAAAAACTAGAAACTGAGCTCTAGGACTAATCAGAAACACCAACCCAAATCAAACACCTGACATTTGTTCGATTTGGATTAATCATTTACATTTTCCTCAGTTTTACGTTCTATTCTTATCTGGGTTTTATTCTGACATGTGAAGCCTCATTTTCATAACCACGCCAAAACGGCGTTGTCTGTTCCAGATGCAAATCGTCACTGAAGCTCTTCTGTATGTGACTGTGTTGACGTGTGTTTTGCTCAGTAGAAGCATCTTCATCCTTTCACTGAGCTTTTTCCTGTGAGGCTCTCAACTGCTGTTATTAAAAATATGCCGATGTTCCCAGCTAGGTGAGTTTTTGTCAGTTAGAGAAATTTTAAAGTGATGGCTCAGGATTTTTGAAGTTGAAATCTCTACATGCTGTCTTGGTGTCTTGATGAAGATCATTTGGACTTCTACAATCTTAAAATAGCTCAGATCTCAAAAACGTCATGGAAGTTTATGCAAACACTGTTTTTATTAATTTTTCTTCCATAGCTACATTTGCATTAGGTGTTTTTCTTTTTTTTTTACTCTGATGCTCAGGGGGAGTTTTTGATATGAGCAATGTGACCAGTTGCCCAGTGCAGTATTAAAAAATGGGGACCACACAAAGAAAAATTCCCCAAAGCAAAACGTATCGGTCACTTTCGCCAATATACATCTACAAACGGTGGTGATTTTGCACCCCTTGCTTGATGTTGAGAATAGCTTTACAAACTTTGTGCACAACTGAGTTTGCCTGGGTGCCATTCACGCAAAAAACTCTGCTGTAGAGTTTTTTGAAACCAATTGCTATTTAAACAGCAAATTGAAGTCAGACCTGGTGGACCAGCAGTTATCTTTTTTTTTAAACATGTACAGAGAATGGAAAATGTTAATTTTTTCACACTGAGTAATTACTTGATGAGAAAAGAAGGCAGTAGAACAGTCTATACAGTATTGTTTACTTAAATGGCTAACATAATTTGACTTTTTATTCTCTTTGCTTCTGACTGAAAATGCTTCACATTATGTTTTAGAAATAAAAAATAGCATTTCAAAGAGAATAAATTCAGGAGTAACAGCAGCATCATATTATAAAAAATATATATTTTCAGTATATTTTTCACGCAAGAAGATCACAGGAGGCACACCACCTCCTACATCCGTGTCCATATATGAACAATCACAGATTTCTTTATTAATAAAATTCAGTTCGAATTATAAAAATCCAAATGTTCACAAAACAGCCTTCACAGAAGTTCAGAGATCAGAGTTCTTTTGAGATCCAAGATTTAACTAATAACACCGTTTTACCAAAACCTCCTATCAAAAATTCAGAACTACAATTTAAAATGAAATAGGCCTCTTGCAGTTGCTGCCTTAAATGTGCAGGCCCAAAAAAGATAAATTCTTCAACATATCCCTTATAATCCCACAAATAAAAATCACCAAAGTGTGAAGATTGCTGTGACTTTTCCTCCTTTCTTTCAATTTTGTGGCCAATAAAGTTCATGACTTAACATTAATATGTGTGAATTTTGCCAGCCAATGAGCTTGTCAGTCAATCGGTGGTGGAGGCCATTTTACCAATTTAATCTGCTTTCTGCCAGCCTTTGGTGTCCTCTTCAGGTTGCTATGGGAGATGAGAGATGCAGATGTTGCCTTGGCTGAAGAGAGACGGAGAAAGAAAAGCCAGAAGTGAAAAGGTTGGCTGAAAAAAAGAAAATGGAGGACGAATTAGCATGATGAGACAAAGAGATAACAGAGAACAGGGCAGCAAGGATAAAACGAGACACATTCAGGCAGTATTCAGACTGGCAGCCAGGCATAAACACAGACTCTCTTCTTTATTCTCTGTTCACTGTTGGTGATAGAGCTGAAAATTGAGCACAGAGTCTTTGCTCTAACTCGTTTTTTGCAAGAGCTCAGATAATACAAGTGAATAAAACTGTTCCATTCTGTATTGCCCAAGCACTGCATGACCTACTGCACCTTAACATTATAAAATATATAAGGGTAAAAATATATATACCCTTTGAGCTTTTTCATAAGTTTGTCTCACAACCACAAACGTCAGTGTACCTCCTTAGTATTTGAAGCACACACAAGTGACCCATAGAAGTAATAATGAAGGGAAATATGTTTTTCATATACTTTTCTAATAAGAACTTGAAAATATTGACACGAACATGCATTTATGTACGAGTGACCAATTTGGTGGATTGGGGGTCACAGGTTTATCTAAAAGAAGCTGCTATGTTCACAGGAGTCCAGGAGTTTCTGTGTGCTGGGAAACAAACACCATCAACAGGTGTCCACGCTAAAACATGGTGGTGGCAGTATCATGATGTGAGGGTGTGTTTATGCTATTATTCAGACCATGAAGTTGCTCAGGATGTAAACATAATGCAGTTAAGATAGAAAACCAGATAGAGGGTGGAAAAATGTTTTATTTGCGCAGAGGTTCCATCTTACATCAACCCAATCAGCCGACACTACAATAGAATGACTTTGCTCATTCATATGTTAAAATGGTCTAAATCTAATTAAATTATAATTGCTATCCCCTACGCCGTGGTGGCATAGGGGATAGCGCAACCCATATTTGGAGGCCTTGAGTCCTCGACGTGGACATCGAGGGTTCGACTCCCGGACCCGGCGATCTTTGCCGCATGTCTTCCCCCCTCTCCTTCCTCCTTTCCTGTCAGCCTACTGTCATATAAGGGACACTAGAGCCCACAAAAAGACCCCCTGGAGGGGTATAAAAAAGATATCAAAAAAATTAGAATTGCTGTTCACGGAGACTTTCCGTCCAGTCTCACTGAGCTTCATCCTCTAATGTTTTAACATTTAGTTATCGGTTTCAGTTCTTGTTTTGAATGTGAACATATTGCATTGTTGTCTTTGCCAGGACTACCTTTCAAAAGATGTGTTGAATGTCTATTGGCATTTTACCTGTTGATAGAAAGGTTTAATTAAATAGATTTAAAAAAAGAAAACATGAGCAAGAATTTCAGCCTCTGTCTTTGCAAAGCTGTTAGGGATATGCCTCAAAAACACTGCTGCTGTAATAGCAGCTAAAGGGTGGTTCTACCAATTATTGACTCACTGGGGCTAAATACAAAAGGAATGCTACCAACTTCCATGTTATTTTTGAAACAGAAAAATAACACTGAAATTTTCACTGGTAAGTCTTAACCTCCATATTTCCCCACGTCCGAATTATGCACTGTTGGTGCCAGAAAGTTCCAATACAAGTGTAGGTTTTAATCAAAACATTTTGCAAGGCACTGTCTACTCTTACAGTCTGTAGATAGAGGAGTAAACACCACTGGAAATGTTTTTTAAAATATAAAAATATATATTTTTTTGTCTCTCTGGTTGTTTTCAAGTGTAGCCTCGGCACTACAGGGCGCTCCTCTGTGGTTAATATTAACAATTTGATAAGAGCTCTGTGTGTTTTGGCACTGAAGGTGGTGGCAATTAGGTTTTATAAGTGTACCACTTATGAATCAATTTTTGATGACTGAAATAAAAGCATATAGAATGTTCATGCCCAGGCTTCACTTGTTCATTTGCTATGTTTCATTTAGCGGTATAACTTTAGGAAGCACCACCCTATTATTATACATTCTCTTAGCAATATTTATTTTTGTGAAATTCCTATGTTGTGGCATCATGATGTGTGAGTGTGAAGATATGCACACACTCTTTCAAACCTCTGTCTATGCACATTATGAGGGCAGAAGGATGTGAGCACGTGTAGACCATTATCACCTTCACAGCTTCTCTGTGCGAGGAAAGGTGGAAGCTCCTCCTCTCCCCTCTCTCTGCCCGGGGACGGAGACATGCAGCAGCACCCAGGCACGCTTGTGTTTGTGTAAGAGCATGTCCGTGGGCGTGTTGCCTTCAGAGGAAGTGGTTCCTTATCAGAATGTATTCAGGGGTGTGAGTCTGCTGCCCTTCCCTGCCCTCTTGACACTGTTGGAGTTGAAGAGTTCTGTTTGCGGCTGCACAGAGGAAGACCTTTAAATTCAGGCTGGTGGGTTTTGCATTCCGTGTTGAATCACCTGCATAAGGTGATAATTAGGCACAGCAGAAAAGCAATGACTTGGCTAATGTACAAACTTGACTTTGTGTTGGGAGTTATTATGTAAATCAAGGTTTGCCATAATTTACAGTTGTTTTACAGGCTTTCTAATGTTTTTATTTCTGTTTCAGTCTGCAGACTTCTTCGATATGCTGGAAAAGATGCAGGTAGGAAATGCTCCATTTTTATCTTATGAAAGTTCCTTTTCCTTCTGCATTGTTTGCATATCTTCCCTCCTCCTTTCCTTTCTTCTCTTGGCGACTAGAAGGGGGCTTTGACAAACACTATAGAGCAATAATTGCACTGTTTCAGTGCTGACTTCCTAAAGGGCATCTTTCCTTTCTTTATGTCTGCAAAACCTATCAGATGTACTGAGATTTTGTCTTTTATTCTCTGTCAGCCTCTGGGATTAAATGTGTTTCTCACTTTGGATGGTGTGGATGCTTTGCGCAAGCTGTCTAGATCTCCTAAAAGATCCAGACAGACTATTTTCTCGCTCCCTAGTAGGAATACATTGATTTTTCTATTCCTTCTGAGCAACATTTGCCTCTCATTCTCTTTGCGACCACTTTGTGTCCTCCATGGACCCTGTGGGCATGGGCTTTGAGTAGTTGGAGGACAGATGGGGGTATCAAAACAGAATAGAATAGAGAAGAAAGAGGGACAGAGGCTTTCAAAAGACAACAATCACCATCGGGGACACCACAAGCAACGGTTTCCTCTTCTTTGTTCGTAGGTTAATGATTAGATTTTCACCATATGGGCATAGATATTAGTTTATTATGAGGTGATCAGTCAGTAAGAGATGATAGCTAAAAAATAGATATTTTTTAGGTAACAAACAATAACCTTTTAAACAAAATTGTATGTTTTCTGTGCTGTGCATAAATATAATATTGTACCCCAAAACAATCTTTTGTAAGACCCTAACAGAGGCATGGGTGGAAGAAAAGTAAAAAGTGCAAATTACAAGGTTTTTCTTGTAAACATGAGTATGAAATATGTTAACATATTGTTAATAACAACTCAGTATTCTATGACGATTCAGTTTTTATTTATAACATAGTGTAGTTTATATGTGGACTGTCACTTTTTTAGCAATTTTAGCATCCTGCAATTTGAGGGATCCTGGTGTAAAACATAGAATGCTTTACAAACAATTCACAAACGTAGCTGATATTTACATTTTTTCTTTACACCTTTATATTCGTCATTTTCCACTTTCAACTCCTTCTAATCCCATTGAGTTCTTCAATGTCTCTGACTGAACAATGCACGCTCAAACAGACAAACTTAAAAGTGTAAACACGTAGATGTCTGGTGTGTCTGTGTCAGAAAGACGAGGTTACCAGGTTACTCCAGGTTACCTTTAAGTGACCATCGGGGGGTAAAACCCATTGGGGAGCTCCAGTGTTTGGGACTGTCACTGAAGACGAGGTCCATATATTTTTTTTAGAATTAGACAGTTTGTTTATGCGTACATTATCACTATGTTTGCTACAGAGAACAGATTTAGCCTGCATCTCGGTGCTACAGTAGCCCAAATGACATTTGAAAAGCAGCTTTCACTCGGTCTGATTTAGAGAGAGGATGACTAAGTGTACATATTACCTGTGTGTGCGAGTGCATGCGTGTGCCTGTGTGAATGTGCATATCAGCAAATATGAGTCAGCTGTCATCTGGCAACAGAGAAAGTGAGGTCTGCAAACAAGAACATTGAGCTTCAGGCACCTTTTAAATGCACAGAACTTTCTTCCTGATCTTTCTGTTTTTCCACCCTCACGCTGCGACTGGACTCTAATAAGGTCCCCAAAGCTGAAGACACCAAAAGATGGAAGGTGTGGCCGACCGGACGCTTGGTCATGTCTTCTCTGTGGATCTCATTAGTTTATTTTATGATTTGACCTCCATTTGTCCATTTTCTGCTTTCCATCTCTGCCTCATGGTGCCTGCTGCTTCTCTGTGATTGTTCGTCTCTCATCTGTCTGAACTCCCCTGTGTGCATTTCTTCAGATTTTTCTCAGAGCTTTTTAAAATGTAGAATCAATACTCCTCTGATCCGATTGATTACGAGCTGAATGAACTCCAACTGTCAATTGATCCTCTGTGGCCTGCCAGTATCCTGGCTCCTGCTGCTGCAGAATATAAATGACCGTCTGTCCGTAGCCTTGCATTCTCACGGGGGGTACTGGAGTTTGATCGTGTTTAGAGGTCGTATGCTGGAGCCAGATTGCTACAGGCACTAAATAGCTCTTGACCTCAGGTGTTGTTGAATCAGAATAGCTCTGGCATCATTAATGGGGTGACACGCCCTCTCTGATTTTTTGCTAATGATTGTTTATTTCAGCTTGTTGCATCATCTCCTGAAAGTCCATTTTGGCATTATTATCCTTTGTGCCTGCACTTGCAACCTTACCGTTGTGACCTGTGAGGGTCACGAGATAGATCACTTCTTTATTAAGAAATAAAACTCTTCATGTCTTCTCTGTTACAGGATGACTACATCCCCTACCCACGGATTGAAGATGTGAGTCATTTTCCAAACACACATTTACACCTTTCTGATATGCAGCTCTCAGCCAGAGGTGGTTTGCAGCATAGATGCAGAATTCAATACCTGTTTTATGCTTTTCTAATCTTTGCAGTGGCTTGAGAAGCACTCATGTGCTCTTACAAAGAACATCCACATTTAAGCTGAAATTAAATTAGACGCAGGTGGAATCTAATTACTAATTTGGGCATGTTTGGTTAATTTAGGAATGTTAGAGTAAAGAGGGTTGAATGCTTTTTGTTTTGTAGAAAAAAACAAAAACAACATGCTTCGTTTTGTTGGTTCATTCACAAACTCCAATTAAAAAGCTTTAAGTTTGGGGGGTTTTTATGCGTCAGAATTTGGAAAACTTCAAGGGATCTGAATAGTTTTACCAGGCATTACCTTTCGCTTCATGTTACTAAAGTATTTCTTTCATTTCATTCTGACTTCCTCCCTTTTTCTTTCTTGCCCCACATTAATGCTATAGGTCCTGGAGAAAGGTGGTCCATACCCCCAGGTGATCTTGCCCCAGTTTGGGGGTTACTGGATCGAAGATGCAGAGGCACCAGCAGGAACCCCTTCCTCCTCTGAGTCCAGTTTCTGTGAGGAAGAGGATGGAGATGAGGGCATGAGCCCTGGCGGGGCGCATAGCTACCGCCTGGAGTGTAACAGCACAGCTCGAGCCTACCGCAAACACTTCCTTGGCAAGGTTAGGGTGTGTGTTTGCATAAATGTCAGTAACACTGTGTGTTTAGAGGGGCAAGTCTGCTGTTGTCTTTGACCTCAAATGTCTCTTCCTACTTTGATACTTGCAGGAGCACCTGAACTACTACTGCACGGGCAGCAGCATAGGCAACCTCATCATGTCTCTGAAACACGAGGAGGCTCAGGGCCAGGAGTTTCTGCGCATCATGCTCAGGTACTATAAGGAGAAGGATTAACTTTGCATTCATTTGACATGTTTATGGAGAAAAAACTGTAACTTTCTGAGTTCTTCTCATTTATCCTTGTCTGAATCTGCTTATGATGAGCAAAGATGGG
Source organism: Xiphophorus couchianus (assembly GCF_001444195.1). Lineage (NCBI taxonomy): Eukaryota > Metazoa > Chordata > Actinopteri > Cyprinodontiformes > Poeciliidae > Xiphophorus > Xiphophorus couchianus. Next base: position 12,531,446 of record NC_040245.1, on the reverse strand, counting down.
GACTTTTATCCAATAAGCCAAACCATCACTCAAAGCAAAAATGTAAATATTAATGTTAGGCTTGGTTGCATATTTTTAAATCTTCAGTACCATAATGTACACCAGACCTGATTTGACAGCTTTTGCAAAATCAACTATACTGTTTGATCTGTATTATTTTTTGTTTCTTTGAAACTGGGGCTGAATTGATTTTGTAAAGTTCAGACCTTCTATTAACCTATTGCAAATTATCTTTTTAAATGTAAGCAGTAACTTGTCAGATTTTCATCACTTGCCAATTTTCTCATTTGTGTAAATTATTATGCAAGAGTCAGTGTTACAAATTTTATACGTTCCACATCATAGAGTTTTTTCTGGAGAAACAAATGGAAGCAGAATCTAAAAAAGATGAATAAAAATGGTCAGGAATCCTGCTAAAGAAAAATGTTTCTTGTCTTATTAAATAAATTCTGTTTGTCTGAATCACCATCAAACTTCTCTGAATCAGATAAGCCAAACAGGAACACGGAACTAGTGAGAGAAAAAAAATGACACTGTTGTTGACAGTTGTCATTTGATTCGATTTGTGTCTCTGTAAATCTCAGCTTCTTGACATTAACACAGTTGGTGTCATTTTCAACAGCACAGGAAAATATGTACTTTATTTTTATACTTTGCTTGGTCTCTGTATGGGTTTTGACAGGTGTTAATTTTCTCGCGACAGCTTCGAGTGACAGTGTTCATATGATATTTACTATAGATTTGGTGCCAGTCATCCTTTCAACTTGTTAAGATTATTTGTACCGACCAGAGAAACTGCATCTGAATTCAGTCTAAAACTTCAGATGTTCAAAAATTACTAAAATTGAGCTCATTGTTGACCAGCCCTCTGTTTTTTTGTTTGTTTTTGTAGATCTCGGACCAAAACAGTTCACGACAGAATCTCTTTAGCTGGCATCAGTCAGCTGCCCAGTGTGCCTCAGATTGCAAAGGTAAACAACTTTTTTCTATTGTTCACATAATTGTTATTAATAACAGAATCAAAAGTCTTTACCGCACATATAATTGCTACTGTCTTGTTTTCCTATACTACTGTATTGTTTACCTAACATATTTCATAATTTAGTCCTTCTACTCTGCACACTAAACTCTTTTTCATTTTAAAAAAGCACAGCACTTTTGGAAAATTTGACATTTATTAATAAAATCAATATAAGATAAAAAAAATACTAAAAACAAACCTCATAATTTCCCAAATTTTGCGTTAATTAAATAAATAAATCAATTCTACTTTATTAGCAGAATATTTTAATCCTAATGAGTGTAACTCTAAGTGCTTTGCATGCTCTAAAACACATAGGGGGACAAAACAAACTGAGAAATTGTCACACTATGTAAATTAGTAAAATTGAAAAATGATACAGCAAATTGTCAGACAAATAAACAGTTAGTGGGGATGAGGAACTGAGTACTATTCACTCACTAGCTAATAGGTTTAATAGTAACTCCAATCATCAAAGAGTCTTTTTAGAGGGTTTTGGGCTATGTAGTAATGAGTTTTTTGTAGCAGTCTGTATCACAGGAGACCTGAAGAGGCCTCTGACTTAAGATATTCAGATGTTTTCACAATCTAATAAAAAGGATGCTCCAGATTCTACAGTATATTCTTAGATTTTAACAAATCATCCTCTGAACAATAAAATGTAGCGCAATCAATAAGTATAACATGATAGGAAAAGGGTAAAAGATCAACATATCAGTCATAAATAAATAAGGAAATTAAATAAAGGAGTACAAAAAATTGTTAAAACCCATTTAAGACAAAAAAATAAACAAAAATAAGAATAAGAATATAGAAATTAATGAAATCAATGTTTTTAAGTAAAACTTAAAGCCAGTTTAACTATGCCAGTTATGTACTTAGTTTTCTTTTAAAAATCAAATTCACCTCTGTGTAAGTAAAACTCAATACATGGCACCATAAAGGTTTTTTGGTTTGTGAAAATCTGTATAAGCTGTCTGGCCCACGCTAGCAGTCAGAACAGAGAACAGGCAGCTTATGTTTGTGAGTTTCAGAGATCTGTCTTTGTTTATTTCAGCTGCTGTGTGACGATGCCACAGGACTGAGGTTCAGCCCAGTTCTCTACCCTCGGGTGAGTTTACACTCAGCTCCCATGTTGTGACCTCTTCCTGATCGCAGCTTTCACCTCCATTAAACGATTGTCCAATTTTAAATGTTTCAAATAATTTCTTGACATGTCTGCAGGCTTTTTATGTAAATGTTTGTATGATGCATTGTTATCTTTAATTATGTCTGCCAGCTTGTTTCCCTATCCACATCCACCCTTTTTAATAAACCAGTCAGTCAGTACTTTCTGACTGCTTTCCCAAAAATATATCCTGCTCTGTTACACATTTCACAACTGATAGTAATCTTCCTCTGCTGTATCTTCCCTGTTAAAGTAACAACTGATCATAGAATGACTTTCTAAGCTTGATGTGATGAATTTGCTGCTCCTACTGTGGGCCTGGTGATGGAGTGTGCTTTCAGCCTGTGCCTAAGGGAAGGAAAATAAGCCATCTGTGTCTCCGTATGCAACAGATAAGGCTTTAGGACCACCGCCGTCACTGGGGGCCACTACATTTTGTCACATATTGGCCCTTATGTAATACGGACCCGATAAAGCTGCCCATTGGAGCAGAAGAAAACATGTTTTCCTAATGGGTTTGACAAGCAAAGATTGTATAATAATTTGAGAGAAAAACCATACATTAATCCTTGTACAGGGATCCCAGCTGATAGTGGCGTATGACGAACATGAGGTGAACAACACGTTCAAATTCGGAGTCATCTATCAGAAATTTGGACAGGTGAGCAATTTTTCCTTATACAGCCGTTCACCACTCAACTGTCTAAATATAAATGGCTACATGTTCTTTCTCCTTCTCTTTGGTGTGAAATCCACTCAGACATCAGAGGAAGAGTTATTCGGAAACAATGAGGAGACGCCCGCTTTCAAGGAGTTCCTGAGCGTCTTAGGAGACAACATTGAGCTCCAGGATTTTAAAGGGTAAGGGCTGGAAAACAGTGCAATTCAACAGGAGGAGAAAAAGAAAACTGACATGATTATAACAAATAAGCAGGAGAAAGAGGAAAGGCCAAATGAGGATTGAAAGGAAAAATACAGGAGTGCATTTTAAAGGAAGTTGAGAGTGGGGTTAAATTACTGTAACCTTGTCCTGCTGCTACAGACTCAGCATGCAAACTGGCAAAAGTGCTTAGTGAAAGAGATCTGAGGAGAAAAGTGCCACATAGACATGTAATCAGAGCTTTGGATCCTTTTTTAAATTATTTTCTTCCTCTGCTTTAGTATACTCTCACACTTTCCATTTTAATGCTTCAGGGTTAGGGAGAAAAAAGCCTGGCATATTAAACAGTCACTTCTGACAGCTCATTAAAGGGAAACATTCAGTATTTTTGAAGTAGTGTTCTACTGAAATGTTACAAACAGTTAAAATCTTACCTGCAATAGATAACTCTCTCATTTACTATGAATACAGATTAGTTTGTGCCGCAGGCAGAAAATAATGTTTAACTTGAGAGAGGCAGAGATCAGAGCGGAGATCTTTGGCACTGAAACAACTCTGCCGTGTTTGAAACGGTACCTCAAAAAACAGCTGCCATTCAGAGTGACCACCTGATACAAATGTAAAAAAAAAATAAAAAATAGAAAAATCTGGAGGTAGAGCTAACTGCTGTTTTTTAATTTGATATGAAAGCTCTTGCCTTTCTTTTAAGTATTTGATCTGATTAAGTTAACTTTACATGTTTTTTACATGTTACTTTTTCTGTCCATGTTTGAAAGAGGAAAATATTTTTGTCACTAAACATCTTGTGTTCATTTCCAGTGTAAATCACATGTAAATGTGATGCCAGTTTCAAAGTTCATAAAATAACTTACATAAACCCCTGTATGAAGTGGAAGACGTCCATATTTGTTTATGCTTCTCTGGGACTTTCTTCATGCAATAGATCTGGATTTATGCAAAAATGATTAACTACTTTAAATGACATCAAAAATCTTGAACGATCCCTTTAAAGACAAAATTTATTAAGATAGAGTCACGGCTGGAGGTTGGGTACAACGTAAAACATCGGTTTTGATGATGTTCCAGGTTCCGCGGAGGACTGGACGTTTCTCATGGACAGACGGGATCTGAATCTGTCTACACTGTCTTCAGACACAGAGAGATTTTGTTCCATGTTTCCACTAAGCTTCCCTTCACCGAGGGTGACGTGCAGCAGGTACCAGGCTGGAATACTGGCTTTAATTCTGGCTACTTAGGGGATTTAACAGCTAAGTATAGATGTTTTGAGTCAGGAGCAAACTGGTCAGGTCTGGTTACTGTCAAAATAATTGCTTGTTCTAATAAAAAACGAAAATAGATGGAAAAATGTAACTTCCTGAGAAGTCTTCCTAATTAAAGAGTGGGTCAAACAGTGACTTTCTACTGGCTTTCTCCTCCACAGCTCCAAAGGAAAAGACACATTGGAAATGATATTGTGGCTGCGGTCTTCCAGGAAGAGTCCACACCGTTTGTTCCCGACATGATCGCCTCCAACTTCCTGCACGCCTATATTCTGGTGCAGGTCGAGAACCCCTGTACAGATCACACCACCTATAAGGTACGATGCATACCTTTCAGTGGAAATCAATATAGCAGAGAGCTAATAGACTATAATAGACTGGTTTCCATATAGCAAGGAGAACAGTACCATCTCGGAAAAAGACACACATTATTCAAGAGTTTGTAGAACCAGATTTAGCAGTAACTACTTTTAATAGTGGTGTTCTGTCTGACTTTTTCAGTTTATTGCACTCGTGGCTGAATTGCTTCTTCTTTACAGCATTGCTTCAGTTCACTGAGTTCACTTGTTTGCCTGGGACCCAGTGTTAGCCAAGTTTCAGTTAGCGTTGACTTTACAGCAAACCCTCATCTAGCATCTAATTAGAAGATGCAGTGTAGAGCTGGACATCACTTATTAATTTCAGCTTTAATTATGCAAACTTATAAAAGACAAATGTGCCAACATTAAGTTTGTCTTCTTTAGAATCAGAAGTGAACACATCATTAAGAAGAGTCATTCTGAGCAACCCGTTCACCAGAATCCCTGGAGAGATGCTTGAGTCACATTACGAGCCTGTTAATCAAACAACAGAAGGGTGAAGCTCACTTAAGTGTTCAGGATCGACACACCCAACATTTCTCCTTTCAAACAATTTTAAATAAACACCACCCACTTGTAAAACAGCATTACAACTTGAGTTTACAGGGAACTCATTGTCAGTAAGCTGCCTGGTTGCAAAGAAAGTCCAAACCATCACCCTTCCACTACTGTGCTTGGGACTTATTCTGAAGTGTTTGTGGTAATATGCTTTATGTGGGATGTACATTATGGCTAAATATAATGTGATCCTGCATGTGCAAATGATTTTGTTTCCAAGCATTTTGCAGTTCCACTTTGAAGCCAGGAGTCGTTCTTTAATATTTTTTGTTAGAGAGAAGACACCTTGATCTTTTTTCTCATTGAGATAAAAGTTGACATTTTAACTTGCCAACTGCATACAGAACAGACTATCTGTTTTAGAGTAGGCAACCATTAACCCTGATTAGCCACAATTGCTGTAAGGTTGTTGCTCATGTCTTTCCTCCATGGTGTTGTGCTAACACTTGTTTGCTGTATGGAGTTTGTTGAGCGTGCTGAAGATCAGGTGCTTTGTCTATCAAAACCAAAGCACCTGGTTGCTATTTTTCACCTTAAATCTTCTAGAAGAGACTAGAATCTGCTTGGTTTTCTTTTCCAGGATTATATTTTGGATTCTATTATCAGTCAATGATGCAATGCTATGCTTGTCTGTGTGACTGTTGTGTCATCAGGTGTCTGTTACAGCAAGAGAAGACGTTCCTCCTTTCGGGCCTCCGCTCCCAAACCCGCCCGTCTTCAAGAAGGTGAGGGAAAGAGTTGAACTTTATTTGTGGAATAAATTAACCTGCTATTTAACAGTATTACGTATTTTCACTTCAATAAAACCTTAAGACATGCAGCAAGTTATAAATATTAGTTGCTTCAGACATTTTGTCTTGCTTGTCTGTCATGCATTCCTCAATATTTCCAACCTTTAGGGTGCCATTAAAGTGCTCTGTTTGGAAACCAGAAAATATAATAATAAAAAAGAGAATACTAGCCAGCAGCTCTGCAAGCCTTCATGGTCACTGTCAGAGTAGAGCCATTTCTGTGGATGGACTGGAGTACTCGGTTCATTACCCACAACAGGCTGAGAGTGACCTCACTGTGGTGAATCAGGGGGCATTTCTGCTGGATAAATCAAGTTAGCAGCTTGTCAGAGTGATGGGCATTTAGAAGAGAAATCCATCAAATAAAACTGAAAACTTACATATTTCATGCTACAATGTAATTATGTGGCTGAATACACAACTAAGTATGAATAACAGAGCGAATTCCAGTATGCTCCAAAAATAACCAGACATTTCTGTATGTGAGGATGGATTTATTTAGCTTCTAGAAATATGTTCCAAAACTGTAAATATTTTAAATTTGATGAAAAGAGAATGAACTATGAAATTGTACTCTGAAATTAGTCAATAACAAGAAATGTTTAATGCATGTTCTTCTGTTTTGTGTTATGTATTGTGGAGTGTGTATAGTTTTCCTATTTGGTGTTTGTAAATATCTATTGCTGTCCTTCCAACTGAGAAGTGTAGAACAGATTAAATGTTTATGGTGACTTTTTTCATCTAAATGGTCATTTATTTTGACTTAAATTTGCTGCATGCTTTGTGTAAACACTAGTTGTACCTCCTACTATTCTCACTAAAATGACATTGCATTTAAGAAAATGATAAGATTGAGAAACTTGATAAAAACCAATACATTTTTTTTATTACCTCGTCTCTTTTTTTCCCCCGCATCTTCACAATCAGGGTCCTGAGTTCCGAGAATTCCTGCTAACAAAGCTGATCAATGCCGAGAACGCCTGCTACAAATCTGACAAATTTGCCAAACTGGAGGTGACGCACGCCACACACTCCAACCCCACAGCCCACCCTTCAATTACTTTTCAGCTTCATCCAGCAGCTGCAGACCCTTTTCCTAAACAGCTTTTGTGTGTGGCTGAACTCACTGCAGGGACGCACACGGGCCGCCCTGCTGGATAACCTGCATGACGAGCTGCACAGACAGAGCCAGGCGGTGCTGGGACTCGGGCAGATTGGGGAGGAGGATAAGCTGGAGAACGGCGGACACGGAGGTCTGCTCGAATCGTTCAAGGTGAACATAAAACCCAGACAAAAGTACATCAGGCAATCTTTTCTCAGCTCTGTGACATTTATTTGATCACCATCATTACACTCCTAGGTCAGATAAATGTCACGGGTCTGCAAGATGGCTTAAGGTGTGAAACCACTGTTAACACAATGGATGCCTCTTTTTCACAGTCCTCAAAGACTTAAACTCTATATAGAGAATGTGCAGTCGGGGCTGAGAAGACGTGCTTACATCCGAGTGTGAATGTAACACCCCGAAGTGTTTATGCTTGTATTTTTCTTTCTCTTTCCACTCTCTACCCTTTTTTGATTCCATTTTCTTTGTTCACATGTGTAGATTAGCTGAGGTCGATGGGACCAGTTAGAGGTAGCGATGACAAATGTGTGAACATGGTGATGATTTGACTCTCTTACTTCTTTGCAGGGATTGTGGATATCTGCTGCTTTGCAGTTTGTGCAGACAATCCCAGGAGGGGCTATTCTCATTGCTCTCATTGCTCTGGCAGTTTATCACCTGTCTGTATTACTGTAAATGAATGAGAAGATTATAATTTTACAATAAAAAAAAGATTGTTGTACTGTTTGAGTTGTAGTGTTCATGCTTTCTAAGAATATGAGGTTTTGATGTTCTTATGTTAATATTTCTGAAAGTTTCAGGACTAGGTATGAAAATATGAAATCAACAAAAAAGAGAAACCCACATTTCCAACTATGCTGCTCATTACATCTTCCATTGAGAATGCTGCCCTCTGGTGGACATAATTTGTAAATACATTCTCATTCTGTCCCTCCACGTCGTTCCCTTGCAACAACCTTTTGTCTACCAATCTGCATCAGTTTGTTCCTCACTACTCTTCTCTGATCCACTCCTTGTTTTGCTTCCTTGTTCGCATATCAGAGGGCCATGCGCGTCAGGAGCCATTCCATGGAGACCGTGGTGGGTTCTCATCGTCACCGGAGCCCCGGGGTGGCAGGTGGGGTCCCTTCCAGCCTCAGTGGCGGGGGATTGCCACAAAGCACCAGTGAATGCACAAAGAGCACCTTCACTGTAAGTGAATTAATAATAAAGAGTGAGAGAGAGAGAAGAACGAGATCTAACTGTTACCGTGTGACTAACAGAGCTTTCTTTGTTAGCTTCCTTGTGAAAACCTGCAGAAATTTGATTGCCAGACTGTGATTGTGTTAGAGTTTTCATGCGTTAGAGTTTCCATGTAACGATTCATTAGATATTTGTTCTGTTGTTAGCTTGATCAAATTAGGCCTTTACAGCATTTATATTTAGAGTGGTGGTGAAGCTTTCTTTCTTCTTTTTTTTTAAAGTAAGGTATTAATTTATCATCTGTGATCTCCAGCCTCCTGTTCTGTCAGCCAAATCTCCTTTAAAGAGCCCAGTGAAACGGCGCTCAGGCCTCTTCCCACGTCTCCACTCCAGCACAGACGCTCCATCAGACAAACACACACGCAGGTCAGTTCTCTACATTTTTAATCTTTTCATTTCCTGTTTTGTTTTGTTTGTTTTTTTTGCCAAAGAAAAATTTTACAATTGTTATATAGGGGTTGAATACAAATACAGGTCTGTTTTTGAAATTGTGTTTAATTGCATTCTAAAAACATGTCACTCTTTTGCCTTCTAATTCCCAATTATGCACAATTTCTGCTGGGCGATTGCATAAATTTAAAAAAAACGATAAACATAAGCATTCATACATTTTGTGGTGTTATTGTGACAAAATGTGGAAAGGTTCAAGCTGTGTGGTCGTGGTTTGTCTGCAGTGATCATAAACCAGCAGAGATCTGCCAGCATTCCCAAGAGGTGAGGTCAGAGACATCATCCAATCCCAGCTCACCTGAGATCTGCCCCAACAAAGAAAGGTCACCTTGAAGCTAAAACTTGATTTTTTTTTTTTAAATTATATAAAATTACAATTGTGTTCTAGGGTTAACTATGGCAAATTTAAAGAGTGTCATCTTAACCACATGCTTGGTCCTCTGTTGCTTGTCCATCAACAGGCCTTTCATTAAGCACAAGGAGTGCAGCAGCGGCAGCAGCTGTAGGCCCAACATCTCTCGCTCTTCGTCTAGCACCAGCAGCTTCAGCAGCACCACGGGGGAAACAGAAGCTCTGGAGGAGCTGGAGACAGTGGGTAGAACATTTATTTCATCCACGGTTGACGTGGAAAACTCTGGGAATTAATATAAAAAAGAAATGGGAACATTTTAAAATGGAAAAATACACATTTGTAACAAATCGGGAGGCTAATAGGGTGAAAAAGCTTTTAAAGGTGGAAAAAGTCCATAATTGCTCAGAAGTGCATAATAGTAGGAATTAAATGTCAGCTTATAATTTGAAGTACCGTAATGCAAATCTTCTCATGTTCCTTGGCTCAGGTGACACCTCTTGTCATTGTAGCAGTAATTTTATGTGAGACATGCTGCTTAAAAATGGCACCTTGTGAGATTAGAATTATGAGAGTAATTTAAGGCACCAAGTATTACAAATTGCGTTGAAGGAGGTGCAGATCCAAGCTTTTAATGCACAGGACAAATTTCCTCTGTTACATTTGATTAGAACATTAAGATATTTATCTTGTCTGGGTCACATTTAAAAGATCTTATCAGCACTTTAGCAAATATGAATCTAGCTTTTTTAAAAAGGGTTGCATATGTGCAATGATACATATGTTGAATAATGTGATTTTTTTATGTTAAAAGTCCCTCCTGATGCTCCTTTTTCTCCATTTTTCTGTAAAGTTAAACACCTTAGAATATTAATTATTAGTAGCTATCCCATGCGTTGCCTTCAGAGTGGGCAAAATTTAAATAATTGATTCTTTTCAGTCACTATTGTTCAGTGCCTTTTCCTTTACAACATTATGATGCGTTTGCTTCTTCCTTATAGGTCAGTCATCCGTCCATCACATCCACCTCTGCCTTCAGTCCCGCCCTGAGCATCGACAGCCAGGGATCGGGTACACCTGTCATCATGTGCCGCAGTCCAACAGGTAAATTGTAAATTTGATCTAGTGAGAGGAAAACTAGTTAAAAAGAAATGGTTGCCAGTTTTTGTTTATGCTTATATTCTGCAGATGGAAAAGGGAAAACATCACCCAGGTCAAGTTTGAAGTTCCGCTTTGACAAAATGAGCCACTCATCCACAGCTGTAAGTCTCAAATAGACCCCAAATGATAGCAATTGTGTTTATCAGCAAGGGTTTGGAGTGTATTATCAGATTTTCATAACAGAAAATGTTCAATAACAAAAACAAAATAGAAAAATATAACAAAGCAGCATGGAAGAAGCTGCTGTTTTTAGTGATTTCTCTTTCCTTTCTCTCTCTCTTTCAGTCTGAGTAGATTTGGGGAAGGAAAAAGCATCAGACTTCCTCAGTGAAGAAGCAGCGTGATTCTGAGGAAGTTGACTAAATCACAACATCACCAGAAAAGTAAAACATTTGTGCAGCCTTTTCTTATAACCATAAGCAAAAGGCTAATCTGACTAGAGCTGCACAGGAGATCCTGCACACCATAGACATACTGATATAACTGTGAGTGTAATTGAAGAAAAGCAGCTCATACACGTTCACTGTCTTTGAAGCAACTTTTAGCTGCTTGAATCTAGCTGCAGCATAACTCTTGTTGTTCCTATCACTTGACGGTCTTGGCATGGCTGTAAAACTGTGAGTGTAGGGCAGGCTGTAGACTGCGCCTCAGCTTTTTCTTAGACACCATCTTTCAAACAAGTGTACAAGTTTATGGCCGAACTGTTAGTCCTCATCCAGCCAACTGTTGAGCACTCTGTGGAACCAACGACAGACCGCAGGATGTTCCTTTACCTTTACCCTTCAATGGTATGTCTGCAAGCAGTTCCTCTTGTGCTTTGAGAAAAGAAACAGTGAGCAGAGACTCTCCCACATTCACAAAGACCTAATGTATAGTCTACTTACAGTAGCAAAGCCTTGTGGAACTGTGGAGCCTGAACTTCTTCGTTATGAATATTAACGCTTTTTTAGAAAACAGCTATGATTTTTGGAGACACTTTTGTAACCTTGGTACCCATTGCATTGTGTCCACAGCACTCTAAAGATGTCTCCCAGCATTTATATATCTGTCGGGGCGATCCACGACACCCTGGTTAGACACAGTAGGAGACACTGCCAGCACATTTTAGCCACAAGCTTATTTTAGCCCAAGCTGCACCTTACAATCTCTCCAAAGCCCTTTTTTCTCTGCTTGTGTGTTCAATCTCTCACCGTGTGAGAGGATGACAAGTTCCTGGATCTGGTTACAGCACAGCTTGTGGGAAGCCAAACTACACCCACATTTTCTGAAGGGGACAAAAAGACGTTGCACTTACTAAAAAACATTTCACCTCCGTGTACCTTCCATTGAAGCTTGCTAGCTCGGTGTATCAGCATACTTGCTCTGTGGTGCTTGTTTTTGGGGGGTATTTTTAGCAGGGAAGTTTGCCAGTGAGGGAATCGTTGAAGTCGACTTGAAAAATATGCTCCACCAGGCCTTTGAACCACCTTTTATAGAAATTACTTTTAATGTGAATTACAGTCTTGTCATTTGCGTTTAATGCCATCGTAGCTATGGTTTCAAACCCTTAAGTTGCAAAGACAGTTTCTCTCAAGCACAACGGGGCCATGAATCTTCTGTGATTGTCAGCTAGCTATCGACATGTTAAGAGTGTTTTTAATGTGACCAAACTAGAAAGTGTTTGGATGAATATTGTGTTTTACTGCACAGGAAACTATTGGTGAAGTTGAAGATGGCTTAGCAAACTAAAGTTTCAAAGTTCACACACATTGCAAATGTCCTCGTTTATTGAGTTTTAACATCTTGGGAAGTTGCTCTGGATGAAGTTACTTGAAATGTATGTTTTAATATGCCTAGACTAGCACATAATTTTGAAATGGGATAGGCCACCAATTACCTCGTGTAAGGAGAGCAGGGACAGAAGAAACAGGAAGTTCTGTTTATCATTTTATTTGTAGCGGTATTGCCCAAAAATGTCCTGCAGCCTTTTTCTCTGTTGACATGCTTAATTTATTATATTAACTTCTTTTGCATTGATGTCATGTACAAACAAATCACTGCAGAATATGCTAATTAATTAAAGCAAAATTATAAAATGAAGATATATTAATTTAAGAAATGTCTAAATAACGTATATGTATATTTGGTTATGTAATGTGCCACTGAGAATTTATTCTACAATAAAATGTTGTATTTTGTGCCATATGTGTTTTTTTTGTTGTTGTTTTTTTTTTACTTTTTGCAATGTGTCCACACAATGCACATAATTTATAAAATACACTTAATTAATTTTTGGAAGTAGATCAAACTCAAACTTTCACCCTCAGATGGAAATCAATTGGTTAGGATGTCCAATAACAACTCAGGAATAACCAGTGCTCTACCATAAAGACACCAGTGTCACTATTCACAGAAAAACAAGTTTAACATCAACACACACTGAATATTTGAACATAATGCCAAGATGAACATTCAGATCAGTCATATTGGGGGCGGTAAGCCTAACACTACCATACCAGGTATCAACCATGGGGGTGGCAGTATGTTTTTCTTACATCGTAGATTGTAAAACGTTGATGAAATAATGAATATAAAAAATAATCCGACATCATTTCATTTGTTTCTTCTTGTGCATTCTGCTCTGTCGAACCCCCAGTCGGTCGAGGCAGATGGCTGCTTGTACTGATCCAGGTCCTGCTGGAGGTTTTGTCCTGTTAACGGGAGTTTAATTCTCTTCGCTGTCACTACATGCATGCTCTGTAGGAGGGATTGCTGTAAAGTCAACGACTCAATGCAAGCTCGTCCAGAAAGAGTGAAAATTTGAAATTGATGACTCAATGCAATCTGCTCGGTTTCCTTAGATAGAAACTTTTTAAACTACTTAGAATAATTTACTGAGCTTAATGTACTGCTTGATCACTAGAATAAAGTAAATGTTTATTTTTAATTAAAAATGCCTCAAGATGATTCATTTGGTGTGAATCGGTACTCTATAAATAAAACTTAGCTGAATGGAATTAATAAAAATTAAGAACTACCTCGAGGTTATTTAACTTTACCTCAAATCAACAGCTAGACAGTTGAAACCTGTGCACATTAGTTATGATAGGACAATAATCCTAAACACCCAACCAAAGTGCTTTTGTAATGTACAAAGTAGGCTGACACTGAGCTTCTTGGATAGCCCTTATGATATGATAAATATTTGGGTCAGTGCAAGAAAACCATCTCATTTAAACAAGTTATCACCTCTAATGGAAAGCTTTTCATCCAACCAGAATGATGCCAGGATCTTGGTGATAGCTCAAAGACACTGAATCACTGAAGTTCTGTCCAATATGATCATTCCACTACAGAACAAGAACTGGAAAAATAGATGAAGGCCCAAATAAATGGGCCTTCATCTAACCCTAACCCTATACCACAGACCTTTGGACCCGACTGCTCCATATCTCCGTCTTCTGTCTTCTGCTGTCAGAAAAACCTGACAGTTGAGTAGACAGTGGGTTCAACTGGCTCTCTCTGAGCCTTTTGATTCCTCAGGGCATCTTGGGAAATGTCTGCGTACAATAACTGTAACATATAGGATGAAATAAAACTATGTGAAACTTCTACAAGATCAAATACACCGCAGACAGACTTGTGGCACTGCACATTACAAAGGCAATACTTTCCCCTACCTCTGGCTTTTGCTGGGATGGTGAAGGAGCTGTAAAAGTTAAATCAAAATAAAGGTTTAGCTCTGACAACATTAACATTACATTTATATTAATTTCTTACCTTTATGGTTTAGACTCCTAAAGTTAAAATTGTTAGATACCTTTGTGAGGAGGAGCAGTGCGTTTCTTTGGTATTGGGCGTCGGGGTGGAGGCTGTGGAGCCTGATGTGATCTATCTTTATGTCCATCTGCAAGTAAGACCTCTATCCTGGGATGTGGCTGTTGCTTGACCTCTGAACTCAGGCAGCGAGCCAATCCCAAAATGACAGGAAGACAAAGAAAGGCGCCAGTGCAGACCAGAACCCTGTGTAAGGGTTTTCTCTCAAAGGCAACACCTGCATGTTGGGGATGACAGAGAAGAACAACAATGCACAAACACTAATGACTAAAATATGCATGATCCATGTTTGATTAGCACATGCAAATGAGTATATACCTTTTGTGACATTCACTTGCATCCAATGGCTTACATCATGGCTTCCATCACTCCATTTCACGTTCCATGTGTAAAACCCTTCATCTGACTCTCTAACACTCAAAATCTTTAAATGTAGTTTGCTTTGATTGGCACTGACTGGGCCAATGGTGAAACGGTGCCTTGCGCTGTTTTCAACAGTGGTTGAAGTTGTGAGATTTTGCCTTTTCCAGTTGCCTGTCCAGTTACCTCCACAGTGTTGAACCACACAGAACAGAGACAAACTGCCCCCTGCAGGCACCAAGAATGTCTCACGTTTTCCAAATACACCATAACTGCATTCTTCAGAAAAAACACCTAAATGACAGAGCATTCAATTAGATTAATAAAGAGCATTTTGTTTGAAAAAGCTAAATTGGCAGCAGTCATTCACTTTACTCATACACTTGGTTTCTATATGTTTAATATTCCTTAAACCACAAAAAAAGCCTTAAAATGAATTAATCATTTAATGAAGAATAATCTCAAAAAGTCAGAATTTTTACATTTCAAAAGAGAACACCTGATTTGTTAAAATAATATGGAAAAAGATCAAGTACAAGTGACATAAGAGTAAAACTTTACTTTTACTTATCATGGCTTTATAAACAGTATGTATTCATCTTAGTCAAATTATACAACTACTAAAACGGCCAACCATTACTTTGGAAAATTGCAGTTTTATTTTCTGGAGCTTCCTCAACAAAATCTAACCAAATACAAAACGTAGCTTGAAATGTGACAAGACAGCATGCACGTTTTCAGACTAGGCTGAGTTGAAAAATGTTCTTACCTCCTTGAAAGATACACAGACAGCTGATCACACGCAAGGTAAACGCATACATGTCTGGAAAAATAAACAATGCTGCTGTTCAGTAAGCGCAAAATCTCAGTTCCCTTGTAAAGATCAAGTCTCCATGTTGTGGTTCACTGAAATAATCTGACAGTCGAGCACTCTTTTAACTTAACATAACCTGTTTATTCAAAGCATTTTCAGCCTTTCTCTTAGCCTTTGCTATTTCTGTGACTGCCAGGGATCATTTTCGGTTTTCGCTTTTCTTGCTGCTTTTTTTCTCTCTAGGGGGCGTCAGAGGAAGGAAGTGAAACACTAATCCAGCCCCTTCACACTTTTCTGAACACAAACACACACATGTTAGGATTTGATTTACAGGAAAGCACTGACTTCAAGAGCAGGAATACCGACTTTCAAGCAGGAAATGAGGCTCATTTCAAGGAAGTGTAAACTCCAGTCTTACAAAAGACCTCAGAAACTCATTTGTTCTGCTTTGTATTTTCTGTAGCTCTTGTGGCTTATTTGAGTTGATTTGTTTTTGACATTTTAAAAAAAAAACATTTTAACAGATGGTTGATTTATGAAAGCAACTTGAGCTTGTATATATAATAACTTCATGCAGATCATTATTAATTTTTGGATTCAAAAAATGTGACAGTTTCTGGGATTTCTTAAACATCTTGTCTTACTAAAGTATACATTGTTCTTAAATTTCACAACATCAATTTAATTTGTTATGATGTCAAGCAATAGATCAACATAAAGCAGCACATAACTGTGAGCGACTTTCTGAGAAATTAATAATTTTAGTAAAACATTTTTACTAGTTTAATTCTGAAACTATGACACATTTGTCCTATTCTGATTCCCTTAAATAAAATGCAGTCCTCCCAAAAGCTTTTAGAAGTCACCTAATTGGTAAATAATATTAATCTCTATTATTTTAATCTCAGTGGAAATCCAGCTATACTCTGAAGGTGTTAAGAGATTTGATATTGAACATTAGTGAACAAACAGCATAATGAAGACCAGATAACACAGATGAATATGGGGAGAAACTGAGAGCAGGTAAAGGTTATTAAAATTAATATCCATTTTCTTCCGAGTGTAGTTGTGGTGCAATATTTACTGTATTATTAGTCTGGTCCTATAGGAATACTTATAATCTGAAGTCTATCATAACTTTTCAAACTTGTCTTTGCAGAGATAGTTTAAGTCTATATATACTGCACACAATTTCTGTTCCTTTGGAAACTTTTTATAAAATTGTTGCACCACAGTTGTGCACAGCTACTCTTAGGTGTTTTTGTACTTAGTCATTTTGAAAACCAATAAATTTCAGTTCTACCTTCTGCTGGCTGTGACGATGCCCTCATATTTAATTCAATTCATTTCAATTCAGTTTTAAAGTACTTTATCAATCCCAGAGGTGAAATTAAATGTTATAACTCATTCAATTTTTGTCAAAATGTTGTTGCAGATGCAGATGGCTCTAGGCAGGAAGGATCTTCTGTTAGAATCTGTATTACAGTGGCTGTGGAGAAACCTCTGACTGAAGACATTTTGTTTTTCTATAATAAGTAATACTGTCAGGTTTTGTTTCAGTTTGAAGGGAGGATTTTGTAAGCTCACATTGGACTTAAAAAATGTGTTTGTTTCTGCTAGAAATAAAGACCCCCTCTTGGTTCTACTTTACATATAATATTTGTGAAGATTAGAAATTGATTTCGGAGCCAAAGGTCTAATACTTTAAAAATATTGAAAAGATTACTATATTTTTGCTGGGGATTGGGGAACAATGATTTTTGATGTGTTCAACTGTAATTGTTAGTCTAATTGTATATAAATTGTTGCCTAATTGTCTTATATACAGATGCCTATATTAAGTATTGATAGTCAGAAATAGACATTAAAACAATATTTTCTGTTGTATGTATCACAGTAACACAAACGTTTCAAGCGCTTTTACTGTGTCACATTTTGGCAGCGCTAATTTTACTCCCATGTTCATTTCATTCACTCCCATAGGACTACGCAGTAAACAAGAGAGAAAGAGAAAAAGAGTGTCTTGTGTATGAACCACAAGTGCAAACCTAAATCTTTCTGATGCGGAACAAAGTCTAGCTGACAGAAGCTGAATATTTAGATTAAAACCTATTTTATTACTGTAACAAAAAAAATAAAATCATAACCCAGAAAGGTTCTTAATGTGTTAAATAATAAACAAAAGGGTGACATATCACACCGGGAAGTTTCGATGGATATAATTTAGATTCTTTAACTCCGCCCAAACGCCACGTCAAAGATCGAACAGAAACGAGCGCACCCCTTGCACACAGTGACTCGTTGTCTGTGAATGAGATAAACAAAGAGCCGGCGACTTTTTTGGGACTACAGTCTAAGCTTCTCGAGCTCCTCAGAAATATGGACGCCGGTAGGTTGAGCGTGGCTGTGTCCCTTCTCAGCCATGTTGGTTTTATGTCACCGACCAGCTAAAGCAAATGCTCTCCAGCATCTTAAGGGCTGACAAGTGATCGAGCTAACATGCTAGGTTAGCATTCAGTGCGTTAGCAGCATGCCGGGGTGGTGAGCTAGCAAGACTACCGTGTTCTGTCTGCAGAGTTGGCAGCTTATGGAAACAAACACTATGCATGGGACAAACATAGAGACCGCAGTTATAAGCAGATAGTAAGGAATATATTAAAGGTTTGAAGTTGTCAGCTATAGAAAATGTGAGGCTTCCTGCTTAACCAGCTAGTCCAAAATGGACCTGTCAAACTCTTTAAACTTCAGATTAATTTCCTTTAGAGGAGAATGTGCTAACTGATTTTTTTCTGAATGATTTTTAAATGTTATAGCTTTCCGGAATAGTTGAGATGTGCTCCCTCTCTCGGGTTTTACAACTCTCTGTATTTATAGGCGTTGTGTTTTTGACTTGGATCCGAGTGTTTAGATGGCGCATTTAGTAGTATGTGCTAAATATATACTGAATTATTTGTCGATTTGCGAAATGGAAATGTCTTCTTTTAAACACATTTTGATCTCCGGCTTTCCGGCTTCGTTTCAGCTGTTGATCTGCCCTTTGCTGGTAATGCCGCGATGGGCATCGCAAAGTGCTTAGCCAATGCACACCCAGCTGTAAAACCTCTGATGTGTGAATTTGCAAGTCACCCCTGGCTGCCAGGGCTTGGCCCCAATCCATAGAAAAACCTCTGTGCTGTCAGCTCTCGCCATTCATGCCTTCGTGTGTTAAATAACAGGCTAACCAACTTTACCAGCCTACTAACTTGGTGACTATTAGATTTCATCTCATAGCTTCAGCTTCAACCTGGTATTAGAAAAAAAATACCAGACTGCTGTCACTTTAAGCTATGTTTGCTTTAAACTGACACTGGCATCCCTTACTATTTTTCTACATTGTCAGCTTTAGTCAGGATCAGTGCATATTTCCCCATAAGGGAACCAATACAATGTTGACCTTCTGGCAAAGCACCATCTGAAAATATTTTCTGCCTTTGGTTTGTGTTTATTTTGATAGGTTGTGAATATAAGCTGATGAAGTCTGACATTATGCCAGTCTTTGCCTTTCAGCAGCTGACTCAGAAGCGTCAAACCATCGGCAACATGCATGACTAGGCAATGTCCTGCTCAATGTTTAATTGCTCTACACTATTATTTGACTGAATTAATTACAAACCGCCGACTGGTGCCGCTTTGATTCTGTCAGTGTGTGTTTGTTGCGTGTACCCGTTAGTCCCCCAATCAGCGGGACCGGACAAGCTTCCAGTGTGTTTTTCTTACAGATGGAACCAGATAAGTGTTCAGGGCCTGATCTGGTCTGCCTTCTGCAGCTAAAGGCCTCCAGTACTATCAATCAATCAATCAATCAATCAAATTTTATTTATATAGCACATTTCAGCAGCAAGGCATTTCAAAGTGCTTTACATCATATCAAACACAGAAACACAATGCAACATAGAATCAACAATCAAAACATGACATTAAGTCAGGTTCCATCAATAAATTTGTAATTGATTATGTTTCAAATACAATCCTAAACTTTTGGGTTTTTAGTTGAGTTTGCATCCATAAAATGTTTACCAGTTACACTCCTACTGTGTTATATGGAACAAAATACCTATTTTTATTCCTGCACAGTGGCGCAGTTGGTAGCACTGTTGCCTTGCAGCAGGAAGGTCCTGGGTTCGATTCCCGGCAGGGGTCTTTCTGCATGGAGTTTTCTGCGTGGGTTCTCTCTGGGTACTCCGGCTTCCTCCCACAGTCCAAAAACGTGACTGTCAGGTTAATTGGTCTCTCTAAATTCTCCCGCCCGGAACGTAGCTGGAGATAGGCACCAGCAACCCTCCCGACCCCACTAGGGACAAAGGGTGAACAGAAAAAGGATGGATGGATTTTTATTCCCACTCACGCTCACAATCACACAGTTTAAAACGATGTAGACAGCATTTTAATGGGCTTCTGGCACTAGTCGACAATGTGGAAACATTCTTGAGTTTTGTGTGCGTTTGCTCCAACTGGGCCTGTATTCCCCCATTAAAGCTGTTCTTCTAACAGCATTTATTATGCTGTTAGAAGGCAATTGTTTGTTGTTGACTCTGTTTGGAGGGTGGAAAAAGAGCGGCACCAGACGGTTGAAGTATTCAGGAAAAGACGAGGTGCCGGCTTACAACTATTGATCCAGTGTTTTCCAGGAATGATGATGTCATAGTGAGTGAGTGCTGTTGAGACGAATCTCTAATGCACAGGTGTCAAACTCCAGTCCTCAAGGGCCGGTGTCCTGCAACATTTAGATGTGCGTCTGCTGCACCACACCTGAATAGAATAATTAGGTCATTAAGGCACTTGAAAACTTATCTACACAAGGAGGAGGTAATAAAGCCATTTCATTCCTGTGTTTTGTACCTGTGGCACATCTACAAACTGCAGGACACCGGCCCTTGAGGACTGGAGTTTGACACCCCTGCTCTAATGGGAAGTAGTGCGTTAAATCTACAGTGTGACGATGAGTCATGAGAGTTACAAAAGAAAAAAAACAAAGAAGCCACCTGACTGATTGAAGTTGAGCAACTTGATTTTTTGAGTCCAATTCTTTACTTCTATCTCCCTCTTATGTTCTCTAAAGGTTTGAGTCCAGAAAAGGTGACCACCTTTACAAAACGCCTGCGATCCGAACCACGTTATCTGTTGGCCCAGAATGTTTCCACCTGCATCGACCCGTTGGAGGTTTGTTTGCATCGACAGACTGTCCAGGATACTGTGCACATCTTTCAGCACTCTATTCCCACGGAAGGCAAACCTATCACCAACCAAAAAAACTCAGGTATGACACATACATTACCTGTCGCTTACAAACCCTACAGAGAACAGATGAAAGATAACAATATGTACATAACTTTGGGTCAATGAAGATGCATGCCTTTCCAATCATTTGCTTTGAGAGATTACCTAATTGACAAATCAATACCACTTTTGTGTAATTTGATTTTCAGTAGAAATCCATGTGTTAAAATGACCCAGTTCATTCTTGAATTTATTTAGGAATATGTTGAGTGACAGTTTTGTGTCATGCCTTCACTAACTGATTTATTGCTGTTTTACAACAACAGGGAGATGTTGGATCTTCTCGTGCCTCAATGTATTGCGACTTCCCTTCATGAAGAAGCATAATTTAGAAGAGTTTGAGTTTAGTCAGTCATATCTCTTCTTCTGGGACAAGGTAACGTCCTCTGCACAATCTCATTCTTCTGCTATTGATACCTGGATTTTGTGTTTTGTAGCATGGCAGTAACTACAGTTTCTTCTGTTAGCATAATGTTTGTGGATCTGTTTGAATCGATGCAATGTATGCAGCGCTCTGTCACCTTGTCATTGTTCCTAAAGCCCTCTTTTGTGTGTTTTGTTTTGAACTGATGCCACAGTGACCTCTCACTGTTTCAAGCTTTGCATGTTTTTTCCCTAGTTTTTTCTTTCTCCAACATGTTGGGACATTTTCCCAGTCAGGAATGCAGCTTTAATTTGTGACTTGTTGAAGGGAAATTGAATAACATTGCGAGTAATATTAGTCGTAAATTTAACAACAGGAAGGTAGATCTTTAAAATTTGTTGCTTCTGTTTGTGAGTAAATCTACCAAAGTGAGCATCTCCTCTCTTCGTGAGGATATTTTTGGTCTAAAGACTAATAAGAAATATCATGTCTGGATTAGAACGTGATGGTGAGGATTTTTATTTACAAGTTAAAAGTCTAACAATTACAAAAACATAGGACTAATAATTTAGAAACTCTTTTATAAACAAAACACAACTGATCGATTCTTCCAGCCTGGATGGGACGACAAGTTGTCCCTTCCCTCCTTCAATCAATCATTCATTCATATACATTTTTTAAAGAAAATATTAATTATACAATTTAGCACAATTTCACATAATCATCTCTTTGTCGGCTTATTTATCCAATGAATTTTAACCTGCTCTTTCACCAAACTATTTTTTTTTTTTAGCATTTATACTTTTTCCTGATTTCACTGTCAGAAAGCATAACAGGTAAAAATTTACCCAGTAAAAAAACTATTATTAAGAAGGCCTATGTTCTTTTTTTAACAAAATATCCTGATTCAAGTCAAACACATTACCTGACAAAACACTCACTTGCTTAAATTAGACCTTTGCGATGCTGTTTTGGCTATATTTACCTTTTTGGTGGTTATTAAGCAAAAATCTGGGCTGGGGCATAACCCTGCTGGTTCTAATACAATAGTTGCTGCAGTTTTTATTTTAAACAGTAGATGTCACAGCAGAGTAAATCTACCTCTATTCATCAAGTGAAAATGCAGAAACACAAACCTTCCAAAAGTCTCTGTGTGGATGTTTCTGTCCTTGTTATGGGAAGAGAAACGACAGGCGTTGACCGGGTGCTAGAGGTGACAGAATGCACTAAAGTGCAGGTGTTCTCATTATTTCTGCTCATCTCTGCCTGACCTGCAAACCAACAGCATCAACTCCCACACTTTAACAGACACAGCTCGGCATGTTCTGTGAGTTTTGGTGGCTATGGTATGAGCCTTCAGTTTATTTTAGGCGTAGCGATGGGAGAAGCGTTGTGCATATGTGTGTTTAACAGCATAAAATACATCCACCCACACACAGAGTGGGTGCTGAGTTCTTGCCATCAAAGGTGAATGTTGAAACTATTTTTCTACACAAGTTGCAGAAGTTTGCAGACGGTGAGAAAAAATTGTTGAATGTGTCTTTTTATTCAGTGTATGTAGACTTTGGGATTCAACAGGGCAGCATAAAATAACAGTCAGGAATGCAGCTTTACAAGCACAACTTAGTTTAGTTGTGCTTCCACAAGCACAACTATATGTAGAAAAAATGTGGCCCCTCTTCATAACGGACTGAAAAAAATCAGGTTAATTAATGTGAACTCTAAACA
Organism: Xiphophorus couchianus; assembly: GCF_001444195.1. Classification (NCBI taxonomy): domain Eukaryota; kingdom Metazoa; phylum Chordata; class Actinopteri; order Cyprinodontiformes; family Poeciliidae; genus Xiphophorus; species Xiphophorus couchianus. The sequence continues at coordinate 12,508,663 of NC_040245.1, read as the reverse complement.
TAAGAGCTGTTTTTTTTCAGATTGAGCGTTGCTACTACTTCCTCCATGCGTGCGTGGAGACGGCACAGAGAAAGGAGCCGGTAGACGGACGTCTGGTCCAGTTCCTTCTCTCCAACCCAACCAATGATGGCGGGCAGTGGGACATGCTGGTCAATCTCATTGGTTAGTTCTCATGAAACATAATCATAGTAAATTAAAGCTAATATTTTTTTGGATCTGCACATTATTTCTGCTTTTCACTTCAGATGTTTTCTCATTGCTTTTGTTTAGAGAAGTACGGCGTCATTCCAAAGAAATGCTTCCCAGAGTCACACAGTTCAGAGGCTTCACGGAGAATGAACGACATCCTCAATCATAAAGTACAATTGGCACATTTAGATCAGTGTTCTGTTGAAATCATATTATATCTTCATCATTGACTTGTGTTAGTAATAGAACAAAGCTGTTTTTGTCTTCCGCTTTGCTTCAGCTGAGGGAATACTGCTTGAGACTGAGGAACATGGTGGCCAGTGACGCTACGAAGGCCGAACTATCTAAAGCTATTGACTCCATGATAGAAGAGGTGAGCCTATCAGGGAATACACACTCATGTTTTCTTCTATCATGTTGATGTGCTGATTGACTTTGGAGAGATTTTTTTAATTTTGCTGTAGGGGAAAGTACTGACTGTAGTCTCACTAATAATAATAATAAATTTTATTTGTCTCTTGACGCTCAAGGTCACCTTACATAATTTAACATAAAAACACACACAAAATTGAAATGCATATTGAAAATTGAAATGATGGGTTTTGAGTTTGGACTTAAAGTGTGGCAAAGAGTTGATGTTACGGAGATCAGGTCAGTGAATTCCAGAGTTCAGGCAGTAAAACATTTCCACAGTGAAACATTTGGTGTGAAAACAAAGGATTACAGAGTGAAAAACTTGGTCTGATCAACTTCTCTCTTAACAACTTGATTTTTAGTAGAAGCAAAAAATAGAAATGTTTGAATGTTTTTTTACAGGTTATAAGGATGTTATATGTAATATGTATATATACATATACCTATATACGTACATAGGGATATGTACATGTATATATTATTAGAAAATGTGATGCATTTTTTAATACTTGTTGGCACTTTTATGTTGCCTTTAATATACAGTGTAATTTTTTGCGATAAGTTACAAATATATTTTGTGAGGGCACATAATAGTAGGCAGTTCAAAATAAAAAGTAAAATTCAACTCCAAACACCCACATTTAAAAATAAAAACTGTATTGTATTTATTTATAAAAGAACATATAGTCAGTATTCAGATCAGAATTGTGAATTTTTATGGACCGTTTAACTTATCTAGTCACTGTGAACTGCAAGGTTCAGTTCTGTAAGGAATATGATTGTGTTTTTACTTTGGATACAAGAGTATACGATTTTAGAACTATTTTTACTCAGTGCTTTTTTCCCCCCACATATTCAACTTTGTCTGGTTAGAGTTCTTCAAGCTGCTTTAATAGGATTTTTCTTTTCCTCCTGATTCTGAGGAGGAAAAATTACAATTGCAACAAGTCTAATCTGGTCACAATCGTAAGTTGTTTAGTCTAACAAAGTGAATGACTCAACAAGCATCTGGACCAGTAAAATTGCATTTGTCTGCAATTTGTGACTTGATGATTTCCTCTCATGTGCAAAAGACTGAAGCAGAGTCTAGTACTTAACAAAACCTCAAGGAATTTTAAAGATCGAGTTCCTCAAATCATTCGTTGAACCGATACAGCTCTAATTGGCACTATTTGTTGAAGAATTAATTTTTATTACATGTTACAAAACATGTTACATGTTACACTTTCCACCTCGAAGTTTCAAGTTGAAAAACGAAGAAATGTTATCTCGGATATCAGAATACTAGATGGGTAAAGACAGTCTTCAATATCCAATATGGCTGCCTTAGATGGACAATTTAGTGATAACAGCACTTCAGCCACAATTTATTTACATTCTTGAACATTTTCCCTTTTGAATCTTTCACACAGTGCTAACCAATCTCCTCTATTGAACATAAAGTGAAATGTGTTATTACTTTAACTGCAAACACCATTGAAAGCCATCCAAGTTCCTCAGTGGTGTCTGTACTCTGGTGTGGTAATCGTCATTGTGAGGTGATAACGCATGACAAAACTCTGGTTGATGGCATCTCTCAAAGCCAAGAGACTGTGATGCATTTTCTAATACTTGTTGTTGGCACTTTTATTGTCATAGCTATAAATACCAGAAAGTATCCGGACGATCTTTACATCCAGTACAGGCAACAAGGGCAGTGAAAGGTGACTCATCCGGCCAAATATATTACTGGTGTGCAGAGCTTGAATACATGTCACTTGAAGTATCATAAACTAAATATTACATCCAACCGATCCATGGATGTTATAATTTATGACATTGTGCACTTCTACTCTTTCATATTTCTTTCTAATTAGATTAAACATACACACACTTTTCTAAATTTAAGCCTCTTTATCTTTTTCATGCTCTAAAACACATTCTGCTGCTAGAAAACCAAAGTCCATTGTAATCACAGAGCAGAAATGTAGCCTGGAGAGTATGATCCTATGTAGCTTTTGTCTTTCTTCTGAAAGTTACATAAATGACTAAAACATATACTGCAATATACTGAAACAGGCTGCAATGCATGATGGTCCAATAAAGTGTTGAGCCTTGGTACACCACCTTTAGTGAGACTCAGAATAGTTTTACAGACACTGAAATCACAGTTCAAAGTTCAAAACTCACTACCAAGAGGCTTATTTAATGTAGGAAGGATTCTGTAAATGATTTTTGCTGAAGTGGTTAATTGTTTACTCCATTCAGCTTTGTGTAGAGAATGTGTGAGTTTGATGGTCAATCAAGTTGAGTGAGTTGAGCTTCTCAGTTCTTGCAGGTTATGCATTTATGAAGCATTTCGCATTGTAAAACAGAATGCTGCTGTTGTAGTTGAGTTATTAATAGAGAAGCAGACTTTGGGCAGTCTGCTTCTCCACTGAATTGTTTCATTTTGACCAGCAGAGGGAGCTATCCATCAATGCATACCTGGGGAGAACAATGTCCAGTGTAACAGTGGACGTAAAAATAAATTGAAGGTATTGAAGTTTGCCAGTCAACAGGTATTTGCTAAAATTAAAGACAATTTGAGATATGGAATAAAAATTCAGGCTTTCATATTTAAACAGGATAGCATAAGTTAATCAAGTTTCATTGAGAATGTTGAACTCATCTTGATGCATGCCTACACGTTTTGTTTTTTAGTTGTATCATAAAGCTTCCCTCTCTTGTATCTGTAATGACGAGGTTAATTAATTTATGTTTATCAGTATTTGCTACACACCAGCAGCTCATCTGCTCGTTTTTCCTTGTGCAGTTTGTGTCTAATGCGCATACGTCATGTCTAAAGCAGTAACCATGGACGATAGTGATCTTGTTTATGGAACAGTCAGTGATCTGTTGCTGCACAGCAAAGCCCAGTGCAACAGTCAGCCCTCTTCATGTGTGTAAACAAACACATGTGCCACAAGCGTAACATGTGTCAGGTGCCCCTCAGCGTGTATGTTGTGTGGGTTTAACGCCTAATTCGCTCTTCCTGTGTGTCTGTGTGTGTGTGGGAGGCCAGTCAATCAATCTCCCATCGACGCAGTGCGGAGGCCTGGTTAAACACTCTTTGTTGTCAGCTGTTAGGTTGTATTGTGCTGCTGACTGCTTGCTTGTTTAAACAGTTGTTTGCATCTACCTGCACCTTCATGGATGTCCTCTCATCGCCACACACATACACGTATCGGATACGTATGTTATGCAACAGTTAGGTTTCCTGCTGCTACTCTGCACCGCCGTTTTGTGGAAGGTGATGGAGGATTGTTTTTGTGTTTGTCCACCTGCAATCGTTTTGTTATGTGAAACACAACTCAGTCACGGTTGTTGCAGACGAACGATTCACGCTGTTAGAAGAACGATGGGCGTAAACAGAGCCAAACTACGCACGGATGTCGCTCCAGGCTAACTTGCACAGTAGTATTCAAGCCAACGATGACGAGACTACATTTGTCTAGAGCGGCGTGATATTAGGAAACATTACTCTCTGTTGTTGTTATTATTATATTATAAAAAGTTAAATAAATATTTGAATTCAAATTTTAATGTGCAAGCCTTTAAATTAAAAGTGCAATTTATCTTTTTGATTAAGAGCAACTGCAGTTTTTATTAATCATACAGCTCATTGATTTTTCTGTCTTAAATCTTTGCTTTTGATTTTTTTCAGATTAACTCAATTTTGTTTTGTAAGAGATGTAGTCCACATGATGTCACAGGTAAAGCAGTGGTCTAAGAAGGCTAACAATGCACTTGAAAAACATACAGAGATTTAAGATGTGGTGGTCTAGACTTGGGGTAAATTTTAGCTTCATATTAGCTCAGTCTGTTGTAATCAACTGGAAATACTGTTGAACTTCTTGGAGGCTACAAACCTCTGCATCTCAGAAGGTAATCTTGAAGAAATTTCTGCCTCTTACTAAAACACATCTGCCAGTGGATTGTTAATTAGGTTAACAAACTACCTCATGATTCTTACAGTCTGTGAAATTCCTGCCCTCAAGTCCTAATCTGTGCTCACCACCTGCTCTGTTTGTGCTCTTGAATCTCTTGGCCTTAATTTCTTTCCTCTACGTTGAGGGAACTAGTTTTACCTCAGTTTGCTCACATGTGCTTCAGCCAGGATCAAAGCGTCTTGTCAGACCTACTTTCATGTGCGTGGAAGTGATGCTGTCCAACTGGCCTATGTAGCGGCTGGGATTGTGCCCTGGTCTTTATCACGTCGGCCCCGTACACACCGCAGTGACAGCCAATAGGTGTCAGCGTCTCTGCTTCCACTCACCAGACTTGCCGCTCACTTGACTTTAATGAATATATTTGCGTGTCAAGAACCTGTTCTTATCGTAACAGCTGGTTGGGGATGTTCAATCAAACGAAGCTCATGACATTAATTTCAGAACCGTGGCATAAGACTCCTGGTTTGAATTATGACATCATTTCTGGTATCTGTGTTGTTCAGGCTCAGATGATGACTGATTGACTCATCATGAGTCCAACTTCAAGAAGTTACAAAGAGTCAACATACACACCTAAATAGAGGAAAAAACGAGTCACAGGAAACGACATATATGCTGTACTTCACACACGTAAAGAAATACACAGATGTTATCCCTCACACCATGATTGGAGCCTCTCTGCTCCATTGCGTCATGGAATCAGACGCACCATGTGCAGCTCTGCTCTTGGCTCTGAACATGCAGAGTGTGATTCCTGAGACAAGTCTAATTTATGAGTCGGTCATCAGCTGACAGAGCAGTTACCCTCTGCTACTCGGAGGCCCTGTGCATGCGGGCCCCCATCATTTGTTGTTCTATGTGGGTGGGTTGCTGCATGTGTGTCTGTGTTTCAGGTTGCAGGAATAGCCGCAGCCTGAGTCGTCTGCTTGCCTTTTTTTTTTCCTTCTTTTTCTTCTTTTGACTTTCTCCACACAATTGCTAGGATTTAACAATGACCACATGTGTTGAATGTTTACAAAACATGGAAGTTTAATCAAAACCTCTTTCAATTTTATCCAAACTGTTTGCATGGTGTCATTTGCTTATACTCACAAGTCCAGCTTCTAGACAATGGTTATACATTTATTTCTGAGGAGCAATTAAGAGCACCGTTTACCTCATTTTGACATTCAGTTTGGTGAGAATGCATTTTAACCCTAAAGTTTGCTGGCCACCATATGTACACAACAAATTACTTCTATTTTTTTCTATAACGTTTCAGTGTGCGACATATTCAGTAGGTGTTCTTTTGTTTGTTCTTTATTATTAAAGATTGCTCAAATTGTTCTTCTGTGCAGAATTATTTTCATTTATTGTGCGAGAGTACTTTTCCCTTAATCTTTCATACTCTTGGGGGGGGAGGTAAACATTTAAACTCTAATCTTTATTTGTATTTTCAGGCTACATTTATTAACACCCTGATGAAGAAATGTGTAAATTTATAAATTGGTTTTATCACAGAAGAATCATCCAAATGCTCTTAAATTTACAATTAGTGCAGTTAACTGGTACCAGTAACAAGTCCCATAGAATATATCCAGCTTCACTTTTTTTTTTTAAAGTTACTTAGTCTTTCTAGGAACTTGTAGTTTATCCGTAATTTTGTGTTTTCTTGGGGAAAAGGATATGATGTGATGCATCATATCTCTTGGCCAGTACTCTGGAACAGGACTCAGATTTATCTTGTCACCACCTAGCTTTACGGCAGTAAATTGGGTAAAAAAAAATATTGCAAGGCTCATTGTGGCAAGACATTTTTACTGAGAGCTACAGTAAAGAGTGACATCTTGTGGGCGCTAACCGAGCCACCATCACAAACAGCCAAAAATGAGTTTACTAAACACAACTGAAATCATGTTTGTTGATCAGATGAGACTAATGGCGCACACCACAAAGTCTGTATCTGAAAGACACCACCAGCCCCTTCGTTATTTTGTGTTAAACTGCCCGCAGCAGTGTGGACGCCCCAAGGTACATTACCTAGCAATCTTCCTCAGATCATTGGATGATTTGCTTTGGGAAACAGATCTTTCTAATTGAAAATACTTGACATGTCTGACTGAACTTTCAGGATATAAAGATTTAAATGTATTAATTGAATGTTTTTGGATTTTAAAAATTCTAAACTTCAGCCAGCTTGGCCATAAAAGGCTTAAATTAAAGATAAATTATTTTGTAAATGTGCACATTACTTCTTTACATCTGTTTTTCATTTACCTTAATTTGTTGAGGTGCTCCTGTGGTAATAATTTGTTATGCTAGTCGTAGTTCCAGCTTAAGAACTTGGGTATTTTATGGTAAAACAAAACTATAGAGCATGGATTCACCATTTAAGTTCTGTTCCTGAAAGTGGTATTTTGCTTGGGGAAATGAAATACAATTGTTTTTGTCAAATTATGTGAAGTTGTTAATTAACCGAAGTTAACTTGACCAAGTTTAACTCGGCTCTCAAAAAGTCTCAATTTACCCCACTGATATTTGCAGAAACCCTTAAGGATTAGTGACTAAACCCAGAAATCCATTCTGTCTCAGTGCACCTTTAATTTCCCCTTGGCATCAATAAAGTACTTTTTGAATTTGAATCGGCTTGACGTTCGTGTGTGAAAGGTGCCAAGTGACTCAGGTTCTTTTGACCAGATGAAACATGGTGTCTGCTTTCCATAAACCAAAACTTTTAGGCAACAAACACTTCCAGGTTAAAGGTTGGGGTTTCTAAAAATCATTCTGTGCCATAATATACAGTTGCTATAAAAATACATTTCTTTTTTATGTTATTACAGTTTTTTAAATTATTATTTTTTATTTCCATGTCTGCGCATGTGGTGTTCTGTATACTGTCAGTCGTTTCTTGTCTGCTGTATGGGTAGTTTCACTCCTAACATCAGATGACCTGTTTGTTTTGGTCACACACAACATCTAAATATGTAAGATGGGTGTCAGCCATCCAGTAAACACTGGAAACAGATCTTATCAGACTTTGGCCACAGTTGGCGTCAGTGTCGGGCAGTCGGTCGGTCACTGTTTACAGCTTGACATGCAAACTAACTGTGACAGACCTGAGGTGGATTTTCATTCAGATACTGAATTACAACAAAGGGGGCTGCACAATAACAGATCCCCACAAAATAAGTGGATAATGTTGAACTGTTCTCTGTTCAGATTTTAAGATTAAGATTTGAGTGAATGCATGTTTGATGTAGTTTGAATTAATGGAATGCCAGCCGTCTTGATTTGATAAATATTATTTATAGTGAATTATATCAGTGTTTCAGAATCTTCATTTATATTTTTGGATGTGTTGGATCATTTACTTTTAGCTAACATCAGCATGAGTAACCATGATGAAAACAAATCAATAGGTTAATAGAACAATTTGTTAATTTTTTTCAGCATCTCTGTGTCTCCCTCTTCTGTTTTCTTTTTGTCACTCATTTACATCTGTCAGTGATGCAACAGGTGTTCCAATATTGGTCCTGCTCACATGTCACCATGGCTGTTTATCCTCTATGGTCTCTTTCTGTCAGCCCAGCCTCACACTCACACCCCCTCTATTTACCTTACCTGTTGTGATGTGTGTTCACAAGGCTGACCTGGAGTAAAGTGCTCACACTCCCTTGATCAACACTACATTATGTTTGATCATGTTCTTAATCTCACCTCAAACCTTCTTCAACCTTAAGTTCAGAGCTATTCTTTTGTAGAAAAGAATGTTCAAAGCTGACAAAGACAAAACTCCACACAACCTACAGGTGTAATTCCAGCCAAAGTATTCTGCAAAGAATTGGCTTGAGTGGACTGAATAAAAAGCAACATCTTCCTTTAGTGTTTTTAAAATCCTGATTAAAAAGCAATGTAGCCTATATAACATGTGTTGTAAACTGGCAAAATGTTAAAATATTTATGGGTATGAATGCTTTTGCTATGCTGATGGTTACAGAGCTCTTTGCTCAACTATCACGAGGAAGTTGGACATTACAAAAAGAAAATACTGGTAATGAAAACAAAAGCAAGAATTGAGGCAGAGGTCGAGGGACAGACGGGAAGATGGACACTTTGGCTTTAATCTCGCCCATAAGACGGTTTAAACAAAATTTTTGAGCTGAGATCAAGGAGGTTCAGAGGCCTTTGTTGACTCAGTACATCTGTGTATTTTGGTTTATGTCTGTTCTTTTTGTGACTTCACGCTTTGCAGTGCTGAAAGAGGCAAGTGTTTGTTTGACTAAGCCAGGGCTAAATTTCACATCTTCCTTATACTTGACTAGGAATTTTGGAAAACGTTTGCGTAACTTACACAATTAGAACATGCATTGTAGTATTAGATTGTGTTTGCCAAATCACTGAACTTATTTTCCTAACACTACAAATGCAGTCCACTTCATCTTAGTTGTTCTTATTATTTTTGATTGTATTTCAATGCAACAGTCGTTTTAGGTGCTGGGAGAGGCGAGCAAAAGATTGGAGAGGAGAATAGCAAAAAGGGGGAAATTCCAAAGATAACTCTATCAGAGGCTGGAAGGGCCAGATTGACAGACGACCCAGTCCAAACGGCTCGATTTAGCCCACAGGAACTCGATCTGAACTACTGCACTGCAGGAAGACACTTATGAAGGAACGAGGGTGTTTATAGTTTACAGTTTATAGCACAATTATGTACCTATGTTCCCTTTAGATGTACAATTGTTGAATATATCTGTTACGGCCCCTGGCCTCTTGAGGCTGTGTAGGCTCTTTGTTTTTTTCTATTATGCAGGATCAGGACACATTTTTTCTCTGGACACATTTTTATGTTACCGCCCCTGAACCCCTAGACCTTGGGGGGGGTGTAACAATATCAAACATAACTTAAGAGAAATTTGACTTTGCAATTGCCTTAAAACTCAGCCTCTGTCTATTTAAGAAGCTCCTGCCATCCATAAATTAATCAAAGCATCACTCTAGGTATGTTTTTGATTAGAGAATAACATAGCATGATTTAAAGCTAAAAAAAGTCTGTTTTACATAACCCTCCACCCCATTTAAGATTGGCTGTAAATGTTTTTACATTTTACAGCTATTTCTACACTAGCAACATCTCATAATGTGGGATAACCAGCTTGATAGGTTATTTAGAACAGTTTATGATGGAGGGTTCATGTTCCTGCTGTCTTTGCAGGTGTTTCGTGTGGCCAGTGTTTGTCTAGGCAGCCCACCTGACACCATCTGCTGGGAGTACAGGGACAAGGATAAGAACTTCCACCGCATGGGACCACACACCCCCCAGCAGTTCTACAGGGAACACGTCAAACCTCTTTACAACATTCAGGACAAAGTACTTACCACATCAGACAGACCACACAAACATGAGTTGCATACTTGCAAAGCGAAGCTGTTCGCTCTCTAAACTTGTGCGGTTCCTCCCCGTGCTCAGGTCTGCCTTGTAAATGACCCCCGACCGCAGAATCCTTACGGGAAGCTGTACAGCGTAGAGTTCCTCGGGAACATGGTTGGAGGTCGCAGGACTCTGTACAACAACCAACCCATCCAGCTGCTGAAGAAAGCCGCAGCGGACTCCATCAAGGAAGGAGAGGTCCGTGGGAACAACTGGACATGACTGTTGCCACAAATATTTGTAAATTATGGATTCTGGAAATTGAAAAATACCTTTTTTTTAATGTTTGTTTATCTTTCCACTTCTCTCAGGCCGTGTGGTTTGGATGTGACGTCGGGAAACATTTCCACAGCAAACTGGGCATTAATGACATGAATGTGTGAGTAAATTTAATCCAAGTTTCTCCCAAGAATGGATGAGGCTTTAGACTGTACTAAATTTCCGTTCAGTTATGATAAAAACACTCTCCACAGAACTAGAAGCTGGCAGGAGATAGCTTTGTTTTCAAATATGAGAACCTGTCTATTAAGGATTGTTTCCACCAAACAGAATCTCTTTCATTCACTTTTGGGTTCCAACCCAATTTGCTCTTCTTGTTCATGTAAATCATGGGTGTCAAACTCCAGTCCTTGAGGGCCGCTGTCCTACAGTTTTTAGATGTGCCACAGGTACAAATCACAGGAATGAAATGGCTTAATTACCTCCTCCTTGTGTAGATCAGTTCTCCGAGCCTTGCTAATGACCTAATTATTCTATTCAGGTGTGGTGCAGCAGAGGCACATCTAAAGGTTGCAGGACTGTGGCCTTCGAGGACTGGAGTTTGAGACCCTTGATGCAAATGGAACAAAACTCTAATAGTCTTGCAAAAGTATACATACCGCTTTAACATTTTTTCTAATTTTCATAGCACAACAACCAACCTTAGTGTTGCGTATAGTGAATTTATGTGATAGATCAGCACAAATCAATGAACATTTTTGAATTGGAGGTAATATAAATGGATTTTAAAATTTATTACAATTGAAAATCACCAGTTTTGCTTTTATATTTCCATTGTAACTCATAATGTAGGTTTCCAATCTTCCAATCAACTTTGACTACCTTATCTACCCCTGCCTTTTAGTTTCATCTGATAAAATTCATTACAATTCTCAATTATGAGAAGCCATAAGGGACTTCTTATGGCTGTCTTCCATCAGTAGTTTTCTGCTTGCCACTTTTCCATAAAAGCCAGATTTGTGGAGTCCAGCACTGTTAGTTTTCCTGTTCTGTTAGGGTTTAACTCTGCTGGAGACTGCAGCTCCGAGAAGTTTTGTGGAAATAGGCGGTGCTTTGTGAGAGCAAGTGTTTAGGAACCCCAAATGGCTGCCACTGGAGATTAAAGGATTTCTCGGATATGCATGAAAGAATTAAAGCAACACTCCAGGTATGTTTTTGATGGGGGAAGAACATTTTAACATTATATGAAGCTAAAAAAAAGTTGATTTCACATAATGCTCTCCCTTTAGGATTAAATTACAGGCAAATGGTTCACTTTACAGTTCTATGTTGGATCATACAATTTAAATAAATATATTTAAGACTGTGGTTTCAAGGTGACAAAAATGGTATGAATGCTTTTATAAGACAGTATCAGGTGTCGATCCGTCCTCAGAGGAAATGTGGCCGATCCGCGTGAGTTGCTGGCGCCAGCTTAACTTTTCCCGCTGAACTAAACCTGCATGGTGCCGAACGTCTGGTATCATCACTCAGACGGATCTGTTTCAACATGACGCCCAACGTAGCCTAATTTCTTCAATCATACTCAAGATAAGGAGAAATGCTGATGAGCTAGCTATTCTAAAATCCCAGACTTGTGCTTTTGGCTTTTTTTCTTAATCCTTCTAAAATAGATTTAAGGATTACTTTTAAGATGGTCTTATGAAAAGATGCTTTTAGTGTACAAGTGAAGTCACCACCTGAGTTCAAACTGGAAATACTCTTGATTCCTCTGCAGGTTCAACCACGAGCTTGTGTTTGGAGTGTCTGTAAAGAACCTTTCCAAGGCAGAGAGACTGATATATGGCGACTCCCTCATGACGCACGCCATGATACTCACTGCTGTTACAGACAAGGTACACTTCCACAAACGTACACTCCAGGAATGTGACAAACTCATACGCACAGCACTGACTAACCACAAGGAATACACACATTCAGAATTTCCCAGGGTTTTACTGTTTGTTTACTCGACTCTAATCTGCTGCAGTTTTTCATAATTCTGTCAATTTCCTCCATTGTAAGCAACCCCAGCTGTCAGGTCACTCTCTTCCCTCATGTCTCCAGTTCTCACTCTTATCTCCCCCTTGTCTGACTTCTGTTCTCTCTCTCTCTCAGGGTGGGAAAGAAGGTTACGAAAAATGGCGGGTGGAAAACTCCTGGGGCGATGACCGTGGAAACAAAGGTAAGAACCAAAACTCTTGATTGATCCTCAGAAATGTGTGATGCTGAATGTTAAGTGCTTCAAACTAAACCTACTTATTTCATCTAAACTTGGCACATTTTCCAGCAAAGTAATTCGGTCTGACATTGACTCATAAAGCTCCTGTTCATATGTATTCAGTTAAAAACAGGACTAGAAGGAGCAGTTTCTGTTACGATGCATTTTATATACTTTAGGCAGTGACAAACAACCCAACAAATACATTTTGTGGGATTTATTTTGTAAAAGAACCACAGCACTTTATAAGAAGCACATGCATTATTCTACATCTGGAAGATTTAATTTGCTTTGGAAACAGAACATCTAAATACCTCTGCTCTCAGATATGAATTTGAGACCACAATTCATATGCCTAGATCAGACACTGTAAACTCAATTGTGATGTGGAGATGTCTTTTCTACCAAAGCAATATTAGTGCAAAAGACCTTCAGAAGCAAAAGTGTAACAAAAAATTAACAACACTTTAAAAAGTATTTGTCTAAATTATTGACTTATGATTAAATATTGAACAACAGTTTATCAGATTACAAGTAGTTCCAATAGATTGACTAATAACGTCCTCCTTGACCTTCTTTCAGTGCTGTAGTGTGGCCGCCATCCAGAAGAGGGCGTCACTGGTCATCCTTAAGCAGAGCCAGTTGATACAGAAATAAAGATGTCAGAGGGATCTTAGAACAGGAAGGTGAACAGTCACAATGGAGTCCGGCGTGAGATGCAAGCTGCACTTCATGGCTTTATGTTTTTAAATATAAACACTCGACAAGCTTCTTAAGTTTCATGGAGGATTTTGGTTTGTGACAAGTTAAACCAAGCTTTGCAAAATTGAAGGCGATGTGGTTCATTCAAAAGAGAGATAGACAGCGCTTTGAGTTCAAAACTTATTGTGCTTTGAATTTATGTTCATAAATTTTATATCTTTACATGTATTGGTTTAGTTTCTTCCTTTTTTCTTTGTTCCCAGTGCGCCTTTGCTCCTTAGATCTTCCCCTGTGTTGATTTTTCTATATACATATGTAATCGCCTGTATCGTCTTGCACTGGGAGTCAGTCTGACATTTTTTTTTGTTAATGTGTGTTTTTTCTTCAAATCAGTTTGCCTCGGTCTGGTGGCAGGGTACATCTATTGCGTTAATCCTTAAGTCAAAGCAAACGGTGATGTCAAGTTTTATTTCAAGGCTGGATTATAATTATAGGCTTCTGTCTTTTAAATGCTTTTAAAGCCATTTTTTGTACGCAAAAAAAAAAAGGTTTTGTATCTTTCTACTTGTGATATTGAATCTATGAAATACTGGTGAAGATAAAACAAAAGTCACAAATGATTAATTATTCTTATGAATCTAATATCACGATTATGAAAATTTCTCAAATATTTTGTAGATGGTTTTACAAGAGCAGCAGATACTCCTGAGGTTTCTTCAACTCTCTCTGCTGCTTATCTCGATCTCTGGCCTCAACAAGCCTCTGGAAGTTCAGGGTGCCAAACACACACGGTTGTGTGCATTTAGGCACACAACTGTACTCACAATATTTGCTTGAGCCCACAAACCTTAGAGAGTATTAGGAAAATATGTAAAAGCCCCTCAGTCAAATCAGATTTATTTCATGCAGATCTTATTCCATAAACACCAGCAGATGAGGGATGAACACCCCCTCCAACTCTAACCCATCTGTAGCTAAATTCATAAAGTTGTCAAGAACAAAACTTTGAGAAGTGGAATTCGTATGAAAGACAGACTTCCTTGGATAAAAGGTGAACGAAAGGTTGAAAAATAAGTAGACGAGGCTGCGCCTGAAGTAAAAGCAAAAGCATGTAGATTTGGTGAGAATTTGGGAACAGTGGCAGGGAAGAAATCAAAGTTTTTGTGGTAGAGGGTAAAGAGGGAGCAGTTATGGAGATAAAAGTGTTTGTAAAAACCAAATGCCTCCCTTTAGATTTTTTGATATTCCTGCTGACCCCAAAAAAGACACAGGAGAGATTTAACTCTCTGTTCTTTCACCTTTAAACCGTCTGTCAGATGCTATAATTGCGCCCTTCTCTCCACAACTCATTTTTATACTATTTTAAACAAATATCTGGCTACACTATTGTGGGTTTTATTTTACACTTTTAAAGGAATATTTGGCCAAGCCCGAGTTCCAAACATTTAGCATATCTTGTATCTGAACCTGGAATTATTCTGGCAGATAAAGATGATGGCTTAATTTCCCCCCCAGTTCTACTCTGTTGTTAGGCAAACTCAAGAATATTAGGTTAATTTGTGTGGAAGGATGTGAATAAGAGACTTCATTAGCTTTTAAGTATGTTTCCAATCCATCATGGTTATTCCCATCCAGTTATCTGTCCCTGCACCGCACTTAGAGTCCTGCTTTCATTTCCTTTGAAGTAGGTTAGGAAGTGTCATTTGTTTTCACAATTATTTTTTACTGTTGTCATCAAAGCTACAATGCCTTAGCACCTCGTTCCTCATGTTGTGCAATTCCTTCTAATTTCCCCAAAGTTGCCTTTCACCCATAACCCATTTGTGAACCTGTTTATCTCCTTGCTGTTGGTAGCAGGTCTTGTGCTTCCTTTGGGTATCGGGTTGAAGCATCTGGGATTTGAGTTCGTTCACAGTGCATTACCTCACACACTGATCCAGTGAGGAATCTGGAGGTTTTTCTATATTGTATGGGCCATTTAACAACAATCAGGGAATTGATATACAGTCCAGACAATAAGCTAAATATATGGTCATCAAAATATAAATAAAAGAACTTTGTGGAATGCAGTAGATATTGGCTAAAATATTCCAAGTATCATGAGTTGTCACTTTGCATGTCAATATAAAATTCATCCTGCATAATAGTCTTCCTACAGTCAATGTCCACACCTGACACAGACCTGACAGAGGTCAAAATGCTAAAGGTCACAGAGCGAGCTGGAAGAATAATTGCATTATTGACCAAAAATCATTGTTATTACTTGATTGTCTTTTATGCAGCCCTAGTCATCAACTCAGCTGTTGCAAGGTTTGGCAAGCTGCTCACAATTGTAAAAGATGACAAATAATTCCTTGAGTTATTTATCATTGTTCCTTTTTAAAGCCTGATCACCCCTGAATATATTTGTGGTACCCCAGTGTCTTCTCTTAGGCTGAAGAATGAAGCAAATGCAGAAGTACGAAAAGCCAAAGTGCCTCAGATGAGGCCGGCTCCCTTCAGTGCTGTGCCCTGTTGAGTTAGGCAGATGAATGCAGTGGGTATGCAGTGCATACCCAGATCCTAAGTATTGTCATTGTTCTTCTAAAACACAAAAATGCAAAGCCTTTTGCTGCGACTAGCTTTTTTATGTGAAATGCAAGACAGCTGTTTTACACTCTCCCAGCTCCTACTACATCAATCTGTCCTTTGCTCTGTCAGCCTAAAGGCAAATAACACCCAACATTCCCACACACACCATGCCACCCAACATGTGGGTTCCAGGAACATCACACCAGCTCACAGGAATACCACAGTGGGAATCGGGCAACGTGCCATACGAAGACATGCGTGCTTGGAAGAACTTGAATACGCAACACATGCTATCTTGATGCATTGTTTTGAACTGTGGCACGTTCTTGCAGTTACCCTGACGTCCTTGATAAGTGTACTCGACAGTGGGAGTGTTTTCTCAACTCTGAGCACGTGGGAAGAGAGGAAAAGCTAGTTGAATTCAGTTTTTAACAGGATTTTAGCTGTTACCAGGTTGC
This sequence comes from Xiphophorus couchianus, assembly GCF_001444195.1. NCBI lineage: Eukaryota > Metazoa > Chordata > Actinopteri > Cyprinodontiformes > Poeciliidae > Xiphophorus > Xiphophorus couchianus. Next base: position 12,492,472 of record NC_040245.1, on the reverse strand, counting down.
TTTCCACATTCAAATGCAGACAAATTTTGAAATCAAGCTGAGCGGTGACATTGGAGAAACCAGGCAAACATTTTGTGTTTTTCACGGTGGTTGTGAAAAGTTGATACCAGGAATGCCGAGTGCGGCACAGAAGGCGGTGTTAAGTCATGAGACTGCTGAAACAATAGCTTAGCAATGAAGAGCATTTAAAACCTATTAACATTAGCAAACAAAGACCAAAAGCTGTCACCCTTAATTGAGTTTTTCTTTACCTCCTCTACATGTATTTAAAGAAGGGAAAGTGAGAAATGGTTAATGTAATGTTGCTTGTTTTTTGTAAAGGAAAAGTGTAAACTTGGTTCACTTTCTTTGAGGAGAAAGATGAATCTGTCTGCACAGGACTGAGAAGTGTTGCATAACTTTCCCATGATACTGCTTACCCATGCTAACTGAGCTGTGCTCTAATGAAAAGCTCATGAAAGAAATAATGGGTAAAGTTGTCCATGCAAGGAGAAAATATCATAACGTAACCAGAAAAAATATTCCGCTAAATCTGCTGGTTGCAGGTTTGTTTGACCAAGAATCATTAATGTGTTTGATCTCTAAAATAATGAATCTGCGCTTTGTTTAGACTTCAGCACCTACTACCTGTTTAAACAGAACTGCTAGAACAGTTTATCATGGATCCCGTCTTGATAGTTTTATATAAGAGAACATGTGCACATATTTTGGTACAGAAGGCAGAGAAAGCATAAGCAGAAAGTCTTACTCGCCAATAAGATATTTAGGCTTCTTTTCCATTCTCCAGGTTTTAGGAACGTTCTAAAATAAGTGTAGGAAAAATCTGTTATTATTGCTACGCACAATGTAATTGTTCAACATGAGTTTAACTTGGATTTGTTCATTTCTTTTCTTTTATTTTGGAAGTTAATTGTTGCTTTTTCTTGAGTCTAAGCAGTTTGTCCCGTTCTCTACAGGTTATCTCATCATGACGGACGATTGGTTCTCGGAGTATGTCTACGAAGTGGTTGTGGACAAGAGGTTCCTCTCTTCTGATGTGCTGGAAGTGATGCAACAGGAGGCTGTTGTACTTCCTGCGTGGGACCCAATGGGATCATTAGCATAAATCCAGAAATCCAGGTTTTAGCCCCAGCCCTCAGTCTGATTGACTCCGCCCTTTTCCTCAGCCGCTTTTACCTCCAATATTTCCCTCACAGCCTCCCCCCTCCAAAAGAGCTTGTTCTTATAGGAAAAATAAAAACTTTTCTTTTTTACTCGACTACCAGTGTCTTTTGTCTGCATCGCAAGTAAATGAACATACACATGGAGTCTGCACTGTTTTTCATCTTGGTGAATTGAGCTCGTGTTCTATGCTCTGTATGGCAAACATCAGGAATGTTATGGCATTAGATTTAAGCCATTAAATTACCAACTTCTTCCTGTGGTGTAGGCCAATGAGGTATGGACGTTTGCATGTTATACGTGGTTCATTCATTACAATCAGGAATTCAGATTTGGCTTGCTATAGGAAATGGAGTGAGGGACACAGCAATTAAGCTATTCTGGCTAAAAGTTGAAACATCTCTTATGGCTGTTAATCTCACTGGGAAACAAAGTTAAATATCCATGCATGCGCATAACAATGGGGAAAATAGAACCTCCAGTTAGCCAAGCATCCAGGTTTTGAACTGCCTAATTACCAGGGGGGAACTCCTGCATGCAATGGGAAAACATACAAGCTCCACACAGAAAAGTCCCAACCTGACTGTGAACCCAGGACGCACTTGTGGTGTGGCGGCTTCCCTAGTGCCTGTTCAAAACACCGGAGGGTTGAGAGCTTTCACCAAGTGAAAAACATTTGTTTTGAAGTATCCTTCCTTTTTAACTGTAATTTAGCTACCTCTGTTAAAAGATTTGACATAAAAAAAAATTTAAGCATGTAAAGATTGTATCTACAAGTATGATACTGTTGTGCATCGAGATCCATTTGATCCTTTGTTTTTTCTCTGACAACTATGGCTTTGGCTAAAGGATGCCAGTAAACACATAGCCTGAAAAGACAGGTAAAATGTATAATTAATCAGATGTATCATAATTAATTTAGGTGTGTAGAAAAAAAGATGCACGAGGTAAAGTTTTGTGTGTGTACACGCTCATTAAACAAGCTGTTTGCAACTTTAGCATTTACATGTTTAACCTTCTGAAATTATTTCATGATTTTAGTTTTTACCTCTCAAAAGCCTGGAAAATTGACCGGAATGTGTAAACTTTTAACATCCACTAAACCTTGCCATCTCCTTTGACAGTAACTATATGCGTGTTTGCAATTTATGAAACTAGTGTTTCATGGGGTTTTCTCTTGTGAATGCAGTCCAAAGGGACTGGTGGTTGTTACATTTATAGGTGCAAAGCCCTGCTGTGAACTTACGAACCCATGCAACCGGACTTACGAGTTCTGACGTCAAAAATGAGTCTTATGATGGTTTCAAATTAGCAGCTATTTGTGTCTGACAAGAAGAATTAGCCCATCACTGAACCATACAGGACCAGTCACTACACAACAGGCCTCGTAGCTGTCTGCCAATTTCTCTTTTTCTTTGCTGCCTCGTCTTTGTTGTTTGTGTCTGCAGTGACGAGGATTAACCTAGTGCGTCGGCTGATGCTGATTGGAATGACGGTCAACACCCAAGCGCAGCTACAACACAAAGAGAGCTTGGTGATTTAAGTGTCACCCTCACGGTTACTGTGTTTTCTGTTTTAGCCCCTAATGGTGTTCCCTCTACCCCTTCTCTCTGCTTCTAATTCACACACACACACCAAATGAAGGCTAAGTTTATTCCACTATGCTACTGTACCTGGCAGGAAGCCACTTGGCTCTGAGGGTTGCAGGTGGTTGGAAATGGGTTACTTTGACCAGGGCACAGACTGTCTCAGAGTTCAAAAAGCTTTCTGCAGTTTACATCATATCTCACATTTTTCTGATTTAATTACCTCTGCTATGTTCGTACTGATGTTTTCCCTACACCTTTTGTGTATATTTGTAAATATGTGTCAAGCCGTCCTGGATTAGGGGCAAGGATCTTGTTTTAAAGCTCTGTGTGGGAGTGTGTGTATGCATGAGAAGGCGCATGCTTTAGAATGTGTGTTTGCGTGGTAAGCCCGACCGAGCAAAATACGGCCTGCTGTAAGCTCAGGCATGTGGGATTTGTGTGATTGGGTTTAGTTCATGCTGATAGGCGACGTCTTGGGCTCTGGATGACCAGACACTCCATGGACAACGCAGACTGCCCTGCTAAAAATACTAAGGTAAGACTTCACAGTCACCCTGACTGGACTCATTAGAAGCAGGTTCACCATTACCAGTTGTAAACTTGAAATTTGTTGCAGGACCTGATATGTTGTTTTTAAATTCGGTCTTCTTTTAAAACTACATCTGAAATCACAACATGAAATTTGTTATTTAAAATATAAATTTTATCTGGATGTGTTTTTTTTAAAGAGTTTATAGGTTTTAAAACTTAAGTATTTGTTTTTAGCTAATCTGAACGACTAGAGCGAGGTTACGTTTCACACTCTTAAGATCCGGCTCTGCCTGAGGGGTTGCGGGGTCTTCATGTTCTGTTGAAAATGCAATTTCTGGGCATTAAGCTGTTCATCTTCTAAGGTACTCCTGTCATAATTAACACAATGGCGGTCATAACCTTTCAACCTCCCCCAGGCTGGGCCTCTGCCGCTTTTCAAAGTGAATTCTCTGTAGCTCAACGCTTGGGATTTTTACCTCAGGAATCTTGCTAGAATGGAAATGTCAACCTAAGGTCACCGGGGTGTTATGATCTACTTAGAGCGGGAAAAGAATATGGCAGCAATTTGCAAGCAAATATTGTGTCTCATGCGAATAATAGGGTTAGGGTTTATGGTCACTCCAGCTCCAACAGTCACAATACTGCTCTAAGCTCTTAGTCTTGGCACCTTACGGAAAATTAAATTTCAATATTTGAAAACAACTATAACATTACTTGTCAGTTTTCAAAGCCACCACTTTATATTTTTATGTCATATATTATTATTATGTTTTTCTACTTTTTTCAACAAAAATAGTCCCACCTACTTATCACAGATAAATCAGCCAATTAGCTGCTTCATCAGTACACGCATGGTAAGACACTGGCTCTTATCTTTTAAGATATGTGGCAAAATGAATAAAGAGAACTCATTCTGCCTTAGAATTTATAACTGGAATATTCAATATTTGTGTGTAACTTCAGATTCACAGGAATTAAAGGTCTTCATGTTCCCAGTTTTAATAACTTTAAATACAGCGACTTAAAATGTAAGTATCTGATCACTAGTTTCTGGCTATAATAATCTAATCTGTGAACTGACTCTTGATCATTCCTCTTTAGGTACAAAGATAATTACTTCAGTTTTGTTTCTGTTCAGGTAGAGAAGATTATGGCACATCCATGCATTGATTTTTTTTTCTAAGCATCTGTTTAGTGCTGTGTATCATCTGTGCAGTTATGATAACTAATCTTATTACTTATTATAGCCTGAGCTAGTGGGAGCATGTATATATTAAAGAGGAGGAGCTCCAGGAATGACCCTTGCAGTGCCCCACATTTGAATTGTCTCCGCTCCGATGAGAAGTTATTTATTAACACAAAGAAATCCCTGTTCTCTAGTTAAGATTCGAACCAGTCAAGTAGTGACCCGGCTCTCCAGTTGCTTCAACAATATATCGTTGTCAACCATGTCAAATTCTGCACTGAGGTCCAACAGAACCAGCACTGTGATTCTTCCACAGTCTGTATTTATGTGAATGTCATTGAACACCTTGATAAGGGCAGTCTCAGTACTGTGGTGAGCACAGAAACCTGCATGTAATAACTTGAGATTTACATCTTTAATTGTTCTGATTTGCTCAGATGACCATTCTGCTGTTCCTTGGCATTTTTTTTTAAAACGTCCTTTATTTCTTTGTTTTGATTAGAACTGAGGACACAAAACAAAATCTCATCACTGAAATTGCTCTCTGGATGCATAATTTCATTGTGCTTGATGTATATTTATTCTGATTATTTTTCTGTATCATCTCTGAGCCTCTAGATTACTCCTGGCAGCTTTATTCATTGATTTGAATTTCAATCTGACATGTAAGCTCACACACTGAAGAGGTCAGAGGGACAAATGAATTCATGTCTTACAAGAATGTTTTTGCAAGCTGTTCAAGAATTGATAATGAAAAGGAGAAAGATTTCAGACAATTTTGTTATAATAAAGGCCAAAGGCCATATTGTGCTTTTGTTACCTAACTTCTCGTGCAACTACACCGTCAAGAGAATTAATCTCTGCTTCAGGGCAGGATGCTGTGAACTCCGCTTGCCACCGAAAATGTGTTTTCACATCTGCTTATCAGGCCTTTTCAATACAGAATGTACAAAAAAACCTGTTTTTCTTTTCCTCTGGGAGTAGTTTCCTCATAAAGTACTACCAGTTCCTTTGGCTTGTTAAGTGATGTTTGTGCAGATGTGGTGGCAGCGCTGCCTTTCAGACTCTCAACCATAGTTTTCTCCTCTCATCCCATCGTTAGTTGTTTATTTTACAATTGGCCCTAGCTTGGAATTGTATGATGTCAAGAAGGCACAGGATGTTATAGAAGAAAACAAGGATTTTAATTATTAGGGTTCGGAAGACGTTTTGTCTTTCATGTATTTGTGCGTTCGGCGTGTACAGGCGTGTGGGCGTGTGTGTGTGTGTGTTTGTGTACTGAAATATTTTACATTTCAGCAGCTTTGCCACACATAAACAGAGCTCCTCGGACATAATTTTTAATGGTAGACGTTCAACATAGATAATCAAGTCTGACAAGTTGATTTAATGACACATATTAGTTTATCACTCCTTCATAAAGCCAGAAATGTCAGCTAGATGCAATGAAGAAAAGCAGTTTTAAAAGCTTTGAACTTACTTCAACTTTTACTCAAATGGTCAAAGCTTCAGGTAAAAATGTTGAAAAATCAAAATCCCGGAGCCACACCTATCGCATGGCCTGTTTTAAGTACTTTGTACAGACCCCACATAGAAAAGCAATTACATATCAGGGTTTGTTTGACCATTCATCCAGAGTTCTGGGTTTTCTTTGATGTAATCTTTTCTCCAGCTTTTTTACAGGATTTAATCTGAGATTACCACAAGAAGAAGGTTCATTTTGTATTTGTGTCGAAAAACTGGGTTTTTTCTGGTTTTCGAGAACAGACTCTAGCAGATTTTTAGCAAAAATGCTCTGGTATTTCAAATAACTAATGAAGCCATTTCCAGAAAAAACAAACCCACAGTATTATATATCCTCCACTTTTCTTAATGGTGGGTAACAGGTGCTTTTACATATGTTTGTGCTATGTTTTATTACAACTTAAGAGTCTTTGTTGCAGTCTTAGTCTCATCAGGCCACGGATGCTGTCTATTCTATGCCCAGTAGAATAGGCGTTAGTCCACATGTCTGCATTTGTGACAGAAGGACAGAGAGGGCTTTCTCTTGTCATGCATCCAAAAGACAAAACAGTCACCATTTGCATAGCCATTTTCAAAACATTTTTGCTGCGTACCTGCATTCTTTCAGTCTTGCACTGATGACTACTAGAGGTTAACACACCTCTGCTTAACCTGAATGATATTTTCTCATGTCTGTCCCAATTTAAAAGTGTAGCTGAAAGACCTTGGCAACTGAGTCATGTCATATTTCCAACCCAGGTATGGAATGGTATGGGTCATGGAATACGAATGAAATGTTCCAGTCAATTTAAGAAGATAAAGTTAAAATTCATAAAATGCTTCCATTTATTTCATCAGAATCGTTAGGGGTGCCAATAAGTTTGTTTTTTTCTCCTCCCAAAAATATTTACTCAAATTAAAGGAAATCATGTTTAAGATAAATGTACTGACTGTCAGATTGGAGGCAATCTTTGATAAGTCATGCTTTCACTATTAGATCCAAATCAAACAGAAAAAGGGAAAGTTGGCTCACAGTGCTGAAAAGTGTGCGTTTGTCTGAAGTCCAGACATTTTTTCAGGAAAGTCCCTGGGACTTGTCGAAACGGAGTGTGATAAGAGCGTTATCTTTCCACACCCTCTCCTTACGTCTGCAGTCCGCCCTGCAGGGCGTTATGTGTTTAATAAAGTTTTCATTTGTTGTCACACCACAGAAACATGGAACAGGCACCAACTGAGATCTGGTCGGGATTTTAGAGGAAATACTTTCTACTCGGGCACTCATTAAACATTTCACCAGCGACAATTCCCTCAGTCCCACCGTGTGATTGCAGACCTGAAGTCGTTTATGCAACATGGACATGCGTGACAGCCTGAACCCTGAGAGCAGAAGCTGTGTTTGGTAAAGTGTCGGCTTTCATGTCCTTGAGCTTTCCATAGATTATATCGCAGTCCAGATGGAAATGTTTTATGTTTACCTTCATGACATTTATTTCAATTTCTAAGGAAACTCAGAAAAGGACTTTATTAGAAAAAAAGCTTTGGGTGCAACTTGTGCTGAAATACTTGGGATCCTCATCATGTCCATAAGTGGCTAAGCTTTTTAATAAAGACACAATCCCCACATGGTTTCGCTTAAAGAACCGAAGCTCAGAGTAAAGAAGCAGTGAATATTTCACAGAAATAAAAATAAATCAGCTTTTCTTTCTCTCCCCTCCCATTAATCATGTTATGACCTCCACCCTTTATTGGAAACTGAGGCCCCAAAACAGTGGTATTGTCTTGTTCATAGAGGCGGTCCTTCAAGAAACAGTGACTTTTACTGTAAGTGTATTTTATTTGATCGACCAGCACAAAATTAGCAAGTAATTGAAAAAGTATAATAATAGAAGTTGTTTACATAGGTATCAATCTGAATTTACTGTAAGAGCCCTAAATAAAATCAAGGGCAACAAAATGGATCCAAGAGAAACGTAAAGACTACATAGAATCCCCAGTCATATGATTTACTCTCAGTATGGATGCAATGTTTGTGTTGGTCGAGTCGTGTTATGTCTTTGTTTTATTGCTTGTGAACATTCACAGAATGAACTTTGCCTCTGCTAACGTACTGAAGTTTATGGCCCTGGAAGTGATGTTTTCTGCAGCTGCTAATTGAATCAGATTGATTGTCTCACCCTCTGTCCTTTGGTATGAAGGAGATGCTTGGGAATCTGCAGGCAGATGTAGCAATGCTGGCACTCTGAGGGGCATCTGCATGTCATCTGCTCAATTGTATTGGATATCATGTACCTTAGTAAATCTGGCTGAGGGGCTTTCACCTTAATGGTGCTTGGATATGTTTTTTTTTTTTTCCTTAAAATGTGACATGAGATTTGAATGACATGTCCTGATCAAAATTAACAGCAAGGTGTTTGTACTTTATTACTGAAGGCCAATTTAATCTCATCCAGATTAATTGATTGACTGAGCAGTTTCGCTTTCAGAGGTTTTGCTCCAAAGAGAACAACTTCTCTCTTGTCTGTATTTAAAAGCAGAAACTAGAGTCATACAGGTTGTTGTCGTTCAGCTGCAATTACATCAAAAGATGGTTCTACAAAGTACTGACATTCCTTGAGGTATAATTTATCATCTTTCCATGTCACAATTGCGTAACACATTGTGTTGGTCCATCACATGAAGTAGCAACAAGATAAAGTGTGTGGTTGCAACATAGCGACAAAAAGTTACGGATACATTTGCAAGGCACTAAATCTCTACTGATTGCTGATCCCACACACAAAACATTCCAAAGCTTCTCTGGATTACAGTCATAATTTTCAAGCTGTTACTCAAGTAGAAGAAAAATTCTCAATTTCCAGCAATAACCTGGAGGAGTGCAGTTACGGAGAACAAGTGTGGGGGGGATGATTTAGTCAGCCATGGTGAGTCTTCCCACCGCCTTGCACCAAATACGGTTCGAACCATAATTCCTGGAAGAAAACCTCCGACTATCTTTTTAAATTAGTTGGAAGATGCAGACTTTGATTTTATTTGGATTAGTTTATTTCAAAAATGCACTTATGATGAAGTCATTTTTAAATGAAAAAAATAACAATGGAATTAAAACATTGTCCAAAAGGCTCGAAATAATAATAAAAAAGTTTCACGTCCGAAGAGCAGGTGTGCGTGAGTAAATGTAAAGTGGATGGGAAAAAAAATAGGAATAGAGATCAAAGTATAACAGGTGGGAACAGGGAAAAAAGGAAAAACATGAAGGGGAAAAACAGAGGGTAGGGTCTCCAGAGTAGGGCTGGTGTCTAGTGTCTCTCTGTCTGCAGCGCCCTGAACATTGCCAAACATCTCCTTGAGGTTTGGGCTTCCCCTGTCTGCACTGTGAGACTTTGTGCTTTAATGTGAGCTCTGCCATGACCGTACCGTGTCAGAGCCACGCCACACTTCATGGCTTCTGTTTGTCTCATTACTCCATCAATCCAAGCATCTGATACTGTGATGTGCAGGTCTGTGCCTGCAGCACGCTCCTGCATTGTCTGAGTGCGTGCATCCATGCATCCATCCATCCATCTACGCATATGTCTAAGCTGCTGCGGGTCTCTGTATAAAGCATGCGTGTGTGTGTGTGAGTGTGTGTTCCAAGCCAGTGAGAGAGGGGCAACAAGGGAGGGAGTGGGAGGGAGGGAGAAATGAGAGAGGCAGGAGAGCTCCATGGGCAAACACGACGTCCTGATGAGCAAGTGAGGCTGTTTCTCTGGCAAGTTTTTGCCGTACCTCAGGATTCTTTAAGTTTTAAGTAGAAGTTGTTGCTGCTGCTCTTTGCACTTTACTACTTTTTTCTACAGGTCCTTTCCTTTTCTTCTGTTTCCATCTTAAGGTAAAGTATGCATCTCAGTCAAGATGAAACAGTTTTTGTGTTTTAAACTTTTTTTTGTATATTTGCCATTTAGGGTGAAGTGTTTGAAAGAATGTCTAGTGTAGGGTTAGGATGAGATATTGGACGATTCAGAAACGGTGCAGTTCACTATGGGATTTCTATATTGTCTTGGAATGTTTACTCGCATATTTTATTTACGTATTTAAATAAAATACTTAAATATTTTTATTTAAATAACCATAAGAAACTGTTGCTTTGCTAACCATAAGAAACTGTGTTGGAAGGATTTTTCTGCTGTTAAAACTGGAAACAACACATTTAATACCTGTATAAATTATGCATGCTGTTTATTTATTTATTTAATAATTCATGAGATATGGGATACATGTTTCTTAGTCTGTCTCTTAGTTGCTTAGTTGGCAATGGCAGTTTACATTTTTTCTGAAATAGCTTTTTAAAATATTTTTTCTATTACGAATGAGCCAGTAAATCTTGATTGTAAACTAAAATAGTTTATTATGCAAATTGTCATTTGCATATTTAATCTCTAAAAAACTATATTTTTACCCTCTAACTTCTTGTGCTTTAAATAAAAATAAATATAGATATTATTTTGTTCCATTACAAATTGAGCAATCTTATTCAGAGTGGAAAAGACACTAAAACGTGTGTTAAAAGTTACATTTGCAGAATGATCAACTTAGTCAGGTAAAAATATAACTTTGTTTGAACACAGTTTTGTACACAATGTCTTCTTGTCTTTTTATTTTAACAGTTAAAAGTTATTTTTTTTCCAACTACTTTTTAAAGTAGCTATTTATCAAATAAAATAGCTATTTTTATTTTGAGTTTAATACCAGTCAGTAGTAACACATAATAATGTAAATCATTTTGTCTATACCTAAAGTGCACTTTAGGTGTTTTTTTTTCCTGTGAATATAACATGCGGTGAAGTTTAAAAAACTGAATGATGTGTTTTCCAAGAATTGCATTTCCTAGTTTGTTTTTGTTATGCTGTGTCAGAAATGGTGCAGAGGCTGTATTCTCCATGCTTTCTCTATGACACACCTTTAATTACAAGAATGCTAAAAATAATTGTGCAACTGACATCTTACATGAAACTATGAAGAAAGCACAACGGTGGGTAAATTGACTTGTCAAAACACAATCCTCCTCAGTTTGTGTTTTTAGGACTAAGCAAATACTAAAACGGTGTGACAAAAACTTTATTCTTCATATGATTACTATGATGAGCTGGCATGCTGCCGAGAGTCCACCCCATCTCTTTCCGAATATCCATTATGCACCAACGGAGCTGTTGGCTGACAAGGAATATGTGTAGATAGACAGATGTACTGTGCAAGCATTTTTCAGTTATATCCTGTCGGATAGAAAACTTCATTTCAAAGTTTGCTGAAGATTGAATGATGCAGATAAACTTTCTGTTTTGAATGATTTTGTTTTCTGTCTGTGTGTTGCAGTTTGCCCTACTGCCAAGTGTCTCAGAAGACGAGCTATTTGTGGAGAAGAGCCAAGATTGTTGCAACTTTTGCCTTCTCTGCATTCTCCTCAAGCCAATTTCTCATCTTGAACACCCTTCTTTGCCTCTCTTGCTCAACAGACGCTCCAACATTCAATTGTCTCATACACGTCCATCTGCCCTCATTTCTATCATTTAGCATCCTTCCTCTTTTCCGTTTATCTTTTACCTGTCCCAAAAGGACAGATTTTATTCCCCACAGAACTGTCCTACACTGTCTCCACACCCTTCCCTAGCTCCCCTTATCCTTCTGGCCCCCTCATGGGCACCGTATCAGTCAACAGCGCCAGATTCCCTTCATCGTCACTGAGAAGCTCTCTCCACCCCTAACTGCTTTGCCAACATCTACACCAACACTGCCCAATGGAGACAAAGGATATGATGATGACTAGCATGTCAACAATGGACAAAGAGGAGAACGGGGGAGAGCTGGACAAAGGGAGAGAGGAAATAGAGGGGCAAGAGGAGGAGACACAACAGGAAAATGGTAGATTGGTTCTGGCTGATGGTCTCGGAGATAGAGGACCAAAGAGCTTGACCTCTGGGTCCGGTCAGCAGGTGTCCAATGGCTACACAACCTCCACCCCTCAGAGCCCCAGAGAGGGATCGGCACCGGGATCAGCTGCAGGGGCAGCGCCCGGGCCCACAGGGGGAACTGGGTTAACGGGGCCGCTAGGAGGTCTGAGAACTCTGGTGGTCCAGCAGACCAGCTTAGAGAGGCCCAGAGAGACCTGGAGCAAGAAGATGGACTTTCTGTTGTCTGTGATCGGCTATGCTGTGGATCTCGGAAACGTCTGGCGATTCCCATACATCTGCTACCAGAATGGAGGAGGTGAGATTTCAAGAGATGTTTGGAAGATGAATAAAGGTCAGGTAGGAAGGTTAGTTGTGAAGTGAAAGGAAGAGGGAAGCATTTAAGCTTCCATGTAAAAGGTGAATGATTTCATATTGGAATGTAGACAGCACCACAGAAAACCTCTAGGTCAGATTAATGAATGGGCAGTTTTTCATTGGCAACATTTTTTTCACATAAATGGTACAAAAAAGAGAAAAAAGAGCATCATATGCTTAGTTGTTCATGAGTAACTTGTTTTGTGCCAAATCTCAGGAACAACAAAGGTAAGTTTGTGCTTCCACAAAGCCTGTGTTACCTAACTTGCTCTCTACTTCACCATTCACACCTAGCACCAAACGAGGCCTCCCTTTTTATTGAATTTGCAATAATAAAATCTTTGTAATTTCCTGTGTTCCATGCATATGTGCGTGCCACCAGCGAGGTAAGAGATCGAGACCGGGAGACACTTGATAGAGGCAACAGTATTAATTGTGCTTTTTATGAGCGCGCCCCGAGTTTCATGCCTCTCCATGCTTAATAACCTGTCTTCCAGGCAGCTGCTCAATCAACCCCTTATCTTCTCTTTCATGTCACAAAGAGGCTCTGAGCATGAAAGCACGCTCCGCCCTGTTGCACAAACTAAGTTCATGATCAGATAGCAGGGAAGGCGGCGTTAGAAATTCATAACATATAGTTAAATGAGGGGGAAACTTAAATTATTTTAAGGCAGCACCTCTTGGTATGACTGTATGGATATATTCAAGAAATCATGCCATAAATGAGAACTGTGGATTGCCAAAACACTGCTTCATTGTTGGGTACAACATAAGATGCCACGTTAACTGCTAACAATAAAACCCTATGATGGCTTTCATATAGCTTAAAGGCACTGCTAGCAAATGTGCCTTGCCAAATGAGAGGGGGGAGAAAGAAATTAACCAACAACCCTTCGTTTGCAAAATAACTGCTTGACTTTGAAGAAAGTTCAGACAAATTCTTCAAGAAATAATCTTTTATTTTTGATATTTTGTAAATGGAAATATCCTTAGTCATCCTAACATTAAGTTAGAAAAGTCTAACTTAATGTAATGCCTGTAGCCAGCAGGGCAAAGCACAGCCTTCACAGTTCACCAGTCCATCATAGGGCAATGCAGAGACAAACAGAACAATTATGGACACACACACTCAGACCTAAGGGTAACTTGTAGCGGCCAATTAAGCTAACACAGCTGAGGAAATCAACAGTGATTTTTTTTGATAAATATTCTTCTAACATTTTAGAAGAAAAAAATGTTAGAAGAACCTTATTCATTAGCAGAGATGGTATTTGAGATAAACAAATAGTGAAATAATTGCTTGTCTAATAACTGCTTATCTATTTTTTTGGTTTCCGCATCTATTCCTCTTTCTTGTCTTTTCTTCCCTCCAGGTGCCTTTTTGCTGCCCTACCTGTTGATGGCTGTGTTTGGAGGAGTACCTCTCTTCTACATGGAGCTAGCGCTAGGCCAGTTCCACCGCAGTGGCTGCATCTCCATCTGGAAACACATCTGCCCCATCTTCAAAGGTAAATGAAGGCGCAGAGTTGCAGGTAGCAAACCACTCTGACATGAAGAGCTTGTAGAGTGAACACGAAGAACCGTGAGGGTGTGACGGACAGCCCGTTTAACCTCTTTGCCCCCCTTCGGTTTAATCCCTTGGTTCCTTGTATTTCTTGATAGATGTACCAACTCTCTGTTATGGAAATTGTCACATTTTCATGCCAAATGCCAAGTGCTTAGAAACAAGATAGTATGTAAATTTGTGTTGTTTGGAAATGCCACCCTGATAACCAAACACAGACTAGAATGAGTTTGAACACACTCATCTCTTTGGATGGACTTTGATTGACTGCTGTCACCTAATTAAACACTTTTTTTTACCTTATGATCTCTTCTAAAAACATTTTTCTCCACTCACTCAGGAATTGGCTTTGCCATCTGCATCATAGCCCTTTACATCGCCTTCTACTACAACACCATCATGGCCTGGGCCCTCTACTACCTACTGTCATCTTTTCGACCCACCCTGCCTTGGACCACCTGCACCAACAGCTGGAACACAGCCAACTGCAACCACTACTTGTCCTCGGACCACAATGTGTCCTGGTCCAACTCGTCCACGTCCCCCGCCGAGGAGTTCTATACGTAAGTGCATGTAAGTCAGATGTTGAGACGTGCAGAGAGAGAAAGAGCCAAGCATCAAGAATGGCGTCCAGAAAAGTGATGGCAGTGGTCTGTTTTGGTGTTTAGGAGTTCTGATAACATTACAAGCATTGAAGAAAAAAGAATTAAATTCCCTCTACCTTGCAGGAGGATGCTAACAGCATTTCAGTGTGGTATAATGATGATTACTTCAAGTCAGGGTTTTATCCCCCCCCCCCCAAATGTTTCATTCAGAAAAAGGTTTTGTCGATGTCTCTGCTGTGAATCTTCTCAATCTTATCAGACTCTTGCTGCACCGCCTCTGAGGCCTTCCATCGAGGGAAACTCAAGCTTCGTTCACAGCTGACTTCTCCTAATGCGCGTTTCAAAGAAACAAATTCCTGAACTCCGTCTGGCGCCAGAATTTCCTGTTTTCAGCTTAAATCCCACAGCTGCATTATCATCCAAGTCCTGTGAGCTTAACCTGTGACCGGATGTCAACCTTACAGTTAATTTCAAACTCTTTTTTTTTCCACGAAGCACTTTTTTTCTCCTTGGCTTCTTGACATGAAGGGTTTGAGACTGCCAAGGCAGTCTGCTGTGCACTCAGATGAACTCTGTACTCATTGAGTTACTTTTTCTAGCATCCATATTTGATTAATAATATATATTTCCACTTTCTGTCCTAAATGGTGACCTTTTGTACAGTCTTATTGTACTTTCTCTATCACATTTTCTCTCTTCAAACCTGTTGTCAGAGTTCCAAGAATCCCTGTCCTCACAGTTGTTTTTCCTCTCAGCTTCCTTCCTCCTAGCTCACAAGTTCTCCCATCTTTTGCGACTTCTTGCCAGGCGCCACGTGCTCCAGGTCCACCTGTCCCCAGGTCTGCACCAGCTGGGATCCATCAGCTGGCAGCTGGCCCTCTGCTTGCTCTTCATCTTCACCATCGTCTACTTCAGCATCTGGAAGGGAGTCAAGACGTCTGGAAAGGTAACGGACGGGGGCGCCTGCGTGGCTGATGGGGTTGTCAGTTAGAGTCGATGGATGCATGTGTGGATGGAGAAAGAGGCAGAGAGAACGTGGAAACTCGTGTTATCACGTTACCCTTGTCATCATCCATCATCAGTCTGTTGAAAGCGAGCCCAACGTGTTGCAGTAAAGTCAACAGGTTTAGCCTTACATTTTGAGAAATAATCACATGAAGTGCTGGCATTAGAATAAGGTTCATCTGAAGTTGTATGGACTTGATTTTCCTTGTAGCCATTACTCTAATCCCTATTTATTATTTATTGATAATAAAAAAAGTGTATCTAATTCAATTAACCTTAATTTAATTCAGAGTGTACCATTGTTTTTTTTTATTACTCCTGATGAGTCTACCTTATATAGTGTAGTAAGTGATCACAATCTACAAACACATAACAGCAGTTTTATAGAGAAAGAAATTCCTTTGTTTTCAGTATTTACACTGCTATGAAAGTAATTCCTGAGTATGAACAGATGGAGGTTGATCTGTCTATTTTGTTGCTTCCCATACACGTTAGGTAGTATGGGTGACTGCAACATTTCCCTATCTGGTTCTCCTGGTCCTTCTCATCCGAGGGGCCACGCTGCCAGGGGCGTGGAGGGGCGTCGTCTTCTATCTCAAACCCGATTGGGAGAAGCTGCTTAGCACGACGGTCAGCTGGATTTTCTATTTCGAGTTCTCGTCAAACTTGGAGTGCCTTTTTTCTGACTCTCCATTAATCAGCATGACTTACTTTTGAATTTCTTCAAAAGGTATGGATCGATGCGGCCGCTCAGATCTTCTTCTCCTTGGGTCCTGGCTTTGGTGTGCTGCTCGCCTTCGCCAGCTACAACCCTTTTCACAACAACTGCTACAAGTAAGAACCAAAATTCAGAGTTTACATAGGCTCGCCAAAGCAAACGCACCTCTGTTACAATGTGTAGTTTACATGACACAAGAAGGGGAAATTTTATCACTGAAAAAGAAACGATTCTGCTTCTGTAAAATAAATCAAATAAAAATAAAAAACTCATTGCAGTGAACTGATTGCATAAGTATGTTAAAACCTTACACTAATACTTTTTGGATGGATTTTTGTATTCAGTTCCAGCATTCAGTCATTTTTGGTGTTTTTTAGTCACAGACCATAAAAATTCTCCTACAAAGGTTTGGGAGACCTTATCCAGGCCTGGAGGTTTTGCTTTGAGGGAAAAGGCTTCTGCAGTGCAACCCAACTCCCTGATCTACACATGAAAATACAAGATGTTATTGTCACATGTACTGTGCAACTCATCCACTACCGGGCAGATATTGACTACCTTTCTATACTAGGATAAAATGTTAAATGCGGAAAAGCTTAATTATGCTCTCCCTATTGTCCATTAACAACAACTTAGCATTTTGGCAGCATTATGCTCATATTTAAGAGCTGCCTTAGTAGCATATCCTCTAAAATTACCAGTTCTTCACTAATAATAACGTTTTTAAAAACTTTGTTCTTTTATTTTCCTGTTAGAGATGCACTGGTCACGAGCTCGGTGAACTGCCTCACCAGCTTCCTGTCTGGTTTTGTCATCTTCACTGTTCTGGGGTACATGGCAGAGATGAGAAAGCAAAATGTGGACGATGTGGCGAAGGACGCAGGTAACATCGCAATCCACACAAAGGTTTTCTGCATTTATTTTCTCGCTGTTTACTCTCTCCTTATATTTACCCTCACGTCTCCTTTCAGGCCCCAGCTTGTTGTTCATCATTTATGCTGAAGCCATAGCCAACATGCCTGCTGCCACGTTCTTTGCCATCATCTTCTTCCTCATGATCATAATGTTGGGTCTGGACAGCACGGTCAGTCTGCTCATTACTCTATAAGCGGTCTGCTCTCCTTTCTGTTTTAACCCAATCTGTTGCTGCCTACATCCCAACTCCTGTGTGCTTCATCCAACTCCAAATAGAGATTTCATGCTTGCCTTGTTCTCCTTCCCCTTGCTTTTGAGAGGCTCAGGTAATCTTTTGTCCTCTCTTCCCTTCTGAATGATAGTCAATGAAAACAATGTGATATGAGTTTCATATCCCCGTTTTCTGCAGCCCATCTCCATGAGCCTTTGTTTGTTGGCTCTGAGGCGGCGAGCCAGCGACCCGCCTTGCTCTTATCATGAACTGATAATCAGTTTAGAATCAGCTCTGAGATACAGGAGTTTTATGAGGAGGATCAGGAGGATATTACTGCAGAACGTGTCAGAGTATACAGATTCACATTGAACTGGCTTAAAATTTCATCTCATTCAGTCAGTCTGTAATTTGGATGTAGTGCCTTACAAAAGTCTTCATACCTCTTTTAACATCACAACCACAAATCTTAATGATTTTTTTTGGTTTGTTTTTTTGCGGCAAATCAACAAAAAGTAGTACATAATTGAGAAGTGGGAGGGAAGTTAAAAAATATTTACAATTTTCTAACTAGCAAAAATCTGAAAAGTGTAGCAGACATTTGTTTTCATCTTCCCCTGTACCAATATCACAAATAGAATGATGTGCTGCCAGTTCCCTTCAAAAGCCACTTAGTTATCTTTCTGTGATTTAATCTCCTCACTCCCTGTGTGTCCTCCTCTCTCCAGTTTGCAGGTTTGGAGGGCGTAATTACCGCCATGCTGGATGAGTTCCCTCATTTCCTAGCTAAGAGACGGGAGTGGTTTGTCCTTGGCCTTGTCTGTGTGTGCTACCTTGGGGCTCTGTCCACTCTCACATATGTAAGTTACTGACCTACATTTCCCACAGTTTAAAACCAAAATAATTATTCAGGTTATCATCTGTTGCTATCTACATGTGTAATGTTACACTAATAATTCAATGTTTTGATTAGTAAGGTCAGAAGATGATTAGTATCATGATACAAGGCTTCACCTCTTTGATAAATGTTTGTCTTTTTCCAGCAAGGAAATTAGAAAAACAAAAAAAATTGAAATTGATCTATTTTCTTGCACAGCCATGACTGTTAGGACCAATTTGATTTATTCTTCTCTATCCACTCCAAAATTAGTTGCCATATATGTGTTTGGGATCATTGCCCTCTTAGATCAACTAATATTCAATTGCCCAATATTCTATCCACTTTTTGCAAAGCAACAGTACCACCACTAGCAAAGCAGCCCCACAGCATGATACTGCTCCTACTGTGACATTTACACAATAAATTCTGACTTGTGAGGCAAAGCCTTTTTCTTGAATAAATTGACTTGAATTGATTAATTTTATTGTACAATTTCATTCATTCATAACAGATGACAAACATTTATGATAACCAGATGCATGTAGATTTTCTCACCAGAACTAGAATTTTAATGTTAATTTAGCACAACAGCTATTTTGTTATATGATTAGAATGGATAAAATAAGATTGGATAATATTAGAACAATGTTTGTACTCCATGTTTTCTTAGAATGAATGACTGTGATACATGTTATTTAGCACAATATGCTGCAAATACCAATGAGCTGTATTTAGATCACAGCAGTGTTAATGATGTCTTTCTTCTTTCGCCCTGATTTCATAATCATAATTATGGGTGTCTGCTCTAATATTTCTGAATTTCTTTGTGATGCGTTCAGGGAGGAGCATTTGTGGTGAAGCTGTTTGAGGAGTACGCTACGGGTCCTGCCGTCATCACTGTAGTTCTGCTCGAAGTCATCGCTGTGTCCTGGTTCTATGGTGAGAGATCCCAGCTACAACAGAAATCCACTAAAATACTTGTGATAATATTTTTACCAAGTCTTTCCCAAACATTGCATTTCTGTTTCAATTTGATTACAGTGAAAGCACTGTACACTTGATATTTGTGGTTACAGGTTTGTATGCCTGTGTATGTCTACAGGTACCAACCGTTTCTGCAACGACATCCAGGTCATGCTCGGCTTCTATCCCGGTGGGTTCTGGAGGGTTTGCTGGGTGGCCATCTGTCCCTGCTTCCTTCTGGTCAGTGTTATACATTTAGTGAACCTCATGAGGCCTTTGTCAGAGAAAATTGTTCACGGGAAGGCTTTAATATGGTATCTCGTTTTGTTTATTTTGTTCCTACACAGTTCATCATCATCAGTTTCCTGGCGTTCCCACCAGAGGTCAAGCTGTTCCACTACCAATACCCATCATGGACAACTGTCTTGGGCTACTGCATTGGAGTGTCCTCATTCATTTGTGTGCCTGCTTATATGGTCTACCACTTACTTAACTCTAAGGGAACATTCAAACAGGTACAAAATTAACTTGCAATATTTATCATTTTTGATTCTTGTGTTTGTCGTTGTCCGCAAGTTCTTATCCCATCACGCATCTTCTACTTATGTCTTTTCACTAACCAGTACGACTCAAGCAACAAGGAGCCGTTGCTCACTATCAGGGTCTTCCCTCTGCTGCGAACACATGACCTGAGCTCAAGATCAAAGGAGAAAGCACAGACCAGGGATTAGAGAGAAAAAGCATCGTCTAGATCAGACATATGCATCACGCACCCAACCACTCATTCACATTATGCCGTAGATGTACAGCTTATCACGTTGCCAATGATAAAGTCAAAAAGATTAATAACCTTTCTCAATTCAATCAAATTAATATTTGAGGTATTCGTGAGACAATTATCCAGATTTTTTATGTCTAATATCGACATCATGTTTAGAGTTGTGAGAGTGGACAGAGGGGAGAGGGACATCAAAGAGACTCACAGACAGAAGTTCTCTGGCTGCTGTCCATTGGTGTCGGCTCACACAAAGGGCTCAACATAAGTCAACAAATAGGAGCTTGGCTTTGTGTGCAGACGCGTTGGAGGGAAAGAAGGCAGCGACCTTGTAGATCAGGAGGACAGACGAGTAAGACCAGGTTTAACTGTTTCTGCATCTGATTATTAAATTAAACACTGATTTAAAACAACAGCGTCAGTAATATTAGGCATTTTTGAGGGTTTATGGGCAAATTTAGTTTTAGTGTTGTACATACGTCACTAGTGACAATAGTTTACATTTTCACTGCCTTATGAACTCTAAAACCAGAAAGCTTACCACTCATTTCAATAGAAGCTTCTATTTTTGTTTTTAAACTGCATAAATCTAAGTGTTGTCCACAGCAACAGCGACAATGAACACTACTAGATATGGTCACCAGTGTTATTTTCCACAAGACAAAAACTGAAAATGAAATTATTTATAAAAATCTCTCTTAAGTTTGGGTTAAATTACTCATATTTTAGATTTTCACCTTTCTTACTTCCAGCAGCAGCTAGTTGTGCTGCATTACTATTACCAGCTTGTACTTGTTCATCGGCAGATGTGACTTCACAATTTTATTTCTGTCCTGTCCTGGCAAGAATGTTAATAATATCTAGAGCAACAATGTTTCTTGTTTACAGCTTCATCATCACTTACAAGGGTGCAAATATAATAAAATTTCCCATTTCTCAAAATGCCATCCAGTTGAAGTCGGTATGAAGTTGGATGATGAAAATAGCATTGAAGAACCCTTACCACTTTAGATCATGTTTTGGGACTGAGTGCACCCAATAGTCAAAAAGTAAACAGTGACAGATAAACTGTTTGCATACACTGCAAGAGATAATTGCTACATATGCTACTCTTAAGAGCTAACATTATCTCAACAACATAGAAAAAAAATAGAAAAAAATATAGTTATAAACTAATCTCTTTTCCTGGGAATCTAATGTTGTGTATCAAATGACCTCAATAACATAATGCAAAGTTGCAGCCTTTGTTACAGTGTGACGGCAGCAGAAAGAGTTCTTCTTGATTATTTTTCTTGTTTGTCTTTCCTTCCCCACAGCGCCTGTTGAAAAGCATCACTCCTCAGCCCAGCACCGACAACCACAGAGATTTATTTGTGACCAACGCAATCTGACCAAACCCATAGCACAAGACGGCTCAAATCCCAATTACCTGGAGCGCCCTCTTCTGCACATACTGAAAAACTACAGGGCAAGGGGGCTGTCTTTCATCGTTCTCGCATCTTTTCAAACATCTCTTTCCTGTCCCAGTGAGATCTAGAACCGAAACCTGCTTTGGTTCTCCATGCGGATTCGGTTCTCAAGGACATTTATGTTACTTTAAAACATACTTCTGAGTTTTGACGCTCTTTGCTTCGTGTCCCTTTCTTTAAAACACAAAAGCGATAAAGTAACACATTTTGTAAACTTTTAAGTATGATGACGTCATGTAGACATTAAAAACAGACTCTTAAACAAGGGATGCTGCTCAATTAGGGCAGGTCACATGCAAACACCACTTTCTATTCTCATTACTTATGACTGTAGTCTCATATAATGCTGTAAAGTTATCCATCCCAATATGTAGCAAAATTCAGGTATTTTTACATCTGTTGCTGAAGCCAAATATTCAAGATTTGTTCTGTTGCTGTTTCATAGCTGTTGTTGTGTCATGCTGTGTTGACTGTCCGCCTGTGTTAATCTGATGGAATCTGGAGCGACCGGCAGACTTTTGCAATGAGGTCCCTACACTGTGAAGCACTGTGACATGAGTGCGTGCCTGTGTGTGTGTGTGTGTGTGTGTGTGTGTGTCTGTTTGCATGATGGACTGTTATACCATCCTGAGGAAAATGAATCACAGACAGGAAAACCAATCGTGTTCCCTCTGAGATGGCAATATGGGATAAATGTATTTATTTCTGAATGTGTCAGTGCTGTCACTTTGTCTCACCTCGCCCGCTGTTGCACCATCATGGGAAACGCTGCGGAAGGTCCTCATTTGATCTCAATGGTAGAAGCCAAATTTGGGTCAGAGCTAATACCATTACCATTATCGCACTCTGGAAAAAATAAAATAAAAATCAGCATTAAAGCTCTTTATTTTCTACCAAAAAATAAATAAAAATGTGTGCCTGCCTTCGTGTGTGTGTGTGTTTTTGGGCGTGTGTGTGCAGGAGCAGGACATAAAATTTGTGGGAGCACTGTACATCTACATGTGTAATTACTAGTCCTAATTGGTATTAGTGTAATTTATCGTGTGAAGACCTGCTTCCGCCTTCCATGGACGTGGAGCTGCATGTGCGTTCAGTGCTTGCGTGATTGTCAGAAGCACCTTTACGTGTGCCTGTCGTGGTGCGCGAGTGTGTGTAGGCGTGTGCGTGCGTGCGTGTGTGTGTGAGTGTCAGTGATGTGAACTCATGTTGTCTTGTTAAATGCCAAAATATCTCATGAAGAGCATAATTCTCCCCTTCTTCCCTCTTTCTCTCGCTCGAGCCTATGTAAGATCTATGTATGTCAAACACGGCTGTACTGATAAAACATCTGTATAGAATGAAGATATATAAATATATGGGAAATAATAAATAATAATAAAGATATATGGAAATTAACATCTGCTGCGTGTAAGTTTATTAACTTTTACATCTACAAGGTAAGTCTTGTCTTCTTTTTACTTGATTTTGAGGATCTGATATTCAGTAAATAATTCAAATAAAAAACAAATAGTTACATTTTAATTGAAGTGCATCACTTGCTTCCCCTATTTTGTTTACTAAGAAAACTGGGTTTTTGTGCCCTGCCATATTTATATCCATAGAACGTCGTAGTAAATAAAGTCCATTTACACTGTAATCAACTTTTGTAAAAGGAAATACATTTTTAAAGTTATTCTCATAAATCTGTTGCCACAAAATACATTATACAGAAATTCATGACTAAAAGGTTTGACATTCCTTTCTTTTAAAAATTCATCTTTGTGTTTATTTAACTGGTCATGAAACTCATCATGTTGTTAATCATGGAATCTGTTGCAAAGAAGCCGATCGTGGTTGAAAATGAAATAAACTTACAGTTTAATAAATGGTTTTGAGATGTTCTCCCTATGCACATGTATGGGTTCTCTCCGGGAACTCCGGCTTCCACCCACAGTGCAGAAACATGACTGTTATGTTAATTGAATTGATTGATGGCTATGAGATGGTTTCCTTATTGGCTCTTTTCTGCTATCCACATCCTGGAAGGTTGGCAACAGACCCCTGAACCTTTGACACCTGATCATTAATGACAGCTCTGATCAGTGGAACATAAAACTGCCCAGAGATGGTCCAGGAATCTCCACTTTTAACTTGGATGTATCCAATCTTCTTTTTGAATTTCCCAGACAAGTTGCACACTCACTTTTTCTGCTCTATGTTGTGTGTTGCTCAAAGCTATGCTAAACTGGATCTTTGTTCACATGTGCTACTAATTCATATCAAACACAAGGTTGAAATATGACACTAATTCAGGAATTAACAGTCTATTTAATAGTACATACAAATTTGTCTGTATTATTTTGGCATAATAGACAAATCCACAAATCCTTTCTTTTAAATGACCATAGGTCAGATTTAAATAACATTTTTAGGGAAATACAGCATTGCTTTGGTGAGATGATTGTAACAAAACCATAAATTGTATTTTAAACGTCTTGATTAGTGACAGGAATTAATTAACTTTATCGATTCCTTCATTTATTCCTTCTGATTCAAACAGTAAAAGCAGCATTGCCAGCTAAGTTCCCATAATTTTCAAACCAAAAGGTTACTAAATACAGATAAATGTTTCCAACTCTATGAAGTGGTGCTCATGAAGAGCAACATCTCTATTAACTCTTCCTATCAACTGTGTAATGACTAACAGTCCAGATTTGATGCACAACTGAGATGAGCCTTTGAAAAATAATTACAGCACGCCAATTTATCAAAAATCCAGCACAGTCTGTTATGACTCAACTAATTTACATGAAAATAGAGAGACGTAGCTGTGTGGAGTGAGCTGTTTCCCGTTCAAAGGCTGCAGCCGAGCAGAAATCATCTGTTACTCTGAGCCTCTTTAAATCCTGGTTTTCCTGGCTTGCCAGGACAATCATAGTTCCCCTGCCAAACCGTGTGTGCCGCATTGTGCATCTGCGCAAAACATGATAGTTCCTTGTCAACACTGATTAATCCAGTTACTGAGGTCTGCAATCAGCAGCTCCAGCAAGCAGCCTTATGTCCACATGCAGACAGAGAATACACTGTGGGGACCAAGCAGAAAAGACAGTAAGATTACACTGGTGCTGCAAGGACGATTGGTTATGAGTCCCAGGATAATGAAAGACACATATGCAGACAGGTTTTATGCAACCAAAAAAAAAAGGAAATAGAACACAGACTGTTGAGACAGTTTTTCATATTTTATAAGATTACACATTATATCTCACTGGGATCTGATTGGGATTTAATGTGACAGACAAACACAAAGTATAAATGAAAAATGAAAGATGACTGTTGCATCTGTCTACAATTGTTTTTTCTCTGATACCCCTAAATGAAATACAGATCAAACCTTCAGAATGCCTTCAAAATTAGAGCATCCTGAGCTCAACCCATCAACCAAATTCAGAAAGCATGTGGCACAAACACATGGCCATCCAAGTGTAGTGATGGTCCTGATAAGGAAAATATTAATTAGAGAAGCTCATGTTAACTAAGGTGGAATTGTGGAGATTTGCAATTCAGGTGGGAAAATGTGTTTGAAGGATATCTTCAAACACATTTGTGCATTCCACAATTCTAACCTTGATTTAAGGATGAAACAGCAAGAAGAAGGTCATAGTCCATGTTTGCTGTGTGCCAAGTCATTTAGGGTTAAGAAGTAAGGAGTTCTCAAAAATAAGGAATAAAGAAACAGGAATAAGGAGTTCTTATTTCATCTTCTAAGAATAAGGAGTTCTTAGAAGATGAAACCAAATAGAGAAACTCTATTGCCTATATAGAAAATGCTAAGTGAGACAGAAGGTTAATCTTGCACCTGATCCTGACGCGCTCCATCCGATCTGGGATTTAGGGTGAGTGGGTGAAGCACATCCCTGTTTCTTTGTCAATTCCATAAAATTGGAAAAAAAATACTTTGAACTTTGTGGTTGGAACAAGAGAAATGTGATCCATCACTTTCGCAGGCCATTGAAAACTTAAGCTTTCAAAGTACTTACTCTGTATTTCCACACACCAGCAGTTTGTTCAGTTTGGTTTGAAATGAAAATCCATGTATGTTCTGTGGTTCAATTGCACCAAACGGAGTTGTGTATTTTGGGGATACTTCCTAAAGGGGTGTGTGGGCGTGGGCGCACGTGTGTGTGTGTGTATGGCCGTGCTTTATTGTGGCAATTTCCTCTGAACTCCCTTTCCCTCTGCCTTGCCTTATCATTCCTGATCTATATTAAACAGCGACAGCTCAGGATGCGTATCCTTCCACCTCTGTTGTTCCTGTCATCTCAGCATCTGCCCAGCTGCCTGTCTGCCAGCTCCCCCCTCACTATCAGCCGTCTATCTGGACCCCCAGCTCATTTCATCTCTCCTTCTCGTTCTCATATCTTCTTATTTTCCTCTTTCTCATATTCATATGGTCAACCAGACCCTGAGCTCTCTGCCCAGGTCCATCTATGGAGACACTCTCTTGCTCACTCTCACTCGTGCACAGCTGTGGTTGCTTTTAGTTTGGCAATTTCCTCGCAGGATCATTTCAGAAGAGATAACCTTTACACTTGCAAGAGCTTGCATTGACTTTCCACTTCTCGGAGGGACGATGAGTTTGACATATCTTTCAACTCCGTTTTTGCCGTCCTTTCCCCACAAAATCCTTGTGAATATCCTTGACAACGATACACAGGGTCACCCCTTTTCATTTTGCAGAAGAATCCTGACATTTACCTCTCTAAGTTACTCTGTCTGTCTTCACACGTCTCCATTTTTGTCCCCCCTGCACCACGCCTCTCTGCTGATGTTCTGATACCATCGCTGCCTCTGAAGAACAGGAAATGAAACTCTTTTTTACCTCCAATCTGCCGCTCCCAACTCTTTATCACACAGAAACCTTGATTCCCTGCAAAGACTCCTTCTCCCTCCCCTAATGAACTCATTTTGCACGAAGGGAGAATACCATCTTATCTCTGTAGACCGAGCCCTCCTTTTTGCAGCGAGACACTCACTCCTTTCTCCGCCACTTGCTACTCTTCTTCTCTCCTAAGTTCATAAAGGTGTTGCTAAGGTACACCGAGAACTCCTTGATCTGTTTTCTTTATATTAGAAGGGATGAGATTAGAAAGAGAGAGAAAACCAAATCAGGCCTAACTGTTTCTCTGACAAGCATATGCTTTGTTTTTGATAGATCTGGAAAAAAAATACATGACTATCATCCACTATCAACTCAGTTTCATTTGATTTTGCCAATATTTTTTTTTCACGGTGAGAGCCATCTGATAAAAAAACATTGCATTCATGTCCGTTCCTTTGTACACTAAGTACATTTTGTTGCAGGAGTATTGTACTCCTTGACATTTTCCTGTGTTACAACTGCAAACTTTCATATGTTATATTAAGACTTTATCTAACAGATTAACACAAACTGAAACATACTTGTTAAACCCAGAGAATAAAATTCATAGCTTGGTCATCTTCTAGCTGACCTTCCTTAGTCAGCTAGAACTAAGAAAGGTGTGGCGTGCCACCTGTGTCAACACCTTGTAGAACAACGTTTCGGTGCAATTATATGTTTACATTTGGAGACTGAAATGTTTCCTCTATTCTTCTTTGCTAAATAGTTAAAAATTCCATCAGACCGGACACATGTGTGTGTGAATAACATTAGTTTTGCCACTGGTACTTAATTTTATTTACATGTGTACTTTGAACAATCTCAACCATTACATTATAACTCAATGTTTACAGGTGTCATCATGCTAAAAGGTGAACCTTTGCTCCAACCTCAAGTCATTTGCAGATTTTCTATCAGTATTGTCTTGCATTCAGCTCCAAGCATCTTTGTATCAACTCCTAGGAAAGGTGGTCGATGGTGTTCAGCTTTAGTTTTCCATCACACGTCACCTTCTTCCACCTATTTCCTGTATCCCCTACAGTGTTTATCCTGAAATACAAATAGAAACTCCTATGGCTTTTATTAAACTATGTTAACTTTTCAAGAAAAGCGCTGATTTGTGAAATCCTTAAGAGACTAAATGAACCGGCTGGCTGCTTCTCTGATTAATGCTTCCATTGTGGACATTGTTTTATCATCTAACCCTGTTTTAAATTTCTCTATAACTTACTTCCTGACCTGTCAGATATGTTCGTTTCTTTTCATGATGCTGTTTGTTCACTAATGTCCTCTTACAAACCTCTGAGACCGTCACAGAACAGATGTTGTTATACTGAGATCAAACTAAGCATAGGTGAACTCTCTGTAAGTACTAACTAAGTGTCTTCTGGATTCAGTTGATCTCACGGATTTTTCTTTGGATACATCAACGTATCGGCTGAGTACAAATGCATACACGCCCGACTTGAATCATTTCCTTTTCTCTTTCCTATTATCCACTAATGTAAGTTGGTAAATCACATCAAAATAAAATACATTGAGGTTGCAGTTGTGACAGGAGAAAATATTAAGAAGTGAAAGGGTGTGAAAACATTTGCAAAGAACTGTATACTGGAATCCATACAGTTCCTTGTTGCCTACCATGGCTCTGGCTTTTCATGAGCTCATATCCCCCCCTGATGGTTTTACGGGGAATTAGGTTCAGAATGTGTCTGTATTCTCAGCTGTTCTTCATCTCTTCACTGGGTGGGGGTGAACTAGCGCCACCTTCAGCATAATACAGTATTGTTCTACAGAGTGTGAGGGTGAAAGGGGTGAACAAGTGAATGTAGTGTGAAGCAATTTGGGGTCATCTGGACTTGATAAAGTGTTATTTAAGAACAGGCTATTTACCTCTACTGTTAAATATTCTGTGGATAAAACAGGCAAAGTCACGATTGCTGACACTTCTGGTAAAAATAAACAAAAAAGTATGCACATGCTTTGATTTTGCTGGACAGAGCAAATAAATGGAACAATAAATTAAAGGGAGTATTATGTAAAATCAACTTTTATATCATGTTATTATGTTATTCCCTCATCAAAAAACATACTTGAGGTGTTGCTTTGATTCTTTCATTCATGTTTGAGAAACCCAAATATATTTTTCATGTAGGACCATGTTGTTTTGGATGGCATTAGTAAATTTGATTATCATTTGAACACTGTATTTTGCATTCACTCTGGATATTTTACTAGTGTTAAAATGTGTTTGATGTTGTGACACAAGTGTGAAAAAAAAGAATCTGTAAGAGAACAAATACTTTTTCACAGTCCGGCATTTATACCACTAGGTGACATTATGTTTCTGGTTACTGGTTAAGCTATATTTTGAAGTCCCTCTGTTGCATTTCTCTAATAGAAATAGTTGTTTGAATTGCAAATAACTGTGAAGTCAGTTATCTGTATAAAACTGTTCTTTCTTATTAAAATAAACCACCAGAGGGTAGCTTTCTGATGTTTGATTTGAACTCAGTTTTAACTGCTGTGGGCGGAGATGTTGTCACAATGTGAAAACACACACAGTCTCACACACACTGTTGTGTGATCCAGTCTCAGGAGGGGAGCCAAGCTTTAATTACCAGGAGGATTGTGTTTAGTCCTATTGTCTTTACCTTCACAGAGAGACAGAATCATCCTCACTGATCCTAACCTTGTTTTCTCCAACACGCTCTCACTTTTTCAGCCTCTTTGTTTGTTGTGGGAATCTGTCTGCAGATAATCTATTCTTCCCTTCATCCCAGTTTGCTATCTCAAAGACTAGGCTACTTTCTTGACATAAATGTTTTTTTCTCCATGCGCCGATGGCTAGGTCAGAGGCTATAACACAGAACCAAACACATCTTGTGTGACATTTTGATTCAAACAAAAATATCTAAAAGTGGAGCTACAAACACATCTGCTGGGTTTCACACATTTTAAATAGACCACACTGCTGGATTGGATGTCGGACGTGGAGGTTGTTGGGAACAACACATCATTTATTACATTGTGACTTCATTCGCAGTTATTTTTATCATGTGCTTTCCATGTTTTGTATATATCTCTCACTTTCCTCCTCATTTATATTCAATAATTCTGAGAGCAGTGAAGTCGTTGCTGCCTATTAATCATGTAATTCAATTTTCTTTTATTCTTGCTTGTCTGTTGAGCCTTTAACACCAGGGCTTATTAGAGGATTGATGCAAATGCAAGGAACATAAAAAAAAGGGGAGGAGGAAAGGGAGTGCCCCAAACAGAATCATGGGAGAGGAGGAGGAGAAAGACAAGGGAGAGGATGAGAAGGCAGTGACCCAAATAAATGGAATGAAGAGTTTCAGAATGAGTCTCCTGTCCTCAGTGCCACACCCAGTCAGGCCTCCCTCCTGTCTGCCTGCAACGCTGCTCCCATTCTCTGAATTTTTGGGAATAAGTCAATCAGAGGGAAATATTTGGGTTGTCCCTGTAAGAACAGCGACCATGGGCAGAACTAAAGAGCTAATCCTTTGATTTTATGTTGTAGATTAAGGCTTTTAAGGCTCTTTAAAATGTAAAGCTTTATTATTTTCTCCCATCTATCTTGTCCTCTCCTCTTCCTGACCCTTTCCTGACTCCACCATCCCCTATCATTGGACTATTACCCCTCCCCCTCTTAAATTCACACCCATCGTTCTCCTCCTCCTCTCATCTCCCACAGGAGGGGTGGTTAAATGCAACACACCATGATGTGAGGCCAGGCATTCTTCTTTAGCAGATTTTATACCAGAGAAACAGACTCTCAGATGGATTATTTATGATTCATAGTCATATAATCACATAATCACACACACTCACACAAATATAAACTATAGTTTAAGAATAATTTCAATTCAAATACAATAATGATCTATTTTTAACATTTTTTTGCTACTGATCTCTGCACAGTGACTGAATGTGTGTGTAAGCATTCCTCAAAGTGATATTACCACGTTTGACAGCGGGTGAGTTCTGCGCATGCTCTTAATACCGGTCTAATTTGTTAAGCTGGCGGTAAGCAGAGAACAACAGACGCTAATTTCTATCAAAATAAAAGCATAAATGAAAATCTTAAAATTTCTATTATAGCGTGGCGTTATCATGGCAATAAAAGTCAGGCTAATTATTAAAGAAATAATAGGAAATAAGAGTATCTAATGACATTCTCAACCCTGAAGCACAGCAGTGAGTGATTGCACTGATGCAATCACTGACTATAACATTGTAGCTGTAGTTTTCAACAAAAGGGCTTCCATTTCACTTCTCTTCTTTGTTTAATTTCATTTCACAAAAAACTGGTAATTTGGTAACAATCAGTCTGAGTTCAAAAAAGATTATTATTAACAAACAATGTTTAAAAATCTATTTTATCCTGTTAATTATGAACTGTTGATTGTGCAGATGTTTTCCACTTATATTTGAATAACAAAGATTGACAAACATATTTATGTCTATAAGAGAAAAATGTACATTTAACTGATTGTATGTAATATGATTTCTAAAATATGTTGGATTTTAAATCCAACAAATTTGGATTTAAAATCCAATAAATTTCAATTATTAATTAAACAGTATTGATCGTTCAATTAACATCGAGAATCAACAGGATTTTTCTTATTGACTGTTAAATCTGCTTTAGTACCAAATATTGCTAGAAATAGGGTTTGTTCATAAGTGTCTGAAATTTAATTTGAAAGAATCCATACCGGAAACGGACAATTGCACTGTTGTACTTTACTCCAATAGGCAGCTAAGCAACCTCCAGAGAAATAACATCAGGAGCTCCTTTTTTACTGTAGTTCCTCCCTGAAATAATGTCTTGTGTCCCGGGTTTCTAGTCTCTGAGGTGACCGGGATCAGCAGCAGCAGCAGGGATGGCGCTGGTCACCGTCCAGCGGTCACCGACACCGAGCACCACCTCCAGTCCGTGTGTTTCTGTAAGTACATGTCATCTGGATTGACATTAGTGTCAGTTAGTCCCAGCAGTTAGCCCCGCTACTCCCAGTTTGTTGGTCATGTACATGGGTGGCTAAATTTTATAGCTGCCGGTATTTTACTGTAACATTAAAGGAAACAGTGGCAGTCATCCCGCAGGACTAGGAGTTTGAACTTTAAGTTGTTTAGCTTTAGCACAGAAGGCAGACTAGGGTTTATAAGTATATTAAAAAGTTATTTTTTAAAACTTAGCTATTCATCGTTAGCATTATGTGGCTGATTCACTTCCTCCACTAGATGGGGTGGTGTCAGAGAAGCATGTCTTAATAATAATGGTTTTAAACTACTATTATTAAGACAAATAATAGCTGCTCAAGCTGCTCTTATGCTGTAAAAGTATATGTTATTTTTTGGCCATATTAGCTTTCTTTGTGTTTCATCGTATTGACTTTACTGGTAAAAAGCTGCCACTGAAAGGTTGTGGGTCAGTAGAGCAATAGATAGGAGGGTCGCTGCCCCGGAAAGCAGGTTACTGGTTCAGTCTTGTCAGTCTCTGTTGGAGGCTGTGAGGCCGTCCCGTTATCCGCTCTGACACACTCAGCAGGCTCTCCAGCCTCCTGGCAGATCTAGTATAAATGTGCTGGTGTGGCTCTTCTCTCATGATTGTAACAAACTGTAAAATGCTGAAGAGGCAGCGCAAATCTGAAGGGCCTTACTGTAAGTTTATTTAAAGATTTATTTATTTGGTGATGGAGAAAACCATCATTAGATGCTTCATGAGTGACTGGAGTCGAGCTTATTACAATGGTTGTCCCACTGATCCGTTAAACCCAACACACACACACACACACACACACACACGCACACACACGCAACATGAGACAGTGGCTAAAACAATAAGTAAGAAGAGTAATAGCTCCGTCCTAGTAGTGCACTACTTAAATATTCAATTCACAGCGCAAAGACTGAGTCTAATTTCTAAGTGTGAACTGTTCCTATCCCTGCCCCTCACCCTGACCTCCGGCACTTAATTTGAATATTTAAAATATTCCACTGAGAAGTGGGATGGTCCATGAAGAAGCATACACCGTTGGTTCTCACTGATAAACATACTAAGTTATATATCCCTGTGTTTGGCATGTAAACAGTTATCAATCCTGTAGCAAACACTGTTTTGCACATTAAAGATGCACTAAACCCCACATACCAAATTATCCATTTAATGGACTTTTAGCATTTAGCTTTTTAGCAATGTATTAATATTTACATAATAGCAAGAAACATATAAATACATCATGGGACAAGCATATTCAAAAATAGTAAGCTTTATGTATACAAATTTCAAAACATATTTGGAAAAACAGGCCGTCCCGTTATCCGGCCTGTTTGATAAAACAATATTTTAGTTTTATCCAAACGTATTGATAAAACTGACTGCATCTGTACTTTTGTATGTCAATATCTATTATGCTTTCTATATTTATTTTTTACTTGCAGTGTGTCAGAACACATATTAAATAGTCTTTGTATAAATTTTGTATTTAGATTTGCATGCATCAAATGTTATGACCAATAACCAATAACTGTTATTAAGACCATAACTAATATAATGTTAAAACATGTTAAATTGAAAAGTTTATTTTTGCTATTTCTATAGCTGATAACAAATGACTTATGTTGTAACATTGCAAGCTACACATTAAACTAATTACAGTTTCTCAATTATAATGGCTCATACCCTGCAGCCATTCCCCCTTCTTTACAGAACTTATTGGAATGCATTATTCCTTAGAAACTTAGGGTTAAAGGTTAAGAGATAAAATGGTATCCGGCTTAAGAGTAGCAATGCAGACACTAGAGAAAAACAGCACCCTAATACAAATAAATGCATGTCATGCAGAGTTGATAAGATGCTAGAAATTGTGTTGCTTAAACTAAAACTTTAAAAATGAATGAATAAATGAATAAAAACATATTAAAATATGCCATAGTGCAGTTCTTGAGCTGGAACAGGACATTCAATATTTTGGATAAATTTAGTGTTGACAAGGCAATTCCTGTTTTGCAGACTAATGGAGTTGAACCAACATGTTAATAACATATTAAATGTTATTAACATGAATGTACTAACATTTCCTTCATGCTATTACATGAAGAGAGTAGAAGAAAGTGGTGTGAAGATTCTTGTTTACCCCAAATGTTCTCAGCTTCCTGTTGTTTATGTCTGGAAAATATCAGGCATGGGCGAAGACCGATAACACGTTGATCTAAAGGAACGGGTGTAATATGAGTATTTCAGCAAAAGCTGCTCTTAATGGCATTGGGTCAAGCTTAACTTAATGTTTTTTTGGTGAATACAGATTTCAAAAGTGAGACACTGAGGCAGTGAAGTGGTTGTATATGGAGGGTACCAGCTGCTTGTCATGAGACCCATTTCTGTTTGGGAGCAGCCACGTGAGCGCTCTTGTGAGGTGTCTGCTGCTGCAAGGGAAGGACGAGGCCGAAACTGTCAGGAGGAAAGTTGTCTGTTAAGCACTTCAGGGCTGACTCTGATTAGTCTCTTCAGTAGTTTTCATTAAAAATGTAGCTAAAAAGGCATAAAATGTTTAAATCTTTATTTAGATTTTATATGAACCCAAAACTCTATTTCACACCCTGTTTCCATTTATTCTGGCCTGATCCCTGTTTAAACCAGATAGTTTGTCTGAGATATGACAGATTATGACCCCCTGATCTAACCAAAATGACCAATCAACCAAATTCTTAGTTGATTGCTCTGTTTCTTCATCTGGAAGCAGTTGGCTATGAATTGAGCCAACATTAGTATCTTTACTGATGGAGGTGAAAAGCGGACTGCACAGTGGCGCAGTTGGTAGAACTGTTGCCTTGCAGCAAGATGATCCTGGATCCTGGTTCCGGCCCGGGGTCTTTCTGCATGGATTTTGCATGTTCTCCCTGTGCATGCGGGGGTTCTCTCCGGGCACTCCGGCTTCCTCCCACAGTCCAAAAACATGACAGTTAGGTTAATTGGTCTAAATTCTCCCTAGGTGTGAATGTGTGTGTGCATGACTGTGTGTCCTGTCTGTTTCTGTGTTGCCCTGCGACAGACTGGCGACCTGTCCAGGGTGTACCCCACTTCTCGTACACTCCACCCGACCCCTCTAAGGGACAAGGGTGTACAGAAAATGGATGAATGGAGGTGAAAATCTTCTCATTGGCTGTATGACCACTCCCTACTCATCTGCTCACACCTAGTTTCTAATGGGATATAGTCTTAAACCTATATTACAGGTGCATGAAGCCATTTCAGTGTCATGTGTGAGTATGATTAGCCTATAGCGGTGTTATATATGCCTATAATCTGCTGAGAAGGCATTTCCTCAGGTGTGTTTGAACAGGATGCATCTGCTCCACTTCCTGCTGTGTATTCTGTTTGGAGCTCAGTTTGCTGATGCAGGGATCACCGTTCAGGTTGCTGCCTCTTCCAGGCCAGCTCACATCTGCAGCAGCACACACAAGAACGGATAAAATCGAAGCTTCGGCTCTTCCTGACCCCACCCACAGCTGCATCCAGCTTCCTCCATCTTCTTATCTCCATTATTATCGTCTTTACTTTGTTTTCCTCCCCGTCTTGTAATTGAGATGGGTTTTTCACAGCTAAAAATGTCTCTTATTATGTTCGCTTTGGCCTGGTCGGAGTTGGCAAATTGATGCCATAAAGAGAAAGTTGTCAGATTGTTTTTTTTTTTTTTGGAGGGATTACTGAAACAGGATGGGATTAAAGCTGTGCTGGTTGCAGTGGTGGGGGGAGGGATGATTGCGTTTTGGAGAAGGAGGCAGCGCATGGTGTGGGGGTGCAGAGATGCTCAGCCTGTAAACGTCACTTAAAATACCAGCCTGGCTCTGTTTTATCTGATGGAACACTCCATGCTGACACTCCACTCTTGCTGCCACCCACTCTAACTCTTGTTTATTCAAGAATAATTGCATCTTGACAGAGCACGTGATGGAAACATGTCACCTAAATGTTTTTATTCATGACGATTCTGTTTGTTTGTTCAGAAAAACTGCTTCAGATAGCCTAACATGAGGAGATGGAAGCCCTGCATAAATATTTCTATATGCTTATTCCTCTGCAGGAGTCGGGGAGTGCAGAGGATGACCGCCGCTCCCAGCCCAGGAGGTGAGAACATTCCCTGTTTGATCAGGTCATTGGGTGGAAATGGTCCGGTTCCTAGAGGAACATCCTGTTAAAAAGCTGCAACTGCATGCTGTCACCACTAGGGGGAGACTGCACATCAGCATTAATCTGTTTTTTTTCTTTTTAAGGGTTTCAGTACATTATTACCATCATTATTATTTAATTGTAGTTTTATTATTCACTTATAGACCAAGTTTCATTTAAGTTATTCAAGACCACAATGTTGCACTTGGGGTGTATCAAATGATGTGTCAATCAATTACACACTTTGATTGGGGATAACATTATGAACTCTTTGCTGTGGAATCCTTTAGACACCTGAATGTGCAGAAGATCCTTTAAATCCTGTAGGGTTTCAAGTTGGGACAGCTGTCTGTTGAACCCTTTATTCCAGCTTGGTTTGGTTGGGATCGGTGAACATTGGAGGCCAACTCACGACTTCAAACTTGTATTATGCAAACCATGCCTGGGTTATTTCTGCATTTCGTCAATGCGAATTGTCCTCCTCAGAGGAGCCATCACAGAAATCTGCTTCCACCCTGACCGGTGTGTGGTTATGCAGACTGTATCCTACACCAGTGGTAGTTTCTCCTGTCTGTTGGATCGAACAACACCGGCCAGTCCTCACTCCCCTTGTGCATTACTTACCCTTGATCCGGCTGCTGGTCAACGTCTTACTTTCAGGAGACACTGACCAATGGTCAGATGAGAAACATCCCACAACGCTGTAGCTTTGGAGATGTTCTGAGCCAGTTATCAAACCATCGCAATTCTTCTTACTGTGTCTGGTTTTCCTGTTTCTAACACATTAGTTTTGAGAATAAAATGTTTACTGGATCTCTAACCCACCAACAGGTGCAAAAGTGAAGAGGTCACCAGTGTTATTCAATTCACATATTAGTTATATTGTTCTTTCTGATTCAGGTTTACTTGGTTTAATTTTAGGAAAAAACAACCAAATGTGTTTTTGTTTTCATAATCTGAACTCAATGTGTTTATTTTGTCTATATATAGAACAAAATTTGCAAGAGTTTTGTAAAGCATAATTTTCATTTCAGATTTGTTTCAAAGGAACAGCGAGACCTTAGTTTCTGTTATTCGTGCAAAGGCAAATGGTGCCTTTGTAGGCATCTTTCGTAAATATTTGGTTGGCCTACCAACGTCACAGCCTGTGGTTGATTTGCATAATACAACGTCACAGTTGTGGCAGAGTTGATTTGCTTTTTGACGTGCGCAGCTAGATGGTCATAAGAGACTAGGATGTCAACACTGTTGTTCTTTTGTTTTGTTGCCCTGGGTGGCTCTGATGTTGCAGGGTCACGGCCCTCTTTAGATCTGTTTGGACGTTACTTTGACATTTTTTTTTCTCTTTATTTGCTCAACATCCTTTTAGTAGTTTTTGTGCAAATGTGATATTTTTCATCAATGACCAGGTTTATCATGGTTGCTGATCGCCCTGGAGTCGGTGCTTTGGGAGATTCTAGCAACAGTCATTAAAGAGGGAGTGGAACATGAAAGGCATTGCAGCCTATCCTGGACTTTGTAAGGGGCTTTTGTAAACTGAGCTAACAGCTGAAGTGCTGTCTTCATAATCTAGTTTTATCTTTTCCCTGTCTCATGCTTTCATGGTTACTAACTCATTTATTTTTACTGTAGTTATCACTCCAGGTATTGTTGAATATAAAATACTGTAAGACAGCAAAACTCTAAATGCTGAACTCAGTTTAACATCTTGGTTGTGAAAGCCTTCAGGTTAAACACTGGTTTGGGGACAAAGTTTCTGTCCAGTCTGCAGGTTGTAAACAACAAACTGAACTAAACAAATTATATCAGCTCTCTTCAAAAATACAGCAAGCTGCAGAAAAATGTATTTCAGGACTGCTGTGAGTCCAGAATCTGCAAGATTTAGTGCTACGAGTTTAACTTAGACAGAAACAGGTATGTTTTGATTATATTTTTTACTACTAATGCTTTTTTATCCCTCTCAGGTTAGAACTGTTTATAGTACAGAACATGAGTGAAATGCATTAGTAAGGAGCCTGCTGAGGCTCCCTTTTCCTTGCATGCTGGAAGGAGAGCTTCCAGTCACATGCTTTGTCATACCTCAGAGTTAATGTACACTAACTGTCAGAGCTGGGAATTGTTCATTCTGCACGCATGCATCAGACTGACAAAAGAACCATATTAAGCAGCATTGGGAGTTTACTCCTTATACAATGCAGAGATGTAGGAGAAAAACTGTTTACATAACTGGAGTTTTCTCCTGCTGTATGAAGCACTGCATATAAAGCCCCTCCTCCACCCGGTGCTGTACACTGCAGATCAGCTGGCTTAAAAAAAAGAGATTGCTACACCATTTTTCTGCCTCAGAAGAAGTGGTAAATTAGCATTCTGTTGGGAAAAGCTCAGGCAATCATGGTGGAGGTAAAGTTCATAATGTAGTACATCACCTTAGCACCTTAGTCTGCTGATGCTCTATACCAAACAAAGCAGGAAAAAGGTGTGTTACTGAATGTACACTGAATGTATATTAGTGTGTATGCTATATATTGTTTTTCTAATCCTGAAATTGTAATAATAATTTTTAATAAGTTATTCTATATTTTCTTAATTCTTACATAAATATTGGGGGGAAAACACAGTGAGAATTGTTTTCATACCACCCCATGCATTTACACAAGCACATACATTTAATTTGATTAATATAGAAGTTTAAACATTTCAATTTTTAGATTTTATTTTCCAGCAATATTCTTCTAAGGATCAGAATTGATACAAATTGACACAGTTGTTAAAGAAGTGTATTCCCTGTAGTGCATATACTGTAGAACTCAATGTGGGATTATTGCTGACATAACTCCTTTCTTTAACATGCCCTGATAGCCGTTAGAACACCATGTGGTCTCAATTATTGGTTGGTTATTGAACTCATACCTTTGGCGAGTGTATTCAAGCACTCTCTCACACACACACAACCCCACACACAAGGCCCCCACTTCACACTGTAAAGTATTTTACAATTTGGCTCAGTTACCCAGCTCCACATTTCAGATTCACTTTAGCGAAGAGCAGGGTTCAGCCAGAGGTCTTGCTGTGTGACCTCTGATGTGTATTACATAAGAACTTGGGTCCAATTAGCTGCACAGGCCCCACCTAGCATCAATGGTGCATGCCAGTAGGGCCTGCTGAGACCAAGGGGGACCTTCCCCCTGCAGTGCAGAGTTGTTGTTTTTTTGTCTCTTTTTCTCTCTCTTAAACGAGCTACTGAGTCACTCTTGCACTGCCTGTCTTTGTGTCAATGTCTCTTTTCCACACAGACACATTCAAACAGCTGTCTCTCCCCCCCTGCACCACACCATTGAAGTATAGCGTTGCTGCAGTGCATAATGAATCTCACACACACATGTAGAGACATATACTGCTGCTGCCTCAGGGCTGATACTGTCAAGGACAGAGTTGGCAAAAAGGTGTTTTTTTAATTCAAAGTACTGCAACCATTTTCTTTTTGCTGAGTAAACATTTAAACGAACAGTGGGAGCAGCTAATGAATCGAATCGAGTTTTTCTGAATCCTCACCTTCCTGAGGATAAACTGCTGCAGGAATGTGCCCAAAGCACATCAGATTGTCTGACTTGAATGCTGGGATTTCCTGAAAATGACCTTTTCAAATTTTTGTGTGTATGCATATTTATGACCCTTTAGCATTGCAACAATAAAGTAAGCCACTTATTTAGATTTTTTTAAGACTAAGTAAAGTAGTTAATGTGTTTTCTGAGATTTACACAGAAATAATTTATTGGCTCATTTGTCAGGTTTACATGCCTAAAAAAATCTTTTAAATA
Organism: Xiphophorus couchianus; assembly: GCF_001444195.1. Classification (NCBI taxonomy): domain Eukaryota; kingdom Metazoa; phylum Chordata; class Actinopteri; order Cyprinodontiformes; family Poeciliidae; genus Xiphophorus; species Xiphophorus couchianus. The sequence continues at coordinate 12,453,187 of NC_040245.1, read as the reverse complement.
TTGCAGTTGCCATCTACTGCAGCAGTGTGTGGGGTGATCTGATACCTCACGCATGAATTGCATCAGTAATATCTAACTTGTTTAGTAAACGGTTCCTAAGGTGATATGTAAGCCAAAAATACATGCTCCTCCAAGCTCCATCTTGTCTATTAGCCTTCCTTCACCCTGGGTGCCCGTTGTGTCCATGCTGCGCAGCATTTCACGTCATCATATTGTTTGATTAGTTCTGTTTGCCCACAGCAATAATCAGGGTTTGTTTGAGATATTTAGCCTGAAGCATCAAGAGGCTCTTACTTTAACTATAGCAAACAAACCTGATTCATTGTGACAGCACTTAGTCATAGGTACTTGCCTAACAAGTCTTTGTATTGTTCTGTATCCATGTTATGGGAGTCGTCCAGCAGCTCCAATGCCAGGTGCGCACAGGCAGAGCAGGTTAGTCGGGCCAAGAGTTTAAAGAGGCTGCTGCCGGAACAAGAAGAGCAAGCAGCACTAACGAACACTCTGACAGAGGAAAGCTTCTTAAATACCGGCTGCTCCTGTGCAGACATGCCTGTTTGGGTTTAAAGGTTTTCCTCTGTCATTTGCAGCTTTCTGTCTTCCTTTAGTGCACCTGCTGTTTAACACGTAACCCTCCCGCCAATATTGTTCACACTAGCAATTTTGCATTAAGTCCAGCACCTTGCAAAAGTATTCATACCCCTAGATTTGTTTCCCCTCTGTAACCATGAACTTCACTGTATTTTGTAGGAATAATAACCATAAGCCTGTGGTTTTGTATATTTAAAGACTGAAAAATGTGCACATATTTCTTTGAAACATAGGCTAATCTGTGACAGATTGAGTGCTGTTTGTTAATATCAGTTTAAAATCTTGTTAGTCTCTGTTGAATTTAAGCTTAACTTCAATTTTACCTCTGACTGTATGTTTAGTGCCGTTCTGCACGGGTGGGCAATCCTGGTCCTCGAGGGCCGGTGTCCTGCAACTCTTAGATGTCTCCCTGGTCCAACATACTTCAATGAAATAGCTGAATCACCTCTTAAGTGCAGTCAAGTTCTCCAGAGTCCTGCTAATGACTTCATTATTTGACTCAGGTGAGTTGTGAAGTAGAGATGCATCTAAAAGTTGCAGGACACCGGCCCTCAAGGCCTGGAGTTGCCCCCCTATCAGGTTTTTTTTCCATTTTACCACCAACTTTGGCCAGCTTCACTGTCCCTGCTGAATTAACCACAGCCACAACTTTCTCCCATATGTTCCTAATGTTCCCCATCAGACTTCTGAAGCCTCCACAGATCAGCTGTATTTACACTTAAGATAAAATCACACACATGTTCACTTTGATTGAACTACAAAACCCAACTCTACCTTCCTCCTATGGTCCCGAAACATGCATGCTAGCTTAATTGGTTAAGTTGCATGCTTGTATTTGTCATTTATTGACCTTCCGTTTGTTTTGTGTTGTTTTTTGTTTTTTTTTTCAACTGGTGAGTCTTTTTCATTGGGCCGCCTTGAGAGCTTACTGGTTCTCCAAGGTTAAGAGCCCACATCACAAGTGGATGGGATAAGTAGCTGGTGAATATTTAAACTAAATGTGTTGCAGTCTAGGGCTGCACAGTGGCGCAGTTGGTAGCACTGTTGCCTTGCAGCAAGAAGGTCCTGGGTTCGATTCCCGGCCGGGGTCTTTCTGCATGGAGTTTGCATGTTCTCCCTGTGCATGCGTGGGTTCTCTCCGGGTACTCCGGCTTCCTCCCACAGTCCAAAAACATGACTGTCAGGTCAATTGGTTTCTCTAAATTCTCCCTAGGTGTGAGTGTGTGAATGGTTGTTTGTTCTGTATGTCTCTGTGTTGCCCTGCGACAGACTGGCGACCTGTCCGGGGTGTACCCCGCCTCTCGCCCGGAACGTAGCTGGAGATAGGCACCAGCAACCCTCCCGACCCCGTTAGGGACGAGGGTGTACAGACAATGGATGGATGGATGGATGTTGCAGTCTAAGCCATTGTGTGGTTTGTTTTTCATCTCCTGGACTCATTTTATGAGCATTTGAAATCATAATTGCTGTTTCAGCACTTTTTTTTTTATCACAGCACCTTAAAAACCTTTTGTAGTTTAGATTATGAATCTATCTAAATGAAAGGGGAGTGTGTTTATAGTATAACACAGTGCCAACAGTAGCTTATCTTCAGCTTGGGGGTTATGCTAAACATCTGGCATCAATCACGGACTTATCAAGCAGCAGAATGCTGGAGATTCCACACGCACACCCACACCCACACGCACACAAGTTGACCAGAATGCCTCTGCCCTTTCCCTGGAAGTGACAAAAGGGAAACGCACTGCGAAAGGCGGTTGTGCAACTGGCCTGAGGCTCAGCTAAACACCACAGCACACTCTCATGTTACCAGTCCTCAGAAAAATAAGTTTCCACTGTGCTGGTAAATTTGATGACACTAAACAAGACCGCATGACAAGAATACTTAATGTCTGTTTGTGTGTTCAGCCCGCTGCTTGAAGTTCGTCTCAGACCCAATGTGTGACAGCAGCATTTTCTGATAGGAAGCAAAGCGCAGCAGGTGTAGCTGGATTCGTTTTATCTGTGGCGTAAGCACTCCAGCACATTGTTACCAGTAGATTTAATATTTTGCTAAAATATCTATGCTAGTGCATCATGGAAACATTTGTAATGATTATAGCACTGTTGTTAGTTGGTGTTTATCTGACTTCGATGGAAGTAATAAAGTCAATGAATAATCCCGCCCTTTAACTTTATAGTAGCATTTTATAATGATGGATTCTGTCATTTATTATTTTGGTGTTGTAAAGTAACTTCCTGGTCATGACAAAATCACTTTGTGCTATTTACTGCATCAACAATGTATCATCATATCTAGGTGTGATTTCCATCTGTAGTTATAAGTCATGTAGAAAACAAAATGTCAATGACTACTGAAAAAATCGCACTGAGTAAAATTAGAAGCTTGTGTTAACATAAGAAGGCAAAAACACAATTGTTCATTCACCCAGACCTCACAGAAAACTATAACAGTATCCTGGAAAGCACCAACTCCTGAGCCAAAGATTTTCTCGGTAGATCAGAAAACTATTAGCATTCCTAACAGTGATCCGTTTCATTGGGTCAGACTTCTGATGGATAACTTCTCCGACGGATTATTTGCAAACTTGAGCTACTCCCTCAGTGTTCTGAAGTCCAGCTCCACCAGCTAGTCAACAGGTCATCTGCTGCAGATGGTTTTAGTTTACAGTTTAGGACACTTGGCACACATTGGTGTGAAAATAATGAAGCCTGGGGTTTTACTGTGTTTCCAGATTGCTGTCAGCTTACATAAAACCACACATGCTGGCATGCCTGTGGAAAATAAAATGTTGAATTGGCCATAAAAGGAGACCAAACATTACATCTCATGGAGTATCTCAGTTTATATGTGAGGCAACTATGATGTAGGGGTCTATCGGTCCAAGACACGTTCTCCAACTCCAGTTCTTCTCCTCTTCATCCAGGATTGCACATGCTCACTGCTGCAGTGGCTCAATAAGTTGAGTCTGTTTCTCATTTGTTCTCTTTCCTTATGCAACCAAACCACAAGGTTTGTGTGTTATGAGAAATGGGTGGAGGGGCAATTGAAGTCTGACTGCAACCTCAACAACCCATGTGGATTTAATTCACTATATTACATTATCATAATTATAATTACACCCCAAATTGACTCCCTCTGTTACCAAGCCACTTGATCAGCTGAGTGACTGTTGGCAACATCATCACATAAAGGATTTGTACTTACTCAATAGCTAACATATCCCTTATTATTTTTTTTTTTACTTTTTGTTTGAAGCACAGTTTTTCTAAAGTGAGGATGTTTTGTTTTTTTCAAATCTGAAAAGTATGGTGTGCAATTGTATTTATCCTATTTACTCTGATAGTCCTAAATAAAATTCAGATTCAACGTATTCATTTGAAAGAATCTATCAGGGTTATGTTAGCAAGGAATATACCAAGCTTTCAACATCCCACTGAGCATTTTTCAGAAAATAAAAATATAAACACAGGGTTTTGGCAAAGTTTTTGAAGAGCCAGTTCTGCCCCTGCTGTCATTAAATATACATTTTCTGTAGTCACAAAACTTACTTGATGCATTAGGGGGGAAAGGGTATAACTTTTTTTGAGGATTTATTAAAATTTAGCTTTATTGTAAAGTTGCTAACATCTGTAATTTTAGGATTTTTGAATGAGTACTTTCCATATTTATGAAAGTAATATAAAGACTTGCTGAAAAACTAAAGCACCTACTGTAGTTCACCGCTGAAAAGCAAATAGCATAATAAAAACTTGTTAGGATTAGTGTCAATCTGTTTTAGAATTTTGCATTCCAAAACTGTTGTTTATAATTTAAGCCTTTATAAAAAAGAAATTCATCATTTACGCTTAAAAGTTAATGAAAGACATGGTATTGGAGCCAATATCAGGGGTTTATGAAACAAAAATGATAAACGAAAACTGTTAGAGCCTATAAGAGATTGCAATAAATTCAGACCTACAATAAAATGGTTTAAAATAAAATACGGTTGTGTTGGAATGGCCAAAGTCAAAGTCCTGAACCCAAACCACTCCAGTCTTTTGGCACTTTAATAAACTATAGATCAGCAACAATGGGACATGTGGTGAACTAAAACTACCCAGCTTTTCTCCTAACAAAGTATTCCTGATACGTACACAGTGAATCAAAGAGGAGGAACTAGACGGTATAATACATCTCAAGCGAAAGCAGCAAGTTTGCGATTGTTTTGTGAAGAGCTGTTTTGCTTTATCAGTTGTCCATGCTGAGTTCCTACTGGGTGTGGGCGGGGCTTCCTCTTTCGTCTCCTCATTGGCTCCTCGTTTTTCCCAAAAGCACATGTGCGATGCTCCGCCTCCTTTCCCCTCCTCTCTGACTTCCCTGCTGAGAGTAGACTCAACCAAGTCATATGTCTCAGTACTGTATAAGGTGACGGAGTTTCTGATGTAACAGAAATGAAGTATGTCGACAAAACGCCTCAGAAGTCAGTTTAATATTGAACTTTTTTTTGTGTGTGTGGAAATGATGGACAACCAGACTCAACTTTCGGCGACAAGGAGACACAACGCAACATATAGTCTCCCTGTTTAATTTATTGCAACAGAGTTTACGACTTTTCTTTTTTTTTTTGGTACTGGTTTCGGGGAAGATTTCGCCACTTTCACAAGAAAACTCCACTCGCTTGAACTCTTGGGTCGTGGGAGCACATGACTGTGAAAGAGGAGCAGAAGCTTTTCCTCCGACCGAGAGCACCTGACGCCTCTTCTCCTCCTCTCCTTGACCCGTCCCTCCACCCTCCAGCCACCGACATGACCCTCGGAACGATGTCCGGCTCTGAGAGCTCTTCGGCGGTCAGCTTCTGCTCCTGCTGCGGGGCGAAGATGGTGCCCTACTTTAACGACGACGCCGTGGTGTCCAAAAATCAGATCAACCAGTTGTAAGTTCAATCAGAGGCAAGACTGTATATCATCCCCTATAGTTGGAAAGTGGTCAAGTTAAATGAATTAAATTAAACTGAACAATTAATTGTTTAATGTACTACTTAGATTTAAATCAATTTAGATTTGGATAGTTTTAAAATAAAGGCTGACTTTTTTTTTCCCGTATTGATTTTGACACAATGAGCTGTTGCATATAACAGTTTTGCAATATGAGAGCAGTCTATTTCCTGATGATGTAGTAGCTTTTACTCATCGCTGAGCTTTCTTTTGACCTAACAAAGACATATTGGTGCTTCCCAGGTCTAATGAATCATCCAACCTGTTGAAGGAATTCAAACATACTTAACAAAACATGGATGTTTTGTGACTAATAATGTACTTTTTATAAGCAGTTATCATCTGATTGCCACATCAAGAGATTATCAGGGGCATTTTCTGCTCCTCAGCTCTTTGTTTGGCTTTGGGTGGAGGATATCGTTTGATCTTGAAACTTGCAGTAGTTGTTAAATGGAGATTAAGGTCCAGTCTTGCTCAACCTGTGACTCACTGTTTGATACTGTATTGTGGAGACTAAAATCATCTGGAGAGCATCTCACTCAGTGAAATCCTAATAGACTAAAGTCACACACTTGGAACATTTGAAACTACGTTGGCTCTGTCTAGAGCAGCTGTAGGTTTATCTTCAATCCTGCTGTGTCTGCAGAGGTCAGTGTTTGTTTTAGTTGGAGATATGTAAGAAATGATTTAGTTGATTTGTACATGTGGTCTGCCCTTCAGAACAGATCAAAGGCTAGCATGTTCTAACATTTCCAAACACTCATGCAGTGCTGGCTCTGATAAGCCTTGCAAAGTTGGAGAACCACAAATGAATCAATAGAAATCAATAAAAATGATTAGTGTGGCAGTTTTTTTATCAGCACCAACTTGTTTCAGGTGTATGCTATGGGGCTTTCAGTAGCCTTTTGCAGTTACTTGCATGGAATCGATGCAATGCAATCGTGTGTCACGGTTGCATTGTTTTTCAGCTGTTTAGCTCATGGCGGTGTGGTGGTTGAGAAAATTGGACATTTAGCGTTTATTGGGGCTGCAACCGCTTTTTAGGGAAACTTTTTTTCTCAATGCAAGTTTGCTTAAGGACGTTTATGGGAAGACGCTGGTGCAAGACACACCATGTACTGGCAGTCACATGTTTGCAAAGCAACAGCAGATGTGAGAATTTAAAGTGTGTTTGGTCCAAATATTCTGTTTGTTTTTATGTCAGAAATACTTTACCTTGCACTGAAGATACTGTATGTTTTTGTTTAGAAATTAGAGACGGTTTTGTGATGTTGTTGGATGTTTCTAGTGGAGTCTACACTCTGTCCACCTGCTGCAGTTCTTACCTGTTCTATATTCCTTGTTTAACCTACAGGAATAAAAGCACTAAAGTCGCATGCTCAACTTCGGAAACTGCTGACGTTGATGACGTACTCAAAACCTGAGTTATTAGGTGGAATAATGTTCAAGCAGCACCTTAATTGGTAATTATAATTCCAGGGTCTGTCCCTGGAGTTAAGTGTTACCTGTGATTCCTTTGCATCCGGAGTGTCACTATTATCCTGCCAATTTTAGAAATACCCATGAAACCTTTCTTCCGCTTCACCTGTGGGGTAGTGTTACTGTGCGCAGCTCGCAAGGTAAACAGAAAAGCCTCAATGAGGAAGTTCAGGAAATATTCTGAGGAATTTCAGCCACTGGTTAAAGGTTCCATTGCTTGATCCTCTTTGTCTGTTCCTGCAGTGCGTGTGACGCATCACAGGCTGTAGGATCTGCGGACCTTTTAGATTTTCTGATTTTCTTCACCGTGTCGAGCAAAAATCAGTGTTTGTGTTGCAAGCTAACAGTTAATGGAAGCTATTTTTAGTTTGACCCGGTTTGACAACTCTCCCTTTATCACCCATGTCTTCTCCTGTACCCACTTCTCTCTATCTCCTGTTGATGTTTAACTAACATTAACTGATGTTGATGTTGATGTTTTTTTCAGTCCCCCTTTTTTAGTTACTTGGACAATACATATAATTTTATTTATTTATCTTCCTGTCCTTGTGCATGTTACATATTCTCCATTAGGCAGACATCTCTTGTCTTTGCTATGGGTTGTATTTGCCTCGGGTTCAAACTCATAAGGCCATAGCAGGGCCTGCCGCCGTATAGAGCCAGGCCCTATATATATCCCGCTCTCTCCTCTCCACAGTGACTAATATGGGCAGGAGCAGGAGGAGGGGGTCACCCAGTTATCTGCCCACTATGCGGTGTGGTCCTTACATAGTGAGGATTGTGTCTGGCCGTTGCCCTAACAAGCCTGCCGCCTCACTTCAGTCCAGAGTCGGGGTTGGTTAAAAGCCAAACGCATGACCCGCTCATTCTGGACTGACTGGGTCTTCTTTCTTTATCCTCCACCCTGCAAAGCCTGCTGCTGCTTTACATGCTGCATATGTCCAGAGCATTTTCAATGAACTTGGTGCCCTCTTCTCATCCCCTGGATGACTGGCTTTTGACTGAGCAGGAGACCTTGGGATATTCTCACATTGGGATAAAAAATACTGTAGGGCAAAAACTAACAATTATTTTAGTAAATGTTTATTCCATTAATTGATCAGATAAAACAAAAGCGCATTCTGCAGATTTTACAATTTTACATTTAACCACTTAAGCCTTTCTTTACAGTGTTGAAACACGTAGAAAGAGGCAAATAAATATTTCAATTCCTTTTTTAAATAAACACCAGGTGACTCTAAACACAGGCAACTTGAGGAGTTTTGTGTAGAATATGTTTACAGGCAGTTTTGTTTTTCTTAAATGCATAATTAATCTAATTCAAAAAAGACTCCAACATGTAGATTTGTTGTACAGCTTTTTATTTCTGCTGAGTATGTTTTTTTCTTTTAAATGTCAATTTTTTGAGTCTGCATGCTTAAGTTAATGATGAATCGATTACTAAATTAATTACTGATTATTTCAACAAACAATTCATGACAGTTGATCATGATAAATTTCCAAACAGACCAATTGCTATTTTTGCAAGTCTAATAAATATGTATTACATTTCTTTCAGCCAGCTGGTCAGCAGTGAGCAACAACATATAGAGGGGGACTTTTTAGCTTTAATGTTTGTTTGTTTTTTATCCTTGAAACTGCAAGTTTTAAATAACTATCACATTTTTATCCTTCATTTGGGTTGTGGGTACATAATTCAGTCCCACTTATATGAAAGTGGAGATGGACACCATTTACAGAAGTTATTCTAGTAATCCGCAATTATCAAACAAGTTATTGTTCTTTATTTTTGTGCCATCTCCATGTGTCCACACAGTCAAATTTTAAAGGACTGCTCTTTTTTAACCCTTCATTCGAGAGTCTGTCACAGCCGTCACTTCTCCAAGCATCCAGCTTACGTTTCGCTTTCTCTGTTTCTTTCTGCAGGTGTAAAAACGTATGTATGCGCCTCCATGGGAGATTTTCAGGGAGAGCAGGAGTGCTGCATTACAAATGACATTGCCCCATAGCCCAGTTTATACGCGGCCGACGCCAAGTACAGTACATTAGTCAGGAGTGAGACCGCAGCGGGAGATAATACAGTAGGGGCAGGAAAAGGACGGAAGATAAAAAGTGGGACAAACTTGCAGGAAGTAAAGGAAAATATGAGAGAGGAGAGAGAGAGAGGAAACAGCTGGGTCAAGGGTGGGTGGGTTACAGGAAATGAGCTCAGCACAAAGCTGTGGTTTTGTTCGCATGTGTCTGTTGTCTCCAGATTATCACCAAACTCAGGAAGGTTTACTGGATGGAAGAGAAATGAAATGGATGTCAGGAAGTTGAATTGACTACATCACCATTCTTATTTTTTATTTGGGGGGCAGGAGTAAAGTGACATAAACCTGATGGCTTGCATGTGGTTCATTGAGTGCGTCATCGCAGCCAAAGGCTAAATGTTTTATTCGTCACTGTGTTTTACTGTCAAATAAATCCTCCTAAACACGTCACAAGAAGCACGCCAAATATCTTGACTTGATGTCATCACCTACAACCGATGACACCTGCTGAACTGCGCTTTATGCATGTGTGGTCTCATTAGTTCCTACACCCGGAGGCTACGAAACCGTTTTTTTTTTTTTTTTTTTATTCCAAGTGGAACCGGTCTGTCTGCTCCATCAATCAGTTTGTGCTCTTGCTACAGTAGCAAGCAGTATGGAGAGAGAGCTGCAGGGTAAACTCTAATCACATTTGACGTGTTGAAAATGTCGTCACCGCTGGTTGAGTCGCTAAAATATTCAGGAAATAACTGGAAAGGAAGTCTGTTTCTAGTGAAGTCAAGTTTATTTGTGCTGCACATTTCAGCAACAAGTGTGCTGACAGTTCCAAGGGCTTTGCATCATAAAAACATAATACAGTTACAATTATGAAACAAGAAATTGATGTTACATTTTGTTCAAAATCATCAAGTTTCTGCAGAAAAGATGACGGTTTAGCTGGTTAGCATGGATGAGGCTGCTCGAGTATCTGTAGAATCAGAACGGCAGCTTGTTGTTATAGAATCTGTTTGAAACTCCAAAAAAGTCAATATTGTAAAGACGGTTCCATCCATCACTTTCTCTGAGGTAAAGCTAGAATGCCAGGAATGCTGAGTCTGCCGGCCAGATTGTAACATCTTACTCAACATCTATAATGCAGGATTATTGGTCCTGTCTATACTATAAGCACGAAAAGGCCTGTTTTATAGGTGTGATGGAGTGACTCATGCATTCCCAACATGCTGTTTTAAGTTTAGTGTAAAACCCTCACCTCACTTTATGATGTGTCCTTCTCAGTGAAGTGACCTCAGTCACACTTAATAAGATTAGAGAAGAACCAAACCCGGTTTCATTCAAGCCCACTCTTATCTTGTGGAGGAGGGCTCTTTCTCGCGCCGTCTTCCCTCCTGGACCCCTGCTCTCCTCCCAGTCTTCCTCCCCTCCCGTCCCTCCCTACTGGCAGCTGTTAGCGCCGTTAGACTCTGTCAGTGTAATCCAGCTGTGTGGAGGAGCAGGGAACATTGTGTTCTGAGTTCACGTTGGGGCTCGGTTCTTGTTTTGCCAGCATCGGCGTGACGATGCTGGGATTTTGGGAGGCACGGCCCGCAGGGCTGAATGGCGCATTGTGACCCGTGACAAAACCGGCCCTATTACAGGTCCCCAGCTCACGCTTGTTTTTTTGTGAAGCTAGGGACAGCATGTGTGGAGGATTACAAACGTGATCTTTAATGGTTACTTAGGTTTCACCTCAGATCTGTAATGTGATTAGATCGAGTGGCGTTTCAGCTTCCTGTCCTTGTCTCATTTTTCTTCGTTCTGTTCTGTTCTGTTCCAGCATCAGTGAGAGTTTCCTCACAGTGAAAGGTGCAGCCCTCTTCCTCCCCAGGGGGAAAAGCCCTACGTCCAACTCTGCACCTCGTATCAGCCAGTGCAGGAACAAGCATACGGGTACAAACTTGTGCACACACACACGCGCGCGCACACCCCCAACACACAAACACACACATGAAACACAGCTGCAGTTTCTTCAGATAACTGAACTCATTTGAAAGAGTTTACATCTATTTTCTGCTTGTTGTATGTGGCAGGGTTCATAAGTGTTCTTGAAATCCTTGAAAATGCTTGAATTTCAATGAGATGTTTTCAAGGTTTGGAAAGTTCTTGTTTCTGTATAAAGTACTTGTAAGTGCTTGATATTCAAGCTGCACAGTCTTGTAATAAAGTGCAGTCTAATGTTTGGTTTTAACTTTAAACAGTGTTTTACAGACTTGGTCTTTTAATCAGATATTTTTTAGATATCTTTTGTAACTCTATTTGTATATTGCGTTTAAGCATTTAATTTGTTTCTGCGTAGAAATAGACTAATATGTAGAAGACTCTGTTGTGAATTTCTTCCTCAGAGGAACTGACACATTGTCATGGGTTTTATGTTTCTCTTTGTTTTCTAATCCTTGGATTAGTATCCAAAGTAAACTGAAACCAAAGCTAATTGTCTAAAATTTTCTTTTTTTCATCCTCCAGGAGACCTCCAGAAACATCTTCAGACCATGTTTACTGTGCTGCGGCCTGAGGACACCATCCGACTGGTCAGTAACATGCCACATCGAACCACCTTAAAACCAAACATCCCAGCACTGCGGCAGGTTGACAGTATGATCAGTCACAGCGTACGTCAGTGCCGGGTTTCACTTCTTTGTTGGGTGCCATAAAGAACTGAAACCTGGCTTGGGTGTAAACCAAATGTAAGAAAAGACAATGCTTGGAGAAAAGAAGGGTAGTACATTTACTTGTCCTTCACACCGTAAAAGATGGTACAAACCTTATAGTGCAGTTTAAAATGCGCCTCTAAGCCAGTGTTATGTATGAAATCAAAACAGAAACAACTTGTTTCTCATGTCTTGGTTACTGTTTTCCATCTGTCCTCGCAGGCAGTGCGTCTGGAGAGCGCCTACCCTCAGGTGACCCGCTACATGGTGGTGGTCTCCACCAACGGCAGGCAGGATACAGAGGAGAGCATCGTGCTCGGCATAGACTTCGTCTCCTCGGATAGGTCAGTACCATGGCAACAGTATACCACTATGGTTTTAGTGTTAGGGCAACAGCTCAGCAGAGACTTCAGCTCGTTTTGAGGGCACAGCTCTGTTTTCCATCTGTCTGTGCTTGTTTACATTGGACTTTCCTCCTGTACCCATAAAGCACCAGTTTTTAGTTATAAATTTGCTGCTGCCCATCAGACTAACCAGTGATGTGTTTATTGATGTCTCCCTGCAGCTGCTGCACGGTGGGGCTGGTTTTACCTCTGTGGAGCGACACTCTGATTCACTTGGACGGAGACGGGTAAGTCGCCACACCTACGCCATGCTTCCTGTCTCTGCCCCCCTCTTCCCCCAGGTTCAGCCCACTGACTGCTAAGGACTGTGTTTTAACTTGCAGGTCTTACTTGAAGCTCTTCTGCTTACATGGCGTCTTGTCTTATAATCTGTTAATTCTGTGTCTCTGCAGAGGCTTTAGTGTGTCAACGGTGAACAGGGTTCATGTCTTCAAGCCGGTGTCTGTCCAAGCCATGTGGTGAGTAACTTCTGTCTTTAAATACTTGATGTCTTCAGAACACACTGTGCTGCCCTTTTTCACTTTGACCTCCTTCAGTTTTTTTCTTATCTTCCTTCTTCTTTTTGGTCTTGCTGTTTCTCAGTTTCCCACTCTTCTCTCGTACACATGCCAGTGCGGACTCCTCATTTCCTCATGTTGTTATCCCTCTGCTCTTCCTTCTTCCTTCAACATCCTCTCATTGAACCCTCAGCTCAGCACAGTACAGCCATGTCTCCGGACAAAGCTTTGATCATTCTGGTGTCGAAACATTAAACATTTGTACTCCGTCTTGAGGCTCATGGGGAAATCTTCCTCTTTTTGTTGCCGCCAGGTCCGCCCTGCAGTCGCTGCACAAAGCTTGCGAGGTGGCTCGCTGCCACAACTATTACCCAGGGAGCCTGTTCCTGACCTGGGTCAGCTACTACCAGAGCAGAGTCTCTTCCAGCCAGTTTTGTGTCAACGAATGGAACGCCATGCAGGATGTCGAATCGCACCGTGCCAACTCACCCATCCTCTTCACAGACCTGTGAGTGGAACAGAAGCATAGACTCTGAAATCTGAAATAGATTCACAGAAACAAAAAGTTTTTTTCTCCTAATGACTATATTATACTTTGCGGAAGTGGTTATATAGCTTGAATGTTTTGTGAATTTGTCACATTACAACAGACAGAAAAACAGTTAAGTGGTCCATGGTAGCTCTGGAGGAGCTTCAGAGATTCCACAGCTCAGGTGTGAGAATCTGATGACAGTTAATTGCATAAAAAATGTGCAGATTTTCCAGTTAACCACGTAGGAATCAGAATGCCTTGTTGTTATTGTACCGAAGCTCAACAAAATTAACTTACTTTATTAGCCATTATTTTTAACATTAACGTGTGAGAAACTCATTTCTTTCCGTTTGACTTAAAATCAATACTATGTAGGGCTGATCTGCTGATTATCTTTTGGATTAAGTGATTAATAAATGGATAGCAAAAGTTATTTAATAAGAGATTGTCTGAACCAGGTGATGCTAAAACTAAGAGATTGTCTGAACCAGGTGATGCTAAAACTGTCACTTAATGAGTTCTGTGTTGAACATATTTACATCTTGAATGTAAAATGTAAATATTGTTTGTACTATTTTTTTTTTGTTCTTTCAGCAATTGACCTATTTTGAGTCTGTAAGCTCCAGTTAATGATTAATTGATTTCATTAGTTGACCATTGTTTCAACAATCCTTTCATCACAATTAATCATTTCAGCACTAATTGAGTGAGTTTTAATTTTAAATGCACGCCACACTTTTCAGAAAGAAAGGATTCATGTTGGTTTAGCACATAAATCCTATTACACTAAGTTCTGGTCGTAATACAATAAAACGTAGAAAGATCCATGGACATTCTGTAATGTAGGAGTTTCCTCTGTGAACTTATGAAATATGCTGCTTTGACAACAGAAAATGTGGGAGCTATCATTAGAGCGGCGGTGTGAACTCTGACCCCGACACGTGTAAATGCATTGCAGAGGCACTTTTTAGGAGAACATGATTAGGCTTCAAGGAAAGATGGGGGAGTTTCTCTGTAGCTGGATGATGCTTTCCTGACAGGTAGAAAGTTCAGATCTTTATTATGCATGACACTGGCCATAAAACAGTTTTCTAAAGAAAGAAACCTTAGAAAGTAAAGGGCACTAAAGAAATGATGCCCCATGTCTTTGCTAACAGCAGGGAATTTCCCGTCCGAGCTGGTGGAGTCACACGCCCTGCCACCGAGTCGCAGCGTCTCTCTCAACTCACAGACCCTCAAGTGTTGAAAATAGCTGAGCCATTCGCTGGCTCGATTTACTTTTGGAAAAAATGAAATCCAGACAGACCCTCTGGAAGGTAGACGGGGAACGGACAGAGGCAGGTGGCAGGCAGAGCTTAATTAGTTTGGCTGGTTACTTTCAAACCTGACAATAAAAAAAGTGTGTTTACCACCTACCTGACCAGAAACACTCGACGCCCTTCGCCTTTGGCAAAGGCGTGCTTGCCCTTGAATGATCGTGTCGTAAATGTCACACGTGCACTTTATGAGTCTCCGTCTGATTTTTTTTTTTTTTTTTTTTCTGTGGAGGCGGCTGCCAATGCTCCACGGGCTGCCAGTGTTTGTTGACACATAAGCTGGTTTCCCGGTAAAATCTGGGGAGGTTTGTTTTTGTCTTCGACACACACGTTTTACTGTTATTACCTGGAGGCCTCTTATCTAGCTTCAGTTCAAGGAAGCAGTATAAAATTTCCACACTTCAATAGAACCACTCCTTGTATCGTCACTTACCGGACACACTCTCTAACTGGGTTTGTTTTTGTTCCTCACACTGTTTCCATGCTCAGCTAATAGCCAGACACTGTTAGAACCTTTGCAGTCTTGTCAGGGCTTGTTCAGAGGTTAAAGATTCACTGGACGTTAGTCGCTTAAGCTTTATTTCTTAATAAGCTATTTATATATTTGTGATTCTTGCAAGCACACAAACTGTCCTTTGGGATGTTAAATGAGGAATTCATACTTAAAAAGTTAAAACAAAGTAAAAAGGAAAACATAAGAGGAAGCACACATAGATGAGCTGAGCCGTTTCTATCTCCAGAGACGTAATTAGGCTACTTGTTGGTATCATCAGCGCGGCGTCAAGAGGCTAAACGCGTCTCCTGGCAGAGCGGACAGAAACAGACGTTCTGAACAAGACGACTTTGTTTTGGATCTGCCGGCGGGTCGCACTCTCCTGATTGTCTGTTCCTTCTGCGTTTCTGAGAACCGGACAAAGTGGCGATTCTCTTTTGGGACAACGGCCCTCATTATGGCCGTGAAAATAAATGAATGAACAAGCAGAAGGCAATGGGTCACTGTTGTGACCCAGAAGGTGGATCTCTTTCTGTGTTTTTTTTTTTTTTCTTTGGTGGTTTAACATAAGGATTTGCATGATGTGTGCAGGCCTACAGAGAGGGAACGCACAGAGAGGCTGATCAAGATGCGCCTGAGAGAAATCATGATGCAGAAAGACCTGGAGAACGTCACCAGCAAGGAGGTAGGAAAGCTTTAGGTTTTAGCTGCAGAATTTATTTATTAAAGTACCTGACTACAGTAATGACACCTTGTGTTAATAATCTCATCTGATGTTTGCACTAGATTTTATTTGTAGGAATCAAAGAATTTGGGGCTAAAAAAAATAAAAACGATGGGTCATTTTCCCTCCACATCTCCTTTATGCATTACTTTGTCTTTAAATAAAAATGACATGCATTATAGACCAAGTTTATCTTGAATATCATTTTCTAACTTTATTGTTTTTATTTTTGCTTTTCCCAGATCCGAACAGAGCTGGAGATGCAGATGGCGTGCAACCTGAGGGAGTTTAAGGAGTTCATAGACAACGAGATGATTGTCATCCTGGGACAGATGGACAGTCCTACGGAAATCTTTGATCACGTCTTCCTGGTGAGATTTCAGAAGCCTTGATGAATAGTGGACTTTATTCCAGGTTATAAGACTGACACTCTGTCCTGGAATGTGTTATTCAAGGTCCCTGCTGTCTGAAAAATGTCAATTTTATCAAGTTTTATATGAATCCCCTGATATTAGGTAAAAAAATAACTACTATCTACTGAAACTTGACCTGAGGAACATGTGGGAACCTGATTATTTTGTACAGTTTTGCTGGGAACTGACTGATGCCGTTCCATGTCTCTGCAGGGTTCTGAGTGGAACGCCTCCAACCTGGAGGAGCTGCAGAACAGCGGGTAAGAGACCGGTCTCTTCTAACCTAATTAAGGCATTTTACAACTGTAATTAGTTGAGAAAAAACACACACTGTCACTCAATTTTAATAACTGAAGAGAGAACATTTTCTAGAGCAAATGAGCAAATCCACGGCAGTAATTAAATCTTATGAGAGCACCAAACTCTTAAGTGCTTCTCTTTGGAGAGCTTTGCTTCAAATGTTTTGTTCCCGTATTAAACAGATCGGTTCCTTCCTCTTGGTGTTTTTATTTATTTTTTGGGTTTAAATTGATCGTCCTCTCCGTCTCTCTCTAATGCAGCGTGCGCTACATCCTGAATGTGACCAGGGAAATCGACAACTTTTTCCCTGGAATGTTTGAATACCACAACATCAGAGTTTATGACGAGGAGGCCACCAATCTGCTGGAATACTGGAACGAAACGTACAAGTTCATCACCAAAGCCAAGTAGGGGTCCGACCAAGATGACTCGTAAACGTGTGGTAGAGTGGGTCTCTAAAGCTGCTTCTGACCACAGGAAAGCTGGAGCCAAGTGTCTGGTCCACTGTAAGATGGGTGTGAGCCGTTCTGCCTCCACGGTCATCGCCTACGCCATGAAGGAGTACGGCTGGGATCTAG
The DNA here is from genome assembly GCF_001444195.1 of Xiphophorus couchianus. Taxonomy (NCBI): domain Eukaryota; kingdom Metazoa; phylum Chordata; class Actinopteri; order Cyprinodontiformes; family Poeciliidae; genus Xiphophorus; species Xiphophorus couchianus. Next base: position 12,436,166 of record NC_040245.1, on the reverse strand, counting down.
ACACGGCCTTCGACTACGTGAAGGAGAGACGCACCGTCACCAAGCCCAACCCGTCCTTCATGAAGCAGCTGGAGGAGTATCAGGGAATCCTGCTGGCCAGGTAGTCATTACAGCGTCCAAACCTTCACTCTGCCGTTTATTCATCCATCGAGACATTTTTCCCACAAGTGAAATAATCTACCAGTAGAAAAAGAACTTTTTCATCAATATTATGGAATTATTGACTCAAAACCAGCTCATATATCTTGCTGAAAAGTTACTTGTGAGTTAGTTTTATATCATTTCAAGTGTACTAGAAGCAGACCAAAATTACTTCATATGATTTTGGGGTTTTGCAGTTGGGATACGTGTCTTAAATTTCATTCATAATTGTTTTAAAAAGTCTTAAATGTGAGTTGGTGAAGCCTCCAGAAACCCTTTCATCATGTTTATCTTTCTTTCCTGCATCCGTCCATCCTCTTGCTTCTATATTTCTACTTTAAACACTGATCAACTCTTGTTTTTGTTTTCCTCCAAAGCAAACAGAGGCACAACAAGCTGTGGCGTTCCCACTCTGACAGCGACCTATCAGATCGCCCCGACTCCATGTGCATGCCTTCATCTCCGATGCTGCTCCGCGCCGACTCCCACAACAACAACACCACCTCCTCCCCCTCCTTGCATCACTTCCTGGGCGTGGCTGTCCTGCAGGCCCTCGGCGCTGAACCCAACGCCAAATCCCGCAGCGCCGATCTGCACGCGCTCTCCAACGGCGTCGGGGACTCGCCGCTCCAGGAGGGACCCCGGCTTCCTCTCCCCAGACCCCGAGCAGCCACTGTCATTCCGGAGGAGAAGCTGGACAGCTGGGCGAGCGTTGCCGTTACCGTGCCAGTGCCTCTGCCGCATCCGCCGCCTTCACTCCACATCTTGCCTCCGACCCCTGAGCTCCACCGCCGAGCTCCGCCCACCCTCCTGTCTGATTCAGAAAAAGGCAAACCTGTTGAGCCGTCCCTCAGCTTCCCAGAGACCCGCAGCTCAGAGGAAATCTCTGCTCTCATTCGGGGTTCCGGCGACTCTGACGCACTCCATGAATCTCCGTCAGACTCCAGCGGCGAACAGACCCTGCTCTGCCCCGCCACTGCCCACCCTCTACCTCTCGCTCTGAACGACGACAACAACAATCCCAGCGAACCACAAACAAGAAGCACCTCGGACATTTCGCCCAATCACAGCCCTTCTGACGACTCGTCCAATCACAGCTCTGAAAGCATCGACTTCTTCAGCGCCAGGGAGAAGTTTGTGGGTTTGGCTCAGGAACCGGAGCAGCCACAGCAGAGGTCGGCACCGGCGCAGGAGGGGGATGCAGAGGTCAAAGGTGAAGAGGAGCTGGAGGATGGGAGCAGTCAGGTGGGAAGCGTTCTTTCTTTAAACAAAATGGTCCTATTTATAAAAAGTGTGTTCATGAGAATCAACCACTTTATTAAGAGGTGTGTGTGTGACTGTAAATATTTCATGCAAATCATACATTAGTGTGTGTGAGATATTTCTACATTTGGATTTCATGCTGACTCAGCAGCAGAGAAAAGTCTGTTCCTGTTCCCTCTGCTTCCCAGCAGCCTCGGCTCAGCTGGTTGTTCCAGTTGACTTTTTACTGCTCTGTTTTTCAGAAACAGAGCAGTCAAGAGGCAGCATTTAGCACAGCGACACCTGCTGGAAAGCAGAGGAACAGTCAGCACTGACCTGTCAGTAAATTACAGTCATAATCGTGTTGTTGGTTGTACATCTGCTTTATTTTTAGCTGGACCACATCAGAGGTGTTTATTACCATATCTTTCAAAAGTATTCATAAGAGTTTTACTTTATCACATTTTGTCATGAAACTTTGGCACTTTTTTTTATTTGTTACCCGTTCCACTGGTGCTGGACTCCGGTCTTGCTCTATACTTCACTTCCTGCTTTCTGAGCGGCCTGCGGGTTCACGTCATCCAAAACGAGACCGAGGTTTTTAGACGAACCAAATGGGACTTCTAAGTCACACACAGTTTACTGAGCTGACTTCAGTTTTGTCACTGGATTTTATTTGGGAGTATCAGAGAAAAGGGGAACTGAATAGAAATTTAATTGGGAGAAATGTGTGAAGTGTAACATTTTGCTTGCAGTGGAACTGAAGCGTTTTTTTCTCTTCGTCTCTTTATGTCTCTGCAGTCCGAGGACGGCTTTGACCAAACCCATCTCTATCACCATGACAACGGGATATCAGTCCGCCACATTGTCATTGAGATTGAAGCCATATCACACTCCGCCTTTTCTCCTTCATCCTCAACATCATCATCATCATCACTCCCTTCGTCCGCTCTTAGCTCCCAGCCCATCCAGCAGGACCACCAGGCGGTACCTGAACCCCTACTGCTCCCGCTCAGCTCCTCGCCTCCGTCCTCTCCATCCTGGTTGCCGAGCGACCGGCAAGCGGGGTCGGTTCGCCGTGCCACCAAGCAGCTGGAGCAGAAGCTGAGGCTGGAGCTGGAGCAGGCGGCGGCCCAGCGCTCGCCACTGCAATCACCCGGCGCTGAAACGCCTCCAGTCCGGTCGGCGCCGAGCTCCCTGACCTCAGAGCTTCCTCCTCTGCTGGACCCCCGGGACCTAGCGGAGCAGACACTCACTCAGGAAGAGAACATGGCCAAAGAAACAGAGGAGCCCAACAACTGTCCTGATGCGCACATCAGCCGAGTTCCTGCTGACATCATGCTGACATCATCACTGACCTCCACTGCTGAGTTACAATCATCTTTACATACCTCAGCCCGGTCCAGCAGGCTGGACCAGCCGCACGGCCAAAGCACACAACGTCCAGCTGCTTTGAACCTGGACGGAGTGACGGTGGAGGAGACTGAGACGGATGGCTGTCCTCAGGACGGCTGTGGACGGCGGTGTGGACCGGGCTGCGACGCCCAGAGCAGACTGACCAGGAGCAGCCGAGAGTTGGAGCGCATCCAGCGGACACTGCGAGAGCTGCAGGCGTTCCTGCAGGACGGAGTGGGACGGGATGGACTAACGGACACGATGGACACCAAATCAGGACGTCCCAAAGGTTCTGAGGCAGTGAGACAGCGGCGGAAAGAGAAAGCAGAGAGCAGGGGTCTCGGCGCGCCGCCCAGCTGGCAGAGAACCCTGGAGCTGGAGGCCCGCATGCGGCAGGCAGGCCTCACGCCGCCGTCCCTCATGAAGAGATCGGCATCTCTGGCCAAGCTGGACTGCCTGGAGCTGTCCGCTAACGACCTTTGCGACCTGGACCTGAGACCACCCTCCTCCTCATTGTCGTCGTCCTGCCAGGACTCGTCCCACCCAGACGACAGCTGGAAGAAGCAGAAAGTTCTCTCTCTCAATCCGTTCCCCGTTGACTCGCCTTTGCCCCCGTCCCACTCGTCCTCCTCTAGAGACAGCGAGGGGGCGGAGACAGACGGACTCAGCAGCGGCACGTCTCCGTCCTCTCAGCAGGGGAAGGGACACTCGTCGAGACGCCGCAAAGCGTCCGCAGAGCGAAGACGAGCCGTCGCTCTGCTCTACAACACCATGTGACCTCCTGGAGCATGTGTGTGTGTGAATGAAGATTGTGTGTGGGGTGTATGAGGTAGAAATGATGCATGTAAACCACTGGATGATTTAACTGGAGCACAGTAATATTATATGAATGTGCAAACTATAAAACTGAAGTAGTGCAAACTTTGCACTCCGTCATGTTTGTTTATGTCTGTTTTTATTTTTAAGGAGAGTCTGTTTTCATTGTGAGACCCTTGCTGCCGGGTCAAAGTTTATAAAACTGCAACCGGAGTTGCTTTTTTTCACAACATGCACTTTACCACATTGGTGAGTTTTGTGTCTTTTATTTGAAATCCGTTTCTTACGCTGGGAAAGCTTGTTTTGCACTGTTCTCAGTAGACTTGTCTCTGTGGTTTTGGACTTGTCTTTACTCAGATTTTTAATTAAACCAGGACAAAGCTGACATGTTTGTTTTCTCTTTTTTTAATTCTTTGCCTTTTTTAAAGAAAAAAATGAAAACATTTATTTTTTATGTAAAAAGAAATAAATGATTTTGTATATTTTTCATCTCCTGTCCAAATACAGAATCTCCAATAACTTCTAAAGAAAGAGAAATTATATGAATGCAGTGCATCAGCACCCCCTACTGGTCAAGGTGATAATATACAGCATTAGAAAAATATAAAACTGCTGATAATACAGGTTAAAATGTTAGATTCTTGACATTTAACACAGACTTGGGTGGTTCAGCCTTTTATCCTAGCTGATTTTCTCTGCTTGTTATTTTTACCCACATATAACTATGTCTTTGAACACACCACCAGGGTCTCTTCTGGGAATTGATGAGCACAGCTTATTTCAGGCTGACATTTCCCCCACTGCTTCATGTGGTTAATTAAACACTCAGAAGTAGGCCACTGGGGGCACTGCTGAGATACGCGCTGGCAAAAGAAACCTCACACTAAAAGACTTAAAAAGTCATTAAAATCAGATAACTGTGGCAAGGAGTCTGACATTTTCTACAAAGGTTTGATTGTTGAAAGTACTGTGTGAAAAAAGTTGGATTAAATGAATGATGACGAGGGTTAGGATTTATGCTGGTATAATTAACCACCTCAGCTGGAAGAGTGTTGTCCTCCTTTTTTGAAAGATTTATATCTTTCGTCACAATTTTTGTTACTTGTGAAATAATCTGAACTCTGCTTTTCATTTGTCCAATGCTTCCTTAAACTTTATCAATGAAGAATTCCCAAGTCTTCAAGAGGAAGTCACTCCAACCAGTTTCTCTATTCCGAAACTTTTGACGTTTATGTTAGCCCTCTGAAAACCAAGATATGCCAGTTTTCATTTAGGACTATTCTAGTTTTCACGTTTAGAAAATAGTGTCATTATGTTTACGTTCATTAATATCTCCCTATAATCTTCATAATAGACACGTGCCGCATTAGTGGCCTGATTAAGGCGCCTTTATGCACAATAACCCAATATGATGGAGAAAGAAAAAAAAAAGGCCTAGTAAAAGTATTTTAACCACTGAAATATGTTATTGTGAAGTTAGAGTATAAAACTTCTGTTTTTTTCCCTCTCTGATTATATGTGACCAATCCAAAGTAGAACAGAATTGTGAGGTGGAAAGAAAATTACATGACTTTTTGTTTTAAATATAGCAAAAAATCTGAGTGGTCTTTATGTGTATTCAGCCTTCTCTGCTATGGGAACAATAAAATAAAGCAAAAATACCCAGCCCAGCTGTTCATAACAAAAACCTGGCTAAGCTGAACACATACTCATGTTAGGATGTAAGTTCAGATTTAAATTGCATTGAGAATGTGTGGTAGAGTTGGAAATCGATGCTCTCGGAAGCTCTTTTTTTCAGTCTGTGCTGTTGGCTCATTACAGAAAACACATGGAAGGCTTTGTGACTAAATGCAAGACAATATTTCCACAAGCTATAGATGAGAAGCCTTAGAGTTTAAGACTCAGTTTCAGAGGAGATGCTTTGTGATTACTCCAGTTATACAACATTCACATTATATCCTTTCCCAGGATATTGTCCTGCTGTCTACTTTTTAAATAATACATAATAAAATGAAACATAAGCAAAAGACCTGAGAGCTTTTAGCTTTCTCTGGATGTCGGAATTCTTAGGCTCTGGCAAAATTGCCTGACCTAATCTGTATCTAACATTACAAACACACAGGGAAACATGGCTTCCTTGACATGGCAAATTACTGAAAGCGTTCAGGGATGTGGAAAATGTCAGTAAAACGTCGAGGATTGAGGTCATTGGAGGAGGCGGTGCATGAGACTTATCGTTTCTCTGCGTACTGATGCTCTCAGCTTTTCTACTTAACAGGCAGGCATCTTGTTTTATTCTGGTGGCTTTTTACAAATTCAATTCACACCCCAGCGTGTGCACGACGCTGAGGTTATCCACAAAGTGGGGTGAGGGGAGAAATGACTGCTGATTCACTCCATGTTGCCTTTTTCCTGCGCTGAGTGGTGCTTCTTGGAGGGTTTTACAGTCTCTAAGCTCTCCTCTTTTTTTCTTCTTCTTCTTCTTGCCGAGCCTAAAATAACTACAGTCAAAGCCCCCCTCGGATCCGGCTGAGGCGCCGGGAATCCGTGTCACAGGGAAGATGATGGAGGTGGCAGCTGCTAAAAACAGATCAGCTCCGTCTTTTGCTGACTGACTGCTGCTTTGCCTATCTCGAGAGAAATGAAGTGCTTTTATCGCCGTCATTTTGACTGAGAGAAACCTGGAAAACTTGGGGAAAGGTGGAGGGATTTGGAGCATTTCAAAGCTTGCCTAGAAGTCAGAGAGATTTGTTTTTTTTTTTTTAAACAGTCACTCACAGACTCCAGTTCCAAAAGGTGTTTCTTTATTTGAATCATCAGAATCCACTTTGCAGGTTACATCTTGAAAACATTTCGATGCATTGGTGTTCAGCAACGACTGTTTTTACAAAGTAAAAAAAAAAATTAAATCCTTTTAACACAAAGAAGATCTACTGTAATTAGAGACAGGAGGAAATCTCAGTTTGTGCTGATATTGTAGTGGTAAACAGTTTCAGAGAAATGATCTTAAAAGAATCCTCTGTATTCCCTTGCATTTTGATTGGCTAGTACCTCACAACATTTGGATTGGCCTGAGCCTTGCCACATCAAGTTACTTACAATTATTTGCAAACATTCATTTATTTTTGGAGCCTTTTATTTATTTTCTTATATTTTTTAACGTCAGCTCACTCGTACCGCATGTCCAGAGCTCAGGCTCAGGTCACAAAACAAGGAACCCCTCTCATGGATGCACATCATGCTGAAGTATTGTTTAATCAGTTTATACGAGTGAGCGAAGAGAAATACAGAAAAAAATAATAATCTGTTCTTGTGAGTATAAATTTCTTCCAATAACATATCTAGTCCACAGACAGCTTACAGAACAATAACATTGGTCCTTTATTAGTTTCAGTACACTTATTCTCATACAGTGGAGCTGCTGCGCCTCCTGCAGCCGCGTCCTACATCTAAAACCTAACGTGGCCCGACTTTGCTTTGTGCTCAAACTCATCAAAAAACCACCATTAACAGTCTTATATGTGATCCGCCAGCAAAGCTAAGTACAGTACGTGTTGACTTTATGGAAATTAAAAGCAAGTAAATAAGCGTACCTGCATGTTATTTTTGAATATTTGGAAACTTGAGAACTTTCTCATGGTTTGTTGACATTCATCTCACTTCTAACAACACAAGCCTTACTTGTCAATTTTTTTTTTCCATTTTTAAGTCTGAAAATTAAATGGTTCAGTGGCAGCAAGGCTCAAGGTGTGTGTACGTGTGTGTGTGTGTGTGTGTGTGTGTGTGTGTGTTGGTAATGCTGGAGCAGAAACACTACAGAGGGAGCACAGATGACCCTGCTGCAAAGAAAACTGGTATTATTGGTTGTAAACTGGCACTGCTCAACAAGGTACCATGTGGTGCCGCTGAGAGGAAAAAAAGTGTCCCTCTCCAGCTGCCATCTTCATCACTGAGCGGCTTCAGGGGAAAGGTCTGACGAAGGCGAAGGGAGAAAAGAGAAGGATTTGATTGTTTCACTAAGATGATTCAGGCAGTTAGAGTGTGCTTAAAGTTTCCCAGGTGGCCATTTGTTCCCTCTTATCCCAACGTGTCCTCAGTTCAGACCCTTCCCCACCATCGCCGCCGGCAACGAGGCTCTCACTTCTCCATCAGGGACAGCTGGATGATTCGCTGAAGCTCCTCTTCCTCCTGCCGCCGCCGGAGGTCCACCTCCTCCTGCTCCCGGGCCGAGATCTCCATGGCGATGCGCAGCTGCTCGTCATAGGTGCAGCTGGGCAGCTGCTTTTTCGAGGGGGTGGAGCAGAGGCTGGAAGCGGGGCGGGGCTTGTGCTGAGGCGTCCTGGGCAACATGGAGGGAACAGCGGATCAACATATGGGGACATATTTTGATCAAAGCGCAATAGACTAACTATTATCTTAGAGCAAACTGGCAGCAAACAACAATAACTGTAATCCAAAAACAAAAATGTAACTAAAATTTTGGCAGGATTAAGTTTAAACATTGTGATATCAGATGAGAAGTTCTGAAGCAAAGAGAAAATTCATAATTAATAAGTTTCAGATATTTTAAATGACCATTTAGAAAATATTAATCTAACTATTTTAAAGTATTTTTCTCTTTTGATGTGACAACTCAACACGAGGCAACAAGCACCAGGAAGTCAGGAGGACTTTTAAAAACCAGACCCCTCAACAACTCATCAGAAGAAACCCAAGAAGAAGACAGATATGTAAGCATCACAACCTTTGATTGGCTGTCTTACGTTTTAGTCTGGAAATTGGAGGAAATGTGAAAATTCTGTTATTCTGTTGGTCTGAAACTGGATAAAAGAAATAAAAATCAGGATTTTTCTATATGTGGTTTCACAAAAATCTGACAAAATCTCAAATGCCACCAAACCGATAATATCATTCACATTGCTGAACCTTCCTTCAGGCTATGCTTTTATTATTATCAATAAAAATATAATTGTTTTTAATAGTATGCCTGGTTTGTTAAGTTCATGACTAATATTTCAATTCAGTAGATACATGTAAATGATTTGATTTGTCACAATTTTACATTTTGATTATTAGATTTTTTCCATTAACCTTTAATGAAATGTTGAGGAAAACTACAAAACTGACATCTGATCATTATTTGGAAAGTAAAATAATTTCAATAATGTTAAATAGATTATTGAAATGTTTGCATAGACTATGTGACTGGTTCACTTAATCACTATGCGATATTATAATTCAATATAGCTCTGGTAGCCATAATAATGATGATGTAATAGTGGATCAAATGTACAGTGCCAAACTTTGATATATCCTCAAGTGGGCGGAATATGAAGAGATTTTCTGAAGCCCTATGTTTACATTCTGTTCAAAATTGTGTTTCTTCAAAGAACAGGTGATGACGCCAATTTCAGTATCATCAGAATCTAAAATCTGATTCATTTTAAAAGCTAGACTATTAAACAGAAGCCAGTGAAAGGGTTGAGTGAAAGCACAGGAGCCTGCGCATTCAGCTCCACACAGGAACGACTGATAAGGACAACAGACTAAAGTCAACTGCAGGAAACTCTCATCCCTCTCTCCCAAACACACTCTCCCAGCAGCGCTGTGCAGATAGGAGATGAGAGAAGAATAGCAGGATGGATAAGATAATAGAAAAGGGGAGGAGAGCAGCAGAATAGAGGATGTGAGTCAAAGATGGAAGGAAGGAGCTGCAGTAGGGAGGAAAACACACAATGGTGCCTCGGAAGATAGTGAGGAAAAACAAAACGCGACAGAAGAGAGGATGTGAGATGCGGGGGTACGGCAGGATATTTCGCCTGCATGCTGACAGACGTGGAGATTTACATTGTTTTTGTTGAAGGATTTCAGCTGTTTTGAAGATGAAAGCTTCTGTCCTGTTCTGTCCCATTTTCTATTATTCACCCAGGCTTTGATTTGACTTCTGCCACTCCTATTATGAGAGGGTTTGCTGAAAGACATAGATGTTGATGGTGTTGAATTTTATCATATTTGAGAACCACAAAACCGAAACATATTGAAAATATTAGATCGAAGTAAATAACAATAGCCTGAATGTTTTGTTTTTTTACAAATGTCTACTTGTATCACAAAGAGAGTCTGTGATGCCACGTCTCTCTAAAACACACAGAGCAGCCCATATACAGGTGAAGTGCTGTGAAATAATATGTAGAGCATTTAAACAACAAACAATGATAATGATGTCAAAATGATATGAAGAAAGATGTGCATTTTTAAAAAGAAATCCTCTAAGGTTACAGTTTAACATCCCAGTCATGCCTTGTTCTTAAAAAAGACTAAGTCTCTTGTTTCCTCTCAGCTACTCATCCCTTTTGGATTTAGTTTTTAGTTTTTTTCAACTACCAAATGCAGTATTAAGTTTTCAACAAACCATTATCCTTTACCCAACCTTGCCCTCACTGTTTCAGTAAGTTAAAGGTTCCTCTCTGTTCAGCTCCATGTCTTCCATCTTCACTGTAATTTTGGTCATGGGCTCAGGTCTGTCTCTCTCCCCTCTTTCAATCCTTATATTAACCATCCTTTCTGGTCCCAGCAGAACTACTTCCCATTTTTGCAAATTTTAGCTCTTTGAGTCTCTGCTTTTTAAAAGTGGTCATTTGGTGGACAGGTAGGCAGGACTTGCCAAAGATCGCTTTTAAATATTGCCGGTGCCGGTTTTTTATGTCTCCAAACTAATGAATATTTCTCCTAATTTCATCCTGTTTTCTTGATAAATCTGTCAGTAAATGTTTGATTTCTGAGCTCAAGTTGGAGCTGAACACTAAACTCTTAATACTAAATACAGACACCTAGTGGGAGCCACAAGTTTAAACACTATTAATAAAATTAAAGGTTATGCAAATTTATTAATTCCTCTTCCTCCATGTGGTCCTACTGCCATCTGTAGAAATATACAGATTCTCTGTCAGAAACAACCAATCAGAGCCAGAAAAAAGGTCTTAGTGTTGTCAGTCATACTCTTGTACGCGCTGCTCAATATACTAATGAAAAAGAAACAACTTACCATTACAGGAAAACTGTTTATTGATGGCCATTGAAACTAAGCTGAGGATTCACGGAAATCTTTGGTGTGAGGAGCTAGCGGTAGCATAGCAGAGAGCAAGGAGGAGGGTGTGTCCGACATGTACACAGGCATGATTGACAGCACTAAGACCCTGCTCCTGGCTCTTAATGGTTGTTTTTGACTGGGACTGATGGCAGTAGGACCACAGGGAAGAAGCCGAGGAGCTTGATTTGTCTCATGTTATACTGTCAGGACATAGTGACAGTTTCAACAAATACATAAAATAAATATTGCCTGTAAAGGTTATACTGCAGTGAATCTTTTTTTCTTACCTCTCTACACGACTTGGGTCACAGGATAAGGGGTGTGCTCCTGGCTTGCTATTGGTCAGCGCTTCCCAGATAGTCACCTAGAAACAAAGAGGAGGCAGAACAGAAAGTCAGATTGCGGATGCTGTGAACAAAGAGATGGAGGGATTTTTGGAAAGGGTTAATTCTTCCTGTGGGCATTTTCCCAATCAATCCCCACTAAAGCACCATGCACACACAACATATGTACACACACACCCAAAGCATAAAGGCAGCCAGCTGGCTTGATTTTGACTCATAAACTGAGAGTAAACTAGATCAATCCTGCCTCTAGTTCTTTGGTACACACACTATTAATGAACCACAGGATGTGGCAAATTTAACCCTTAGTTAAAAACAAACTTTGCTGCTGCAAATCAAAATAACTCTTCATGAGTTCATCTTAAAGTAAGCACTGCGGTTTAAAACTCAGTTTCCTAGTGTAGAAAAATGTGCACAAATTCTACATGACAGATGTAAGTATCATCCCGTTTTAATATTCCAGCTGTTATTAAAGGACTGATCATATTATTGAACAGGAACTGAGAAGTCTCTGAAAGCATGGCACCAAACCTCCGCTGTTCAAACGTTCTCTCATCCTCTCAGCTTTGTTTCTCACCTACAGAAACACATCAGAGGATGTTCTCTGACCTGCCTCCCGGAGACTATTTATATCCCTGCACCCCAGAAGAAAACCGGCGACTATCAGGAGCAGGATCTTCAGGATTTAAGCACAGGCCTCTCCTTAGGCAGCTGGAAATGTAAAGCCTCTTGGTTCCATACCGCAAAGGCAATTTATGTTGCTTATTGATTTCACTTCGCTGTGATTGTTTGTATTTTGAAACCGAGTGCTATTTGTGTACTCAAGCACACACAAATATTAGAGTCTTCATTGACTTATTGCTGAATTTATTCCTGTAATTTTAAGATGGGGAAACAATCTCCGTCATGACTGATTATGTGCTATCAGTCTGCAGATACATACAATACTTCAACCGTGTTATTTTTTTCCAAACATACAGCAGAGATTATATTTTTAAATAATGTGATTTGATGTTGGTGTCATGTGAGGCTGACACAGATTCAATACAAAACAAAAGAAAGTGACCAAAACTTAAAAGAAAACCTAACATTCAGTTCTTCAAATTCAATTTCATCTACGAAGACTCCATTTCAACTTTACTGGGATTTGGCTATTTGTGTTTTAGGTATTATTTGAACTTTTCGAATGACAATCAGCTGCTATGGGTTGTGAGAAAAAGAGAAAAAAACCACCTAGTTAAACATTACAGCGGTCCTATTTATTTCACAGGAAATAATAGTCCAAGATGATGAGCAAAAGCTTACAAAAGATCAAATCATATCTCCAATATGTTGCCACCATGATGCACAATTTTAAAAATTCCAATTGCTCTAAAATTTCAGTTTCTGTGAAAAAGTAGAGAATCTCCCATCCCTCTTTCTGTCAAACAGTTTTAGTGGAAAGTCGGTTTTGCTTATCTAAAATTCAGCTTGTTATGTGGATGAATGAATCTCACAAATATGCGTGTGCCATATTTTACATTTCAAATAACTTTGTACCCCTACTGATTATTTATCGGTTATAAATTACATATAAACATTGTTTCAATGGCTCAAATACATTAGGTTGATCTATGTTTGCATATATGTCGACACATATGTAGAAGTACATCTCAAAAAATTAGAATATAGGGAAAAGTTTATTATTTTCTGTCACTCATATTAAAAAGTGAAACTCATATTATATAGATTTATTACACATAAAGTAAAATTCACACATATATGGCTGCATAAGTTAGTTTTCTAACATCAGTGCAACAAAACAGACAGTGTTCTAAAAACATGGCCATCAGGGTGCGCTATTTTGCTTGCTACTTCAGGAAAATCATTGTAATACTGTTCAGGAGAATTGACTTCCACCTTTAAACATCAAACATGTAATTTATGACACTGCTTAGTTTTTGAATCTAATGTTGACTATATTTTTTGACGGGGATAATTTGCTCATGCAAAGAAAAAATATTTCTTTGGTCTGACACTTTAGTTCTATGATATACTTTCTTACTGTTGCTGCTGCCTTCTTTGAACACTGCAATAATAGTATTTATTTGATTGCTATGCCCTCCCTTAGCTTTGAACAACAAAAGTACGTCAAGTTGTGCCACTTATACATTTTATAAGCCTGTGATAGAGACAAAGTGGAAAGATTTGTAGTTCTTAAAGGGATGGTGAGTAAGGGGTCAGAGTTGGAGATAAGCAAACATTAAAAAAAAGAATCAAGGATGACTATAATTGTTTAAAGTTAGGATTTTTATGGACTGGATCTGAAGTGGCTCCACTGCCACAGTGTTGTCTGCAAAGCTCCATTAGTTTTTTTTTTTTTTTTTTTTTTTCTACAGGAGGATAAATGAACTACAGTCACAGCAGTATATAGCTCATACTTTCAGCAGTAAATGGCAGGACAGGTGAAACGTCATATCATGTAGTTAAAACACGTAAACCCCACAACATCAGTGAAACTGCTAAATTTACAGAAGAAGCAATGAATCAGCATATTTCCATTTGGCAAAAAAAAACAACAAAAAAAACTGTACAAGCACTAAATTTGATATAGAGGAATGTAATATGGGATAGCTATAGACGTATTCCTTCCAGCGTTACCGCCAGAAAGCTCAAGGAATTCGCAACAGGATCACCTGATCATATTCGGATCCGGCCTCCAGCAGACTCTGCTGTATAGCAAACTGCAGTAAGTCTTCTTCCTCCTCCCTCATGCTGTCTCTCTGTTTGCCTCCTAGCATGGTGTATCCAGGCGGCGGCTCAAACACACACGGGGGAATCTCTCCTGCTCGGCACGACACTGTTCCACAAGAGGAGAGTGGGGGGAAGAGGGCAGAGGTCAAGAGATGAGCGGGAACGTTATCAGACTTTAAAGGACACTGAAGGAGAAGAACAGGAAAAGGAAAAACAGAGGAATATATTCCTAAGCCAAACATGGAGAGATCAAAAGTTAATAAAGGTTGAAGTATTTGTTTTCTCTTTCATGTACCGCACTTCCGGCACATCACAGGACAACTGCTAACTCAGAGTGCTTTCATATGAGGAGCCGTATGAGACGATAACATCGGGGATCCTCAAAGAGCCGCCGTCAAATTAATTATTCCGCTGCCCGGCACAGATGCAGATTTACACAGTGCTGATGAGGTTCTGATTGAATAAAAGCAGGACATGATCCAGCAACACAAAGCACAAATCTGTCCAGTAAAATCTAGTGGTAAAAAGAGCTCACATCTTCCTCATCAGTTACACTTCGTCCTGCAAATAGCTCCAGTCTAGGAGGCTCCAGAGGAGGATGCAAGAGAGATGGAAGACTTGATTGTTAATTTTTGCAAGAGTATTCATAGCCTTACATTTTTTCACAGTTTATTACTCAGAGATCTTACTGTATTTTACTGGGATTTTATATGATTAAGAAACACAAAGTAGGGCATAATTGGGCTAATTTCACCAATTCTTCTCCGCTTCAGTTCAACTCCCCACAATCCTGCACTGCATCACTACAATTGTCATATGACCAAACAAAATAGCACATGATGAACCTCTTCCCATAGCCCCCCAGAAACAAACAGCAACAAGACGGAAATAAATAGCGGTTGTTAAAATCGGCCCAGTTTTATTTAGATATAAATGTTATCTAAATAAACTCCCTATTATTATTTAAAAAAACCAGCTGTCCTGTCAAACACAAAACACAAAACACGGGTCAGAGATTAACTTTTGATCAAATTTATGGCAGGGTTAGGTTATAAAACAACATTGCAAGCTTTAAATATCACATAGAGAACTGTTGGATCTATCATCTGAAAACAGACATGGACAAAACTGCAAACCTGTTTAGAAAGCCTCTGCTGCTACCAGCTAAGCTGACAGGCAAGGAGAATATTAACTGAAGGAATCAACGGTAGTTACTCTGGAGGAGCAGCAGAGATGACAACTCACTGATGGTGCACTCCACAAAATCTGACAAAGAAAGCCATCTAACCGTTTACCACAAGCCGTGTTGCGAATGAGGCAAATATGAAAGAAAAGGAGTTGTTTAGGCCTAACTGCAAAACAGTATTTGTGTTGTTTAAACTAACACTCCACATCACCCTGAACACACCATTTTTAGGGGTGAAACATGGCTTAAGCAGAATCCTACTGTGGGAAGTGGGAAGCTGATAAGAAAGCTAGTTGGAGCTAAAACAGGCAAACCCTGGAGGAAAATCTCAGAGGCTGCAGAAGGCTAAATCCAACTGAGCTTGAGCTATTTTGCAAAAAAAAGTGTGGCAATTCAGCATGCCACACTTTTCAGATTTTTATTCATAAAAATACTGTTAGTCTAGGATAAATAAAAATCCCTTGCTGTTTTTGACAAAATGTGAATATTTTGAGTAGTGACAATATCAGTGGTTGACACTTTGATATTTACTTGTGGAGCTAGAGCTGGAGACACTGGAGGAGTCGCTGCCTGGAGACGGAGTGTCTGTCCTCGGGGCGTCCCTCTGGCCATCCCCTTCCACTCCGATTTCGTTGTCTGGACGGAGGCCGGCCCCCTCCTCGCAGCCGTTCAGGTTGCTGAAGGTGATCCTGGCGTTTAGTATGTGGTACAGGGGGATTTCTGCAGGGGGGAGAACATTTTATCCGTCAGCTTCCCCTCTCAGATCATTTTGTCCATTCCATCTCATCTGTTCATTAAATATTCATCACCCTCTCTCCCCCGCTCAGTTTAAGCAACCAACATTTTAACCCCCCCTCCCTCCTCCTGTTCCTTCATTCAGACTTCTAACTCATTCTGCGCTCACCGATCTTGACCGGGAAACCAGGCGGCAGCCGCAGAGTGATGAAGTCACGCAGCTTGGCGAACAGAGCGTTGGAGATGGCCATGAGATCGATGATGGGCACCACTTGTTCCGCCAGGGACAGAGGATGGGTCTCGCACAGCCACAACTTGGCTTTAAACCTAAAACACAACAACACACACCTGCTTACACTGACACTCCTGGCAAACAGAAACAGAGGAAACCATCCGAATCTGACTTGTGCATAATTAAAGCAATTTAGATGTTGGGATCAGCCCATTGTTTGGGCAGAGATACAAAAAGACATTGATCACATCCACTAATAGGAGCTGTCCACGAGCTGCTGAGTCATGTTCAAAGCCAGGCCAATCAATTGTTAGACTCTAATTTGTGCGATAATGAACACAGAACTGAGAGGCAGCTCTGCCTCCTCCAAGAATTAATCTCATCATGTCCTGTCACTTTTTATTTAGCAGCGATGAGGAATGTAAACGACATCGGAAGAGGACCAACAGCCCAGCAGACGCAGGAGGACTGTTCACAAAGCTGCTTCTATTTTCCTCTTTTCTTGTTCCTGTTTGCACATTTTTCTTAAGATTCCCCTCCAACCCCCGGAGATACTGCAATATTCTTCCACTTCATGTTTTATTTTGTGTTTTTAATATAGTGGAGTGACAACAAGGTCCTATGAGTCATCCATCTCAACCTGCTGGAGACGGAGCGCCTAAATGCCTGACTGCACCAGCTCCGCAAAGCGCCAACACTGTGGTATCTATAAATATGCGTCTTTGGTTCTCTCTGTTATCTGTCATCCACCTCAGGATTGTTGTGGTCAGCTGCTACGAGCGACTCGTTTTATACCGGCCATCATACTGTCAGCTCTGGCACTTTGCAGAGAGTGGCTCGGCCCGCCTGTTTGTGTTCCTGTCAGTCTGGCTCACCTCTGGGTCTTGGTGGTGAGCTGGCACGGGTGGCCGATGTCCCTCAGCGTCTGCTGCGTCGAGCTGGGGTTGAAGTACTCCTCGGCCGTCAGGGCAGCGGGGTTTGTCACCACCGGGGATGACATCTGTGTCACCAGAGCCTGGAGAAAGTACAGAAGAACTACACAGTGAAGCCAAGTCCTCACGAATCGAAAGAAATTGCTCAAAGTTCACAAAATAATTTGGCTTTTCTAAACTTACTTCATGTGCTTTTTGTTCCTGAAGTTTGTTTCCCTGCAGTGACACAGACACACAAAAAAAAGAGTTTGGACACTACTCAGAATGTGGCAGAGCAAAAGGTGAAGTTTACATTCAGATTATTATTTGTGTAGAACTTGATCAGTGATAGACACACAGCCAAAAAGACAACATTTATCTTTAGTATTTTTAAGCATCTTTACCAAGGTTGTCAATTTGTGTGGAGAATGAGGTATATTGTTTTAGAGAAAAAATATATTTTATAATGTAAAAGTTCATAGTGCTGACCCTTAATCGGTGGGTAACAGATAAAAAAAAATAGATTTGACTGGCTGATTATTGTTATTCCACATCTATGCCATATTCCAATATTTTCGTCCCCGAGTCTCTTTGTTCAGCTCAGGGGATCATGGAGATCCTGGAAAACATCTCCTGATGTCAGATGAGAGTCTCTGGTCATTGCTGTAAAAAACTTTTGTATTTGGTTCATTTCCTAGAAGATGGTTTGACTAAATCATATAAGTACACGCCTGTTTAACATGAAGCCTTTTAGTGGTCAGATTATTGTCTTCTCACTTCAATAAACATCATATGAAAAAAAGCAATTTGAAAGGCAATGATGGGACATCCTCAACAGCTTAATGAAAGCTTCACAGGGAAGCAAAAACTAAAGAGGAAGTTTCTCATGTCTGGTTTTACTGAAGCTCTGGATCATTTAGAGCTCTAACGGTGATTTTCATCTCTGCAAAGTGGCTTTGATGCCACTTTAAATTTCAGGATTAAGAACGCCACTGTACATCTACATAAGAGATTTAAAGCTGCTCAAAATATCTTCAGAACAAACATCAAAGTGGGGGGAAAAAAAGCTTTTGAGTGGCGTCAGGGGAGAAGCGGGAGAGTGGAAAGCAGTAGCGACAAAAAATGAGTGGGAGTGGGAGATTACAGAGAGTGTAAGGAGGGAGGTGTGAGTCATGGAATCTCTCAAAGCGAAACAAATTAAAAAGCATGATCAATATTTCAGAGCAGGCTGCACAAGGGCTCTCTAGTCCACAACGCTGGGATTTTACACCGCGCCTGTCCATCCACAGACAGGAAGATGGAGGGGACGGTGAAACTACAGGGGATCATTTATTCCCGACAATAAAAATCTCATCAAACATGAGAGACACAAGAACAGAGAAAATGCTGGATGACATGCACTCACCACATTGTTAGAGCTCATGTGTTGTTCTGCAATCCCGAGGAAGTTCTGCAGTGGAGTCCTGCCGCCTGCAAAGGGACAAACAACAGTTCAAACAAATTCAAAAGCAAAAAAAAAACAAAACAAAACAAAAAACTCTTCTTTTATAACAATGAGAAGAAGCCTGGGGCTCATTATCTCCACCGCAGCTGCCCAGAAAGTTATTTTCCTCTATACTGGATGAATAGTAGAAGAGGCTACTTTAGCCATCATGAGGAGGCTTTGAAGCAGCACAGAGAGAGTAGAGTAAATCTGAAGTGCTGTCGTTGATTCCGGCGATCTGAGCTCAACACGTCCAATGATGAGCAGAAAGGGGAGGAAACCTTTATATCTGCTCCGTTCAGGAGTCATCCTCTCAAGCTGATCCTGTCCTGTTCTATATGTATAAAAGAAAATACCGTTAACCGAATGATCCTTATGATCAAAAGGTAGACCGTGCTTTTATACTGAGTTCAAAGATAGAAACAGTCGATCCATGGGAAAATTTATTCAGCCTCCATTTTCAAATGGCGTTGAGATAATAAGCAGCCAGTTTTGCAACTTTGTGTAACACTTGCAGCCTTCACTTGGCACCCACGTGTCCTCTTATAAAACAGACAGAAAGCATCTTTTATGGAGAATATTCACATCCTTACCATATGAAACATGTTTCACAAGTGCAAGTTTCCTGTGTAATATATGCAGTCTGAGCAAAACACAGTGAGTTAGTGGAGAAAATCCACTTAAGCAAGGAGAAAAAAAGAGAGTTTTTTCACTAAACCAAGGAAGAATATTTTGAATCTCTTCTTTCAGTAGAGACAGGAACCCTGCAAGCTCCTGCTGCACCACGTAAATGTAAATGTTATAAAAGTGGTGCATTTTAAAATTGATTGTTGTAAAAATTACAAAACACGCATAATTTAAAAATCCAAATCTAGATGAGTTTGGGGCTGCCACTTAAAGAACTTTGGTGTAGAGAAACTGGTTGGACCAAACTCTTACTACTCTAGTAATCTAAGACAGCATGCAATAAATTAGTAACAGGTTTTATTTATACAACCACAAGAATTGGAAGGACAGCATTTCATTTGTAGCTGCAGTCCTAGGCAGAACATCTATATGAAAATTGCCAGTAAGTTGCAGGTTTGCATGATTAATAGTCCTTAAGTTTGTTTTAAAGAAGGCATAAAGTATCTTTTACGGACAAAGATGGCCCTGAAAAGTCAAGCACTTTCACAAATTACAAATTACAGTTTAGGCCTGAGATTTTCAATTAAAATGTAAAACATTCCCAGTCATATATATCTAACATTTGCCCACTTAAATAGAAATTATAACTTTATGTTTGAGAAAATCTGCAACACTTTACTGAAAAGGTGAAAGCTAAGTCGCAGACAGGATGTCGTATATTTGCCATGCTGCTTTGAAAGCCGGAGGAGGCGACTTTGTCAGAAGTGAAGCAGAGGTGAGACAAACCTTTGGTCATTCCAGAATGCAGACTTTACATTTTGTGAAAGTTTAGAGACACTGTGAAGTCATTGAACTGGTTCTGATAACACTTTCCTCCTCCTGCATAGCAGCAGAATGCAGGTGAGGATGTGACCTGGGAGACCAGGATCAACCTTCACATCCTCTTCTTTCAGAGGAGCGTGGGGCGGCTGATCTCCGCTGACAGTCTCCCTCCTGGGAGGGAAGCTGGCTAATCTTGTTTGATTAATGATCTGAACCAGAAAATGAACGAAACGCAGCCTCAGAGAGAACATTGCAACCTGTTAGGCTGTGTCTCTGAGTGATCTTATTGAGCCCAGCAGCTTATCGGCAGGTCTTTCATCAGGGATGTCACTGCGGCTATGGCTGGGGGTTACACTGGTGAAGCCATAATATTGAAGGCAGTCAGCTGCTGGGGTTTACTGTGCTGTAATCCTCACAATGAGTTAGTTACCTTTCGTCTTGTTCTTGTTCTGATCCGTCAGATGGTCAGTTCTGGTCCTGGTGATCAGCTCAACATTGGATGCTGCATAGACCTGAGGGGAGATAGGCAGCATTAGAAAATATTTAACCTAATAACGGTGTTTCTAATTGTGTATTTTGAATAGTCAAACAGGATTTTATCATTATTAACTGCTAAAAAATTAAGGGTATATTCACACCTGACAGTCTGGCAGTTCAATTAGGAATAAAATTGCAACATTTGGTGCAATATGCGTTCAAACTGCACCCTATCAAACAAACCCAATTCTTCTTCTTCTTCTTAAAAAAAACAGTTTTCCCCACTCGCCTGTGGTGGCGCTGCACCAAGAACCACTGAAGGAAACAACATAAAGACCTCTGAAGAAGACAAGTAAAACATTGCTCTTCACAAAATGTAAACAAACATGGAGTGACATCAGATTTGAATGGTTGTATTATTTCTCTTTTGTTGTCAGTAAAAGATCCCTCTAGCATTAGACTCCTGGGTTTGCTTTGGATTTACTGACCCAGAATGCACTGCACTATAGTCCACTTCCTGCTTTTGAATTGGTCTCCGGTCTGCTTGGCATTCACATATCCATTCAAACTGTGCCAGAGTTCTCTGAAACCGAACTGAGAACTAGGTCTGTTGAGTTTGCGATTCTTGTCTGCATCAGAGTTCGATTACGCGTTGACACCTCCCCCCAAAAAAACAGACGTTCAGGACAAAAACTACAATTTGATTAAACCAGACCAAACAGGGCGGTTGTGGATGCACCATAAATTAAAAGATGAGAAGATCCTGTCTCTGACTCAGAGTCAGAAACCATTGCTCAAAGCGAAAGATAATAGTGTGTTCAGCAGCAGAAGTTGCCTGTTTCCATTTGGGACTCTAAATCAATGATGCTGAAAAAGAAGCAATTTTCAAGCATCAGGACTTTAAAGTGTTTTTAAAGCACCATCGGCAGATGGTCCAGGGCATCTGACATGACTATCTGTTCCTCCAGGGAGGTCAAAAGAATAACAAAAAACAAAAGGGTTCAAGGTAATGCCTTTGTTTTTTCGGGGCCATCTGGAGTTTTATGTGCTCATAAAATTTCATGTGGATTCCTCACCTTCATTTGAGGGTGACAAATTTGTCTAACTCTTAAATGCCGAGATGGTCAAGTAACTTTTGGAAGTCTTCACTGTGGGTTAATGAGGACTTTGATACCATGAGACTGAGCATCAGGTCAGAAGCGGTGAGAGGAAGGTGAGCTGTCTACGCAGCTGTCACTCATACCTTGGCCTCATATCCATTCACTGTCTCCATCTTCTCGCTCCTCCAGCCCAGGATGCCAGTCTTGTTCCTGCAACAGAATCCAAATAAGTTTCCTGTGACCTTAAAGTTAAGCTCATAGCTACATGAAGAAATAGTAAAAAAAAAAAAAAAAAAAAAAAGAACACACCTGTATAATTTATACAGAAATTAATTATGCAACAGTGAGAAGGATTATTCTCAAGTTTAATAACATTTAAGGCAGAGCAGCTTCAGTCAGATGCTTTTTCAAGCTCCCTGTACTGCAGCCACTACCCCATTGGTGAGAGATGCAGCTTGAAAATATTGCCTTCACTGTTCCTGTTTGCCGTCAGTGAAAATCAGCAGCTCACTGTGCAATTAAGAAACCTGTTGAGAAGCTAGTGAGGCATTTCTCATCTTCATCTGCTTAGTTCCTGTGGATCCAAGCAGAGGTTTCAAGGATGGTTATCCCCTTCATCATTATTCCTCACATCTGCAGTAGTAGCATAAACACAAGAATATTTAGATAATAAAAATAGCAGCTAATGTCAGTAATAAGAATAGAAATGTTAATGTATCAGTTAGCCAACTGCTGTGGTCCTAACCTATTCAAAGCTTTTCCATTAGCAGCCCTCTTAAGTCAGCTCACTACTTTCCCATTTAGTATTCAATTCCCCCACAGGACCATCTGTAGTATTTTCAAAAGAATATATTTAGTCCTGTGTTTGTAAAGATTCACAGCTTATGATACGACCACAAACCTGGAGTCGCTTTGGTAGTTAGTGAATTCATACTAACAAGTTAAGGAGGCCAAAATTAGCAATTCATAATCAAACATGTTGTGCCAAAACTAAAAACAAGACACTGGTATCAGGACAATCTATCTATTAGCTCTAAAATATTGATGTAATTTACTTTTCAGAGTTTTTGATTTTTTATTCTGATGATTTAAAGGTTTTATTTTTCACTTTAGCCTGCATTATGTCATATCTAGGTTAGGTAGCAGTTCACGTATCATTTTTACAAAACTCCAACAAAAGGGGTACAAACTGGAGATGTGGTAAAACAGACAGCGTCACCCATCATGTGATGCAAATTGATTCTCCTTCATGCAACTTGTTTAAAAAAAAAAGAGACTAAATATGTCGTGTTTTCATTGTGCCCTTTAAAGCTGCCGGGTTTTTAAACATAGATATAATATTCATTTTAGTGAATTATCAGACTGGGACTCAGTTACGACAAATGCCTAATTAACTGGAATTGGTAACAAGGACAAAAAAATCCTCGGTGAATCATCCCTGCTTTTCAGACCTTGTATAAAGACACAAAACAAGAAAGCAAAATGTTCATTCTCCTCAAGGATCCTTTGTTGTTTTGAATAATTTTTAAACTTGTTCCTATTGTGTTCTCTGTTTTGTCCTCGTTCAGTTACTCATTCTGTGTCGGAAGAGAAAAGAAAATGCCATGCATACCTCCAAATGTCCCTTTTATTTTAGAAAAGTAGAAGCTAAAGTTGAAGAAGGAGAGACGTGACCTCTTTGAACTTCCGTAAATTTACTTAAAGCCTGAAACCAGAAAACTGCAGCGCTGTAGTTTGTGTGCGTGACTGACTGAAGATAAATAAACTCCAGAGGTAGATGGTCTGTCTGGGCTGCTTTGACAAAGTGGTTCACTCTGAAGCATCATAAACAGATTATTGGCATGTAGACAGGAGTGCTGACTGTGGAAAATGCAGAGAGGTGACTCTAAGGTGGAAGTCTGACAGGGAGAGGATTACTCTCTGCCTGCTCACTTCACCGAGCCGTACTCTCTGTCCTTCTGCTCACTTACTGTTTATCTCTTAACATTTACTCTTCCTCTCTTTCCATAATTCACCCAAATGTCTCTTTCTTCCCTCTTTCCCCCAAAAGAACCATTTCTTTCTGTCTATATATTGCACTTCTATTACTTTCCGTATCCCATTCATTCACTGTCCCTTTCTAAACTAATTATTTATGATGAATTATTTTTTTTAGCTCCACATGTGTGCGTTTGTCTCCACTTCCTGGCAGTGCTGCTGCTTCTGTTTTTCTTGCGTTTTGCCAAATGCAATTTGACGGCCACCAGAGAATGTGCTGAACTTGCTCCCTTCAGCCGTGTCTCGCAGTGCAGGAGAAAGTAAACCAGTAGCACCGACAGAAACATTTTATTGTAACAACAAAGGTAGTGGTTTTACCAAGGCCATTGTTTTATGAATGAGTAATTCATCAGTACGGTTGAGGCTAACTTTGACAATGTTTACTTTGCAGTTACAAAGGTACTGAGTGCATACTCGCTCTGGTTCTGACCTCTCAAAGGCGATGTTTCGGGTGTCCAGCTGAGTGGTCACCACCGGCGCGGACAGCCTGGCTGCGACCTGCTCATCGCTGGGCTGCGTCGCACCCAGAAGGCCCAGTCCAGCGCAGGTGCCCTTGCAGGCACCGGCTTTCCCCCTGCCAGGAGAGAGCGCCGTAAGAGATGAGACGCACAAGGTCTCGCAGAACACCAGCTGTCTGTCGTGGTCCACCTCCATCACCTCTGCACTGGAGTCTGTAAAATAGGAAGAGAAAAATGGGAAGAATTTCAGACAGAAACACAGAAGAGAGGCACTTGTGCTGAAAGACACAAAGATGGCAAAGGGATTAAGTCTGATGTCAACAGATTACAGACATTGTTACAGAATCAAAAAGAAAGGCTAGAAAAAAAGCATCTATGTTTGCAGCTCGTGCAACAAAGAAACAGAACATCAAGACAAAAATGTAGACTTACAGTATTTAGGTGTGAGAAATTCATGTCAACTTCCACAGTTTGGAATAACTGTTTATTCCAACAGTTATCAACACTAAATGTTAACATTGCTGACACAAATCCAGTTGTCTTTCAAAAGCCATGTGGGACAGAATCAGCAAGTTAAAAGTACTGAGGGGCAACAGAAATTAAATTTCAGTTTCAAAAAATGCTAAATAAATTTATTGTAAATCTTAAATTTTTTTTCCTACTTAGAAATTTACACTAAGTAGGATTTTTGTGGAAATGGGATATGTAAATCATATGTCTTAAGCATAAAAAAGGGTCTTGCATGTTTCCAATTCAACCCAGATTTATTTCTAACACTCATTAAAACAACACACAGGACCAAGGAGCATCACACAACATAAAACATTAAATGCTTACTTATGAAAAGAGAGGCATTAATTTCTTATCCCATGTGCCTCATTTCTACTTAGCAGTAGAAGTGAGCGGTGTCATTCTAATGTGTCATGTGCGTTGTCGTTAAGCAAGGCGCTCTATCTGGCAACTGGAAAATTATCACTTTGAAGAACAAATACCACTGCTTTGCAAAGTGCTGAAAATCCAGACAAGAGGGAGGTCCTCAAACCAATATTCAAACTAGCAACCTTTTGGTTGAAGGGATGGAAAGCTTGCTAACCTTGGCCCCTGAAAATGAAGCTCCGGTTGCCTCTCTGCCAGGTCATCTGCTCAAACCCCATCAGGGTGGTGTCCACTCGGAGACACTGTCCACTCTTCCACACTCTGTAGGTGTCACTGGGGCAGATACGAGAGACTAGGGGCACTGTGGACAAACACAACATCTTAACCAAACAGTAGCATTTGTCATGACTATGTCCAACATTTCAGACAACAATTCTTGTTTTTTTTTTTTTTTGCAAGTGTTGCCATTAGGGTAATTATTGGCCTCAGTCATCCATTAAATCCTCTTTACTTGTTCAGCAATGATACCATATGCATACAAAAACATTCAATTAGTCTATGGGCCAGTGTTATTCATCTCAACAGGAAGAAATGCGCATAAACATGTCATGGGAATAATATATGAGAAATTGGTTAGAAACATTCAGAGATGCAAAAAAGCTAAAACTCACCCCAGCTTGTAAACTCCCATTTCATCTCCACATAGAAATCCTGCGCCTGGACAGGGAGCAGAGGAGGAGAGACGGACATTACGGATGAAGAACAAAACGAGGAGAATAGTAATGAAGAGTAAAAACTATGCAGTTGGGCAGCTTCAGTGTGTAAGCCAAGGATGGTGAGGAAGACTGGCAGAGAAGCCAAGTGTGTTTGTGGAGGGTGTTAATAATAGAACTGATGGATGGAGAGGTCGATGATGTGGGTGAGGGCAGCAGCAGGTAAAGAATGCTGGGATGTTTGTGTACTGAGAGTCATTTTAAAAGTGTCAGTGTCTTTTGTCTGCTGTGTGAGGATGCTTTAGTGAGAGCATCATTAGGCGTGTGCCTGCGTGTGTGTGATTGTGTGATAGGGAGCCAGCTGGATCAGATACAGAGACAGACTGTGTGAAGGCAGTTCTCTGCATCTCTGCCACTGCTTTGCGCGGCACAAACAGGATGATCTGCTGGTGCACCAGTAGTACCATCAACCTATCATCTTCCGGCACAGGTCACCTGAGCTTTGTAAGAAATGCTCCTGTGCCTTTAATCATGCCAGTGCTTACTCCTCCCGGGTCTGAGATGAGTCAGATCACCTCGGGACACACTGCCGTGTAATATGGAGACATAATCCTTTGTGTTCCCCTCGCTGAATAGTAAACAAAGTTATAAATACCATTAAAAATAATATTTTATCCTAAAATGAAGACATATCTGCATTTCAAATGACAGCTGAGTAAAACCTGACTTTTTATGCAACTGTAGATGGATTATCTTCTAAGCGGCATGCACATTAATTTCTATATAATTGTATGTGTGTGTGTGTGTGTGTGTGTCCGTGCTCCTTAGAGATTTTGTGCAAATGTGTGTGCGTGTGTGTAAAATCCCACTTGGCGTAGTCTCTCCAGCAGGACGGGGATGCCCGCCAGCCTCTTGGCAGTCCTCTGGTAGTCACGGTAACGCAGCACGAGACGCACCAGCTCCGGGTCCCTCGTGCTCACCGCCTCTTGAAGAACTGGAGAATGGAGGTGGGTGGGGTGGAACAGACAGTAAAACATTCAGACCTTATTCAAAATTTATGTGAGCGAGCAATTTAAGGATGCAGCGGGAACTGCTGAACGTAAAGTAGGCCAAAGGAGAAGCTGGTTGGCCCAATTACTGCCACGTATCCATCTATCATCAGAATGACACTTTACAAATAGCTGATCAAAGACTAGAGAATACTCCTCCCTTTGCTTCCTTTTCAGATAATTGATTTAAACTCAGCCCCCCCACACACACACAAGTCCACAGAGGGTTTGCGTCTCATAATCTGTCAATGAACCAAAGGATCCAATACACCTAATGATCCAATCCTTAGGTGTACTGTAAGTTATAAATGTATCGGCGTGTATTGGAGTTATAAAAACCATCAAAAAGATGGTGTCCAGTCTTCAGGGATTTCTGTACTCTAAAACCACAAGTTAAAGAGGCAGTATTATTTTCCAGGCACATAGTGTCATTTTTTAGCACAATCAAGTAACTATGTTAATATCATCTGTCATAACAATGCTGTATACTTCAAACATAACTTAAAAGAAATTTGACTTTGCAATTTAAAGCCTCGAAATCGGGCCTTTGTCCCTTTAAGAAGCTTCTGCTCTTTCCGACACTCTGCCTACAGCACCTCATCACAGTGTTTCTCCCTTAAGCCTTTAATATTTTTAGGAGCATTTGCACTAAGAAGTAGTTTGTATGATGAGCTCAACAGATGCGCAGTTCCACCAGGTGTTTGCTAATTGCTGCTGCCACTAGTCTTAAGGAAGAGCAAAGGCTTTGCTTCACTGAACTGCCTCCATAACTCTAATGGAGACAGAGAAAACAGCACAAAACCTTATATAAAACCAGAGTGGAGAACAGGACTGAAGTTTAATGCTGTTTTAAAATGTAAAGACTCGCCCACCCCTAAAAAAAAGTAATAGGTAATTTCTCTGTTCTGTGCATAAAATCCTTATTTATTTGGCAACTTATGTCAAGTAAGGAGAAACATGTTGTGGAGCATGTTGTGGACGCTCTGAAGCTGAGATTCACTCAATAAGCCACATGGAAACAAGACCACTGCCGTAAACTAGGGGGTATCTGACGATTGGCAGTAGGTGCTTCCTGAATAATAAACCCTGAATTCCCCAGGGACCTGAAGGAACTGCTTAACAAGAAAAAGCACCTTCAGGGTGGCAGAGTGAATTATTGCAGAGTGTACAAAAACATCTCAAATACAAAGTCAAGATAAGAAACAAAGCACAGTACAGGAAATACTAGGGAGGGTTAGAGTTAGGGTTATATAAGATATGTGTGGTCAGGGAGGAAGAACATCACAGGCTTCAAGTAGAAGGAGGATTAGATAGATAAAGTGTCGGGAGCGCTAATGAACTAAACATGTTCTTCATTAGCTTTAGTAGAGGAACAAGCTAAGTATCCTCTTCTCCTGCCCTTCACCCACAGCTTCCCTGTCACACCTCAATGGACTAATGTCAAGTCTCAGTTCTGGAACTTAGTGCTGTTGCTCCACCTTCAACTCCATCTCCATAAGACGCTCTTGCCTTCCTTTGTTTTGGTTACAAAGGAAGGGGAACAGTATGGAACTAAAGCTTATAAAGTTTGCTCCAATATTTTTTAACTGAAAAATATTAAGCTGAAAAGAAACTTGAAACTGACAAAAAAAAATCTAAATATTTTCAGATTAAAGATTTTTTTTTCAGTTTCAAAGAAAAAAGAATTGGATCAAGCTTCATGGCCCCAATTTAGCTCCACATAGAGGCAGCTGGAGTGATTAAACCCAACAGAGACTATAGGTCCAGATGGTATTGGCGGGAAAAAGTTCTTTGCTTTAGTCTGACCCAGAAGAAGGTTCTGATGCAGCAGAATGCATCCTTTTGTGTTCTGATATATAAGAAATCTCCTTCATTCGTCTGGAGATTCTGAAGTTACTTTACATGAGGCCCATCTCAGCAAATCAGAGACAGCTGTTATGTCAGAGGCCATCACACATCTGCTTCAATCATCTTATCATGAATGTACACAAAATAAAGTAAATGACTGTATGTTAGGACAATGTCAAGCACTATTTCTATGATACTGAGTGCAGTGAGGTGGTGGATGCCAATAAATATGTCAGTGTTCATTGGTAGGAGAGTAAACAGGAGCTACAAGAGGAAAACTCATCACAAGGAGAAACAGAGCAGAGTGTGTCTCTTAAGGAAGCTTAGTTCCTTGAGTTTGTACAGCAAGATGTTGACTTTCCTCTGTAAATCGTCCATCATCTGTTGGGGCAGCAGCATCAGAGTCAGTGTTAAAATAAAAACTCAATAAGTTAGTAAAGAAAGCTGGTTCTGTTCTGGGGACTGCTCTGGAAACTCAAGTGATGCTTTTTGCTATAAAAAAAAAAAGAGGATTCTTCATAAGAACATAATGAACAACCATGAACATCGTCTTCATTAAAACTGTCATACATACAACAGGCTGCTTCTGATCCCCTGCGACAAGGAGACGCTGCTGCAGGCTGCCCTTCCTGCCCACGTCTACAACCTCATGTAATGATTCTTAAAGGAACTTAGATCATGACAGCTCCTACAATGTGTACTATCTTTCATAGTATTATTGAATTAAACCATGAACAATTTTGTAAAATTTGCAGATTTTGTATAACTTTACTGAGAGACATGGAAGAGTACAAGATTATTTAGACAATTAAAGCATAAATAAGATTTTTTTTAAATGCTCATTTAAATGATACTGTTTTAGTCCATGTTGCACCTCTGCATACTGAAATCTTTGTTTATAGGGTTAAGGAATAAAACAAGAAGATTCCTGGGGAAAAGTGGACTGAGATGAAAGCAATGATAGCTAATTAAAAAAAAGCATATTTATCCTAAACCTGTTTCAGGTGTAAAAGTTTTAATTTAGTTGTTCCACAAACTCACCTCAATTCTAAATATTGATAAAACTCCCCCAAAGGTAGTGAGAGTGAAAAATCCACAAGAATAGAAGTTTAAAACTGACCAAAACTTGAATATCTGTAAAGCACTTTAAAATGCATCTTTACAAACGCTCCAACCTTTACATCAGGCTGTTTCTTTTCCTATTTTGTAGCCCTCAGATGTAAATGTAAAGTAGGTTCAACTATAAATCATCAGTAACTGTTTCTTGAGTAACTCAGGTCATCCTCATCCATTTACCTCCATTCATATTTCAGGCTTTAACAAGTGATTCATTTGAAGCTGCAGAAATCTTGAACAGGCATGTGATGAAACAGTGATAATTTCAAGGTTAAAATATTAATGATTTCACACTCCCACATCCTGCTATTGCCAGATGTCCATACCACGATTCTACAGAGCCAGCAGAGAAGAGCTGCCTGACAGAGTCTGCCTAAAGAGCAAGTGTGACTGAAAAAAAGTGCATAGAGCGGCAAAACGAGTGACGATAGTAATATTACATACATTCAATTCAATTACATTTAATTAGGCAAGATGATCATTTCTGTTTTCTGTTCATACAGGAAGTATAAGCCTTTAACATTTTTAAGTAATAAAGGGAACAAGAAACTTATGAAGAATTTTGTCAACTGCATTGTAAAAGACACTTTCATTGTTGTCAATGTCATTTTTCTTTATACAGCAGACTTATAATTACATCAACATTGATATTTCATTGAACAAAATGCACCTCACAGCACATTTACCTTAAAACAGATTCTAGCCTCCCAAGGGCCAATCTCTGTGTACAAAAACTTATGCATAATGTACAATATGTGCATTAAGGCAAACAAAGGAAATTTTCAACACACACACACACACTCACCGGTCCAGCCATTACGGTTCTCCTTGCTAACGTCAGCTCCGTGCTGCAGCAGGACCCTGGCACAATCCAGGTGGCCCAAAGTGACAGCCAGGTGGAGAGGAGTCCGTCCACGAGGGTCAAGAGACTCTACATCCGTCTAGATGGGTGGAGGCAAGGACAAGAGGGGTGGAATAAGGAGGAGCAGATGTGAGCGTAAGGGCTGACAGAGAACGTTTAGATTTATAGTTAACCATTGTCGTACAAAAGGAAGAAATGTATGAGGAATGACAGACAGACAGAACAAAACAAGACTGTGAGCTATGGTAGCCAATGTCTCACTACCTTAACAAATACATTTAACTATGTTTCACTGGACATTAACACTGCATGGTTTCCTTTAGTAAAAAAAATATAGACAAGACTGTTTATCAGGCCGAAACTCCTCATTATTGTCTATAAACCACAAAACAATCTGAAATGTTTTTCCTAAGTCACAAATTTCAGAAATCAGAAGTTCAAACTTTCACTTATCAATGTTCCAAAAACAGCTAAATTGATCTTTGAGGCGGGCTGCACAGTGGCGCAGTTGGTAGCACTGTTGCCTTGCAGCAAGAAGGTCCTGGGTTCGATTCCCGGCCAGGGTCTTTCTGTATGGAGTTTGCATGTTCTCCCTGTGCATGCGTGGGTTCTCTCCGGGTACTCCGGCTTCCTCCCATAGTCCAAAAACATGACTGTCAGGTCAATTGGTTTCTCTAAATTCTCCCTAGGTGTGAGTGTGTGTGTGCATGGTTGTTTGTCCTGTGTGTCTCTGTGTTGCCCTGCGACAGACTGGCGACCTGTCCAGGGTGTACCCCGCCTCTCGCCCGGAACGTAGCTGGAGATGGGCACCGGCAACCCTCCCGACCCCATTAGGGACAAGGGTGACCAGAAAATGGATGGATGGATGGATGATCTTTGAGGCTTCTTTTGATTTCTTAACTCTCTATAATATAACATAAAAAAGCTGAAATTACAAGGTTATACTAGAGAACACACACTTAATTACTTTTCTGAATCCCCTTTGGTTCACTTCCAGCATTAAGTCTTCTTGGATACAGATTAACTGCATCTGATCAACCATAGTAATATTTAGCTGTTCAAGTCGCACTTTCCAGACATTTGTTCATTTGTGTTGTTTAGCTTCAGCCATAGTTTGCACATAAGAATGATCTCATTGGCCAAAATGTCAGTCTGAAGAAAAGTACAAACTCACAGCAACATGTCTGGACTGTGGCATGGAAGAGACAGTCAACAATAGTTAGAGAAAAAAAGTCCAACAGTGACATTAAACAAAATTGGATGTTTTTCCATAATGATAAAAAGAAAGGTCAAGGTGGATGGTAATAGGCTTACAGGAACAATAAAGGACATGATGGAGTTTCCAGTTGCTACTTATTGTGTTGTATATGTGAAAACAATTTCTTGTAGTCCTCGCTTTGTCTGCACTAAGAAAAAAGGTCAGAAGCCTTTAATTCTAAGGAAAAATATTGGTCTGATTAAAATCTCCCAAATTGATGTGGGAGGATGTGTTGTGGTTTGATTAGGCTAAACTTTTGTCCACAATTGCGTGACCCACTAACAAAAGAATGACCCAGAATGAAGCATGGTGATGGCCGTATCATGCTTCTGCTTACTTTTCTCCAGTGAGTATTGTAGTTTAAGAGAAAGTTGTAGAAATTAATGAACAAATACCAACTGGTATCAACATTAAACTGGTTAGCTAGGAAGCTAAAGACCAACAATGTTTTGTTTTTCAGAAGAAGACCAGAATAATCTCTGGGGTCACCAGCAGCACAGTTATTGGTGTGGACTATGTGGATTTTACTATAAATATAAATATTTGACAATTGTGTTGTAGTAACTTTTGCAATTACTGTTTCTGACTTATGACTTTTTTCAGGTTTTCTGATGGTCTATTTATTTATTTATTTATTTTACTTGAAGCCATTTTAGATTAGATGTATGCCACCACCATGAGCAAGACTCAGAAGAGATGTATCTCAATGAGACCTTTTTGAATTCAATTCTCGTGGTCCTGTTGGTGTACATCATAAAATCCTGGTTAACAGGCTTTTTGTTTTACTAGTTATAAAACAAAACATTTTCCTCAATGATCCTAGATTTGCTGTAAGTAGAGTAAGTAAGTAGAGTTTTTAATGGTCACAATATTCTGGGGAATGGCTGATCCAAGGTCAGTTCTGTTCATCCTAAGGGCTCGACTCTAATTAAGGTTTACTTTTTGAGATAAGCATTTGCCAGCATCAGCAATATAACACAGGCTAAAAGGAAAAATCAGTCTACATAATGATACTAATACTAAGTACTTCAGGAGAACACGAGAAAGTGCGAACATATGCTAATTTTGGAGGAATTTTTAAAATCAACAGATCAAACAAGATAAGTCGGCATGAGGAAGCTGGTTTGATGAATGACAGTGTAACAGAAACACTCAGCAATCAGTAACTGCATTCTTCTGTTTTGCTTATTTGCAAGGGAAATAAGGAGAACCACAATGATATACAGTAAACCAGAATACATGAGCACAGAACGATGCTCACAAACACACAATAAGCACATGCTCTTAAGCTGTAATATCTTGGATCATGTTACAATAACTGAATTTAGTGAGAGAAACATAATATCACAGTGTATGTCAATGGATGAATCTATCTCCATTACACTGCTACCTCGTAATCTTTGGCTAACAGTTGTGTGCTCGGTCATTTGAACGAAATAAAAAAGGAGAAAAGAAAAAGACACTAATCAAAAACAGAAAGATTTCCACTGCAGTAGGCTGTGCCCATCAGCAATACATACAGAATAGCACCTAAGGGACGGAGATGAAGAAAATAAATGGGACAACGTAATGAGGGAGTGCCCCAGGAGCTACGGAGACAGGGGAATGGATGCAGACACAAAGCAACTAAAGCAACTACTTTCTGATAGAAAGTAAGGGGTCTGTTGATTATTAGTTGGTATTAGTTTAATGTACAAACACAAAAGTAAGCATTTAAAACCTAAAAGGAACAAACCCCTCCCCCCAAATGGGTAATTTATTTTACCTACAATGTCCTTCCTAAGGTTTATGTGTGTGTAATGCTTTAGATTACCAGCTTTACCATTTTTCTTTTTGGAGTACTGCTCAGTTTCAGCTAAGGGTGAGCAAATAACATACAGGACAGAGGTAGAGTATTAGAAAGAAGCTAATAAGCGAGAGCCAAACAGGAGCATATGGCAAGGTGAAAGGAGGTGGAAAGGAGAGAGAAAGTGACGGCGGCTGGGTTGTTTCAGAGAAAGCAGAGGTTGTTGAAGGAGACAGTTCAGATAAAGCACAGAGTTGCCAGAAAACAGTATGTACCATGTTCCTTCTTTCAATAAAGAAGGAAGAATGGGAATATACATTGTTTCATAAGACTCGTCATATTATTTATTCTACAGCATTTCGCATTGATGGATTATGCTACAAGGCCGCTTAAATGGCATGGCTAGTTTAAGCAGCCATGATAAATGGGTCTCTCCAGTGTCATTCAGTGTAGATTAAACTCTTAGTCCTTTTATGTACCTCATTCAAACTCTGAGCGAGATAACTCAAAACATCCCAAAAGGCTTGCTGAAGATTTCCTGGACTCAATTACTGTTGGGCTTGCACTTGTTTATGCCTTTATTTGGGTTGATTTCTTTGACCCAGCCACCTCTCCATTGTCAGGCCTCCAATGACCCGTAACCAACACAGAAGAGAAAAAACAAACTCCTACACTCAATTTTTCAAAGTAACACAAGTCACAATGTGAGAGATATGCTGCGATGACACCTCCAAGGAGTATCTGCAAACAGCAGCAGCCTGAAACTGCACCCTCGGTTGTTGTTCGTGTTGTCCGGCTTACTCATGCTTCTAGCACATGTAGCAATTGTTACAGACAGAGGGCAGAGCTAAAAGAGAGAGGTACTCTCATTTAGCCCATTCTACACCAAACTAACTTTAATACAAAAGTCATCTATGAAAATGAAGACCATGTTTTGCCATGTGGTTTTGACACAGAAGGTAGCTTTCAAAGATATTCCATTTAAATTTCTGGTAATTTAATTGGGTAAAAATCCCTGACATAATGCTATTCCATCGACTTACATAAATGTTAATCAATAGTTATAATATTTTCAGCCTCTTTGAGCATTCTTCTCTCCTCAAATTAAATTCAAAATGTACTTTTAATAAACCAAGTTGTGATGATTACTGATATAAAAGCCGGTGCAGCACATACCCATGAAAGTTTTGCATTATTAAAGTACCCTCCAGAAGAATATTTTTCTACAGAGAAAATCATAATAAAAACATGAAGAAATGTCAGTTTTTACACTTTCAACAGTATACCATAATAACACTTTTACAAACTCTGTCAAAAGATGCATTTGCAGACCCAAAACACTGTTTATCCAGAAACCTATTTTCCTGCATCTTTTATTTACCTCGGCTGTTTGTATGTGAGCGTTTTAACTGGGGAATAGGGTCAATAAGTCAGCAGAAATGAGCAGTAACTCCACAAGCTGAAGCAGTGAGCATCAAACTCTCACTCGCAGCTCAGGAAAGATGATCACATTGTGAACTTAACATCCATGGTTTTCACTTGTGAAGTATATATTCACACATTGGTCAGTTCCTCTTTTGACACAGGTGGATTTAAATTAAAAAATATGCATCTTAAACCATTTTAAATTGGTAGTATTGAGTTAAAATGTTGAAAACATTTAATCAATTCAACATCCTTGATGAAGACCCTCCACAATAGCATTTTTCTCTTAGTGGCGGCCTAAGTCTTTTTGCAAGCAGCTAAAAGAGGGAAACATTATTTATTCCTATCACCACAACCTTAACAATATATCAATTACCATGTATTCCGTAGCCTGATCACAGAAATGAGGGCCACCTGGTGTTTTGTTGTCTGCCCCCCAGTAGCCATTTAATGATCTGCAGTTTTTTGTTCCTCTGGTTTTTGGCACTTTAGGCAGGCAAAACAAAATGACTCAGAAGGATCACTTAAGCCAACTAAACGGAAACGTTTTTCCAGCACTACACCCTGACCTGCAGACATACTGACATAATAACTCATTCAGATGGGAACAATGTTAAGTTGAAAAACAGAACATGCAGTTCATTAAATCATGATGAAGAACTCTCCTCCTTTCACATTAACAAGATAGGAACTCTCAGGAGGCAATACAGTTGTTTACAACTAATGGGCCGTGCACTCTGTCGACAGTCTTCTCTTTCTGTTTCTTTTAAACAAACACACACAACCATGCACAGACAGAGTTTCGCTGGCCCCATTTCACTTGTGCGATTCAGGTTTCAAAGTGGAAACATGATGTCATTCCTGATAATCTCTTAGTTTCCACTCACCAGTAAAATTGACAGTGTTTGGGGATAAACTACGTACTTTCACAGAGTAAAGCAGAATACCTCTCCTTTGGTTTTGTCAAACTAATTCACGGCTTCCCAAGTTAAATATAAACCTGGAGTAGCAGTGTGTACCACAGACTGATAGAGAAGCGTTTCTAACATATTTCACGCAGAGAGTAAATTGATCACTTGGTCAATAATGTCCCACATTCTAACTTGCCATATAAAGATAAGGTGGAACAAATAACCTTATCTCAGCCCTGTCTTAATAAGTTATAGCAGTGAGACAAGAGGCTCTCCAGACTTTGTTTTACTGCAGATTTTATGACTTGCTGTAAGAGATGAAACAATTTTCTTTTATGTTTCCAGGAAGTCACATGAGTTTCTGGCTCTGGCAGAATGGTAATTAAACATCCTCATTATTAGATGCAGTTAGTTTTAGTCATCTATAGGAAAATAATATTGAAGGCTTAAACAATAACCACGTAAACAGAAAGAATGGACAACAATATACTAGTCACTCACAGATTACATGACGAAAAGAGGGTTGCTCTAACAAACATACACTAGTATTCCTTAGAAAATTTCTTATCACATAGATAAATTGTAATAAAACATTACAGAACACCAATAATGACAGTGAAAAATGATCATCTGTGAAGAGATAAATCTCTTTGTTATATCTACGTTTTCAACGGATAAAATGATTAGACAGCATAGGATAAATTTACAGTGCTATACCGATAATACTGTGTTACATCTAAGGACAAATCTTGATGAATCCAATCAGTTAGGGAGACAACAGACATAAAAACCGGAATGACTTTGAATGCTCTGCTTTTAAATTCAGATGAGATGGGAGCCTCTAAAACACAAACTACTTAGTCAGTCGCTTGTTTTTGATGGCATTTATTTGGGCTCCAGTAATGAAGTAAAAAAAAATCGGGTGTCATTTTTGAAAAGGTCGTGTTGTTTAAACTCCATGTGAAGTAGGTTTCTAATACTTCCTTTTTTCACTGCCATAATACTTCCAAAATTAGAAATATTCTGTCCCGAGTGATGAAGAAAAATTAGTACATGCATTTGTTACTTCAAGGCTGCGCTTTTGTAATACTAGAAAGTGCAAAAAAAAAGTTCTCTGTGTAGCCAGAACACTGCACAAAGAATTCAGAAGAAAATTAAATAGACATATTCTCAATTTTTATCCTCTCTTCTTTGGCTCCTTGTTAAATCCAGAATCAGAGCTACAATTCTCCTTGAAAATAAAGCTTATAATAATCAGAGTACTGGTTGTAATGTGGCGAGTTCTGCATGGCTTAAAAAAAATTACAAAAATGATGATATTATATAGGTGTTGGAAATTCCAAGTCAAAGTCTAAAAAGAAATCGGATTGAGGTAATGTGGTCGGAGTTAGACACCGACCTGGCCCTGTTGTGTCAACAGCTTTTTCTCTTATTAATTAACATTATCTTTTGAAAATTGCATTTTTCTCTTTGGTAATTAAAGGCTGGGTGCAATCAAGCAACAGAAAGGTGAAGCAGTGTTAAATTTCATATTAGCATTTTGCTCAAACCAATGTAAGGCAAAAGAATAGATGTAAATCTTGTGCCAGTTTTTTCACCCATGAGTCTTTTGTATTTCCACAAGTTCAATTATACAAATTAAAACTACTGATGTGTGAACATCTCTCCAGGCCAGAGTCTCAGAGCTGCAGGAGTGTTTTTGGCTCACTTTGGCTTCGTACTATTGAGGGACTGCTGACACAATTTCCAGGATTCCGATGAGAAGCAAATTATTTATCAAATAGAGCATTTAGTCTGGTTCACACTGTTCTGGTAATGTCTTTATTGATGTTCTGTGGTATGTTATTACAATTTGAGTGGTCTGACTGCCAATACCTTTGAAGTACAGAATAAATTAGAAATAAATCACCCTCAAGGCTTATTGACACCCCTTGAATATATGTGTAAAAATCCTGCAAAATCAACTTTAATTTTTATGAAGTAGTGTTACACGTCACAATTTCTTTGTACATCCATTGTATCAGATAAAAAAGTGTCAGAACCCCCCCCCCCCCCCCTCCCCCCCATAAAAATGATTGTTTTATCAAAATTTCCTGTGGCACCCTTATTGGTATCACTAATTAAATTTTTATTTTTGATTAATTTTCGCTCCTGTGATCATTAAATTAGGAATCCATGGTTAACTCTTTCCCATGGGTATAAATGCCTGAAAAAGTACCAGCAGCCCTTGAAGTTCAGATTTCTGTGTAAGTCACTGAGATTCTGTATAACAGACCAAGACAAAGTGCATCATTATGAGGTAGGAGGAAAACGATGGCATGTTTTGAAAAGGTGAAAATTGAACCCATGTATTAATAATTGCCCTGTGCTAAACTTCTTGTGGTTTTAAAGTGAAAAAATTACTAAAACGTTCAAGAGGTATACTAAATCTTGCAACGTACTGAAGCTATGACATGACAGAAGCCAATCACTTGTAGCAATTCTTAGTAACAAAACAAAAACAAGACAAAAACATATCATCCAAGCTGGTCAGTTTTGTGCTGACGTTTGGTCAGAAAATTCCTTTGCAAAAGTAGCCCCTTTTCCACATTTACAGTCAGATAAATAGTTGAAACATATAAAATCCACCATGAACAGCAGAAGGAAGATGGTAACAGGGATAAAAGGAAAATATCTCCAAAACTCACAGGCTGGAGAAATGCAGCAAAGAGGTGCATCTTGGGATCATCAGCTGCCTTTTATTTTAAAGCTTTTAACACATCTCCTCCAGAAATGCCAATAGTAGCAGAGGGATCTGTACATTTAGCAGCAAACAGGTCTGAGTGAGTTAAGCCAGCAGAAGGCATCGGGATTATTGTTATTAATCATATTCATTTTATATATAACTTTTGTTTCAGGGATTTTTTTAGCTGTCTTTATACTTCCTTTCTGTTATAATTATTCCTAATCTCACCATTCATTCACTCTTCATTCTTGCTTTGCTTTCTCTACTTTTTCCACAGTTACATAATTTGAGTCTTTTCCATGGCCTACATCATCTTGTAGAAGTATCCAAAACAACTCCTTGTTTCTTCATCAGTGGTCCCGCTCTCTGCCTCATTTGTTCCTGCCCTCCCCCAATTGTGAGCTCACTGGGGGTTGCATTATTGATAGGCATCTCTATCTGTGGCATCTGCTCCTTCTTCCACTCCTCCTCCTCCTCCAGCCTCTGTTCTCTCCCTCCTCTCTCCTGCTCAGCGTGTGCTGCGCCTGATGCAGCTTGGCAGGTACTTAGACCGACATCAATCTTTCATAAAAAACACAACACACATGTATGTAAAAAATGTGCTTATACACACAGCAGCCTTCCCAAATGTTTGTGCATAGGGCGCATAAGAGACACATCAGGAGGTGGTGCTATAAAAATAACTTGTTCCTCCTTCTCCTGCCTTCCTTTTCACCTCTTAATGCCCATCCTGATGGGAGGTAGACAAACGCTGGACTGCAGTTAAATGCTAATCACTGCTTTTAGATGAAAAGGACAGTACTAAACCTACGTCAACAATGACTGAGGGAGAACAGAACAAACGGTGATGATACACCAGGCGAAGAACAAAACCTCTTGAAACGTCTGACATTCAACTTTACACAGCCGCAATGCATCTCCGCTCGCACAAAGGCATTCAAGGCCCGAAAATTGAAACAGCAGAGGAACAAAAAGAAAGACCAAACCATCAAGTGAAAACACTGACCTACATTGCGGCATATTTAATGTTTCTGTTTCTCACTGCACTTCATCTGTTTAGCATCAGAGCCAGTTTCGGCTGACAGCTCAACAGACAGATGGCGAGATAAAAAAGAGGAGCGGAGAGAAGAATGAAGACGGCACTACGATGCGGATTGACCCGACGGAACGGCAGTGGGAGCGAGGAGGAAGACGATGGTTATCTGAAGGGTGATGACACCTGTTTAGCGCACCGTGCCGACACCTCTCATCATAAAACCACAGAAGGCTGACTCTCGTAGTATAAACAGTTTATTTAAATAGTGCAGGTAAATTATGTGTTTAATTACATAACGTAGCCTCTTTAAGGTAAACACCACAGCTGTTGCCTTCTTTGTGTATGCCAATGAGATGAATTAGATAAAAACCAAATGATCCAGCAAGACACAGTTGCAGTGAGTCCGGGCTGATAATGAAATCAAAGGGTCATCCTTTTCTAGGACAGTCTGCTTCCGACTTGTCAAGTTCAAGAACCTCCTGAAGCTTAAATGGGCAGTAACAACACAATTAGCATTTCCCCTTGAACACGAGGAGAGAGGCTGCTCAACGAATCCATATGTTTAGAAATGTCACAGTATTGATTTGCCTTCCATATTCAATAACACTTTTGAAAACTGCTTGTCTGTTTTAACATAAATACGCTGTAGACATTGCCTTCTGCTGAATTTAAGTTGGTGGAAAATGTCAGGAACCACATTTTTGTAGAATGCATAAAAATAAAAAAAAAATGAAAGAGTGCAAGTTATAGAAAAAAATGAAAAATGTACTTAAAAATTTAAAGATATTTTTGTGTAAGGTTTTGGAGTTAAAGCTCACTACATTTCTGTCAAAATTTGATTAAAGTATTAAATGTGCAATGAAACCAATAAAACCAACTATGGTGAGTCTTTTAAGTTTAATTCATTGTCTGCCAGAAGTCTGCCATGATCATGTCAACATTAAAATGTAAAATGTACCAGAAAGGTTACTTTTTGAGAGATAATGTTACTGCTGTTTTTCATTTCACATCCTTGCAATTACTTCACTTAACATGTTCCATCACTTCAAATCCAAATATTTTTTTTCCAGAACAAAATCAATCTGTCTTTCACTGGACTTTTTGTACCAACCATCCATCGAGTCCTTGTGTGAAAAGTTTTTCTTACAGTTGTGCCTGGCATATTTCACACTTCTGGCAGATGTAATTGTAAAGTAATGTTTAAATTTTACCAAAATGTTCTATTATTGTGAAGAATTGGACATTTGTTGCAATGAATGAAATTAGTAGTACAGACTTCTAACTTTTTCAATGGAAATATAAACTCTTTTGAAAATAAGATAATTAAAATGAAATTATATATAAGAATTAATAATTCACTATGGTTATTTATTATGAATACCTTATTATAATCAACCATTAACAGACATGAACTGATTAACAGAAGTTCATGGGCATGAAGTGGTTTGTTTACGACAAATGTAAGTGAGTTAAGATGAAAATGCAACGTAAGTATATCTTGGTAAATGGATGAATGGACTCAGCATCAACTGTAAAATATTATCAAAACCGAAACTAGCCACTAATCTTTCCATAAAATCCCCAACTATTGGCACTGCTTTGTTACTGAAATATGTGTTGAAATTTAAGACTTTTTAGACTTGAAGTGTCTTTAGAAGAATGAGGTTGTGCCTACCTTTGATTTATTTTAAGATTGATGATGGTTTCCTTAGTGCAATGTCTAAATATGGTGTTCAACATTTTCAAATCTTTGCGATAGGATATCGCAACGTACAAAGCTACTGTATTCACTAAACTCAGGATGTTCATAACGAAGCATCACAAATGGCAATACAGCAGTATTGAAAGAAATCACCTTAAAGATTAGCTAGACATGTTTTGGACTTTCGACATTTTGGAAACAAGCATCTATCAAACTGTACTTGTCATTCCTTTTTAAAACAATTTCCTTTAATCTCCTCATAGTCTACTTTAAGTGTTGTTTTTGTTTGTGTCTCCATAGCAATTAATCTGAATCCAGCTGTGTAGCAGACGCAGCTGACAGCTAACATCCTTCTTTCCCAATGCCTAATTAAAAATCTGATGCAGTAATGAGAGTAGTAGCTGCTATCACCACCCATCTCCTACATCCACAGGAGATAAAACATCACATGGGATAGATGAAATTACATTAAATTACT
This sequence comes from Xiphophorus couchianus, assembly GCF_001444195.1. Taxonomy (NCBI): domain Eukaryota; kingdom Metazoa; phylum Chordata; class Actinopteri; order Cyprinodontiformes; family Poeciliidae; genus Xiphophorus; species Xiphophorus couchianus. The sequence continues at coordinate 12,394,552 of NC_040245.1, read as the reverse complement.
TGTTACTCTTTAGTCATTAAGTACATGGGTGTAAAATGGTTTCTTGATGGGTTAGAAATTAAAGTAGGATGGTATGAAATGGTAGTGGATGGGTATTAAATGAAAACATGACTTGGCGGCAGTGTGCAGTGCCCCAGAGCCAACTAAAGCCCTCAAACGTCTTAAGACCTTTCACGTAAAACCTCCATCATCACGTTTGGAAGTGAAGAAACTCAACTACAGAAACCAAACAGATTTTGACAAGAAATTGTTTACATTGCTTCCTTTTTTTTCTTCCTTGTAATCTTTCACCATCATTTCTATCAGGTAATGTTCCAAACTCCACAACTACCTCCAAAATTAAAGACCTCTAAGTTCATTTCTGAACCGATTCATTTACAAGAAGTCTGAACTGGCATAAAATATTATGCTCAACAAACCATTGAATATTAAGTTTTATAAAGCTTCATCCATACATTATCTTCCACTTATGCTCCTATAGGCATCCTGATCAGAAGTCTGAACCTCTGATTTCTTTTGATATGAGCAGATACTCTACAACCAGCCTCCTTCAGATTTACATATTTGGAGAAAAAAACCCTAATATTTTAGTATATTTATGTGCAAGTCAGGTACATACATGCACAAAGACACCTGCAGCTGTATTTGCATCAAACGGTGACACAAGTTAGCTAAATATAAACACATGCTACTTTGAGGGGGAACAGAGACTCATGGATGGAAGGAACCGGACTCTGCACACCGCTATTGTTAAGTTTCTGAAGATAAGCCAAACTGTCGTCTAAGCAGCTCAAAGTTTGATCCCAGTTTATATTAGGACACGTGCACCTATGCTGAGCAGCAGCTGCAAGTCCAAATAAAGTCTTATGTCTGTGTTGTCTTATATAACAAAAAACAGACACCAAAGTAGAGTACACCAGGAAAAGTTCAGAGAGATGAGGTTCTGACCTCAAGTCCTGCCTTTAAATGACTGAATCCCACAGCAGATTACTGTTTTTGAAATTTTATTTTTTGTGTTAAAAAATACTGGTGACAAAATCTGTTCCGTTCAAGCTCTCATGCAATAGCATCCTTGCTTTGTTGTGCTGAAATCTGACTGAGATTTCATAGAAGTGAGAAAAAAAAAGTCGAGTAGGGAATGAATGAATGGATCCTCACAAGAAAATGATGTATAGGAAGAATTGGGGGAAAAGTGTAAGAAAAACTAAATACATGTGACATAGAGACAGACGAAGAACAGAAAGTGGAGATGTTTGAAGACAGGTGCATGCAGAACTCAAGTGGTTGACAGAGTCATTCAGGACTGGAGTGAAAGCAATGAAAATGTAAGGCTAAATTATGGCCCTGTTTCCTTGAGCCAGCAGCACGGAGAGGGATTTTATAGCGCTGATCTAACATCGACTTCATGCTGAAGATGTCATAATTAAGGAACACAGAATGAAGGGTAGAGATGGGGGTCAAACAGAGACGCGGGCAGGAAACAACACTTGAGAAAACTTCATGTCATTTCCTGGTTTTGCCCTTAGACAGACCATTACTACTCAAATAGTCTTGTTCTCTATCAATTAGATGGTTGTATTTCTAGATTAAAATAGAATCTGCTCATGGCTGAGGGAGTGTGGTTACTTCCTTTAACATTCTGTCTTTTCTCCAGTCTATATTGCGTATTACTCTAAAGTTTTTTCATCACTCCCTGGTTTAGTTTGTCTGTTCCCTCTTCACTTCTTGGAATTCATTGCTTCTCACTTGCTAAATATGTTATTCTCTCCCTCCCTCTACAGTTTGTTTTCCTTCCTTCCTGGTTTTATATTTTCTCTGTGCTTAACTGTGTGACTGTATTTATTATTCCATTCCTCCTGCTACCAGTTTTTGTTCAGACTACGGACATACAGTATATTACTGTTTCCGATCTTACTTGTTTACTTAGCTGAATCAAAAGTCAACCACTCAACACAATATCATAAGGATTTGTCATGTTAGGCCAAAAATATGACTTTCTCTAAGATGTCTTGTTGATGACTGGCAGGCTAGATATGTGTGTGAAGTTTCTGTAAGCACATCCCATAGGCCATAAAATGATTAGAGTCTACTGCAACCCATTGACAAGTACAACACTGGTTACCATAGAGACTGAACACCAAAAGGTGGATGGATGTTGCTGTTCAATGATTTTAACTAATTTGTGTATAGATGTTGCTCTCTTCCCAAGTTCTGTTAGATCTCCTTCACCTGAAAGAAAACCTTAGATAATAAATAGTATCTTGACAAGATAAATAAATTTTGTTTCATCAAATATTTTTTTCAAATATATATTAAATAACACTGAATTACTTGTTACCAGTTTCTAGCAGCTACTCCTTAAGTCACTCTTTATATTTTGAACCTGATAAAATGGTAGCATTGTAATCAGGTAAGAAAATGTCTTCAAGGAAAACTTGCTATGAAGTAGATAAAAAACTAGTTTAGTTTATTGTTTGTTTGTTTGTTTGTTTGTTTGTTTTTGGACAAACAAACAATTCTGGTCATAAGCTTAAATCTGAGGTATATGGCTATTAAACATGACAGGCCCAACAAGTGCTCTAACCAAAAACAACCCAAGGCAAATTTAAAGAAAACTCTGAAATTTTCTGGGAAAATTTTACAGTATGGCTGCTCCTGGTATTGATGTCTAATCTTATCATCTTTTGTCCAGCCATGAGAACTTCCACAGCTGTCTCCTTATCCTCATCTTCAGACATTCTCTTGTCTGAATAAGATCATTAACACCCACAACTTTATGTCCATTATAATGTTGAATCAAGTTTTCTCTGACCTGTCTGACATGAACCTGCTGAAGCAACAAGTTGAACAGTCTAGTATTTTCAAGTGTGACAGGACAGGAGTCACAATAAGATTTTATAAGGCTGAACTTAGAAAATCCAGTGTGAAATGTTTTCCTGTCATTTCCTGTCAACACCATAAAACAAACACTATACTCCTCTTATTTTCTTCCTTTTTTGGAAAAAAATAAGAAAAAAAGCACAGTTATGTTTCTGTTAACATGATATGCCAAGGTTTTAAAAGGTTAGGATTTTGTTTATGTTTTCCATCATATAATTTCAACAGTATTGTATTTTTTGTGAGATACACAGCAGAAAGAGAACTGAGTATTTTTCAAACTGTGTTTTGCGCTCCCCCTGTCCCACTTGTTGCAGCACAGTGGTAGTTGCTCATAAAGAATACAAAGACGTACTTTGGAAACTAAAGGAGCACCAGCCTTTACTCATAATTAAGGTAAAACATTTTATTAAACAACAGATCATATGGTAAAAGCTGCTTTTGATTTCTGAAAAGCAGCTGACAGCAGACCCTACCTCTCCCAATAGGCTAACTAATTACCAGCTAATAAAAACTTTTTATATTCCCAATGCATAAAAATGTTCTCATTCATAAGGGCTATTGTTTTTGCTGATAGTGACTTTCAACTTATTCTAACTACTTGTGTGAGTCATGACTGAAATAGAATGTATCTTTGATGTCCAGTGTATTGTTAGGATTTGCCAGAAGCTTTTAACTTTTTAGAAGGTCATTGAATGGTTGACCCTTCTAAGTCTCACCCAATAACAGGTACACCTTGAACAAGTTTCCAGTACATCACAGACCACTACACATACCCAAATATTAAGCTGTTTATTTTTGATAAAAGTTCAAAAAATATTTAGGTTATTTAAATATTAATCGTGTTTCCACCTCAGAGAGGACGGTTCAATTCTATCTTTTCCCAATTGAATACAAGGTTGAACGGTCTCTAACACAGTTTTTTACAAGCTCGGATATAATACCAAATATAATCAATAATTTTACTCTTCTGAATAACATGTTCATGTTTTGCATGAAACGAAGTATAAGCTGATAGTCACAGCATCCAGTCACTGGGCTTTTCAAATCAAACAATCAGAAACACTGCTGGATATTTCATATATATGAAAGTGGCAAATTGAAATGAATATGTAGAGCCATCATTTAAGTAGATCTTGGACATGAAGTTCTGAAACAGAGAGATCTGTATATTACTTTTTACCCAGAGAGCCATGCAACCATGCTTGGTTCATTGTTTGTTATCAACTGAGAGCCACTAAAGCTATCAGAGAATAAGAACTATGATGAAACAGATACACATTATTGCCTTCATAACTTAGCTTGTCAGAAAACAACTGTAAAGTGACATCTTAATGCGTGCTGTGTAATGTGATGTCATGGATGGTTTCAAAGCACACTCTGTCATTATAATAAATTGATGCACTTGATCTGCTTCTCTCTCCAGTCTCTCTGTTTTTGTGTCAGAGCGGTTCATAACATCTGCCTTTCCTCTCCCTAAAAGTGGGTCAAAAACTTACTTTAGTTTGGAAAGTATGTCAAATGATGGGATGAGCCCTTTGTTTCTCCACTAACAGAATGTAGAATAAGATTCTAAATGTTTTAGTCTTGGTATATCTGATGTATAAACTTGATTTGATCAGGCTGGCAGTACTTAATACTCTCTTTCTGAGACAAAGCCAGAAAGATGACAAAGCCAGAACCTGAACACAGGAAGTAAAACTCACAGTTAATTGAAGAAAATCTGACCAATTGTTAGATTTTGTTTTGAAAATTGTACTTTAGTTTGTCAGCATTGCAGATACTATTACAAGACAAAATTCCATTTAACATGAATAAAATGGCCACTTTTATGTTACATTCCTTTCACATATTTCCTTGATATGTTTAGTCAAGGATTTATTTCTCACTGTAATCATTAAAATTGACTTAAACTTTGATTCAATGGTCAGCTCCTGGTGATTTTCTCATTGTCTTTGATGGACATATTCTTATCTCAGACTGGAAGTAAAAAATAGCATCTTTAAAATAGCAGGTCTTTAAAATGTGTGATAATAATGTTTTCTGAAGGATAAAAGCAAAAGTCAGATAAATGACCAATTAATTGGTTTATAAAGTTACGAGATTAATTGATTAACTCTACCATGGTGTAGTTTAATTTATTGCTTCACATATTACTTCTTTTTCTTTTTCTTATTTTAAAGGAATCATTAGAGGTAACATAAAAGTTCCTAGTGATTTCTTAAGTTTGAGCATACTTTTTTTTCACAACTTGATAGTTTTGACACAACTTCACTAATGAATGTGGAAATTGCTGCATATGGAGATAAACATTAATGTAGTCTAGCCATCCCAATGTTTGTATCTCATCCAGTTGACCTCCTTGGTAACAAACATAGTAGGTTACTGTGAAATGTAGGTCGGTGGCCCATATTAGTATAGTTGGAGATTTCTAAATCTAAACATGGAAATCTAAGTCTAGCTCAGTCCATGTCATGCAGTGTCCTGGTTAACTACAGCACGAAAGGTCAACTAAGCGTCAGTAAAACTTTGAGAAATGACATATTGTCCTGATTTACTTATTTGAGTATATAATAATTTATATTTACTAAACATTATTATAGAACCAAACTCATATTCTCTTTTTTTTTTTCTATTCCAGGTCATGGAGTTTACTATGACTAAATTTGTTTCCTTGTGTTGTAAAACTATATTTAAATTGATATAAGCCAATGACATACCAGTTCTCCGAAACACTAATTTGCATCTGCCAGTATCTGTGTGTGGTTTTGCAGGGTTTTTTTTTTTTTTGTTTTTTTTTTCAAAGATTAAAGCTTGAATTTGGGGAGTATTATGTTTACTGTCCCAGATCATTTCACCACTCACAGTTTACTGAAAAGTACATGAATGATCAATGATTTCTGAAATCTGATGTTTATGATATGGTAATTTTATGTTTAGTCTCATCTATGAGCTTTTAATGCTCATAGATGAGACATGCATTTGAAATGTTTAAACATGCAAAAGAACTCTTTCTACTTCACAGTTAAAATGGAAATGCAAATGTGAATGCACAACCTGACGTGGAAAGTCAAACAGAGAAAACAGGGTGGTGAAAAGAGACAAAGCTTTCATTCATGACTTACTGTATTTCACACCCTACTGCCTTACTGAATAGAGGGTATTTGTACCTAGATTAAAAATAAGATATGTTTAGCAGTTTTTGCATTTTAATATGCAGTAGTCTGGATTTTCTTGTTTTTTGGATGACTCCATGTTGTTCCAGACAATCCCCATGACACATGATGTGGACAGCACATTGCTAGCTGCTCATAACTGATGAGAAGATGGAAACAGCTAATTATGAGCCTGCGGAGTTGGGATGCCCAGGAGCTGACATGAAAAAAACAAAAAACAAAAAGAAATTCATCCCCCCAAAAACTAAACAAAAAGAAAGAACAAAATCTTTTGAGACTTTCTATACTTTTTCCGTTTTGGTGTTGAAACATTGAGCAGTTTTTTTTTTAAGTTGCTTCAAAAACAAAAATACAAGCTACAGTTTTATGGTTCCCAAAAGGAGCTTGAAACTATGACTTTTACCATTCAGTTCAGTAAATTACCATGGCTGCACACCAATTACCTTGGATGCTTTTCATTGTAATCAATAATCTAACCAATTAAAGTTTTACTTCAGTAATAACCCACACATATATAAAGCATTACTTGGAATTATGGCATCTCATTATGAAAATTTTGAGAAAGCATACAATGAATAACTCTTCGTTAGATTTACTGGATGTCACTGCCCCACACCACAGCCTGTAGCTTTCACTGCAAAGGTATTCTTAAATTTCCATGCACCCGCAAAACAGACTGACAGTTCTTAGTTCACTCAATTGACTTTACTGAAAACACTTGATGCTTTTCCCAAAAATACTACACTTGTGGAACAATAACTGCAAATTTATGAAGATACATTTGAATTATGGTGCTAATACAATGCTGGTAAACTAGAGAAAGATTTTCTCTGGTGGTTGGCAGAACCTAGAACCACATACATGAAGTTCTTTTTAAAAAATAATTGGATCTCACAATGACCTCAAAAATGGTAAACATAAATGTTCTGGTGGTGATAGGTATGGAGTTCTGCATGCTACAACTTTTCATCCATTATCTAAACATATTTACCCTTGGAAGGTAGGGAGGGGTGCTCCAGGGGTCATCAAGTAAGAGGCGAGGTACATCCTGGATAGGTCACCAGTCCATCGCATGGCAACTTTACAGCTTGTTTTTGTATTAATGAGAATAATCATGTTTTCCTAACCCTAACCAGTTTTCTAGTGCTTTATGTCAATAGTAGCAACTAAAATCAGAAAGTCTTTTAAAAACAAAGTAGCTTCATAAAGTTTTAGATCCAGCACAAAATGAGCACAATATGAACCTGCCTTTTATTGATTTACAGTACAGAAACCTTCCAATCACTAAAGACCAACTTTGTTGTCTATCTAATTTAATACCATATACAGTAATTTCTAAGCACATTAATGGTAAAGAAAACTACAATACAATGAAGAGAAAAAAAATTCATATACCAGGACACAAAATGGCGCCGGTTCAGCTGGCTGCTTGCAGTTGCAGCTCCCGTCGTATGTGTGTTAATCTGTGTCTGCTTTTTATATTGACGGTATGTCATACTTTATTCTTATTTTATCTTGTCTACATTGCTACCCAGTAGTGGTTGTTGTGTGTCTTGTCTCTATGCTCTATGCTGCTGTAACTGCAAAATAATTTCCCTGCTGGGATGAATAAAGTAATTCTATTCTATTTTATTCTATTCTATTCTATTCTGTTCTATTCAAATAATTTGACACACAAGGTTTAGTCCAGAATGTGTGTGAACGCAAAAGCTCAAAAGAAAAATGTTTTCAAGTTGATAAAATCCATTGACTGCCCATTTATATATAAGGGTACTGTATCTCCCTTTAACTAGCAATTATCACGAAATCCAGTAAGATATTATTTTAAACCTGTAGCTGAAAATTACTGTGACACACAATGCAGGTCACATCAAGATTACCAGAGGATGAATAACTGCCTTTTACAGAAACATAATTTCTGAAGTTTGATATTCATTAAAATTACATAATGAATGAATGCCTTGTTTGGTGGATATCTATGAAGTTGCACCCCCTTAAAAAGAAAATGCAAGCAGAAAGAATGTAATGCTATTTCTTGGTCACGAATACTTGATCAACTGTCGTTCAGGCTCCATGGTAACCAACTGTTGTACAGTCCCCCCTGTTCATTCGCTCCTTTGGATTTTAGCTCTGACACCTACCACAGCATCAAATTACAGATTTTACAACAGACATACTTTGTTGCCTTGTTGCCTGGATAGAATAATGTTAGCATTCAGCACCACACATGTCCAGTTGGATCCAAAGATGTTGTTAACGAGTTATCGTCTTAGACTACTTTCACAATGTAGAACGTAATTAAAATATTTATGCAAAAATCTTATCTTTCGTCTGTTACCAATATAATTTTTACGTGACCACCAAGTGACATTTGGATCTGATAAGCATTGATGCATATTCAAATTATGTTATTCATCATGGAGTGCAAATAAAGAAACAAATCAGAAACCTAGAACTCTGTACAAAGGTGTGAGTGTGAAGTAATGAAATGAAACAGAAGTGACAGCATCTGCCGTGCTTGTTTTGTCCGTTGCATTTGATCCTCCTACCTCTTTCAGTGGAAAATTGTGAGGTGAAAGGTGGATTAAAGGTAATGCGCCCTTTCAGGTTGGTTTGACCTAAATCAGTTACATGTTAAATTTAGGACCACATATTAAAAAAAAAAAGATTTATCCTGTTTGGATTGTAATAAAACAAAATTACATTTGGAAAAACTGTTTTACGCAGGTCAATCCTCAACCACACCCTACTCATGCTTGTTTCCCCCTTACCCTCTACAATCGAAGCCCCAGCTGTCTGCCTTCTGAGCAGTTGTCTTTGAAGAACTTTCTCCAGAGCAAGCCCTCTGTTTTCTTTCATCCATCACCAAAGTTTATCTTTACCTTCATCAAAAACTGAACAAAAAACCCTGCAGTGTTGTGTGCAGCCATTCTCCAACTAAGGTGTACATAAACATTATTAAAGACCATATAAAGTATTTACATGGACTTCCATTATGACGGAGCTACCTTTCTATGAAGAGGTTTTGCATCCACTCCCCCATCAAAACCCCGGAAGCAACTACATAAATGTAATTTAATGGACCTCTTGGCAACTTCTGTTTCAGGACATTTGTGGAATATCATCGAACTTCACGAATAAGAAAAGAAATGAAACGTATGGCAAAAAGAAAAATTGTAAGTCTGACATACAATGAAAAACTCTTGTGATAATGGTTTCGGGTTCAAGATGCATTGGTTAGAAATAAAAATCTTCTAGGGTCCATGTGGATCTGTCATAAATAACATTCAAGAGCACCCACCCAAGTCTTTGAAGGTGCTGTTTTCTCATAGTGAGGTGAACATTTCAATTAAAGAATCACCCTAAGTCTTAGTGCTTCCTCTGATGTCATCCAATCAAATACACACAAAGCAAAACTAGCACGTTTTTTTTTTCTCAGTCAAAACTTTGTCATTCGTGAACTCCTCCTAGAAATTCTTGCTTCATTACACGTGTGTGTTTTCTTAGTCAGTGTACGTTTCTTGGTGAATCAACAGCAACTGCTACTAAACATATTTCACTGAACAAAATCTTTTTTAGCACTAACTTCTACATCAGAGATTTTAGTCAATCGTCTACCTGGCATTCTATGCATTTTCATAAATCTGCTTGATATAGATATGAATTCCAAGTGTTCTCCTTAGTCACTGTGACTGTAATCTTAAGCAACAGAGTTACATGTTTATCATAGTTTCAAGCAGCTGTGGTGTAAATGAAGAAGCTTCTTGGTATAGGATTTTGAGCACAAAATGTAAAAAATGTGTGCAGACATAGGTAAGTGTGCATAAGTGTGTGTGGGTAAATGCACCTGAACACGTAATAAAGTGTCCTGTGTTCATAATGCTGAGCCCTAAAACCTGCAGCGCATCTCATGTGTAATAGGTAAGTGCTTCAGTGCATTTAGAAAAAAACAAAAATCCCAAGCAAGCGTGCTCTTGATTAGCCTCCCTCTGGCTCTCACAACCAAAATAGTGTAATTCTTATATCTGCCGTGCTCTGCTTATTGACTCCAAGGACAATTCTGACAGTAACATAAGCCACACATAGGGAAATAAATGTACTATTTTATGGCATTTTATTGCTCATATGCGTTGTGCTGGCTGGCAACTGTTCGCCCACATTATCCATCAGCATCTGCATTGTTTCACCCACTCGCCAGTGGTCTGGATGCTGGTGGGAAGGTGGAGAGCCTGCACAGTTTGGAGTAGACGCGGCAATAATGCTGCTTGTATGCACACAAATAAAGACCCACTGACTGTGACATACACACACCCACACACGCCTTTACATAGTGGAACACCATCCAGCGCCACTCAGAATTTTTGCCGGGGTTTGGGGGGAGCAAAAAAAAAAAAAAGTCGAAATACAACTTCTGCATTTTAAAAAGACAAGCAGGGTGGATATTTCAAACATCAGTAGCGTATATTGGCATCTAATGCATATTGGAACATTGTATGAATGAATTCCAGTTTCACAAACTATATAGTCTACAAGTGTCTCCCTCCACCCTACTGATAATAATTAACTGCGCTAATATTGGCCAGGTTCCTCACATGGAACGCTCCACGACTGGCGTGAAAACCACCACCCCTTTACAGCAATGTAAAATCATACATTGGGGAGAGAAAATTGAAACAGGGCCATGTCTGAGAGGTAGAATAGGACGGCTTTTATCGCTCTTCTCGATCTCACCTGCTCGCTGGTAGCCAGCTCCTTCTCCAGCTGACGGTGCTTGTTGTGCCACACCAGATAGTGGACAGGATAACGACTCTCCTCCAGAGTTTTCTTTGCAGAAATCATCCTCGGATCATAGTTTGCCCCCTCTTCTTTGTTTATTCCTCGCCAGTTCGCAAAAATACTTTGTTGTGAAATTACCCCTACATAGTCGTGCCCACCATCCTTCATCGACGGTGATGCCCAAAGGCGTGTAACCTTACGCGTCAGGAGTAAGCGAACCGACACTCGCTCGCCTTGAAATAAAGTGAAATTTTCAATAATATGTAAAGATAATGAAAAACAAGATAACACTCCTGTCTTGATTGTCTCAGCAGATTAAAATAATACACCTTGAGTTCTTCTCGAGTCGTTCCTCCACTCCTTTGCCGTTCTCTCTCCTCTTCCTCCTCTAACACATCTAACCTCCGCCTCTCCTCCCATCCGGTGGTGGTGACTGAGAAAGATGCACTGACAAGCCGCAATAAAAAATGTGCTCACACTCAGCCAATCCGCTGTCGGGGATGTGAGTAAAACACATGACTAAAGGACTATAAGAAGAAATTAAAATCACAAATTGTCCGTTTTTAAAATTAAATGCACAACCCATTTGTTGCCCATTTTTGTATTATTATTTGTGAATGTGCTGCACTTTTCATTTATTAACTTAAAACAACAAAAACGCGATAGTTAGTGTGTTTTATTTACTAGTAATGATGTCACATGTATGGATTGATGAATCTGTTTTGAACATATGGATGACAAAACAGGACTATATCCAGTGATAAGCTTACAAAATATTTCGTCTCAATCGTATTAGGCAATTTCCATCTTGTAATTTTTATGTGGGGCAACTTGATGCCTGTAGGGATAGGGGTTCATCCAGCATACGCTAGGAATGAGAGGATCGACCCACCCTATCCCCCCATGGATGTTGGGTACATCCATTCTATGGCAAGCCGTTGGTATATGTAATAGTTCTTCATGATCGTCATTATTCTTGTACACTTCACTAACAAGATGTTTGCTCAGTTAAATATTTTGGAGCACTAGTTAAAAAACATATTATAAAACTAACTCATAATAGTGACTTTCTTTTGCAAAATATTGACTCTTAGGTGGGAACAGTAGTCCTTCAAGAAAAGGCAAAGTAACACACTGGTAGCATACAAATACTAGTAGATACACTTGTCCATGAGTAGACTGGAGTGAATCAAAGACAATGTTTAACTAGTAAATTAGTTGATAGAAAACCCCAATTTAGAAGTTTAAAAAAAATCTACCCTCAAGTTAACCAGTGACCCATATCATCCTAAAAATATAAGAATCAGTAAGAGTACACTAGCAGCTGGTAATGGTAAGCTGTTGGTATAAAGTTGTAATCAGACAAACGTTGCTCATCTGTAGACTCTGTCCAGCTCCCTTCTCTCAGCAGTGTAGTAGGCGTAGGATAGAAAAACATATTCCCCTAGCTTTTCCTGGAAACAAATTTTACATTTTCCTGTAATCAATTCATTGTTTAGACCTGAATAGTTTTAGCCAGTTGTTGAGAAGTGTTTCAAAAAGAGTAATACTGTTTGGGATATTTGTGCTGCTAGTGGGACTTTTGCCTCTGTTGAGGAACTTATGTGCTCATACTAGTTGGACAAAAGAGCAGCATTTCACAAATTCAAATCAAGTCATCTCATACTTGACTTTTCTGGGTATGAAAATGTATCATCTACAGTGATGTTGTATGTGAAAGCCTGGACTGGCAGAGAAGTTAGAGTGGTGTAAGACATGTATCATAGCTGTAAGACAATAGTGAGGTGTGCTGTAGGAGTGACAGAGGCATTCAAGGTGGAGTTTGGAATGCATCAAGGATTGGCTCTAAGCCCCTTACTGATTGCTTTGGTGATGGACAGGCAGGATGGACAGGTGATGGGAGCGGCACAAGTAGAACGCTGACCTTGCAGGGAGTAGACGTACAGAGGGTATAGGACTTTAGGTACTTAGGCTTAATGATTCAGAGTGACAGGAAGTGTAGAAAAAGAGTGAAGAAGCATATGCAAGCAGGTTGGGATAGGAGATAAAAGATGTCATGTGTGACAAAAGAGTATCAACAAGACTGAAAAGAAAGGTGTACAAGACAGTGGTGATGAGACCTGTGCTGTTGTATAGTTTAGAGACAGAGTTGATGAGGAAAAGACTGTAGGCAGAATTGGAGGCTGCAGAGTTCAAAATGTTGAGTTTCTCTTCGGGATGTTTTGGAGGTAAAGTCAGAGAGGCCAGACTGAGAAGGTTTGGAAATGTTCAGAGGAGAGACTGTGATGATATCAGTAGAAGGATGCTGAGGTTGGAGCCAGGAGGATGAGGGCAAGTTAAAAAAGAGAAAAAAGAGATTTATGGATGTGGTGAAAGAGGAAAAGAAGTTGCTTTGTGTGAGAGGACAAAATGGTGACAATAAGACTAATTGGAGACAGATAATTTATTGTGGCGACCCCTGAAGTGTAAAGCCGAAAGAGAAGACACTAAGGTTATGTTTACTTGTTTTGACAGCTGATAGTAACTTGCTATATTTTATTCATAAACTTTTGCAAAGAAATATGGCCATCCAACAAATATTATCTACTACACTTCTATTTTGGCTTAGGCCTGAGATTATAATTTGCCATATTTGATAAGAGTGGAATAGCTGATCTTGAAAACTGAACCAAAATTGACTGGAGCAGAAATTAATTGAAATTTCAGTATTTAAAATAGAATTTTACATATTTAATTTATTTTTAAAATGCCATATAACACATTGATACGAAATGGTTTATTTACTGGTACAAAATTCAATTATGAAGGGACAAAATGGGAATGAGTAGAAAAGAAATTGGGGTACTTCGAACCAATAATGATACAAACATCTTACCATACAGACAAAGTGGCAGGTGGAGAGCTGCCGTCTCTCGGTGAATAGCAGGCAATGCAGGGGCCAGATTTAATTTAACGCATGTAGCTTCTTAGCAAGATGCGATTCATTTACAGACATTAACTGTGTTCACTTAACTTGGCTCTGGACTTGGAGTTCAGAAAGAGACCCACGAAGCAGCTGGAAAATAAGTTTTCAGGCCGCCGGGAAAGCAAACCACGCCACCCGGCTTCCGGGGATTCAGGAGCCGCAAGCGATTGACGGCAGACGTCGGTCGGTCGGTGGCTCTAGGGGGAGGAAAGACGGAGCGAGCGTTCACATCGGCTCAGACATCCACCTCTCGGTTCCAGCCACTTTCGAGATGTCAAGAAAGCTGCACAGGACTGAAGTCTGCGCCGACTGCAGTGCGCCAGGTAGGGAGGGGGAAGATACATAAAAATAGACCATTGTGTCGGAACAATACATCGGAAAGCCGACGTGGTGGGCCAACGGGGCCGAAGTTTCTCTCACTGTCATGGGGTCCGCAAAGCAGGAAAACGGCCTGGACTCCTGAGCTTCGCTTAGGCCCAAAATAAACAGAAAAATAGGCGTGTTATCGGACAAGGGAACATCATTTAGCTAACAGCTGTACAGTGATAATGTAAATTAGAGAGTAGGCTGGATTTGACTATGATGGTCTGTTTGGATTCACTGCAGCGGAAGATTTGGGTGTCAGATTTATGCTTGGAGGGACGTTTGTTTTGATTTTCCTGACAGGAACGGACCCCTTTACACATTAGCTTAGCTTAGCTGGCGATGTTGCTTTTGGTTTGCTGTTTCTTTGTCCGGATAGATGCCTTGACTTAATAGATCACAATAATCTTATATGTTACAAATAATGGTGAAATTAGTTTTTAGGTATTAGATTTTGCGTACAACACGGCTAACTTAGCTTAGGACGCTAGCCATTCTGCTAACTTTCGCTAAATGGTAAGTTGCTGCCACCTCGTAGTCTTGGCTGCAATTTACAGCAGTCCTCTTTAACCCCAAGTTAAAGTTAGAATATCTGAATATAATTTTATATTTGATAATTACATATTTAGACTTGGGGCGTTGGCAATATATGGCGTTAAATGAAAAAGTTCAATGCAAAACACAATATTGAACGGTAGCAAAAGGTTTTTTTTTTTAAAAAAAAAACTCATATTAACCTTTAATCCATTCGGTATGGCATCCTCTTTACGACTCCTTCCCCTCTGTTAAATGAATTGGACAGAGACAAAACGGTAGGGAGAGGTGTTGCAAAATGATCTTAACAGATGAACTGATCATGTGTTTCTCGGCCAACACCAATTTCCAATATTCTTTGCCTGACCTGATTCGAATTTTGACAGATTTCAAATTTTCTTCCTCCCTTTTTTACTGTAATATGCAATAAAATACACACACAAAACACTGGTCAAGATAATAGCATTTAATCAATAGTAATATCCTTATTGGTTTTTAGTAGACCAAAAGGATATTACATGTGCACCAAAGTACATGGTGCACTTAATTACCAGAAATGATTGTTTTCTTTGTTTTCAGGTATTTAAAAATGGGGAGGAAAAAAAAGAGATTTTTCATTATTTGATCTACTGACCTAAAACTATTTGGCTGATTGACTTCAGACAAACCTTTTTTTTAATTTTCACAAATATAGCTATATGTATGCAAATATAAAAGAGCAAGCAAAATTTGTCATTCATAGCTAAATAACTATTACAATCCCACACTTTTGAACCATTTTTTGCTGTCACATTTAATCAGTTTTTCTTACCTTTTGCCTCTTGTTTACATTTACTCTAATGTAATATCTGATATCAGACCAACTGGAAATGAGCACCTATTTTCTTGAGTGGTCTGACATGGTAGTTAGAGTAACACATCCTTTTTTCATAGATTAACTAACCATATAGCTAAAAAGGGAATTCTGTTTTTATTTAAACATAATTTACATGTTTGTATAACATTTTTTTTTATAATGAAATGATTTATTTTCATGTCAATGAGTGTTGCTACTAGCAGCATGTTTTGTGTCAGATCTAGGGGAGCATCTGCTTCTTAGCTAGACATGCGTGAACTCAGACACACAGTCCATTCAGCAAAACGTCCACCTAACCACTGGTGACATGCCACCTTGCTGCTACCGCGCTTTGTGTCACACAAGGGGATCTCTGGTTGCCTCTGCTTCAAAGCACAACTTGTTCTCATGATTCCGACCAAGTCTTTGGTGTCTTTAATGTCACACTTTGTGCACAGTTTTATAGCGGCTATGAATCATATTGTCATCCTTGTAAACCTTTTAGTAGAACACTGATTGTTTTAGAAACTGAAACTCTTGTTTGGGTGGGCTTGCCAAGATGTGTTTGGTGGAGTTTGTCTTTTTCTGATCCTGTTATTCATCATTAATCCTTATTGTTTCAATGCCTTTGGCAGGCTTTATGGACACTTCAATAAACAGTTGTCAGTTCTCTATTGACAAACTGGGGCAGTTGTAGGCAAAATTATGTCATTCAGCAGCTTTGGCCAATAAAGCAGCGCTAATAGTCTATGCAGGTCTAATAGCTTAATGGTGTGTAGCCATCACATTGATTGGTGGGTGCGGAGTGGGTAGCCTAAACTCTTAAGAGATTTTATATTTATTTTAAAGATTAAGTAATTAAATTGCTGCTCTCTGAAGTTTGAAGCTGATTTTCTAACCAGGCAAATAGCATTCATCAGAGCTATTTTGCATTTGCTGCTGCTTTTCCTGGTAGCAAACAAAACTTCCAAGTGTGTTGGTTGATCATATGTGGAACCTTTTTAGCTCCATTAATACTCTTAGGTAGGACAATTTTGTCCCAGTTTGAGAGTGACTAATGCAGACAGAGGGTGAGTGTGTATTTGCATTACATGCAGCTAAGTGTGGAGATACTTGTTTTGACATTGGTGTGCTAAGTCGTGTGCTGCTCACCACATCATCAGGGTCCTGAGAGTGTGAATGTGATCCAGACTCGATTTGTCTTTCAGTGTCAATTGGCTGTGAATATATATATTTTTAATCTAAGAAATACGTGTTACTTTTTGGAAGGACCTTGTAAGTCAAAACTCAACCTGTATGTAACCTGTTTTTTTTCTTTGAAGGCTCCAGAGATTGTTTGGACCCCGCGATTTCTTTTTTCCTTTTTTTTCCCCTGAGATTCGGATCAAATTTCGTGTAGGCATAACCACATAATTGTTTCTCAAACATTTTGGCCTCTGCAGGCCCGTGTACCCACAGCTACTGGGTTAAGTGTGTGTTTGGTTCGTTTATGTCTCCACACAGATACTAAAAAAAGGTCACCCATGGCTTGCTAAGCAACATAGTCCTCTAAAAAAAACCCCCAAAAATCTCAAAGTTTGGGGCAGAACAATACATCAGCAGTTTTTATAAATGAGGAGGTATTCTGTAAGATTTGTCAGCACGTATTTAAGTAGATGCTTAAAAATGCATGCATATGGGTTGGCGTGGGGTGCTGAAAGAACACAAGAGCTAAACATAAAAAGGCAGACAATCATGTCCTTCAGTAGAAGTCTGTGACAGATTGCAAGTGTGCACAAGGTTTCACTATTTGCAGGTTTTATGTTTTTTTGAGACGTATTTTGATGTCGAGTTGAACTCTAAAGCTGTTTTAAAGGTAGAGTTTTTTAAATTGGGAAATGTGATAAAGTGGAATTCAGAAAAATAAAAATGGAAAAAAGTGGAATTTTGGGGAAAAAAAACTAATTTTATAGGGCTTTCAGTTGTCAAAGGTTGCTGAAATTAGGGCTGGGCGATGTATCGAATATACTCGATGTATCGCAATATTTTCAATTTACGATTGTTAAAATGGCTTTATCGCAACCATCGAGTATAAATTATCGTTCAAATAATAAACTTTCGCTGTCAAATTCACTTCGAGTATGGTTTATCTGACACCCTATGAATGCATCACTAGTCCCTCCCCCGTCCCAACCTGGAAATTTTCTACCAATCACGCTGCGCAGAGAAAACAAACAACATGGCGACAGCAAGAGTTTGAGGCGATCCGTGAATGAGACGGTTGCTCAAGACGAATCAGATGAACTAGTCTAGTTCCAAAGAGAAACAGCGCTGGATCAATAATTTGGCAATGGTACAGATTTTATATGGAGGATGTCGAACAAAATGAGGTAATTTGCGAAACATGTTGTAAAACTATTCCCACAATGGTTGTACCACAAATTTATTTCACTGCCTAATCAGACTATTCTTTTACATGGCGTTCATAGAACTAGTCCGTTAAAGTGAAACCTGGAATGTAGATATGATTCATTTATTGCTATGCAATGGGAAAAATAACTCAAAACTACTCATTCTTTTTTTTTTCTCGGTCTCTGTCGGCTTTACGATACACACAGACTGACAACATCGCAACTTTATGTATCAGGATTCAGCACCAAAAACACTCAAACATTACCCCAACGTAGAACAGAATATTCAGTTCCTTACAGTTTTATGCTTTTAGACTTGGTGTGTATTTTGCTTTTATTAATAAGTGATCACTGTGGTAGATTAGCATCCGCTGCTGTTATCCACGCTAACACAGAGGTGGCTTATTATCTAATTTAAACACCTGCTCTACTGATGATCTGTCAGTTTAGTGTAGATCGCCGTTTTATTTTTAAGCTGAACCATAACACACCTTATTCCACAGCACATCTATTTGTTAAGTTTGTCAAAGTCAAGCAAAACTAACCTACTTCCCTTTCCCTCGCAATTTTTTTTCTTAGTTAAAACTTATTTCTCACCTTGTTATCTAGTCATAGTGTGTGGACAGTTCATAGCAAAACACTGCATCCCTTTTTATATGAGTTTACATTTAAGTCTAGCAGGGAGATGGGGGCGGGAACTTGCGAGGGTGTCATCCTGCTGCATGGAGTCTAGTTTAAAATAACATTGGACCTCATTTAAGAATATCGTGATGTATATCGTGTATTGTGATATAGCAAAAATATATCAGGATATTAGACTTTCCTCATATCCCCCAGCCCTAGCTGAAATAGATATTTTTGCCTAATGTGCCAAAACGTATGCAAAAGAAGAGAAGCACATCAGCCTGAAAAGTCCAGCTACATCATGGTGGATATATCGAAGAGATTCCAGTAAGACAATGGCAATAAAATACACAGCCAGAGCTTAGGGGAACAGCTTAGATCAGGGATATCAAACTCCAATCACTACAGGCTAATGTCCTGCTGTTGTACTTTTAGGTCCCTCTCTGCTTCAACAAATATTTGTCATTAGTTGAAATGCAGAACTTAACTTTGTGGTGAAGAATCAATTCAGACATAATTAATTCAGCAGTCTTGGATCATGGATTTATCCCATTTTGTCTGGACTGTGATTTTATACCCCTGGTTTAGATCAAATGGCTATGTATCAGAATGGCTAAGATTAAGCCCATATTTCAACTTAGAGCATCTGTGGCAAGGCTTGGAAAATCACTATTCATTGACAATCTATCCAGTTTGACTGAACTTGAGCTATGTTTAGTTGAAAATCAGTCAAAAGATTCAATATCTGATGGAAAGTTTCCTTTAAGGATCGCATTTATTTCTACAAATGTAATGAATACAAATGCTTTCCACATTTCAGATTTGTTTGTAAAACAGTTTGAAAACCATGTATCTCTTTATTCAAATTCACAATTCAGCACTGCTTTGCTATCACATCAAGCTGCAGTAAAATTTCTGGTTGTAAATAAACAAGAAGGGAAATTTAAAGGTTAAGGGAGCTTTTTTTGTAAGATATTGTTGTATATCCACAGTGTTTCAGCACTTAGATTTGGAAAAACACTTTGATATATTATTACGATTATCAAACTTATGCGATTAACAACAGACGCTTACTGCATGTGCCGGAAACTCAAGACTCTAAAAGCAAATTAACAAGGTTGCAGGGCCATTCTGAAATGTACTGTATTGAAAGGTCAGAGCTGACTTCATTCAATTGTCTTTAGCCATTTTGTGTCTATTGATAAAACAAAAGTGTATTGGATTTGACTGTAAGCAGGGCATGGTTTGCAGCTTTACAGGAAGAGCAGCAAAGTTTGTAATTGTTCACTCTATTTTCCACATTTGCTTCAGTTATTCTGGATAAGCTGAATAAAATGATCAAAAATAAATCTGTCCTGGTTTCCATTGTTTAGGAAGTGTTCTTATGACATCATCCCATGGCAACCTCCATCCCTTTTTTGTTTTGGTTAAACAGCACCACGGGGGACAGCTGGTGCCGCCCACTGTTTACCTCGAAGCACTCAACCTCTAATCAGTTCACCGTATTTAGATCACGATCTCTTTACACTTACTTTTTGTGTGGACATATTGCTACATCAGCTTTTATGTAGTGCTAGAAAATCTGGAAAATAAATTCAGATTCCAGATGATTTGCTAGACATTAGCTTGAATTTTGCACCAAGAAATTGTCGTACTAAGCCAGGAGGTCTGTCACACACAACCTGTGATTGTCCTGTGCGTCTTTTCGTTTGTCTGACAGACCCTGGCTGGGCCAGCATCAATCGAGGGGTTCTGATCTGTGATGAGTGCTGTTCAGTCCACCGCAGCCTTGGCCGCCATATTTCAATAGTAAAGCACCTGAGGCACAGTGGATGGCCTCCAACACTACTCCAGGTAAATCTGAGAGCTGAAGACCGTCTCTAGAGGAAGTAGGAAAAATAGAAGTTTCCTGGTTTTATGATGATGAACTTTGACTGAATCATCTCATTGATTTCATTGCAGATGGTTCAGACTTTGGCCAGTAATGGAGCCAACTCTATATGGGAACACAGTCTCCTGGACCCTGCACAGGTGCAGAGTGGTCGAAGGAAACCAAACCCTCAGGACAAGGTCCAGTAAGTATATGACTTTAAAATACATAAAATTACACGGACACTCAAATTATTGGCCGTTTGTCAACATAATTAATGTTTTCTTTAACGAAGAGCTGCTTCTCTAAGTTGATACTTTAAATTCTGCAAAATGTTGACTGCTTTCTTGCAATTCTTACTCTGCTCTCACTGCCTTTTGTTCCAGTACATTATTTGGCCTCTTTTGGGTTGAAATGTGTTTATAGGAGGGTCAAACCAACAGCAACTTTATCTGAAGGAAAAAATATTTTTGTATTTCTTTAAAATTGTATAAATCTGGAAAAAGTATTCCCTTTTAAAACTCATTGAATTTAAGATTTGCAAAAGAAGTAGGAAAACTGTTGTATCCCACCAGCTCTGGTTCAGAGGCCATTTATCTGCTACTGGAGTTTATATACAAAATGTGAAAATAATCCTTGGCTAATAATAAAAATCCTTATTAGGAGATTTTAGTATTGTTTTTTTTTTTTTAATCTAATAGGAAGGCATGAAAGTGGAAGTAATAGAAAGTTCTTTATGGTCAAAATACGACAATTTTATTCATATTGGCACTTTTACTGAGCAAAAAAGCATTGGTTTTGCAGCTAAATTGTGATTCTAAAAGATATTTTGCAACAAGAAGCAAGGATAGGGATTGCAGAGATTCCCTAAACCTAAATTCCAGTTTTGTTATGGTCTGCCTTGCTCATACTTATTTTGCTTGTTCAGACATTCCAAGGAATACGACACAAATCAATCAATGTTAATTTTGTTTTAATTCATTTCAACAGTCATAATGTATCAAACATTTAAATGTGCTGCAGGTTCTGTGATGGGAGTTAAATGTTTTAATTCAACAGAAAATGAAAGGACAACAATATCACCCCCATCATATCAGAGCATATGTCCCTTTATTTTATTTTTACCAAACTCATAGAAATGTAATTATTTGCAGACCAAAAAATAGTTTAGTTTTGAAATATTTTGCCAGCTGATCACCAGAACAGAGTATATCAAGAGCAAATCTGTCAATTTTGATCACTAACTAGCCAATGGATTGGTTAATCATTATTCAATCTTTATTTGACATACTACTGCTACATGTGTTGCCCTGGGAACTATCTTTTTGCTAATTAGCTCCTGTTCTTCTCTTGGTCAGCACCGCTAAGTCAGAGTTCATCAGAGCCAAATACCAGATGTTGGCATTTGTGCATAAGCTTCCATGTCGAGATGATGATGGTGTCACTACAAAGGATCTCAGTAAGGTAAGGGCTCAGTAAAACTAAAACTAAAAGTATCTTAACACTGATTCACTTTTTCTTTTTAAACTGTTTTATTTATTAATTATTTTTATTTTGTTTGTTCTACCACATTATTGTTACTAATATATTACAGGTTTCAGTTTGAACAGATTTTTACATCCATAATGGAGAAGTAATTATTTTTTCAAGTGTACAAGTAGCACAGACAGTAGTCTGCGAGTCAACACCAGGATAGCTGTTGTTTCTCTCACTTTAAAGCTGCTTGTAGCAGAGCAACAACTTTTTCACTGCAAAAATGTTCACTTTGTTCCTTGGAAACTTGTTTGTGGCATTTATAGTTTTATATAAATGCATCCTCTTTCAAGTGATAAGATTTTTAAATTTCTATCAGATGAAAAATATCATGACTTGTTACAATGTGTTATAATCCATCATCCCACTGTGAAAAGATTTTTCTCAAAAAATAAATACTAAGACAGTTACATTTATACAGAATCAATAAACGATTAATAAAAAGAAATTCACTAGACAAGACTTGAAAAGTCAGTGAAAAGAAGCAGAAGACACCTGAAATGGACGACTTCTGACCGACGAGCCCATGGACGTGTTTGGCTTTGATCGGCAGCTTCAACTCTGGCAACAAAAATATATCAATTGAAGTGTTACTGAAGAATAACAATCCTGGAGAACGATTTATAATTTTTAAGTGGTTCAATGTTGAGAATGGTGTTGATTTGAGCTGTTGAGTCAATAGTAGTGGATCTGACTCACTTGGTGAACTAAGACTGGTCTATCCCTCTAGCACTAAGAGCTCCTTTGATCCATTTTGTTTGCTTACTGGACCTTGGATTTGCAAATGCAAATCGAACCCGTTTGAGTGAACTTCAGACTATTTTTGCTACTGCCTTCTCCATATTTTAAGAAAGAAAGCAAAATTATTTGACTACACTTTTCTTAAATTTTCTTCAATTGATCTCTTCATAAACATTAAACCATCTCTTGACTGAAATCTTAAAATTGACACGAAGCATTTTTCTATCTTACCTTCAATTTGTTTTTGATAAAAATGTACAATTATAAAGTTTATTACCTAGTAAGTCAGAGTCGACCTTCATCACCTTACATTCAGCTGGTGGGGTAAGACGTTCGGTGGTTATGAATAGTTCAACCCAATTAGCAAAGATGGACCTATTCATACTGTGAAGCAGCAGGCCCAAGCTCCAATGCTGCTTTTATCCACCGTTCACACACAAGTGCACACACATTCTGTCTTCCTTATAACCCCTCCACAGCAGGATGTGTTCTGGATGACACAGCAGGATGTATAATGATCCCTGATGCTGAGGAGTTCCAGCAGGTTAATAAAAGACTGCTGCCTCGCTGTTTCTGCTCACTTCATGTCCTCTCTGCTTTTATTTGCTAGCAACTTCACTCGAGTGTGCGGACTGGGAGTTTAGAGACGTGTCTTCGCCTCTTGTCCCTCGGTGCTCAGGCCAACTTCTTCCACCCGGTCAGGAAACAAACATCCTCTTGCTAGCTTTAAAAAAAACAACAAAAAAACCAGCAGCAACCAGCTCTGTTCTGTGATTGTTTTTAGGCTAAATTCATCGATGTGACATGTTTTTGTGTCCGTCTTGATGCTGCAGGAGAAGGGCACCACCCCGCTTCATGTCGCAGCGAAGGCGGGGCAGATCCTGCAGGCTGAGCTGCTGGTTGTGTACGGCGCCGATCCTGGAGCTCTTGATATCAACAGGCGCACACCGATGGACTATGCTAGGTACAACTGAAAACACAATCATTGGAAACGTGATTGTAACGTTGAGTGAACGAGAATAAAGAATTATGTTTTTATTGTTTTCAGGCAGGCCGGCCATGTCGATCTAGCAGAGCGTCTCGTAGAGTGTCAGTATGAGCTGACGGACAGATTAGCCTTCTACCTTTGTGGCCGGCGACCAGGTAATCATTTTACTTGATCGAACAGTCCTTTAACTAAAACTTCAGTTTGAAGTGAGGTTACAAAGAAGAAAAATGGTCTGCTTTTCTGGAAAAGGATGAAAAATAAATTCCACTTCGTTATGCATGGACCATAACACAGCAAAATAGTCACCAATAACTGAAGAAAAACTGGACATTTCTCCAAAGTTTCTGATAAGACAAGACTGACACATTTGAGTTTGATTACAAAACAGAATTGAATATCTAAAAGAATATCTAGGTAGGTCTAGCTAAAATTTCCCAAAACCTTGTGTCTGATGAAAGCACCTCTTGAGCCACCGTTTCATGATGTATATTTGGTTTTAAGAAGCCAACAACAAGACACTGCATTACTAAAAGATTATAAGAATACAGGAAGAAAACGAGCATGGTAGCATTCTGCCTTAAGATTATGTTTCATGGACAAGAGATGTCCTCATAATCTGATCAAAGATAAAAGTGGTGAAATATTGACAGATGAAGATGTGGGATGATGTTGAACTCCTGCTAAATGATGTTTACATTTATCCATCTGGGTCATTGGACATATTTTATCTTCTATTCCTTTTGCCTTTTGAACAAGTTTAATTTATTCTTTGATTTGATTTCTCAAGATAAATGCCACATCAAAAATGGAAAACATTTTTGAAATATTTATGAAAATTATTTCTACCATATAGAAAATTGTCATTTTAGCAGGGATGTGTAGATTTGTAAGCTTCTGTACATTCTGTTGTAGCTTTCAAACAATCATTGAGTCTCTACCACTCATTCTTTTTTAGATCACAAAAATGGCCACTATATCATTCCTCAAATGGCAGACAGGTATGGACCATGCCCTCATTTTTTATGTTTGAAACTGATCTCATTGTTGCCCAAATTTTTTTGATAGCATGAAGAATATCTGTATTTGCACTTGCAGCTGCCTAACCTGATATAGTTTTCATTCAGATGTTAAAAGTGATGCAGTTTATTGCTCTTACCACATGGTGTCCTCATAGTGAATGTGTAGAGTTAGTCAAAATTAAAATATGATGGTTTAATAAACTACATAAAATTTAAGAAATTTCTGTTTAAGTCTTAAACAGAAATTTCTTAATATTTTCTGTCAGAAAACAAAATTACAACTTAACCAGTTTTACCCATTTTACTGATGTGAATCTGGTTTCTAAGCCGCCATCTAACCTCCCCCTGCATCTGTTCTGTTCTGGTGGTTGATTCTTTGTTATAACTATTAAAGCTGTTTTGATGTGGCCTCTCTTCCCCTTCTTTCTCTCTTTCTTCCTTTTTCTCACTCTTCTTCTATTCTCTTCTCTTTCGCTGCGCTTGGTGGAGCCAGAGCTCGTCCTAAGTGCCCGACACAGAGGTATCTTTACTTTCCTTGTTCCTCCCTTCCAAATATCTCCTCCTCCACTTTTTTGTATGTCTGTGTTTTTTACCAGTATAGATCCATTTAAAGCACACGGTACTAGATGGTCCGATTAATCAAAGGCAAAGCAAACATTTCTACTTGTTTTATAAAGGATTTAGTGTTTAGAGGACCTCCAAAGAGGAGGGTGTTCTCAGGAAAATCCCACCTGAAAGGTTTTACATCTGCAAGTATATGTTGACATCTGTTGTTGATTCATAGTTTGTTCTTAACTCATGAAATATTATATTTTGGAATGAATAAAGGTCTTCATACTGATCCTGTGTATCAGTATGAGATCAGTATCAGGTGTAATGAAGTACCTGATTCACTCAGAACATCATAAGATGAGATTTAACCAATGTTTTTGAGAAAACTACAAAACTTCCTTTTTTTTTGTTCTCATAAAGAGAATAATATTAGAGATTGCAAATTTGTTTTAAATAGGCCTGAAAACTTCCTGAGATGTATAAAAGTTTCTACAGGAATATTGCATTTATGGTTTCACAAATGGAATAAATCTTTCATCTTTCTTCCCAAAGCGAGTTTTTAAAGAATCATTGTTCAGGATAGAATTACACAGATGTAAATCTTTTAGATTTTTAACCAGGGTTGATGAAATGCAGTTCATATTCGCTAAGACTAACTTCATGGTTGTTTTCCAGATGTGTTATGTCGCTTTATTTGTTTTGTATTCTGCCAAATACTTAGATTGTACCCAGATAAGTTATTTAAACTAGCTGAAAACTAGCAGCTATTTCATCAGATTGTCGCATACTTAAAACACATGGACATCAATCTGTGAGAGAATTTTTCTACTTTGAGATTTGATAGTGTTCCCTGTTGTAACTTGGAGTTTGAGGACGAAGATCTCCTGAGATGTGACGATCTTTTTTTTTTTCATCAATAGTCTCCTTAAGCTCAGTTTTTATTTGAGACCTAATGGATCATGTCACCATCTACCTGCTCCATCCCTCTTTCTTTAGAACAACACTGATGTTTTCTTCTTACCTCTTCCTCTTGTCTCTATTTTCATGGTTTCCTCCTCCCATCCCTCCACTGTATTTTTATTTTGTATTGTGCTCACGAACACTGTTTGACTATAATTTTTGTTTTTTGCTTTTACTCAGTCTTGACCTCTCTGAACTCGCCAAGGCTGCCAAGAAGAAGCTGCAAGCTGTAAGTTTTATTTTGAATAGTTGTATTGCTAATAAAACATTTATAGTTAAAACATACACTATGAAAGGCATAATCATTTTTGTCACTAACATTGAAAATTGTGGCTCAGTATTTGTGGATTTAGCTAGTCGCTGATTTTTTTCATAGATCTAAAATATACCAAGGAAAATGCATCCTGGGGAAACTCAAATACTTCGGCAAATTGCTACTTGACACGCTGTTGGCTGGTTTATGAGGCAGCCAATTCATGAACGACATTAGTTGTCCTTTGTTTTTTTTTGGCCAAGAGCAGATATGAAGAAGACTATACTCAGTAGTCTGGAATTTAGTAAATAGATTTAATTTTAGCAAACATAAACTGACCAGAAACAAGTAAAGTTCAATCTGATTTGATGTCAAACTGTGAGGGGGGGAGAGTTATCCCTGTTATGAAATAAAGATTTTTGTTGAAGAAAAAACAAATACGCTTAATGCTGCACCTCATTTTTGCTTCCTTGCCAAATAATTTTTTCTTGTTAAGGTCTGTCTGTGAAGGGTTTTGGTTTGCTAGCAATGAAGCCTCATAAATCCTACCCTGGTGTTTCCATTAGACGTGTTCTAATGGACATTTAACATTTTATTGGCAAATTGTTTCTGTGTCACAGCTCAACAACCGGTTGTTTGAGGAACTAGCTATGGACGTGTATGATGAGGTGGATCGCAGGGAAAACGATGCAGGTGAGTGCTGTCCTTCATCACTAATCTGCTTTCATCTACAGTAACATACAAATATTAAATACCTGTGGGCAGTTATGGCAGCAAAACTAAACTTGAAAGTAAGCATTCGTAGGGTGGAAACATTGGTTAGAAATATAATGTTTTTATTATACAAATGCCCTACATAATTTTAATCACTTATCAAAAACAGCTTGCCTGCTAGCTCAAGTCTCGTCAGCTGCATTTTTAAAATGGAGTGCGAGTTGTTGTTGGTACCTCTTCTGGGCTTTAGACTAACGTTTTGAACTGGTGCGCTTTACTGAAAATGCTAGTTGGGTGCACCAAAGTTCACAACTGCATTGCTTTCAATGGCGCCCTACCCTTAAGTTTTCATACGTTGGCCATCCTTGCTTTTTGTGATATTTCTAGACAGCTAAATTGTTTTTTTGTAAGTAGAATAAACAAATGCAATAACATTCTTTGAGCAGTTTCTCCCATAAATCTCCAAACTTTCTACTGTTGAACAAGTGAGACAGACAATGGGTTTTGTTTTTCTTTTAAAAATCTGACACCTGTGCCTCATTGAAAGTATAAAAATACCTCCAGTCCATCAACTTATCTGGCTAGAAGGAACGAAAAATGGAGAGAATGAAAAAGAGCCTTAATGCAGCAGGGAGGGAGCTGGTAGGACGGGTTGAGGAAGAGGGAAAAGCGCTTGTTTTAGAGGAAGGCCAAATGTGGTGAAGGCAGGAGGAGAGTCGGAGCACGGAAGTGGCTCTCTCCTCCTCTTCCTACATGCTCTCTTTTTTTTTTGGCTGCTTCTTTCAGTAACAGAAATAAAATGTTCTGACTGAAAAGCTGCAGGTAAGTGTCTCAAATACACACTCACACACACACTTTAATCTGAACACAGTGAGCCAAGCTGCACATCAGGATGCTAAATTGAGCTTTTGGGTGTTCTCTACAGTTTTTCCTAAACTCTGTTTATGTCTCCGTGTCCGTGTGGGTGGCAGGACTGAGAGTTTGATGTGGGTGGCTGCGCATGCGTGAGCCAAATTGACCTTGTTGTTTTAACGCACACACTTATTTGTGTACTTTTTTTGTCTGCAGTGTGGTTGACGACGCAGAACCACAGCACTCTGGTAACAGAACGAAGCGCGGTGCCGTTCCTGCCGGTCAACCCTGAATACTCTGCCACAAGAAACCAGGTAAACACCCAACACACACTGAACTGCATACACATGCATGTGCATACGGAGAGTTTTTATAAGAGGTCAGAAAGAGGAAACTGTGGGGAAAAGTTCTTAGAGCTTCTGGGCAGTGTATTTTTAAAGCTAGCTATAAAGAGTGAAAAACTCTTTTTCTTTTCCTTCTTAAAGGAACCCCAAATGCCTGCTCACTCGATGGTTTTTCTAGCATTTGAAAAAGAAAATGACTTTTCCCGTGTGTCTGGGTCTGTTTTTCTGTTTCGTATCTTAGCTCTATTTGGACACAATGCTTGAAAATGTCCACTTTACTGTCTCCTGCAAATGCCAGCAAGCTTACCTAATTGCAGGGTTTACATGCGTTAGCGCATAATTGTTTCTCTGTTAGCCTAGTTACCATAGTGTGTGTGGGTGCGTGTGTGTGTGTTGTATGACCATATTTTTCCACAACACATGGTAGCTGACCACAGGAGTCACTCAAACAGAGCTGCTGGCTGTGGTCTGCATAGTGGATATATGTACATTTGACTGACTCTTAGGAGGCCGTTATGATGTGAGTGAATGTGTGTGTGTGTATGCTCATCACTGTTTCTTCATCAGGGTCGTCAGAAGCTGGCTCGTTTCAACGCTCGGGAATTCGCTACTCTCATCATTGACATCCTGAGTGACGCCAAGCGGAGACAGCAGGGAAAAGGACTCAGCAGTCCTACTGGTGAGACGGAGACGAAATGTTACACAGAAAAGCTTTTAAACACATGAAGGCTAAATAGATGTATGCCGACAAAATATTGTGACTATAGCAACAGAATTAATCTGTACTTGGATTTCACATTTTTGGCCCTCAAGGCAAAATGTTTGCACACTGCTTTTCATGACAATATTCCATCATGCATTCCCTGATTTTATGCTAAAAAAATTAAAAAAGAATCAAATGGTGTTTTTTTTTCTTTAATCAATAATCAGTTTTTATTCTTGGAAAACCTTATGTTTTGCACTATTTATGTCATGTATTTTGTTACCAGTATTGTTTACAATGTTCCCAGGAAAGGCAGAACTGCTTTGAACACTGCTCTCTGTCCCTCAGATCCACTGGACCTGGGCATCGATGATGATGAGCACGACTACGATAATGTAGCTTCTGATGAAGACACGGACAGCGAACTGACCACCCAGAACAACAACAACACGCAACGCAGCAACCGTGCAAAGGTAGAAAACACACACACGCATGTTCTCACTTGTCTTTTTGTTCTCCTGTTATACCATGATATTTCAAGTCCAAACGACACACCCCTTTGGTCAGAAATTATGTTGCCACCGAATAAATTTTGGTCCATAAACCAGGGCTAGCCAAGCGCAACAGTTTAGGACCATTTTTGTTTCACTCTATTCACTCTCATCATCGTTGCTTGGATACAAAAGTATCAAAGAGGAATCTGGCACATTTAGCCATTTGTGCTGCAGCAGCTTCAGTGAGAGTTGTGAACCACAGCTGGCTAAATGTGCCGCTAACAACGGCGAAGTTGGCCTCTGCTTCAGAGATCTGTATCAATTTTAAACTAAAGGGCGATTTCACATATTATTTGCTTTTAAAAAAAATCTAGACTACATTTGTCCTTAAAATATAAAATCCGTAGATTTGTCCAATCTGAACCTCGATAATTCTATAGAGAATCTATAAATTCTGTTTTTCATTTGTGAAACACCAGTAGTATTTATTAGTATTTATTTTCATTGGTTTTCTATATACCATAGACTGAAAAAATTGTAAAAACTGGAACTTAAACTTTCAATCTTGATTCGATTTTGTAAAATGTTCAGAAGTTTGGGATTTGTTGAACCTTTACTCAGAGAAAACAGCAAAATTTAAAATTCTGAGTTTCTACAAAGACTCTTGCATTGTTTTGAAATACTATTGTTAAGAATTCAGCCACTCACTTAGTTTCTATGAGAAAAGGAGCTCAAACATCAACGCACGATGTTGTCTTTGAGGGAATTTGCCACACTCTGGATTCAGTCATAGCTTCTGGATGACATCATCAGCTATTCTGAGTCTGTCAGTGGGGTATTGTTCATACCCCACAGTGTTCATACCCCACTGACCAATGAGAGCTACACACACTCTCATTGGCGGGCCCAATGAGAGTGTGTGTAGCTGCATGGTTGGAGAGGAAGAGGCAGGGAACAATATGATGAGAAAAAATGATGTGGAAATAAAAAGTTGGGTGGCTAATCTGGTGTCCGTTAATGAGCTGCGGACAGTCATGTTTGGAAGTTGTAACTGGTTTAGTTGCAGGGAGTCGGAGAGGGCTGAATATGAGCCTTCTTCAGGGTCACAGGAAGTGGGGGAGGTTGGCATACAGAGAGCCAGAACTAAGGCTCCACTGTCTGATCTAGACGGCAAGCCGGCCCTCTTCCTCTCACACAGCTGCCCATTCTGTTTACAATTAGCGTAAAGGGGACATCCATCCATCCATCCATTTTCTGTTCACCCTTGTCCCTAATGGGGTCGGGAGGGTTGCTGGTGCCCATCTCCAGCTACGTTCCGGGCGAGAGGCGGGGTACACCCTGGACAGGTCGCCAGTCTGTCGCAGGGCACGTAAAGGGGACATCTTTAGTCTAATCAGTTCATAAAATGTTGGGATTTCATTTTCACTGCTGCGTAGCCTTTCAAAAAACATAGCGGACAAATTAAAATCCTCTTTAAATGGGAAAAAAAAAATAAGATGCAACAGAAAGTATTAATCTTTTTGGCTTTAATTTAATTTGATATTGAATATGATCCTAAGCGTCCAGTGAGTTTCACTGTGAAGCAGACTTGGGCGAGCCCTTTTGTTGCACTTGGCTAAATAAAGCAAAAGTGAGCCATATCCTGTTTTTGTTGCTGAAAATACACGGCCAAAAAAAAGGTGCAGACAAAGAAAAATTTAGAACATTGTATGCAATTATATATCTTTTGTTGTTGTCCTGCACAAAACTGCAAGACTTTATGTTTTGGATCTGCAGGATTTACAAACGGCTTGTTTCAGATACTTTATGCTTTAAGCATTTGTTTAATTCATTGTTCAGCTGGGAAGAACAAAACATGTTAACTTAGAATCTGTTTTTGTTAATCTTTAAAAAAAATAAAAATTATATATATATAAAGCATCACAGATTTGCACTTTAAGCAGGAAAATTATGAAGATTTCTCGCATTCAACTCAAGTTTTATACACTGCTCAAAAAAATAAAGGGAACACTTAAACAACACAATATAACTCCAAGTAAATCAAACTTCTGTGAAATCAAACTGTCCACTTAGGAAGCAACACTGATTGACAATCAATGTCACCTGCTGTCGTGCAAATGGAACTTTGTACAGAACAAAGTATTCAATGGGAATATTTCTTTCATTCAGATCTAGGATGTGTTATTTGAGTGTTCCCTTTATTTTTTTGAGCAGTATATAAATAAGTTTTAAAATCCTCACCAGTCTCTGTCTTTCTTTTCCTACCGTCCAGAGCATGGACTCCTCTGACCTGTCCGACGGCCCCATCACCCTGCAGGAGTATCTGGAGGTAAAGAAGGCCCTAGCCTCCTCTGAAGCCAAGGTGCAGCAGCTGATGAAGGTCAACAACAACCTGAGTGAGGAGGTCCGGCGGCTGCAGAAGGAGGTACGGCAGAAGGTGCAGAGATCAATTGGACAAGTGAGAGCATTAAAGGGATAGTGCAGATTTTTGGAAGCAAGGTTATTATCAGTAGCAGCTTCCTTTCTTGTAGTAAACAGACATCATATCACAGAAAGGCACCAGGCTGATAGCAGACAGATTTGCTTCCACAGATACAAACAGTTTCTGTTATTTTTAAATGGGATATAACGCTGACTTCATAAAACTTTATTTTATAAAAAATTGTGTTTTTTGAATGTGAAATCTCTATTTAACAAAACTAGGGGAAAAAAGGTCATGATAGATGTAATAAAGTCAGAGTGTTTGTTGTAAAACGCTTCAAAGAAAAGTTGGATTTCAAACATGTGGTTTGGTGTTTAGATAGTTGATATTTTCTTTCCACACAGAATTTATTTTGGCATTCAGTTAAAGCTCTTACTGGAAGATGAGCTTTTTCTGTTGACAAGAAACAGTTTCAGCCTTCATTCTTGTATGAAGCCTGGCTGTTGTGTCGTTTTAATAATGCCAATCTATTAATTGTGGCTTATTTTGATTTCATCTGAGTCATCTTCATGGCAGTTTGTTCATTAAAATCTGCTAGTTTTAATTTATTTCACCCATGATTCATCCGTATGGTTTTTATTTTCACATCACCGAAGTTTTATTGAGGACACACACTGTAAATGAGATATTCAAATAAAAGAAAAAACTTTAATTTTCCACTGCTAATCCATTTAAAGCAATATAGGTCCATGATTGCAAGACATGAATCACCAGTCTTAGTTAATTCACTATTGGATAATAGATTGTGATGATGTATAAGTAACTACAGTTTTTAATTATGCCAATGCCTGTAATTAAAAGAGTGTTTTGCAGACATAATGCATTATTTATTTACACTAAACAAAGAAAAATGCCCCCTATCCAAAGCTGTCAGTTTGTACAACCTGGGAAAATATGCAAAATTATCCCAAAACTCCTTCAACAAATGAATACAAATACAAAGTTTGTTGGCTGTTTAGTCAGCTTGCACTAAAATTCTCAGAGCCAATGTTTGGGAGGTGATTCTGAAAACCCGACGGTAGAAAAATGTTTCCTACTATAATCTCAACGTAAAATATTATTGATGCTTAATCTAAAGAAAAAAAAAAAGGTTCCAGATGGAAATATGAAGGTGCTAATGGGGTATCAGAGGTTGGACGAATGAGATTTTTTTTGTTTGTTTTTTAAATTCATGGGTCTACATTAAGGAAAAAGATGACTTCTTAGACTATATATTTCTTTATCTGGGCAAGAATGAAACATCTTCCAAAGTAGAGATTCTTAGTCTTCATCTGATCTTGGAGACCAACTGATAAAATGTCTCATAGAAAATTAGGTCACCCACAGTCAGGACCTCATTAAAAAATGTTGTTTTCAGTTCATAATTCAATTTTTCAGCAAAGCCAGAGGGATTGCACCAAAGTAAATAGATTTTATTTTCTTTGGTCAGGCCTCAATATTGTTTCTAGCTGCTTCATTCAAGCGGATGTTGGTATTTTAGTTTTGTAGCATGCTTAATTGTGAATTGTGTCGTGAATGGTTGCACTGCAGGTTCCCAATGTTTGGTCAGACCCAGTCCCTGTTTAAGTATTTTTTTTATCACACACTTCATTCCCCCACGTTTGATATGAGTTACAATGAGAAGCTGTTGTTGTTTTTTTTTCATTATGGTTGCCTGTTTTTTGATGATTCAGTTTCTACTGCCTCCCTCCCTACCACCCCCCCGTGTTCCTCCATCCCACCCTCCATCCTCTCTCCTCCCGCTCTCCCCTAGATCACCCGGATGCAGACAGAGAACAGTGCGTTACGGGGGGGCCAGCAGGCTGGGGGGTCAGCTGGCCATGGGGTTGGGGGCCCAGGTGGAGGGGGGGGAGGCCACTGGGTGAGTGGCGGGATGTTTGGAGGAGTTGTTGCTGGGGGTTTGGGTGGGTTCGGTTCAGGAGCTGACCCCACGGGGCTCTCTGTCCCCCTCTCAGCCAGCCCTTACCCCCCTCTCCACCGGAGGGACCGGCAAGCCATCTCCATGTATGAGCCGGGGGCGGCCCCGGGGCCCACGGCTCACGCCCCCCCAGCCCTGGACTCCCTTGCAGCCCGCCTGCAGCCCCTCAACACACCCAGCGTAAGTTAGAAAGTCCCACTGTCCAACCTTCCTGTCGGTGGCCCTGATTGGCTGTTGCCAGGCGCTTGTCCAATCCTGATGTGTATTTTCCACACCTCTTTATCTTCTGCATCTTATTAACTGATCCTTCTCCTTCAAAAGATCAATTTGTGCACAATTCTCAAGTTAAATTTATGAAAAAAAATTAAGTATTTGACTTATTTCAGTTTTTCTAAGAGGAGCACAAAGATGATCTTAAGGAGAAAGATGTAGAAACTGGAATGTTTCAGTTCTTTTGCCTGGCGATTCCTCTGACGCTCTGCTCTTTTGCCTGGATCCTTTCCGATTCTTTGTGACCTTCTGGGTAGCTCTGCTGCCGCTGCTATATCTGGAAACGGCACACATGCGCATGCACACACTTAAAAACAGAAGCATCTCTCTGATGGGGGTAGGATTTGGATCAATCCTGACACCTGTGTGACCAGTTCAGCCGTCAGTTTTTCCCTCAGCCTCAATACAACCCCCCTGGTGTCCAATTCACCAGCTCCTTCCACCAGGTTTTCCTGTGTGTGTGTTTTCTTTCCGTCTGTTTCTTCACCGTCCGCCCCTCGCTCACTGCGGTGTCATCGCTCCATTTCATCTCCACTGCAGGAGTTTCGCACTTATGCCCTAGAAAATCTTCTGGAGTTGAAAGTCAGCCTCATCTGTGTTCATAGTTTTTGTTTTTATTTATGCAATGTGATTTTAACCTAATAGTTTACAGATCTTCTAGAAACAAGCGAGAACACAGAGCTTCCTGTAGCTGCTGTGGGATGAAGCTAAAGCTGGCTCTTTTTCATCTCGTTTCTCAGCTGTTTCTCCCTGCCGTCACTCTTCCCTCAGCCAAACCGTTTTGTCGGCTAATCCATTGATCTGAAATGTTCTCTGGCCTTAACTACTTCTCCTGCTCTCCATATGTGTGTTGCTCTGTCCTTCCAGGTAAGGAAGGGCGGCGTTAGTAGTCCAGGACTGTATGGAGTCCAACATGTGTCTGGATCTACGGAGATGGGCCGGTACATGGTGAGCTGAAGCTTTGCTCTCTGATTATTCACACAGAAACCAAAAGGAGACATACTGTTTAAAAGAAAAGAAACAAATTCATATAACTCAAATGTGCAACAGATTTTCAACAGCTAAGGCACTTAGCCGTGGATTTTTGTATAACTTCTACCAAGAGGAAAGCAGTTAAAGTATAGTGCTATGAGCCAACAGTTTAAGTTAAAATCTCTACATCTGCCTATGTCACTTCTGGGATGATGACGTTTACGCACTTTTTAATAAATTTGTCTTGTGCAGTGATTACTTTCACCCCCAAATGTGAAAATAATCTGTTCTATTAAAGATCGACTGAAGTAATCTTTGTGTTTTTTCAGTGAATCAACACAGGAAAGCGGTTTTTCACCGTGTTGCTTCTGTTACTTTCTTTAGGTGTCCAAACCTGAGAAGCATGGCAGCGGCACAGACAGTGACTATGACAACACACACGATCATTTACAAAGGTATGCACGATCAAGTTAATACTGAGATTCCTCAGAAATACATCAGTTAATCTTAACCACGTCTCTTTTTCCAGTATCGGCCGGAGCAGCGAAGAGGAGGGTCGGGGCGAGTCTGAGGAGGGAGGGGGCGGCGAGGCTGGCGAGCCAGACCCCACCCTACCATGCACAGAGGATGTAATACTGAAGACAGAGCAGGTGACTAAGAACATCCAGGAGCTGCTGAGGGCCGCACAGGAGTTCAAACACGACAGGTAAAGGAAAAACTCTCCCGGCTTCCCGTTCGTGCAGATGTTCCTCTCCTCATCAGGGATTATTGTTCTAGGGCTGAAACGATTCCTCGAATGATTCGAGTACCTCGATTATTAAAATCCCTCGAGGAAAATTTATCTGCCTCGAAGCTTCGTTAATTTATGTTTTACTATTTAATGCACTGTGTTCCTGCAGGGTTATTACTTGCGTTGCACAGCGCTCTCACTTCTGCCTAAGTTGTTGACAAAAGCTAACTGTTGGCAGCATAACATCCAGTTTTCAAGTTCGGTCTGGGAGGATTTAATTGATTCATGATAATGTCCGGGTTTTTGCCGTTTTTCGGGGGACCAATAAGCATCCTTAAAATGACTGGCGCGATGCCTGGAGTACGGCAGCTTTTCTCCTCCCAGAGCTGCTGCCTGGTGGCGGTTCAGAGCGAACAGCGGGGACGAGCGCTTGAGGTGTATTTATGCAGGTGATCGGATAGACTGAACACTGCAGGCGGCTGCGCATTAGACAATTAACGTAAGTGTAGCTTTACGGACGAACCGGAAAATTTATTTCATATCATTCCGGTCTCAACAAATGGGTGGCGGAGCTCATCGTGGCAAGCTCAAATGTGAAAAATTGGACTGATGATATGAGGTAGTAATACTGCTGTTATGTTAGATTCACCAATGCTTTATTTTATATATTTTTTATCCGATTACTCGATTAATCGTAAGAATAATCGATAGATTACTCGATAACTAAAATATTCATTTACAACAGCCCTAGATTGTTCTGCTCTCTGGAAGGCCGAAGGTTTCCCAGCCTTACTTAGTGAGATGATCTTCAGTCGTTTTCCTCTCTTAATCTTGAGCTAGCAAAACAAATGAGGTTTCAATAATTCAGATAAGTCTTAAAGGGTCGAGTGAGATCACCTGAACTATATATATTTTTTTCTCTCCATGTTGACACGTTTTCATCAGCTTTGTTCCGTGTTCTGAGAAGATCCACTCTGCTGTCACTGAGATGGCTTCCCTCTTCCCCAAAGTAAGGCCTCCTCCTCTGATTTCTGCTTCGTTTTTGTGTCCACATCATTGCCTGACCTTAATTGGCGTCTCCCTGCAGCGGCCAGCCCTCGATGCGGTCCACTGCTCCCTGCGCCTGCTGGCTTCCAGCGCCTCGCGGCTGCAGGTGGAGTGTCGCAAGGCGGCGCCCTCGGAGCCCGGGGCCCCGGCGGTGGACTACCAGCTGCTCACCCAGCAGGTCATCCAGTGCGCCTATGACATCGCGAAGGCTGCCAAGCAACTGGTCACCATCACAACACGCGAGAAGAAGCAGTGACCGAACCAACACAGAGATGGGGAGAGAGGCAAGAGGCCGATGCATGGGGGAGGGGCCTTCAGGGGAAAGGAGGATGAGGGACAACACGATTAGACTGTGGATGGAGGAAGAGAAGAAAAGCTTGGAAGATGCACGAGGAAGCAGAGATTGCTCTGAACAAACAGCAAAAGCGTGGAAGTGAAGGTAGGGGAAGGACAGGTAGAAGGGTCTGATCTGGAGTTGGAATGAGAAGCATTTAATAAACTGCTGAAACTGTGTGGAAAACATGAAACCTGATGTTGGGAGATGTACAGCGAACTGGATTCTTAAACGTTATTGCTTTATTTATTTTGGTCCAACGTTGTCCGTCCCATTTTGTGCGCCTCGTCGTCTTGGGAAGAACTTTCTGCCACTGAGAGAGAAGCAGCACAGCCTCCTGGGAGAAGGCGGGGCATTCCTCAACTCCTTTTCCCTTTCCTCTCTTTCTTCCCTTTCTCCCTGTCTGTCTGTCCAACCTGAAGTGTGGACCCTCTCTGCTTCCACTGATGTCCGAGGCAGCACGAGCGAGCCGTGCAGGGGAGGACACACCTCCACCAAGGCTCTCAAACTCTCCAGCTTTTCTACTGGAGGGCCTTGAGTTTTTCTTCCAACCCATCGCTGTCTTGTTGTTGGTGGTCCACAGCATGATCCGGCATGTTTTCATTTCATTTTTTTGTTTCTTTCTGAACCCGCAAATCAGATCGATTTGCACCTCTAAGGACTTTCGCCCCACCCCTTTTTTTACTGACTTAAACACTTACACTGGAATAATTATGATTTATTGTTTATCATGTTTTTTTGTATTGACAATTTTACTGACTTGTTTTGATTTAACTGTTTCTGTAAGTTTATTTTACTGTGCTAAAATGAATTCAGACATAACAGGGAGACAGCTGGGAGTACTTTCCCCTCTCGCTGGGAGATGAGTAAATCTGCACACTCAGAGATCAACAAGAACCTGAGAACAGATTCCCCAGCATTTCTAAGCACTCTTCTTCTTTCCTCTCATGTTGTCTTGTGGCCAAGGGGTTGAAACAGTTGCCAAAGGAGAGTGTGTTTCATTTTCTGTCAGAGCGGAAGCCCCTTTGCCGCATTGTAGACAGACCGGGATCCTCATCTATCTTTTTTTGTGCTTGATTTCTCCTGAAAAAATACTCTGCCTCATTTATACAGCCAGTGGAATCATCTCAGAATCATTCGCAGTGCCAAGCGGGATAATAATAAACAACAACAAAAAAAAACATTTAGCTTGGTTTGTTTACAAGGAAGAGCCTGGCAGCCATTTATCTGCATGAATGCTAGAAAACAAAACACAATTCAGATTTTAGTAGACCTGCAGAAAATCCTGGATCTGGCCACCTGGATCGTAGAAAATATTCTTGTTTAACGTCCTCAGTTTATGGAGAGTACTTGATTTGGTTCGCCATGTGTTATTTTTCACTTGCAGGACTGTCTGGCAAGCACAATCAGGCAGACGAGCTGTTTTCCAGCTCAGACGGCCTGCCGATCTGGGCCACAGATGTTCTGTGTTTCTGAACTCTGCCAACAGGAAACAGCAATGGGAACAAATGTTTTGTTTGTTTATATATATATATATACTGCTCAAAAAAATAAAGGGAACACTTAAACAGGTGTTTAGCACTTAAAGTGTTCCCTTTATTTTTTTGAGCAGTATATATATATATATATGAGTGCACTTTCCCTACCCAGCGGTTCTAGCTCATTGTATTGTGCCGAACAAATATGCTTGTTTCTGTAAGGACGGATGCTGATGAGATCCTTTCTAAGACTTTCTTGTAGTTTAAGGACGTGATCAAACAGCTGTGCATCTATTTTGTCTCAAACTGCTAACATTCAGCAGGACATCGTGTTTAGCTGCACTGCTTTACCCGCCTCATTCACGCTTTGCTTTATTTGTCCCTCGTTTGGCTGATTGTCCTTCAGCCTCACATGGCTGAACACTGTTGAGGAAAGTTGAATCTCATCCATGTGACTCTTTTATCCATCTGCGGTTGGAGTTCGAATGCCTTTGCACATCGTCTTCATCATCTCCTGTTCGAATAACTGTTTTAGTGATTTATGATTTTACTGACAAACAGAAGTGGGGGCCAGAAGAAAAACGTGCTCCTTCAATCATTAGTGCCCATGTTTTAGACTAGAGCCATATATATATATATAAATATATATATATATAAATATAAAAATAAACATATATTTTCATGCTATTTTCTATTAAGCTCCATGTTAGGGTTATGTTTGTGCGATATTTATGTCTATTTGTTGGCCTAAAGGGCTTCGGACTGCGACGTCTGCTCTCCAAATCTTCAGTCAGCTCGACCCAACATTTGAAGTGCCGTTTGGTTACCCTCCTGTGTGATCAGACTGGAGATATTAATAATCCAGCTAGAATCCACAAAAAGAGGAGGAGGAAACGCAGGCTGATCTCAGTGTGAGTTGCACTATTTTCAAACACCAGCTGGTTGAAGTTGGATCTACGTACTACACTCTCCCAAAGGTCTTGGCAGGATTAGTTTTGTCTGAAGCGCACTTTGGCCGAACACTACAGTCATCTCAACAGGACGGGTCTAAAATGCACGTGGCCCGGTCCTTCCTACATTTGGTAGACACTACTTAGGGTGCCTCTAGTTTGAATGTTAAATGCTTCCTTTCGCTCATGTCACTGAACTTTATACGCTACATTTTGTTCAGATTTGGGGGTGTCTAAAATTTCTAATTTTAGAGACACCCACAGGTTATCAGTTGGACCAATCCATGCACAGGAGACATTACAGCTGCAGGTTTTTGTTCTTAAACACGGTCGTGTGCTGTGGTCTGCACTGTTTTCATCCTTGACTTTTCTTTAAATTGCACCATGAATTCAGAGATGGGAGAGCTTTGTGTTGACAGAAGGCATTAACTGTATAAAGTAGAGAAAACGGTGACTTGTGGAGAGAAAAGGTCAATCATAATGGAAACTCATAAGCTGTACATTTGTAATAAAACAATTTAATTGCCATTCCTAATGTGTGAATGTTCTTTATAAGTGAAATTGTAGTTTCCCAGCCCAATTAAAACTCTATTGCAAGACATAAGTTCTGTTCACAGATTATCTCTATCCAGTCTGACAGCCAATGAGTAACTTTGGAAAGAAGAATGAGCAAAGCTCACAAGGACACATCCTTGTGATTAAAAATTTCTGAGTATGAATACTTGCCCCACTTCTCTTAATTTCCTATGCAGAAAAATGTTAATAACCATGTCTCGTTCCTTCCAAAACATGTTTATGTGCTACTTTGGTTTGGTGTAATCCCAAAACATCCCAATAAACTAACCAAGCTTTGTTTCTTAAGGCAACACAATTTGAAAAAGCTCCAGGGGCGTGAAGACCATTGCGAGGCATTGTACAAAAGACTTTGGAATCTTTAATATTTGCAAGGACATTCTATGGCTATTAACACAACCAGCGTACCCATTCACATGTAGGTGAAATACATTTTTACCACATCCTATATAGAACAAAATAGCTGTAAACATTAAAACACACTACAAAAGTGTTGCTTATAACAGCAACATACATTTCAAAGCTTTACAGGTCAAATAAGTAATTAAACTACATGTAGAAAAAAACTCCCACTGGCCACACTTTTTTTTTTTTTAAAGTTCCTAAAAATTATGTTTAAATGATTTACTGCCCAATCATCAAAAACAATGATGCCGTTGACCAAGTTTAATATCAGAGATCTATTCAGGATCAAGTCTTTGGCCCACAGCACCTACATCGTAGAACCAGGAAGAAATAGGAGACAAGTCCAATTTAAAGCATCTTCTGCTTGGCTAGGCACATTCTTCACTTCATCTGAATGAAGTTTGCATTATTATTTTTTTTTTATTTAGTTGAAGCCCAGCCTCGTACTATGGATTTTCATCAGAGCTAGAGGAGCTCGGCAGGAGAACGCACTCCTTCCTTCGGCCTCTTTTCGGCCTCTTCTTTGCAATTCTCAGCCTCCTGCGTATCACATCTAGAACACAAGCACAACACAGTGAGCACTCGTTCCCAGCAACACGGAGATCAGATCCCCGTGCGGTCCTACCTACCCGCCACGCTGTCGTAGTCCTGATACGGGTCGCGCCAGTACAGGCTGGGTGTGGTCTGCCAGTGGCGGTACAGGCGGGTGTGAAGAATAGACAACGTGAGAAGAACCAGCAGGAAGCCCAGCGCCGCTGCGGCCCAGACTGCTTCATCCGTCCTGGGGGTCCTCTGCAGTCTGACGTTCACCACGGTGCCCCGGCTCGCCGCTGCGGACGGTTTAGTGCAGTCGCAGTGTTCGCCTGCTTTGCAGTCAGAACACTCGTTGTTTGATTGCTTGGTTTCTAACTGGGATTTCTGCTGCCGATGCTCCGACTGGGACTTCAAAGCGGAACTGGACTTTGTGGGAAGGGGCTTGACGGTGGGCTGTCGATTATGCTGGGCCTCCCTTTCTTTGACATCAACCACTTCTTCATCCTTCGTCCTGCCCTGTACCATGAGGCTCTCACCAGGGTTTCTCTCCTTTATGCCGTCTCTGACGGGGTCTGTACCTTCATGTTGAGATGGATCGGTCTGAAGCAGACTCTCAGAGTTGTGTAACACCAGATGAGGGGTGAGCGATGATGTAAAAGTCTGATGTTGCTTCAGGGTCTCGGACTCAGAAGTCTGGAAAGAAGGATCCAGGGGACGCGTTTGTCCTGGATGTGAGTCTGATTCTGGTCCAAGCGAGCTGCTGTGATTCTGGACATCGACTGTTCTTAGGGGAATTTTTTTGTTGATCTGACTGGAGTCATTTGTCATTTTATCAGCTTTCTTCTCTGCAATTGTAGCTCGAATTTCCCTATTTTTCCTTCCCTCTTTAATTTGTCTTAAGGAATCCTTCTTTATACCAGGTGCTGCCCCAATGATTCCTCTCAGCAAAGAAGAAATGGTCTGCTCACAGCATTGCCTCACAGAAACCTATGGATTTAAAATAATAATTACTTAGTGTTGTACCAAACACTAAAGTTCCTATTTTTGATCATTTTACTTATGATGCCACATGTAAATCAACAGAAAATTAATGTATTTCACCAGTTCTTCTAACCTTATTTTCTGCTGATGGCCCCAGATGCTGCAGGCCTGCTGACCTGGTCAACAGGAGGTTGTACTTCCTGGTTTGTGTTCTCTTGTCAACTTTACCTCTGGTGGCTTGTGTTGCCTGCAGCCAATCACAGACCTCTGAAGAGGCCACGGTGGTCAGCTCCAACGTGCGACCCCAGGAAACCAAGGCTATTGACTAAGGATGACAAACATCCCATTACAAACCATCCTTCAGATTATTAGAACATTAACTCCAGTTCTAAACTGAAGGGAAAGAAACAGTGCTTTACCATGTCTCTGCTGAGTTGTGGGTGTGGAGTGATGATGTAACCTGGCAGACAGGAGCGAGCCAATACAGAAAGGAGGCGACGCTCACCGAGCTCCACACAGGGATGGTAGAGCAAAACAGTGGCACCATGCTGGAAAAAAAAAAAGACATCAGACCAAATGGTGAAACCCTTTGTAACCTAAATTAGAAAAGCAAAACATCTCTGTAAGACTTCAGAGATGATTTGTCTAAAAGTACCTGCAGGTCAGCTGCTCTGACCTCTGAGGTTAAAAAGAAAATGTGACCCTAGATTGTATGAAAGCCATCACACTAGTCACACTTAAGGTTTCAAATCATCACACAAATTTTAAAATGTAACAATTACCTGAGTAAGTACAAAAAGCAGATTTTATTTCATCATTTTATTTATTAGTGGAAAAAATCACAACCAACCTTGAGGCTACATGGAAACAGTAAGTATGAGTTTGTTGGAAAACTAAAATCTTCAGATTGGTGAAAGTTACTATTATGCTTTATCTATCCATTTCAGCAGGTGATCGTGAATTTGCCAGGATAATTTCCAAGTTGCTCAGTGTCTTTGAAATCACAGGTGCGTACTATCTATGGTGCCGCAGTATGCGGACAGTCAAAATCCAAACGTTTCTCTGGCCCTGGTGGACTGGAGTTTGACCTCTGTGCTTTAAAGGGTAGGTCTGTACCTCTGTTGTTCTGCAGGCGTCCCAAAGGCTTTAAAAATGCC
The DNA here is from genome assembly GCF_001444195.1 of Xiphophorus couchianus. NCBI lineage: Eukaryota > Metazoa > Chordata > Actinopteri > Cyprinodontiformes > Poeciliidae > Xiphophorus > Xiphophorus couchianus. The sequence continues at coordinate 12,351,158 of NC_040245.1, read as the reverse complement.
TTTGTATTCCTTTCCAAACTAATGATGTCAATGACCTTGAGTCTAATCTGTTCTTGTTCTTTAGATCTTTGATTTTTTAAAATATTCTTCAGATGACGTTTTGATTTAGGATGTATTTTAGTCTACATGTTGTCAGAGAAGTTCTCTTTCATGGGATTTTTTGATTATGTGTCTGACTGAACTCTGCTTTCCAAAAATGTGGTCAATTACAGGTAGATTTTTAAAAATAGATTTTCTATTTATGTGGGTTATGTGTATGTGACATTGAAGTTAGTTTAGGTCTGAAACATTTAAGTGATCTGAAACAGTTAAAAGGTAAAGTGCTCAAGTACTTTGTTCACAGAGCACTTTTGTAATTTGAAGAGTTCTATATTTACTGTCAATGAACCACTCAGAAACAGGTTGTTTCATGTGACTAAATTTCAATTTTTTTTTATCTTAACTTTGTTGCCTGTTGCAAGAAATAAGTGGATTTGGAAGACATTCCACTTGTACCATGAGCACCTTTTAACAATGATGGCGCTGAGAGCTGAGAGTTGGGAAAAAAAACAGCCTGACCTGCTAGTATGCTAATTAGTATGATTACAGTGACATCTGTTGAGTCATAGAATACAAAAACCTCCTGGAAGAGCTGAATTTACTACACAGCACAGGCCGATGATTTTACGTTACTTCTTTCCTGTTAGCTGAAGTGGTTTGTAAATATTGCATTCCTACTTCTTAAATCCGTGGTTTTCAAGGATTTAACAAGAAGCCGTAAACAGAGTGCAGCTGGGTAGAAGGTAATACTTGGATCTTAATCATCATAGCAACAGCACACTGGCTGAATCCCATTTCCAGTTCTCTTGGGACAAAGTCCCAAAGGGTCTGAAGGTGCAGGTTGTACCTTAAGATCTGGATGTGTTAAATCATGTTTCCACTCCTGTGATATCAAAGCCTGGATTACGACCGATACTAGAAAGATATCACTATGGTATTATTTTCTATTTCACATTACATTATGAGGTGATCATTGCTGAGGTGTAAATGACAAAAGTAAAATTAATAAACATATGTTTTTTTTTCTGCTTTTATTCCAAACATTGAATTTCTTTGGCAAATCCTTCAAAGTACATCCTGCAAATTTGTGGTTCCAATACATTTAGCATAAAATATGACAATATTTTATGCTAAAATATTGCCACCGCCACTCTGTTTACATCTAAATATACATGTATGACAGAAAGCTAAAATTGAATGCAGATCTTGGTTTAGAGTTTTTTTTATGGAACTGGAGTCAAACCACTTGGCAGTAAGTTCCTGCGAGGAGAGGGATGAGCAACAGACAGAAAAGCTGAATTTAAAAATGTTGGATTTTGACACTTACATGCAAATTATTTAGCCACCGCTGAGGAGGACAATACAAGTACTCTCCACTCTCTGCCATTACTGGCCTGAATGCTCCACTAAAAAGAAAAAAAAAAGAGGTCACATTCATTTTATTTCTTGCTTATATATGTTTTTTTACAACAGTACTGCATTTTCTAGATGTTTGCATAAATTGAGTTATTACTCATTTTGTCACACTACGACCACAAAGTTTTGATATTTTAAAGATTTTATGTGACAGATTACTAAAAAGAAGTGAATTAGTGTGCAATGAAAGAGGAATGATACATGGTTTTCAATTTCTTTTCTTCTCATAAAATCTTAAAATGTGGCATGCATTTTTATTCAGTTCCACTAAATCAGACCTTAGCAGAATTGCCATTTGCATATCTATAGACTGACAGCTTTTGTTATTCTTCCTTAAAAAAAAGAAAGAAAGCTCAAATTCAGGTTAAATTGGATGGAGAGCATCAATTTTCAAGTCTTGCCTAAGATTATCCATTCAATTTGGGTCCAGACTTTGGCTGTGCCATTTTATCACATGAACATGCTTTCATCTAAACAACTCCATTGTTGCTAAGCTGTATGCTTCGGCTTATTGAGAGTCTTTTACGTCTCTTACAGGGTTTTCTCAAGGATCATCCTGTATTTAGCTGCATCCATTTCCCAGTGAATTCTGAGCAGCTTTCTTGTCCCAGTTGAAGAAATAATTGATGGTTTGTTTAGGGTGAAATGCATCATCAGGTTTCAACCACATTTATAGGCCGGAATGTTCAATTTTAGTCTTATCTGACCGAAGCATCTTCTACAGCATATTTACTGTGGATTTCTTCTAGCTTTTTTTCCAGCTAATCCTCTATAAAGTGCTAGATTTGTGCCTCCTCTGACTAATATTTGTAATGCCCATCAAGTCTTCCACCTAATATGTTGATTTCAAGTTTCCAATTAAACAGAGTTGAGTGCAAACGCAGGCCACACTTTTCATATTTTTATTAGGAAAATATATTTTTAACTATGTGTGAAATTCCTTCCAATTCACCATTATGTGCTACTTTGTAAATCAAATAAAATGCATCAAAATTTGTTATTGTAGCATGGAAAAAAGTTAATATTTTATTAAGGTAGTGAACACCTACCTGTTGGGAATGGAGTGGTTGTAGGAGATCAGGTAATCCATGCATATTTGCCTGGCTGGCTATGATGTAAGCGAAAATCAAAACATATTAGCTTTTAAAAACTTTATGATTAGTATGAGAAAAATCCAAAGATGTCTGCTGGTAACAGTTTTTAGTTTAATTTACTGAAAAGGGAGGCTTAAACCAGCTTCTGTAGCTAAGTGGATGCTTAATGTTTGCCTCACACTTTAACTTTCCCCCTGTATGCCTCCGTTGTTACTGTTTCAGATTAAGCCAGGGGATGTTCACATTAAAAAAAAAGGATAACAATTCAACAAAGACAGCAAAAGGAAAGTGTTTGGTAAAGTGTTTCCTCACCTCGGGGTCACACACGGTGTCAATACTTGGAAGTCTCTGTAGATAGGAATAAGAATGATCCCATTAAACTGCTGATAGAGCAACCTGAGCAACATCAAAGCTGACAAATGCTCAGCACTTCAGTCTGAAACGTGTCTATATGTGAAGTATGTAGATTTAGGGGATGATGTAGTGTGAGCAGTTGTTTTCACTTCCTGAAATTTGTTGTCTAACACACCCTATCTCACTTGGTCAAAGAGATAACGAATAATGTAGATGAAGTCAGGGACGTCTATTGTATCCATGGTTACCTGAGTAGACTCTGGCCGGGAACGGACTGAACACCCCCAATAAACAGCATCTGTAGGCAGGTCTCTGTCCAAATACAGCTGAAACACACACAGAAAGTAAATGTAGTTACAGGGCTTCAATGACTGAATATAGCTCCTGCAGAGCAACAAACAAACACTGAATCGGTGATACAGCTATAATAACACAGCGTTACCTTTCCGTTGTCACATCCTCGTCCCAGAGACTCGGAAGCACTGCACCGACCCAAGGCGAGCCACAGCGCCGCCAGCAGAGTCGCTGCCAGCGGCAGGGAGCCTGCTCGGCTCGGCATGGTGAGGTCCAGTCAATCATTCAAGTTGGTATAAACCCCGCATTTAGCTTCCCCATAGCTTCCCCGTTGTGCTCTAACAAGAGACAGTTGGCAAAAACAACCTTCGACCTTTCGTTATTCCCAAAACACTAAACAGAGATCCATAACAAAAGGCGTCTGTTAGACGTATTAAGGTCGGTTGAACAAAAGGTGCAACTATTGAGTCTTAGCTTGTCTGAAGTCTTGTCAGTTGTGTTTCCTTTACAGAGCAACATTAACAAGAGACAAAGTAAATAATATACACAAAAGCAGGTAAGTGTAAACACTTCCATAAGCAGTTCACACGGGCGACATATTACAGTTAAGATAGCGAGGTCGCTGAAAGCTGCCATTTCCGTCTGCATTTCAAAGTAAAAGTGTTATTCGCCTATCCACAAAAGCTTTAGACGAGTGGAATAAGAATGTTTTTTTAGCCCAGTTAATTGGCGCTTTTCATATAGTGAAATGGAAAACTGCTTTACAAACGTGACAAAAACAAAAGGCAAGATTAGTCAGTTTATAAAGCAAAACTCATAAACAAGACAATTAAAGCATTTTACAGGAAAGTATGAGCAATACTAAATCAAATTAACTATATTGGGGTAAACGTTACATAAAAGATGATCATATAATATTGAAAAGATATAGCCAATATGGATTAAAAGATAAACTAATAAAATAATCTTGTATCTTTGTAGGAATGATGGAGACAAGAGTATAAATTTTGAACTAAGGAGGTTTAGAGACAACAGGTTCAACTATTATCTTCCTACATGTATTTCTTGTCCTGGAAAAACACTGAGTAACCACATGTTGTTATGATGGCTCTGCTTGGTTTAGTGATTTAAAAAAAAAAAAACAAAAAACATAAAATCACTCCTTTTTCAAACAGTGTGCCAGAGCAGGGATTCAATGATTGGTGTGATGTGGTCACTTCTAATTAGCAGCATATTGACTGAGCTTCAGCTAGCTGACTGATATGTTGTTTTTTTTGCTTTTTTTTTTTTTACAGACTGGTACAGACATCATTAATACTTCTGATTTTTTTTTAAGGTGTTACAAAGCTGATATAGTGATAGACTATGTTCTTATTTAAAGTTAGCCCCAAGTCTAGGTTTCTTCCTCATCTTGAGGTATTTAGTCACTGAGAGCCTGGCTGAGAGCTTATATCTTGGTCTGTAGTTTTTGAGACCAGAAATGAAAACATAAGTAAATACTTCTCTATCTTTGATAGAATAAAAATGCTACATTAGGAATGTGTCTAACAAAACAGGCATGCAAACAAGAACAATAATTAGAAAATCCGAAACTAACTAAAACACAATTTGTTAGACAAATATTATATATACCTAAACAAATAAAATTCCAATTATATTTACAACCTATACCAAAACCAAAGAGGAAAAAAAAGTACAATGTGTTTTAACCATAAGACATTAAACAAACATGAAACCTCCATTGTTTTATTTTATGACATCTAAGATATAAAAAAATGTTACTGGGTATTTTATTTTTCATTATTTGCCAAAATATGTAGATGTAAATGACTGATTTGACCAAATTAATTATTTTTTATTCATTAATATAAAAAAAACACACCCTTAATTGGTTTAGTTGGTTAAACACTACATTTCCGGTATTTCGCTTTATTGTAGCTTTACATATTCGGTCTACGGAAGCCGCAGGCGTAAAAAAAAGTGCCCCCCTATTGGCCGTTCATCCTCTGGAAAGGAATTGTATGTTTTAAAGGGACATTTGTACATGTTACTGTCGAGAAATAACAATGTAAAATCGTATAGCATTACATGGAATTGTAACATTGTGAAACATGTGTATTGCCTTACTTTATATGTTGTAAAACATCTTTTTTATATGCAAAACAGATTTTTACTTTGGGGTCCTGTTTATGAAACAATAAATAAAGTCGTAAGAACTTTTGCAATACTTTTTAAAGCGTTCGACACACAGTGTTGACAATCCTCGGCCTGTAGTGGAACCAGTATTACCTGCTCACACAACCCACAAAGTAAGCTCCTTATGACACAGGTAAAAAATAATTTTCCTTTCAAAATACAACCTAAACAAACAAATAATGTGCGAAATATATTGAAAATATGAGTAATTTAATCAAATAAAGCAGTTATTTCTATGAAAGTCACTTGATCCTGCCTGGTAGAGTTTACCTTCTTCTATGAAAATTCTGTAGCTGTGTCCTTTTTAAGAGGGCTTTAATTTGAAACGAGTTTTTTTCGTATTTCCGCTGTAGTTTACGCCTACTTCAGCTCCCCACCCACAAGCTTTTAATACAGGCACACCTTTTCTCACAGGTGTGTCTAACAGAGGAGACCTGGTCATCCCGGAAGGAGGAGAAGCCTGAACAAAGATGAATTCTTCCGTCTCCAAAGGTTTGCAAGCCATGCTTTTAGTTGACAAACGTGGCGATCAGTTTTTTTCTGACTTCAGTTACTTTATAAAGTCCTGTTCATGACCGTTGTGATTTGTTGAAAGTACAAAGATGTTTTGCTAATTTTTTTTTTTAGTTATTATTATATTTGTTGACTGAGTGTTGCAGTTCTCTATATCTATAACTGATAAATAACTCATTAGGTTAAGGTTAAGGATTTATTTGACAACATTTCTAGCCTGGCTTGAATAAATTTATTCTGTCTGACCTAGTTGTGAATTTACAGGAAGTCAAATTGTAGGAAAGTGCATCCATGCAAGTCTCTCATTTGCTGTAATTCAAAGAGTGAGGGAAAAAGTATTGCTTTGAAAACACCAGTCCTCTTTATGTCTATAGATACATGCCACCTACTTGACTTTAACTGACGTTTTGCAGTCAGTTAACAGAAAACGAGTGAGCGTTCATCTTTCTTGCTATCGACCAGGTGGAGCCGTTCCAGCGGAAGATCTGCAGGCGACAGAAGATGCAGACCAAAGCGGGAAGCAGCAAAGTGAGGGTCAGGCTGGACAGCTGACAGGAAATGATGATGATCTGGTAAATGGGAAAGGCACAACCACCTTTTAGCAAAGCACTAAATGTCTATTAATTATTTTAATTCAAATGGTAAATGGACTGATCATATACAGCACTTTTCCAGTCATTTTGACCACACAAGCGCTTTACACTAGAGCCACATCCATCCATTTGCACTCACAAATGCTCATTGAAATGCAGATCGATGGGCAACTTGGGGTTAAGTCCCTTGCTCAAGGGCATATTAACATGTGACAGGAAGAGGGTGGATTCAAACCTACAACATTCTATTCAATGACACAAAACACAAAATAATTTATTCAAATTAAGAGTTGCTGGGTGTTACCATTTCACTTGTTAAATAATTGCTTTATCTGAATGCTCAGAATTTTTGGTTATATGGGAAACTATTTTTTGTATTTTTGCAGATGTACTCATTGGACAGCTCTCAAGACAGTGAAGATGAGGGTATTGGCAAAAAGGCGAAGAAGAAAAAGAAGCTAAAAAAGAAGAAGAAGAAGAAGGTAGGTGTTTGATGAATCTCGGTAAAGCATCACAAGGGAAATCGAGACAGACTATGCAGAGATTGATGTTTACAAAGTTTCTATTTTGCTTGTGTGTAATATGATGAAATCATGAAAATTACTGCTGTGGTCACCTTAGGCTGTGGCTTCGACTGAAACTGTGAATAATTTATTGAGAGAGAAGGGGAAGTGTTGTGTTTGCTCCATGTAGCCGTGCAACCATTTGTGGGAGATAGGCAGCTGATGGAAATTTTTTGTTCAGTGTATTACAACTGACAGATTGGATCATAGCATAGTTATGTGTGTAACCTTTCTTTGTGTGTATAGCAGAGTGTTTGTAGAGCTCCTCCCTTCTACCGCCAGCTACACCCTTACACTCCTCCACCCATCTGTGGCTTATCCTCATTCCAGAGTGTTTACTGACTCTAAATATATTTTTTATTTTAAAACATGAAATGGAATAACTTCCTTGTACCTTTCTCAACAGGACTCCTCCTCTTCTTCATCGTCTTCTTCTTCCTCCTCCAGTAGTTCCTCAGACAGTGATAGTGAGGTAAGTTGTGCACTGGTTTATGCTGGTCAAGCATTTGGTTGCTGCTTATATTAAAAGAATATCATCAACATTTTTGATGACCAATAAAAACTGATATGTCAACAACACCAAAAAAGACAAGTAGCTTTTGTAATCGGCCTCACACACAACCGAACACACTCCCCTGATGAATCCCTTTCTACTAATAAAGGTGAAAAAAACATTTGTACATAGCTGTAATATGCAACCTAAAATAATAAAATATTTATTTGCTTAAAATGTAAATATAGTGACTGCCATAGGAGGACACACACCTGGATGTTTTAGTACTTTTTGACTCAACATTGTTTACCCACTCCAGTAAGGACGTCTCTTAACAGCGGCCCTCTGAAAGTGACTCCACAGACTTCCTGTTGGATTGAGTTCTGGGCTCAGCTGGTTCATTCCAAAACTTCAACTTTCTTGTGGTGAAGCCATTTTTGTTGTTAATTTTGATGTATGCTTGGACTCTGAGATGCTAAAAAATGAATCCTCTCTTCTTCCTCAACTTGTTGGACAACACTTTAAGTTTGTGGGTCAGAACTGGCAGGTATTTGGAACAGTTCTCAACTCCAATTGTCTTGAAAACCCACAGATTAATGCCTTTTTGTGTGCTATCTACCAGATTGTGCGGCCCTAAAGGACACTCTACATTTTTGTAATTTGCAATAATAATTTGTACCTGCATCAGCAAGACATCATATCGTAAAGCTATCTGTTTTGCCATCAGATTGGTAATATCTGATGGCAAAACATCAGATATATGAATCAGAGTCATCTGACATGACTCTGATTCATACTTTATCCCTCAGGCCCACAGAAACCCTCACCACAACAAATCAATCCCGATACTTCACTGCTGCTAAACCAGTAAGTGAAAATACTGACAGTTGGCCAAACGTCCTCAGCTTGTTGGTCTTTTTGAGGATAGTTTTCCAGCTCATTACCATGACTCACTGATTCAAAAGTGCAGTTTTGCTTTAATGTTCCCAATGGAGAGCAGAGTAATTCCCTGTAACTGCCGTGCAAATCAATTCATACCTTTTCATCAAAGAATGTATGCACTTTGAAATACAGCTTTCCATCAAACATCCACCTCTTGGGCTAACCGCTGATTGAGTTCCACACTAATTGAAGATTATGAGCTTTATGGTGGAGTATTTCATTCAGAATCATTTGGAGAATATAAAATATGTTTCTGCAAGACATTCTGTTAAGTGCTTGTTTAATTCTGGCTCAAAGACCCAGATTACGAGTGCAGAACATCTAGTTCAGCGTATTTAATGAGATGAAAGTCCACTTGTCTCTCCTTAAGAAGATACTAGCCACAAGTGGGGCAACAAATAGAAAATCTATATGTAACTAAGCTTTTTCTGTGCTGATTGCGAAAACGACAAAGTTAAAAATGTTGCTGTTAACCATTTATAACATCTGCCTTTTCAAATAAGTTTAAATGTCTCGTGTGAACAAAATGGGAGTAAGTCAGCATTTGCCACATGATTCGTCATTCTTGAAAGAAAAGAAAACCTCTGCCTTGTAATTCCTGCTTTGTTCTGACATGTCATAACTAAATGTTTTTTCCAACGTACCTGTCAGTACCTTAGGCTAAATTCCAACAGCACTGATTCAGTGTGCACCACTAACACTTCCTTTGGAAACCTGAAAGAGAAACTGGTTCTTTCAATCAAAAAAGTCCAATTAAAGCTTCATGTCACAAAAACATGTAACATCTGCTCCGAGAGGCTGTCAGTGCCTTTATAGCATTAGGTGAAATGCCTTTACTTTTGGAGTAAAAAAATATAAAATTTACTGTCATTCATATAAGTTATTAGGTCCACAGAAACCCATATTAGGTCAATATGGCAAATTTAATGACAAATTTGCAATCTGACACCAATATTATCAGTTTCAACTTTTTAATTAAATTGTAACTTTTAAATTATTATTATTTTTTAATCAAAGTTACCAGTCTCTTCACAGGATAAGATAGTAGGTACGTTTTTCTGGGAGAGTGGGTGGCAAAATAGAAACTGGAAAATCCAGAACCTGCAACACGAAACCCGTAAACACGAATTTACAGAAACCCTGTAAATTCTAGACACTAACTGGTACCATAGAATTGCACAAAATCCGTGAGGGACGGCGGAGTGCCTGCTCGAAATTCCGTGAAGGAGGTGTACGGAGCCTTGTGCCAGAAGCCCATTAAAATGCTGTCTACATCGTGTGATTGTGAGTGTGAATGGGAATAAAAATAGCAATAGGTATTTTGTTCCATATAGTGTAACAGGTAAATCTTTCATGGATGCGAACTCGACTAAAAACCCACCTGTTTAGGATTGTAATCAATTACAATTTATTGATGGAACTTGACTTAATGTCGTGGTTTGATTGTTGATTCTATGTTGCATTGTGTTTCTGTTTGATATGATGTAAAGCACTTTGAAATGCCTTGCTGCTGAAATGTGCTATACAAATAAAATTTGATTGATTGATTGAACACGCAGTTCAAATCTCAGTTCACTTCATGCTGGTTTTAAGGTGTCCAAAACTCTGGTATTTGTTTCATCTTAAGCAAGACAGAGGCTCCCATGTCTTCTACCTGATATAGCACAAAGCATCACCAAGGAGAGGAACACACCCAGCTCGAGTGTTTGAATCACTCTTTGTAAATCCAGTTTTTCCGGATGTCAGGGAGTGAGATTTTGTTGCTTTATTTCTAAATATAATGACCCAAATACCTTAAAATATTTCCGGTTGTTTTATGCAGCTTCGTGCATTTGTACATATAAGTTAAGTAATTTCACATGGAGCCATTTTGTCTGCCTGTTCACAGAGATATGAAGTATTTGTTATGGGACTGCAGACATGTACTGTAGATGCCCTGCTCCTCCTGACCTTTTTCACATTTTTTCATGGTACAACCACATAAGGCTTTTATTGTGATTTTTATGTCTTAGGCTAACATAAGGCAACACATCTACATACAGTGGAAGGTAAAACATTTAGATTTTCTTTAGGGTGGGAAGTTTGCGAAAAAAAAGAAAAATGTGGCCTGCATTTCTATCCAGCCATGGTAAGGCGATACGTTGTAGAACTTGCTTTTCCACAATTGCAGCTGCAAGTCATGTATCTATCAGTTTTGCATATCTACAGAAAGTATTTTTGCCAACAGACTCCATCTCAGTCAGATTAGATCTGTAGCGTCTGAACATCAGTCTTTGACATAATCTCAAAATTAAATCTACACTGCAAAAACACAAAATCTTACCAAGTATTGTTGATCTGACTTCTAGTGCAAATATATTAAGACAAGACTAATTTACAAGTAACTTCCCAGCAATACAATGGAGCTTGTTTTGAGTAAATAATTCTTTTATATTGATGAAAAAGTGCTAGTTGCATTGGCAGATTTTTTTTACCACTTATAACATGGGAAAAATGTTTGGTTATAAGTGATATTATCTGCCAACACCACTCTTAAGAAATAATTGACTCAAAACAAGCTCCTATGCCGTGCTGAAAAATTTACTTGTAAGTTAGTTTTGACTTATTTCAAGTGGACTAAAATATCTGTACTAGAAACTAGAGCAAAAATACTTGATGAGATTTTGTGATTTCGCAGTGCAGGTCTGAACTTTGATTGGACTATTCTAATGCTTTCATATTCTTACCTAAACGTATCCACTGTGACTCTTTAGGTTTAGAGTCATTGTCCTGCTGGAAGGGGACACCACCCTAGTCTTAAGTCTGGTTTTCCTTCAGGACTGCCATGTATTTAGCTTAATCTATTTTCCCAAAAATTCAGATCAGCTTCTTTATTTCTGCTGAAGAAACACATTTTACCAGGCATAACGCTGCCTCCGTCATGTTTCACCACATAGATGTGTTCAGGGTGATGTTCAGTTACAATTTTCTGCCTAATAGAAATCCCAATACAATATACCGTTTGTGGTTGTTAAAAAAGTAACATGAAAAAGTTGTAGGTATATCTTCTCTATAGTTGAACCTTCACTCACATGGCTACAGCCTGCTTTTTTTGGGGCTCAAACCAGTAGTTTATTTATTTATAACTTTTTATCTCTTATTGTTTATATAATAAGCTAAAGCAGAGGTTCACATTCTCAGCCTTCCCTAGATGACCAACACTTATGTATCATAGAAAAAGTAATCACTGCGTAAAATACTGTGTTCCATATTTTGCTACAGGATGAGAAGAAAAAGAAGAATAAGAAGGAGAAAAAGGAGAAGGTCTGGGAGAGCATTATCATCTTTCAGGAAGGTAAACAACGATATCTGCCTGTGCCTTCATCTCAGATCATAAGCATTCAATGATAATAAACCCCTGTCAGATTATATTTAATCCAGTTCTTTGAAGTATAAATTCTGCTTTCTGGCTAAATTTTGTCCATACAGTTTTTGTGTGAACTTGTGGTCAAGACCAAATATTTACTAAAAAATTATCACTACTGTATAATTTCTATACCCAATTATATGGTTTTCAGGTCCCGAGGGTCTGGAAGAACAGCTGACTGGAGAGGGCATGCACATGAAGCCTGTAAGAAAAATGTCATCAATATTTATATTATTGATGATATATAAGCAATATACTGTATATCATCAATAATGATGATGTATCATTATTTCTTTTATCATGTTTTTTTTTTAAAACATTAAAAGAAACATGTTTAATGTTTCTTTTAATGTTTTAAAAGAAACATTAGACATGTTTCTTTTAAAACTTTACACATAACCATAATGTAAATGCCGTGTATTCAGGATTACGACTCATCAGATGAGGAAAATGACAAGAAGAAAAAGAAGAAAGATAAGGAGAAAAAAAAGAAGAAAAAGAAGAAGGTATGAAAATATCACCCAGCAGATATTTTTGTGATTATGATACAATAACTAGGTGCTTTCAGTACTTTATGAAATTCCTAACCCACATCTTAATTTTGTTATTCTTTTTTTCTGCCAGGATTCTTCCTCCTCCTCATCTGACAGTGAAGATGAAAAGAAGAAAAAGAAAACAAAGAAGAAGAAAAAGAAGAAGGCATGATTTGCTTGTGTTTACCTTGTTTTTCCAGTCTGTTCACTAAAATTAAAAAAAGATATCTCCAATAATTACTGTTTTTTAATAGGATTCAAGTTCATCTTCTTCAGGTAGCTCTTCCTCCTCTTCATCTGACAGTGAGCATGATAAGAAGAAGAAGAAAAAAAAGAAAAAGAAGAAGGTTAAATGTGGAAACATGTCAAAATCTCGTCCTTGCACTTTCTGTAAGGGTGTGATTACAACTCATTCACTTCTCTTTTCTTGTAGGACTCAAGTTCTTCTTCTTCTGATAGTTCCTCTTCATCTGATAGTGAGGATGACAAGAAAAAGAAGAAAAAGGACAAGAAGAAGAAGAAAAAGAAAAACAAGAAAAAGGTTATGTGTCAAGCAGAACCAAATTGTGTTTTCTAATTACACACATGGACAATTTGTTGGTACCCCTCTGTCAATGGCCGAAAAACTCACCATGGTCACTAAAATAACTCAAAACTGGCCAAAGCAAAAATCTACTAAAAATTAACCAATTAAAATCAGACATTACTTTTGAAATGTGGTTCAACAGAATCATTAAGAAAGCTAATGAAGCAGGCTTGGCGTGTCCATGTGTATATTCATTTTTAAACTGTAGATATTCTCTGAAAACAATCATGCTAAATGGCCTGTACCTGTGTAGTGTTTGGGATCCCAAAGAGCTTTGCAGTACATTCAGTCATTCAATTGCAGATGGATGCATTGTAATTACAGGGGCACCACCAGGCAAGATGACTAAATGTGTGTTGATTAACGCCTGTAATTTTACCTACCTGCAGCTTTTTGCACTATTATTTTCATTTTGACATTGCCCAGCAACAATTCTTTGCTCTTTAGCTGATTTTCCATCTTTACATTTAGATTCTACCTGATTAGCTTGTATCTGTAGAAGCTAATGCCACTTGTATTGTTAGCAAATTTTATACATGTCTCGTGAATTTTCTAAATAAATTAAGTATTGATGTTTTTTTTCTTAATTCATGCAGGATTCCAGCTCTTCATCTTCATCCTCTGATAGTAAGAAAGACAAGAAGAAGATGAAGAAGAAGAAGAAGAAAAAGGATAAGAAAAAGGCAAATCTCTTTTATCTTGCTAACTTAATACCCTTGCTCATGAACAAGGCTAACTGTTGTTAGCTGTAACAAGCAGCACAATGTTGTGTTTATCTTGATGCTGTTGCTCTGGGGTTAATTGTGGGTAAAATTTCTGGTTTGCAGTCTAGCTAACATGTTTTTTTCAGATCTCATTTATGGTCCCCTCTCTATGGAGGCTCCTATGGTTGGATGAGCACCTAAACAAAAAACTGGTTTGTTCATGCATTCAGGTTTTCTCCAAGTTTCAGATTCACAGCAGTAATATTGGACTATGAGGTCAGGGTTATTCAACATTTCAGTTTAAGTACCACTTGAATTTTGGACATTTATTGTTCACATTGACAACTCCTTCAGCCGGTGAAGCAGTGTCAATGAATGAGAAAATTCTAACTTTACAACCAAGCCATGCTTTATTGCTGTTTCAAAATGTTAGTCCAAATGCTGGTGCCCATCGCATGCGTCTGCCTTACATTTTAAAAGTAATAGATTACACAATGCCATGAGGAAATAATGCATAATTTATAATGTTATCATTCAAAATGTGAGCATGGTTGCCATAGATTAAAAACAAAAAAATAAATGTTATGTGCAGCAACAACATGCCACATGCACTAAACTTGTAAAATCCTGCAAAAGTGACTCATTTGTGCCTCAAATATCATAGCAATGATCCAATAATAAAATGACATGATCTTATGAAGATTCACTAACCTCTCGATGCTTGATGCTTGACATTGGAAGTGAAACTGACGGCTTGACTTATGTCCTGTTTAATTTCAAATCTAACCTGTTAGAAGCACTAATGGCGCATTCTGTGATGTTCAGCATACTGTTAAATGAAAAAAAATATATATATACATAAACAAGCTAATGGCATCATACGTAATATACCCAGCTGGTACTAATGGAGCTGAACAATAAGAATGCCACTCTTCTGAGTTCTTATATTTGCTGTTTATATGTTTTAGTGAATTTTTTTAGCATCTCATCTTATATTCTGACTCAATTTAATTAAGCAACTTTGATCTTGACGTGTGATTCTCTCAGGATGAAGAGCAAAAGGACCCAAGCAGTGCTCTTTCAGGTGAAGGTGAGACACAGAACAAAACACAAATATCCAAGCTGATTTAAGTGCATCAATACGATCAACCAGCTTATGTTTTACGCTGCAGGTGGTGAGGCAGGAGCTCATGGAGACAGAGATGCTGACAAGGTGGAAAATCTTGCTAACACCTGCACACCACATACATGATTACAAATGCTCATTCAGTGAAAGTCATTGCTATGTTGTTTTTCTTTTTTTCTTCCTGTCAGGACAAAGAGCTTACATCAGCAGTAGAGGGCACTCTCTCCACCACACTAGCTGGTGGGTGTGCAACGCTCTGGGTATCAGCCTGATTAAACTGCTCCATGAAAAAATGTTTTGGTGTTGCTATGATGATTCCTGTCCTCTAGGGGGAGCACAGCCGTTTCCTTATGACATAGAGGATGGTCACCTGAGTGATGATGAGGGAGGAAGAGGGAAAGAAAAGGATAAAAAGAAGAAGTTGAAGAAGAAAAAGGTGCGTTAGATTTTCTTTAAGGAGACTTGCATTAAAAATAACAAGAAGCTACAGTATAAGAAGTGCACCATTTCTATTACACATTCTGTAAAACATTTGTATTTACAATAGTGTGATTTTTTTTTTTCTTGCTCGCAGGATTCTTCTAGCTCCTCGTCTTCTTCATCTGATAGCTCTTCAGACAGCGAGGATGAAAAGAAGAAAAAGAAGAAGAAAACGAAAGATAAGGTTTGCATTCTGGCACCTTCTGTTTGCTTCTTCACAAGAATCCATCTTGTATTTTGCCTTACATTATTGGTTTCCCTCTTTCACAGGATTCTAGCTCTTCTTCATCATCTTCCTCCTCTGATAGTGAAGATGAAAAGAAAAAGAAGAAGAAAAAGAAAAAGATGAAAAAGAAGAAAGATAAGGTTTGCGACAAAAACGTGCTTTGATGTTTGAGAGGTTCTGGTTCACGCTTTACTTTTGGTGTTCTTCCTTCACAGGATTCCAGCTCTTCCTCATCCTCAGACAGTGAGGACGACAAGAAGAAGAAGAAGAAAAAGAAAAAAAAGGCAAAAAAGAAAAAGAAGGTTGGATAGTTTTTATGGATGATGTTTTACTTGATTCTTGAAGGTAGAATCAATTTATTTTTTTTTCCTTTGCAGCACTCAAGCTCATCTTCTTTATCATCATCTTCTTCGGATAGTGAGGATGACAAAAAGAAGAAGAAGAAAAAGAAAAGGAAGACCAAGAAAAAGAAGGATAAGGTTTAACCATAGCCTTTCTATTTTGTCTTGGCTTTATTTGGATTTTCATTTCGATATATATAAAAGACTGTGCTAACATCGGTGCTTTTTACAGGACTCTAGCTCTTCCTCTGACAGTGATGATGACAAGAAGAAGAAGAAGAAGAAAAAAAAGAAGGTAGAGAGAATCCTTTTGGAATGCTTCAGTCCTTCCATCATAAATTTGCTCAAGATTTAAGATCTAAGCGTTCTCAACTATTTTTTGGCACTTTTCACAGTTTTTGTTAGCGACACACGTTTAGACAAATTATAGCAGGAGAAATCTAGATAACAAAACAAAGTTAAAATATTTTTCACCATTGTTCCCTTCCGACCACCCACCCCCGCTCAAAAGGTTTTCAGTTTTAAAACACACAAAAATGTCCAAAGGAAATTCACTGCCTACATAGTTAAAAACAAGCTCATATCCTGAAAAATTGTCTTTTTATTTGCCCATATGTTTTGAACTGATTGAATCGTCAGCTTCCATTAGCTTCATAAGCATCTTTAGCGCCATTGTCACAAATGTACCTTGATACATCTCCAAGAGGCCTTCATTACCAAGATAAAAATACTCTACCTGTAAGTCACATAATTGAAATAATCTACAATAAATAGTGTTTTCATTCCCAAAACTGTAAAATCTGTACAGTCTAATAACAAAAGTGTGTACGTACTATGGAAAAAATTTGCTCAAGTTACAGAACAATACAGCCAAAATAATATTTAAATTTTGAGGTTAAAAATAAAATAAAAAAAACACTGATGGATAATTCACACGTTAATCAACACTTGAACTGAAAATCAATACTTCACATTTTTAACATGATAGTAGTTATAATAGTCCTTAATTCTTCACCAATGACACCCAATATTTTTTTGACCGAACAGGTTTCATTCTATAGAAAGACAAGCCAGATGTAAAATTTGTAGTGAGCTCTGACTTTCCAACAGGTGAAAACTGCTTCTGAAAGCTTTTCACTGTGACCACCACTATGTACAGTATGTGTCCATCATGAAGAGGCTTTGTAAATCTAACCATGTGATTGATATCATTCCCAGAGCTCCAGCTCTTCTGATGAAAGCTCTTCTTCTTCTGATAGTGATGGCAGCAAGGTACAATGTGCAGTTATAAAATCAAACATACAGTGAAACAAAGTTGTTTTACCACAATGTTCTTATTGTAGAAGAAAAAGAAACACAAGAAAAAGGACAAGAAAAAGAAGGACAAGAAAAAGAAGAAAAAGAAGGTGGCCGATTGATCGTTCAAGCATCTGTGTGATTTATTTGGTTCATAGAAAAGACTAAAGATGCATCAATTGTTATGTCCATATAGGATTCCTCTTCCTCCTCTTCTTCTAGTGATGATGAGAAAAAGAAGAAGAAAAAAGACAAGAAGAAAAAGAAACACAAGAAAAAGGTTTGATTTTATTTATTTATTTTTTCTTAAAGCCTGGTGAGGTGCTGTGCAACGAACAGGAAACTGAAGTCCAGTTTTAATTCTCATTCAAGGACTCGGGTTCTTCTAGCAGTGATGATGACAAGAAGAAGAAGAAGAAGAAAAAAGACAAAGAGAAAAAAGTATTCTATTGGGGAAAAAAAATGTGGGTTTAATTTTTTTTGAAGGCCATATGAAGGAGTGTTGATCTGTTTGTGTTTGAGCAGAACTCCAGTACCTGCTCATCCAAATCATCTGACGGCAACAAGGAGAATAAAGAGGAGAAGGACAAGCAGGTAAAGAGAGTCTTTAAATGGACACGTCATCAGATTGTCCCGATTAAAAAAAAAAACACATGACCTTTTTTTACTCTGCTTTTCCAGTTAGATTTTTTTTAAAAGGCTGGTGTCATTTACATTCTAGGAAAGCCCTGAAGGTGACCAAAGCAGTGAGCCCAAACCAGGGTCTTCAGACTCAAGCATCGGCTTACCTTCTTTCTCCAGTGGTGTCAGCTCTGCTCAGAGCGGCACAGGATCCTCGTCCTTTGTGTCTCTCTCCTCCACCGTGAAGATGGATCCTCCGAAACCTTCAGCCACCTATAATTTGTCATCTGCATCCAGCGGTGCTAGCTCTGATCAGAGCGGCATGGGGTCCTCATCCTTTGTGTCACCTACCTCTGCTGTGAAGACGGATCCTTCACCCATCTACAAGTCGCCTTACACCAGCACCAACCTGAGTGTTGGAGACAAGGCTCCCACTCACAGGTCCAGAAGCCCCATGGAGGCCTTGATGGGGAATCCCAGGAGGTATGGAGATGGGACGACCAGGACCACCACCCTCTCCTCAAGTGACCTCCTGAGAGGCCCCAAGCCTTACCAACCATGACATGACCAGATGAAAGCAGTGCTGCTCAATCTAGATCAATGCTAACAATGCTTTTGGGTATGTTTTACGGCTGATTCAAACATGGTAATTTAACATACATGCAAGTCAAAGATAGCTTCAGCTCGGTTTTCTTCTTGAGGGTTAACAACGCTAATAAAAAAAATACATTTTGTTGGGGTTTTTTGAACATGAAAGTGGGGGAAATGTTTTTTTTATTTTGAAGCAAAATTTCAACTGCATTAAGGAATTTAAAATGCTTTGGGCAATAAAACTGTGATGTCATTATTTTGTGTTTATTGTACCCCACAATTACAGATGAAAGACTTTTCTAGAATTGCGTGTCTCCGTTTGGAACATCCAGGATGTGCTAAACTGATTGTAAACTTGCTAAAGATTTAAGATATAAATCTTGCCTGGTAAGTTCCTTTTTTTTTTTGGAACAAAGAACATTTTAGGTTTTAGATATGTAGCAAATCTAATCTGACTAGTTTTGCTTTATATTCAAGTTTTGCTAGAGAAAAATTCTTTGGTCTAAACCATCTAATGTAAGCGCTGACCAGTTTCACCATCTGATAGCAATACCACAACATTGTGCTGCCACTAAAGCGTCACTGTGGGGTTTGGTGTGCTATAATACGAAGTGTTAACTATTGCTTTCAAGAAGTCAACCTTTACAAGTCAATTAATAATAGTTCTGTCAAAAGATTTCCCAACCTTCACTGTGGATCTCTGCAGCTCATCCAGCGGTACAAAGGTGTCTGATTCTCTAAAAATTTTAAATCCTTTCCTTGCCCATCTCGTCAGCTTTGGTGTATAGCTTGCTAGCTTTGCTATTGTGTCATGTTCTTTGACTTTTTATTTGAATAACTGAACCCTGATCTGTGAAATATTCAAAGCTTGGGATTGACTCTTGTCTAAAGCTTTCTGCAACTTTATCCCCGAGTTGTGATTTATGTTGGACCATCATCCAACATCCTGCGTTACTTATTAGTTTCCATCTACAGCCAATATTAAAAAACATATTTCTACATATTTTGCAATGAGATATTGCCATAAAAAGTTATTTTACTTAAAGGTTTTTAACACTACTGTACCAGTGTTTCCAATGAATGTGGAAGCCGATGTATGCAGCTGCGCCTTTCGTATCTAAGCATCTTGAATATTATGTTGAAAGCCAGACAGAGGTGACGTGTGTCTGGACATGAGGCTGCGTTCAAAGTGGACAGGCTCTGAATACTGTTCGCCCGGGGCACCAAACATCCTGGGACCGCCCGTGTTAACGCAGCACAAATGTGCACTAAATGCTCTGCAAATCAGCAAAAACATTATTCTGTATAATATCCGCTTAAATGTTCACCTTAAACCCTCCAAATACAGACCGCATTAAATGAAATTCTTTCGGTTCTATTTCTTCCATTTTTGTGTCTGCATAAATGTTGAATAAATCCGGCAATTATTCAAAATTCTGTCATTAAAAGATGAACCTAACTTTACCTAAAGTAACTCCGTTTTTCTGTTGCGACTCGAAATAACTATTGTCCGACAGCAACAACACGCGGGTGACATAAGTAAGCCGTCATGGAATTATTTCCTTATCAACAAAAAGGGGAGCTGTCACGAGGGCGTGGCTCTAGTTGAGTACTTTAGGTGCGCCTCAAACAGGTTTCCTGTAAACTGGAGAGGTGAACTTTCAGCAGCGGCAAAACTCGGAGAAACACATGAGTTTTGATCTCTCTTCAGGTATGTATAAATCTAGGACACATTATTCTTTTCACTATCCTTTGCTGATATGTATCCGTCTGTAATTTCTGGAACTTTATTAGAAAAAAAAAAAAGACAATTGAGATAGGTTTGCGTAACATACGCGACCAATGCTTTTCTTTGCAAGCCTTTGATATTGGCTGTCTGTTTTTAAACTATCTTATTTGCAGCTATGGGTGACAAAGAGGAGAAGATCACGAAGGAGGAAGCACAGAAGGATGAATTCAGCTTACCTTGGAGCAAAAACAAAAATAAAGACAAAAAGGTAAGAGGTCTTTACAGCAAGTCGCTACCAGGCGCAGGAATGTTTTTTTTGTTGTTGTTGTTTGTTTTGTTTTTTTTCATTGGCGGAAATCTACAAGGAAGTGCTGCGGATTTGTGTTTACATTTGTCATTTGAAAATGCATCCATGTTTTACGCGTATCTTGAGGCTTTAGAGCAGTGCAGGACTCGCTCTATTAGATGAAGTGTATGTCCCAAGAGCCATCATTCATCAGTTTGATCCTGTGCAAACTATTTCTGTTCTCAGGGTGACAAGTCCGATAGCAAGGACAAGTCTGATCACAAGGAAAAGTCCAAGGACAAGTCTGATCACAAGGAAAAGTCCAAGGACAAGTCTGATCACAAGGAAAAGTCCAAAGACAAGTCTGATCACAAGGACAAAGATGGAAAGAAGAAGAAAAAGAAGGAAAAGAAAGACGGTTCCTCATCTTCCGGCAGTGATGAGGTAGAGTATCCCCACTTATTTGGTTACTAAATATCTGGTCCCGTTTCTTCTGAAGAAGAACTTTACAAGATGTCCAATTCTAATATTTGTAGAAAACATAGAATATCCAATGAAATACAGTTGAACATGTAGAATAGCGTCACACCTGTTAGACCTGTAGTCACACCTGCAGTCACAGGTTCACTCCAAAATCATTGTTTTTTAGCCTGTGTGTACAGCACCACAACTGGTCTTACTGGTTGTGCACATTTTATTAACACAACACACCACACCCCATAGGTTTGCATACTCTGTTTATGGACGAGTTCTTATCGTTCAGAATCTACAGATGAATGTGTGGCAGTTACGTGAACAACCCAGCCCATAGTGGGCAAGAAGTAGCCAGTTTAACAGTCGTCGTGAAAGGAATGTTGTCTGACAGCTATTGTGGAACAGCTATAAATCTTTTTTTTTTTCTTTCTTACTCTCTTCTCCAGTAACATTTGCTGTCATTTCAGGATTGATCTCCCCTGTGGACCTGGCCTGCCCTGTTTGCCCCTCCATTCTTGTTTGTTATAATGGTGTATGTGGTTTATCTGTACACAATGTAAAACAAAACTGATCTGAAGAAGTAAACGGTTACAAGAAGTCTATTTGCGTCGTATTTCACCGTCTATGTTTTGATCTCGCCACAAGATGGCGCTGGCTTCTATTTTTAAAGTCAGCAGAGTTTTGATGTTGAAGTAGGAATATACATTGTAGAATTGAATAGAGTATTTTCATATTAATTATAAAATCTACTTGGAACAGAACTTGGTTAAATGTAAAAATCAAACAGTTTTACTTCTGGAAATTGGGGAGGATACTGAGCAGAAACGGTGACTAATGCAATAACATCCATAAATGAGGTGCAGCTCCTATGAGGGGGTCCTATAAGTAAATAAAATGTAAATTATTTCCAGTTGTATAAAGATAACATTTAAAAGGAGATACATTTTTATCATAAAATTACCACATCATAATTCATAATTATTCATAATCCATATCCATAATTATACTCTTGCTACAAAGTTCCATCAATTTTTACTTATCAGTCCATTGATTTTGGTCCAAAATACTGCTCATGCTTGCTTTAATTTTTCTATCTGGTGACTGTAAAATGTATTTTTAGATGCTGGCGGTCAGCCAGTTCAGAACTGTGCTCAGAGCTTTTCAAATTCCTCCATACTTCCTGAAACGTTTCACATTTTCTTATGTTCCAACAAACTTCGATGTATTTTATTTGGCTGATGTGAAGTCATGCCTGACTGTGAAGGACTGGTTTTTATTAATTTCTTCCTAGCAAATCTAAATATGTATGGAGTTTGTATTCTTTTTACTTGGATTCCCCTCAGTCAAAATCTATTCTTTTAACCTTCATGAGAATTTCTGTTTTACCAGTCTAATCTAGTGAACTTCAGAACCATTAAAAGTGCATCATTTTTATGCTAAGATTAAACTGCACACTGATTGGCTCTTTTTACTAATTCACTGACAGGTGAGGGGAAATGGTTACACTGGATTTTATTTAGGGGTATCAGGGTGAACATGTCTAATGTAATTGATTCCCACTTACCGAACAAGCCTGCATTCATTTATTTATCAATAAAATTCAATTAAATACAGCGTTGGGATGCAACACTGTGTAAATTCCTCCTTTTACACTGTGTGTAAAAGGAGGCACTGTAGTATTTTTCTTATGAAAAATATTACGCTGAACATTAATAACAGTTAAAGCTATGCATTTCAAGTTGAAGTTGGTCCATCCATATTTAAACATTGTTTAGCAAAAAAAAAAAAAAAGGAAAAAAAAAAAGCCTATTTTTCTTATAACCTTTTCCCTACAATATTGCAATCAGTCATTTTTAAATTTGAATACCAAGTAACTCCTCAGTGAGGTGATTGGGACTGCTGATTGTAAGGATATAGATTGAGAAATTCATGAGGTGAACAATACTTTCTCACACTACCACTCTCCAGCTTTCACCAATCTGTAAACAAAGGCCAATGATTTCTGTCTAGGTAGCAGAGATTTTGAGTCCCTTTTCTGAAGCCAAAGCTTTTGCACCACAGTCAAATCCTCTTTCTGTTCCACTAATATGCTCTTGCTGTTTCAATAATATTTTTTGAAAAATGTTTAACTTTTATGCTTTCTTTAATGGATTTTACTTTAAATATCACGGTGGCCTAACCATGAGCTTGTAGTACAGTATGACCCATTTAAAGACAACAGTCTTTAAATGATGATAAAGAAGATGATAAAGTATCTAAAAAACTGAAAACATTCCCAGAGAAAGGGTGCTGAAAGCTTCCAAAGTCATTCTGTAAACATCCATCAGTTGTCTATACCTGCTTCTCTATATGCAGGGTTGTGGATGGGCTGGAGTGCCCTCAAGTGATCATTGGGTGTGAGATGGTTTACCCTGTCTCACGCTGTCAGGGCAACACAGAGACACACATACTGTAGGTTAGACATCCATTCAAATGTCCATTTTGAGAAGCCAATCAAACAAACAGTCGTGTTATTGGACTGTGGGAGGAAATTAGAGAAAACTCACATCTGGAAACGAAGAACGTGCAAACAACATGAGGACCTCAGGCTGGAATTCAAACTGAGAACCTTCGTGTTGTGCCAACAAACAGCCCAACCTGAAAACAGGGGGCAATATTTTAGCAAAAATGAGTTGCTGTCATTTATCAACTGTACGTTTAGTCCCATATTTTGTTAGATAGAAAATAAATCTCTAGGAGTTTTTGGTATTATGTGGGAAAGCGTCTGATTAAATAATAGCCTTTTAATATTACAGGGCAACGCTTAGCTTTTCAGAGAAAACAATGTTTTTTTATGTCAATATATTTAAACATGGCTTTTGAATTTTGCATTATTTATACTTCAGATGGTTTTGAAAAAGGACTGTTTAGTAAGTTTTTGGAGAATTCTTCAATCCAGTAGCTTATAAGTAACCCTTCAAGCTTATAAGAAAGTGATTTTAAAGTACTTGGGCATCTATCAAACTTGTACCCATG
The DNA here is from genome assembly GCF_001444195.1 of Xiphophorus couchianus. NCBI lineage: Eukaryota > Metazoa > Chordata > Actinopteri > Cyprinodontiformes > Poeciliidae > Xiphophorus > Xiphophorus couchianus. Next base: position 12,327,247 of record NC_040245.1, on the reverse strand, counting down.
CCACAAAAGATCCATTAAAGATCAAAAGTGAATGTTCTCATGCCAACAAAGGTTCAACAAGTCAAAGCCAATGCAACACAGCACACACAAAAAAACAAAGGCTTAGTTGTTTACTTGACATCAATATTTAGGCTACAGTAAACTCCATGACAGGCGTCCAGAGGAGACTTGCAGCATTTAGCAACGAGGATCTCCTTCAGGTCTTTTGAATCTTTTATGGTGGGTGTGGAATAAAAGAAAAATGGAGCGGTTTCAGAGACGAATCAATAATAAATCAAGCATGCATCTTTTCTGGGGCTGCTGAAGAAGCTCAATTTAACCCATCCATCATGTTCAGAGCTGTGTTTCTTATTTAAATCTATAAAGGGAGTATTGAAAGCAGCAATCAGAAGAACAGCTTACAAGAACATTTCTCCAAAAGAATTAATGTGGCCAGAAGGTGTGAGCATAAGCCAGGTCAAAATGTATTTCTCATAAATCTTGTCCTGTGGCGTGTCTTACACTTCCTGGCTTTTGTTGGTTGTTGTTTAATTTCCTTCAGTGATTTGCACAGAAAACTTATTTAGCATGTGTTCATAAAATCAAAGAAAATTTCAGTTATGGATTACCATGAGTATATAAGATAGGTTCTTTGAAAATGTTGCATAAATTTATTTTAATAATAATTCACAACACAAATGAAATTAATGGTAACATTCTGTAAGCTGAACATCTGGTTTTAGCTATGCAGTTGTCAATGTGGCTTTTATTAAGATATTTTTCTTTTAGTTATTTTTCTTAGTGCACTTTTGGAAATGGTTTCCCGTTCCAATTTTAATCAAATCAATAAATGTAGATCATGTGTAACTAAGGAATACAAGTAACCCCTCCAATAATGGTCTGTTGTGTACTTCACAGAATATTTTATGCTTCTATAAAGTTTAGATCTGATCTGACTCAGGATTTTACAGTCAGCATTTATCTTACAAACAAGTATTTGGCTCAGAAAAGTTTTGTTAAACAAAGGGTAAGACTGCTTACAGGGGAAAGAAAGTGCATTATGGTTGAAAGAAGTAAGTTGGGCAAACATTTGAAACTTCAGTGACTTCTGGCCATGACAATGGAAACCAGCATCGCCTTGTGGTGGCTTAAGGTTATAACATTTTCAATCAAATCTTAAAATAAAGCAGCTGCAAAAATACATGGCCAGATTCACTTTTTGTCATGCAAGATTGAGTTGCCCGGCCAGTCACTGCAGGAAGCTAGATGAGTGGCAGTTTACAACTATTGTTAGTTGATGATTCAAGGGGGTGTTTATTATTATTATTATTATTATTATTATTATTATTATTATTATTATTATTATTATTAAATGACAATCAGTTTTCAGTAGGTCTTAAGCATCTTTTTAAAATGTGAATATGGCTGTTTTTTAATCTAGAACTAAAAGGTAGTCATATTAATAGGTTTTCTCATAAAATTAGTTGAATGTTGTAAATCTACTCATAAAAGAGAACTTTCTCTTGTCTCACTCAGTTTGTATGCTGGGTGTCCAGTGGTCCTCCCATTCACCTGGATGTGATCCAGCGCAATGTGTATTGCTTTGTCTTTGAAACTTGCACAATTTTCAAAAAATGTTGCAAAACCTTTTAAACAGCAACTGATTCTTCAGTGTATGCATGTAGGTCTAAATCTTCTATCTGAAATGCTGTGAAAAGGAAGGACGTAGACAGCAATACAAAAGCCTCAGGGCATTCTTCAGATGCTTCGACCCTAATATGTCTATTGTTTGAAATCCTGAAGACAGGATGGAGGGATGGTTTTACATTCATTGTGTGTTTTTTCTCTTTGATTATAGTCATTCTCCAATTTTCTAAAACCCAAATTAGAGAGGAACTACAAACAACAAAACACTTCAACTGTACCCTTATGTTTGCATGAACTTCTAGACCGGTCATGCTGTAAAGTTTAAAAGATCCCAGCAATCATTTGGTGTTGAGGTGAGCCAAGTGTCATCAATGGATCAGAGTGATTAGAGGCCTGAATGCAGGTCCTTTGATGGTGTCTTCTTTGTAGCGTACAGTATTTCAATCACTCATGGCATGCTTTGGTCTCTCTTACCCCCCACCTCCCGCAGTGGTAAACAACCCACCTCACATTTCCTGCAGAGCAAGCATTGTAGAGCTCACCTGAAAAGCTGCATGTTGCATTGACACTGCATTGATATTTACATTACAAACTAGGAATAATGACTCAGAACTGAGGGCCTAATATAGCAGCGGTGATCAAAGAAGCCACTGAATTCTGTGTGTATGGCAGAAAAAAAAGAAAACAGTCACACAGCAGAAATGTAGCTCTGATTTATTAGAGTTTATATTTGTCATTGTTATTTATAGCAACAATAATTTAAATATGTCATGAAACCAAAGCTGTAGCACAATGTAGGTATCAAAAGATTGCTTTGTTTATAAGTATTCTATTCTATTCTATTCTATTCTATTCTATTCTATCCCAGTGTTCTCAGTCGTACTGTGCGCGCGCCGCAGGAGGGCATGGACGTCTCTCCCTCGTCTAGCGTCAGCGGTCTCCCAGCAACAGCCGGGCTCGAGCTCATCTCAATCATCCGCAGCTGAGCGAAGTCAATCCGCGCAGACTCACTCGCGCTGAAGTGGGCCGGCGGAAATGTTGCCTAGAAAATAAACGCCCTTCTCGTTCAAGCTTTCTTCGATTGAATCTCCCCAGACGGCTTGCTGTCGTGACATTACGTTACTTCAAATAAAGTATGAGGTTGAGACGCTCGGCCCATACAATGGCCTTGCAGGTTCTACTGGTTTAAGCTAACGGATCCTACACACGCCCAAAATAGGAGGCACAGAAATAGGTAATAGACAATAGTTCAATTAAAACATCTTGTTTTCATTTCAGATTTAGACTGGATATGTCATGCAGGAAACGCCTGGGATAAACTTTCACACCGTGTATCCTTGTTATCAGTAGAGAGGGAAATTCACATGTTTCTTCTCTTGCCCTTTAAACTGTTTGTGCACAAAATAATAGCAAATCAATGCCAGATATAGAAAGTTTAAGTTGTCATTGAAAACCTACAGACAAGCTCCCTCACTGCACCACTTTGGATAATTTTGTAGCCATAAAAGTGCAAAATAAATCCATTTCGGATGTAGGAGGGTTAAACAAAATGTCAGGATTTGCCCAATGAAATTGATGCAACAATTTTCATTTTGCAATTGCAAATGTGTTGAATTCCAACAAATTTGTTTCAAATGTGTCATTCCTAACAATTTCACTTGAATCAAAATTATCAGAATACTGATCATTTAATTAAATATTAAAAAATTTTGAAAAAAAATTGCTTGATAGATATTTTAATTATCAAAGGACACAATTTCAAGTGCAACAAAAACCATGTTTTCTGATTACAGAGCATCTTCTCTATCCTAACACACTCCAGGATCCAGCCTACTTTTTTATAGGCAGTTTAGACAGTAACTGTAAGGGATCTCTGAGATAGTTAAGATACATCTATGAAGTAATATTATGCTAAATATAGTTATGCTTAAGAAAAAATACAGAAAGTTAATGAGAATAACAAACACCGTAGTGCAACTTAAATTGACTGGTGTGAGGGATCAAATTCCCTGGCTGATTATCCCCACTCCGTTCATAGTTCAGCCTACCACTTCTGAGAACTTCAGGCTTTGTCTGCATAACTCTGCAGGGCGTCTTTTATTTTGAAAAGCACAGAGCGGAACTGGTAGTGCCTCTCTTTTTGGCCAACTTTCTCGGATGTCCGCTCAGCAAGAGCGGAGCAGACGAGAAACCATGGAGCGCAACAAGACGCGTCGGAGAGACTCAGCAAGCGGACGGGAAACGTGCCAGCCTCGGAGCCTTTTCTAGACTTCTTTCGGCGTCAGCGGGCAGACTTGGGGACGTCAGTGGGTGGACGCTGACTTCTGTGCAGGCGTGCGTAAAAGTGTCTGGAGAGGTGCCGGTAGAGAAAAACAGTCTTAGAGTCACCGTCAGCTACCAAAGGATAAAGAACGGTCGAGGAGAAGTGATTATAAGGAATCTGGAGTGGAGAGAGTATACAGTGACGCTGTGTTTTGTGTTTTCAATCATGTTTGAGGAATAGACACAGGGTGGTGCGCTGCGTAAAGTCACAGATTTGTGTCCCATGACTGTACAAGGAGCGGCTACTTTCCTTTAAGGAATCTGCGAATCTGCGAGAGTTCTGCAAAGAAACAAGCACTGGACTTATAGTGAGAACGAGTCTGTGAAAACTCCAGAACCATGGTGAAGTTTCAGAACTCAGACCTGTGGATAGCCTGGATGGTTATCTTCTGCATGGAGGGTAAGTTGTGTGACACTTCTAAACCTGTTTACTCATCCCTAACACTTTACTCTAGCTGTAGATTGTAGTGATGATAGGAAATGCTCAAAGAGGGCAAATCCTTCTTACAAAACTTTCCGCTTCTGCGCAGCTAAAACAGATCCATTTGGAATTAAACTATGTCAAACAAACAAACAAGGGGATAAAAACCGTGCCACAGCCGTTTGATCCCAACCTTCCTTATTGGAGTTTGTTTGGATCAAGCAGACAAATCCCTGGCAGTTCCACAAAAACTAAAGTCCACATTTTCAAACACTTTCCTCTCTTTCTCTCTCTCCCTCACTAGTCGCTATGTCCTTTCTGTCCAAAGCGCTTTTGATTGTGAACGTCTTATCTCTAATGCGCTCTTCTGCGCCTAATATCGCCTTTGCTCGTCTTACACAACAGGATGTCTAAAATTATTATCTATTTGCTTGTCAAATCACGCAATCGTCACTGATACACATGGACATGCGTGGTTACAGTGGTGGTGGGACTATCCGGGGTTTGAAATAGAAACGGAGCAGACGGTGGAGGGTTGCGCTGGTAATCCGTCCGATTAACGAGAAGTAGGCTATGGTGAGCAGCAGCAGTAGCAGCAGCAGCGCAGGAGAGCGCGCCGGGCCAGGCGTTCCCGGAGGAAAATCACTGTGTATTCCTGCACTTCTCCAGAGGGAATTACACGATTTACGTGTGCAAACACGGTGCTTCTTTTCTGACCTCTGTTTACTTCTTAGTTGCGGGTTAGTACGTTATTCCTGCTGAATAATCCAGGCACATTCCTCCGTTGCAAATTAAGTGAGGTTGTTCCACGTTTACTGTTTGCATGATCTAGCAAACGTAAAAAATAAGCATTTTGTATTAGAGAGCGACTTTAGCTATAAGAAAACAAAAAGAAGATAATAATTATTCCTCCAAAATTAGCCTAATTTATTAATATTAATTTATTTATTAATAAACTTATTCAACAAGCTCTAGCTTATTCAGAGCAAAAGAGAAAGAAATGCTTTAATTCCCTCATATCTATGGACTGGTACAAAACCTTAAGTAAAAATGTGACATTGCATGAACACAAATGTTTAAAGTAATTGCACATATTTAGAGGGAAATCTGAAGTGCTTATTCCACACAACAGTAACTGAATTGTACCATTCTTTTCCATCTGTTCTTGGAGAAGAATTACTTTAATTATGCAAAAATAATTGATCAATCAATCAATCAAATTTTATTTGTATAGCACATTTCAGCAGCAAGGCATTTCAAAGTGCTTTACATCATATCAAACACAGAAACACAATACAACATAGAATCAACAATCAAAACACGACATTAAGTCAGGTTCCATCAATAAATTTGTAATTGATTACGTTTCAAATACAATCCTAAACAGGTGGGTTTTTAGTCAAGTTTGCATCCATAAAAGGTTTACCTGTTACACTCCTACTGTGTTATATGGAACAAAATACCTATTGCTATTTTTATTCACTCTCACGCTCACAATCACACAGTTTAAAACGATGTAGACAGCATTTTGATGGGGTTCTGGCACAAGGCTCCGTACACCTCTTTCACGGAATTTTGAGCAGGGACTCCGCCGTCCCTCACGGATTTTTGTGCAATTTTATGGTACCTGTTAGTGTCTAGAATTTACAGGGTTTCTGTTACGCGCAGTGACCCTTGGTCACTTGCCGTTTTTCTTCCGGCACTAGGCTCCGTACATGTGTCACGGAATTTCGCTCTGGGATTTCGTCGTCCCTCACGGATTTTTGTGCAATTTCAACATAGAATCAACAATCAAACCATGACATTAAGTCAAGTTCCATCATTAAATGTGGAATTGATTACATTTCAAATACAATCCTAAATAGGTGGGTTTTTAGTCTAGATTTAAAGGAAGTCAGTGTTTCAGCTGTTTTACAGTTTTCTGGAAGTTTGTTCCAAATTTGTGGTGCATAGATGCTGAATGCTGCTTCTCCTCATTTGGTTCTGGTTCTGGGGATCCAGAACCGGAAGACCTGAGAGGTCTGGAAGGTTGATACAATAACAGCAGATCCTTGATGTATTGTGGTGCTGAACCGTTCAGTGATTTATAAACTAACAACAGTATTTTAAAGTCTATTCTTTGAGTTACAGGGAGCCAGTGTAGGGACTTTAATTGATTGACATCTTTATGTTCCACAGCATGACTATTTTTTTCAGATAAAACTGACAAACTTGTCCTTCTTGTAAGCAAGAGTTACTGTTAGTGTTGTAGCCATCTTTCATCCACCGTCTGTCAGTGCCCAGCAACATTTGGGTGAAAGGCTGGGAAAAGCTTTGCACTACTCTCCATAAGGCCTGAGAGAAATCTGGCCAGTCATGCGCTTTCTCTGGCACCTCATTGATAGTATGTTCAACTCTAGGAACATTATATGACTAAAGAGTATAGGCACTTTAAAAAAAGCTTGATACTGGTTGATTCTGAGATAGACTCTGATCTACCTCAAAGTCAAACACCCTGGACTCAATATTTTCTCTGAAAGACACACTCCCTGTGCCATGATGTGTCAATCTGAGAACTAAAATTGATTGAATGTAATCCTTATCAGCCAGGTGTTTCACCCTGCTGTTCCCTTTTATTTTTAGCTGTATACCTCTGCTGGCAATGTTCTTTCTTGTGCCTCGGCAGCTTTACTCACATGTGGGTAAAAATGCATAAATTGATTGTTGACATCAGTATTGGCCTATATCTGAACAAGAGCATTACCTATGCTTGTTCTCCCACTGCATCTGTTCCCCTAAAGATCAGGATCCACTAAGATAACCAAGTGCAAATTAAATCGTTTAGGACTCCAGTGTAAGCTCTATTAACAGTCCAACTTGTTTGTGGTCAGTGCTCCTTTCCTCTTCTCACGTCTTCCAGTGTTTCTATAAATAAGCTCTGATGCAGCAAAGCCAGTATTGATTGTGGTTGCTTGTTTTGGCAACATGTACTGACCTCCACCTTTTTTCATGCCAGACATTGTCACTAAAATAATCTGACCAGTTCCAATAAGTGCAAGCAGACACTGTTTTGGGGTTTCTTAGCAATGAGAGCAGAGAGGATTCACTCCTGTTTAATTGTTGTTGATCTCTATTGTCAACCGCTAGGCTGGACGAGAGGAATGTTGTTAAAGAACTGAAAGAGGAAAAGTTTTGAAAAATAAAAAAAACCTGTCAGTGACCTAAACAGAACTACTTACTGACTCAGCTTAGTTCATCGCCAGACCTTCCAAGCTCTCAGCATTAGTTAGAGGACATGTCATCTTCTCTTTAGCCATCATCGCTCCCAAGTTACTCATAAATATTCTATCTTCATCTCTGAGCTGGTTGCATTGACAGACAGTTGGCTTTCTTACTATTTCCTTCTATTTAAAAGATTTTAACACTTTGACTTGCAATAATAATCATCAAACTGTTATATTTAGATGTTATGCACGTTAATTTGTTTTGGTACACCGCTGTTAAAAGCCCACAATGAGTGCCAGTTTTTTTAAGATGATTCCGATGAATCATATTTAAAAAGCAATGTCTGATTTCCAATGGATAATTTTCATAGCATTGTATTTATTATTACTTTTGTCTCTGTCACGTTATTTCAGTGACCAATGGGTTTTTCAGTAATAAACAGAGGTTCAACAATTTTGTCCACATGTATGTCAAGGACCATTTTACAAATACTAACATGTATTTCATACATATGTATTTGCCACTTTTGGTTTCAAATCTCTAAATAAAATTCAGTTGAAACAATATTCTTCACAAATCACGTAAATATTTCTTTCAGCAGGGACTTTTGGAATAGTTGTTAAACTAAAGTCCTCAATGGCCACAGCCCTGCAAATTTTAGATGTGCCTTTGCTGCACCACACCTAAATAGAATAATTGGGTCATTAGCAAGATGCTGGAGAACTTATCTACACAAGAAGGAGATAATTAAGCCATTTCATTCCAGTGTTTTGTACCAGTGGCACATCTAAAAACTGCAGGACACCGACCCTTGAGGACTGGAGTTTGACACCCCTGGTTTAGACCAAGGCATATTCATCTATTAAAATGGTCTAATCAAAGTTCAGACCCAAATCAATTAAAGAATCGCTGATTTGAAAAATGCTGTTGACAGAAACTCTTCATCCAGTTTAAGTAAACTTCAAGCTCTTTTGTGAGGAAAAATTGGACTATGTAGATGTGTAAAGATGGTTCAGACTATCCCAAAAGTCTTGAAACTGTAATGATACAAATGTTTCTCAAAAGAATTCAATTTGGGGCTGATGTTTACAAAGGTACACCAAACTTTCTAGCGACTAAAGCATAAAGCGACTATCACTCAAAATCCTAGTGAAATACATTGAAGTCTGTGGCGGCACCATTAGAAAATGTTGAAAAGTTCAGAGTAAATTAATACTTTCACAAGGCACAGTAAAGCAGAGTCTATGTTCTTATAAACTGATTGTTTGGGCACTTGATACAACAAACCCCTCAGGCGATATACCAGCATAGAGCTGCTCTGTCCATGATGCCCCGATTTTTTATTTTTACGATCCACCCAGAACATCGCCGCGGGGTGCAGCAGGGGCTGATCTGGGGCTTCAATCAATTCAACAAATTAAATCCAAGCAGAGGTTGTGACTGAACTTTTCAACCATCTGCTTTTATTTGTTTTGCTGGTGTGCATAGCACATCTTATGGAACATTTCAAATTAGCATTCACAGGAACGTTCAGATTAGCCTCCAGGCTTAAATCTGGCTGTCCGCATGTTTTGGATGAGAAGCCCAGTGAGAACAAAACGTATTAGAGTCGGAGACAACATGAAGTTTTCTCAAGCTCGTTGACATTCAGGGCACTTTGTGCTTGTATCAAAGCAGAACTCAGACCAATAAATCTGCTCTCCTCTCTGACCATAAGCTTGTTAACCTTTGAGACTCTGCTTAAAAAACAGCCTGAAATTGCAAAGCGAGTCTGGATTGTCTGTTGTATGCAGCCTCGTTCTGTTCTCGGATTTAATTTCCGAGCCTGATTTCTGATCTGCAGCTCTCAGTTTTTAGCAATGAGCAACACTTTGTTGAATTTATGGCTAAAACGCCACTGAAATATCTCTCAAAAAACAGTGTTAAACCGGACTGGTAAACGAGGTCTTACAGAGAGAATGTTTACAAAGACTTACGCATGGGTCAATGCAAAAGTATGAGCACACGTTTCAACGATTTCTTTAGGATTTTTAAATAGACAAACACAAAGTGGTGCTTAAAAGTGAACAAGAATGTATTTAACATTGCACTTAAAATTCTTTAAAGTGTGGTATGTTTTTGAATTCTGCCCACTTAAGTGACTATGTTATAGAACCTCCCTTCACTGCTGCCTATTTAAGATCATTGTGCTGCTGGAAGTTGAAGTCCTGCCCCAGTCTCAAGTCTTCTGCAGCCTCTAATAGATTTTCTTCAAGGACTGGCCTTTATTTAGCTCAGTTCATCTTCCCATTGACTCTGACCTGCTTCTCCACAGTGCGATACTCTCAACATCCTCTTATTCTTCTGTTGTTGTATGTCCAAGAGAATGTGCAATGTTAGAAAGTTTCATGTCGGTCTTGTCTGACAAGATGGCCTTCTCCCAACTTGAACTTCTAAGGACTTCCTCTCAACATTGTTTTCATTCCTGCTCCTGTTTTGGCTAGATTTGTGGTGTGCTTGTGTAACAGTTGCCCTGGTAACAGATTAGCCCACCTGAGCAGTGGATCTCTTCAGCTTCTCCACAGTTGCTATGAGCCTCAGCTGCTCTTTGACTATTGCTGTCATTGCCCCGCTTTAAACCTCACAACTTTCTCCTTGACCTGTCTGTTGTGTTCTTTGGTCTTTGCTGACGCTGATGCTGTTATTGAATTAATGTTCTCTAACAGACACGAGGCCTTCAGAGAACATTTATACTGACGTTAAATGCAGCAAAGGTGGATGGCATTTACAACTTTTGTGACTTTTGAAAGCAATTGGTTACACAAATTTAGACATTTCTATTTATAAAACATTTAAAACAAGCCGTCCGTCTGTCTATCTATTGTCTTTTGTTTTATATGGGGTCAGGTCGCAGAGGCAGCAGCTTAAACAGAGAGACCCAGACTTCCCTCTCTCCAGCTCCTTCCGGGGAATCCCAAGGCGTTCCCAGGCCAGCTGAGAGAAATAGTCCCTCCAGCATGTTCTGGGTCTTCTTCTTCCTCCTGAAGTTTGAAGATAAAGTACAAATAGCTCTGTAGAAATCAATGTACTTTGTTAACTAAGATGTTTCTATGGCTGCTTGGTTTTGTTGTCAGTTTTTGTTTCCAGTTAGTGAAAAAATGATTAAAAGCTTTCAAATGACAAATAATAACAGTATACCTAAATGCCCTTCAACACACTAGGCTTTTAAGGCCCACTCCACTTCTGTCAACCTATATGAACTCTCCTTGATTTTTGATGAAGTCCACCTAACATAATATACCACCTTTCACTGCTAATGCAGAACATGATAAAAAAATAATAATCATCCACTTTGTGTAATTTTCATCTGGTGAGTAGTGTCTCCCCACCCCCCACCTCTTTACGCCTGCTGCTAAAAAGGAGCAGCTGGAACAAGAGTGTTGGACAGATGGAACTTTCCACCTCGATTATTTTTCACACTAAAAATAGCCTCTCAAAAAATTAAAAGACCTCTGGGACCCCTTGCAAAGTGCATGCACACGTGTGCGCACGTCTGAGCGACAGAGACATGGGTTAACTTCAGACGACGAATCCGTCCCCCTGGATGATGGCAGCAGCAGTCGTCCTGGGAGTGTGAATGAATAAAAGATGGGCAGATATTTGGAGGAGGGAGTGAGAGAGAGGAGTGTTTGCCCAGTCCCCTGGTCTCTTAAGCACACATTAAACTAAACCCCAAAGAGTGCACAGGGCTGCAGTGCTGTGTGGCACTTGGCCCGAGCATCTGGGCTGAACATCTGATGTGGACGGTTCACAGAGGTTTGGGGCTCTGAGGTTTTTCGGGTTGGCTATATCTTTAATCAAAAGGAGGTAAACATGAGCACACACAGGGAGCAGGGTGATGTTGACGCACTGCTGTTATCATTTGGGTCTGATACTGCACTTGGCACATTTGGGTTGGATGATGAAACTGCAGGCATCATGAAGATGCCTGTGCACTTGTCAAACAAAATTCAAAGAGATTTTTTTGTTGCTTCGAGTCTTGTAAAAACTTTGGTTTCTGACGCAAGTTAATTAATTTCAGATAAGAATAAGATAAGAAGTTTTATGAACTAAGTAACTTTCATTTATGATAGGGAGGACATTAAAAGCTTCTCATCAGTGAGAAAAGAATAGGAATTAAACGAAGTGCCGCACAAGATCTGACCACTCTGAGCAGCAAGAGAATTTTCCCTTTCTGTGTTCAGTGTGATAAAGAGATTATTTTCAGAGCTGATAGATAAAAATACCCAATCAAAACATCTTGCAGACATGTTTTAGAACTTTATGTTTGGTTTTAGGTCCAGGGGTGCTGCACACCTATATTCTCGAGAATCCGTGATAATATCTGTGTCTGGGACAGATTGTGACAGCTTGTAGATGTTAAACGAGAGGAACTTTCATCTCAATTTTCCTCTTCAGCATGTGTCTGTGTGAGCTCATGGTGAGCCCTTACTATATACTTATTTAAAGTTGATGTCTTCCTCATGTCATGGCACCCTGACGATCCTGCCCTTGAAATGATCTGCCCTGTTCTGCCGGCTGCTAAGGTTTGATGGGAAGCCTTCGCTGTCAGCACTCGCACATCACTTCAGTAACTCAGGGAGATGTTTGCCTCATGCAGACACAATATGAGTTGGATCACTTTTTTGTGTGTATACTTTGAGAGATTAAGATGACTGCTTGTCCTCAGAAACTTTGCTTTTACTTAGAAGGTTAAAAGTTCGGTTTACTAAAAGTTTTGTGATGTTAAAGCAAACAGAAATAAATCCATTTAATCTGTATAATTGCAGTGTTTCCAGTTTGAAGTGTAGGGAAACATACCAATCAGAAAAAAATCTTTCTGTTAAAGAGCCCACAAAATATTAAGATTAAGAGTTAGTAATCCACCTTTATATCACTATAACACTTTACATAGCCCGATTGTAGTTTTACAATGAAACAGAAATACTTTACGTTTAAAATAAGGTCTGTCCTGACTGTATTTATCCTCATGGACCTGACTAAAATATTGCTGTCTTCGTTTTCTTCCAGGCACCAGCTCAAACTCTCACGTCCGTAACAATCCATGTTAATTGACTTATAATTCACAGAAGCCCTCCTACACCGCTCACTTACTTGGGTTGGTGCACTTGATAGATTGTGGCTCTCAGGGACTGCCACGGGGTCGTTAAGTTGTTCTCTGTTGTTGCTGAGAATAGTCGCTGTGTTCATCACTGTAAGCCTTTATGTGCACAGATCAATGGAGAAGGAAATACATTATTCCCACAGGTGTGTGGGTGGATGTGTGCGTGCGTGCGTGTGTGTGGTGATAGACGGGGTATTTGGAGTTATGAACCTCTGGAACATAAATTTCACTTGTCCCAAAAGATCAAGGTTTCCCTGAGCCTATAATGACCTCATCAGTCTAAACCACCAATCACAAAGCTTCATGTCAGACTGTGTTTGAGGTTCGTTAAGCAGTGCTCACTAACATCCTCTTCCATTGGTGATTTTCTTAGTTGATGACTGAATTAGGTGGTGGACATTTTAACTTGAAATCAAAGTTGATAAAAATTTATAAAATTTAATAAAAATATTAAACAATCTATAGGTGTTGGCGGTCACTAATCGGTCACTAATTTCTATTTAACATTCAAATTTTTACATAACGAGTTCCCAAAAAACAATATGTGGATCATTAGTATTTGCAGGAGTTAGAGGCCACAGCTACCCACAAATAGCTAAAATTTGCAAATACATGAGACCCTCTCTAAAAAACAACAACTGCATATCTTAATACTTCAAACACGTAATATTAGTTCTTTAGTGGGTTAGTAGGCATTAATATATATTGTATAAAAAACGGAGAAGCAGAATTCAGTTTCTATCCACCTCAAATTTGAAACAAACTTCCAGAAAACTGCAAAACAGCCAAAACACCAAGTTCTTTTAAATCATGGTTAGAGTTGCTTTTGATTAATAATAACGGAACGTTTGATCAGTATATTTGATGTATATTTGCTTGATGATTTTGATAATGGCATTTGACAAAACGTAATGCTTGTAACTTGTTTCTTGATTGGTTACTGTGCTATGTTGTATCACATACAGCACTTTGAACTGTCTCGTTGTTGAAAAGTGCTATGGAAATAAACTTGACTTGACTTAAGTTGTATGAGGTGCCAGTAATTGTGGTGTGACAATTATTTCTTAGCATGGAACTTTAATTACCCTCTGAAATAATGTCGGTAAATGAAAAGCTGAATATTTCAACATTTTTCAATATTGTGTGACTATGTTACAGCACTAAAAACATAATTTGATTAATGTTTTTTTTTTACGTGTCTTTGACAGGGATGCCGAAAAGACTAAAGGATGCTGTCAGTTTAGCCAAGCATGAAAGTGTAACTGACAGTCATCTCAAAGTTTCCAGATTTATAAAACATCTTCCACTGGGTTTTAATCATTAATCTGTTTTAACATGTTGTCTGCTCCCACAAATCCCTCCTCTGGTTCCACAGTGAATGCATACAGAGAGGCTATGGTCTCCTTTTACCCACACATTAGTCTGAAGTTTTGCATGCCACTGCTCATTTTGATGCTTTTATTTCTTTGCTTTATTTTCCTAAAATAAGCAGCACATTTGCTAGATTTATTAGGATATTTGCTACAAAAGAAGTAGTGCACATTAAAAGCTGATAATATTGTAATCTTATTGTCTGAGAGCACAGATGACTACTTTTTCTCCTGTCTACCCTCATTAGGAGCAGATGAACATGATGAGAGTAGTGTCAGGAAACGCACTGATGCTGATGTGGTCAGAGTATTACCACTCAAATGAAGAGATTTTTAAAGCACTAATGATTATCACTGCGCAAAAGCATCTCCACAGTGCTCCTTGGGGCAAAACAGACAGTCTTTTCTCTGTCTACACTGACAGACGGCTCGTTGGGAGTTGTGTTTGCTCAAGGATGAGATGACGGATGTAGATTCAGCTGTGGGATTCTTTTAGAGAAGAGCTGCCCAACATGAGTGCGTTCTGACTGCATATTGGTATTTTCATCTCCCCTCTCTGAAGTACAATAGCTTTGCACCAGTAATTTGAAATTGACTGTTAATTGATCCTTTCAACGATTAAATGAGCTTACAGAGCTTGATGAACCCAGTAGGTGAACTGGTGGCATTCAGAGAGACAAACCGATCATATGACTGTTGATTTGAGCTTCGTGTCTGACAAAGACAGATATACATTTTCCAAGAATAGACAGGAGATAATTTCATTTGGATGTATGTAATTTTGTAAATTGTATACTTTTAAATTGATTGTGCTTGACTGTAATGACTGCTAGATGCTGAGCCGACACAAGAAATCATGCTTTTCTGCCTTTAGACGCCTCTAAGAAGCCGAACTCTCAGACATAAGACTGCCTCAAACATAACAGAGAACTTCTAAGCTTTGGGAAGCTTCTTACTGCAGCATGAACATTTTTTGTTTGATGAAACGTCATTTTTCATGTTTTTACCCCTCTTACCGTCACCCCGAAGCAACATGCTTGTTAGAAATCCTTTGCTGTGTGGCCTTGGTGCAGATGAACCAAACTCAAAACCATTTACGTCTGTTGCCCTGACTCTCAGAGACATTGAGCTGCTCTGGCTCAGTCAAAATGCTGAATACTGCAAAGAAAAAGGAGAACAGAGGGGAACAAAGTGAAAAAGGGACAGATTCTCCTGCATTAAATATGCTCAGGGCTTTTCGCTGCCATTGGTAATTCATAAAGTGGCTGCTGGGGTAAAACGTAGCTGTTTCATACAGTCGTTTTCTCTTGTGCAGTGCTCCTGCTCTGTTTACTGCCTTAACTGTACCCAAAGTCATTGGGAAATCACTTGCTTTGGTAGCAGGCTGCTAAAAGCATCATTTTAGTTTTGTTTGGTTCAGTAATTACTGGGACTGAGGAACATGACATAGAAAATAGACAAAGTCTGAATATTAGTACTATTAATCAAAAAAGCGAGGATTAAAGCTTGCTCAGAAAGTTGATGGGACATTTACTTTGTTTAAAACAAAGCTAAATCACAGTCTACACACTGATTTCTTACTGAACTGTCCACGTCTTCCAGAGGAAATTAGTCAATGTCTTTATTTATATAGTGCTTTTATCCAAAGTGTATTATAGTGAGCCTCTGAGGTATTTTGGGGTCCTCACAAAGGACATTTTGGACAGAAGGTACTTTGGATCGAATCATTGAGCCTGTTGTGTAGCGGAGTTGCTCCACCTGCTGTGGCCCAGCCACCCCACAGTGGAGGCAGTCTCCTTGCAACCATTCAAGTTCAGCTAGAGAGTACAAATTCCATCCTCCCATCCTGCTGTGGACAGTGAACGATGAAGGATTGCATTTTCTTGCAGAAATGATAAAATGCTAATTGGATTAATTGCTAAAAATTCAGAACAGAGAACCGAACATGAACAGAGAACTGACCAGTTCTCTGTTCATGTTACATTTATGCACACTCCTAGATTCAGGAGAGCTAATCTTCTTATGATGCTAACTCTTATGTATAGTGCATATGTATTTTCTCATTACAACATAAATAGTACAACTAAAGAGTTAATAGATTTAGCCCTTTAGACATTCTGGGCATTTTTTATTGTCCAGAATTTTGGACAATAAATTCTTGGTCACTATCACACTCATGTAAATCAGGGCTGTGACATGTTTGTAAGGACCTTAAATGCAACATGAGTGAAAGGTGAGCAGTGAGTGTAAAACACTTTGTCTCTGAAAATTTGTGTTAACAACCTGAGTTGCTCCCGGCAAGAAAAGGTTGCACTGTAGTTTCATTTTATGTTTGTCCTTTGTCTTGTGTGCTTGACTCTCTCATTATTTCTCATTTTTCTCCAAGTTGACAATCTTTCAAAACTACAAGTCCAACTCCTCATTCTGTCTTCATCACAACCTCTATGTGTCTCTTTCTTTCCTGTCTCCCATGTGACTATGAATTCAATTCAGTTCTTTTGCTTCACATAACCTTTTTTTCCACATTTTCCATTGTTTTTCTTTCTTTCCATCCTCAATTTCCCTCTATTCCTTGCTTACACATAAGAGTGTGTCACTCCATCCTCCCACACGATTGGACAGTCACACAAAGGGTTTCCAGGGATTGAGGGTGAGACTGAGCAGTGGTCCTGGGTTGTCCTGTCTGTGCAGACAGTGAATGAGCTTGTCAGATATGATGTGCACGAGCAAACAGGAGGAGTCAAGTGCATCACTGTAGGCGCGCAGCAAAGGCGAGGGAGATCCCATCTGCGCTGTGTTACAGCAGACTTCAACGTGCTTTTGTCTCTGCTGGGTCCAAAGGAATAGAATGAGGGGGGCACCAGGTGGGACTCTGACAAAGTGGTCGAACACACGTCTGCCGCTGTGCGCAGACTCTTTCAGATACTTCTCATCGCATTTACAGACCGATGCTGGGTAGAGCATTCACATATAAAAACATAAGTGCATACTCTGCTAGTCGCACAGGAACATGGCTTCGCTGATCGATAACTGAGGCCTAAAACAGTTTCATACAGAATGAATCAGTCTCTATGTTTTAATCTTTTTTTTTTTCTCATCACACTGCAACACTGACTTGCTGGAAAGCTGGGGCTAAATAAACTTGTGCTCAAGCAGCTATTGTACATTCTGTGTAAGCATACATTTAGACCCTTGTTTCATGTTTATTTGGTCATACAACGAAAGAAAAACAAATTGACTTGAATGTATTTGTTGCTTCCGATGAATGTGTCATGCTGACACTGTTGAATGTTTATCGTTCCCAAGTGAGATTGTCTTTAATGGCCAAATCCGATCAAATATGTATGCTTTATAATTAATTCCTATTTTATGATGATGAATTACTTTGTACGCTTATTGCCACCATATTGTACTTATTAAATCAAAACCACAGAGGTACAATTAAGGAACCGTTGTTGAAAGTGAAGGAAGCAAAGCAGATTAATATAGAAAGTCGTTTTATATTTTAATAAAGCTGGAGCTAAGAATACAGCAAAGTCTACAAAACAAAATACAAAGCAGTGGCTGGAAACTTGGGCCTGCAAAATTTTATCCAGAATGCAGGGCAGAAGAGACTGATAAGTAAGGAAGCAAATATGTAAAGCAATTAAAATAGGAAAAATGTGGGTATGATGCAAACAAAATGAGAAAAAAGACCAAAGTTTAAACAACATGGCCGTAAGGTCCACAGACCGTGACAGGATGTAGCTACCGATGTCTGTGCCATTACCAGAGATGGCTGCTGATCCAGTATCCAGAAATGACCTTACTGGCAATCTGTCCAAAAATCTGATTTAAGATCCAAATCTTATTCATCTGCTGTCTGAATAAATCCTCAGACTGAGCAAAACCTTGTTAACTAGCCAACTGATTACTTGGATGAACAGGGAAATGTCTGACACTTTTATGGGTTTTAAAAATGATTTTAATGATATTCGGAGGATGCCACCATTTTTTTTTTCTTGCAACCAGACAGCCTTATGAGCTGGAATGTATTGAGATGTTTGTGGGCCCATTTTCTTTGCTTCAACAGTTCCCAAAAATACAGTATGTACTTTGTGTACAATTTCTTTTTCGATGGGTTCTTAAAATTGTTTTCAGTGGTCTCTTCTAAACCAGGTCAGCTTTTATTTTTGGGATTCTAGTGCTGCTGCATCACGGTGCTTTATGCAGTTATTCTCATGTTTCTCTTTGCCTTTACCTCAGCAAATTTAGTTGGGGAAAACAAGGTTTGCTATAGTATTCTTACAAGAAATGAGCAGTTTTTTTTTCTTTTGTGACCGTGTTCTGTCGCCTATGTTTGAACAAAATAAGGGGCATGGATATCGAGTGCACCATATGTTTCTGTGCCCCCTCCAACCTTTAATCCATGCCTCTGCTAGATTATCTGGTTGCCCTCCCTGGCAGCATGGAGGAGGCTGGGGAAACTTGGTCCAGTATGCTGCACTTTGCCAGTATGAGTACTGTAGTCCTAGTGTACTCATTATGCACATCCATTCAGCTCAGTAAACTGCAGTGCCAGAATATGACAAGCCAAATTCATCATTAGGACCACATAAAAAATACCAGCAACCCACCCAGCCATACAACACGACACACTCAAAGGTCCTCATCAATCCCTCGCTTATGTAGTAATATCTCCAGGATTTTGCACAGACTTAACTGACAGTGCCAGATAGTTGTATTGTCAGTGATCCTAATTTGTGCTCTGAGTATGCATGTTCTATTTGCTCAGTAAAGCCTTTTAGGTACATCCTCCAATATCCCAGATATTGGAGGAGCTTTAAATGAGCATAATGCAGTAAAATGAACCTTGTCCTTCAGGACATTGTCAGTGACAGATGGAGTAACAAAACATATAACATATATAACAAGAAGATACTGATTCTTTTATGGACACGCTAAAACTCTCTATAAAAACGGAAGCTGCCATGTTACTCAACTATGGAGCCAACATAAAAAGGTTCATTTGTAAAAAGCTGCTTTAGACAAAATACGGTCACTGCTTTTATTGTAAGCACAAGTTGACACTCATGTAGTCAACTACAATTAACTACATAAAGAGTCTAGAAAAAGTTTTATGTGCGACTCCAATTGCACAGTTAAACCTAAAATCTACTCGTAGGCGGTTTTTGAAGTTTAGAAAAGTTTCCAATAAATGTTTGTTCTGTTACATTTTGCCATACACTATTAAATCAATTGAGTTTGCAACCTCTTATCTCCTGCTATTTCTGTTTAGCAAACAGCATTCACAGTGTGTGACAACTAGGAGTATCTCTGCTTTGAGGCAGATTTGATGTTACTATTGATGCACTCAACAATCTGACTCACTAGAGCTTCATACAGTAAGTAGCCAATACAGTTCAACTAACCAATCACACACAAATCAGTCCAATTTAGTATGATTTGATGTAGCCGAATAAGACACAGTTTAATATGAGCTGTGGGATGTTCCTTTTCACACATACCTTCGAGGTCCACAAGACACAAAGTGTGAAACTCATCCCTACTGTTTACAACAGTATAATAAACACAGAGACCATGGGAGAGAGAAGGCGGGTGCAAAGTTTGCCAGTGTGGTTGAGACAAGAAGGAGTGGAAGACAAGAGGCTAAGAACAAATGATGTGATTTTCATCATGCAACTGTGACAATGAACCGATTTCAGTACTGACCATGCTGAGTTCCTTACTCAATAAGCCTATGGAGAAACATTTGTTTACAGATTTTAAACAAAAAATGATTACTGCACTTATGGGTTGAGGTTCACTGGATGCAAATATTTGTCTCATTGTTAAAATAACTGCGACAAGACCAGAACTTACACATTGCCATACAAGCAAACAATTCTGCTCCAACACAAGAATGCTAACAGGAGAAGAGTCTTACAATAGTTCCTAACTCTCCAACATATATTATGTCTTTCATCAGACTGGATAAGATGTTGTTGATACAAACATTTAAACACACAGCATCCATCCTCCAAAAATCTTATAGCTACAATGATGCTCTTGGATCGTATGGGTGTGATACTTAGTTAATGAAGCCAAAAACAGTGGGCATAAAGTCACAGTGCGTGACAGCTAAGGATACATATATCATATAGCCACATTTGATTTCTGGTTTGTAAACGTACATTGGTTGAGATGAATAGAAGCTGTAAAAAACATAACGTTTTCTTTATGAAAAGGAATGCCTTCAGGTTTTTCCTAGTTGTAGAGAATACTTGACACACTTGTAGGGGATTGAAGCAACTTTAGTAAAATTGTATCTGAGTTTCAAAGGATTAAAGCGATGGCACTCATCTGTTATTTCCAAGTCGGCACACAGTGTTCACCCGACTGACTTTTGTCTTCTTCTATGTGATATAATCCCAGGAATTATTCTAGTAATATCCAGATTTAACAGTAATTCCTGGAAAAAAACAAACGTGTATTTTTTCTGTGCATTAACATTAGGTCCCTGGAAGTACTTATTCTCCTCAATCACAACTTAAACTAACATACAGGTGTAACCAGCTGACTGTGGCAGGCTACTTTACTTAATGTAAACGTGTTAATGTGTCTGATTCACTTTTCTCTTAAAAAACAACTCCTTCAGATTTTTTTTCCAATGCAAACAATGTAGTAATATCATTGTTTGCATTGATATTACATTGTTTGCATTTTGTTGCCACTAATTCAGCAGCTCCAACATCACTTGGCATCATGGGGGAGATGTTCTCCTCATAATACAGCAAAGAGGCTTTTCGTCACCTAAGGGCTAATTGTGTCTCATTAGATATTTTACTGATCTTTTCCTGTCAGAGTTGCTCAGAAAGGCAAAGCCCTCCTAATCTCCTTATATATGAACAGAGATTACAGCAGTTTGCATTGCAAGGTATCTGGAAACATGTTTGCAATTAAGATAAAGAGATGAGAAGAAGAGGGCATTAATGGGACACAAAACAGGATGCAATTCTTGCATGCACTATTATCAGTCAGTTTGTCAGTAAAACCACAGTGTGTGATTGTACTTTGACACAAACATTTTACTGACACCTTTTCATCTGGATTTAGGTATTTGTTCCTGTCTTCCTGCTTTTTAAGCAACTAACTAAACACCATGACTTTATTCAAGACTAAGAGTTCATAAACCTTTGATATAATTCATTTTCATGTGTTTTTTTTAATGTGGCTCATATCTTGTTATTACCACTTTCTGCTTCCCCTTTTCTTTACTGTGGCTGCGGCAGTAAAACAAGCCTTCCTTGTTTCCACTGTGACCAATGAGGCCGTGACGTACTTGCCTTCTCTGATGAACTGTGGCGGCTTATCCATACCCAACATGTCTGCCAAGGGATGATTTCTGAATATGGAACAATGTGTAACCTATTGAACACAGGCACAAATCTTTTGCTAAGATGGGCCTTGCTACAGATTATATTTGCCACGTGCTTTGTGACCCTGCTTTATAGATTATGGATAGCTTTGGCTTTATTTGATCAGTTTAGCAGCAAATGAGGATGACCTCACTCATGAACCTGCGAGCATACAGAATGTCATATTTCAGAAGTGCTTTGCTTTTTTTTTTTTTTGCAACCCATGTAAAACCTCCATATGTTTTTGAGTTGATATATTTTCCCAGGCTTTGTTTAAAAATAGAGAATGAAATGAATCAGTACTTATTCAGATTACTGAACTTTTTTATGTATTATTTCTCAAGAGACATGCGGGAAAAATTAAGTCAGTTTACTTAACAGGCATGCCTCAGTAGATTTATGCCCACTGCCAGATAAAACCAAGGTGTATAATTGGGGTTAAAGGAGGACACAGATAAACAAACCCTTGACCTCTTTCATCAAACAGACAGCTCAGAGGAAGTGAGTGTAATGATGTAGATGTAGCTCCAGGTCTGTCCTGCACTACATTTTAAATAAAAAAACAACATTTTGTGATCAGGATTGGAGGGCGACAGATTTACCTTAGACACTGTTAGCATAGTGCCTAATAGATATGTGTGTGGGTAATTTCCTCTTGATTTTCGGTGACAGCCTGCTGGCCAGCTCCCTATGATTGTAAATGGTGACAGGATGCATAAGGGATGATGAGATCAGATAAATATGATTGTGCAAGCTTGTTTACTATTTCCGTGGTTGCAGAGGCAACTGGAAATCAGATCTGGAGCAAATTGGGAGCTGGTGAGGGGCTCAGGATGACTGCAGTCTGATCAAACCCTCTCAAACAGCATTTTGATGGAAACAGAAACCAAAACAAAATGTAACAAAATGTAAATAGATGTCTTGGCTAGTAAAGCTTTTGATTACATGGATACTTAGGGGGGGGATGGGGGGGGGGTTGTTTAGTTTATTACTAGGTCAGTCTCACACTGACAACATCTACTGACAACTTTAAATTTATAATTTTGATGTCAGGGATATGGGTTAAACATTTTTTTTAAAAACAATTTCTTTAAAACTGAGTAATTTTTGTGTTTAGCTCTACTTGGTGGATTCATTTCATTTACACTGAAAAAATGGTTAGACAATTAGGAAAAAGTCTGAAATTTGTCCTGTATAAAACTGTGGACTCAGACTAGTGGAGAGACCTTGGTAACCAAGGAGTCTTACTGCTTCGACTTCAAGTGCAGTTTGATTTTCTGACAGTTGGGTAGAGATTCTAGCTTCCTAGAATCTCTACCCACTATAAAACAACTTAATTTTATAGTGTATTTCTAGCCTATTTAGTAAAAGAAAAATTTATTAAAATTAACTTGTTAATTCCTTTATTGGAATTAATTTCAGTAACAATATATTTAAAATTATGCATCTGTTTATTAAAAATTCAGATTCAAACATAAACTCTTGTATAGTTTGTAATTTATGTCACCATGTACTCATTTGTTGAGACCAATTCATTTGGATTAAAGTTACATGCATTATCAATGTAAATTCCCAGAGAGAGATTGATGTCAGAGATATTCTATGTTCTTCCATAAAGTCTCCTGTTTACATTTCTGTATGTTTCCACACACACAACACACACACAGGCACACGCCAACATATATGTATCAACACGTTTGCACACATCCACACAATGTCAAACAATCTAATTAGCCACCATCTTGTCAATTGGGGTAATTACCCAAAAGACCATTAAGTCTTTTTTTCCCGTCACAGCTGTAATTATGGCAAACCAACAATGATGTGCAATTACTGCTCGCTGTCATTGGTTTAGTGTGACGTGAAGGCAGTAAAGATGACACAAGGATTGCTAAGAGGACTGAAAACACTTTGTACAATATTAGCAAGGACATCATCACACAATGAAACAAGCTGAGTCAGAGGGACCAGGAATGCCAGAGTATCCTTAAAGGGACCTGTGGGCTCTTCATAGACATATCTCATAATCAATGACAGAATATCAAGTGATCCATCTTCTCTGGCCTGTAAACGCTTGACATTTTCCCTTTATGAAAAGCTGTGAGATGAAACGCGGGGTTTTAACGATGACATGAGATGATCAATGACTCGATTGTGCTCGACTGGAGAGTGCTTTAATAACGTCGGGCATTGTCCCATTCCACAGCGATTTCTCCGTATTTACAGGATAATATCCCCATTGGAATTCAGGTCTCTATAGCCACTGCTGAATGTGTGCCTCCTCTTTTGTGCCGGGTAAATAGGGAGAAAAGAGCTGCGTAATGCTTAAGGAGTGAAAGTGAGAAAGAGAGAGGCAGTAACTGGGAGAGATATAGCTTTTTCTTTATTACTGTAACACTGGGGGATGAAGGAAGATGTGGAGATATGTTTGTTTTATTTGAGCACAATGGAAAAAATGCTCTTTAACTGAGGATAGCATGGAATAGCAGGACCCTTTGAGACTGCCATCAGTGTGCCTGCACAGCCACAAGAGATGCTATTCACCATTGTTACAGCAAAACAGTGTTCAGATAAAAGCTTGTGAATGCAGGTTGCAGAGCAGAGCTACAGCGGTTGCGGATTACACCACTACTATTCACAAAGGGAAGAAAGAAAATGACTCCAATTATAATTACTCCTGTTTTAGATTAAGATGAAAAATGAACGTTGCGAGCTAGCTGTGAAGCTGAAATGAGGCGTACATGATTCAGTGTTTAATAGCTGGTTATCAAAGCATCACAGGCACTGGAGGGGTAGGAGTGTTGCGCTAAGGGCTAAATTCTTAAATAGTGTCAGTGAGAGCATAACTGCGGACCAGTTGATTGTGGATGGGTGGATGAAAGCGAAGCTGAGAGTTCAAAACAGCAGCATTGGCACATTTTACACCTGGCTTAACAGTCAGCGTGACGCTGAACCTGAGAGCTCGGAGGAGAACTCAGGATAGCTGAAGAGGAGGAGCTGTCTGGTGTTCACAGCTTAACACTTTTGTGCAGAAATTGCATTGAAATGGTCCTAATTTATTTTGACAGCCATGTTGACAGGAATGTGTTGGGTTTGAATTTTACAGAGAAGAACCTGACCTGATGTGTTTTCACACAGATGGCCTGAATGCAAGGTTTTAATTCTGGAGTTTCAGATGTTCCTCCAGTTTATCTGTAATAGGGCAACAAAACATTATAGATCTTTATGCTCCTCGGGCATTTCCTCAACTGTAGATCACACTGGGTAAAGCTTCTGGTTGCATTGTAAATTTTTGTGGAACATTTGAAAAAAAAAAAAAGACAACAGACATAGCCTCAATATAGATGTTTCTTGGCTGCTTTGTACCTGGCAGTACAAAAAGATGCAGTCATAAACATGCTTAAAGTGGCTCTTATTCCTTTGTGGTTATGTTGAACATTTGACCCTACTTGATGAACCATCCATCTCCATCTAGTCTGACTGAGCTTGAAATAATTTACAAACTCACTTTTCCACCTTAAAAGTTCTTAATAGAATCAAACTTAAATGAAGTCAATAGTAATCCTTTAATCAAAAAGGTTGTATCAACTTTGTTTTAGGTTGTTTTTGTTAATAAAATATACAACTTACTAGAAATGAGTGGTAAAGGTGTTTTCTGCTGCTTTCTCTGCCTCAGGCATGCAACATTTAGTGTTAGAAGTAACAGGGACGTCCCAGAACAGTGCCATCCTGTCAAATATAAACTACTGGAGGTTGCTTTCATAATTATGACTGCTGGGAGAATATTTTCGTGAAAAGTGCTTCTGAATGAAAAAGCTCTTGTGAGGTTTCACCAACACTCAGGGACCTGAAATGACTTATGTTTACAAGTGACAAAGCCCTCTAACGACTGTAGTAAGTGCCGCCACATAACCTCAAAGCTCATGTGAAACAGAGAATCGGATGGGGAGGATGAGCACATCTCACTATATTGCCTTCAGCTCTAAAAACATCTGGAGCTCACAGCCCAAATCCCCTCTTCTTTAACCTTTTAGCACGTCTTTGCTTCCGTCTATCCCTCAATCATCTGCTCTCTGTACAGAGGGCAAAGGGCTCTCATCAAACCCGAATGCTTGATTTCCCTTCTTTTCTGTCTCCTCAGCAGGGGAGTTGTGAATTAATATTTTCATAGTTAATTTGTACTGCATTTCGCTCCTCAGCCTGGTGGAGACTCAGGTGGGCTTGAGTATTAATAGCTTCTCTCGTTGGTGACGTCAGCTGAATTCACACATGTGCCTCTTAACACTTGGATAGTGTTTTATGTTCGTTAGAAACATCCTTCTCGCTGGTTATTTACTTAGCTCTGTAAAGCTCATGCCACTTTAAAAGAGGAGGAAAAACCTTTTTCTTTCTTTCTGCAACTCTAATTCTCAGTCATATTTGTTATGTCTTTTTATCCTCTTCTGTTCTTTTTTCTGTTTAAAGTGAGGTTTCTCCCTCTTGTTTGTTTCTAAATTGTTCTTTGGTTCCCTGTTTCACAATTCTAAATGTTCGTGTCTGCAATGTAGATGTCAAACACTTTTTCATTCTCTCTTTCATTCTGTGTTGCCCATGTGACTCTTTGTCACATGGGCAACATTTGTCCCTGTGTTCATTGAAAAGGCTGCCTGAAAGCTTTATGGGGTCCTCATTGCTAAATGCCAGTCTGTCTCTGCCAGGCGCTCGCCTAATGCTGGTCTCCTTGGTGATAAGACCAGCAATCAGGCCGTTCTGTACCAGACACTGAGTGGTTTGTGATGGAGAGTGCGTGTTTGTGTGTCTACGCATGTTTGTATCAACGAAAAGTAGATTTGAGTCTGGTTGTCCTTTGTGCCCTGTTTGGGTGAAGATCCATACTGCATAGCATATAACGAAGGAAAATTGGGACAGTACAAGGGAACTCGCACTCATTATCATCTGAATGCATTTTGTTTCTTGTAAACAAGCCTCTGCCAAACAAGGGGGCCCCCTGTTCTTCCTGCCAGAGCTGGGCCAGGCCTCAACGTGGTGCAGTTCTTTGCTGGCACAGTTTACCAGGAGTTTAGCTCCACAGACACTTCAACTGGCCTCATCTCCACTCAGTCCATCTGTACTGGCATCTCAGCAGCCGTCGAGAAATCAGGCTGCTGAAATAAGATGGGAGGATGCCATTCAGGAACACCTAACTGCTAATTGAGGTCCTATATTGGATTTTAACACAGATAGAAGAGAATGTTGATGGGTTGATAGTATAAGTTCCTTATTTATATGGATTTAGATGGAAGTAAAGTTTATTTAAATAATACATTTATTTGCACAGCATGTAAATAAAATATCACAAAGTGCATCAGGAAGAGAGAATAAACATTAAAATGATGTAAATCACAATAAGCAAAATTATTTATAATAATTAAAACTAATATTATGTAAAATAAATTATTTAGGAAATGCATGTGTAGATGAAACACCTTCAGACATTTTTTAAATATGCTCAAACTTTCAAGACAAAGTAAAACAAGAAAAAAAACATGACACAGTTGAGATCCAAAAGCCTGAAATGCATGGAGGCCATCAATGTGGTTGTGCTGAGGTGTAATGGAAGCCCAGGTCACTTTAAAAGTGACCTTCAGGTCTTTGTTGGGTCAGGTGTCTCTCTTCTTTCTTTTGACTATAGTAGATTCTCTATGAGGTTTGTGTCAGTCCAGTATGCTGGCCAATCAAGCACAGTAACACCATGATCATTGAACCAGCTTTTGGTGCCTTTGGTTCTCATTAATCATAAATGTATTTAAGATAAATTTCTCATTTAAAATTTTAACTAAAACTGATATGTATTTTCAGTCCTTCTTGACATAATTGCATAGAGCAAAGTTGAGTATCTGAAGGAACATGCTATCTAGAATCCTTGTACTTTTTTACCCTTGACTGACAGGATGTTAGACCAGCTCCCTCATCTAATTGGCGAGAGACCAAGCATGGTAATTTTTCTGTGCCTTGGCCAAGTCAAATCTGATGTCCATCATGTCTCTGAATGCTCACAGTAAGACAGTGTGAACCGTGAACAGGTGGAGGTAGTCTGAAGTTCAGCATTAGTCGTCTGTTATGAATGTTGTTCAGACAGCAGGGTTTATGATTTCCTTCAATGTCAGTCATATTTCAGGTCTTTCACTGACTTTAGGTTATTACAGCAAGCATTTTATTTTCAAATATCATTTTCACTGTATTTAATAATTAAAAAAACTGAACTGATTCATGTATTAGCCATGTGCGTCCGGTTTGAATTTCCCAATCATTTCTTGGGATGATTCAGCAGTTGAAAACTAGAAGACTTTTTCTTAAACCCACACATGCTTGGAGGAGATCCATCATGCAGGAGGCCATTGCCAAAGCTGGTGTGTCTAACTAGTTAGGCCATCGATTGAATGGCATAGTCTAATATTTCAATATGCAGGTGAGGTGAGCCCTATGGCCTGAACTATTGGATCTCACTGGGACCAATTTAAAGGCCTGAGTAGCAAAAGGTCTTTGCAGCCCGACCTCTTGCTTTAACACAAAGCAAAGGTGCTGTGAAGATGCAAAGATTCAGTGTGTGCTGCAGATATTCATGTGTGTGGGGGTGTGTGTGTGTACGTTTTATATGCATTCTTTCCTATGCATGTATATATTTTGCTCTGAAGTGCTTGTGCCAGCAAATTTGAGGCACTCTGTGTTGCATCTGTGAGCAATTGAATGCTGCTTACACATGCTTACTATGCATTGTTGTGTCATTGAACATATTCCTGACATATTCATCTACAAAACTGACTGTGGAGGAGTTCGTGAATTATGTTTTTGTAAAAAACTAAAGGTATGGACTGAAGTCTAAACCAAGGTGGAGGATAGCTGAAAGGGAGATCCTATATGTCAGTTTTGTTTTTTTTATCCTGAATGAAATGGTTATCTACAACAAGAGAAACATGTAGAGCATCTTATCTTAGAGGACCAGAATGAAAACTGAGTTCCCCAGTTGTCTCTGTTATTTCAGGAAATATTCACATCCTCTGTTTTTGTCTTGATTGGATAGTTTTTCACTTCAGGAATTAAATCTCTTTCCCTGTTAACACAGATTGTGTGAGAACTGAAAAAAACAATATTTCTTCCCCTACTTCACTCTGATATGATAAGAACATATGTGAATCCACAACGTTGGCTCTGAGAGTCTTGTGCTCCTGTGCCAGACTGGGCCACATCGACGGCTCCTATTTCCTTCACACTTATTGCAATTAAAACATGACTTGTTGATTAAAATACAGCAATCTGCTCTGTAAAATGTGCAGTGAGTGAGAGAGTAGGGGGTGCATGCATGTGTGTGTGTTCTTTTTTAAATGTCTTTTCATCTTCTGTGAGGATTATCTTCTGTTTCCTGTTCTGCTGTATGCGCATGTGTGCTTCATGGGTCTGTGTTATCAGGGTTTATTGGACGTCTGTACCGAGGGGTTTCGGTTCACACAGTGGGTTAATTGACCTCTGGAGACGCTTTCTGCTCTTCTAATGAATGTTTGGATTAAGTGTTTCTTCTGCATATGTGTTAGATGTAAGATTTGTATAGTCTTTGAATTTTTAGACGCCTCATTATTTTTCAAAATGAACTATTTGAAGACACCACCTCTTTGGTAAATGTTTTTTTTTTTTTTCTTATGGGAGTGAGACCCGCAATGCAATTCAGGCCATTTAAGTTTTAAACATTGGGGAAATGATGAAGGCTTTCTTTCATCAGCTGGTTTTATGCTTAAAACAAGCTGGACCAGTCTTTCAAATGGCAATCACTGAATACACCATAACCACAAAGCTGATATATCATTGTTATTGTCATGTTAGAACTAGAAAATCAGTGATTGGAAATCAAATCTAAATCTAAGACATGTGCATCACATTTTTTTCTAAAGTCTTTAATTGCAATAAATTAAATCACATTGTTGTAAAGGAAGAAATTCACCGAATCATAATAAGCAACCTAAAATGTCATGAAACCTTCGTTTCATTGTTTTACAAGAGAATGCTTCGCTTTTTTGCAGATGCGTTTTATATGTGAGCTCTATTAAAAGGCCTGATCATCAATGATGAATAGTCATTGTGCTGTAATGTAGGTTAGGGCCCAGGAGGCTTGCAAGCAGTAAAGTAAAACAAACAAATCATTGTCCATAAAGGAAACCATCTTTAACACCTCCTCTACTGCCTCCTGTGGTATAATGACCTGTATTTCTAATAACATAGTGTGATGAGAAAGAAAAAGGATCAGTCTGGTGAAATCACAATGGAGTTTTCCTTTATGGTATTTAAATCTGTCTCTGGCACTCTCAAGGACAGCAGGCATGTTTATTTGATGCTAAAGAAGCATTCACACTCAGTGGCATTCACACCTACGGATTCAAAGAGGCAAACTAATGAAGCTTTTGTTCTAAAATAAAAGAAAAACCTGATTAAGACCCAGGAGGGGGAAGAATCAGGTGTGAACACGGTGGGTCATTAAATTATGTGTGAACAGACGCCAAGGATGTCTTTTTTTATGAAGCTGTTTGAAAGATAAAAAAGAACAATTCACCTCCGGTGGGACTTGGTTGCTGAATGTTGTCTCCAACATTTCGACTTGCTACCTAGTGATCTTCTCCCGGCTACACAGATAAGCAGACGAGAGGAGCGTAGGTTTACCTCCGAGAGACGCATGTCACAGTGCTTGAAGGTGCATTTGTTCAACGTCCACTGAGCAGTTCTGTTTCTACCTGCTTCGCTTCACCAATGTAGGTGGGTTTCACTTCTAGAATGAACAAAACATCTCTGATGCAGTATTTCCTAAACTTTTGGATGAAGCTAGAAATTTTCACCATATCTTATTCATCAAATTAAAAATTCAAACATTTTTAGTGTTTCAAGCCTTCATTCACAAAACGGATAAATGTAAGGCACATATACTTTGCATAAGGCTAATCTTGTAGTTCTATTTTTTTTATTTCAAATGACTACTTCTCTCAAAAAACTGGCAACACATTTTTCTTTGTATTGTAATCCTTATCAAAGAAAGACAAATTGAAAATTGCAGGTCAGACATTATGGACAATAGGAAATGGGTAGCAGCCAGAAAAAGACAGAAGTGTAAAAGTACTTAAACCACCAAGTGTATTTATTTTAACCTTTGCACCAGTGTGCATTTCCATTTTAGTCAAATTAAACTGTTTTCTTTGCACACAAGTTTGTAATATTTTCTGGCTTCCTTTTAAGCCTTTTTTTCTGTGCTCAAGTAAAGCCGGTATGTCATCAGAAATGGATGCAACGCTGAAGGTGCCCCAGAGTGATTTGTTTTAATGGTGTTGGCTTACTCTTTCAGAGCACAAACAGCAAAGCAAATTTCACATCATTATGCTACAAACAAATGCAGAGCTGGGGATAACTATGAAAATGAGTTGGAAAATTAGAAATCAAAAAGCACCATGTTTTGTGTTCAGGCACAATACAGAAACAACATTATGGAGATACAATACGTTCCTCTCCTGGCCTGCGGTATCCATTTTTACAGAAAAAGTAATGTTGGTTAAAAGGAGAAAAAACGGATTGTGAAAGGTTTCTTGTGTTGTTCAGCAAAATTAATCTACTTTTGTGTTTTTGTTGGATAATTGCTGTTAATCAATTAATTGTATTTGTTGTAAATAAATAATGAGTTTGAGAGATGCTCAAAGCTGCTGTGGCAATTTACATTGTAAAAGTACTCAGCCACAAGTAATTACGTCAGACATTAGAAACACCATGTAGTTGAAGAAACAAAGTTCTTATAGAGGCTCTTTACATAATATAGAAAACAAACATGTTAACCTTGCTATGTTCTTGAGGATTTAAAGGAGTAATAGCATCCAGATAATATAAATCAATCATTTCTGGCACTTAGTAAGATACCATTTGTGAGTTAACACAATGCCAAGGGGGGAAAGACATTGTTAAAGAAAGAAGCTGTTGCTTTAAAATTAATCTTAGAAGGGTTCTAAAACTACTTCCAAATAATCTGAATGCCATTGTTATATGGTAATGAAGAATATTTTGGATAACATGGATAACATATAGTAGTTATATAACAAATGTTATATGGATAACATTTAAAACTTTTCAGTGAGTGGATGAAATCACATGGTGCTCAGAGAAACTGCAAAAATCCACGAGTAATGTCTTAAAAACTCTGTTAGTGTGTATTAAATATACAAGTTTAGCATAAATAAAGAAAATATTTAAAAATAAGGTTGTTTTGGGTGTGCTGCGGTCACGCAGGGGTTAAGCACAACCAATGTATGGAGGCCTTAGTCCTCAACGTGGCTGTCGCAGGTTCGATTCCTGGCCTGGCAACCTTTGCCACATGTCTTTCCCCATCTCTCATTACCAACTTTCCTGTCAATTAACTATCAAATAAAGGCCACTAGAGCCAATAAAACCTTTAAAAAAAAGAAGGTTGTTTTAATAGACTTGCCAGGTGAAAGATCTTCATAGCTGTTTGGAAAGCTGATGGGCATGTTTTGTTGCCACAAAAACCTAACACGTTGCAATGTTTAAGTCAAACATGAAGTCCTCTATAACCTGAACCAGAATAAAACTACACATAAATAGATGCAGGGCAAGCTCATTGACCTGCAACCATGTTCAAAAAGGCGAGCATCTTGTCAGGATCTTGTTTTGAGTTTTTGGTTCATACAGTAGTTTTATCTGTTATCTCTGTTTGCCTTTGTTATTCTTATTTTGATTTTATCAGCCTTGTTGTGTTTTACTTAGTTCAGCCAGTTAGATTATGTTTATTATTTATTCCTCATGTTTTGTTACTCTTTGATACAGTAAGATTTGTTTTCCTATAGTTCCCCTGTCTGTTTAGTCTCCCTTACCCTCTTGCGGATTCTTTCTTTCTCTCTCGCTTTTTCTGTCTCCTTCTCTGTCTCTCTCAGTATGCCTTCTTCTCTGTCCTGTCACACCTGCAACTTGTTAGTCAATCAGCCCCAGTCTATTGTTCTATCATTCACTCTCAGTATTTAACCACCTCTCTTTCACTCACTGCTTGGTTATTCTTTATGTACCTGGTTCCTGTTTGTACCCTGCTGATGCTCTATGTAATCACCATATTTTGTAAGTTTTTATTAATTTGTTAATGTTGTTAAACCTTCAACTACTAATTGCTGTCCCAGTTTGCTCTGCATAGGGCTCCTACAATATCTACACAACATGACATACATACTGTGGAAAAATCATGTAGCAAGTTAAAACGACTAAAGCTGCAAGTTATTGAATCCTGGAGTGTACTTGGGAGACATTTTCTTTTTTCCTGTGAGTATATCTACTCCACTATTTTGATATCACTATAAATATTAGCATCATGATGTAAACAGTATGATGTAGTTGTAGGAAGCGGAGCTATTTTAATACAAAGCTTTACAAACCATGACAAAACAAATACAGATTTCAATAAGGATTTATTCGAATGAAAATGTTACCAGAGGTTAATTAGAAAAACTTAACGGAATGTGATAAAAATATGATTGGACTGGATAACCTTAAAACCGAATTGTTTGGTGTATAACCTTGATTGCTGTTGGTCAAAGGATGACAAAACGGAAAAGATAAGAAACATAAAGACTTTCTACAAATGATATTTAACTGAGTGCAAAGTAATTTGATTTCAGGATCTTCACACTGGCAAAAATGGAAGAATTTTTAAATTTTGGAAATGCCAAGATGACTATAATACCATACATTTTACATCTGTTCTACCCAAAGAGAAAATGTATTTAAACAAAACACTTGTTGGCATAGGTAGTTGAATTACAATCAGCCTGACGTTCTGATTGTAATCCATCTAAATGAAGTAAAAAATAAAATTTTAAATGAAATATTTTCCGTCATCACGTACACTTAGTGTGGTTAATGTTTAGTTTTTTAGCTAATACCCAATTTGTGGCCTGTATCATCGCTGCTACTTCAGTTTAAATGACCTTTTCTGCCATTCTATGAAAAATAAGAACTCCCAAAAACTTGGTAATTTTTAGACACTGTGGAATAAATACCATGATTTTTTAACTTTTGACAACTTTTGGACTATGCATGTGCTGTGGATTTTAATCTTGACTGTTTAATCATCCAGACAAAATGCTGAAGTGTGAACAAGGTTGATTGACAGCAGCACAGGAAAGCTGGGACAAACCCACATGGACCAACGTACCCTGTCTCTGAGGCAGCGATATGCGACGCTATTTTGTACACCATAGCCAATTAAATTAAAAATGCTAACTTCTATGCTGCTAACATCTGGGCCAATAACTACACAAAATGGGCCACTTGCTTAAGGCATGCACTAATCAGTTTTCAACTGTAATTTTTTTCCTCTATTTTAATACTGCTTAGTTTATCAGCGTAATTGCCTTGAAGCACTCCAGGGAAAAGTCCTGGTAGTGCTGATGGCCTTTCTGGCCTTCCAGAGGTATAAACCTCCCCACCCCCCACCCAATCCAGTTTATGCAAATTGGGGAAGAAAATACACAAAATTACTTGAAGCACAAGAACTGAGATACAGTTTTATTCAGATGACTGATCGAAGAGGAAAATACAGATCAATTTTAGAGCAAAGTACATTGACTTCAATCAAATCGTCAGTGGTGCAGCCAACTAGAAGTTCATTATCTGTAACTGTCGGTGAACTCTACCTCTAATAAAATAAAAAGGCATATATATTTTCAGGCTTACTTTCTGCTGGGTTAATATTTTGGGTGTAACAAGATTTTAAGCCATGCAATATTGAAATGTGAAGTGAGCGCTGTCTAGTGAAGCACCAGCAAGTTGCTGTTTCAGCATGTGTCTGTTGAAATGGGTGCAAGCCATTATCATAAACCTCGGATGTGAAAATAAGTGCATTAAACTCGACAGCCAGTGTCTACATGCAAATCTCCTGTTATGAAATAAAAAAAGAAGTTCTTCTTGTATTACACTTGTTGAGATGGCAGAAGGGTAGTTTCTATCTTGTAATTAGTCTAGATTGCATTAGATCATATCAAAAATCAATGATACTTCACTGAAGATGATCTGTAAAAGACTTTAAACAAGCATAGAATTGTTCCTATTTATGAGTGCATGGTTGTCCTGTGTGTCTCTGTGTTGCCTTTTGACGGATTGGCAACATATTCCAGATGCACCTAGGATAGGTTGCCTTTTGCCCAATGATATTTCTTCGTTATTCCTTTGCTAAACAATTTATTCTAATGTACACTTCTCAAATACAAACAGCTTTATTTTAGCAAAAGTGTAGGTATCAGCTTCTGCATGAACTACACCAAATAAAGCCAAGCACTGTTTAAGCAGTGGAAGAAGGTAGAAGGTATTGCTTTCACACTTTTTCACAACCGTTCAGACTGGGTGCATTAGGTAAGCGAATCCTGTGAAATTCACTTGCAATGCCATGTTTGATGTGACCAGCAATCCTAGTCACAAATACCCATAAAGAAAGAAAGCAACTTAAACCTTTGAAAATTAGCATTGAGGTAAGCAACAAAGCATGGAGGATGCTCAGCTTAATAGTCACAAATGAAAGTTTCATCCTGGGTAATAGAATGCAAGTGGAGAAATAGAAGCAGAAAACCTCATGTTTCTGTGGCCATTTTATATATTTACCTTTTACCCTCATGGTGGGGAACCACTGCTGGGGGTGGCAATGTCTCCATGGAAACTGACATTCTCTTGAAGGCCCTTGGCAGCCATTGCCAATTGTTAAACTTGCAATGGTTTGAAATTCTCAGAAAAGTGGCCAAGTGGTTGTAATGAAATCCTGTCTATTTGAGGTGAACTCAAGCAGAGAATAATCACCCTGAGTTTAATGATCTTCTGACAGAGCAGAAAGACTGTATAATCTTTTGCTGACATAATCAAACCATTTAGTGTTTTTTTTTATTCTTATTTTGCTTGCATTTATGGTCAGTCATAAGTATTAAAGAATGATGGACTCTTTTTTTAATACAAACCAACAATGTTCCCTGTATAATTGAAGTGAATTTGAAAGTGAAATGCACTTTTTGTTATATTATCCTTTGTATACAATTCTCTGAAATGAATTGTTTGGTAAAGTCCTTGATGTTTACCCAGATTTATTTTCTATGGGGAGTGAAGATGAACTTCAATGTTTATTCAGGTATTATTTTCAGTTAGCTGAGTACGTTTCAAAAGCTTGGCACATTTTGAAAGAGGACACTTTATTTTGTGAAGTATGTTGTTTACGTCTGTCTGCATCTTCAAATATGTTAGGGTGTCTTATAAGTCAATGAGGGCTGGGCATCTTTATGATGAATGGCACAAAATAAACTATTGAGTACAAAATTGGAATAATTCAGAGCTTTTATAGTGTGTGTGACTGGTAAAACCGGTTAAAACAACATGGGTCACATTTTTTTCCCACAGTTGCTTAAGAACCAATGAAATGTTTGTGCCCTTGTGTGCACAACACTTTTGCCTCATGTGGCAGGTAGCATGAAGACCTGCCCCTGTGAGCGACGGCAGCTGAGAAGGATCAGACTAGCAAAGTGTCAGCCTCACACCTTAGTCTGCAACACCAGCCCAAGCAGAAAATAGAGATTAACACTGTGTGCTCATTTCCATTTCACTCCTTTTTTACTTCATCTTGTCACACATGCAGTAAGTGCAAATGGAGTTTTTTTTCTGAATAATTCCAGCATTCCATATTTTCCAATTTTGGCAACATATATGCAGTGCGTTTACTTCACATTGCAACTACAAACTTCAATGTATGACGTTCAAATTTATGTGACAGACCTACAAAGAGCCTGGAAGGGGAAGAATGGAAAGGACTTTATTTTTCCAAAACAAATACAAATCTGAAAACAAAATTAATTCATGTTCAGCTCACTTTAATCAATACTTTGCAGAAGCACTTTTTCTGTAATTAAACATAGAAATATGTCTCTGCCAGCTTTGGACATCTACAGTTCGCTCTTCTTTCTTTCTTGGGGGAGATTTGACTATCTAAATACCTATATTGGCATTCAATTCAATATGAGGAAGTGTCGGTTAGAAATCCAAAGCTCTTTTTAGCATGCCACAGAAGCTGCTGTTGTTACCAGGCCTCCTGTTCCCTGGGTGGCCAGTCTCTGTTCAGTCTGAGAATCAAAGGTTCTGCTCTTGTTTGCAAAGAT
Source organism: Xiphophorus couchianus (assembly GCF_001444195.1). Taxonomy (NCBI): domain Eukaryota; kingdom Metazoa; phylum Chordata; class Actinopteri; order Cyprinodontiformes; family Poeciliidae; genus Xiphophorus; species Xiphophorus couchianus. The sequence continues at coordinate 12,290,573 of NC_040245.1, read as the reverse complement.
CGCTGAATGGAGTCACAGTGATGGACAATGAAGCAGTGTTTTGCAAAAATAGGATGTATTGTTAAAGTTTTGAGAATCAAAGTCTTTTTAAAAAATTTGTTCTCTCTTCACTTTCGTGCTCTAAGAATGTACATCTTAAACAATGCTATTTTGAGATTCCTGCTCCTGTTGAAAGACTTTTATAACCCATTATAACTTTGCAAAGCAGGTTCCGTTGAAGCACCTCAAACATTTACTGCCACTTACAAAAATGTCACTGATAAATTCTGCACTGGACCTTCCCACTATGCAGAACTGCTAATCAGTCAGAAGATAGAGCAGGTTTCTGTTTGCACATGTAAAACCCAGAAAGACAATGGCTCTGTCATTTAAAAGAAGCAAGCCAGTTTTAACCTGTGCAACTTCCAACTAAAACTGAGGCCATAGAAAACTGGAAATCTTCTACTGGGGAAAACAACTTAGCTTTGCTGGAAGGCACAATTTAGTATTGGGGATACCTTTTGGTGCCAAATTCTTTTGCATTTGCATATTTTTTGTGCTTCAAAGGGAAGATGAAAACATCATTAAAATATTTTCAATTCAAAAGAGAATTAGGACATTTTTATGCTGTTACTATGCAACATATTTCTGTAGCTACTGCGTCTTCACGTCAGAGCATCTGTAACTTTTTAAAACTCTTTCAGACAGAACTTAGATCTGTTGTATGCTGCTTCCATGTGTGTGCATTCAGCTTTGAATAGATGTGAGACAGGTTGATCGCTGCCAACTGCCTGACGACAGCAGTAAAAGTTGATATTGGCAGCTTGTCACATGCAAGTCAATGCAGTCACATTCAGATGCCATCTGTTTTTATTTTGCCTAACAGACATAGAACAAAAAAAATTTTTAATTTGGGCACACGTGCAGTTCAAGGTGGCGGAGAACCTTACGATGCAAAGTTTGATACTGCTTTTTCCTTCGACTGTTGGATAGCGAACACGTGACACATTTTTTAGCACATGTAGTTAATGACTTTTTTTTGTGTGGTTTTACATGCAACCATGCACAATAATTACTTTATGCCCCCTGCTAGGGAAGAGTTTAATTAACCATCCTCTTTCAGGGCAGATAATTAGTCAATAGCACACATGTGCACAAACACACTCTCATTATCACTTATGCAATAAGTCAATATGTAACACTAAGAATAGAATATACTTAGTCTTACTGTAGGAAAAACAAATTGTATGTTTTTAGTGTCACAGCTCAATAGAAAATTGAGAAACTGCAAATGAGGGGCAAATTGAAAATGTTGTGAATTTCAGACAAGATCTTTCATTTGCATCTTTCAAATTTTTTGCTCAGGTCCCTCTTGAAAATGAGATCTAGATCTCAACAGGGTTTACCTGATTAAATAAAGGAATATATATTTAGATTATATATACTTGATTATGTTTATAAACAATGTATAAATACACATAAGCTTTTATTTTCCTCAACTATCTTCAAAGTTTTCCCAGCAGGTCTACCAAAAATATTTATTTGTTAAAGGCCAGAATAATAAGGACTTATTTAAACTTTCTTCAGATTTAGACATTTTTTACACATTTTCTCAGTTTTTGATGGAATTTCCTTTAAAACTGTGTGACTTGGGTCAAACATTTTGGGTATTCTTCCACAACCTCTCAATAGCTTGCTGGAATTTGGCCCATTCCTCCTGTCAAACTTTGCATAATGGAGTCATTTTTGTAAGCTGACTTGCTTGCACCGTTTGAGCTCACCCCAATTGATTATGAGACTAAGATTAAGGCTATTCCAAAACATGGACTAATTCTCTTTGTAACTAGGATGCAGGATGCATATGAGTCATAGTCCATTTGGAAGAAATGTTTGTGCCCAACTTGTAACTTCCTGGCTGATCTCTTGAGATGTTGCTTAAGAAGTTTCACAAAATATTTTTCCCAATGATGCTCTCTAATATGTGAAGTGCCCCAAACCATCCTGCAGCAAAAACACCCACACAATATGATGCTGCTCCAACTGTACTTCACAGACTGGATGGTGTTGTCAGACTTGCGAGGTTGTAGTGATTATTATGGCAAAACAATTCGGTTTTAGTTTGAACAGACCACTAGACAGAACATTATTACTGAGTGCATTTGCAAACTGAAGTCTAGATTTGAGTAACTTTTTTTTTTTTTCACCGGGATGTCTTTCAGTCTGTCATTGCAGGACTTCCTTTACTCTGGATAATCTTAACATCCTCAGATGGCATCTTAAAAAATTCTTGAGGTTTTATTTTCTTGAATGAATTTTAGATATTTGGTTTGGAACAAATTACATCAATCTCAGGATCACAGAACGTGTCTCCTTCCTGCACACTATGATATCTGGATATTTTCATGGTTTTATTATTGCATAGACTTGCTTGAACAGAAGAATGTGGCACCTCAAGACATTCACAAATGGTAGCCAAGAATAAATCTGCCATCTGGACAGTTCTTTTCCTGATGTATTGGTTGACTTCCTTTTACTTTTATGATTTCACTAAATAAGTGCTGTGTTTGAGTCGTTGCCTTAAAATATATCCAAAGATGTTCCTGCTTTAACTCAGATTTTGTGAAATAGAAGCTCACAAAACTATTATGTCATCATCTGGTCTTTCCAATATTTTTAAAAGATATTTGTGTATGTTAACTTCTGAATTTGAAGAAGAAAAAACAAATCTAAAAACTTTTTAATTAGAAAAGAGAATTATTTTTGGTAATCCTAAATTGACAGAAAACTTGAAAAGTGTAGGCTGATTTAAACTTATATAATGAGTTACTTTGCATGCAATGTGAGTAAATATATTGTTAACAGTAATTTAATGGATTTTTTTATTATTATTATTTACAGGTTCACGGTTTGATCTGCACACAGGAAAAGGTAAAACTTTCTAATCTATGATTTGGGTTCTGTTTTTTTTTTTTTGCTCCGCCTTACCAAATTGTACTTTTACCATTTTGGTCATCAAAATAGGGTGGAATAAGGTGAAAAGATTTCCTTAAAGAGACATTTTATATAAATTTGACAATTTGTGCTCTCCTTTAGAGCTTTTCATATACAGTACATTTTGACAACTGATCATGTGAAATAATTTTCTAATCTAATCTACCAATCAAAGCCAGATACTGGGAAGAGAGGTCATAAGACTCCAACGCTGTAAGTAATAAATATCAATAGGAGGTCATTTAGGAATATTATAGATTGATCTGCATCCTAATGTTTTATATTCCTTGAGTAATCTGACCCAAATGGGGATCAGAGTCACAACCCCTGAAAACAATGTATTAAATATGCATAATATAATACAAAGTTAATGTAAATCAAATCAAATTAAATCAAATTTTATTTGTATAGCACATTTCAAGGCATTTCAAAGTGCTTTATATCATAAAAACACAAAGTCATGCAACATAGAATCAACAATCAAAACATTACATTAAGTCGAGTGCCATCGTTAAATTCTTAATTGATTGTTTCAAAAGCAACTCTGAACAGGTGGGTTTTTAGTCTAGATTTGAAGACACTCAGTTTCAGCAGTAACATTGTAAAAATAAAAGGCTTAGCATTTAAGAGTATTTCCTCTTTTTACACACACAGAAAAAAGAAAAAACTATGGTAAGCAGCAGTGGTTTAGCATAAGTGGTTTGTTTACAGGTGCAAATTGGAAATAGACTGGGTCGAAGTAATAGGAACAGAGTACAACATGGGGCACATATTAGCTAAGGGGTGAATTAACTCTGTTCTTTTCATGCAATCCCCATCTGTTCTTGGTTTTTCTTTTCTGTTCACAGCATAGAAACTAAATGATTTTCAGGCTTTTGTCAGTATCTGGAGTTATTAAGGGGATTTGTGTGTTTCATTATTTTCACCATATTCTCAATTACAGCTGAGTAAATAGTTTGCAAATTAGGCTTTTTTGCCAGTCACAGAAAACAGAAATACTGGACAAGTGTCATGTAATCATACATGCTACAATCACACACAAGCTCAATCTGAAACAAAGCCACACACACGCAATAAATTTGTTTCTTCACATGCAATTTAAGTAGATTTGTTTTTGGAATAACATGGTCCAAAGTTTCTTAGGACTGTGTGTAGTCAAACATATGAAACTAGTGACTCAACGGATTCATTTCCCTAGGTGAATTTATTGAACATACAAGTATCGTGGGACGTCGTTATTGTATCTGTCCTGAGATTTCTCATGTTGTTTATGGCAGGACTTGTAACTGTTGTGTGCTTTACTGTCCAGGCAGTGTTTGATCATTATGGTACTGGTGGGACAGCACTTCTTTTAGGTCTATTTCTGGCAGCTGGAGTCTGTAGCACTACACGTCTGTGGCCTTCCCTGTGTAGATTTAGTTCTGAATAATCCCCTCCATCTGCTGCCCCCTTCACCAGGTTTTACTTGTCAGCATCTCTTCATCTTTCGTTCTCTACAGTTTTGTTTCCAGATGAATTTCTGGGATTTTTGAAAGTCCTTCTGTGTTTTTTGTGATTTTAATGAGACAATTCTCTTCGTAAACCATTTACCCTTTCAGTCCCTGTTGTGTTACCAGTCGGTCCTCCTCTCAATCCTAATCTCGCTGCTTCTTCTCTCCCATGGGTTTTTAATTTTCTCTCTCATTCCTTTTATTTTCTCATCCTTTTTTTCATGATCTGTTCCTCATGATTTCTTTTGATGTTTCAATTTCATCCAACTAAATCTCTAGATGTCCCTGCAGTGCTACCTAATTTATCTATTTATTTTTTTATTTATTTATGGGTTAGTTTTTTTTTAAAGCTGTTTGTGATGCAAGACAATCCCTCACTCAGTGGAAATCCATTTCTAATCCAGTTTTCTATAATCAGAGACCACACTGAGTAGTTTGAACATAAATACCATAAAAATGCTCTTTGGATTTTTAAAAAGTTTTCACATTTTAGTTTTTACAGAATGTATTCCATCAGAGCTAAACCACAGGAGTCCCCAGACGTGTAAGGTCTTTGCACGGTAGAATGGGGTAGGGGCGCACCAATTTATCGGCCTGCCGATTTATTAGAGCTACTGATTTTCTTAATTTTGGATCAGTGATCAGGTGATACTTGTATGTGAAGCTGATCTTATTCACCAATCTCATCTACCTCTGCAAAGGTCTAAAAATCAGCCTCTGTCCTCTTTTGCTCTCCTGTGAGAGAGGTTTGACTGATAGAGCTGCCCACCAGGGCATGTCTTCATATTTGCAATTAGCAATAGTCACCACACTATTTCATTTCAATGACTTTTTTGCTATATTTAGTAACATTTCAGAAAAAAAATTGGTATCGGCTAAAATTGGAATCAGCAGGTCAGACTTTTCAAAGATTGGTAATTGGCCAGAAAACTGCAATAGTGTACCCCAAGATGTAGGTAAAACCAGCAAGTAGGTTAGAACATTGAATTTAACCTACACTTCTCACCCTGCTCCACACCTGTCTGACCTCCTGACCTCATTCAAGCATAGGACTTCAAGAAAAACCACAGGAAACTGAAGACCCATAACGCTTCTAAACTCCAACGTGGACGCTGACCAACATAATACTGATCTATTATGCTTGTGCAATACATTACATAAAGAGCAGTACTAAGCTTAAGCCCATCATAGCCCTTGGTAGATTAAAAAAAATTCCAGTGTAGTCTACATCTACCTTATTTTTTCTCATTTATCTCTTAGTGTTTTACTTTCAAAAAATAGTTGTATAAACCTAAACATTATGTTTTAATGTTATTATAAGTGGTCTACTAAATTATGTACACAGAACTCTAATTGAACCTGACTGATTATTTTCTTCCAAAAACAAAACAAGTTAAATTTTGACAAAATAAAAAAAAATGTAATTGAAGTTTTTTTAAATTCAGCCTGTGTTATCTCATGAAAGTGCCTTCAATCACTTTTGCAACACAGAACTTAATCAAAATATGTCAACATCAATTGGCATGTTTTGTACCGTAAAATGCTTGTTTTCCCAAATCCTTAAAAGATTGTATGAGAGCAGGGTAAATATTATCTAGAAGCATTCTTGTGCTTTGCACCTGCTCTGCTTCAGTTGTTGTGGCAAATGGATCATGAGAGGTAAAGAAATCCTCATGTCTAGGTCTATACTCCTTCTCGTCAGTCTACTCCCAGACAGTCACTATAAGTGCAGCGGAGCTGCAGAGCTTTACTCGGCACTCATGCAGACAAATGCTTTTGTGTGACACTGATGATCTCCAGATGTAGCGTGCTATATTCAGTGCATGGTACAAGGTTTATTCTTCAAATAAACTGGGTACAACAACAGGAATGACAGCAGTGACGAGCAAAATACAGACAGGTGAGACATCGCCACGAGTGACATGATTGTCAGCCGTGTTTGGCAGAACTCTGCACCCGGATACATGTGGATTAGCAATGACTGAATGGATTAGTGGGTGTGCGTCGGCGTGTGTGTGTGTGTGTGTGTGTGTGTATGTGAAAAAATGTTTGAGTCATTCAGAGATGGAATGATAAAGCACAGTAACAAAGAAGGCATGAGCGTATTTTCGAAAAATGCACTAATACTTTCAAATGATCATATATTGTCTTTAATACTGGTGACAAAAGAAATTGACACAAGCTGCCACTCTTACACACAATATAGCTACTAATACTAAAATGGTATCATATTTGCACTTAAAGTCCTGCTTCTAGAAGTCATACCCTGTTTTTTTTTCACTTCTCAGGTTAATTGATCTTTCGCTTCTGCTTCTTCCCACTCTTGCTCGTTTACTTCCCTCTGGTCTTAGAAGGGAGATTTCCTGTTGGAATCTCTGAAATAATATGAACAGTGGTTGTCGGAGAGGGAAATTAATGACATGGGTGCTCACAACTCTGTAGGGCTTTGGGTTCAGCTTTCTAATTAGCAGTCTCCCTCTTGACACTTTTATTAGGTCATTGGTTTAGTGTTCGAAAATTTGGCATGAAGCGCCATGCAAAGCGATACATACTGCTGTACAATTTCTATATATTGTCACACCTTCAAGCATGACAACAACCTTAAACACACAACCAGAGCTACAATGGGGATGACTTATAGCAAAGTTTATTCATACATACAACATATGTCAAAGTGTAGACCTGGGAATCTTTAGCTAGAGTTATGAAGTTATGTTCACATACACTGAATCCTTCTGGGCTTGAGCTTTTGCAAAGAATTGACAAAAACCTAGCCAGCCTATTGCCTTCCTATACAGGTTTACTCGATTCTCATCTCCCTTCAGTGCTCTGTCTAGGATTTCTCCCACTGATTTGTCTGGTTGATTATAAACTGGGCCAATCAACAGACAGGAGTTGTGAACGATTGGCATCAATTTTCTCTGCAGTTTTAGATTTGTAGTCTCCCTTCATAGGGTTGTAGTTTGGCAGGTGCATGTGGAGAAATTGAATAAAGCCATTCAGTTTATGTAGGCCATGCTTCCAAATACTGTGCAATTAAAGTCAGAGCAAGAGGAATGTTTAAGTCATTTAATGGCTGGAAAATATTTCATGACCCCACTCCTCATGGGGTTGCTTATAGTGCACAGAATTTCCTTAGTCGTAATCGAGCTTAATCGAACTGCCACATTACACATGTCACGACCAAACATTAGCAATTGAGTTAAATTTTAAATCTGAGTCCATGCCTCCAGAAAGTAATCAATTCTCGATAGTTGAGGGTCCAGACCTTCTGTAAGAAGCACAGTGTAGAACAAGAGACTTGTTTTTTTTATTTTTTAACCCAGCGTCTCTAGATGTGCAAAACTGGCAGAAACATTCACCTAAACGGCTCACAGGTGTGAGGACATGATACAAGGACATGATACAAGTCCTTGTATCATGTCCTTGTATCATGTTCTATGATACAAGTATCATAGGACATTGTGATTACAGATTTGTATTTGTGAAACAAATAAAACACCATGACTAATTTTCCTTGCAAAAAAATAAATTAATAAATACAAAAAATGTAAAATCTAATTTGGTGGATGTAATGCAACAAAATGTAAACAATTTACATGAAAACAATGGAATGAATATTTTTGCATAGCACCGTGTGTGTGGAAATGTGATGCGGTTTCAAATATATTTCTTGCTTGGTTCTTTAAAGCAAAACAAACACTCTCTTGTGTGTGTGCTTGACATGTGTGACAGCAGTGATTGCCAGCTGGGCCATTCATGCTAAAACTGAATGTCTCTCTGCTGCTGCAAATTGCTTTGGATTGCTTTTAATAGCTACTTCAACCATTTCCCTGTGAGACCAGTATTAAAATGTAACCTGATGTCATTCTTCTATTGCTCTTTTATCCACACTGCCGTAATGTGCTTTTTGGATTACTGTATTTTAATATTGTGTAATCCTCTAAGAATGTTAGTAATGAATGTAAGGCATGCAATCTGCTTGACTACTCAAAATGGTCTCAATTGAAATGCTGAAAAGGCAGCTCTGGCTAATCAGCTTAGAGATGTAGCCCACATTTGACAGATAATAAAGAGGATCTTGAGCACAGGAGCCAATTACCACCCCTGTAATGAGAGTTCATACATCTGGGAACAATGGAGGGACACTGAAGTTTGGCGAGAGAGTGGGAGGCTGCGAGAGCAGGAAACCAGTAATGGAAGTTTGTAAAAATCAGCTAAAAAAAGATAAAAAGAATGGAATGGATGGAATTAAGGTGAATATGTAAAAGTTGTGAATTTAAGTGTATGGATCTGAAACCACAAAAAATGCCTGACTTAAGTTACAAACTGTCGAAAGGATTAAGACGAAATATTAAAGCAACAATAATTCATGCAGAAATATTACACTTAAAAAAATAAAACTAAAGTGAGATTTTAAAGGGGCAGACTCATGACACAAAAGGTTGCAGATAATGCAGTCTGTTTAACTATCACCTCTTTTAAAGTATCTTAGCAAAATATCTCTCTGAAAAGTGTTATTCCAAAAATGGCGCAGATAAAAATGAACTTTAAATGGCAGCGATAAAATGGACTTTGACTTATTGAATGTTACTAAAAATAATTTAAAACCTAATGAAAAATGTCACAAATCTTATTTAGTCTTAAAATTATATCTTTTAGGATACAACTCATGGGATTTTAGGTTTATTTACAACCTTTGTTGTTAAAGTCCTGCTTTGTAACAAAACTTATTAGTCAGACTAAAACAAAAAGTAAACTGTTGCATCCATTTTCATCCCAAGAGTCTCCTTTGATGCCTGCAACCTTGGTATTCTTTTACAGTTGCAGGCATCCCAGGACCTAGAAACAAAAGCTTTGCTGCAGTATTGCCTTTTGCCCCTTATTTCATTGGCTTATTTTAATTTTCACTGATTCATTTTTTGTTTAAAGGGTTTCCCATACTTGGATTTAGAAAAAAGCAAGTTGTTATACATTTTGTCATAAACTGTTATCACCACTATTACCAACAAACCCAGTAAGCTGTTTGCATTAATCCTAGTCTTTACTCAGGTTTTCACATTTTGTAAGAGGCACAAACAAAATATTATTCTTTTCTACTCTGTTCTGTCAGACTTGCATAAAAATAAATAAAAATGTACATTTTCAATGTATTTGTCTGACACATTGGATCAAGTTGGATTGTGATGTCGGGGTACTATGCAGTTCAAGTCTAGTATCACCCATTGAGCATAAACAGATGCAGCTACTATTTCTGCCAACAGAAACTCGTTGTTTTTCACGTATCACGCTGTCCTGTAGCACAAAGAATCCCCATGTCACACTTAAAATTTAGTTCAACTAAAGAATGTGCTGGGGCTTTCCTTCGTTATTTAGTCCCACATTGAGTTTGGTCACCATGGAAGTGCATTGGTGTTTACTGCTGCCTTCAGAGAACGGCTTGAATGTCAAGACCTCTATAATGACAGCCATTCATTTGTGTCCAACTTTTCTCACTCTCTCTGGTTCTTTCTGGGGTGTTGACTGCATTTTCTGCTCTTGCTCACACCAAGACTGTGAAAAATGTATTCGAGAGACAGATACAGGTCTAGATGGTACATATTTTATAGAATGAAACAGAGAAGATGGTTGCTATCATAGAGGACTTGAAATCTTGCACCATAGCAAAAATACTCCCCAGTCATCTTGCCTTTCAAATGACAGTTCAGAGGAATTATAATCCTGTTAAAGTTGAAGCAAACATTGCTTTCAATTAACAGTCCCAGCCACTTTGTTACTGAGGGGCCTCTGTGTGATCAGATGTCCACTGTAAATTAACTTGTCCTTGCACTTGTCTCATAGTTTCCTCTACAGAGAAATTTCTTGTTGTAATATTTTTATATACTTGACACCTGGACATACACATAAAATCTGTCATCTATGTTTTGAAAATGCTAAATAGCCACATCACAACTGAAAACATTGGAAAAAACAACTGGTCAACAGATACAAGGTGGGCTGATTTCTATAATGTGTGCCAGCGATTAGTGGGAAATGTCTAAGTAATATTTGACATACATTTTCAGTAACTGTAAATAAAAATATTTTTTCAGAATTGATAGTCATTTTACATTGTTTTTCTATCTTCAGAAAGGTGAGTGTTTCATTTTCCATCTGAAAAAATATTTTAATTGTAACTGGCAGGGTTATGAATAATTTTAGACTTGATTTAGCTTGGTAAAAACCAGCCCCTTGTTCTACACCTTGCTTCCTACAGAGAATCTGGACACTCAGCTATTGAGAAACGATAGCTTGCCGCCGGCATAGACTGTGTTGAAGTTTTAAATTTTACTTTATCGCTGACCTTTGCCTGTTAATTTTGCTGTCTCACTCTCCTTATGAGACAAGAGACGTATACAGCAAATCCCGTCGAGGAAATTATTAGCCAATGACAAACCAATACTCGCTTCTGCATTGATACTGAAAACCATTGAACACACTCACTGCAATAAGTATCTGCCTGAATGAATGCCACATGACTAGCAAAGTTTTTCAACAAGCCTGGGCTGTTGCTGCTTGCATGTTTTTTTTTTTTTAAACTCCTTCTTTTCTATGTTTCTGTGATTGCGGGGCCATACAGCTGCTTTTTTATAAACAGAAACAATAAGGAAGATTTGAGTCTAGATTTAATATTTTTTATATTTCATTCCTCTATATGAGTGTTATTGCTTGTTTCAGTGTTGGAAAGAGTCTGAGCTTCTTTTGGAGACAGAGGGCCAATTTCAAGGTGTCAAATTATGAAGTAATTTTTTTTTAAGTTGTGCTTCATATAAAATAATGGCCTATGTATTTTTTATGTTTTGCCAAAAGTGATTTTGGGAAAAGATAAAAAATAAACAAACAAAAAAAGCTAACACACTTTTGGCAAAAAATTAATTAGGCCATTATCTTAGTAAGGTGACAATATAGCATTTGTATAACAACTGAAGGTAATATAATCACTTGATAGTGCCATTTTATAGCACAGTACTGCCTTGAAAATATATACCACCACCCCTTTGAAAAATGTTTTGTTACTGTCCTAAAAAATAATATAATGTTAAATATTATATTAGAAATAAAGAATTATGCAATTTAGAGGTCTTCATTGGTTTTAATTGTCTCCGATATCTGGGCAAAAATGCTTCTATAAACCCATCATATGCATTGCAACTGTGAGCTAATAAAGTTGGATACAGTTTTCAGTACACTGTTATTTTAATTAATCTACAGTATGTTAGCTGTCTGTACTCTGCCCTCCAGCAAGGCTCTGTACTGTTTTCTCTCTGCATGTGTAAAGTGGGCAGATGCCAGCTACAAAAATGGCAGAAAAAGAGCCATGCTCATTAAGGTCGACAGCACCAACGTTAATCACTGAACCACCCAGTGTTTGAAACCTGCTGGATATCTAGCAAGTTGAGTTCAAAGGTGGCAACAACTGGGTCAGCGCTAAGCAAAAATGCTGATGACTCTCTTAACATCCACGTCGTTCTGAAATAAGCTTTGTACTTTTAAGTACTTAAATTAAATTGACTTTCTCTAAGGGGATTTTTTTTTCTTTTTTGGGTCCTTAAAATATTGACACCTATTTAATGCTCTGATCACAGGTTTTTAAAAAGTCAGGGAGACATTTGTGGTAAGCAAGCACCCAGGCTCAGCTACTGGTTAGTGTCAGGCAGCTAATTTAGAAAGTGTTGTGTCAGAGAAAATGGAGCTGAGAGGAAGCTTAGGATACAAATCACACAGAGTGCCTGTCTGTCTGAGTGACTGATACTGACACCGGGTTCTTTTTTTTTTTTTAACAGAACAATTATTGGTTGTATGGGAATGAAAATAAAGAAAAGCTGGATTTGTAGAAATACAAGACTAATGTTGAGTTATGTGGATATGTAATTTGGTAGGTAAGGTGTGTCAGCGGTTGGGGGGGGACATTAAAATTTGCATGTGATTGACAGAGAGAGGATGGGAAGGGGCATGAAAGAGTGAGGGAGTCAAGAGGAAGTGCAGCTGTTGTCAGATGTCAGTCTCCCAGGGCTCAACTAGGAGAGATCTTTCAAGTTTCTCAACCCTGGCATTTGGACTCCCAGAGAAGTGCAAAGACATCAAGACATAACATTCAGAAAATAAAAGTGTAGGCACCCTTTATTGAAAAATGTTCTTTTGATTGAAATATATTTGGAATTAATAAACATGTAAGATTTGTGGTACTTTTTAATCAACTTCCCGCACGATGGTAATGCAATGTGATCGATGGAAGAATTTAACGTCACAGATAACCATTTCAAATCCAATTAGGGCATAAATTGTGAATCCAAAAGTGAACAGCTTAAATGTGACGGTTTTCTTATGGACTGACCTTTTGGAAATGATAAAAGGTTTTGTGTACCGGAAGGAATGCCCTTGAGCCTGAGCGATATGATCTACACTCCAGGCACCTGAAGCGATTGTCATAATTACAGGCGCCACAGTGGGTTATTGACCGGAGCATGTATTGATTTGTGCTCAGTCTCGATTGTAGTTTTGGCACATAGTGGGACCTCTACATCACCGCAGTGTGTTAACGCTGTAGCACTAGTGGAGCACTCGAGTAACGACTGTGTATTGTGGCCAATTCATCTTTTCCTGCTTTGTTACCATTGCTCTAATTCTTTGTCCTTGCCTCCCACAGTCTGCCATGGTGAGAATCCTCTTTGCCATTCTGACTTATTTGTCTGATATCCAACAGATCCAAATGGTGTACAGTTCCACAGCCGATGATCCGATTTGTTTTGGGGATGATTTGCTTCACATTGTTACCCTTTTAAGGCCTTAATCTATTATGCAAAAAATATTGCCAGTCAGTGTGGAAAAGCAATAAATGCTCCATTATTGACTGTTATTCTGGAAATATTAAATAATAATAATGCGCTTGCTTGATAGATACATTTTTCCCCACTTACTGTCCCACTTTCAGACATAATTTCAATCATTCTTTTTATGACTTTCTTGCAAATCTGATGAGACGGTATAGTGTCATTATCAAAAATGAATACGGTGTTTCAAAATAAAATATTCAGTTTTAAATGAAGCAGCACTCCTCTACTTGAATATCAATGTGAATAACTGAATTTTGAGGTAGAGTTTTTTTCTCTTTCTTTTATGGGTGCATCTGCTTGCCTGTCACAACTGAACTCATCAAGTACAGAAGAAGTCATTACTCAGCATGGCAGATATCTTGTTTCAGTTTTTTAGGTGGAGGCCACTGGATATATTTTATTTACACCTCTTTGAATTATTCACAAAAAGTGTTTCTAGCTGGAACTAGCAAGCTAACTGTACAGTCAGTGAATGGTAGAGATGGTCTAATGAACCTTCTCAGTTCTGTATGGCACCCTCGAGATCTATTGGCACCTTGAGAAGAAGTGTGTAAAGCAGGGGTGTCCAAACTTTTTGCAAAGAGGGCCAGATTTGATAAAGTGAAGATGCCTGGGGGCCAATAGTTTGTTCGGACATTTTTTAACTACAAAAGTTTCATGCAAATACACACCGTTATAAAACAATTTTCATTGTCACAATTATCTTTATTTTTCAAATGACAAAATAACCAAATATAAGCCACTCAGGCAAATGAGAATAACTCTAAAAACACAAATTCTGCCTTTCATTCATATCTGGAGAGTCAGATAACATTGAACAAACTGTATGAAATACCTTAAATTTACATGAGTTTAAAAATATCTTTGCCTCAAGAACATTTTAAACAGGAGTTAAAGTAATGCAAAGTTGTCTGTTATTATTAAATCTTAAAACAAGTGAATTTTGCTCTTGTCATTTACAATATCTTTCAGAAAGTAATAGTTTGTCACATCTACAGGTTCATAACATCAACAGTAATAACCAAATCTTACTCAAGAGTTTAATAAAATTAAGTGCCATAAATGTTATTTTGGCTCTTCACTGCTGATAGTGACAGACGTTACCGTTCAAAATACTCAACTCTCAGTGCCACACTGTTACTGCCAGGCAAACATTTTTCTCAAATTCTTGCTTCTTCTCAGGGCAAAATGTTCTCCACCATTTTTATAACAGTCTTTGATAAATGTACCTTCAGTAAAAGGTTTGCCATGTTTAGCTATTAACATGGCCACTTCGTAGCTTTGGTGGTATTTTCTTTTGACTCACAGGCCCGCGTGAAGAATCGCTGTTGTGATGCCAGTCCAGCTTGGAGCTGCTTCAGTTTTTCAGCACAGTCACTTCCTGTTAGCTTGTTGTATGTGTTAGCATGTTTAGTCTGGTAGTGTCTCTTTACGTTGAAATCCTTAAACAAGGCAACCATCTCATTACAAATTAGACAAGCACAATTGCCTTGATTTTCAGAAAAGAAATATTATAATTCCCATCTCTCTTGAAAGCGGCGGCCTTCACTGTAAACTTGTTTTCTTTGAAGTGGCCATGGCAGAAATGAGTGGAGAGCGGTGCTGCACGGAGGCAGAGACTGATAGTATTAAAGTGGTGCTGCCACCATTTGGTGAAAGGAGGAATTACAGTTTCAAGTTTTATGATTTATTTATTCTGTTTGACAGTGGAGGCGGGCCATAAATAATACATTATGAGACCGAAGCTGCGGGCCGTATGAAATCTGACCGCGGGCCGTAATTGGCCCTCGGGCCAGACTTTGGACATGCCTGGTGTAAAGCCTCAAAATAAATTTTTTATTTCAGTTGCAAAATATCATAATGACAATATCAAAAGATTGCACTTTTAATGGTGATAGAATTTTGTGAAAAATATTTTTCTCTCGTACACATTTATTTTGAGTTGGCTATTTTGCCAAACTTAAATGTTACTTTTATGTTTGTGAAAAACGGCTTGATGAAATACAATAAATAGTCTTCAAATGATGACTTCATTTATTAGGTTAAATAAATCTATCATAGCAAACTTGATTCTATGTGAAAAAGTAATTGGCCCATAAACCTAATAACTTGTGGTGCAACTCTTAGCAGCAACAGGGAGGATTTGTGACCCTCTGTTCTTTGCTGAATTGTTTTAATTTAGCTGCATTGGAGCTGTAGAAGTTATTGCCACTTAATCTCAATTGGATTTTACTTTGGATTTTGGCTTAGACCACTGCAAATCTTTTGTTGTTGTTTTGAGCCATCCGGAGGTGGACCAGCCAGTGCATGAATGCATAACCCAATTATACTGAGAAGGCAGACTTCATAATTTCATCTATTACATCAACTTGTTCAGGCCCACGCCTCTCAAGAAATTTCACATTTGTCTCATCAGTCCACTGAATAAATTTTCAAAAGTCTTGGGGATCATTACAATGTTTTTGGTTAATGGGAGACCAGCATTTGTTTCCTTTTTGTTAAGCAGTTGCTTTGGTCTTGTTAGCTTCAAAATGATGCCATTTTTGTGGAGTCTCTTTCTTATTGTTGAACACTGCCCTCACCTTTGACAAATTAGGCCTACTGTGCTTTTTGTCTTCTGAGTTCTTATGTTGCCTCCTGAATAAGTCATCAATGTGCTCTTGAAGTAATTTTGGTGGGGTTGCTCGTCGTATGGAGGTCCATCACCTGTCCATGTTTTTTATGTGTTTTTCTTTTCATTTTTGGGATAATCTCAAGCTTTGGTTTGTTGGAATCCCAAAGATTCAGAAATGTTTTTTTCTACCTTTTTCAGAATGTTAGATGTCAGCGATGCTTTTCAGGTGTTCTTGAATTCATTAGATGTGGGGGTGACAAAAATTTGTTTGCCTCTCAACCAGTAAACTAAAAATATATTTATTGGTCCTAAAATAATATTTTCCATGAATTTTCGTCTCAGTCCTCAGATGACAATTCACTGGAAACTCTGTGAACTGAACTGAAAAGAAGAGAGCATAAGAAAGGATCCAGGACAAAAGAGAGCTTGAGCAAAGTGAAATGATCAAAATCACACTCTATAAGATCCAACCATGTGAAATGTCATCTGTGAAAACTAAATGATGTCCTTTTGGAAATCAACAAAGTTGTTTAAGACATTTACTTATGATGATGACACATTACTTATGTAGGATTTTTCCCACACAATAAACGTGCAACAAGCTTTGATTTTCCACAATGTTTTGTGATTTTATCCTGCAGCACTAAAAGAATAATTTATTCTAGGACATTTTACGCATCTTTACGAGGGGTTTCTACAGGGTTAAAGGACACTGTTTTATTCTGGTCTTTAAAATCGTTCCATTATTTGTACATCCATTGATCCATATAACTCATCATTATGTCTGTTAAAGACAAAGTTTGCAGAGAAACCTTGACCTGCTTTCTTTTTTGTATTATGATGTTTTATGTCTTTCCTCTCCATTTTCTTCTGCCTCCTTCTTCTTGCACCTCACTCCATGCCCTTTCTCATATTTTATCCATTTCTTCATCTCTGCTTTGAAGTAGCCAAAAGAAAACCCATCTAAAACTGAGCTTTGTAAAACCTCACAGGTCTTTGTTGTGTGTCTGTTAAGTGTGAAGAATCTGTGTGTGCACTTGTGAACAAAGCACATTTGTCTCTAACTGGCAGAGAGATCTTAGTCAGGGAGTCTGACCTGACACGGCTGACAAGACGTTCAAAGATATACCCACTTCAGAAATGTCTGACTTGAGGAAGTGCTGCTGCAGATTGAGAAGAAGTGGAATTTCTGCAGTGCTGGATGAAATTCAGTAAACAGAAAACAGTTTTGAACGTAAACTGTCATATCTTTTTTTTTTGACCTGTGAGAGTCAAAGCACTTGGGCTAGACTTGAGCCAGCCCTAACTGGGTCTCCAAAAGCAGCGGCGATCGATCGCTCTGCTCATACGTTTTCCTTCCTCCTTTCAACACACGCACATACACACTGGCCCTACTTATTCTCCTCACACCAAGCCTTCATGAATCCCCCTTTACTTTCTCTGATCTTCTGAACATCAATCCCTCATTCCTCAAAGCAAAAAAGAGGGGATGGGGGGGGGTGACAAAAATGAGATGACAGATTACTTGCTATATATAGAGCCGGTCTTGTGCCGCTTCCCTTGTTCATCTTCTCCCCGTGCCCCAAAGACATTGGATACACCTTCTGGTTCCCAGCTAATGATGCAAATAGTCTTTCACACTGCTTGCAAAATTCGACGGCTCCTTTTGAATCATTTTGGTAAATCGAACTGGACCTCATGGTGGGAAAATTGTAGCAGGAAAATCAATGTGTCCTATTGTTTGTGGGGTGTTTTTGCAATTTGTGGTCCTTGTCTTTATGAGGGTAATTCCTGCCTCTTTTATTCAGTTTGAAGCACATTTGGTCCAATAAAAAAAACAAAAAAAACACTCTATTGTAGCTTGGGACTCTCACAATGACGCACAATAAACTGTTTCACTGCAGCAAAATAAAATTGTCATAGATAATTGCATTAGAACACTTTAATGTGTGAAAACAATGACAAAAACGAACAAAATGGTTTGTTTACCATATGTAGTTTCACTAAGATAGAAGTCAAAATGTTTATTTTTACCTTATTAAGACAAGGCTTTAGTTCCCAAGAAAACTACTTATCCACTTAAGCTTTGCCGTTGTTCCAAAATGAAGTATTAAGTTCACAAAAGTAACCAAAGCCAGACCTTTCTCACGTTATCAAAAAGCTTCAAGTTTTCTGCATTTGAATCTCAATAGCCATTTTGAACCCACTGTTAATTTTTTCTTCCATCCATCCATTTTTTTCCGCTTTATCTGGGGTTGGGTCGCGGGGGTAGTAGCTTCAGAAGGGAGGCCCAGACTTCCCTCTCCCCAGCCACTTCTTCCAGCTCCTCCGGGGGAATCCCGAGGCGTTCCCAGGCCAGCCGAGAGACATAGTCCCTCCAGCGTGTCCTGGGTCTTCCCCAGGGCCTCCTCCCGGTTCGACGTGCCCGGAACACCTCACCAGGGAGGCATCCAGGAGGCATCCTGACCAGATGCCTGAGCCACCTCAACTGGCTCCTCTCGATGTGAAGGAGCAGCGGCTCTACTCTGAGTCCCTCCCGGATGACTGAGCTTCTCACCCTATCTCTAAGGGAGAGCCCAGACGCCCTACGGAGAAAACCCATTTCAGCCGCTTGTATCCGCGATCTCGTTCTCTCGGTCATGACCCAAAGCTCATGACCATAAATGAGGGTGGGAACATAGATCGACCGGTAAATCGAGTGCTTCGCTTTTTGGCTCAGCTCTCTCTTCACCACGACAGACTGGTACAGCGCCCGCTTCACTGCAGATGCTACGCCAATCCACCTGTCGGTCTCCCGCTCCCTTCTTCCCTCATTCATGAACAAGATCCCGAGATACTTGAATTCCTCCACTTGGGGCAGGACACCTCCGTCCCCCGACCTGGAGAAGGCACTCTACCCTTTTCTGGCTCAAGACTATGGCCTCGGATTTGGAGGCACTGATCCTCATCCCAGTCGCTTCACACTCGGCTGTGAACCGACCCCCGATGTCCTTGCAATATTGCAGAGTTGTGTCAGCCAATACAACCCTGTAACATCCAGAGCCTTAAGGAACTCCGGGCAGATTTCATCCACTCCCGGGGTCCAGCCACCGAGGAACTTTTTAACCACCTTGGCAACCTCATCCCCAGAGATTGGAGAGCCCGACCCAGAGTCCCCAGGCTCAGCTTCCTCAATGGAAAGCATGTTGGTGGGATTGAGAAGGTCTTCGAAGTATTCTGCCCACCGGCCCACAACATCCCGAGTTGAGGTCAGCAGCACACCATCCCCACTGTAAACAGTGTTGGTGCTGTACTGCTTCCCCCTCCTGAGACTCTGGATGGTGGACCAGAATCGCCTCGAAGCCGTACGGAAGTCTTTCTCCATGGCCTCTCCAAACTCCTCCCACGCCCGAGTTTTTGCCTCAGCAACCACCCGAGCGACATGCCGCTTCACCCGCCGGTACCCATCAGCTGCTTCTGGAGACCCACAGGCCATAAGGGCCAAATAGGACTCCTTCTTCAGCCTGACAGCATCCCTCACCGAAGGTGTCCACCAACGGGTTCGAGGGTTGCCGCCACGACAGGCACCGACAACCTTGCGGTCACAGCTCAGATAAGCCGACTCGACAATGGAGGCATGGAACATGGTCCACTCAGACTTGATGTCCCCTACCTCCTCCAGAACGTGTTCAAAGTTCTGTCGAAGATGGGAGTTAAAGCTTCATCTCACAGGGGATTCCGCCAGACGTTCCCAGCAGACCCTAATTTTTTCTTGCACTGGATTAACAAGGCAGGTGGCACTAAACACCTAAATATTCGACTGTGCAATATATCGCAAATACATCATCATCGCAATATCAGTGAATGCAATACTCTTATAGCAAATTAATTGTTGTTTAATATAGCTTAAATAATATACAATTGCATTTTTTATACTAATATAATATTTAGCCAGACGAACAGAGTCTGATGGCGGCAGATGCTCACACTGGACACACAACATTGCCCAAAATGCTAAATCCTTCAAAGTGGAGGAAGCACAAATGAGAAAGAGAGAAAAAATAAACATACATATATTGCAGCTAATATCATCATTGCAATTTTAATAACGTTAGTGCCATTGCAAGATTTTTTTTTTTTTTTTAATCATGCGGCCCTAATAACTTTACCATCAAGTTTTAGGTCCAATGTACTCCATTCCCTCCATCTTATATTGATTAAGTTATCTTATTTACTCTCCGTGAAAAAATGTGATTCCACAGTGATTCCCTGGAAGATTATATTCTGGGTGAATGGCATGAAAGCATTGTTATTTATGTAATATATAAACAGAACTTGGCTCTCTGTTTGACCTCTGTTTGTACTTAGAAGTCAAACAGAGAAGAAAACCAAGGTGACTGTTTACTTCCTCTTCCCACAAGCCTTTTCTTGGCTTTTTTAAAACAAGTTTTAGAGAAGGAATTATTCATTCATTTAAATTAATGCTCCTTTTTTGACTTGTCTTTTTCTTTTACACTTTTACATGTCGTGCTCATCGTCTGTTGCTTTCCTTCACATAATCCTTCACTTTAATCTTCAAGCACAAGAGGAAATGGAAAAGAATGAGAAAATGAGATCAGGTGCAGTGCCTGAAATGTAATTCATGTTAGTCCTTATGTTTACATCACACTCAAAGCACATGCCTTGTTCTTTAATCTACCAATCTACCTGTGACTGTATAATGAATGCATATTTTACATTTCCAATTGATTGTTTTCCTCTTTTCTACTCATCATGTCTTTGCCAGAAGCATTTTTTTTTTTCATTTTTCCCTTTTTATATAGATAAAATGCAAAAATATGTTCCGGTGAGAGCAGGAGACAAATTGGAGCCATGAAACTATTTCTTTTCATGCTGAGGGGAGAAGGGGAGCTCTGTTAGCCTAGCTGACATTCCACTTAATTTGATTCATTACTGCATGGTGACGCTTTTGTTGCGACATGCAAGGAACTGGGCCACTTGTGGAGCTTTGAAACATCCAGATAGAGGACAGTTCCACCACCTCAGTATGATGAAATGTGAATCAAGTTCGAGAATGGTGGCTTTTTCCAAGCCCGGACTGCACCGCAAATTGGCTTTTACTGCAATTTATTTTGCCATGTTTGTGCGAAAGTTGTGAGCAGAAATTGTCAAAATCAAATTCTGACTGGATTCATTCCCTCAGAACAAACATGATAGGCTGCAAATACAATATGCTGTTCTTATTCAACAGAGTTTAATTTGGTGCAGATTCTACAAGCAATCATTGTGCTAAATGTCTCTTCAGGTGACTGATCTGTGCCATCTCTCAATTTATAGAGCAACATATGGTTTCAATCTTGAATTCAACTTCATAACGCAGCTTTTGTTTTCAGAACTTAGCAGGGTTTCATACTGCCAGCAATACTGGCTCACCCATCTAGATTACTGAATTGAATGTTCCAACCAATTCCATAGCCTTAGCTGTACAAACTCTATCACTTTGGCTTTTTGACCACTTAGAAAAACATTAATGAAAGAATAGGTGTTCATTGAATTCTACCGATGATGCTGCCTATGGAATAAGTCCTATTTTCAAATTTCCTCATAATAATAAATAATCTACGCTCAACAGATAGGCATTACTTTAAAAATGTGGAAGTGATTGAGAAGAACAGCAATGCTGACATAAAAACAAGAAGCCATGTAGAATCACTACAGATGCTGATGTGATACAGAGGTTGCCAAAATTCTGCAGTGTCAATAGCTACAGACTTCCATACTTCATGACGCCATCACTTGAGCTCAGAAACAAACGTATGAAATTTCATGTAATGGTTTTCATAGCCAAGCAGCTGAATCCAAGCCTATATTAGTGCCAAATATCTGAATCCACTGTAGGACTCTAGACCAGTCCAACCATGATCTGTGGAGTGATAAATTGCACCTCTCTATCTACCAGTCCATTGGATGAGTCAGGGTTTGACAGCTTCCAGGAGAATGGCACTTGCCTGACTGCATTGTGTCAAGTGTACAATTTAGTGCAGAGGGAATTATTATTTTTCTTTTTTTTTCCAGAAAACAAAGTGTGATCTGCAAATGCACACCTATAAATTGTCATCTTAGTATCTTCCAGAAGTTTTTCTGTTTTAACTACTCTGGATCAACATACTACAGGAGCAGACTCGCACAACTTAAATCCATTAATCATCATCAAGAAGACAAAGAAGGCTCTGTTCCCCACTGAGAGAATATCAATCAAGAGTAAAATAGTTGCATGGTTTTTTTCTGTTCAGAGGTTTGATAGCAGGGTCTTAATGGGTGGCTTTTATGATAAATCCAAATAAAAAAATATTACACACTTTTTAAATGCAATTATTGTAACAGTATGACCTAAGAAAATTAAAGCTTTGCACCACTAGAGCAGGAGTTTTTATCTATTTTAGGGAGAGAGCCATGCCAGAATTAAGTGAGGGTTAAAGTCCCACTCTCCACCTTACATTTGAAATGTCTACATGAGGATGTTGTTTCATCTCCCCTCACCATTCTAAAAAACTTCTCCAAAATAAAATTGTGAATGCTCATGGCAATAGACAGGAACAGGTTAATAGAATATAATGGAAATAGTTTGAAGCTTCCTTGGATTCCCATTAACAACATTCCCCGAAACCTCCTCCCCAATATGTTACAGCTTTTATGGGGAGTGCAAGGAGGAAATAAGTGGTATTCGGTAAGTGAATTTGATGTTGAGGGGTATGTCTACAGAATACTGAAAAAATCATATGCATTTATTTTTAGTTGGTGGGTAAACTAATATAGCATTGTTACTGAAGTGGCTTATAATGTATTAGAAATATAGTATGCGTCTAGTAAATATAATAATCTGTGCTAAGAAAACAAAGCAATGAAGGGAAATTTATGCAAAGCATTTCCAATTTGTCTCTTGGAATAGTAAATGATAAAGGTTTTGGAACGTCACCAGACAGAGTTCCAGTTTTGTGTGGTGGACAATATGTTCACTGGGAGATGACAGAACAGAGTAACAATATGTGGCTGTGATATCGCTGACATATGAATGGTCTCAGATGGAGAGCTCAGTCCAATCTGTCACTGTATGACTCATGGCGTTTGCATACTGTACAGAGAGCTAGTCATTGGGTTTGTCTGGCTATTACAACTTGTATAGTCAAGCTATAAAATTCATTCCCAACAACAATTGCATTGGGCATTGTTAATCATTAGTACCACATTAAAAAGCTATGAGATTAAAAACAACGAACTGCCTCCATTTAATCTGACATGAAAAATGATTGTGTCCTTGCTCACTGATCTGTGCTGACAAATGTGTTAAGGAGAACAACGAAGACTGAGATGGTTTTGTTCAGTAGAAGCCATTGTTCACCGCAAACATCATTTTTATATCTGAGGTTTTCTTCTGCATTGTTTTCTACACACTGGGCCATTATGTTTGTTGACAGGCTATATCTTGAGAAATGTTAAAACAAAGGTATATTGACCCACAGTTGTGCTAGAAATTGAGAAGGGGCTAAATTGTTTCAAAGTGTGTGCAGTACTTTTCTTTTTTCCTGTGAACTTTGTCTGCACAATAGGATCATACAAAGCCACATTTATTTCAATGTTTGTTGCACTGAAACCAAGATTATTCTAATTTTGTTTTAACATTACATATCAAAGACAGAAAAAGGCAAAGCTGCCAGGAGCTAGTGGACAGCTCTCAAATCTACATTAGAGGGACATCTTGATTGGCATGCAAAGACTATATCCATTCATCATGGTTCGTGTTCTACCCTCCACTAGTGATTCTGAACCTGACCATCCAGCAGCTTTATCTCGCACCCTCCTGCTTTCTCCTGCTATAAATCATCATCTAGCCACAGGCCACTATGCACAGAACAAGGTGACACTCCACCCTGCTATTCTCCACTGGAGGTGGGAAGCAGAGGGAGAGAAATAGCAGGGTGGGGGGGGGGAGAAATAAAAGGAAGGGCAGTGGTTTCTGAACTGGGAGGTAGGATGGGGAAAAAGAGAGATAGAAAGTGTATCCATCTACTCTGCTGTCACAGCAGGAGGGAAATCTTTGATGTAAACTCTATTAGTTTTTGGCATGTAGAGGCACAGCTGAGACATGAAACTCAGGTCTCTTCATCACATCTCAGAAGAGAGTCAGTGCAGGCTGAAAATTCAGTCACAAAGAGACCATGCTATACGCAGAAATTTCCAATATTTTGGTTATATGAAAGTGTTGTAGGCACTGTGGAGTCAATGCAAATATTTATTTGTGGAAAATATTAAAAGGATTCTTCCAACAAGTCCTAATGGCGCTAGAGTGGATTGTTGTGGACCTGATAAACGCTATACAAGTACAGGCCGTTTGCCATTTTATCACTTTAAAGGGTGCGTGTTATATAAAATAGATTTTTTTTACCGATGTCATGTTATACTATTATTTCCTCATTAAAACATGGAGTATTGCTTTGATTCTTGCATCCATATCTGAATCTATGATGGTAGCCTAAACTCTTGTTCTCACAAAGTGCCATCTATTTTCACAAATCTCCTCTGTGGACCTGCAGTACTCAGTGGAGGTTTCACCTCACAGAGCACCCCACCCCCACTGCTTTCACACTCAGCTCCTCCAGACTAGCGGCAGCAGGAATGAACACATACGTAGAGGAACTTCATGTCTGTTGGGCTTACCATAAACCGGCATAATGAGAAGCATTGTCGGCATGATGTTCTTTTTTTTTTGCTTTGCTTTAGTCACCATCTGTGATTCTCCATCATAAGTTCATGTTAGCAATCAAACAAATAGCAATTTTGCTTTTCAAAAATCACTTCTTAGTTTTCATAAATTTGAAATAATCAGCATTTCTTTTACTGCGGCCTATTAGACAGTTGGTTTATAAATATGGAGTTTTAATACGGAGACCTTGTTTTGATTTCCAAGATATTCCCTCATGAGGAGAAGCTTTTTACTTGCCTGTAACAATATGAGTAATTTATACCGCCTCATTAATCAGCTCTCAGATACAGTATAATGAGCTCATCCAAATGTGAGTATAAGGTTGTAATAGCAGCTTAAAAGGGAGTTGGCTCACCTAAATTGATAGCAGTGCATGTTATCTTGCTCATGTGTAGATCATAAATTACTATTTTATTGAATAAACCACTAGCCTTGGTGTGATGACCCTTGTGTATTCTAGAGTATGCAGAGTTTAACCATGTAAGCAAACATAGATTAAATCATTTTGAGCTTTTTGTTTACCATTTTTCAGGTGAAGTGAAGCAAGGAGCCTGGATGTAACGGCATGGCATCGACCCTGTAAGCTGTAAGGAGAAGGTTCTGAGCCACCTAGTTCTTTTTTCTAGTTTATGAAGGAGAGTCAGGGGGAAGTGCAGTTAGACATTTTTCAGCCATCGATGTAAACAGCGCTGGCTTTGCTCAGTATTATGAGAGCCACAGCAGGAGAGCGAAAGAATGGCCAGAAAAATTGTTCTTCCATTGCCATTTCTTGTTTCATTTATAGTGGTAATAACACAGGGGAGCTCAGGGTCACTGGTTCTCAGATATGTTTGTAGAGGTCTTTATACACTCAAGATGGATTGAAGGAGGGCAGGATGCCAATACAGTTTTATTTCTGTACATTAGAAATGTGTAGGGTTGCAAGTATCCAAAATATGGAAACACGTTTTGTAAATAGAAATTACATGATAACAAAAGAAATGATCTGTTCGTGTATTATTTTTAAATAACTTACTCAATGCAATCATGCTATATGAACACCTCCATACGCATTACTGCCGCTACTCCTTCTTTTCTATACACACAGCAGAAATTAAATGCATTTATTTCACGAATCATTCATAATGCCATGATACTGCCTTTTTGATTTAACATTTCTAATGCACTGCCATGTTAATGACTCAAGCAGATCTACTGATTGGTGTTCTGGGGTGGGGTAATTAAACTACCTCTTCCAGGTGGAAGTTTGACCACAAAGCTAATGTGGTTTAAAAGCAAATGAATCTATGCTGATTGCTATTTTATTTTTCATCCCAGAAAGAAAGTGAGCCACTGCCCACACCCAGCCCCCCCTGCGGCACTTCTCAGACAAACATAGACACACTGACGGCATGTGAGCAGTGATTTCCTGATGTCAGCTACATATGGCCTGTGTCATGCCAGATTAGCGGTGATAGTGGAGGAGGAAAGAAAAAATAGTAAATCTGAAACGCAAATTTTAAGCTAAATAATTTTTTTTGGATGGGTGTTTTGGTTTTCCAGTTGATACAGTTAGAGACATAAGGCAGTCCTTGGTTATTTATTTTGCTGCTTTTGAGAAAATATCCTCCTCACCATTTTTCACATCCCTGTACCTGTACTACTAGTTGAGCATTATTTTAATAACAAATGTATGTGCTTTGTTTGCTGCTTTAAAGGCATTTCACTGCATGTTTGCTCACTTACACAAGTCTTGTACGATAGAGAGAGAGAGCTGCGCTTTAGAGTGCAATAACACCACACACATACACACACCCATGGAGTCTTCTCTTTTGCTCCCGGCAGTTCTTCTGCTTGGTTTGCAGTGCTTGTCCTCTTCTTGGCTAAACGGTTCTGGTTAGCCACTACAGTTCAGACGATGATAGCAACCCTCCAGTTATTCTGCCGTCAGCTATTATTCAGCTGGGCTCGGTACTGGCGCAGCATATTTTTTGATGAATTAAGACTTAAATTACATCTTAAATTAAGATTTAAGAATTAAAAAATATTTTTCTGCTGTAGGTTCAACTTTATTTTATTTGTGTGATTTGGGCACTTTCTCACTAACAGACAATTTACCAAGCAAAAGCATTTTCAGAATCATTTCCATGTCCATAAAATAACTGTGAACTCCAGTTCTAACTAATAACTTCATTTTTGCTACGCCTAAAAAAAAATCTTAATATTTCCTCAGTAGCAGATTCTGCATCTTGGGGGTTTTGCTGAACATTCCCCGGTTTATATTGAACCCATATATCCTTTGTATACCGAGTACAGGCTGTGCAATGCCCAGTGGTAACATTAGAAGTTCTGTGATGTCATTATTCTACAAAGTGCTATAAAAAAGTACTTGCCTCTTTACAGATTTCTTTTCTTTTTGCTTTTTCTCACTTCAAATCGATGTGAATGTCAAAAGGAACCCAGGCAAATACACAATTCAGGTTTAATTGATGATTTCATGTGTTATGGGTAAAACAGCTTTTCAAACCAAGCAAGCCCAGGGTAAAAATGAATTGCCCTCAACTCTGGTGACTGGTTGTGCCACTCTTGGCAGCAATAGCTGCCGTCAAGGGTTTACTGTAAGTGGCAAAGACACTCTTGCAGCCATGTGGAGGTATTTCCCATCTGTTCCTTGGAGGATTGCATTATATCTGAAGCATGAATACCCTTATGGTAACTTGCCTATTGTGTTTTCAACTGTCCTTCAGTATAACCATGTATTCTAGCCTTACAGAGAGCGAAACTGTATGGTGAAGTTTAATGCAGCATGAACTTCAAAGAGAAAACACCCTCCCAAGTCTCTTGCCTTAGATCACAATGAGGTGGAACAGTATGAACACATTTTTTTTTAGCTCTCCTGTGGATGTTTCTGTTATTCTCTGCCTTCAGTTATTTTGTTCTTTGGACTTTAGCCTGAAGGGCTTTTAAAGAAATGAATTCAGCGTTTCATTTACTGTTAAAAGCAAAGTTTAGTTTGAACTGCTTGTCTGAGGTAAGTGGACAAGTGGTGTATGTTTGTAATGAAATTTAAAATGTAAGAGACAGGTTGTTCAGAGGTCAATTCTTACATTTAATTTGACAGGAGAAAAATGTCAAATTGGTGAATTAGGCTTGTGTCAACGTTTGATCTTAATCATGTGCAGTGATAAATGTACAACATATTTTTCTTTAAACAAGGCATTTTTTATTTCCCTTAAAAAATAATATATTAACATGGAAGCTTTTAATCTTCCCAGAAATTATTACATTTTTTGCCATGAAAAACAACAACAACAAAAAGCGATGCAATTAAGTTTATCTTTTCCCTCTGATTACCTTTATGTGGAATGAAATTTTTAAATGAATTTCATGACAAGATTTAGACACATTTCATTAATGTGTCTAAATCCAAAGATAGTCAAATGACTATCTTTGGATTTGTCTTTCAATTATCTAAATGTTAAGTAATGTTAAAATAAGATGTCTATCTAAATTCCTTGTGTCTCCCTGTCTGCTTGGGGTCATCAGGTCCTCCTGACCAGGTCACTTGACCATCCTCCAGTTCTGCACTGGCTCTACATTGATGTTGTCATCCTAGGATGTTCTGTGGGCAGTATGGCTTTACAGGTTGTGACCTAAACCAGCTGTTCACTGGATCTCCTGCCACACAAGTGTGTGTTGGCGTGTCGTGGTCCACGCGCGTGTGTGTGTGGAGACCCGGCCAGGCGCAGCTTCATATTTAGCCTACTTTCATACATGGTGCAATTCTGAGCCAGTAGTGACTCATTCGCATCACTGATCAGCTAAAATCACACCTGACCCCCTTGACAGAAGCTATCCGCTTCCTTTTGAATGACCACCTATACTGATTCCTTAACATAGCATCAAAGGATATATTTATTTATGGAACAGGAGTCCATCTTGAATTAATCCTGTTTAGTCTCCCATATAACCCTTGGCATAATGTACAGTCTTGAAAGAGCTTGCTTTGCTGTCCGTTCTGGCCTAAAACTCTACTCATGGATATGAAGAACATGAGATGTGCAATCCGGAGAGAAAAGATGAATACATAGTATGAGTTTCAGCAGGTTACATCATAATAAATGTAGAACCTGACACTGGTTGAACTTCCTGACTTCCTAATAAATAAACTTTAGGACATTTATCATTAGTGTTATGCTGAATGACTTTGTTATTTCTTGCTCAAGCACAAGCAATCTTATTGTAAGCCAATCGCAGAAGTAAATTAATCAATGTCTGAACTCAAATGAAATGGCTACAAGACCTCAACAAGATGAACCCTTTAAAAAATGCTTTTATCTGTTTTCCTCTTGTTAATTGTTATAATGTTTGCAATAGTTACTTTGTTCTATTTTATAATTGAACTGGTAATGTTTCATGTGAGAGATCTGAACTGTTTGGTTGTTATACAGAACAGAACATGAACTAAGAAGTGCCAGTGTTTGACTTTCAACACATGAAAAATGGACACTAGTCTCATGATGATCATTGTGACCATGCCCTTAGGATGGTTGTAAATAAGCTCTGCTGACATTTAGTTAAAAAGTTTCTCATGGCCCAGATTAAAAAGGGATTCTGTCCTTCTACTTTGCATGTCTTTACTAGTCAGCAGAGTGTAATTCAACATACATTTCCAGACTCTATGAAGTCTTCGCACCTATCAGCACCTCACATCTGACTTAATGATTTCTTCCAAGACCTCTTGAGATGGTGGTTCTATTTTTACACGGCAGCAGCTGTGGCATTTCAATGAAGAAGGAAATTGTATCAGTGGTTATTTTCAGAGTTTAAACACCAGTCTAGAGCATGTAAACCATCTTATTTGTGTCCATATCAGAATATATGTCTGGGACAAAGATTTTTGAATATGGAGACATTATAGGTTCTCCTTGGACTCCAGTGAAACCAAGTTAAAGTTCCTACATGGTGTCTTTGCTCTTCCTAGAAGTCATGTGCAGTTTAATCTTTCACTGAGTTCAGGACCTGGTCAGGACCCATCTTTCAAAGACTCTGTGCTAATTCAGTACCAAGTCCCAGACGTCTCAGCATACCATAGGATTTGTGCCGAGAAGTCTTTTTCTGCGTCATAACAGAAGTGCGGAAGGATGGTGAATGTGGGTGTTTATTGTGAGATCTGACAGTCAAATTTCATCCTAATTAGGAAATCGCGCTTGTGTGAACCATTACACCCCTATATTTGGTGTTTGATATGATCACCAAACATAAATCTAACAGTACTGGTAGTCAGGCTGTTAATAGCTTCTAATAGTGAAAGCCATTAACTCTAATGAACCAAAGGGACCACAAGATGTATCTTATATCATTCTTTTCTCATCTATCACTTGAACCACATTTCCATTAGAATACCATTTTACAGGACTCACTATGGGTTTATTGCTTTTTTCTGAAATTCAATTTCATTGACAGTATCTTACATTAGACTACCCATGGCTATAACCAAAAGTAAAAAATAACTTAAAGACATGCATTTGTTTCAACAATGAGTGAAACATGTTTTGTAATTTTTATTTACAGTGCAAAAGGCCAACACTACAAGACATATTCCTAATGAGCATGTCTAACAAGGTGTGGGAATAAACAGGCTAAAATGATTAGTCCTCACCAGCGATCACCACATTCAGTAATCAGCTTCCAGTCAAACATGAACACAAGAGGCGCTTTTATACTAGCCCTAAATCCACTCAACATTATAAACATGCAATCAGTCATTGCTGAGTTCACTGTATAGTGGGATATATTTTTATTGCTTTGAATTAGAGATTATACTAAAGCACAAGTAGACTTAAAATGTCTGTAGGATAAATCAGTAAAGCTATGAACATTTTAACAAGCCTTCAGGGTTATTGATTAGTGAAAAGTCCTTGGTAACCAGTATGAATTTTTATGTTTTTGGTGAGGAAGAATAATCAAAATTATTTTTATTTGTTAAATGACTTCAACCAAGATGGTGTCTTGGCTTTGTGAACTTCTGGGAGAATTTTTTTCCACAAAATTTAATTAAGCAGAGGTATATCTCTAGATGTATTTTGTTTTTAGAAAACACTTCAAATATACTGACAGTTAAAAAAACCAAAAGTATGAGGTTGAAAATATCTTCTATTCTTGGACAGGATTTTCAAATGGAAGGTGCCATGTTTATCTGTTCAAGGAAGTGCAGCTGGAAAGATTATGGGAATAACCATTCATCTTATCAGTCAGGAATCCTTCCCAGATAGGAATACATTTTGGTGCAAAGTGTGCATATCATTCCCAGAACCAAAGCAAAAAATGTCTCCTGAATATTCTGGCTTAAGTTTAATTTTAGAAAAGGGTCAGAACACTTGGTGTATAAAACTTACTACTTTAAAAGCAGATTACAGTTTGCAAAAACACAAAAAATCAAATACCCCTGATTTTTGGAATCAACTCCTGTGCTCTTATAAAACAAAAATCAGTGTTTGGCCATAATCACCATACCTTTAGAAGATAAAGGAGCAATTTTTAAAGCTTAAGAACACCATCCCACGTGTAAAGTGTGGGAGTGGAATCATTGAAACTTGTCAGAAAGTTGGAAAAAGAGGCCATGCAATGTTTGGTGTGTAAATATGTGTTTTCTGCCGTATAAAACATTCAATGCTATTAATATTGTAAAGAAATGTAGTCCTCATAATGTTTTGTTGTTGTGAACCATGCATGTTTTCCTTGTGTTACATATTCAGTGTGATTTATGAGAGTTGTTGACCTGCTCATTACTGCTCTGTTCCACCCGAGTTAACGCACATATAAGACCCCCCTATTTCTCTTTCTGTCTCTCTATTTTCTCTCCCACTCCCTGCTGTCAGAGGTGTAAGCTAGCTTATTTGCATGATTAGCTCATGCCTTGTAACTGCTGTTCTCACTGCATATAGAGGCATACATTATGTATATTCTGTTCCATATCGACGTGCGTATATTGGTATTTTTGGTATGTGGTTACCTGCTTGTGTGTTGTGTTTTAAAAGGTAAACTGAGCTATTATCATTCATATGATCTTACACCCAATTAAGTCCCTGCTTACTAGAGCATATTTAAGTGGGATTTTATTTATTTTTTTCTAACTAGAGCAGGTGTGAAATCTCAAGGATCCTGATTCTTTAGGGATTCGTTCACATTGGCCCAAAAACCTTGGAATATATATATATATTTTAGCCTGCTTGGTGATCTAATCATTTTGACAGTTTCAAGCACAGGTGCAAAGACTCTGAGGACACATTGCAAATGTAATTGCTCAGATTCTGTCTAGAAATAGGTATGTGTACTGTAATTTTTGTTAACTTATAAAAAGGGTTTTGGCTCTACTTTAAAAAATATAAACCAAACCTTTATTCTGTGATCTCTGCTGTATGACTGTTTCTTACTTGCATTTTTGGTTTATTGTTATTTACATTAGCTTTACCTGTCGCTCATATTTTCCTTTTTTGATAGTAGTGAAATATTTCCCATTTCTAATTTATTATCTTAATTAGCTTGTTGCTTCATCCTTAAGTTTGCATGTTTTTCAGTGCGTCGTGTGTTGCAGTGGTTAAAGTGGGCATCATGTAAACATAGGAGACAGATCTCAACCTGGCCGTCTCGAGTTCAGTTCCCATCCTCCATTCCTAAATGGCAAAGCCCTTTAGGAGGCATGAACTATGCCATAAACAACAATTATATTGGAATTTAAGGGCGATGGTGATGAATCCAAAAGGTCCTACTCCAAATTTCAGTAATTGTTAACTGTTCATTTCAGTACCAGTTATACTGGTACTGAAATTTGTCTATTTTTGCAAGTTAAACTTGACAATTTCATCATTGAGTGCACAATTAAACAGCATCCTTCAACTGAAAACACAATATCAATATACAATAATCATAATTTTTTTTTAGGTATACCTCAAAAACAACAACAACAAACTTATTTAGACTATTCAGAAAATATGCAGCTGACTGCATTGTACACCCTTTGAACATCTACTTATTATCCTTGGTGTGACTCTTGATGTCATACCATCTACATCCCAAATGTATCTACTTGTCTCTGGGCAGACCTCTTATTGCTTTATACTCAGCCTGGAACCGGACTGCGTGTTATCAAATTTGGGTGTTTATGGCTACTCTTGGGAGCAATCACGGGATGTGTTTAATGCCATGTGGGTTAAAAACCATCTTTGGATATGCTTACTGCTGAAGAGCAGCCTCCCAGGGATTCATGAGTGTCTGATGGTAGGATAACAACATGGAGCTGACTGTCAGTTCGTATTTTTAGATAACAAATTTGTTAACAATCTCCCCTCTGTGCGTCTCACTCCCACATATCTGGTTTCCCTTGGTTTACAGTCTCAACGTCCCACCAGAGACATTGGACAACAAATAGATGTACTTGTATTTTTACCACATATGGTGTGTCCTCTTTTTGTGCTTCCAAGCTGCTGTCAAAGTATCTAAATAAAGCAAGGAAGATATCATCGAGCAGATGATGGAGAATCACTGAATTTGATATTTTCGAAATCAGAAAACAGTGTTATTATGACAGACTTTTTAAAATGCCTCCCCCCTTCCTGGAAGCTATACATATATTTGGATGTAAAGTTGTGGTCTAGACAGTACATATCACCCAGCTGCATCTGTTGACCCAGACATGTGTGTCTTTTCATGTTGATGTGCATGTCTCCTTCTCCATCTGTGTTTCTTAGTGCTTAGATGTCTGTGTACGTTTGTTTCTGCCATTACAAGCCGTAACCTTGTCAAATACGGCCGCATCATGTGCAGATCATCCCCTCTCATCTGTACTTAGAACAAATGTCTCCTTTCTTCTGCACTTTGTAAGACCTCTCTGTCTTTATTGTTTAATTGGTAGGATGAGCTCTCTTTGGCTCTTTCTATCCTTTTTAAAGCCCTGCAGGACTGTTGCAGTTTTATTAAAGTTCCCACCAAAGCTGCGGTTGCTCTGCATCAGGCATGGGATTAAATACTGGACAGTGTGAACAAGTTACAAGTGAGACATCAATAACTTTGGGTGGATGTGCTGTAGGGACAGTCTCCCAGCTTCACTCCCACTCATTCTCCGCTTTTCATGTCCAGATCCTTTTTTGTTACGCAACTGCCAGCTGTTTCCCCAGACCTGCAGGTTAGAAATAAAACAGGTTTATTGAAGCAGTATTTTTATGTAATGTAGTTTATTTTTTATTTTAAAATTTTTACATCCTCCCCATCCATTTTTTTTTAAATATTGACTTTTAGATTTCAGATGACAGAACTCTAAATTTTATGACTCATCCCTTTTTTAGTTTTAAGACTTGATTGGACCTAGAAACATTAATTCATAAGACAAAGGTAAGATGTTGTCTCCTTTTTATGTTTCCTAGCCCCCACCGCCACTGTTGCCTTTTATCTTTAATGGACCTTGTTCTATGAATAAAAAATAAATACATTTACCCGAAGCAGAATTTATGAAAAATTGCTTGATACTAATTGATATTCTACACTCGCATGTTAACCCCTAAAGCAGCTAAATCTCTATTAAGCTGCACAGGATAACCAACAAATGTTATTTTCTTGTAGTTCTAAGCAAAAACGGGTTGAGTACATTATCATAAAGAGTGAAGTGTTCCTCAAGGACTTTCTCAGGAAGAGACAAGACTTATTGTCTACTTTTATTTCTGTATATTATTGAGACGTAACATCTTGAATTTCCTTTGCATATAAGGCTCTGCATATAATCTTTCTCTTTAGCTCCAATATGCCAGAATATTTCTTTTTTTCCCCAGTATTCTTTGTACAACTATACATTTTTAGTTCATTTTCTAAATAATAAATGACAAAACACAGCAATAGTGTCTCAATTAATGTTGTCTTTTACATTTAGTGCCCTCCATTCTTGCACCTTTTAATTTTGGCCTAAAGCTAACACTGTCTTTCTAGGACTATCCCCAAGATGTTGGTGCACGTTTTCACCAAGGTCACCCATTAATTTTCCAGACTGTGACAGTTCTGTGGTACACATGTGGGTCAAAGCGCTCAGAGTGTAGCCAAACTCCATTTTTAAAATCTCAACGACCTACACCTTTTTGAAGGAACGGAGGTGGGATTGTGAAGTTATTATCCACATTAAGTCACTATTTCCAATGCTTCAGTGGAGTTCCAATATAATCTCAGAACATCACTTTATGTGCTTAGAGGAACCAGCAACGGTCTTTCATTGATTTTGCAATGCAATGTGGAGGCCGATTAAATTGATGGTAGTGGCAGAAATTGGAGCAACAGCATGCTCCATGCTAGTAGATATCCTCTGCACCAATGTAAGTCCCTCAGGTCTGTATTTTAAAAGTGAAGGATGGAATGGTCATATGGGACTAATTGGTTCTGTGCTGTTATTTCTTCATTGTTTAGCACAAAGTCACCCAGGTAGTACTGAAACCGTTAGGGTAACTCCTCACAAGGAAGAATATTGAAAAGTGTTTGCCTATACTTTAGCTCTCTCTAAATTTGTGGCATTTGTTGCAGATATCCTCATCCTAATCTACTCAGAGTCAGTGCTGATAGTATTAGCCTGGTTTTATTGCTACCGTCTCACTCATAATTAACTGTACAACAGCCAGCACTCATTGTGCCTTTGCCAGTTCATTTCTTCTCCAGCATTGAATCTCCTCTGTTTAATGACTACAAATTATCACTAATGCTATCCTGAAACACACTACACAATTATTCTTCTGTTGCTAAAAATCTGACGTGATAATATTCAGATCAGTCAGTGCAAATATTTCCATTCACTGTCCAACAGTTTCTTCTTTGTTGTCACATCAAAGAAATCTATTAAATTGGAAAAAAAAATAATTCTCTTTCTGAGCTTGATATTTAAATGGGGAGAAAAAGTGTTTCAAATGAAGACATTTTCATTTCCAGGAAAGTGGCAGATGTGAAGTGTGCCATTTGAGAAATTGAAAGTTCTTCAAATGTCGTTAAAGATAAACACATGAATCATTCAAAAAGTATTCCACTCAGAGCACGATGTGTACTTCATCTCTCCATCTTGTGCACTCTTTTGCGTCACTAATTTACTTTCTTTCGGCCCCCACATTTTCACTTTATTGGGCCCCATTTTTAAGCCTCCTTAAAAACATACTACTGTGCACACTATGTGGCAGTCCTTTTTCCCTTTTTAAAGTTTGACTTTCAAAATGAAAAAGTTTTGAAATTATTCTGCCATTCAGTAGATAAGACTCCAGATGGATAAGTGGTAGGAAATGCAAAATAAATTGCGCCTCTCTCACAATTTTCAGGGATACTGCCTTTTCATGAGACAAATTGTCTGCTCTATAGTGCAACTGTGGATGCTACAAAAACTGTTTCTTCAATCTAAATTCAGTCACTGAGGCCAATAGTAATTGAGTTAGTAAAGTGCCCACTTAGTAGAGAATTGTGTTTACTGCCCTCTGTTTCTTCACTTTCCAATGAAAATGGCTGGAAGCCTCCTGAAATACTGAGTCAATCTATACCAGGGCAAGAAAACCATTTTGGAAAGTTACCCACCCAGATATCTGTTCTGAACTTAAGATCTGAGAGCATCCAATTATATCTTGTGGCAAGTAGACCTTTGAGTCTTTCTAAAAATAATACTCCTCAGCATTCTTCTGAGAGATTAAACCTTCTATAAGGGCCCCAACAGACCACCTTCTCCTTCACCAATACGTTCTTTTTCTTATCCTTTGCTCATTTCTCAAGAATCCAGATCTTATAGTTTCACATCTGTCTGTATGTTTTATTTTCTCTTATTAATTTGAATAATTAAAATGTTATATTGATGTGGAATAAAGGGAATTAATTAGTTGAAATAAACACAATATTGTTTGATTCATGTGATGCACAGGTCTTAACTTTAGCAGATGTGCCCTGGAAAAAAAAAATAATAATCAGACTTAATGGATGCAAAATTACACAATCCTGGTTTAGTGTGATTCTGCTGCTATTGCATGGAGCACCTGTCTAACTTAAAGACCGTGGGCCAAAGCTGGCCCGGTCTTCTCAAAAGGCCACAGAAATAGAACCTCAAGATAACATTTGTGTAATTAAATATTATTTAATCAGTCTAATCAAATCAGATTGGTCCAAAATGAAAATGAGTTTGACAGCCCTGGCATAGAGGGTTAGTGAAGGTTTTATGAACTAGTTTACTATCCAGAGGTTCCATCTTGCCTGCAGAGAATTCTTAACATCTTGACATAGAAACAGAGATTAACTTTTTGGGTAACAGTAGGCTTGGGAAAATAAGGCAATTACATGTGCAGTGATTCATGTAAATGCTATTTTATAAACCTTTAAACCACAGTCATATTTGGATTAAATGATGTCCAGTAGTCTACACAATGAGAAAGTTGGTAGCACTGTTGTCTTGCAGCAAGAAGGTCCTGTGTTTGAATCCTGGTATAGGGTCTTTCTGTGTGGGGTTTGTATAATCTGTCTGTGCGTTGTTGAATTCTCTCCAGGTACTCCAGGTTCCTCCCACAGTAAAACGATATGACTTGTTAGGTTAATTTATTTCCTTTAATTGTCATGAGCACATGCATGGTTGTTTGTGCTGCGCGCCTTGTGTTTCCCTGTGATAGGCAATGGTGACATCAACAGACCAGTGGGTTGCTGGTTTGAACCCCCACTCCATCTGTCTGCTATTATGTCCTTGAGCAAGACACTTTACCCTCCTTGCCAGCTGTGGTGGTCAGAGGCCTCCCTTTTGTCAATCTTCCCCAGGGTAGCTGTAGTTACTATGTAGACCCTTGAATGTGTGCCTGAATAGGTGAATGACTGACTGTAGTGTGAAGCGCTTTGGGATTGTCTGGATTTGATAAAGCGCTATACAAGTGCAGGCTATTTACAATGCCATTTCCTATCAACCTGTCCAGGTTGTAACCTGCCTCTGGCCCTAAGACTGCTGGAGATGAGCAGCAGCCCTAACCCCACGCAACCTTGCAAGGATAAGTGGGTAGAGACATTGGATGGCTGGTTATTTTCAGTGACTGTTATTCACAGCAAATGTTGAAGGCTGCAACTGTAACAATGACCTTCACATGAAAAAAGTAAAAAAAAAAAAAAAACACAAAAAAAACAGTGTTGATCTCTTTTGCTACAAATAAATTCAGTTTAAAAGCAAACCAATAACAGTGATTGAAGTGATTGCACTATTTTATTGTTTTCTGACTTACATTTTCATCCTGCAGATTTTTCTGAATACATTTAAAACAATTCCCTGTTAATTTTTATATGGAAAAGGTATACCTTAAATCTCCAGAATACAACAAACCAGTAAAATAACACAAATAAACATCCATAAAAAAAACAAACATATATATATATATATATATATATATATATATATATATATATATATATATTCGTTTTTGCAACCTCAATTAGGTTCCAATGAGCCTCTTGTAGTCTTGTAAATCTAGTGGATAAAAAGCACTAAAAATGTTACAAAAACAAGGCTAGCTGCTAATATCAATAATAATTTGGCATTGTGTGGTGTGCTCTGTTTCTTCCTCTGTTGCTATGGGCGAAATATACAAATCTAAAGTATATATATGAAAAAACTTGTTTTTCTAGTCCTTAGCTATTTAGAAAAAGTATCGTTCCAGGCCTGAATATATTGACTTGCCGTAAAACAAACAAAAAAGTAAATAAGTAAATAAAAATAACCTCTTCAACCGGAGATGCACCTGAATAGGTGAATTTTGTGGTCACACTCTGCTTTTTGTAGATATTTGACCTGCTAATGCCTCTGTTGTCAGGTTCTGATTGCTCTCTTATTATAAAATTGGTCATTTGCAGCAGATGAACCAAAGACAAGATTTCTCATAGATACTTACAAATGATGCATCCTCAGACTTTTTTCAAATCTCACTGATACATAAATTGTCTAACTTTGAGTCTTCTTCATTTAGCAGCAGAATATTATTACCACTGTCCAGTATTGTTCACTAGCTGGATAAAGATTAGATTTTTGAGCCTCCATTCAACCCACTGTCTGTCAGACCTGGGCGAGATAAAAATTGTCACCAACTGATTTTTCTGTCCATTGCTTCTTAAAAGATTAAGGTGTGACCCTTACAGATATGTAACGATCTGTAAGGGTCTATTTACAGATGTAACTATTTATAATTTATTTATTTATTTTTTAATAAATCGTGCTCAAGTTGGACATAATATAACTTTAGCTTTATTTTCAATTATTTATGGTGCAAAACAGTTCCAGATTTTAAACCATAAAACCATCTTGTACAGTCATTTTAAGCATTCGATATATAATTCTTACTTTTTATTAATATATTTTTGATAATGTCTTCAGGACAGATAGTAAGTTACCATTTTTTCTCAGCATCAAAGATTACCGTTGAGGAATCATCTGAAAGTTTGTTAAAATAACTTTTTACTCAATATGTTTTAGTTACTTAACAGTATGATTATAATCGATGTTGTTCACAACTGCTGAACTCAATCTGACCCTTTTAAGAATAACAGTATTTGACCCAATAATAGACAGCCCTATCCATTCACATTCTTTTGTGATCTAAATCACTTTAAAAAAACAAAATCACCCCCTGGACTGAACCATGTCTGATCAGTGTCATGCACACTGAACGGAAATGCACACATCATATCTGATCAGTGTGCATGACGTAGTGGTATAAATCCTTTTTTAGCCATATGTTTTAAGGCTTCAACTAAAACCTGTCTTAATCTGTTTTAGCTCATATACTCTTCTAGATTAAAGTAATACTAATGCACAATGATGTACATTACACATGTAGTCTATATTTTATCTCTTAGTGCTACAGTTGTTTCCAAAAGTATTTCCCTTAATGCACTTGGTTGATAACATAACTTCAATTTAACTTGGATGTTAACGGACTAAACTTTGCCATTTCAGCTTATGTAACCCATATCCAGCACTCTTGTCATATTGTGAAATTTTAATTTATTATTGTGAATAATTCAGCTCAGTTCATCTATATTGCACCAATTCAGAAGAAAAAAGCTGAAAGGCATTATGCTGAACAACTAAATCATTTCTGTTTAAATTAATTAATAGAGCTTCAGTTAGACGCAAAGGTAATTCATTTCAGCTTAAAACAAGAATATTTGTTAAATAATTTTTCAAGAATGTTTGTAAAACGTAAACTAAAAACTCCAAGATATTGTTTTGACTCGGTTATATGTTTCAACACCCTGTTCTGAGCACAGCTGAAGCTGTATGTACAAGGTGGGAGGACTTTAAAAGCAAGAGACTTTAAGATGATGCTTATTTGTCTCGACTGGCTGGACGGTTACGGGGCACGAAAGGGACACAAGCAAGAACAAGAGCAAAAGTGTATGAAAGCTGTAGGAAGAAAAAAACAGCCAATTAAATACAGTAATACAAACTTTTAAATACTTGATAAAGACTGTAAAAAGAAAAGAGATGATCAGGGTTTTACATGGTTACATGATGCCCCTGATGGCATCTTTAGTTTATAATCAGATATGTAAACAGGTGTCTCAAAATTTCTGAAGCCAGACCTGGCTACAACATTTCTTTCATAAAGAAGGAACATCCTAAACTGTGTTCTAAAAGCAGAGACGAATTTGCCTCTTGATCACAAATGAGGAGCCTGAAAAAGATCTCCCTCTCTTTCTACTTTTATACACTAATAAAAGTCCCAGTAAAATTGCAGTCACGAAGTTAGGTAATGCTTCGGGGTAATAAGGAGCTATATGATTCTGTCGGTCATAATTATCTGGAGCATTATGTTCAAGGAAAATGTTGAAATTCTGTTCAAGTTTTTACCTGCAGCTGCTAAAAATAAGTTTAAATTGGTGTATTTGATATTTCAAGACATTTCAAAGGTTTTCACATACAGTATATGTGTATAATATATTTTATTTTCAACAGATACGTTAATTAGTTTTGCACTGACAAATTTTCTCATTTTTGTAAATATTTTTCAATTTGAAAGCAGTTTGAAACTTGTAAAGAAAATATTTGCTGCTAAAATATTCTATGCTTTCTCGGAAGCTGAAGCAATGTTGTTCTTTGGAGTGCAAAACAGTTTGAGTCACTAATTTCTTTAGATAAAAACAATCTTGTTGGATTTTTAGAAGCAGAAAATGTAGCCCACGCTGGTTTGAATAGTCTGAATTTTAGCTGATTGATTTGTCTGTGTCCTGCATAACAATAGGAATAATGCAGCATCATTTAAGAATATTAACAATAACTAAACACTACAGAAAAGATTATTGGTCCAAGCATACAACCAAATAGAAATTGGTTATGCAATTATTATGCTATACATCAGTGTTAACTATTTATATGTTGGTCTGAGATTTAAAAAGACAACAATAGACACATCAGAAAATCTCTGGGCTCTATGAAGTGATTAAATTAGTGGGATTATAAATTTCTCAAGCACGTGGTGCCATTTTACAACACAATCATGTAACTATGTTACTTTAACAGTTTCACCCTCAATGACAAGGGAAAACTGATTAGAAGAAATTACCCGTTACAGGTAAAGTTCTGATTTGAGACTATGACTGTCACCCTGCCTTTTCTCTATTACATTTTGCTCATACATGTATCAGTAAATGACATTGCTTGACTAGTGAAATCTAACAGATAAAAAAATATTTTTTCAACAGTCAGTAACATTATGAAAATGCTCATCATTGATCCATAAGGAGGTATATTCAGCAGAACATAGAGATGGACTGAGATAAATACATTGTATGCTGCATTTGGCGTCAGCACGTACATAATATTCTATTATGTGAAATGGTCACAGAAGCAATAACTCATATGCAACATGCCAGGTGTACTTTGCGTATGCATGGTTTTGGTGGTAGTGGGGGAGAGTGGGAAGCATCTACGCAATAAGCGCGCGGATTAAATACTAAATACCATATGTGTGTGCCTTTTCACTGTAATCTACATTTTTGTATATTAGTGTGAGGAACTTAATCTTGCACAAGTTTGAATCTCCTCACACATGGTCCAGGTGGCAAAAAGAGGCATCCCTTCCAGCTTCCACTGCAAGCGCACACATAAAAACACACACATCCAAACTTGCTCAGGTTGATGACTGCACGTTTCTACAGATGATTAGATTACGTAAGAAAACACCACAGAGCCCTAATAGTTGGTAAACCCAGATTACGCAGGATTACCATCTCTTTTGCTCCGCCTCTGTTCTCCCTCTCCGTGACTGTGTGTTGAAATACAGGGGGCGTGAATGATGGCAGATGAAGCATGAGGCTGGGAGAAAGGGCCGATGGGTACGGGGTGAGCAGGGAGGTGAATGATGCTGCAAACACCAGAGCCAGATGGGACAGAACCCCTAAGCAGCTTAGAGTCACAGTAATCATGCAGTCTAAGTTGCCATCAATGGTGTATGTGCATGTTTGTGTGCGTGTAGCATGCGTGTTTGTGTAGCTCTCATACATTAAACTTTTGGTGCACAGACGGACACCAACACCAGAAAATTAGAAAAAAGAAAGAAGAGTTGCATCCTTCTTTCTAAATTGATTGTGATTTTAGACAAATCAGAAGACTTTAGTGAGCTGATGGGAGGGTGTGGTTGGCCTGTAAGGGAGCCAAGCAGGTTAGTAAGGTTGTATATTTTTTTGTTTCTGTACTACTATGATGTTACAGAGATAATACATTGGGAATGCTGTTTCTTTCTTAGAATTTTTGTATAAAACTGATTGTGCCATTTAAACAGATTTTTGTAAATGTGAAGGACGTCTGAAAAGTAACATGACATATCAGTCATGTATGAGTTTTTGCATCTTATCACATGAAGAATACTCATATATTTTCTATGTTAATTGTTAAATGTTAATTGAGAAAGACTCCCTGCATTCTGTGGATGTATTTACCTCCATGAATAATAATGGGGCTGCAGCACTTCACAAAGGAGAGTAATCACTGATTTATTTATTAGCGTTTTTGACATGCAGTGCAATTATAGCACTGCAGGCAATCTGTTGGGCAGTACTCTGGCCTGCCCCAGAGCTTTGTTTGTCTTTTGTGTGTGTGGGGGCGTGTAGGCGTGTTTGTGCGTGTGTGTGGCTCTGAATGGCTTCAAAGCTGTAGCATTAACTTGAATGATCAATGGTAATAATTGCTGTGGCACAGAAATACTTGATAGTGAAGATTAAATGAGGAGTGAATTATATAATTTTGTTTTGTTTTATGATCTGTGTGCAATCTTAACCTTGTTTCACTTTTAGTCGCAAGTCCCTCCAAAGGAATCCATCATCATTGATTTGTGAGGCTCCTTGTTTTGTGTTAGTTCTTTCAAATGCCGGAATCAGATGCTAATTTCAATCACAAACATTCACCTCGCTTCTCCTTTGATTTCATTGTATCCTTCCTCCTTAATCTTTCCTCCTGCCTCCATTTCCCCCCCATCACTGAAGACGATGACGACAACTAGTCCTACTCTTGGGTTGCTGAATATTCTGATTTGCTTTTGATGGAATTAATTTGAATGTCAATGATGT
Source organism: Xiphophorus couchianus (assembly GCF_001444195.1). NCBI lineage: Eukaryota > Metazoa > Chordata > Actinopteri > Cyprinodontiformes > Poeciliidae > Xiphophorus > Xiphophorus couchianus. The sequence goes on along the minus strand of NC_040245.1, from coordinate 12,247,319 downwards.
AGTGATGGGGAAGTTTTTCTGAGCCCTCGCAACAAAATTTGAGAGTGATGCTGCTCATGCTTCCCTCTGATGTCCACAAAGAGGGAGGGGGAAAAAAAGGAAACCACTACCAAGAGTTAAGAGCTACTGCGCCCTTGGAGGACATTTACAACTGTGCAACTTAATGAAATTACATCGTCACTCAGTGGATTTAGTCAATGATTTGATCAATACATGTCTTAATTCTTAATTTGTAATTTTATACACCACATTAACCAGGCCATCTGTGTCATGAATAATAACTCCTACGAGTCTCACTGAAATAAAGAAGCACAATTACTTCCACTTCAGGATAGCCTAATGAAACACAAGTAAAACAAATAAAAATTAGAACTAATAAAGGCAGAGGCATGATATATATGAATGTAGTGCATAGGTTTTGAAAGAGATATGGGGTTATTTGGATTTTGTTGTAAAAACATAGCATTGGTATGGTTACATTATACTAACTAGTACTCTTCTACATTCAACCCAAAATCTCATAATGCACAGTTCTCTTGATTACGTCCACATTTCTATAACAAAAATGTTTTTTATTAGTCTGATGTAATATTGTAATCGTAAATGTAGCCTATTTTTGGTGTATATAAATATATAAATAGCTTATTATCCATAAGCAGAAAATAATTGAAATTAAGGATTGAAAACATCTGTGGTGCACAGTGCTGGTCAGCAAAAATAAAGCAAATCCTTAACAAAATCTAAAAAAAGATGCTCAGGCGGTTGCTTAGACTGACCAAGTCAGACTTCGCCATGAACAACGATGTGAAACAAAGATTCAAGATAGCTACAATGATCTCCAAGAGAGAAACCCACCTGCAGTGTTATCCTGGCAAAACGAGATTTGAAAATGTCAGCCTTTGTGTAATTAGTGAATATAATTTGATCCACTTAGTGACCTTAGTTACTGAAATAAATTAACTTTTAAATAGTCTAATTCAGCGTTTCCCAATTCCGGTCCTCAGGCCTCCCTGCTCTGGATGTTTTAGATGTGCCTCTATTCCAGAGCAGCTGATTCAAATGATTGCATGACCATCAAGTGCTGCAGAAACCTGTTGATCACCCATATATTCAATCCAGGTGTGTAGCAGAAGGGAAACACCTAAAACATGCAGGGCAGGGAGGCCTGAGGATCGGAATTGGGAAACGCCGGTGTAATTGATTTAATATGACCAGAATTTGCAGCATCACATTTAATACTGAGTACACAGCTGATAATGGATAATTCCTAGGATTTAACCATTGCAAGGGTAATTTAACAGTACCAGACAGTGACAATTATTGTTTCTTTTAGTAGGAGTACATAAAACAAGAGTATGATTTAGAAAGAAGCAATGAACAGCAGTGTAGTTAAACCCAAGCACATAAAAAATACCTTGTCATTTGGTATGAAAAGAGGTTAATCCTAAATTGGATCAGCAGTTGAGAGATTTTATTTGTTCTGAGTAAGAGAGTGGTTCACGGTTTGCTTCACAGTTTATAAAGCAAATAAAGAAAGGGAAAAAGTGGTATTTTGTCAAACATATGACTTAAAATCATTATAATACTAGTATGTCCAAAATTCAATGTCTTGTTTTAAACAAATCGGGGGTGGTTCAATTGTTCAGTTAATTATGATATTATTTTTTTTTCAAATAAATTTCACAACTATTCTAGAGAATGCAATAAAGACTGCAATTCTGATGTAAGATAGTCATTTATAATACAGTTGTAGTACTTTTTCTTAATTGTATTACCTTCATGCAATTTATTTTGTTACTGCAAAGTATTTGCATGTGGATGTTGTTTGTAGGAAGCATGTTTGCCAGAGGAGGAAAGATGTGAATAAAATATGTCACAGGTGGATATCCTTTCCTGGAAAACAAAGCTGTGTCCTCATTTGTAAAATACCACCTTCAAAAATATTCCTAAAAGGAAAAGTTGTAATAATAACTGCATTAGATTTTGATCTGCTGTTCGTAGGGACCAAAACAGGTTAGAAATAAAGTTCTATTTGGCCAGTATAAATACAAATGCAGGAACATTTTGCATGCTGAAGCTTTTCTTTTTTTGATGTACCTGCCTTGTTGGGTTGTTTTACTCTTATCACTTCTCTGAGTGAGGATTCATGTGGCTGAATAGCAAAAGATGGCTCTCGTCACCGTGAAATATTTCTCCCTTTGTCACATGCTTTCCTCAGTTTGTGTCATGTCACCTTGCCATTTCCATCATGTTTCTTTCAAGGTTGCTCTTCACTCTTCAACCTCTCAAGCTGTCTGTTTTAGCTTTTTCTTTGTCTGATTTACACAGAAAACTCAAAGGTCCCAAAATGATGTGACAGAAAAAAAACCCTATTATTTAGGGACAAAACATATTATTGTTATATAATTCATTATTTTAAATAGCTTAAAAATGTTCAATGTCACAGTATAAGCTGCAGTTTTAAAGCCACCAAAAATGTGTTTGGAATGAGGCGATGGACAATAACACACTGGCACATTTTATAATAATATTAATCAATATGTTATTTTTTTCAGAAGCAATAGGAATAGTTATTGCATATATGTAAAAAAAGACTTTTAAAAAATACGATCTATTTAAAAAATATATATATTTAACACCATTGTACTGTGAACCCACGTTTTCACTCTAAGTTGCCATACTATAAGAGTGTTATACCAGCTTATGTCTTTTCTCCATATACCTAATTTCCACTTGTAGAATGCATCCATCCATCCATCCATTTTCTGTGCACCCTTGTCCCTAATGGGGTCGGGAGGGTTGCTGGTGCCTATCTCCAGCTACGTTCCAGGCGGGAGGCGGGGTACACCCTGGACAGGTCGCCAGTCTGTCGCAGTTGTAGAATGCATTAAAAGATTAAATATTCCTTCATGAGAACAAATGATCCTTCCACCATCTTATTTAAAAATCTAATGAGGAGTCTGAAAAATGCATTATACTGAAATGATTTTCTAAGATAAAAAAGACAGCATGCAGATACATGGGTCTTCACAGAATATCTGTGAATCAAACACCAGCAGCGACTTGAGTCTTAAATGATAAAAATTAAAGAAAAACAAATAGATTTTCTAACCAGTATGTAAACTATAAGGACATAAACTGAGGAATAACAACATGGCCACAACAAATCAATACTCCTGTTGGTTCATGTTGGACACAGTAAAGTCTTCCTTTTCCACTAATCTCTGTACTTTATCAGCCGATTATACTTCCTTCAATTTCATAAGTCCAAGAGTCCATTCATCGCTCTGTTGCTTTTACGCCACCATTGATTTCCACTATGCACCACATGTCAGTCTTTGGTCCACTCACTCACAGCACCATACATCACCCCGCATTAACGCCTCACCTTTTGTATTTCCCCATTATATCATTATTTTCCACACAAATGCTGCTGCCTTTATGTGTCTCTCAGCTGCTGCAATTTCGGGCCGATGCCTGATTGCCACTTATCTTCCCCTGTGAAAGAGACCATTAGATTAACAAAACTAAAATCCTCCCTGCCTATAAGAGAGGTTTCTGTGCCTTTTTCAAACATTTGAGGATCCACTTTATTGGAATCCTGTTCTTCTTTGCATAGAGTGAATCAGTCAAGATGTCACTTTAATGCTGTGGAAGTCCTACTTTTCTCTTTTGGCTTTTTTTTTTAAATGGAGGTATAAGAATCCCATAATATCTTTTTGGAAATCTTACGCATTTGCTGTTCTCTTAGGGGCTCTTTGGGACAGGAATAGACTGATGAAGTGTGTGACTGCCTCCACAGTAATTATGTGATGAATGTGTTCATTCTGTGTGTAGCCCTAAGCAGTGAATAGCTCAGCTGATTATTGAGGGGTGTGATTTCTCTGTGTGTGTTCTCACTACAGTAGGTGTGTATTTGGAAGAATGTAGAGATTCATAAGAATAGGCTGTGCTAAACAAAGAAGTGTGTCTGACTGGATTAAGAGCCTAAACTAGTGTGGAAATGATTGAATGGTATTGGTCCACACATGGAAGACACTGAAAATACCGTACACCCCAAGGCTGATACATTTATTGTGACACAGTGATTTTCATCCACTTTCCTTTTTTTCTGGTGACACCCTTTCTATGAGCAAGATAAGAAACACTTAGTGGTGCCTTCGATGTTTTAAGTCCTCCTTACACGGATGTTAAGCTCCATTACCAATATGAAATTTTTTGGTGACATGCTTGTATGAATATTGGCTCTCATGAAGAGTATGATGAGAATGCCACAAAGAAAGGGTGCTAGAGACATGGATCACTGAAGAACGATGTGCCACAGCTTCCATATATATAGACCCTGAATGGATCTACGTTACTGTAACCCTCCAAAGAGAACAATGATGGTAAACATATGTGTGCTATTTTTGGGATACATCTGAGAAACAAAACTTAGGAAAAGAAAATAAATGAAAAAGCTTTATATTGATTATCATACCTCACTATCAGTTCACTATTTTTATTTTTAGGCATAAACAGTTAGAGGTCAAACAGGTCTTCCTCTAGTTTCATGGCTCACTGTCCCATTCCTGACTGCTTCTATCCACATCCTCCACCAGCTCATTGCATGACGGCCAGCTGCTGTTAGTGCGTAAATGGGTGAATTAGAGGGTAAAATGGGATAAAATGAGCTTGAAGACATAAATCAATCAATTTACCCTTCAAGTCTCCTCTACCATATAATATATTACCATATGCACCCCAGCAGATTAAACCTGTGATTTAATTAGTCTTCATTTGATGGCTTTTTTGACATTCCTCCAAAAAATATTTTTGTGTTTTTCAGCAGCCAAGAAATAGCAAAGTAGTAGTAAGGGTCTGATGAGAAGGTAATTCTAGGAATAGTAGAAATTAAAATACAAAATCTTTGTCAATTTAAAGCAGAAGCAAAGAATGGAAAATTGGGAATTGCCTAATGTGTAAGGATCCCAGGAGTTAGAAAAAAAATCAGATATTTTTGTCATGCTGCACTGCAATTCCTTTCCCTCTTTTGCATACACTGTCGGCTCCATCTTTTGTTTGCATTAAATACCTAGGCAAAAAGCAGTCATCAACTCAAGTGGTTCCTTCATTTTACAGTATTTATGACCTTCAAAAATATTTTCTCACAGATTTCTGACTTATAACATGCCTGAGTCACTCTTCAAAGGTCAAAGAACGATATGTGACTCCATCAGGGGGAGTCATGTTCAGGGTGGTGTTCCTTAATCAGTACGCAATGTAAATATGTTCTGGTTGTTATGGCTGCAAATGGTCGTTAAATGAGTAATCTTTTAAATGTATTTACTCTGTCTATACAGATTTCTAAATCTATTTAGCATCTATCTATATATCCATACACACACAGCAATTCAGTTTGCCATTGTCATTGCATACATCCCAAGTACATACATACAAAAACCTGTGAATAACTATCAATGTCTATTTGGTGAACTTGTAGCATACTCTCACTCATTGCCATACACAAGCAGCTTTTGCACACCACCATCTCCGTCTTCACCACCAAATCTGACCGGCCTCTTGAAGGCCAATGTGGTGAAAGTATTGATTTCCTCATATTAATGCAGTCTTCATGAAATGCCCCAGTCAGTGAAGGAGAAGACCGAATGGAGAAGATTAAAATGAGGAGTTAAAGGGGAAGCTGGAGGCGCTTTGTTTACACAACTGTGTAAAAGTATTAAATAACCTCCATGTTCTTGTAGGTTGCATGAAATGAGACCAGCCTGTTTTTGTTACTGTTTTTATATAAGTAAACATTAATTCTCTGGGCCTTAAAGCTATCTTAATATATTTGGAGAACTTTTATAAAGCTATCAATATTCTATTTCTTAGATTAGATTCTTAATTAATGCAGCTTATGATCTTGGAATTACATAATAATAAATAGACTCAAAGATGATTAAGAGTACTTTGAAACAGTCTCAGAAAAGAATCACATGGAAATAAAGCAAAATAAAACACAAGAGACGGTTCATGCTTTTGCATAGTACACTGGGTTGCAAAGACAATGTACAACCTCTGTACGGGTATTTAACTTGACAAAGATAAAGACCATTTTTTATCTAAATTCTTACACGGAAAGGACAGAAATATTTTTAAGAACAAACCCAAAACAAACAAATCATAAACTACGGTTACTGCACCATCAGTCATCTCAAATCAAACTCTTTATTAATATGTGGAACTTCCAACCGGTCTCAGGAAAAATGCTGGCCACGTTCAGTGCATTGTCAAGCTAAATTAAGAATCTTCAAAGACAAGAAAGCAGGAGACGAACAGTCAGTATAATGAGATTTAAAGCAGTGTTTGATGTCTTTGATACTGTACTGTACATCCTGCTCACAAAGATGCACGTCTCAGCTGTAAACTGAATCTAAGCATCATTACAAACTCTTTTCTTTGAAATGTTAAAAGAGAATCACTTTAGTGTGTCTAAACAGGAAACTGCAATATGTTTTGTTTAGGTTGGTTGGCAGTACCGTTATCTGTCCTATTCTTAAATACAGAAGGTATCTCTTTTTATTTTTTGGTTTGAGCTCTTGTCTCCTTTCATTTGAAGTTAGCTGAAGCTTTTGCAAATGGTGTTTGAGTTATTTTTACCTGCTTCACCATCAGAGGTAACACTTTCATAGGGAATTACTAATAAAAGAAAAACAGTTTGCTCGATTTTCTCATTTACCTCTCCTGCCAGGTAAAATGTGTGCTTAAGAGTGGCACAGATGTTACATAATAAGGATTTGATCTGGACTGGTATGAATGAAGGAACGTGGTTGTATCAGGGTGTTTAAAACATTAGCGTTTTTCGCAGTGGACTGGATCTGTCCACTCAGCCTAATGGGCACCACGTGCAGCTCCTCACTCACCAGCTGTTGTTCTTTTCCGATTTCCTCCCCCTCCATACGCCTTCTCTGTCGTACACTTTTGTCTCTCTGTGAAGAACAAACACTTTCACTCATTTTCTCTTTTTATTGCAAACTCTGTGTCTGTGTAGTAAGAGTCGGAGGCATTTTAGTTAGCCATATGGCAGCGCCAGAGGCGTCTGGAGCAGATGTGCTTGGTATTGGGACTCTGCTCTGTCAAGCACATGCATACTTACTCTCACACACACCCACTCATGGCAACACACGAAGAGGCTTAAAGGAAGTCTGTTACCGAGGAAAAGGTCACTGACTGACAACAGCATTATCTAACCCCTAATACATTGCCATGTTAGCTTTGTGAAGCGACACTGAAATACTTTAGATGTGTTGTTGGGATTTTGGTGATTTTTCCTGAGAATATTACTCAGCATTTTTCAGATAGGAAGTATTGCCACTCTTCTAGTATTGAGCTGTCTTATGGTGCACTTTTCAGCTACATATAATTTTGATTTATCGTCTATAAGCTCAAGCAAGTGAGAGGATATTTTAAATCTGTGGTGAATATTTCACATGTCATGTGTTTGCTAATAGTAGTAGCGTATCATTGTCGGTCAACAATTTTTCACCAACATTTTGTGTAAAGACCCTCACTGCTCAACAAGTTGCGACAATCTGACTTGATTGTTAGAAAACTTGCTTCAGTCATATGAAGTTCGAGCTCTTGACTTCCTGCTTCTTCTGCAGCCTGAGGAAAAAGCTCTCGCTGCCTGAAGACTGCACACTCAGCGTGTTTGTGTAGAGTTTTTTATAGATCTGTTTTTTGCTGATTCGTAGAAGAGCGATGGAGGTTTGTGCATCTTGGTGTGTACTTGTGTGAATGTGTTACAGTAAAGTATCCTCTGAATGAAATAGGATGTAAATTTGACCAGTGAGCAGAATATGAACACAGGCTTGTTCCCAGTATTTTGCTGAGCCAGCGTTTGACCTACATCAAACATCCAGAAGTGGAATGAGTAAGAAAGCATTACCATGCTGGTCAACACCTAGTCACAAGCGCACATCAAAGAGATTGGTGGGGAAGGATCCAAACCGTCCACACACAGTTAGAGAGGTTTTCCAAATGTTCTTTTTAACTCAGTTTCAGAGATCCTTTGATGCAGGAAGTTAGAAAGTAGAAAAGAAACATGCGGTATATTTCAGATGTTTATTTGTTAAACCCTTAAGAGTATTTCACATAATTTGAATTTTAACCTAAGAAGAAAAGGGGAAGTTTGACATTATTCTATATGTTTATCTTTGAGGTGTCACAAAATTACATATTATTTTATCTGACTGCTCAGATGAGCTGAACTGTCTGTGCAGATTTCTAAATCCTGTTTGTCTTTCTGTCTGTCCATCCATCCATCCATCCAAGTTGGTGCTTCCTGAAAAATGCCAGTCAGGCATAATTAAATCCTGAATAAACCATTTCTGGTATTAATAGCATCCATTGTAAAAAAAATAAATGGTAATGGTAAATGGCTTGTCCTTGTACAGCGCTTTATCTAGTCAGAGGATCCAAAAGTGCTTCACACTACATTCAGTCATTCACCCACACTGACAGAGGTGAGGCTGCCATGGCAAGGTTGCAATGCACTGGTGCCACTGTGCCCTCTGACCCACGAGGTGGGTCAAGTGTCTTGCCCAAGGACACAAAGATGGAACTGGACGAAGTCGGGATTGAACAGGCAACCCACTGATTACAGGACAAACTCCAACAAATGTCACCACCAACCTCATCCCATATAAATAGTTATGATGGTGGAACAACCAAATTGTTGTTCAAATATTTTGTACTTAAGTGTATGATTTGTCCCTTCTTCTTTATATGTATATACTGTATGTGTTTGTGCAAAATAATTAGTCCCCAGAAGCATTTTACTTTCCATGTTATTCACTTTGCATTACTCAATGACACTATGTGGTTTTCTGACATGAAAAAATAATAAGTATGTAGCTGATTCAGACTCGGGCACTGAAACTAGAGCATCATTCCTCCTCATTAAAGAAAGGTTTAAAAGTAAAACTACGATAAAGATGTTGTATCAGCACTTCAATTTTTGATCAGTTAGTTCACTTTTTTAATACAAACGTACCACCACCAGTCTTTACAAAACATATGCTGTTTCCAATTTAGTCAACTATTTTCCCTTGCTGCACCTTTTGCTGAGTGCAAAATTTAGCCACATCCTTTTTTTCTCTGACAGTGCTTCTGGGTGGCACTGTTTTAAGGAGGGTTCAGCCTCAAAGGGACTCAATCAGAGAATAAATCATTATAAGTCACTGTTGCTAGAGCGCTGCATTGACCAGCTCTCCAGCAAAAAAAAGGGCTGCTGCTCCCAGGTGGCTTAGCTTGTGTTGGCGGCCTTAAAATCACCGTCCTCATTTAGAGAGCTACTGGGTGAGAAATGCAGCTAAGGAGAGATCAAACCACAGAGAATTGGTGGGAAAGGCATCAAAGATGAGAACAAAGGGGAAGAAAAGAATTTGAGAAAAAAGCAGCCTCATTCTCTGAGTCAATTGACAACATAGCAGCATCAGACACAGTTACCTCAGGCTACCTGCTAGTCCCAGGAATCAACGTTTTGTATTATCTCCTGAGTCTGGCTGGGTGACTGAGGGGCTTAGGTGGCTGCATTAACCTGTGTTGTGCAGGTGATCCCAGCAGTCTAACCTTGCCTGACAACATAAAGGAAAACATGTCATGTTGTTTTCAGCAGAACAGTTTCAAACCCCAGTAGAATCAATTAGGGCTTTTTTTTTTTTTTTTTTTTTTTAAAAAGAACTTTAAAGGAGTGCTTTTGTGCTAGTTTCATGGGGAGCCTGTTCAAACAAGTTATAGTGTTTGTTTAATGGTTCATTTACCTGATGGAAAGAGATTACCTCCTGAACAAATTAGTCTGAGTAATGAATCTTACATACATTCAAATCCAAGTAACCTAAAATGAGTCCTTAAAGTGCTGTAATTTTAGAACTTATTACTGTATCTTGCTGACTATTACCTGGATGCTATCTATACCTGTAAGCCCAGATAAGTCATAGCTTACTGTTTCATTTGGTGGAATCTTTGGCAGAACCAGGCCACTGGAAACGAGCTTAAAGAGATATAAACATGGCAACTGCCAAATAGGGGAGAAAAAAAGAACACAGCCTCTTGCCAATCATGTCATCTTACTGGCAGATTGGTAAGCTTGCCAGAATGTCAGATTTACATGCAGACACAGTGATGAGTTTGCCAAACATGCAAGTCTGCCAGAAAATGGAGTTACTCCACACAGAGATGTATGAAAGGTACAAGGTGGCATATAACTGACAGAAGGTTGGGGGTCTGTTTCTGTGGGACAATCCTGGTCTGGTTCTTCAGCTGTCAATTAAAACAAATGGCATCAGCAATTTGTAAAACATTTCATTTTCTCTAAGCAGCACACTGTGGGTAAGTGCAGAAACATCCTTCAGATGTTTAGTTGTGATTAGTGTACTACACTGAAGTTTGCTCTTGATGTGTTTTGGACCATAGTTGTATGTGTATATGTGTTAGCTGTACGTCCAGGGCTGCATGTGCAGAGCCATCTGTCTGCTGCTTTAGCAGTCGTCTTCCAGTACTCGGGCTTAACTTTGCATGAGGGCAGTGGCCTACTTTAACCTTCTGCTCACTTAGTGAGTCCATCCGAGTTCAGTTTGATTTGATTTTATTTTATTCATATATGTCCCAATATAGATGAATTAATTTGCTAAACAGTTGGTCATAGTATTTTATGTTCTTTTTGCTTTGGGATCGATCATTTGTGCAGAATTTTTCATTGTCAGGTTTGTGTTGTATATTCTATTTAAATGATACTTTGGCCAATGCTGCAACTTCTAGATTTGCTGTAAACCAGTATGGTATAACTCTGTTATCCATCATTGCAGAAATGTAGCGCAGTCTCCACTCATGATTATAAAATGTGTAAGAATACAAATATAGTGACTAATGTTACATGCTTAAGCTCATGCTATGCGTTTATTCTAGCAGTGCATTAGGCATGACAATAAGCTGCAGCAGTGAGATGCAGAACAGTTTAGAGACGAGTATTAGGCAATGTAGGCTAGTCACTGAGCCTTGCATTGGGGTTGGCATTTGGGGCTAATAAATCAGCTGCAGTGGGTGGGGTAGGGGATGAGGATGAGGAAGAAGAGGTTTTAAAGGCTGTTTTAATGGGAACGTATCGGCGGGACAGACTGCATAGAAGAAAACTAAAGCAAAATATTGAAAGGAAAAACTGTTTATTTGATGCAGTTTTTAATATGGATAGTAATACATTAATGAAATAAACATTTACATGAGAAATGTGCATATAAGCTGGGTATGAAATTGCTTATGTTTCTGTAGATGTTGTTCTGTTGTACACATTAGAGAATACCAACATTTTCCTCTTTGTAAAATATTAATGAAGACCTTTTGTACCAGGGTTCCTTTGGACTTTAGCTACAAACAAGCCTGTCCTAAAGGTTCAGTTTGTTTACTTTGAGATGGAAACACCATCATTCAGCCATACCTGGAGAAGGCAAGTGCAAATTGTATGCAATGAATAAATCACAGAAAGGTCAATGGCGTTAAAGTACAGAAATGCTGTATGGTGCTTAAAAAACATGAAAGCAGAACACCTGCCAAAACATTTGACTTTTTATTCAGTAAACAATCAATGAGATTGTACTTAAAAGGAAAAACAAATATGGTAATAATTTTCTCTTATAGCTAAAACACTAAAAGTAAAACAGAAAATATCAGTGCATTGGAGTGTAACGTAGGTGTTGTCATTATAGTATTCCACCCTGCTGCTTAATCTGCCCTCTTTTACTATCAATGACCAAAGTTGCAATGACTTTGATTTTTGGGTAACAGTGTTGCGAAAATCAGAAACTGTTTCTAGTTAAAAATAGAATGACAAACCAAGACAAAGTAAACATTAAATTTTCAGGAAGCACTAATATCAAATTAAATTTTTTAATTGGCACATTACAGCTTCATGTGGTAATTATGGAACCAAGATGCTATGCAGCACATTGTCATAGTGTATTATTTTTGTCCATCACAGATCCACTGGGAGGCTGCAGTTAAAAATGTACTTTTTTGAGCTTTACATCATGTCGCGCTGAAGGCAGGTTAAATTGTTGGAAAGAGCAGAAGCTTCTCAGAAAGAGACAAACCCAATTTTAAGATGTTAAATTGTTTAAGGCAAATTTCTTAAGTTTTGTTTGATATATGTAGCATTTTTATAGCAACTGAAGTTAACATAGTTAGTTGATTGTGCTATAAAATGGCACAAAGTGCCTGAAAAATTCATAATAATGTCCCCTTACGTCACTGCGAAAACCATGTTAGACCTGAACAAGTGATTCACCCCAATTTTTTGTATCTTTTTTTGTTAAGAAAACTGATTTTCTTGTTTTATCTATGGCAGATTTATGTAGTGTCCTGGTTTCAAAATAAAGTAAAAAATAAAAATAAAAAATCTAGCTCACTCAATTACGTAGCATTGTTTTTACAAAAATTAGATCTCTTTTCAGTACGGACTATCAGTTGAAGTTGTGTTTGTGAACACATTTTTGCCGCTGCAACGCTTTGACTCTAGTGCTTGAGTGAGTTGCCATCCGGCAGCTGGGTACACAATTACACCACCTGAGATTCACAGGAATGTTTTCTCTTGCTTGTTGGTTCATCATGGTGCCTCGTGGGCAGGGGCAACAGGGCAGGGTCCGCTTCTACAAGAACTGAAAGTCATCAAGAAGCCCTAGGGTCCTTCATAGGACAACAGGACACAACGCTTTGCTTGTATGATGACACAGGTGTGGGAGCACATGAAACCATATGTAGATATGATCATGACTGTGGTTAATTTGATGGTTTTGATTCTTTTGCTTTTGATCTTCCAGGAGATGAATTTCTAATATGGAAGCTCTAGAATTAGGACAATCAAAAAGTTTTCTGGGTCCAAAGAAGCAGCTTATACAATAAATGCAAAGCAGATCACACCTAAATCAGGAAATAGAGATAGATTCTTTGAAAATGTACAAGGACAAATGTGGCTAAGCATTGGTAATACACACTGGTACAGAGAATAAATTCTTAAAGTCAGCTCAGAATTGTGGTTTTTGGGTGGAAGTTCAAGGTCTAAGATAAAAAATATAGATATTGGATATTTACAACAGCTTACAAAGATGAAATATTTCATCCATGTCACTTCTAAATATGTATTAAAGTATTGTCTTTCTTTAGTCCTTGTCTTTGCATCTTCATCAATCTTCTCACTTATTTATGTGCACATATTTCTGAGTGTGGGTGTGGGAGGAAGGGGGGGGGGGCTCCTAGCCTACCCGTTAAGTTGTGCCAGAAGCTCATCACATCTCATCTCAACATCAGGGGCATCTGTTTGAAACAGAAATGAAAGTGAAGCCTGTGAATAAAAAAGGCAATATAAATATACAAATACATAATGCAAATGACTTGCAGTTCAGAGATTTTCTGTGAATGGGTGTGTGAGGGAGAGAGCAGACACATCAGTGCTCTATCCTATCAGGGCTCCACTTTACCCTGACTGAAGAAGTGGGTTCACATTCATCTCTCCAAGGTGTGTGTATTTCTCATACATTACTCAGCAGTAGTTTTGATGCTTGGATTCCAAAAGAAGGAAGAAAAGCTGTTTTTTAACTGAGCTACACATGGTCTACACATGCACTACAGGTATTGCCTCTCATCAGTTTAGCAATTCCTCCCCTCTTGAACTATAGCACTTTCTCTCACACTCGCTCATTTCACATATTTCCACCTCATTCTGAACAGATGTTATGTTAAGTGCAAAAGTGCAGCTTTACCCTGTCTCCTGGATATGGTGCATTACTGTGGGCCAGATAAGGTCAGTATATGGAATTAGTTCTTTTAAGATGACTCTTAGTCAGGTTGGTCCAAGTCCTGCAGCACACTGCCTCGGGGCAGCTCAGAGCTACAATCAGAGAAAGACTGAAGCTTGACTGTTTAAGGATGATTTGGAAGGATTGGATGGTAAAACTACTGAGATAGACAGCAAGATGAAGATTTCCAACACTTGCATTTAATGTTTTTCATGCTTCACAAATTAATTGTCTTATGGAGTGACCAAAGTATAGAAAATATGTGAAAAGCTGGTCATCAACTACAGGAAGACTTTGATTGCACAAATTCTTTGAATCATTGATCCTTCAGAAATGAATTAATAATTTTCAACATGCAATATATATTTATTTTTACTAAACTAAAAAAAATACAGATACATGTTTTGTTCTTTAAATGAGATCATGCTTTTACATGGTCTTTTAAGAGATGCCTGTGTCATTTCCATACGGAGAATTATTTGTTGAAGGAAAATCATTTTAAATTCACATTTTTGTCAATGTAAGAGGCCATTTTGGGAATGAATGCCTCACCCTTCATCTTTTGCCTATCTATGTTTTTATGGATGAATTCTGGTGGAGCAGCTGTGCACCAGGCATGCTTCAAGCATAGAGCAGAAGAACTGGCGAGAAGCTTTGGCAGAAGTGTTCACAATAATGAGGCAATGCCAGGCAATTTTTGCGGCTTTCTCTCTCTTAGATGTGTCCCTGAAGGACCACCGTACATGTCGCCAATGACATGGACCAATGAGTTTGGATGTGCGCACATGGCAGTGAGTAGCAATTCATGTGCATATTTTTGAGTTCAAAAGGCACAGTGTATGCAGTGTATGAACACTATGTGTTCACTTGTTTGTGATTTTTTTTTTTTTTTTTAAATATATGTGTGTGCGTGTGTATGTCATTCCTTGGTCGTGGGAGCTTAGAGGCTCGGAGCGCAGAGGTTCTCTAATCCAGTGTTTTGAAATGAGCCCTCCAGCTGTTGTGGGCTTGAGAGACTGCAGCCTTGGAGGAGGCTTAAAGATGATGAGATGCTCCTTCTATCTTTACTTCTCTTGAATCTTTCATTTTCTTTATGGCTTTCTGTCTTGATTTCTAGTGCTTTGTATTGTAATTTTTCAAACTTATTAGGAAAGTCTTTTAAGTTTTTAATTTTTAATATAAACGTCTTCCTTGTTGCTATTAATCTCAGAGTAAGAACATAGAATGATTCAGAGTATGAAGTGAACACTGCACACAGAGGATAAGAAGATCAGATGAGTTTAGTGACCAAAGACATTTATTGCATTTATAATGACGCCCTCCTGTTGTGCATGTCACGACAGGTAATGGGGCCTCAATAGTGATGTAATGATGCAGACAACCTGAGGAGTTTATGTCTCACGTCATACGTTGTGCGAATGAACTAAAGAGGAGAATCAGGCTGCTGAATGATACATATTGGCATTACAGGGGAATATAATGCCTCTAAGTGAAATTGGCTGCATAATTCATAGGGAGTCTTCTTCATGAGCATGTCTCCCATGAACCAAAACAGAGCCCAGCAGCCTATCTCCCCTTGGCCCATCAGTGAAGCTGCAGGGCTTGTGATGTCTGCCAACAGAATGAAAGCGTAGGAAGTCCTGGAGGTTTCAGGCAGACAGGCAAGCAGGGATCAACAGGCAGTACATCAGCTAGAACAGGCCAGCAATATTCAAAATCTGTTAAAAATGTTCTTAAGCTTCAAATTCCCCATAAATGGGCTAAATAATTCTGCAAATTGCAATGCATGAATCTTGAACACAATCCAATGGTTTTGTGATTGACTTGTGGCGGGATCATCATCTTACAGTATCACTAACAGGGACCATTCACAGGACATGATCAATTATTTGTAATCATATCAGTGCATCATCCCCCTCACCATGTTCAGATAAGATTACTTCCCATCTGGGTTTTTGGACATGGATGCATGCTTGCGGGGTTGATGTAACTTAATTTTGTTTATAATGTCTTTAGCCAGTCTAAGAATAGATGCAGCATGCACAGATTTGCCTTCATGGCTCCTTTTAAGACTCACAGCTGAGTACAGATGTGGAGCTTCTTCTGAGCATCTTGGTTAGAGAAGACAAACCTCTTTTGATATACAAAAAATAAGTGGTGATTTTGATTCATGAGCTGTATGTGTGAATGGATGGATTTTGTATTTCAAAGAAGAAAATAGTCTTAAATAGATGATAAATATGAGGAACTCAGGAGACAACCTATCGGCTTTCCTCATGTAGCTCTTCCATATTTCATGTGATCCTCCACAGTTCAGTGTAGATGTTTTTGTTCTGCTGAGAGAATTACAACAGAGACACTTTGTTCTCCACACATCATGTTTGTTCTTCTGTATCCATTGGGCATGAATAAGAAAACATAAGAAACCCTTGAAAAAATCAAGGGTAAACATTGATTTTTGTTTTGCTTTTAAAATATGAAACACATACATGCTCTTAGCTTGTCCGGGTTGTTCCATGTCATCCAGTAGTTGACTGGAACATGCTCCAGCCAGCCATTACCTAAAACAAAAGGTAAAGAATCAGGTTGCATGAATAACAAACATGAAGTTTCTTCTACATATTTTAAATGTATGATCACATAGTACAGAAGTATATTTTGTATGACAGTTTTAGTGCCTTGGATAGACTGTTTTCATTTAGCTACCTCCACTATTACTTGTGTCCATGACAAATATGCATTAAATGCCTAAGAAAAACACATATTTCTCTTTCAATAACTTAATTTCACATTAGAAAATTTTGCAACAAACTATGTTTAAATTAGTTACATTTATTCACTGCAATAAAAGCTCACACTAAGAAATATTTTTTTAACAATAAAACAATCTGCTTGCCATCATTATTAGGAGCACTAAAAATTCCTATAAAGTAAATGTAACTGAAGAATGGTTTTCATTTCATACTTTTTCTACTTTTTAATGTGGTCACAGTGTCTAAGCAATTACTTATTATTCAATTACTTTCTGTGGATGTGATATTAAGGTCTATTTCTATTGGCCACTGTTTAAAATGGGAAAGACAAGCATTATCATGAAAATAAGATAGATATCATTTTATGTTAATTAGTGAAGAAATAGCTGTAATAAAATACTACAAATAGTCTCGTAAATAAGATATGAGGCAGTAGACTAGATGCATAGTGATGTATTTATTATTGTGTGAATGGAAAAATTATGTTTTTATGTTGTATACAGTAATTTATGGAAGAGGCTATAATTGGTGGGAATATGTGCTGGGAAAAGGCATTGTTCTTTTGCTGTGATTATGTGTGTGGGATAATGATTTAAAACATTTTATTGAGAAACATTTTTCCACAGTTTGGACTGAACTGCTTCTGGTTTAAACAACAGTGGTGATTATAACTAATTATACACACATCTTCTACAAGTTTACTTTGGGTGTGATTAAGTGCTTTTACACATCAACAGACCTACTCACATAAAAGTTTAATGTTTCAAAGTAACTTGTACTTCAAAGGCGCATCGAATGATTTGAGCCATTTATGTTCTATGACAATACTCATGAAGGTTGCCATAAATTGAACCCACAATTTTTGTTTAACTTCTTGCCCTGTTACTTTTATGTTCATTTACTCTGAACCAAGACACTCACATCCTCCTATTTATTCCTGCAGTGTGTGTCCGGGCCCTGGAAGTGACCGTGTCCCAGAGCAGCATCCAGGTGGCTCGGGGCCAGACGGCCATCCTGCCCTGCTCCTTTACCACCAGCGCTGCCCTCACCAACCTCAACATAATCTGGATGGTGATCCCGCTGTCCAATGCTAACCTGCCAGAACAGGTATCAATGACACATCCATTCACTGATAATAAAAGAAAACCATACCCCCAGCCTTTCAGTATGTTTGTATCAAAAGGTCAGACTTAAAGAGGTGTTAGAATATAAAGTGTTAATGTTTGAACATAGCGGTCAGAATCCTGCCGTGAATGCAGTTTTGTCATGATAGGTGTAATAACATTCTACCCATCTGTGCAGCAGTGCACTGTAAAGAGAAAAGCAGACTTTTAAGTTGTTCCTTAATCCAATATTATCACATATGCATCATGCGGATGATCATTGTTCTTTCTCCCTCAACGTTGCAGTCGAAGCAGGTATACAACACTCGATTTGTTTATATGTTTGCTCAGATACAGCGCAAAGAGAACATTTGGGTTATCACACATGATACAGAGACTTCTTATCCCCTGCCCACATGCTTCAATTGTACATAATTCAAGACATAAAATTTGGATCCGAACTTCCAACATTACTTAGGGTTATGGTGACGATCAGGACAAAGTCTTGGCTGTATTCAAAGCTCTCCACCTATTTGGTCCACATGCCGAAACAACAACACTGTTTTTATCTGTATATCTGTACATTTGTGACACATTGTAGAAAGGAAAAACATGTATTGTGTCCACTGAACTACTGTGAAATTGCATGATGCAACAGTCTCAACAGAAAATGGGAGCAGAACAAAGAATACAGCAAATGGTTCAACTTGTGCAAAAGCACCTGGAAAAACATACAAATAAACCTTAAACTTTTTCAAAATGTTCATCTTGCAACCAAAAACCTCAAAAAGGTTTTACGTAACATACCAACCTAAACAAAAATTGCAAAATGGTAAAGTGCAAGAAAAATAATACATGGTAATCAAACACGATTTAGAAATTGTTGCATGAATTTGCATTGAGTGCCCCTGAGTTTTTCTCTTGTTCACTGGATAGTGTCTTTGATTATGTCATGGTTTCTAATGCTTTGATATAAATCATTCTTTTCTAGGTATGAACTTTGTTTTCACTATTGACATAACCTTTTAAAGTGTAGCTGAATGGCTAGGATTCTTTTCTGCAGGTCAATCTCTGCCCCATTCTCAAGTCTTTCCAGGCTCTAACAGGCTTTCTTCAAAATATGATACTGCCACCACCAGGCATCTTAGATAGGATGGTGGGTTTAGTGTTAGTTCCCTGATATATGTAGCATTTTGCCTATAAGTCAAAAAGTTATATTTTGACCAGGACACTTTGTTCCTCTTGACTATTATGTCCTTGACTTTGTCATGATCACCTGTATTTGCTGCTTGCTGTTTGTTACTAGAGTAACTACAGTTCCAATAGGCAACAGCATTTTTGAATACAGCCAGTATGTCACTAACCCACAATGTGAATTGTGCTTAAAAATGGAGCTAATGGACATTGATAAAACAAACACACGACACCTTCTCTTTTCGGTGCATCTGACAGCCTTAGTTACAGTAGTCATTGTCAAGCTTCATTGTAAGAAAGGTTTCCAGGTTTTCTAAATGGAACATAAGTCAGGGGGCATTCTCCAAAATAATTTATCAAAGGTTTTACGACAATTTAGAAAACATACTAACTTTTCCGAAAATTGTGTTTGTTAATTATTTTTAATCCCAGAGACCGTTGATAGAAATAGTTACCCTGAAGTTGGCACATGTGCTTCTGAACCATGTCTGTGTAACTTTAAATTAAGCATAGTTAAAAGTTGTTGGTTTTTTTTGCTTTTTTAATATTTTGCACCTGACCAGGAGTAGATGCATGTATTATTTCTAATTTGGTATCTCATCCTCCCCTCCCCTCCAATAGCTCTTCTTAGTGTTTTGCTTTTCTCACCTTTGCTTACTTGCTTCTCTCTCACTCAGTGTTTCCTCCCCCTCGCGGGCCTTTCTCTGATTCCATTTGAGTTGTTTAACATGCAGCTGCAGGCCGTACAAGCTCACCTGCCTCCCTTCACTTTGAACCCCGGTGCTGGTCGGCCGCCCACATAACACAATCATCTTCTGCACTAATTAACTCACGCCCACGACAGGCTCTGTAACGCAGCTGTTCTCACCACACAGACACAAACACACGTACACACACACACACACACAAATACTGGCATATTCATATATACACACACATACACTCAGAATTGCTTTGAACAGACTGCTGGTCCAAAATTATTGTAGATGCTCATATACTCACCCTAAGCAAAATTTTGTTTAAAAAACACAGAAAAGACAACCTTTCCTACTGACTACACTTGTGGTCAAATGATACAGATTGTTCTATTGCCAGAACATGATTGATATGATTGACGTATCATGATGATATTCCTTACCGATATTTCCTGTTTCACACGAACAAGCTTTACAATAAACCTTTTAAATCACATACTGTCTGGCTGAAAAGTTGGGTCCTCAATTTTCCTTTACAATTCAGCAATTTTGACCTTAATATTGTTGAAATAACACAGAAAACAAATTTCTAGAATAGTCAAACAGACAAATTCATTTTTCTTTTCCTTTCTCATTGTTACCATCTTACTTGTCATGATGACAGGTCAGGCTGTGCCTCCTATTGTTATGTTCTTGTTCCTCTAAGAATAAAATATAAAAAATTGCTATAAATGCTAGCTTTAGCTAGCTGTTCATTTTAGAACTTATTCTGTTGCGTTTTTTCTATTCATTTTGATCGCAAAGTGCCCCCTGCAGGTAGCAACTGACATTACACTTGACTTCAAATAACTGCCTTTGAAATACACTGAAGGGTGGGCCTAAATTTAACTCAAATGTTGGGAATTGACCAACCTCAAGCTTAGAAAACAATTATGTAGTCATCTGGATTTTCCCAAATTAATAGTTTTCTTGAAATAGATAAACTTTTAAGATTGTGACAAGAAACTTCTTAAAGTTATCTTTATAATTTTCCTGGACTTTAGACAAAAACCATTGCTTTGGTAATCCTAACTGATCTAAAACAGCAATTTTTCCACCTGATTTTATTACAGACAGTAAGAAAACACAATTACATAGATAGTGTGTACCTTTTACATGCACACTCACACATATGCTGCCGCATCCAGTCTGTGCAGTCACACATTAAAAGAAGCAAAGATTTGGTGTCTGCATGAAATATATGAGCAGCCTTAAATGTGTGTGCTGAAATAAAAGTGCCATGTGAGGTGACAGAACATACAGAAGAGTACAAGTACAAGGTCATTTTGAAAGTAGAGAGAGTGTCATGACTGATTATAGTTGATGTTAAAAGCCATTAACAATTACTGAAAAGAACTCTTGCACAAGCCGCATTTGCACTTTAGCAAGTATACTCAGGGCTCTGCATGCTTAAACTTGAGTGCCATGTTCAGATAGATCTGTTGTAAATGACTCACCATTACTGTAAAACACAAAAAACTAAAATGTGATCTGAAATATGTTCTTTCATACATTTTATCTATTATGCATTTCAGGTGATGCTTTTATTGTCTTAAAATGGCAGACTTGGCCTTATTCATCTAATCTACCTTCTTAACGGAATCGTAATGTGGCCTTTCAAATGACAGCACATTGAAATTAGTATTTTATAAGATCAGAGAAATCCTGAGTAACTTTAATACATCTCCTGCACTCATGTCATATTTATCCATTACACATCAGCTCCATAAACTGAGGTTCACCATGAGTCCATTCCACTGTGATTGCTTTAAACTTTGAAGACTAACATGAAGACTGTTGCTTTTGTGAGATAATTTGAAGCATTGATTTCTGTTGAATTGACTTCTATGAGTAGTGCTTTCAAATGTTGCATGCTGTCATACATGCTGACAAATATGAAAATATTTTTTTTTCTCATTGAAAAGGAAATAATGATTACAATAACTAATACCACTTTCACAATACCTGCCTTGTGTCTCTATTGTGCTTGCAGATAAATAGTTTTGAATAAATTTCACCATTGTAATGTAATCAATTTTTTGTTTGTTTTTGATCTAAATTCACATCATTCTTTCTAATATTTAAGAGGACTCTTGGCCTTGAGTTTGTCATATTAATAATAATGGATAAATAAACATGTGTGGTTGATAATTTGTTGTATTTTCCTAAGTTTCGGACCTGAAGAGGACTGCATGTGAAGTTCCTCTTCCTAAATCTCAAACAGTCTAAACCTAAGCCTTGCATTGGTTGTATCCTGTTTATCTGGTCTGATTAACTGACAGGCTGAGCGGTGGATTACAACGTGGAATCTGTGGAGTGTACCTGTGTTTGGGTGTTTGAATGTTTGTGTGTTGTTTCTGTTTGTAATCTGTCCATTGTTCTGTTGCTGCACTGTGATCAAATGTCCTGACCTCTTTCCCCTGAAAAGCCAGGTGATAGATAATCCAGATAAACCCTGCTATCCAAATACACATGCACAGCTAAAATTATTGTTACTTCTTGTCCTTTACAAGTATGCAAATCACTTGAGGTTTTTCCACAATTTATATTTTTATAATGACTTACTGCAGTGTATTTTGTTTGCATTATAAGCATAGACCAACACAAAGTTTTGTGAATTGTGAAGAGGCAGGGAAAAATATGATTTGGAAACCCTTTTTATTAAAGAATTCTGTAAATGCATTTGGATTCAAAGACCACAAATCAACCCTCTGAAAAAAACACATTACCCTGCAATTACAGCTTGTAGGTTTTAAGGTTTATCTCTGCCAGATTATTGCAGAATAGCTTAAGCTCAGTTAGACTCTATGCCAATGTTTGTGGACATGCATTTTGAAGTGTTGCCAAAGATTCTCAATTGATGATTAGCCTGGATGTTGACTGTGTCATACTAGCACACAAGCATGCTTTAATCAAAAACAACCTGAAAAATCTGTATATGTTTAGAGTTTAGATTCTTTCAGGATTACATTGTATTTAGCTCCATTCCTATTTCTACAAAACAGTTCAGGTTACCTGATGAAGAAAGAATTTCCCAGAACATAGTGCTATGACCACATTTTCCTTTGACAATGGTGTGTTTGTTTGCAGTTAGCAATCCTCCACACATGCCATTTTGCATGCAGGCTGAATGTTGCTCTCACCTGAACCTTATGTTGCTTATGATTTAATGAGGTTTCATAAGGGTGTCTTTCAACCAGAGCTTTCTCCTAGCCATTCCTCTGTAAAGACATAATTTGTGGCATGTCAAAAACTGTCTGTAAGAGATTCCCACACCTTAGCTGTGTTTTTCTGCAGCTGCTCTGTTGGTACAATTGACCTTTTGGCTGCTTCACCAATTTATCCTCTCCTTATCATGTCCACATTGGACAGTCAGATTTCACAAATATAAATTAATACTGTCTGACAAAAAACTTAAAATTGTCTGACATTTTGACCATGTGCTCCTCTTCTAACCCTGCAAATACATTTTAGGAAATCTCCAAGGATGAATGGTGTGACAAATGACACAACTGTAATAAAAAAGCCCAGTCTGTGCACATGCAACATATTGTGCTGATGTTGTACATCTGACAAGGGTGCAAACAAAGTCTGCATAAGTTGTACTAGCTATAAAGGAGAAACTTTAGGTGACAAATGGAAGCTGAATCATTTAGGATCTAAAATCGGTTTCCATGGTACAACTTTCCTTAGCAAGTCTCTGTGTTTCTATTAAGTGCATACCTTCACATCACAGCACTATTTTATTGCTGGATACAAGCTGAGTGGATTGTGGCTTATAGGTGCAAGCAAAGCAGAACAAAGAGTTTGAAGTAATACCCATATTTGCTATTTTGTATCAGAGCTGCTGTGTTGAACTAAGATAACTAAAAAGACTAAGACAAGAACTGAATTTTTCTGTTTCATTAATGGAAATAAGAATTACTTTATTCATCCCAGCAGGGAAATTATTTTATATTTGATCTATAAATAGATCAAATAGCAAAAGTTTAAATGCATTTTGGTGTCTCAGGCAGAAATTATGAAGCAGTTTTTGTCTCTCTTATTTATAATGACCTTTTCAGTGTCATTGTCCAAATTTCTGTGTTTCTTGGTTTAGTTTAGGTAGTAAGTTAATATTTATGCATGAAATTTATCTCTAGTGAAATTCAGGTCAGTGGAAATCCTTGATGCAGAAATTATGTTAATCTGTTTTTGAGAATGTTTACCATGATCTTTTGGATACCCACATTGATCCCAGCAAATCTGCCTTAGGTTGACTTAAATAGATGATCCATTCCCTTGACCTCAGAACATGGAAAAAAAAAGTTTTGTTTCTTCAATCAAAGAAATTGAACAAAGACCCCTTTCTTTCTCTTTTGTAAGGATTCTGATGCTTTATTTTAAGTTGTAAGCACAAAAAATGTAGTATGATTAGAAGCAAAACAAGCAGTTACAGGCCATTGATTCAGCTTCTCTATGCAGGCATACCTGCTCAACCAGATAAGCTATTTTGCAGCCTAAATATCATTATTGGATCTAGCTGAGATTGTAAATGTTCATGCTTTTTATCGATGAGGGAAAAATAAGGTGTGTAGGATTAGTGACTGTTTTCTGCTGGATAGGCGTGATTTGTGTTTTTAATGGAGATCTTAAGTTGTTTTCATAGGGGTCAAAACTTAAAATCCCTACACAATCCCAGATCATTGATTCAACCTGGTTAATAGTATTTTTCTCTCTCTATATATAGCTCTGCCAGAAAATATGTTAGATATTTAACATAACAAAGTAAGACTCCTTCACCTCTCCTCAAAGCAATCAAGCTCACAAGTTCCAGTTCATCGCCTCCTTGTTCAGACTGGAATTCTCTGGACTTCCTCTTCAAGTAACTCAAATGTCACCTATAACATTCTGGAGAGCCTGGAAGCACAGAACTGGACAATACCCTTTCTGTGTACTACTGTAGTCATGGAAACTAAAAAAAACAACTTACTGCACATGTATCTAGTCTACATTGCCCTTTTGAGAAAGTGGTGTGATCATCTCCAGTGTTGCATAAAATTACATTTGGAACGTCTTTAACAGAAACTCACATATGTTGACAGTTTCCTTTCCAATGCAAAATTTTTGTGTAGTATGTTTTGGGTGATAGTCTTTAATATTTTGCATTCTTTTTTAAGAGTGGCATTATATAAGCTTTTGTTGAAAGAAAGCCATTAGAAGTCCTATTTTGGAGTTTGCCATGAGCCATGTTGGTGACAGCACAAACATAAAGGAGGAGGTACTCTGGTCATAGGAGACCTGGAACCTTATGTGCTGCTTTCATATTGAACGGGTGAAAGTTGAGGGGGGAAGGTTTTAAGGGAGACACACAACCCTTTCAATACAATTTGTGATGGCAGTATCATGCTTTTGGGATCTGTAGAGACGATGATCAGATGTGCTGGGAAGATGAATGGGGCTTATACCATTTAAGTAAACCAGTTGGATATTACAAAAGACTTGAGATTGTGGTGGAAGTACAACCAAATCTACAATGGAAGCATTTAGTGTACTCAGAATATACACTTTGAATATAAAATATTCAAAGTGTACCAAAGTCTCGACTCAAATAAAATTCACTACGAGGCAAGACTTTAAAATGTTCACAAGTACTCTTCTAACCAAACTGAGTTTTAGCTATTTTATCTTGTAGAATCAGCAAACACTTTATTCTTTAGATGGTAGAAATAAACACCCAAAGAACATCCAACTCTAATTGTTGAATATAAAATGCATTATATGCACAATTTTCATATTTCTAATTTTGCAAACCTCAGTATTAACATTGTGCAGTGTTGGTCTGGCACATAAAGTCTTATTTAAATGGAAATCTTGTAATGGGACAAACTGAAAAATTATATGAAAATGTAATGGCCATTTTTTAGGTGTAGTTCAAAGAAAAAGTATTTGTAATAATTAAACCTACTTACCACATTCCATACAGAATATCACATTGCAATTACTCTGCAGAAGTTTATTTAGTTTTCAGTCAAAGGAAAATTATTTATCTAATTTTCCGCTAAACTCTGTGTCTCTAAACATGCATTGAAATAAAAAGTGTACCATTTATTCCTAACCTTAACCCAATGAAGTTGTTCATGGACTGCAAATCAAACGCCGTCTGTACCAACGATACTTTGGAAAAATGACAGGCACAACATTATTATTTTAGAATATGTTCTGGATGGCATTTAGCAATGGGATGGTAATCATTGGGTAAATGAGTCCATATTGTTCAGGATGTTTCACAGGATAGAAGGAGATAACGGTGTCAGTGTTTAGTCAGTAAATTAAAGGAGCTATGGGGGGGTTTAGAGATTTATTCAGGCTTTACTGAGAACATGGCAGGATTCTTCATGTCTGCTGCCAATGGGTTCCTTATGGGGTCAGATGGAAGAAGGATATGATCATGCAATTGGTACAGTGACAGAGAATATTTGAAGGATTTTTGTGTGTGTTTTCAGTTGTGAGTCGCGGAGGCAAGGGAAAACTTGTGAAGTAGGGCAACGAGCACAGATGCTCGTCCTGCGTCTGTGTGCAGGATTTTTCGGAGGGAAAGGATGAAACAGGGGTTTACCGCTGGGCCAGCAGTGGGGCATCCAGCTAGTCCAGCTAGAGTTCTTAGGGCCGCCTGCCATCTGAACGCCGGCCATGGCCTCTTTTCTGTCAGCGAAGCGCCACAAAGCCAACCAGGTCACACGATCGAATGAGGTGGCTTATACATACATTTAGAGGAGACAGGATCAACTCATCAGACAGACAAAAAGTAGATAAATGGGTTAAATATGGCACATTAAAATCTGATCCCATCAGATCAGTTAACACATAAAGGCATAATGTGGCATGTGAGGCCAAATGAATGGATCACACTCAGTCCAGATTATATTGTGAGGCCATCAGAGACAAGCAACACTACAAGTCATCTCTTAGAGTGGGTACCAAAAAAAGGAAAAAAAAAAACAGGAAGCAGAAACCTGTGGAAAGACAGAAAAATAGTCCAGTGACAGACAATAAAAAAAAAATCCACAATAACTAGATAAAGGAGTATTATTACTGTGGCAGACACATCACACCAGCAACCCAATAGGGATGCACTTCTTGTTAGTAAATGAATCTCCACCGAAACACATGAGCAGAAAGAGATGCAGTTACAGGCTCTCATCACAGCGGAGGAGCTGCCTATTCATCTGCACATAAGAGGACAAAGCGAGCGCACAGCACTCAGGAAATTGCAGCCACGCAATTTACAATCGTTAGGCAGCGGTGGAGGACACAGTCACATACACACACCCACACATTCATCAGAACTATTGCTATACTGCTAACACACACACTCATGTACGTTCACAGTGGAACACACTGGTGCTGGTTGTTTCCTGCCTGGGTCTTTGAACAGTTCAATGAGGAGTCTTTTCAGCAAAGTGAATAGCCCCTCTGATTTCCCCCTGCATGTGTGCGCGCTTCTGTCTCGTGTAAGGCAGAGTGTGCGCGACTGTCACGGTTCTGCACATAAGCGTTTGCGGGGGTCCTTCATCTTTTGTGTGGGTCCAGCTGAGGGTGAGAGCTGCTTTACATGTTGTCCGGTCTCACAAGTGATCAGTTCGAACCTAATCTTGAGGCATTTGGTGATCGGTCACTGCTCTTCAGTTTTGGAGCAGAGGGACGATTAACTCCACCTGAAAGTGTGTAGTCTTAGCTGGTGCAGTGTATTGGCACTATGAGCACTGTTAGCGGTCACAAGGGACTTAGAAAAAAAGGAAAGCTTGGCTTTCCAGGATAAGGTTTTGTAGGAATTTCTCACTGGATTTCATCTCTTGTCCAGGAAACTTCTGTTATTCCTACTCTTGAAATCATCATCTTTGTAGTTTAGATGTTTCCAAAATAAAATGTTTTCAATTATGCATTCCATTTAGGGAATGCTTTCATCTGAAGAGCCTTACAGTATCATGAAAGCATACTTTTAGTGCATGCCCTTTCCCCCAAAGTCAATCATGTAAGCCAGAAAAAGACCACTTACAAATAAAAGGTTTTTAGTAGGTCCATTTGCTTGCTTGCTGTAGAGAAGTAAGTCAATTCCGTTGGCTTATTTAGTCTGTGTGCTTTCTGTTTTCATCCTGGCCATAGAAATATGTCCCCCTCTAGTGTGAGAGACGTGTAATGAATCAGCTCAAAAAATGTGTAGAAAACAACTTTCACAGGATTCTCGTTGCTCTTGAAACACCCACTTTTGTTCCTGTAACAGTGGTTTGTATTTCCCTCTTGCAGATATATTTTCTGTTTTTGCTTGTCTGTCACACTTAAATATTTATAATCAAGTAAAAATTTAAGTTAAACAAGTAGCATGAGTAAATGCAAAAGTCAGTTTCCAAATGTTGACTTGGTGAATTAAGTGACAATACTTTTCAAACCAACGTGACTCTGTGTGAAAATATAATTATAATTAAATTATCTTTGTCTGATGCTACATTTGTTTAATAATCTAAAACATTTAGATGTGACGACAAGGCAAAAACAGAAATCTGAAAGGAAGTGAATATTTGACCGCACTACCCCAAGTCTTTTTTTTACTGTACAAAAATCCACAAAATGTTGACAAATTGTTCTTTTTTCTTTCCCTTTCCATACCCACCAATGTCCAATATGTTTTCCCTTCTTCCATCCACTCCCTGTCTTTGATTTCAACATTTTTTGGCTGCTCCATTCTGTCATTTTAATTCCCAACACAGGTGATAATTTACCAGAATGGCCAGGTGTTCACCCTACCTAACCACCTCAAGGGTCGTGTGGGCTTTGTGGCCACCATGCCAAGCACAAGTGCCTCCATCTTCATCAATAACACCCAGTTGTCTGACACTGGGACATACCAGTGCCTGGTGAACAACTTTCCCGACGGAGGAGGACGTAACATCGGAGTCATTGGGCTCACGGTGTTGGGTAACTAACTTCTCATCACCACAGCATGTCTATTTTAAGCGTATTGCTGAATGCAAGAACTCTCTCCTATATTTCTGAATAGTGGGTTAAATCTGTGTCACTCATAAAATGATTGCAGAACAGCAGCCATAAACCATCTTTGTTTAATGAGATTCTTCAGCTATTTTAACGATGCAATTTCCTCTGCAATGAGCAGATGAGCAATGAGGAAAAAAAATAAAAACATTATTTTTGCTTTGTTAAGTGGTTAACGCGACACCACCCACTCTTCCCATCTGCTAGTGCCCCCCTCAGTGCCAGCATGTCGAATCCAGGGAACGCTGGATGTAGGCAGCGACATCATGCTGTTCTGCAGTTCAGAGGAAGGCATTCCCACGCCATCTTACTCCTGGGAGAAGCTTGATGCACTGCCCAAGCTACCACACAACGCCATGCAAGGTATTACAAACAAGCTGGCCATCGGAGTTCCCCTTTGCCCCACCTTTGCTGGTAAATCTCACACACGCAGAGGAGCTCTGACCAGAACCCAGACCCTTCATCAGTGCCACCTGTTATCTGTACCGGGCCCAAACTGCACCCCTAATCCTGCTGATGGGGGATGAATGGATGTATGTATGAATGTTTGGATGAATGAATGGATGTAAGGATGGGTTGATTGATCGATTTCCACAAGTGAATTTGTGCTGGAATTTGTGTGTTTCCTTTCTTACTTCATGCTGACTACCATCTCTGCCAACACTTATCTCTAAAAAGTGTTATTTGGGTGGTTTTCAGCATCAGTTAGAACAAGTACAGTGGACTATCCTGTCTTTTCCAAGTATGTATTCCAGAAAAAGATGCACATGCCTGTACGCTACTAGTTAGTAGAGGTCTTCTGCCCTGGGATTACATCAAATCCAGAGAACAGACTACTGTGACAATAAAGCAATAACAGCAATTTTCTTAGGTCACTCAGGTAAAACCATTTTTGAATAAACAAAACAAAACATTACCTATTTTGTTAATATAATGTCAGAAGCATTAGATATTTTCCTTTTCTGTCTATTATACAACAAACAACTGTTTAATTTTATCCAATATTTTGTGAAACTGGATTGTCTCATATAGACAGCTGTCAAAATTAAACACAGAGGGCCAAGCAGGGTGAGGACACCAACATGCTGAGGATCTTTTCTGCAACAAGCGATTCGGCTGCACTTCCCAATGTGTGTAAAATACTGGAAAAAAAAGAAAAGAACAGAAAATTTGGACCAAATGGAAATATGGGTAGAACTTGGACACAGTTAGGTGTTCAAACAGGACATTGGACAGGACACACAACAAATTTGATTCTGTAATGTATATATTTTTCTGAATGGCCTCAACCTCACCCAGCAGAACACAGCAGGAAGCCTACCTAATTAAATGAGCTCTACCATTTTTGATAGTGATCAAATATTCAGCGAGAATGAGGCCAGAACTTGATGCTTACAGAAATCATGTTGAAAATGTATGGAAACCTCTTATTGGCACTGAGCTTCAAAGTGTATTTCCTTTTTGTAGGTTTTTGCTGTTTACGTCTCACTCAATGTAAAATGAGATTCTTCACACTTTGCAGCGCTGTGGGGTGACTGTAAAACGTACAAAAATGTCATGATGAACATTAGGATGCTAATCCCACATAGTAAATAATTCCAGTAGTGTACAGATGTGTGACTCTTATCATGCACATCAAACCATTCATCATTTGTCACGCAGAACCAGGAGTCTTACTGTTTAGCTGCACAGCATAATTCACATTTTGTATTACCAGGTAAATGGCTCCCTCTATAGGTTGTCAGCAGAACATTCCTGTATTTTCCATGTAAAGTGGTACACTTAGTTTGAATGAATCACTGCATGTTAACAGAAAAGGGTGTTTTTTTGTTGTTTGTTACAATCACTTTAATAACATTGTGGCTCTGTGTATGTCCCTTCAGACCAGATGCAGGGCACTGTCACCTTGAGAAATATCAGCACAAGCACCTCAGGGTTTTACCAGTGCACTTCCAGCAATGCCATTGGCAAGAGCACATGTGTGCTAAATCTGGAGGTTGTGGCACGTAAGTAAACTGCATGTAGCATCAAACAGAAACTATTCTTATTGTGAAAATAGTAAAGATTTTAAAATACGACAAATGTCCTAATAATGTTGAGATTGGCAACAAACTAGAGTAAATGCAAACAAAAATGGGTTTTGTTTGCAGTTCATTATTGTTATCCTTTATTTAGATACATATACAGAAGCGCTCTTTTTAAAGCACTGTTATACTTTTATATAAGGAATCTAATGTATTCAGTAAGTAAACTCATTTTCACGAGTTGACGTAATATGTCAGATAGGGGAGCAATGACAATTGGGAATAAAGTCACATATCACTTTGAGTGACACATGTCGGATCAGACAAATACAGATTTGCATTGCAAGCAAAAAAGAAGCAGCAGACAGAACATCTTGCACACATCAGCACTCGACACTTTTGAAACCAACAGATAAAAAAACAAAGGCTGCTTTAGGTCATAGGGAACGAGTTCTATAGGATCTGTCAGTCTTTCTGTCTTTCTTTTTTTGGCTGCTTTTGTCATATTTCTTTGACCTTAGTAGTTATTTATTTATTAACTTTTAACAAAGCATTTTGTATAATTACTGAAAACAAATGTCACTGCTTTATTTGGCTGGAGTCTAATCAATCGCTCCCTGAACCACACAATAAGAAACTAAACACATTTTTTAATGAGTGCAGTCAGTTTGCACTTGCTAACAGCAATGTACATTTTTTCACATTGCAATTACACACTTCAATATAGTTTATTAGGATTTTATGTCAGACCATCACAAAACAGCACATAAATAAACTGTTTAGTGGAGGACTAATAGCACTAAGAAAAAAATTAAGCCATGTACATGACAGCTCATACGTGGATGCTTTGGTCAAATTAATTTTAAAGTGTCAGAAAACGTCCTGTGGTTATTATGTACAAGCCGACTTACAGACTCCACCTTGCTGCTTTTCATGTTTTGATAGCACAACTAGAATAAAGGAGATTTCCATTATATTGTAATAATAGTGGAAGAAAAAGTCCTTATATTGTAGTGGAGGTTTACCTTGCAGCTGGACAGCCAGCGCTACATTTGGTTTAGATCAAAGCATATTCATGTGATCGAATGACTCGGTCAAAATCCAAACCTAAATATTTTTGGGACTTTTTGGCACGATATGAAAAGCTACTTTCCAAAGAAATGGGGGAAATATTAATGTAAAGATCTGTGTTTATGGAAGCTGCATCATAAGTTGGCTTTAACAAAGTATTGATTAGATGGGGCTGAATACCCTCTATGTGTGTATAACAGCACACTTATTATAATTTTAGAACATTTAATTTTAAGTCAAAACACTAATATGTTTAGTATCAGATTACCTTTATACTACAGAGTCTCTCCTCCTGTCTGTCTCTTTACCCTGCAGCCCAGCCGCAGAGTATAGGTCTGATTGCAGGAACCATTGCTACAGGAATCCTTGCTGTCATCATCTGTTCACTACTAGTTGTGGTTACACTGTTTTACTGGAAGAACAAGAACAAATATGAGGAAGAGGAGATTCCTAATGAGATCAGGTTTGGTTCAGATTCTACTCACCACTATTTGCATTTATATGGGTCATAATAGATTTAGGAAAACTCTAATGCAATTATTGGAAGAACTGGTTTATGTCTTCCTTGTAGAGATAGAATAACTTGAGGAATCTCATTTGTTTTAATTGTTGCATTTTAGCAAAAAACAAAGGCATTTTTAAAGTCAAAAGTTTTGCATTGTTCTTGACAAATAATTTTTTTCAGGTATCTGTTTTAGTCATACAGGTTTTGTTTCAGAAAAATGCATCCTTAGCCTTATCTTAAATAGAAGAGAAATTGTGGATGGCATGCTGTTGCAGATGAGCATACTCTGTGTTCACACAGACATCACAAAACCTTTTCTCAGTAAACCCAAGCCAGTAAATTGGATTTCAGGTTCGGGGCGCTCACCTTTTATTGAATCTCCTACCAGCAACTTATTTCATCATTACAGGCTAATTTGCCTTTTCAGACCGTCCGTAAATCTCTGTCAGTTATTTACCCGGAGCTGCAGTTTCCAACTGTAATTATTCCTAGAATAATTTGGAAGATAATTCAGATTTCAGGAGTTTTGTCTGTCTCTGAGCACATCTGCCTCATTCTGAGCTCAGCTAGACTCAGGTTCCATCCCTGCAGCTCCTCAGTAGAATAAATTAATGTATTTAATCCTAAATGTGTTTCGGCCTGAATTTAGGTAAATGAAAGAATGAGTCAAGAACCAATTATTGTCTTTTAAAGTTTATCTTTATTGGTGTTTTGACGTTTTTACAGTTGTATTTTATTGCATAAGCTGCAGGTAGAAAATAATAGAAAAGAATAAACTCAATATTTAAATCAGTAGATTCAAGAAACCTCAAATAACTATAAATAAAAAAATAAAACTAGATAACTTACTAAATGTCATCCCTTGCAATTAATTTCCTTCAAGAGTTAAACAATATGTGGAGTTCAACTGTGTGTGATTCAATCTCAGTATAAATGCAGCTGTTCTGTGAAGGCCTCAGAGAACATTAGTGAACCAGCATTATGAAGACAAAGAAGAAAGCTGACTGGTCAGGAGTAAAGTTATGGAGAAGATTCTGTGGCAAGACTTAAAATGTTCTGTTCACAGAAATTCTCCTCCCAATCGGACGGAACTTGAGCTGTTTTGTAATGAAGAATGAGCAAAAGATGAACTCGCTAGATCTGCAAAACTACCAATAAAGGTTTTTAACATTTTATTTCAGAGAAAGGACAAGTTGTTAACTAGAGGTTGAATACCAACATCCACAATTTGTCTGTAACATAAACATAAAACTATTTAATTTTGTAAAATGACTGAATGTGATATGTAATATTTTTAGGATTACTAAAGCGTTTTAGTAATCCTAACGTGTTTTTACTGTCTTGGAAAAACACAACTGGCTTTAAGGAGTTTGGTTGGGACAGTACACATCAACTAAATCAAGTTCTTTGTTAAATACATTGTTGTTGTTTTTTCATAAATGTAGATTGTATCACAACTTGACTGAGCATGCTTATATATTTCCTCTCAACAGAGAAGATGATTTACCTCCTAAGCGGTCATCATCAGTAAAGGCTTTCCATGCAGATGCCTCTTCCTCAGAGAACGACACACTGACTTCTACAAACACGTACAACAGTCGCTACTGGCACAACCCTAAAACCAACTACGACACTAACTCCTACACACGCTACAATGGAGACACTCGTCAGACCTTTACAGCTGCTCCTACTGCTGCTGTACATGGACCTCACGGAGCCCACAGTCATGGACAACCTCAGAACGCTACACAGGTCCGTGAAACAGCGGTCACAGCTCCAGGCTCCACCCCTTTATCCCGCCACCCACCACCCACCACGGCAACGACCACAACAACATCTTTTGCCAATGGCGGCCACATGCTCTCGCCACCCAAGACTCTAGTAGTCACAACAAACTCTGCCCCATCCCCACCGGCCATGGTGCGCAGCAACGGCACCGTAAGCCTCAAACCAGTGGTGACATCCGCACACGGGCACCACACGCACTCTTATGCTGTTAGCCAAGCGACGCTGGAGCGGATGGGGGCAGTGCCGGTCATGGTGCCCGCCCAAAGCAGAGCAGGTTCACTTGTTTAAAAACCTGATTTGTGACTCTGCTAACAAGACTAAAAGAGTGTTTGGTTGGAATGTTTGAGATGTGATAAGAAACACTGACTGAATATGGGCTGAAGCAGTCCACAACCCTTTACAGTTGTGTCTTTCAGTAAGACTATTTTTTAACCACAAACTAAAAGAAAATAAAAAAGCTTAGGTTTTACAGTGCAGAGTTTAATTGATGCCAATTCTTTGATGGACATAACGCTATTTTTTCAGTTCCTTTTTGTTTGTGCTATTTTTATGGATTTTCTGCTGGTGAAAACAGTGGGATAGATTTTTTTTTGTTTGTTTATTCCCAAACCCCTGGATGATTTCGCAAGGCTGAAGTTCAAAATCCTGCAAATCACAGAATTCTGGATCTTCTTCAGGGCTGGATCATTGTTATGATTGTGTGTTTTGTTTTGGGTTTTGTTTTTGACCCAAACCAGACATTGTTTTTTCTTTTAGCGTGTCAGTTTGCATGGTCACACAGACGTAAGCTTTGAATCTCACAGCATAATGCATGTGTCCTTTAAGTTAGTCAGCTTTATTTCGCATTATTTCTTCACACTTTTAAGTTTTGATTGACATCAATGATAAAAGTGGCAAAAAGTGAATGTTGAAAGAAATTATTTAGAGTTCCCAAAAGCATAAAAAGTGTAAAGAATGAAATGGTAGTTGAAATGGCCTTAGAAGCTTGGAGTGGAATGGTCAGGGGTATTTGGTGCAATAAACTACATAGTGTATGTCAGTGAATGCAAACGTAATTATTTTAACGCACTTTTAGAGCAAAATAATATCAAGAGCTTTGTCTTATGAAAATAGTTTTATTCATTATATGCTTTATAATCAAAAATACATCCAATCCTCTCTTTCAAACTCTATGATTTCAAGTTGATTAACATGCTGGGTTACCAAACAAAAAGAGACCACTCTCCTGATCTAAACTCTGACTTGCTGCTCAATATAGTGCTTGCTGTCACCATTCTTAGCTGTAGTATCTCTGACTCACACCATGTCAGTGCTGCTTTAAGATGGAAAAAAGATGTCTTATTTCATACATGCTTCATAACGAAGCAAGAGAATTTTTTACAGTATTTTTGTTCTCAACTAAAGCTCACATTTAGTCTTTTTTATCTGTACATATTAAAACAGTAGGCTAGATTGTGAATCAAAAACATTTTGTTTCCTCATACATATTACATCTTACTTACATCCTAATGTTCAAACGGTTCTGGGGTTTTTTTTGTTTTTTTTTTACTTCAAGTGGAGGCTACCTTTGATTCTGCCTCACAGTGTTATTTCATACAAATGTCTATCTAATAAAATGTGTTTCTACATGAGTGGGCACATGTAGAATGTATAAACAACTGACACCTTTGGCTGTGTGTCATAGAGTTGTGTTGCTGACCTTCTGTAATTGTATTTGATCAAATCTCACGGGCAGAGTAAGAAGCTGGAGTGTCTCCAGGTCTTTCCAAATCTGATCATTCTCATTTCTTTTTGTGCACATAATTTACCCTGGCTGCGAGCCGTATTTTACAAAGTAAACAACTTCATAACTTATATTTATTTTGAATTTCAATATTACCTTAAACTTAATACAGTAACTGTATTTCATTTAAAATGTTACTCCTTTTTAAATGAGTAATGGACAAATATTCTGAATGGCTATTTAAATTGCATTTATGGTATTTAAAACTAAAGATACCATTTTAATTCTACCAAATAGTTAAATTATTTCTTTCTTTGATTTCTTTGACTGGATCAAGTTTGAACTGAGTGGGTGTGTGTTTTATACCAATTTGCTGTTGTTTGCAGTTGATCTGCAACTTGCATTGGTCTCATTTCCCCTCCACACATTTTGTCTGTTTGTAATGATGAAATGACTTGTAGCTAAACTTCTCTCTACAGAGTTGAGAATAGTCAGTTACATGCAGGTCCTGTTTGGAGCCAGACTTAACCAAACACAAGCTTTGGCACAGCTGTTCAATCTTGTAAAACCCACATTTCTTTTTTTATCCTCTTCTCAGTTCATTGTCATGTGAGGAAGAGCTACATAATATGCATCTACTACTATATATATGTGCACCTCAATAAATAAAACCATCATCAAAAATGTATTTTGTTAATTCAGTTACATAACTGCAAGTCATCCATGACGCATCATAAAATTATTCTTCTAGTTTTGATTAAGGTGGCTTACAGATTGTAAAATATCAAATTCTATTCCAAGAAAGTTAAAATATTACATAGAACAACAACATTTTTTTTCTCAGAAAAGTTGTTATGGTCTATGTCAGGGGTGGGCAACTCCAGGCCTCGAGGGCCGGTCTCCTGCAACTTTTAGATGCGTCTCTACTTCAACACACCTGAGTCAAATAATGAGGTCATTAGCAGGACTCTGGAGAACCTGACTGCACTTAGGAGGTGATTCAGCTGTTGGATTCAAGTGTGTTGGACCAAGGAGACATCTAAGAGCTGCAGGACACCGGCCCTCGAGGACCAGGATTGCCCACCCCTGGTCTATGTGATAATATGAATGAGTTGACAGTAGTCTTACAAGGACAGTAAATATTGCTGTACCCAAGTACAGAAATGGAAAGAAATTGAAAAATTGTTGTAGAAGAAATTGGTAAAGTTACATGGATAACCAGTGCCTTAAGGATATTGTGGAACAAACCCAAATTAAGACTTCAGGGGAGATTCAAAAAATCTGGACTGAACCTGAATTCAGTGTTTTAAAAGCCACCACACACAACACACAAATGTATCCAGGACATGAAGTACATTTTATTTGGAAAATCAAGGTCCTAGAGTATGTTGGATGAGCGAACAGGCTGCTGGTATAGTTTCAGTCTGTTTTATGAGATTCAATAGCAACGCTGCCATCTACCAGAAAACGTTTGGGGCCTCAGGATTCCCTCTGCTGACAATCTGTATTAAGAAGCTGATTAATTTTACTCACTGCTAAAATTACTTGTACCAACTTTAATGATTAGAGTATCACTTTGCAAATTCTAACCTAACCCTTTCAGAGAATCTACAGAGTATTGTAAAGAGGACGATGAGAAATGCCAGAACCCGACAATGAAGATGAGGTAAAGGCCCCTAATAAAGCAGCCTGGGCTTCTGAATAGCCTCATTCTGATTGCCTCCATACCACGCTTCGCCAGTGCAGTTATCATCCGAAATGAGTCCAGACAGATGTTGGAACCTT
The DNA here is from genome assembly GCF_001444195.1 of Xiphophorus couchianus. NCBI lineage: Eukaryota > Metazoa > Chordata > Actinopteri > Cyprinodontiformes > Poeciliidae > Xiphophorus > Xiphophorus couchianus. Next base: position 12,209,780 of record NC_040245.1, on the reverse strand, counting down.
ACATATACTGTTTGTAAATTAGTCTTATTTTATATGCAAATTTTAAGAGAAACTAATTTTAAGATTTTTTTTTAGCTGTAAGCCAAATCATTACATTGAATAGAAATAACCATTTAATATCACTCCATGTGCACTGTATGTTTCACTTTTGGGATTTGAATTGCTAAAATTCATCTACATTTTAGTGATTTTTCCATTTATTGAGATGCACCTGTAAGTACCTTAAATCTAAAGATGATCTGTTTTTTTTTTTGTTTGTTTGGGGTTTTTTTCGGACAATTTAGCCATATATACAACATGTTCTGATTTCTTTTATTTTTTCCATTTCCCACACTGTTCTTGCCCTGATCTCCCAGTGCTTACAAGCAACTCCTCTTTTATGGGTCTTTTTTTCTTTATATGTCTCTGAAAGTATGGCAGGGTAGAAAAGTTAAATTGAGCTTATACTATTTGTACTCCACACTTATTTTGTAGAATATGTGTGAGAATCTGCTTTGTCTTTATCCCAGATTTATTGCGCATGTCATCTTATGCCTCAGCCATAAAGATGGACTATCATGTAGAAGGTGGTGTATGGCTTGTGTATACAAATAAGTGTGACATGTTGCCAACAGTAAAACCAGTTTAAATATGTAAATATGTAAAGACGTGAAAAGCAAAAAAAAATAAAAAACACACATTATGTTCTAACAATGGGGACAAGATTATATAGGGGAAAAAAACAAAAACATTGGACTAGTAAATAAATATTGGTTAATACATTTTATCTGTCACTCGTTTGTTTACATTTCTGTGACCGTCTGATACATGTTTGTAACTTGCAAAAGTATTTATTCTCCTTGGACTTTTTCACGCTTTGTGATTTACATTCAACATATTTTATTGGGGCTTTATGAAATAAAAAGGTGTGAATATTTTAAAAGCAGATGAGAGATACATATATAGTTTTCAGATTTATTACCAAATAACAACTTTAAAAAGTGTCAGTTTTGCGTCACACATTTTGTGTGTAGGCCAAATAGTTCAAATTGACTCGCCTCATCTGTTCAGATCGCATCTTCAACATTTTTTGTAGTACATCAATTGAAGCAATCTAAAAACAGGACTTCTTCTGAAACAGCTTGAGGAGTATGGATATTTATGCAGCCTTATTTGTGAAAGAAAAAAAAAATAAGCTGAAATGGTGTTCTGCACTTTAAAGACGATTGAGATACAGACACTGATGTTTTATGTCTAGTAGACATAGTAGACAAGGTAAACTACATTTTTCAGTGGTGTTTTAAACATTATTCAGACTCAATCATGGAACCTCTGATGCTACTGCAGGCCTGTGAAGATAACCATGTAGAGAGCAACCTATGCAGAATAACTGCATAGAAAGCATATAAGTATTGGTGTTTCTTCAAACTTTTCTGATTTTCATTTCCAAAGATGAATTGTGTAATGTTGCAAAAGTGACATGCACGCTAAGTAAAAAATCAGAGTTCTACAGTAGCATTGCAAGATGCTGCATAAGGATTTATTTGCTTTTGTGATGCTTTTCTGTACATTTGTATTGTGCCGACTAATACATATTTACCATTTTTTCTACAAGCTCAGCACTTGTGTGTAGCATGAAAAAGTAATTCAGAGCAAAATCTTAAGTGCTGTTGGTGTCCAGTCGACCATTTGGGGGCAGTGTTTAAACACATATTCAGCTTCAGCTGCCTGAAATGAAATATCTAGTTTAGTCACACATTTTCAGCATAATAATTCTAGATAAAAAAAACTTGTAGACAATCATTTAAATAGTCAAATTGTGTCAACTGATAATGCATTCAGTGTGAATGACCCTTTTGAAGTCTAGCTAAATGGGAAAGAAATAGCTTATAGTTGACTCAGAACTTGTTTAAATGCAGTTCCTATCATCGCATGTGAATGTCATTAATCTTTAGTGCCTATTGCTTAATCCTAAATTACAATCAACATTTCCTTGTTCATTGTCTAACTCATTTAAGCTTTTGAAAGAACAGCTTTGACCCCTGGAATGACAATCAAACAAGGGCAACGATTTAGTGTTATCCTACAGGGAACATCACCCAGGTGAGTAGTAATGGGTTTCTACTGAGTGTTTGCATTTACTTACACAACACAAAGCTTTGAGTAGTTCCAACAATCAATACACATGCTTTTAATCATTGAAGATGTGCAAGGTTCATCAGCACATTTTGAGTTAAATATGATTTCTTTTTTCTATAAGAACTATGAAGCTTCTGAATACTAAAATAGCTGTCTATTTTGGTTTTCTTTTCATCACTTTTTATTCACAACAGGATTGAGGTGTAATCTTTTTCACTCAGTCTTTTTAACAGTTGCGCCTTTTTGGTTAGCTGAAGCAGCCAGTTGAGATACAGACACTTTCTCTGCATTCTGTAGTCAGTGAATTACCTGAGGTCCACTGACAAGATGGAGATAAGGAAAATATTAGCATCTACTGCATTTATTAGAATATTTCAACTCTAAGTAAGCGCAATAGGGAAAATCCACTGTAACGTAACAAAGCAGCAACACTACTAAAACCCTGATGCATTGAGCTGGTTGCTATCAACATGTGTACTGTTAACTGAAGTGAATCAAGCTGACAAGAAATATGAATGACATGCCAGCACTTATCAATTTCCAAAGACAGTCAGAAAGTTGTGATGGTAGCTTCCTGCTTGTTGAAGAACCTGTCTAGTCTGCACAGAGTCCTGACCCCAACGTGACAGAAAACCTCTGTGATGAAAATACAGAAAACACTGCAAGGCATATAATTCTGCCCTACAATGGTGTCTGACCTCACAAATGCACTTCCAGAAAATGTTTCAAAAATTCTTCAAAAAGGAGAGTTAAAGCTGTCATAGCTTCAAGATAGTGCACAAGCTTTTATGTTATGCCACATCTGTTAATTTTCTTCTGTGTTTTGTATGTTACTTATTTGTTCCTAACAGATGCGTTGATGTAATACAGAAAATATAATCTATATGTTAAAGAATACATTTAACTTTGAAATGGTTCCTTTTTTTTTACGCATATATTTGGGTCAATGTAAAAACACACAAATCAATGAAGAAAAGAGAAAGTGAGGACATAATAGATATCACTTTGCCAGAAACCCTCATGCACTGTACAGTTCAGAAGAACAAAGCCTTTCAAGAATCAGGTTTGCAAACTGAATGCACAATGTAGTCCCTGATAAGCCACTATCGATGCCTATTACACGGTCCTACCCATAACAATGTCACCTCGTTTGTTGACTATGAAGTAGACATCCATGATATCACGTATCAATCTCTATTTTTCTCAATTTAAAAAGTTTTTCTTGTAGTGTTTTAAATCATTTGGATGACATGATCTCAGTCATTGTATTTACTCACAAAATAAAAAAAAAATCAAAACGGTGTTTGATTTCAGTTGACACTAGGTGCAATTTGTAGATGTAACTGGTTTTGAAGAGAACACATTGAAACTCTTAAACTCCTTTGAACTTCAATTTGAACTTCATCCTGCAGTTCACCAGGAGGCGCCACTAGGAGGCGCCATCGAGACACAGTCTGGAAAGTGACGAAGGATTCAGAGGTGTGCAAAGAACAAGGTCTGCGTTTTGCTCAAGATTTTATTAAGGAAGACCGGCTGGCAAGAGAACTGTGGCCCAAGATTACCAAAGTCAGATCCCAGGGTCAGGTGACCTTTACCAGAGGTCACATCGCAGTGATCGACGGCAAGGTGATCAAAGCTTCATCTCCTTTCTGAGACTACAGATTAATCTGATTTTTACATCATCCTATTACATCCTGACTGCTAGCCGCCATCGGATCTAACTGCTAGCCAGCGTCGTCAGCTACCACCTCTGCCTGCTAGCCTACATGCTAGCTGTCATCTCCGCTTGGTAACACCATCTCAGTTTGTTACATTGTAAAATTTCCTGAACTCTAAGAAGAAGTGACGGCAGGACATGACATTTGGTCAGATAAGTATAATAATGAGACTCTTTCTGATATTGTTCTTAGGTGTTTACACCTTTGAAAATGCGCCAAAGTCGTCTGTGGACTTGTATAACAACTCAGCCCACTCCTTCAAGAATTATTCCTGGTCCATGACCCTCGATCAAACAATTTGGACTCCTTCAGATTTTATTACTCACTGGTGCTACTTTAATCAAATGCCAACAGATAACCTAGTTCATCTAATGTGCTTGTCTGTCTTAAGAAACTGTTTTATGTTAAATGAATCTTCTCTTATAGATCTTGCTCAGAACAGGAGTAATGACTTGGTATCAAATGTAAATGATCAATGGAAAAGACTTATTCTACTTTTACTCTTACTATCGGGTAATGTGCAACCGAATCCAGGTCCAATTTTCAATAACTTTGATACACCAGCAGAATTCAAAACCAGATCAGGGCTTGCATACATATTACATATTAAACTAATAAACGGGGTTAATATTACATATTAACTCTCACAGTCTATTGCCTAAGATAGACCTGGTTAAAATCTGGATTGAAACAACCAATACAGATATTTTAGTTTTGACGGAAACATGGTTAAATAAATCCATTACAAATAAAAATATTTCCTTAGAAGGTTAAAATGTTTTTCGTTGTGATTGCCTCAAGAAAGGTGGCGGTGTTGCCATCTATGTAAAAAACAATTTTCATGTCACACTGCTATCTTCTCTATCCATTCCAAAACAATTTGAGTTTCTAGCCTTGAAAATTGAATTCATTAAGGCTCAGAATATCACAGTTATAGGGTGTTATTGACCACCTTCTGCAGGCTGTGATGCACTTCCTAATTTGTACAAATATTTAGCTGACCTAAATAACAATGAATTTGTTTTATTATATCTAAATCTAGATTGGTTGACAGCATCTTCAGATAGCTTAAAAACTATCTGTGATTCTTTAAACATCACCCAGTTAATTAACTACCCCACCCGACCTAATAACAAATGTCCTCTAAAATCATCTCTCCTAGACTTAATTATGACAAACGCGCCGCATAAATATACGGGGATAGGGGTTTTTACAAATGACCTTAGTGATCATTGTGCAGTAGGTGCAGTTAGAAATCTTAAGTTACTAAAACCCAAGCCACGTATCTTGTTCAAAAGAGATCTAAAACACTTAAATGAACAAGCTTTTGTTCATGATTTGCTACTTTTTAACTGGAATAGGGTTTCTCTTTTTGATAATGTAGACCTTGCCTGGCAGTATTTTTATGAAGAGTTTTCAAGACTAATAAATAAACATGCTCCTAAACGTAAAATTAGGGTGAAGGGGAGAAATAACCCTTGGTTTTCACCAGCTATTGGGACTCTGCTTAAACAAAGAGATGCAGCCTGGGCTAGGGCAAGAAAAAACAATACTGAGGAGAGCTGGCTTAGTTTTAGGAAATTGAGGAATAAATATACCTCATTAATCAAGAAAGCAAAGTCAGACTATTTCCTTGCCGAAATGACAAAAAATTTAAATGATCCAAAGAAATTTTGGAAATCGGTTAAATCAGCTACTGAGCAAGCACCACTGAGTGACTTTCCAAATTTTGTTTGGAAAAAAAGTAAAATGGTGTCTGATAAATTAGAAATTTTAAATTATTTTAATGAGCATTTTATTTCTGTAGGATCTCTATTTGATGATTTAAATTCATTTAGCCAAAATGTAAATACTGATGAGCTGTTTTTGAATAATGAGTGTAACTCCACCATTTTTAACTTTTCCCCTATTTGTACAGCTGAGGTTCTCAGAGAACTGAAAAACATAGACACCAGAAAATCAGCGGGGCCAGATAATCTGGATCCTTGTTTTCTAAAGTTGGCTGCAGAGTTTATAGCAGAGCCATTATCTCATATTTTTAATCTAAGTCTAATCTCTAATAAAATCCCTAGTGTATGGAAATCAGCATTTGTTTTGCCTCTATTCAAAGGTGGGGAATCATCACAGTATAGTATACATATACACATAGTTTTGAATGTGGACAAGACAAAAGCAATGATTTTCTCACATGCTAGAAAACTACCAGAAACCTCCCTATTGCTTACCACTGCTGTAGGAGCACAAATCAAGTTTGTCAGTAATTATAAATATCTTGGTTTTATTCTAGATAATGAACTCTCTTTTAAAGATCACATAGCAAATCTACTATGGACATTGAAAATGAAAATTGGGTTTTATTATCGAAATGGATCTTGTTTTACTCTCAAAGCTAGAAGAAAATTGGTAGCAGCGACATTCCTGCCACTTTTGGATTATGGAGATGTTTTATATATGAATGCTTCGACCAAATGTCTTCAATCATTAAATACTGTGTATCATTGCACTTTAAGATTTATAACCGGTAGTCGACGTCTGACACATCATTGTGATTTGTACGCAAAAGCTGAATGGCCTCCTTTAAGTGTACGGAGAAACAATCATTTAATGATCCTGATATATAAATCTTTACTCGGTCTAACCCCAGCATATTTATCCACTCTCCTACATAGAACTGTCAGTTCTCGTTCTCTTCGCTCCAATAACATTATTCTTCTGCATGTCCCACGCTTTCGAACTGAAAAAGGGAAGCAGGTATTCACTGTGTTGGCCCCCACAGCATGGAATCAGTTGCAGTCTGAACTTAAGATGTCGGAAATGATTTCACTGGACTTATTTTGAGCAGTTCTTAAAGATAGGCAACAAGATTCTATGAAACAGTGTCATTGTTTTTAAATTGTTTTTATTGTTTTATACTTGTGCATATGTATTAATTGTTTTTATCTTGTAACCAGGTTGCTATGTATTGCAAATTTCTTTTGCCCAGGTCCCTCTTGAAAATGAGATCCAGATCTCAACGGGGTTTACATGGTTAAATAAAGGAATTAAAAAAAAAAAAAATGCATACATCTCATCCTAGCAAAGACAATAACAGAAGGCAACAATATCTCATTGGAAAAATGGTCATAAAGATGTAATCTGCTTATTCTTGACTGCACAAATAATGATTGAAACAGATTCGTAGATTATATCTAAACTAATTAACGGGGTGATTTATCTGAACATAGTTTGAAAGATTAAGCGTTTTTTCTTTGTGCTGCAAGGTCAGAGAAATTGATCTTTATGTTTTTCAGCCAAATCCACAATAATCACTTTTCAGTACATGTCCTACAGAATAAGACAAAAGTGTCTTTAGGCCGACAAAACAATTTTGAAATATACATTTGAATTAATTTGTTGTTTTATAGCAATAAGAACACATTATTTGTTTTCCAACCAAAGGCTGTACCATGGAACCTAATTATTGGAGTAAATAAAATTTTTGATGTTTCATGACCACACAACAGAAGCAAACACATGCACAATTTGTTTTAGGTAGGGGAAGGAGAAGGTGAAAAAAGATAAATATATAACTTTTGTTATTTCTACATTTTTATTTTTACTTTAATTTTCTTTAATTTATTTACTGTGAATAATAAGCACTTTATGTAAAATAATAATGAACACAATTTATATTTCTTTGGATAGAACAAAAAAATTATATAGTTAAAAGCAAAGGTTGAGAAAAATAACATACAAAAATATAAAATACATAAGAAAATAAAGCAGTGCTTTGTTCCTGGCCACATCATTGCCCTTTGGACTCATTGCAGAAGTTCAATAGATGTCGTTAACCTTCTGAATCTAAGGTCACAGGAGTCTAAGAGAGGATCAGTGGGTAATAGGAAACAGAGGCAAAGGGTGATGAAGACAGATTCAGCACAATAATGGTTTCAAGTTCAAAGGAGAAGAAAGTCTTCAAAAAAAAACAATTTATACTTTGATGAAGAGTTGAGCGAGCTGCTGAACTTTGTTTAGTGACAGTGATTGAAAACCGACCCATCTTTTATAGAAGAAGCGTATATTTCACAGCCCTGTAAATAAAAAACAATATATTTTATAGGCAAGGCAACCTTATTTACTGTATATAGCACCTTTTGGCCAAAGGCAACCCAAGGTGCTTGCACATAGAAATTAAAAACAACATACATTAAAGTAAAACATATCAAAACAGATTTATTTTTGCCCAGATTTAAAGATAAATAAGATAGGCAAAAGCATATAAAGAGGTTTAAAACCTTGTTTTAAAGGAGCTCAGGGTGGGAGTAGTCCTGCTTATTCCAAATTTTTGGTGCATAAAACTGAAGGCTGCTTCAGCATGTTTTGTTCTGACTCTTGGAATGGTGAGCAGATTTGACTCCGATTATCTTAAAGGTCTTAATGACTACTTATAGTAGCCACATATAACATTCACGGATGTGTGAAAGGACATTAGCATGTGTGATATGTAACTTCTAATATACCAAAGTCAAAGAAAATAGCCAAAGGAAGGACTTGAAAGTTGTAAATTTATAAACCTTGACATTTAATTTTCTGCTAGAGTTAATCTGAGATAGAAATTACTTCTCAATAGCCTTTTTTTTGCTCAACCAGGAGACAGAGCATAAAGCGACAAATTTTACTTTAAATCTTCAAGTACAGGTGACACAGTCATCTAGAGCAGCATTTTTACCTTAGTGGAATAAGTGAAGGAAAGAAAAGAAAAGAAGTACAGTCTACTGTACATTCAGGGCAAATCTCAGGGGAAGAGCATTACAGAGTTTATATATTATAATATTTTCTGACCTCTTCTAACGCTCAACTTGGAATACGATGACTCTTTTCCTTTCTTAGGTCAGTAAAGATTGAGTATTTTAATTAGAAAATTGCTAGAGTGAGATCAAGTTTGTAAAGGAAATGTTTTATTAAACAGCTCAGTTTAAATGTTTTATGTTTCCTGGATGTCACAGGAAAACGTTTATGCCGATATGTCAACGAGCAACTAAATGTAAACAGCTAGTGGTACATTTAGCAATTTGTTTTCTGTGTGGTTGGAGACTTTTATGGCAACAATGACCTGCAGCGCCACGCTGTCTTGAGCAAGTATTGAGTTCTGCTGTGAGCCTCTCCCATTTCCTGAAAGCCCTGCAGTCAGTTTGACAAAGTTTTCTGTTCAACACAGTACTGTTGCCAGTAGGGGCGTGCTGTGGTGGCGTAGGGGATAGCGTGACCCACGTTTGGAGGCCTTGAGTACTTGACGCGGCCAGCGACATTTGCCGCATTTCTTCACCCCTCCCCTTCCCCCTTTCATGTCAGCCTACTTTCATATAAGGGACACTAGAGCCCACAAAAAGACCCCTGGAGGGGAGAAAAAAAATACTGTTGACCCATTCCATTTCGTGCTGACATTGCAAATAAATCACACATTTGCAAAGCTGACTAATGCCATCGTCAATGCTCCATGGAGTCGCTGCGTTCACACACTATTCAACTCCTGACTCACCATGGGCAGGCCGTGTGTCTGTCAGAGATGCTGTTATACCCAAGGTGGAGCTGTGAAGTTGTACCAAGTTGTTCTGCTGCAACCAACATTCAACCAAAGGAGGCAGCAGTGAGTCTGTTTCACGTAGAATATTGCAGAACTAAAACAATCTATGCGTTTAAAAGCAAAACATATATGTAAATAAATAAAATTTGTACAAGGGGGTACTTTAATTGTGATGTTTTTCCCCCCCTCCAAAGTAAGGACGTTTAATTTACAAACATTACGTAGGCTAATACAAGAAGTGTCTTGTTTTCATTTTTTTATTTTTTATAATTTACTAAAACTACTATTACAAACTTTACACAGAGGATAAATGCGGTTAGGATTCCTGAAAGACATTTCCATGACAACTTTATTTAGCACTGATCCATTAAGGACACGCTCTTCAAAACCCCAATTTCACATCGGATTACTGTAATGTGCATGACGACACCTTGAGCTCAGCGGCTAATTAACACACCTGTTTCGTCTCTGTGTGTAACCTCGCGTCTCTGCAAACACTAGATGGCATGGCAGGCCAAGAAATAGCCGCACACCCGGCAGCCGATTTATGGAGAGAGACTTTGTCCACAGCGTTTCTGCAGCACTTCTACTGTTTGTTCCTTGCTTCCCTTTCTGCCGCTGCAGATTGGCTCTTCCATGAGCTCTGTCTCCTGAGAGCAGGACAGGATATTGTCCCCAGACACCGAACCTCAACAGGACATCAAGTTTCCTCTGGAGGACTGCTGAGCTGCTGGAGCTGAGGAGAGGACACCATGCATTACTTCTGGATACACAGCGTTTGGATCCTCTGCGCTGCTTTTCTCTTCACCTTTCAAGGTAAGATGACAAACTCACTCGTTTAGTGACAAGGACATACTGAGCATGCGAAAACATTCTGGAGTCCTTGTGATTGGATCAACTATTATTAGCTTGTGGGGCATGTAAACGTTTGTTTTGGTTCTGCCGCACACGTATCTACTTGAGATATAAAGTTGCAGTGTGTTGAATGTGCTCAGCGAGGGTAGAGTAAACACAGCAGGGGCTTCAACAGAGCAGATAAGAATAAATAGGATGAAAACTGCAGACAGCAAGGATCTGACTTGAACATAGCCTTTACAGATGACCTGTTTCTGCTTTGTGTTTTACATGTGAGTTTGTTGTGTTGTCTCCTTGAGAAACTTTTGCTGACATTGTTTTTTTTTTTTTTTAAATGTTGGCTTAAGAGACAGAAACCAATTAGTATATTCGTTTTCTTACGTTTTCTACATGGACGAGTCCATAAATGCACCATATAATTATTTGAATATATGACACACTATTGAGAATGCCCAGCTCAAATTTACACAACAATCAAAATCAACAAGTCTGTATGAAAACTCATATAATCTGCCTTGTGAAACATAATGACTCCATATTCGTTTACACCACCTGACCCCAGATTCCTCTGTGTTCACCCAGTGACTGTACTAATAGAGCAGATTTAGTTTGTCTCATGAAATTGACATTTGGATCAATAAACTTATCCAATTGTCAGTTTATTGTGTCTTGGATCAGTTGGATCCAAGACACAAGTTGGTCAAAAGATGAAGCTTTGTGCAAGCATTATGAATTCATTTTAAAACTGCTGGTGTGCTGCTAATGACCCGGGATTGTGTGATGTACCTGATTGGGGAGATGAGAAGAATTAGCTTTTGAGTTTTATAATACTGCAGATGGTTTGTAATTTTTCATTACTCAAGTGAATTATCTTTTTTTTTGGATGTCATTAAGTATTTAAAGTTTTCCTCACTATTTTGCTTACAGTTTTTCCAAACATTTGTCATGAAATAATTAACATGTCCAGTTTATAGATGATCAACAGGTTAGCATCTTTAAATTAAACAGTGTAAATAATACCACTGTAAATGGTACTGTTGTCTAACCCATTGTACTTGTCATGTGATTTTACATGATTTGATCAGCTTATAATATATTTTAAATATTTTCTTCTAAGACTTTGTATGCTACACAATCAAAATTTCTTTCTTATTATTACCAACATGTCCAGTTTATAGATGATCAACAGGTTGGCTTCTTTAAATTATCATCATTATCAAAAATATCGCAAAATACAATGTCACATCAAATTTTTAAACAGTTGTTTTGGATGGAAACAGGCCTGTCAGAATAATATCAGTATTGGTTATCAACAAGGAAGGCAAATTGCTTACAAGCCTTCCTGTGGTCCTAACTTCAAAACTTTATTCACAGGAAATTGTGTTATCAGTTAGTTCTGTTCTTGCTTGTTTTTTGATAGTGTTTTTCACCTACGCTGCTGCAACAGTTTTCCAAATAAAGGACACAAATAAATATTAAGGGATTTTAGCTTTGTGTTCAGGCTTAATTTGTATGGCATGCTTTTTTTTAAAGCTGTACCCTCATGGTAGATGCTCTAGCCTAAAAGACTACCATACCACATTTCTGATTAGATGTGATGGATATTTCATTTGAAAGAGTTTGGTCATCATTAACACTTTAATTATGTTATTGGACCATAAAAAGTTATTCATAAATGTACAACAAAGTATAAGTATATAGGAAGCTGTGCTTTTGCTGCGACAGCTCCTAAAATGTGGCAAGACTTACTATTGCACATCAGAGATTGTTATATCATTGTTTATTTTTATAGATATAAAGATATTACTTCTTAAAACTTTGCCTTTGGTTTGAACACCACCTGAGATATTAATTTTAGCTTGTCGTCAGACTTATACGTTTGTATATTTTTGCATCCTCATATTTTATTACACTTGTTAATTATAGTATTCTAATATATTTTAGATACCCAATAATAATGACTTGTCTAATAAAAGCAGCACAGTGTCTCCTTGTGCTGGCTGGTCATGAATTTCATTGCTAGTAATGCATTCCAGTTGATAAGAAGATGAAATCTGCAGCTTGGGTCTGTCACTCTGGGATTCTGTGACTTACTTGGGCTTCCTCCTTCTGAATCCTCTTGATCCTCCACAGAGCAGCAGCTCATCCCCAAAGACATTCAGAGTGTGCCTTTGTCGGGGTGTCTGTGTGAGTGTATCACTGCTGGCTCTGTGAGCTGTTTGGGAATGATTACCTCAGACAAAGAGACTGCCCGATTCTGTATTCAATTTCAGGCCATGTTTGCATGACTGACTCTCCCAAGAGAGTTTTCTTTCAGATTTATTGTTAAGTACGCAATGAACGCAGTTATATAGTTGCTGATTGGAAACAATAATAATAAAACTAATAATCTCTGTCAACTTTGTCAATGCAAAAATTACAGAACCAGATAAAATGCTAATTGAACGTAATGTGTTTTTATTAATATGAACGATATTACTTACAAAGAAACATGCAGTAGCTGTTCAAAATAAAAGGATGCCTTCTGACTTTTGTGTTGTGCTTTTAGTTGTATTTCTCCTGTTGTTAAAATTTTAATTGCAGTCACTGATTCTATGCTGAAATTACAGGTGCTTTTCACTTGTTCCTGTTGTAGTTCATAGTTTACCATTTTTAGCTTATGCCTTTGAGCCTGAAGGATGCCGTTTAGTAGTTTCTTGCCTTTAGATCTTGAATGCCACTATGTATCGACATACATGATGGCATCCCGTGCTACTTCGTCTGTCATACAAGACACATAAAGTGGTGTTTTAGAAAGCAATCAGAGCAACCCTTTCAGCAACACTCCCTGAAGGAGGCATAGAAAAACAGACCATGTTCTCCTTTAATGAAGGAAATCATTTATTTTCAGAAGAAAATATTCTCAGTGGAAGATTGCATTCTCTCCGTTCTACTTTGCGACACCCCAATGATCTTGTCAGGTTGTGAGAGAGGTTGAAAATGACATGTTGCCCATGGGAATAAACTCTCCTTAGGGAAAGTGATGAATAAAACGAACACTTACAGGCTGTTTCAGTTACTGACTGAATCAACAAATGTTTCTGGTGAGCCTTGTTTAGACTTGAAAACCAGTGACCTCTCTTCTTGCAGTTTTTGCAAAACCTCCTCAAATTCTCAACCTGACCTATTTTTTCCCACCACGTTCAATTAGCAAAGAACTAAATTGATTTATTTTGTGAGGTTGTTTCCAGCTTTTGAAAGAAATGGTTTATTATAAAGTATCCCCATGCTACATATTCTGTGAAAGTGCAATATAAATATTGATCCATTTACTGTTTATACCTACTTGTCTTCGCAAGGTCTCAGGCTAGGTTGAGTGTGGACACCCTCAGCAGGTCACCAGTCTATCACAGGGCAACACAGACACACAAAATGCAGCCATGCAAGCAAACACTCACACTTGGGGCAATTTAGAGCGACCAATTAACCTATGGTGTCATGTTCACTGGGCTGTGTTGGGAGGGGGTGCGTGTGTGTGTGTGTTGTTTTCCTCCTCTCCAGTTGGTCCTCCTCAAGCTTAATCAGGAAATGCATTCAGATGAGTATTTCCCAACCCTGGTCCTCAACGCACACTGCTGCATGTTTTAGACGTTTCCCTGCTCTAATACACCTGATTCAAATAATTGCAGTTCAGCAAAAGCCTGTTAATCTGCCATCATTTGAAGTCACATGTGTCAAAGCAGGGAAACACCTACTACATGCAGGGCAGTGTGTCTTGAGGTTCAGGGTTGAGAAACAGTGATATAGAGGAGCAGGTTCTCTGTGACAGATGCCAGATGATTCTCTCAAGTCCAGTGGTAACCCAGCTTCTGCTTTATTGGTGTTTTCTACCCATCTCATTTTGAGTACTTGCCTCATTCCTTTGGTCATGTCGGAGAAGTCAGAGTTGAGAAAACAAACTTGTGCCTGAGGAAAATGTACAAACTCCATCACATATTTTTCATTTTCATTTTATTTTAAATGTTTTTAAAATGGGTAATGAGCAGTAAAGGTTGAATGAAGGCTGGTGTCTGTCTCCAGCAGTCATTAGGTAAGAGGTTGGGTACACCGTAAGAAAGTCACCAGTTTATCACAGAAAAATTCATCAAATTTTTGTTTACATTTTATATTCAGAATCCAGCAGAAGTATCCAGTACTGACTTATTCTAATAGAATTTGCTAATCAAGCTTCATTCCAGAGAAGTACTTTATGTCTGCAGAAGTCCAGTGTTGTTGATTAGAGACAGGTTTGTTTTTCATTGCTATTGATTGCACAACCAAAGGGAAACTGGTAAGAAAAAACAACCATGTTTATTTCAACATCTCCTGGTTGTTGTGGTGTAGAAAAACAATATATTATTGATATTCACATTGCTGTCTGTCCAAAACAGGAAAGCAGCAGATTTCTCTGTTGCCTGTTTCTGTATTATTCATTTACACATATACACCTGTAGCACCAGTTAAAAATGTAAGGACTGAGATAATTTCTCTTGATTTCAAGTGGAAAACTACAACAAAGCTCTTTGTCCAAATAATATAAGATGTTCTGTTTTTTAATCCCATAACATGCTCAAGTGTGTGCTTGAACTCAGACCATGTTTTTTTTTTCAGTTGAAAAATGACTTTCATACTTGACTACTAATTTTTGGTCAACAAATATTTTGATTACCATATATATATATATATATGATCAAAACAAAATATTTTGAAAGAGCCCAAAAACACAATGTACTTTGTCATACTAATAAAGTGTTGTTTATATCTCTCGAGTGATCTGCTTAGTGTTTACATTGGCTGTGTATGAAGCTCCAGAGTGCAGACATGTGGTGTAAATCTGTCAGAGTGGCTAGAACAATTGGTCCCTTAGAAATCAGACAATTGTCAACCTCTAATAAATCAAAAATGGCCTGTTGGGATGTTTTGGAGCTTTGAATGACATATAGAGAAGTTCTCTTACTAAGTTGTACAGCAACTCAGCAGTACTTGAATATTTTATACTTCAGTGAATGTTTGACACTGAATGGTAAAACAAAGTATTAACATTGAAAAGCAATCAATCACACATGTCAAAAATATTCCTTTCAAAGGTTTTACAATAATATCATAGTTGTCTTTTTGTGTGCATATGTTTGACACCTTTGGGGGGCATTACTGTGGTAATACTAGATTTAGTATTACCAAAGATTTAGGTGTAGTAAATTGAGTGTTGGTTAGCTTCAAACTTGTTGGCATGCCAACTGCTGTGTGGTGTTATTTGTGGCTCCCCATACCCCTAACATCTCATTGGAGTGGGCTGAAGGAGGCCTGGGATCTTTCCACACCCCCATTTTCTGTTGAAGACCAGAAGGAGGTTCTGGGAACATGTAGGCGTGTCTGTGGGGGCCTGTTTATCTATCTGGTAGGGTTTTTTTTATAACATTTCTAACTGAAACACAGCTACTGTATTGTTCTTTTGACTACTTAAATGCAATTTTAATAGTACTTTAATCTTATCCTGTTTGCATACCTTTACTTTTAGAGGGCAGAGAGCTATCATCTCTCTGCCCTCTGGGTTTTTACAAACAAATTGGAGTTTCTGAATACACAGACTGGATCTTGATCCAATAAGGCTTTTATGATTGTACCCTGAAATTCAGTATAAATCTGAAACATTTCATTGGCAGGGATATCCCTGTAGTTCCGTAACCAAAATCTGGAACTACATTTTCTTTAAATTTGCTGTAAATCCTTTGAGATTTTGAATCTGACTGATGCTGACAGTATCATAGAGCTTTACCTGAACTGCACAGATGAAAGGTAACCCCTCCCCCTGCAAAAAAACCAAACAAAACACACACAGAAAAGCAGGGAAAAATTCCCACCAAAAGTAAGTTCAAAGTCTACATAGGTGCTTTACCTCACACATAAAAGCTGCCTTTGCTGTTTTGTATTCACCTCCTCTCAGACAGTTGTGAACACTTCTATCCGGTGATGCTCTTACTTTACAAAAAATATGGCAATACTGAACAAAGGGCAAAAGAGGCATCCCTGTATTATAGGGAGGGTGAGCAACATACTATGAGAACAAGGCCTACTTTTTCGATTTTAAGGTTCAAATTCAGTATGTTTTGTATCAGCAGTGGCATTACAAGTAGCTGTGATGCTCTGAAAGGTTAGCAGAAACTAAGCAAGCATGCTGCCTCTCTTTATTGCAGCAGTCAATAAAATAAATGCTTTCCAAAGTTTTTTTAAAAATCCTTACCAAAAAGCCAAATTTTGGACGACTATCCTTTTGATCTAGAGCACAGGTGTCGAAGTCCAGTCCTCAAGGGCCGGTGTCCTGCAGTTTTTAGATGTGCCACAGGTAGAAAACACTGGAATGAAATGGCTTAATTACCTCCTCCTTGTGTAGATAAGTTCTCCAGAGCCTTGCTAATGACCTAATTATTCTATTCAGGTGTGGTGCAGCAGAGGCACATCTAAAAGTTGCAGGACAGCGGCCCTTGAGGACTGGACTTTGACACCCTTGATCTAGAGGTTAATATTGTCCTAAGGAAAGATGTAGATCCAGCCTAATCCCACACACTTCACCTAGTACTTTTTTCTATGATTCCTGCTTCATTAGGTTGTCACATACTTTGAACCTTTATTGATTCATGATCTGAGAATAAGAAAAAATTTAGCACAAACCTAGGAAGACAAGGGCATCCACCTGAAGTGATTTTAAAGAAGCAGGAACAAGGCTTAAAAAAAGTTTGGAAGAGCAGCAGACACCCACAGCTCATGGGAGACCATGTCTTGGCAACTACTGTTTTTTTAGTAACTGCTTAACTCTGGCCTGTTTTAATGTCAGACTTTATAAATACTATTTAAATGAGTGACTTGAAGAAAGGGATTCTTGAAAAAAGGTCCATAGGAGGTCCTGCTTGTAGTTTCCCACAGTCCATGTAGGAGAGGACAGCAATGTGTGGGAGAAGATGCTCTGGTAGGTTGAGACAGAAATATAACTTTTGGCTGTACTGCAAAACCTTCTGATCAAACACTGCACACAAACCTGAACATCCCATCCCCACAGTGGAACATGTTGGTGGAAGGGCATCTGGTCAGAGTTCGTAGAAACATGGACAAAGCAACAGGGCAACTTTGGAAAAACTGTCAAAGGTTATAAAAGATTAGGCTGTAAGTTGACCTTCCAACGGGCCAATAACACACTGTACATTGGTCAGTTAAGGATCTGTGTTTTACTCTTGCTGCATTGTACCTGTTAATCGTGGTTTTACACAAGTGAGCTTCCTGCTTCACTTTACTTAGGTGTCTTGAACAGTCAGGCTCAGTCTCAGTTAATCAGCTACAGTTAAATGATCTGTTATACATCTTCCATCCTGAGCTTCATCCTGAGCTCCATCATAGCTGTCAGGACACTTAGTTCCTGTCAGAAAGTATATCGTTTATTACCTGATGTCCAACATAATTTATTTTCTGTCATTTCGAGTGTCATAAAAAATGTGTCTCGATGGATAGATTAGCTGTCCTCCAAACCAAAGGTTGGCAATTTGAGGCTTGTCCACTTTTCTGTGGAAATGTGCTTGAGGACAAACCAAATGAGGTTTGAAGTTTATATATATATATATATATATATATATATATTTATTATATATATATATATATATATATATAATTACTTATCAGCAAAATGTGGAACTCTTACTTCCTTTTATATATATATATAATTTCAGGTCCATTATTTTACTTCTGTAAATGCTACATTGAATTCCCGATCGTAAAATCAGAAAGGTACTGCTTTCTTACAATAAATTTACCTTTGCTTGGGTTGATTTACATAAAGAGCAGTGCAATCTTTTAGGTTTGCTGGGGGTGAAGCAGACACAGACAGTAAAAAGTGAGATTAAGAAGGTAGTATCCTTCTTAATGCTACCTTACACTGCTAAAATAGTAGCTAAAGAGAGGCCACTGTTTGGCCTCTTCAGTGGTTTTACTGAACCTTCTTGTATTGTAGAAGTGGTGATCGAGTTTCTGGGATTTTGATTTTATCAAAGCTACCTATTAGCAAAATGTGGAACTCTCACTTCCTTTTAAACTTGAACATCAAACATCATTGTGCACTCCTCAGCTCCTCAAGCCGTTTCAGACAGACTCATTAGATCAGCTTAGACGAATGTCATGTTCTGCTTCTACTTTAGAGCAGACATTAAGATAAAATGAGAAAATGACAGATAACCAACAGGAACCCTTTAAGTGTTTGACTTGTCCTGAGTGGGTGGAAGAAAAAAAAGGGAGTGAACAGCCACATGCTTACCCACTCCATTTATTACATTGGTAATGGTGTTGACTGAAACATGCATGCTGCTTCGGTCGCTTCTCTTGAATAAGGTTATTAAAGCAACTCGAATTAAATGCGTTCTGCACTTATGCTGCTTTGCTACATACCAGCAGCAGACGCATTAAATTCTGACCAATTCTGCCTTTTTGATAGAGGTTTCTCTAATGGCAGAGAGTTCTTTGAGCAGAGTAATGAGCCCTGACAGACTAAAAAATTGTACAAAAATGAACTTGATTTTACATTGGATTTCTTCAGATCTCTAGTACTGAGATGTACTGTAAAAATGAGAAATTTAAAGATCTTGGTAGAGGAACTGTTCAGACCTGTACAATTGGTCATAATCATTCTTGAATTTTGACCAAAAAAGATGTCAAAGGTTTTATGCATTCTCTGGATCTCCAATAAATGAAATCCATACATATATGATTTATAAGTTTTATAGCATTTTAACACTCACACAAGTTTATTCTTGAACAACTTTCTCAACATTTGAAGTAGAAAAACATGTTGAGCTAAGATCCCCCCCGCCCCCCAAAAAGATACCAGAAAGTAATACCCGAAGAGGGAAAATAAGGTTACTATGTATTGGTAGGATAAGAGTTTGCTCCTCTGAGAGAGGAAAGATGGAGGAAAATTAAGATGGAATGATGCTTTTAGGGAAATGAAGAAGCAAGGGGAGATATGAGTATTCTCCTCTCTGTCACATGATACGAGTCTGTTCTCCAGCTTCGGAGGTGTTGACTCTCATCAGTGTCTTCTATACAGAGATGCAACTCTGGTTCCAGGAAGAAGAAAAACAATCTCTTTGTCGTCATAATGGTTCCAGACTTTAACGATGCACTTCTATTTTGACCCTGGTCATTTCTCATCCTCTCATGCCTTTGGAAGCCCAAAGATGGAGCAGTTAGTAATATTGTCAGTATTGCTTACAGTTCTTGTTGCTTACACTGCAGAAGGAAGTAACTGTAGTAAATCAATACCAGTCATTTGTGCTCTTTGTGTGGTTCTGATTGATATAGGAAGGGAATCAGAGTTGTTACATATTGGACTTGGTTGAGCTTTAACCTTTTGGAAACTATAAGAAATGTGAATACTTCTTTTTTTAGCCTGTGATTTCTGGTTAAGTTACATCGTACTGTGGAGAAACAAAATGTCTGCAAGTATATTCTAGCTGCTGGAATGCCTGTGGGTTATGACTTATGACATTTATAGGGTATTTACATGAGTAACTCAATTAAAAACATTTACTTCATTTAATAATATGTAACTGCAAAATCACTATGTTTTTAAAGCATTTTGTCTGAGTTTTCTGGATTATTAGTTGGATCACTCACCACATGCAAAAATGAAATCTTGAATGCAAATTATGTATATTTGTGATTTACTTGAGTCATTGAAATCAACTTTCTTTATGCTGTTTTATTCCTATTCTTTAACCATTCTGGGTCAGGATGGTTAATTAATTTTCTTTTTTCCCAAATAAGTCTCTTTATTTATCAAAAGTGTTGCTTTAATTGGGTCAGTTTAAAAAAAAAATGTAACAAGATGAAGAAATATTGCCTTTGGATATTTTCTATTTATTTCATGAGAAATGGTGCAGCATCAAAGTCCTTTTGATCCAGAGCCTCGCTTTTTCCACATTTTGTTATGTTACAGCCTTATTACAAACTGTATTAAATTCATTTCTTTCCTCAAAATTCTACAGACAAATATCCTGTCATGACAAAAAACTAATTTGATACGTTTGTTTTTTTGCAAATTTATTACAAATAGATAACAAAATTCACAGCCTTATCTCTTGAATATGATGCCACAAGCGTTGCACACCTATCTTTAAGCAGTTTTCACCCATACTTTTTTGACATACTTCTCGAGTTCCACCAGGTTGTATGGGAAACAACCAGGTAGAAACATCTCTCCACAGATGTTTAATCTGATTCAGGCCTGTATTCTGGCTTGGCCCCTCTAGAACAGTCACAAAGTGGTTTTAAAGTCTTTGACATCTTTTCTATGTGCTTTGGGGCTTGTCCTGCTGAAAAATGAATGATCACCCTAGTATGAGGTCAAGAACAGTCCGGAGCAGGTTTTCATCCAGGATTCTAAATAAGTTTTTTTTTTTATTTATTTAAAATAATATTTCCATATTATTTTAGCATAATATACATCAGTATTGCAGCTGCAGATATGCATAATTTCCAACAGTATGAAAACTTTACATAGACTTTCTAGTAGCATTCTAAAAGTTAATATAAAAACTGAAATGTGGTATTGAAATTACTGAGGGATATTTTAAACACAACCATAGTAAAAGTTCACAAATTCCAGGGACAATCTTGCATGCACATTGTCCACATAGGCATAGATTCTGATTTACCAAGAATCATTCAAAACAAAAAATCTGTGATGTTACAACCAAATTTCACAATGTATTTTAGTGGAATTTTATGTGAATCACTAAATCATGTAGTGTTCATAAATACAAATCTAAATGTGGGATGCATTTTTAGTGGGATGCATTTTTAAGATTTTACAAACTTAAAAGTTTGTAAAATCACCTTTAACTTCAATTACCACTGCAAGTCTTTTGATATTCCAACACATAAAACCTTAGCTTTTGCCCAATCTTCTTTAACACAAACAGCCCAAGCTCAATGAAACTGAGCAACAAGCTCAAGTCTTGCCATAAACTCTCAATAGATTAGTTTTGTTTATTGTAAAACGTGGATTTAAAAAAAAAAAAATAATAATCTAAATCATTGCATGGTGGCTCTGACGGTTGTTCATTGTTCTGTATGAAGGTAGGACTCCAATTAACTATGATTGGTTTTATTTTCTACTGAGGAAAAGTATCCCTACAGCAAACTCCTGCTACTACCTCTTTGGGGTTGGCATTTTCAAGGATTTACTCTTTTACCAAACAGTATTTTGCAAGTAGGATAAAAAGTTCTACTTTAGTCTAGCTAAAGCAGTGAACCACATAATTGATGTGTGCCTTAAAATGACTTGTGTCAAACTACAGAGTGTAACTCATCTGGCTTTCTGTCAACAATTGATCTGTCTTGCCAATGCTTTATGAACAGCCATGTCAATAAATTTGCCAACTTGTGCCATGGATCTTTGCAACTTCTAAAGAAATTCATTCAATCTCATCAGTTTCTCTGATTTGTGTTTAGCTTACTAAGTCTGTCAGTTTACGTGGACGACCACATTTTTGTTGGTATACAGTTGTGGCATATATTTTCTATCTTCTGATAACAGATTGAACAGTATTTAATAAGAAATTGAAATCTTAGCATATTGGTGTTGGAAGTTGTTTTTAGAAATGCAGGTTGGGAAGGAGGTAATGTAAATGCAAAGACAACAGAGTAGATATACAATTGAACAGACCTGCAGTGATTAAAATAAATGAAAAGCAGTATGTGGCGTTCACAGTATGTGGTTTTATATTATTCACTATGAACAGTTCCAAACATCAAGGCAGTTTTATCCACATTATCGTTACTTTTCTTCTTCCCTAAATGTTTGCTTATGAAACATAAACACAGTGTGTGTTTCAATCAAAAACTTACTGCTCCAGTTTTTTTTTAGGTGACTCTCTAAAGCACAACACTACATGTAGCAAGCCTTTTGTAATATCAGGACAAAGAAAATCACCCACAGCTGAGTCTGCCCACATGTATTGACCGCATTATGAGATGTGCAGCTTTGTGTTCTGTGAAGAGCAGAACAGCTATGGCTAACAAAGGGAGTGATCCAAAAATTTCAAAACACAAAATCTCTGGGGTTGGCAAACTGCCGGCAGCTGGTCTTTGTTAGTCAGCCATGATGTTTACTATGAACAAAGAGTACTACACAGTATCAAAACGGCAAGAGAAAAATGTAGTTTTTTCGGTATGTGGCTACTGGCCCTAAATAAGTGTGGACATTTCTCTAAACTTCAGCTGGGGAGAATCCAAAACTAAATATTGTACTAAATTAAGGAAAAATGCAGCAGAGATATTGTGCTTTATTTTGAAACATTTTTTCTATTGGATGAAACTATATAGTTTAATTTTGTTTAATAAATGTTAAACAAGTGACTCTATGAAGAACTATAAATTTAATCCTCAAAACATGTATCTAGCCAGAGTAGCTGGAATCACAGACATTTCTATTTTGAAAGTTTAAGACTGATTAAAATAGACAAATGCTTAGAATATTTGTGAACATTACCCAAGAGACCTTATGGAGGAGCTGTGGTACCTTGCATTACATTTATTGTAACTGGTAGGTTAAAACACCAGACTTTCATGTAGCTTCCATTTATGGGTGACCTCATCTGAGACCTGCAGTGTTATGACAAAGGTTCAGTGGTTCATAAGAAAGATGTAATGTTGTGAAGAAATGGAATGAAAATTGACCTGGCACTGCAAAAATCATTTAATATGTGGTGCTACAATGGAAGTCTAGTTTTGGCTATGAATAACTAGAAGTAATTTCTGTGGGTAATTATCTATAAAACTAGTAATTTAGATCAAAATGACCAATTCAGAGCACCACTTAAATTAGGAAAATAGGCAATATTTCAGATAATGCTCAGGTTTTAAAGTAATGGATGATGGCATACATCCAGCTTGAACAGCAAGGTACTACACATGTATGAAACAAACACAGACACCTCTCTCCAATATGCAGGCATTTATTAACAAAATGATTCAACCGTCCAGGTAAACACTTTAATCAACAACTCTCTAAACTCGTAACGCTCAACTGGACTACTGATAAGAATATAAAATGAAAATAATAAACTGAGTTAAAAAAAAAAATCAAAAATATAAAAACAGAATATAAAAGAAACAATACAATTATGTCACAGTTTGGTATGACTTGTGAAAATTGAGAAACCAAATTTATCTCATGTGGAAATTGGACTGTCAATTAGTTTTAGCTAATTCAGATTAAAATATTTCTTCAAATTATTAGTTTAGACTTTTCTTCACAGAGGAACGCCAGAACTACATAACAAATAAATAAAACGTGAAATGACTAACAATGATCTATTGTAATAGCACTTTCTTCAGTGATCTGTGTTTGCATTTACTATTATATTCTGAAACAAAGTCAAAAATTGCTATAGTGCTTACTCTGTTGGGACTCTGCATTGTAACACAACTGAATGTTATCTAAACGGAATAAGTCTAGAAAATTAATTTCCACCTACATCGCCTATAGATGATCCAATTCAGAGCTTTGTGGACTGAGAATCTATTTATAGGTCCGTAGTGGGTGAAGTTCTTTATCATTCTTGTGTCTTCAACAAAAATAAAATGTTCATTTGCAGTTACCTTAGTTGAATGTTGGGTATGCGCAAATAAGTTGAGAACACTGCTATACCAAAAATAAACTGCATGGCTCTTGTGTACTGAATCTAAATTTCCTTATTTATATTTAACTGTAACTCAGGAAGTGACTAGTTTGAAGTATTGTTTGAGAAAATCAGGAAAATTACAGACTGTTTATATAATCAGTGAGGTTAACAATTAATAGTTAACTAGTAATGTATTATGAGCAACAAATCATAAACCCTGCAGACTTTTTGAGTTCTCAGTTTAAATACAACTATTAAAAGAACAATTTTAATTGACATACCAATTGAAATTGACATGTTCAATTAAAATTATTTTATAGCTATAGTTGTGACAGTTGTAGGCTGTGTGGATCTTTTGTGTCTGGGGTATTTAAGACCCATCTTAAGTGGGACACACAATTCTTATTTAGATGTCGCAAAGCCCACAGCGACTTTGTCCACTGTGATTGATTAAATTGTATTTGGACCTTGGTTAATGCAATAAATTGTTTTCTGAAAACACATACAGTTTTGTCCAGGACAGCTTTCTACTATATTATGTTTAAGGAAGTGGGCAAAAGTAAATATCCCTTTACAACTGAAAATAATACAATATTGATGACGAACCAATTACTTTTAAAGTTCTAATAGAATCCTATGCTCAGTTGGGACATAAGGGAGTATGATGGTCTTGTTGTTAACTTACTGAAATAAAAGCTTTTTAAAGATGCATGAATAATTCAGATCTCATTTTATGACTTGCTGTATCATATATGTGCTCTCTATTTCCAAAGTATCTCTACCAACACACTTGTGTTCTTACTATCTTCTGATAACTCTAATATGAGCTCATTAGATGGAAATGAGGAGTCTCCTGTGAGCTTCAAAGCTTTGCCAGAAAATCTTCTTGACATATCCACAGGAAGATTTTTGTAAATCTTCAAACTTAGGTTTGATAACTTCAAAACCTTCTTTACAGAACATTATCAACTCCATAATGGCTATGGATCATAATTTTTAACTAAGTATTGCAAATCCTCTTTTCAAACCAAGCAAGTATGCAGTTTTCCAATGGCATTTCCTAGACTGTATTACATTTACATTTCCAAACACACAATGCCCTAGTTTCTGTAGAGAAAAAGTACCTAATGTAAAAAAAAGTGGTGGAAAAAAATTGGGAATAAGCAAACATGCAAAATTAAGTTATCAATAATGTTTAATATTTTAAGCTTGCAAAGTGAATAGCAATTAATCATAATCAATTGAAAGCAGTAAATTAAAACTAATTTATGATATACTTAAGACATTCTAAATCTAAAAATTGAGTGCCATTGTAACATAGTTATTGTTTGTATTTCCTTTTAATACATGTGAAGCACTTTGAATTGCCTTGTTGCTGAAAATGTGCTATAAAAATAAAATTACATTACATTGCAATATCATGTCTTATGTTTCGTATATTTTTGAGTACATCAAGTATGTACTTGTATAGAACACTCTTTCTGATGTGCAGCAGGTTTAACTACTCAATAGTAACAGTTTCTATTAAAAAATATGTGAAGATCTGAACTGTTTAGAACATCAGTGGCAATGAAGACTGTTCAGTGGCAGTCTTCATTGCCACTGTTGTCCTAAGTTCTGGCATTGACTCTCCAATAGCCAGCTAAAATGAATTCGGCCATAGAATGTCTGCACATTACGCACAACCTAACAAATGCTGCTTTATAATGTTGCAAACTTTTAGAAATCTGAATCCTTCATTGCACAAAGTTTATATTTACTTTTGAATCAGTTTGGAGGTTTTAGTTTCCCCATCCCACAGAATGGAGAAAAAAAGCTTTAGCTCTGTAATTTGACTGTTCCAGTGGTAGAAGCAGCTCACAAACTTTCAAGCACCTTTATTTCCTCAGTTAAATTAAGAAGCTAGTCACTTTAGAGTGACAATGGAAAAGAAGCCAAACATTTTAGTTACTTCATTGAACTTAATGAGCCAGATATATTTGCAAGGGCATGTGACACAAAGTTGTATAATAGCATGAGTCAACTTTGCATGGGGCGACTAAATTCTGTAGCCACATAAAATAAAATGGAACTTTTATAAAAGTGAAAAAAGTTTAACCTACTGTGATGGGGCTTGGATTACAGTAATAATTTTCTCAAATTCATAGTTCATTATTGGTATTGTTTACATGTCATATTTATCAAGATTCATCTATTTTACTAATTTTGATTTTTGTTTTTTGTATTTTTGCTTTTTATTAATGCTCTAGTGATCTTTATATTTATATTTATGGAATATTTTTTTTAAGTCAATGGTGCGTAAGTCCAGTCACTGAGATCCACTATCCTGGAACATTTAGATACATCCCTTCCACACACCTGAATTAAAAATAATCATAGGACAGCACTCCTAGCACACCTGTACAGCTGCTCCATTTGGTTCTGTCACAAGCTTCAGGAAACATCTAGGTTGTCTGCAGCAGAGCAAAAACAGAAAGTTTCTGTCACGAAGGACAAATGCCTTGGAGCCAAACACATACACACACTCTGGCTCATGTATTTAGAGCAAATATTTCTTATGCTGTAAGAAAAAAAGGTAGTAAAATCTATATGTTTGAAGGCATTTGTGTATGAAATAACTTTTCAGATTTATGGTATTAATGCTTCTAAAGACCTTACAAGTAACATAAACTGACTAAACATTGCTACACGAACAATGTGAGTACATGCTTTGTTTTGACTAAATGTTTTTTTTAAAAAAAAAATGGAAATAACAGAAATCTCCCCACACAAACATACATACACGCATTCTTTGACAGATATGTCAGATGTTTGTGCTGGTTAATAATTTTTAAAATCTTTATCTGATAAAGCAAAAGGTACAGTAAAATGTTTGCTGCTTTAAAGGTCAGGATAAGTCCAGTGGCCTCAATCATCTGTTAATGATAGAAGTGTGGAACCACAGAACTTGTCTTAGAGCCGGCCAGCCACCTGAACGTACTGATCAGGGAAGAATAACCTCAGTAAGAGAGAGAGGATTTCTCTATGGAGACAGAAATTTTATAAAGGACAACCATCTCTTCAGAAATCTATTGATCATGCCTGCATGTCGGCGTGACCAGATGGAAGCCACTCATTAGTAAAAGGCATATGGCAGTCTGTCCGGAGTTTGCTAAAAGGCACCTGAAGGACTCTCTGACCGTGTGAAATAAAATTCTCTACACTGATGAGACAAAGATTGAACTCCTTGGCATGACTGCCAGATTATGAGCAAACATCTGCTACTGTTTTGACAAAAAATTAGATCCATAGTTATATTCAATAAAAAAAGAATATTTTTGAAAGTTCATTCATTTCAGTAACTCTGTTCACTAGAAACATTTTCTTTAGGTTAGTAACACATAGACCTTGCCTCTCAGGACTTTAGTTCTGTTAATGATTTTATGCTTGCAGCTATTGACTATACGACATTTTAGAGGTGAATATTCCGCCCAATAAAGAATTTTCAAAAGGTACTTTTATTATGAGAAATGATAAATGTCCCTCATTGGAATGCACAGTCTAACTCACTGAATATGAATATGTTTAAAACTGGAGGACTAATATTATCCTCATTTAGAACTAGTTGTTTCTGCATGTAAGCTGTCACACACACAAGGTGCATTGGTTAATACACTCGTCCATACGGCTCTAATTTTTTGGGGGGTTAATAATGAACCAAAAAGATTTGACATTTCCAGCAAGTCAAAGTAATATTGCCTTTTGTTTTTTTTCTAACTTAGGTCTTGTTGTCCAGAACAGACAAAATCTTGCCCCCACACACAGACCACTTTTTAGTTTAGAAAAAATGAAACATTAATAGTTTTCCTCTGCTGCTCTTGAGATTGCTGCTGACTATTGCAGGTTGTATCGTTCACTAACAGTGTCGTCCCTGTTAGTGAAGTTGCAAAAATGCATCATTTAAGTCAAACGACTTCCCAGTGAGTTTGTTGAACTAACACATACTCATGTTCAATTAAATTCTGACATTTCTTTAACTTTTTTTAATCATGAAATGGGGTAATTGCAAGTAATTGATCAATTTAATCAGCCACCTTTGATGGGTAGTCTCTTAATTATATGCTCATAGACATGCAGTGAATAACTAATGTATAACAGAAAGGCAGAACAGAACAAAGATTGAGATTGTTTATGTATTATACCTGATGTAATTCTGGATATTAATGAATACAAGTCAGACTTAAGACAATGAAGATGAATGTGAATTATTACACAACAAAAAAGATTGCAAAATGCCTCATTGTACTGCAAGACTATTTGCTAAAAAAGTTTTTGACATAAAATATGAAAATGAGGGAAAGTTTTTTTTTTAAATCAATATTTTTGACATAGAGACATATCTTTTACAAATAGATTTAGTTGATTTGGCAATTCGTGGCACATCATTATATCTCAAAAATGACTACATATTAATCAAAACATGGAAAAGTATTTTGTTATGTTATTCACCAGAGATGTGATGAATTATCAAATGTTTATATCTGCAGTAGTCAATTATTCAAATTAACAGTGCAATAAAATTATTCAAATGAATCAGTTATATCAGTGCTATTGATGGTTCTTTGATTTGTTCTGAATAATATTTTTACAGGCAAATCTATCAACACCACATTTTTTAATAGTGATGCAATATGCTTAAGCGACAGGACAATTATAGCTTTCCAAATGATATGTTTCAAAAGTCTAGTAAAAATAATTGATGTTAGGCTTGTATTTTGTTAACAGAATTATGTCAGTATATCTACAAATATTAATCAAATTTACGTAAAAGCTACATTTTTACTGAAGGTTTCTTTTTTAATAGAGTTTCAAAACTTCCACAGAGTCATAGCTCTGTCAAGCTTTCCATTCCCCCAGCTCTCAGCAGTAATGACTTTATGGGATCGTTTATAAATAAAACCGATTCTATTATAAATAAAATTGTAGAACGTAATTACTTCAACACACTTCAATAAAAGGAAAAGAAAAGAAAAGAAAAAAGAATCCATGCAGATGGTTTCAAATTACAGGCAATAAGAAAAAAAATAATACAGCACCACTCGGCAAATGGTAAATATAATCTGAGCTCAAGAAAGAAAATCGGTTGGCCAGATTTAGCTTTGGGTTTCTTCTAAGAAGGTTTTCTTTGTCCAAGATGAGCTATGTAATGGATGATTGCTGGATGGTTGGGTAAATGACAAGGTGGATATCTACCAAATTGCCGGTTGATTTATGAAGCAGTTTGGCCACTTACTTTATTCAGCCTTATGTCTGTTTCTGTTTTCCTGTTCACCTTGTGATGAAGTGAGAAAGCCATCTGTTCAAACTGATGAAGCATGTTTGATCAACTAGGTGGAGGAAGCCCACATGGCATGAAACATCTTTGTGTCTATGAAATTATAATGGTGACAAGATGAGAAATATAGAGATACAAAGGCTGTTTTTTTTTTTTTTGTTTTTTTTTGGCCATCCTACTCAAGGAAAGTTATGCAAAGGATTTGCTTGCATGACTCTGGAATGCTTTAACTGTGAAGAATCTAGCCTCACAGGTGAACAGGTGAACCAAAGAGACGTAGGGCAATTCAACCATCCATTTCTAATGGGGAATAGGGGCATCAGTCCATTTTTACTGCAAAGCAGGAAACCAAAATTTTATTTCTCCAAAGGTTGTATAAATTGCAGATTCCTTTGTTAGAGATGTATTGCATTGTTTCTAAGTTCAATGTTGCAAAGAAATGTTTGGCTTCCAAAAAAAAGAAGATAACTGTGCTAAAACAAAAATCTGTTAGCCAATGTTAAATCTTTTTTCTAATTTTAAAATAAGCATTTTTCTGAAGCTTTTATGCATGTATAAAATGAATTAACCCCGATTAAGTATCTCTCTCTTCCATGTAGACTGACAGGGGATTAAACTGACACACAAAGCACAAAGGAGAAAATGCTCTGCATATCAAAAGGGAAAAGAAATCCTCCACAATTAAGCTGAGCACTAAACTAAATTTGTGTGCTTATAAAGTCAGTTTTCAAAATATTATATAATATTTGTTTTACTAATTGCCATTCTGTAGGTTCTTGTAGATATCATGGCACTGAGAAACTCTGAACATGTTCATAAAATTATTGAGAAGTTGCCTTTTCACCATCATAACAGGTTCTGTAAAGCAGAGGACTCACTTGACACAACAGGTCTGACTATGACCCCATTATCATATTTGCTTTGATAATGAAAGATGAGCATAATTTCAATTCTGTCAGATTCTGTCAATTTATTCATTAAAAGTTCCCATTTCTATCCTTTGTATTTCTTCAGTTTTGAAAATTATTGTGGGTGTTCAATCATGGTGAGTTTAGTGTTCAGTTTAATTGTGGAGGATTTCTTTTCCCCTTTGATATGCAGAGCATTTTCTCCTTTGTGCTTTGTGCTTTGTGTGTCAGTTTAATCCCCTGTCAGTCTACATGGAAGAGAGAGATACTTGACATTATCTTTGAATAGTGGGTCCCTCACTGGAATTACGCATCAGGTAGTTGTTTTAAACAACACAGTAACAAAGCATTTTTGTTAAATAGAAATTTGTGTGCTTATAAAATCAGTTTTCAAAATATTATATGATATTTGTTTTACTAATTGCCATTCTGTAGGTTCTTGTAGATATCATGGCAAATTTCCCTCTAATGTACCATACAGCCAAGGTGATCTGTATACCACTAAAGCCTGCTGATACAAAGTGCATACACCAAGGTTAATTTTGGAAATAAATATGCCTTACATATAAGTTATTTAATTCCTACACTATTTCATGATGTTCCCATGAAATAGAAACAAAAGAGATGTAAAAAGTTTTTTTTTTCTTTTTGTTTTTTTAATAGGAGGCTTATTTTACTTATTTATGTGTATATTTACACTGGTTTTAGTCATCACAAAATATTTAAGTGTTAGTTATCTTTCTGATTACAAAGTTATTGAAGCTTTTTATCTTACCAGGCTCACTGGCACTGCCTTGGAGTCTTTCCAATCGTACGTGATGGACGGATCTAAATTTGTGTCCATTAGGTGTGCCAGATCATTGACCCACATTGTCTCCTGTGGTGTACCCAAAGGATCAGCTCTGGGACCCCTTCTTTTTAATTTACAGATGGCACCATTTAGGTGCATTATCAGCAGCTATGGTGTCTCATTTCATTGCTATGCTGATGACACTCACTGGCTACCTGCCTCTCTGCTAGGGTCATCTAAATCTCCCAGCTCACTTTTAATTGTCTCCACTGCAATGTGCCATCTTGTGTAAAAGATCTCCTCACTCTTCAGTGTCTCTCACAAACTCCCTTCTTCAAATGAAAACCTTCTTCCTATAACCAGGACTTTCACCAGTACCATAGCTGACTGGGCCTTTCTGAATGTGGAAACGCTCGGAGGGCTTCACAGAGTGTGACATGC
Source organism: Xiphophorus couchianus (assembly GCF_001444195.1). Taxonomy (NCBI): domain Eukaryota; kingdom Metazoa; phylum Chordata; class Actinopteri; order Cyprinodontiformes; family Poeciliidae; genus Xiphophorus; species Xiphophorus couchianus. Next base: position 12,178,388 of record NC_040245.1, on the reverse strand, counting down.
TTTAAAATAGGCCTGAAAAGCTTTCTTTTTATGTAATGGTTTTCATAATCTCCTTTTAAACAATATCCTGTTTTAAATTTTAATGTTAAATCTGTAATTTAAGGTGCCTGTTATTTTAAATGTTTTATCGATTGTAGCCCCTTTAGATTTCTATAAAAGATTTCTATAAAGTATGTTGTAATTTACTTTATGGATTTCACGGCAATCCAATAATGCTTGTAATAAAAACAAAACAAGTAGTTCCATCATGGCATGAATAAGTTGGAAATGGATAAGTGCCATTCTCACAGATATTCTTTTTTCAAATGGTATGCATTACTGCAGATACCACCCAAAGAATCAATCAAAGTAAAGATTTATTTTCTGATCCACAGGCATAATTGGATGGTTTGAGCCTATTGTTCCAGTTGTTTTCCATAAGAATAGTTGGTATAAACAGAACAGTTTTTTTATAACGCATATATAGAATTGCCATGATTACTTGTACATGTCTTTGGATTTGTATTACCTTATTAGGGCCGACCTTTACCATTTCGTTATGGGTATCTACAATAGTGTAGAGATATAGTGTTAGGTCACATGCTTATGTTGTTGACTCCAATAATGTTTATACTGATTATTGGAACGTAGAAAGTTGCTGCTGTGTTATGAAACAATAATGCCTCCTTTCCACTGAGCAGTACAGCATGGATCAGTATGATTCGGTATGATATTTTGTCTGTTTCTGTTGTAAAAGCAGTCCATACAACCAACCTGTACCACACCGTTTCTGGGCCACCTTCAATTGTAGATCCATAAAACAATGGCACGGTGTGGTTAGGGAACAACTTGCATCACACAGCCCAATCTACTGATTAAAGGACAAAGAAATGTCACTGAACAGTTTGACATGATGTTAGATGTCCCTGTGACATAATAATGTAATCAGCCAATGAAATTGTTTTAGGGCCTCTTATGGTCATGTGTTCCAGGTTTAAGTACAGCACAGAAACTCAACTTGGGAGGCTTTGTGGGAGGTTGTGTTGTTTACAGTGCAGTGGCATGAAGCTCTCTACAGTATCATGATCAGTCAAGTGTATTAGATTTTCTATCCCAAAGAGGACAAAAAAGATGTTCTCATCTTCCTTTCTCAATCCCAAGTTGTAACACATAAAAAAGTGTAAAAGTTGCACCTCAGTGATTCTGACATCTTCTGATGATTTGGAGCCAGGAGTCACTGAACACAGAATCATGCAAACATCGATGTGTTTGCTTTGGTAGCAGAGGATTTAATGGTTGAATAAGTCCAAGAGAAATGTGTCTGTCATTGGTGCTGAAGAATAAACACTCCACTTCCTCTCACTCTCCTGGTTGTGTTTTAGATGCATTTCTCATAACATCTTTGATCCTAGCTCATTATCTTCTCACTAACTAATCAAAACAAATTCCTATCATGTCAGTGGGAAAACTGATATATTGCTTTATCGGATAACAATTTTCACGGGACTCATTAAATTTAATAGTCTTGCCTTGGTGAGATTTAAAAATAATGGTTTCACACATTTGAGTAATACCAACGTTTTAAATCATATATCTCTTGTAGGTATGACAGGAGATAAGAATGGGATGTTGCATTACATGGTATGTTCGTTTTTGGATTTACAAAAGTATTTGTTTCTTCAAAGCTTGTGGAAACACTAGAATAGAGAATAACTTTAAAAAATAATAATTTAATTGTCTCTTTTGGCACCAGTCTCCACGACTTCACAAAACATACAAGATGTGTCATTCTTCAGCAAAACATGTTTAATACTTTTTTTTCATGTGATCTCCCAAAATAGATTTATAACAAATCTCTGCATATTTTTACACTCAAGAATTGGAAATGCATTTATTGCCACATACATTTTCACAGATGAATTTGTTTTGGTGTCTGTTGGAGACATAAGAATACAGTAGACAAAATAAGTATAAAGAGAAAATAATGTATTGATGGAATATGATGGAATAGTTTTACATTACTTTCAAAGTTTTTAAAAATGTAAAGCTTAATAGTTGAAGTAAAAACAAATATTCCACCCTCCCTTTGGAAGTCTCTAATTGGAGGAAGGCAATCAGAAGGAGGGTCACATGTGAATATGCCTTGTTTATGAGGCCAGTTGCAGGGAGCATGAAAGTATTCTAGTGGCATGAGGTTCTGCTTTTGATGGCTTGCAGCCTCCTGCTAGAAGTGAGGGGCTCAGAGTCCATGTCTGGAGTCAAAAGAACTGGCTGCAACCTTTGTGTCCTGTAGACAAGGTCCTGCAAAAGAGCAGATTGCAACCAGTAACCTTCATGGCAGAGCAGATGATGCATTGCAGCCTGCTCTTGTCTTTTGCAAGGGCACCATCATATCAGACTGTGATGGAAGAGTTGAGGATGGTTTTGATGATGGAATTATAGAAGTGTACCATCAATGTCTTTGGCAGGTTTTCTTTATTTCTTTAACAGCCACAGGAAGTACCTCGTCAGTTGGGCCTGGTATTCTTATAGCGTTATCACAGATCTTTTCTCCCAGCAGCTGTAAGTTTTTATAATCATCATGCTCCAAATAAATTCAATAGATGTTGACGTCCCTGCTGTTTTTTGCACAGTTTTGCCCATTCCATGTAACACTCCCGCTGGTATCTGAATATCTCTGTTTGCACAGTTTATTCTCTTCTTGTAACGAAGCCTGTTTCTTATGGACAAATATACATGCACATTGTGTACATGTGCATTTCTTTAAATTACCCTCTTTAGTTACAAATTTCTTTTAAGGTGTTTGCTATTTTTAATGCCTGTACAGTATTTATTTATTTTTCCAAAAACGTTAGTTTATTGTGGTCTCAGGTTAGACGTTTTGTATTGGTGCCCTGTTTTTATTTAATTGCAAACAGAAATCATAAAAAAATAGACATAGTGGTCAACTCAGGTATTTGAGTCAGTGAAAAACAGGAACCAAAGCACAAGCTTCAGGTTAGTTGTTTTGCAATAACATGTGACTTTTTTGTGACACAGTTCTCTATTACATTTTCTACACAAGGGAAAAGCATTTATTTAGATCTAGTTATTGGACACCATGTTGATCATTCTTAATAAGGGGCAGCTGACTGATCAATAGAGAAGCGATTGTGGCATAAAGACCTTATTTAGATTGTGCATGGTAATTATATTGTTGACTTAACTGACTGATGGGTTGCATTATCATAGTTCTTTTCCCACTTTTGTTCCCCTTAATGCGCCAAGTAATTAGAGATCATGCTGCGTTTGTCTCAACCAAAACACCAGCACAACGCATTTGTTTGTGAAGTTACATTAATCACATTTTGTATAATGTGACATGGAAATCTTTGGTGTGACATTAGAGCAATGTCAATGGTGGTCAAGTCCGCTATTTGCCAACAAGATGTATCATAGCACATTTCTCTGATGGTGTTGTGCCACTGTAATGGATTTATTGAGTCACACACTGTAATGAAGTGAGAACTTCCAATATCAGCTGAATGACAGGTGTGCCTGTGCTGTTCTCTGTTTAACGTTAAACACTTTGATCTGCAGTAGGAGCTTTCAGGGTATCAAAGTAGCATCTTCTCAGAGATAAGCTCTCGGTCCACGAACACTGATGAAAATCATTGTAGCTGATACACAGGCTGACATTTACCTGCTGACAACATGCTGAGTGATATAGTAGTTCTCCTTATGATTCAAGCTGCAAACAGAGTTCACGCATACTTACACACATTATATCACAGTATTCTACCCCATTTACACTCTAGCTGTTTGAATACAGTAGCTAAATTAACATGATAAATTAATTTCCAGCATATGTATTAATGCGGTGTAATCTCACAGCAAAACGGGTCCAACCAAGACTCTAATGCATCCCCTGCCAATACATTAACACTGCTGACCACACAAAACTGAGAATGATTGAATTAGCTTTCAACTCAGGTTATGAAAGAGTCTGATTAAAACCATAGCCTTATTATCGGCTAAGTAGTTGTGTTGTCATATGGCGTTCCTGTGCTAAATAAATGGAATGAGTAATTTTACAATGCTTGCACAAATGTGGTGCCTTTAGGTGGCAATGTTCAATACAATTTGTTTTTGATAAAAGCTAATTTGAATAATGCTCAAATGAGAGTAAGTGCACTTTGAAATAAATCTTTACATTTATGATCTTTTACACACAAGTCCACAGTTCAGAAAGCCTCAGATTGTTGCTTTACAGGAAATAATATCTATTCCTTTTAGAAAGGAAGTACACACTCAAGGGTTTTTCATAAAAACAGGTCTTTATTAGGTTTTAAAATCACTTAAATCTCATCTCAAATATGCAGAAGCACAGAAAACATATTCGACTGTTTTCTGTGTCAATAAAAAGCTTGTATTTATCTTTTAAAATAAAAACGCATAAACTCTATTTATACACCATATACAAACTTGCCAAGGTGAGAAATATGACTAATTAGAGGAGTCTTTGAAACAAAACATGGATGTCGAGGTTTGCATGTGCGAGTTCTAAAAAACTTTAAAATTACAGATTTTCTCTTTGGTGAAAAACTACGGAAAATGAGTCAAAGTATTTTTACCTAATCAGGTATCTCCCTAAAAACGAGTGAGAAAGAGGCACAGGCAGGATTTGACCGTAACCTTTAAATGGTCAGAGGCAGAAGATGAAAAAGTTTGGTGTGAATTACAACCATTGCAAGAAATATCATTTGCTTCAATGCTCTTAATTTGTTCAATGTCCTGCAGCATGATGAATTTAATTCTGCTGGAAAAATATGTGGATATAAAAGACCAAAGTAAATGGGGAACAAGAGAAGAAAGAGACACCCTGTTTCTATCACTTGGAAAAAATTTCTGAAAATACATAAAACTCAATTTAATGTTGCACTCTTTCAAATTTTGTGCTTCTGTCACATCTATCAACAACAGATTATTTTCCATTTCTAAATTATGCTGGTTATAAGTTTCATGTTTTAAATAAAGTTTAATGTTTTAAGTAAAGTTCACGTGTGGATAATGGTTCACCTATTTCAACTGCAACCCTAAAACGTTGCACGTTTTAAAATAAATAAATAAAAGGAGCAAGATTGCACAGAGAATAGATGATTTATCATAAGGAACCAATATAAGTGTGATTCAGGGAGAAAAACACTGATGCATTTCCTCCCTCTTTGAAATATTTTTAAGGATCCTTATTCTTCTCTAGATGTTGCATCATAAGCCTGGATCATAGATCAATATTTTAATAGGGGAAACCATCACTGTACCAGGAAGTAGTTTGTATTTTTTTTTCCACATTTTCAAAAATCTGCAGATCCTCTGTGCTGTAAAACAAGAGTTGCACAATGTATTTAATTTGAGGTGCTGTTTACTCATGACCAGAGTTGTGTGTATGTATACTCCGTTATCCAGACAATTGACTGCTGATCTTTGTTTTTGGCTTTGATGGCTGAAATACAATTTACATTTGATATCAGAGCTGACTAGCTGCTTGCTTTGTTTGTGGAGCTGCTTAAGAGATAAAACATTCTCTCTGGTTTCATGACATTTTGCAGAACTGCAAACTATCATTTAAACTACAAAATCCTGTTTATGGGTATCTGAATTGTATCTTGGGAAATTTTTCAAGAGGGACAGTACAGAAGGAGGATCCCCCTCTTGATTATTGAATCAAAGTAATATTACATATCTCCTTAAAAAAGGAAAGTAACTATGCTTTGAATTGTCCCTATTGCAATTTAAAAAAAAACAAAAAACACACACATAGGTGAAAGAAAGTGCTCATAAAATTTTAGATTTTGTTCTGTGTAGAACAAAATGTGTGACGGAAGGCTAGCCTGTTCATTACCTTCCTGTTCAATTTCACTTGAATAAAATCTCCCTTCACAGACAGTCTGGGCTTTTTCCCTTTTACTTGGAATCCCTAGAATTTCTACAGGGCCAATCCAAGAACAAAACAGTTTTGAAGGACAATTTTTCTTAGTCTGCCTGTAGATTAAGGAATGGCAGCACGGGCGATAATCAAAGCAGTTCTATTTGTGTTAGTCATGCTTTCAAATTTCGAATTGACATCAATAACCATATCGTTCAGCTTGGCACTTCTCTCTTTGCAGTGGAGGATAGCTGTGCAGACCGCAGGTGATTTCTGATAAGCTTTGTTGCATTAAACAAAGCTTATCAGCTTTGTTGATTCATGGCAAAAGTTAGTGACTGGATAAAATATAAAATGTCAATAGAGTTCACACCTTCCAGAAGCAATTGTTTCTCAATAGCTAAGCCCAGACCCTCTGTACAAAGCAAAGCATAGAATAAGGGACTAGATTTTACCAGACAAGTAGAAAACTAAACTTTGCACATTATTCTAATTGGTGCCAACATCTTGTTCTGGGCAGCAGATCTGAGTTCATCAGAAGTTGGATGGTTCTAAAAACAGAGCATTCACTTCACAGGAAAAAAAATAACTTTTTAGTCTTGCAAAAACATTAAGGCTGAAGCAGAGGTTGCTTTCAACATACAATCAGAGCTACAGTAGAATTGTTTATGACAGCAATGTAAGGAAATGACTCAGTCAGAATTTCATGGCATTTATTGAGGTTATCAGAACAGATATACATATTTGTGAGATATAGAATAAAATCCCTGTCTTTTTTCCCTCATTAGATGAACAATTCAACAAACCAGAGTGACAAAATACTTATTTATGGAGCTATACTTGAGTTTCGAGATCAGACTTTACTGAACCCCTCTTGACTTCTATGACTTTTTCACAAGTAATTTATTAAAATGTTTAATTTCTTTTTCTCTGTAGTTTACCCACGGAAAGTAATGACTTATCTTTTTAAGTACTATTTAATTGCAGGTCATTACAAATGCCGAAGTAACATAATGGCTCACACTCAGTGACTCCATAAACACCAGGTTTTACTGCCTCTTCTTTACGTTGTGGTCCCTTGTAGACGGTTATTGTTACTTTAATGGGCAGTTGTTGCTTTAATTTAACCGCTGCTGTGGACACAGCTAGACCAAGTGGAACATACCAGGTGTATCTCTTTTGCAATGGTGCAATACTGATTCAAACAAAAACTTACATATAGGAAAAAAAAATAAGTACCTTATTTCATGTCTGATGTTGGAATACATATTTTCAGTGATTTTTTTTTTTTTTTACATGGTGTCCCATTTTGCTTCCAATAGAAACAGACCATCACCTATTCAATTTGTTTGTATTCCTGAACCAAGTCAGTTTTCATACATTATCTTTCAAAAAACAATTATTTCTGTTGGACTAAAAAAAATTATTTTTATTAAGAAGCTTTTTCACAATCTTTGAACTGTTTTGTTATTCTGTATACTTGAAAATTGTTGTCACATGAATTAAATTAGATGTTTTTCATACTACGTATAACTGATTTTTTTTTTTGTTTTTGTTGACTTGATAAATATGTGTATTTCTAATTATATCTACTATTTATTTCTCCCTAATGGCTTTGCTGTTGCTGTCTTCCGGCCTTCTTCATCCTGCGGATCTTTAAATGCAGGTAAAAAACAATTGATCTTACTGTATTAGTGACAGGTTAGGAATGTCATTTGCTTGAAGATCTTGGATCTTTACATTTTTTGCTTTTATTTTTAAAGATAGTGGTCTTCACCTCCATTTGTTCTTCAACAGTACAAAATAGCAAGAACTGTCGTTGCCTTACATCTTCTGCTTTTACAGTCATGTACTTTGTTTACGGCTGATTTTTACATGATATTTAATGACAGCGTGGGACAAAATAATTGTCCACATGCAGACCCTATGTTTTTAAGTGTGTATTTGAATGTGGACTTCAGCATTTCTTCAACAGCATTAAATACTGTAGAATACACTTTATTGTCCCACAGTAGGGAAATTGAAAAAGGGATTTGTAACTAGAATCAGTTCAGATTACTTAAATGACTGTGAATAGTCCTTAATATTAACATTGGTAGCTATGAGGCAGATGACACCTGTCAGGCATTTAGAAACTGATTAATCCAAAAAATTGACATAAACCAGAAGATGGGTGTTTTCACTGTCCACACAAATACTTGAGGGTGAAATTTTGACAATAGAACCTGTTTGAAACTAACATTTTGAGCCCCAGTTTCTGTGTGGACGCTGGGCAGAAATGTTTAAAAACCTTCCAGTTTTAGAAAAAAACATTCATGCTGACAAAAGCTCTGTGAGAGAAATTCAATTTTGGTAAGTATGTTACACAAGTTCTTGTTACAAGTTTAATGCAAGATAACCTCTCTATTTTAATTTATCACCCTTGAGAATATAATTCAATTGTAAGAAATTCCAATGTGCTTTGACAATGGCAGTACTGTAAGTTTTTTAAGAGAACTCTAATAGAGCCCACTAAAGTCATACACTCTATTGTTTTATCTGATACTCGTTTCAGTCTGATCTAGATTTTTGTTTTCCTTTCCAACCTCTGATCTCACAAATTTCGTTTCATCAATAATTATTCTAAAAAAGCTGATCTGACTCCTGTAAGATACTTGAAATTTGTTCCTAATGTCTCAAACTGGAGCACATCACCATAAAAAGAGCACACCCAGACCAAGCATGGTTTACTTAGTGTAACCTTGTTTAGATGCTGGCAAACCGCCTGGATGATGTGCCAAACTGTGACGGGTGGAAAGAAAATGTGTGAAGTGTGTGAGGCAGTGTGTCAGGGGGATAAGGATAGAAACCAGGAGGAATGCTTCAGGAAAGATGAGCGAAGGACAACATGTAATTAGAAGCATGCAGTTTGGTATCAGCAATAAGTGAAGATTTTCCCTTTATCTCCTATCAGAACATTTCATTCAGCACTGAGGTATGATTATCTTACCAATAAATTATTTATGACAATATTAGTGTTTCAAAGAGTTCTGATATCTTTTCCATCCCTGCTTACTATAACCTTGCAGCTCTCCCTATTTTTTTGTCTTTTATTCTCGCCCACATGTCTCTTGTTTCATTCAGCTCATGTAGAGCTTCCTGTCTGTCCTGAATATAAATTGCTGCTAGAAAATTGCCTCAGAGAGCAGCTTTGAAACTTAGTGAAGCTTTTGAATTTATCCACAGTGTAGAAATTAAACTCGGGTTCTGCAAACAGCTCGATTTTTAGTTTTATCCTTAAGATATTACAAGGAAATGCAAAAAAAAATAGTGTTGCAGTCATTTTAGTTGGATGTACTATACACTAAATACAGTAAACTGTTCTACAGTAATACCTTGCTAATAAAATGATTCAGAATAATGCAAAATTCATCTTTCACAGCTGAAAGATGAATTTTCAGCTGTAAATGTAAGGTACATGTACCTTACATTACATACATACATTACATACATTTAATGTATGTTACCTGCTGCAACTTTACGGACGGGACTAGCTCTATATGAGAGTGCTATTGCTTTTATATATTTTTTCAATGACTACTAGGCCTATCGTCCGTCTGTCAAAAGACAAAGATTCTTCTTGTGATACATAGTGGTGGCAGTATCATTCTGTGGTGATGCTTTTCTTCAGCAGGAACAGGGTATCTTGTTAATTAATCTGCAGACAGATTTCCATCAAATGAAATCCCTGTAAAAGACTTACTATTTGTCATGTTACAATAAACTAAAAATAAAGTTCAAGACTTAAGAATGATTTTGTAAGAAACTGTACAGTATTTGTAAACACTGAATTAAATAGATTTGGGGTACCCATTCTATGGGTGAATAAGGATTTTAGTCCTGGGTGAATTCTTATTTGCCCAGGATTCATCAAAACAAAGTTATTATTTTTTGTATGACGCTGAGGAGAATTTGATTTAACCTTTGAAATCCTGAAATGTTGAAGAGGCTTTGAAAGACAGATAGTGTGAAGTCATCATAGAACCATCACCCACAGAGGTTAAAATCAATGTCTATAGAAGTAGAATTTAGATGCCTAGAATTAATCCATGATTTTCTCACTGTAATGTTATTGAGAATAAGTTAGTGGGTTTAAGTGAAAACTTTGTAAATCATAAGGCTGAATGAAAACGAAGAAAAATGCATGTGGGTAGTGACTATTTAAGCTTCTTAAGTTCTTGTTTGTAACTGAAGCTCTGATGTAGAATGTATTTCAGCTTTCTCATAAAAATAATAATTTTCCCTGGATCAAGGTTCCCCTAACAATTATAATAGACTTAGCGGTTGTAAAATATTTGTTGAAGATGGAAAAAGGTAAAATTCCTATTAAAATTGCATAAATAATTGCATCACAACATCTGCTTGTGTAATTCTCAGCTATGTAGATAACTAATTGACTTCTGAAGGATCCATTTGCCTCATTCTATCTCCTTTACAAAAGTTTTACTTTTTCTTTACTTTCATACTCATTTGCTAATCCCTAGGTGACAGTTATTCACAATGTTTTCAAGGACCAAGCAGCAGTGCAGATTGACAGTGAAAAATGAGTATAAAAAAAGGTTAAATGTTAGAATAGTTGAATGGTACAGTGAGTGTCAAAAGGTTAACCTCCTTGTAAACCCCTTAGTATTAAATTTTCATGTATGAACTTCCTGTCTCAATAAAACCCAGTGTTTGGAAATGCAAACATTTTATTTCTGACAAGAGGAGAGTCAGACAGTTTAGGGTGTGTTTAGTTTTCAAATGTTAGCTTTACTTTTTATGGACTTTATACTGTATATACCATATTTTCTGGATTATAAGTCGCACAGGAGTATAAGTCGCATTTTTGGGGGAAACTCAGGGAAACTGTCGACCTTGACTTGGAAGTCTGCTGGCAGTTTTTGGGACATCATTGTCCTTGCTCTGATAAAGACTCAATTGTGTTGCATGAAGCGATAACACCAAGAAGGTCCTCCTGCAAAGTCATTTATATTCATCTCCTTGGCAAATACCTGGGTGTGGAGACGCAACTGCACTGTTGACAAGCCTATCCCGGCAGCATGTTCATGTTCAAGCACCCATGTGCGAACTCGTCCCTCTAGCTGTGGCCACCTAGCTTTTAGCCCGCGATTGACTTTTTTTGTTTTCTTCATTTCAGTAAGAGTAACCTCTGCTTTTCTCCAGTCCCTTACAAGTTTCTCGCTAACTCCAAACTTTCTTTCTGCTGCTCGATAACCATTTTCGGCTGCATATTTTACTACTTGCAGCTTGTAATCTTCAGAATATGATTTTCTTTTTGGTGCCATTTTTGTTAAGCCCTTCTCAGTTGTTTTTATAAGTTACCTCCAGTGTTGAAATTATCAACACAGGCCTAGAGCGTCCTCTTGCGGTTTAGTGTGAAAATAACATGTGATATGATATACCGTAAAATTGTAATGTGTTAATAATTTCACACATAAGTCGCTCCAGAGTATAAATCGCACCCCAGGCCAAACTATGAAAAAAAACTGCGACTTATAGTCCGGAAAATACGGTACTTGGTTTTGATATGTGATGCATATGATATGCATATATTTTTAGATTCCCTATGCCTTTCAAATGAAGTCGAAGCATAATTATTTGCTGGCAGTCTTTCTTTCCCATGTGGTCTATCTGGATTAGCGTGTTCAGACATCATACAGGCTCCCTTTGAGCTGACAACTCAGAGCTGACTAATTCAGATTCACTAATATTCCCACTGATCTTGTTTGAAATGATCAAGTCCTCCCAGTTGTGTCTATTTCCTTCATGCCTCTGTTAAATATGCACTACAGGGCAACTGAAGTGTAATCTATCCAAATCAGTCTTCCACATCAAATGTGATGCAAGAACTTTAAAAAATAATCAGAGAGCAAAGAAGATTAAGGGGAATATTCTATCTTTTTTTTTCTTAGAGATTACCTCAGTTCTGTGCTGTGAGAAATCTCAGAGCAGGCAGGAAGCTCTGGGCTACATGATGATATGAATTAAGAAATGTTTTGGTTTTTGACTATGACCACCTATCTCTTGATTGTTTTTTTTAATGAAAAAATCTCATGATTTTTAATTAAGCTTTTAAACAATAGCTAAGGTGGCCCTGAGGTGCAAACCAGTTCAACAAATTCAAAAACACAACATTAACATAGCACAATTACAAAAACACAACATTAACGAAGCACAATTACAAATCCAAAAACACAACAACATTAACGAAGCACAATTACAAATCCAAAAACACAACATTAACGAAGCACAATTACAACTTACAAAAACGCTACAACATTAACTAAACGGAAAGGGTGTGTCCCAGTTGGAGACCTAAGAAATCGCTGATTGGACGTCAGTTCTTTTGAACCGGAAGTTATCGTTTGATTACTTCCGGTCGGCCTGTTTTTGCAATATGCTATAGCGTCCACCATATTGAAAATGGCTTATCTGCCAACAAGCTAATACAAGTAAATGGGCCAAATTTTGTAAAGTGCCGTTCTGCAAAGTATTTTAAGTTAATGAATGTCACTGACACAATCTTTCACACACTATTATATATAGGAATGAAAAAAAACTCTATGGACAACTTTAAGTTAAAAAATCATCGAAGCATGTATTGAACATATTCTACATTAAACAATTTCTACTCTTATATTTTATGTTATTTGGTTTGATTGGAAAATAATCATAGTCAACAAAATAAAAGGTTTGAAAACATCAGTCTGTGTAATTTATATAGATTATGTCTTACATTTGGTAAAGTTGCTAAAATAAATATACTTTTCAATAACATCCTAAGTTGTTGAATGACTGTTTTAGAACTGTTATCATTGCAATCTAAAATGTGACAAAATTCAAGCCAAAGCGACAAAACTAAAACCCAAGGTCAGAGGATAGTACAATGGCTGTATATATATATATTTTGTTAATTTTCAGTATTGCCAAATTTTCCCAGACTCTTTCTGTCTAGCAACCTCTAACAACCTCAGTTATTGTGCCATTCTGATATGATCTCCTCTGAACAAAACAAATATGAATTTCTCTGTTCCCCATTTCATATTAGAGTACTCTTCTCTCAACTCTCATTCACTGGATCAGAGAAATGGCAAATAACTGTCACAATCTAAATTGTATGTCATCGTGTCAGATCTTGAAAACTAAAGCATGCTGCTGATCCTACTCAGTACATTTAACATTATTCTCAAATCTACATATCTCTACCTGTGATGCTCAAAATTTACATGGAACTATATTACACACGCTTGTTAGGGCTTTTCTCAGATGTAAGAGATCTGCTGGGACTCCTGTGGCTGGAGCTGAGTCTGATATACCATTTCCAACTGTTTGCTGGCTTCAAGCCTGCAAGGAGAGAAGAAGGAGTCTGATTAGTGAGTCTGCTCACATCCCACAGAGCAGAAGCAGCATCCATACCTTCTCTTGTGAGAAACTGCAAACTCTTGATTTGTTAAGACTGCATTGTGAGTAAATACTTTTTAAATAAAATGTAATGACTATGAGCTTAGTGACCAAAAGTGTTTATAATTTTATTTAATTTTTTTCCACACCAGTTGAAAGTCTTAATGATCCAGAGGCATTGGGTCTTTAGATTTAGTTTTTTTTTTCAATTTGCTAAAGTTGATAATCTTTTTTTTTTTCTTCCTCTTTTTTTAAATGCTTTCTAAAAGTCAAACTTCATACAGGATAAACAGAATTGGTTCTGCAGTGGTTTCTTTTATGCTGTCTTCTAGATCAGATGCATTTTATTTTATACATAAGGTACTTATGTATAAAAATACATAAGTATAAAATACGTATTTTTATGTGTATTTTTATACATAAGTATAAAAATATACATGAAATAATTTTTGTATAAAATAATTTTATGTATAAAATAACTTTTCTGAGTAATCTTTTGAAACTCAACACTCAAAAACATCACCCAAATACCATTTGACGTAGATTACCACATTCAGCAGTACCTGGATAAACCACTCTACATGATTCTTTCCATACTGCATTGCCAGAGAGGATAGTTATTGTGATGCGGACAGGGGTTTGTGGCATTACAGACAATAACTTGAAGAAATCTATTAAGACTGCAATGTAATTCCTGCAGCACTGCATTCCTACAGTACATTGTTCCCAACTGTAATTTTGTTTACTTTTTCTTTGTGCTCTTTTCCTTTCATTGGTAAGATTTGTCAAAAGAAATTGCGTTAAACAGGTAAATGTAAATTATCAAATGTTTAGCCATAGCTTACATCAATATATCCCATGTTCATTTACACCACTATTTACTTTTGAGAAATGAACTAAGAATTTTGAGAAAGAGATTTTGCATGGTATTTTGCTGTTTGTAAGAATAGTTTTGAGAAATGCTCTTATCATTTTGCAAATGTTGAGGATGATTTGAGAAATGCACCAAGCAACTGAGAAAAAAACTAACACAGTTCAAATTAAACATCCATGAAAGCATCCATTATTTATTCTTTTGTTTTCTTCCACATTCTAAATCCATTTATTCCAGCTTTAACATAAGACTTTGAGAAGGAGCTAATTGTGTACTCCACCTTTGATAGCTATTGCAGTAGCTGCACATTGTGACCCTTAGATCTTCAGTCCAATATGTTTGTACTTGTGGCAAGTTTCCACTTTTGCAAAATATAAAGAGACTGGGCATAAGGCCAAGCGGTCCATCTGAGGAGCTTAATAGCCAGGTGCTTGTAAGTACATGAAGGTTAGATGCACTTAGCTCAGAAGTGATAATCACTGCACAGACGGGAAACACAGAAACACAAGCAATGAGAGATTCTTTAAAATAGCTCAACCTCTCAAGCTTGCTATACCCTGACCTAGAAGGTTTCAGGATTATTTACTCCACCTATGGATTTTATCAGCTCACTGAATTTACTTGAAAGTCTATTTATTTGTTTTAGCTTAACAGAACACCAATTTTAAAATGACTGCTGAAAAACAAAGATAGGAAAGGCTTCTAATATGCCCAGTGTTGTGATGGCTGGCAAAAATGGGTAAGATAGATACTTACAGTTCTTCTTCTCCATGCAGGGGCAGATCTAGAAAAATATCTATAGGGTGGCAAGAGGGGGGCAAGGATTTTTTAGGGGCGCATGTGTGGCTTACGATAAGTCACGTAATGTCCAGTAATATACATCCATCCATGTATATAAATGCTGCTGCCTCACGCTCTGTCCTTCTCTTGTACATGCTGCTATTTAGCAGTAGGTGTCAGGTTACATTCTGTTGCATTCAATGTTGTCAGAAAAAAGATATTCATGAGCTTAATGTCCGATTTGCCATAACTATTGAATTCATTGTCGCCAGCTGGGGTGGCAACAGGGGTAGCAAGGTTCTCAGTTGGGGTGGCAACTGCCACCCCAGGAGATCCGCCCCTGTCTCCATGCCAGAGGTTTTATAAAAGAACACTAATATGTTGTGGTTGTTATGTGGTATTTCAGCTCAAAAACACACCAGGTTTAAACCCACCTTGCTTAGTAAATGGAGGAGGTGGAAAAGGGCATCGCTGTTGTCATCAGTGTCCTTGATATTGACATTTCGGTAGGATTATTTGGCTTCTTCATGCTTTTCTCAATTAATTTGCTATTTTCTTCCTGTGAGGGACTGTCCATGGCTCTGAAGTGATATTATATATGCATGTATTTTGTAGAATATTTAACGTTTTTGGATCATCTCTCTTAGCATGTCTAATGACGCATACACTAACATAGACCTGAACATGGAAAAAAGTCAGAGATCTGGCCTTAAGCCCCTGTATTTGCTATCTGATGTTGATCTATGGTTGTGCATTACCCACAGGTCAACTTTTTCAGTATGAGCCTCTGATGATTTGATTGTCCAAATCAATATTCAATATTCACTGTACTTTTCACAATACAAAGTCATACTGCCAATGTCAGCCGAGGTTTCACAATTGGATGTGACCGACAATGAAGTTCAGTAACGCCAGGCTGGAAGCCAAAAGAAAGAAACACAATATGATTAACCTGCCAAGGTTTGATACCTGCATGAGCACACACCACAAATTCTGTCCAGGATTGCCCAGCTGGCTCAGCCTAAAAACAGCCTACAAGTGAAATCTCACAAGGCTACTGGCTTAAAGTTGCCTGTCAAATTTCGGGGGGGAAACACAATTCCAGAATATGTCCAAAGGGTAAGCTCTGGGACAGAAAAAGGCAGTGGTAGAGGTTCACAATAAAAACCAGGCACTGTACTTTTCACACAGCTTCTCAAAAAGTGAAAGAACAGAGAACACACTGCTAGTAAATCACATTTGAATGGTAATAAAAATTGATAGAGCTAATCTAAGAGTTACAAACTGTACAGAAAATACCACCTTCCATGGTGTGTAGGAGAATACCCAGCTTAACAGTGATCTTAGACTGAAGCCTTGAAATAAAGTATTCCAATATCCATATGCATAAATTTTCTTACACCCTGGTGCATATCTCCAGCAAGACATTTTGGTCATACCCGGGCGAGAGGCGGGGTACACCTGGACAGGTCGCCAGTCTGTCGGAGTATTCTAATATTTTAATTCTAAAATCTTCATGGACATCTATGTTAATGGTACTTTTGTGTAGGCATTCATTGTTTCTTATTGACTGTGAAATTCTCTATCTTGACTTTTTAGCCATATGTGCGTGATCAAAATAAAGGCAACATTGTGTTAAAAAAATTATCAGGGAGTTGGCTGTGGAGCCTATAAGATTTTCAACTGCTTTTAAGAAATGGATTATAGTCTGTTATGTTACTTTAACAATTAAATAAATGGCACTCTACATGAGTTTTTCTGTTTAACGAGCCACCTGATATTTTAAGTAAGTTTTCAACGGACACCTAATATATCCGTAGTTATTTCTGACAGATACCAGTTAATCTCTATAGAAAGGTGAAAATACATGTAATTTTCTGTAATAATACACATTCATAAAATATATTTTATGCAATTACATTTGTTGAATACGTGGAAAGACGGAAATTATTTCATTTATCACTACCGATATTTAATAATGGCACTCAGTAATTAGCATTTAATAAAAACAATCCAGACAGACAAAAAGAATCAGTTGAGTTCCACATGGTGTTTGACATTACATTATTCCGGGAAGGACTTTATATTAAATATAAGTGTCTCTGTTGGTGAAGACTCAAAGCACAGCTACATGTGAAGCATTTGAACTATACAGTGTGTTTTGTCTAACAACACATTGCACAATTTTTTAGTGTGTTATCTAATTGATCTTAATTACATTACAAGTTTCCTACACAGAATTCTGCGTGTTTCCATAAAATCAACAAACATGTAAATTTTTAGTTTGTCATGATGAATTTTACTTTAACTTCTTGGTCAGCTGTGGTAGTAAGAAGCAAATTATCAGATGGCATCTTTATATACACTGCTCAAAAAAATAAAGGGAACACTTAAACAGGTGTTTAACACTTCAAGTGTTCTCTTTATTTTTTTGAGCAGTATATATATATATATATATATATATATAGAGAGAGAGAGAGAGAGAGATAGATATATATCTATATGTATATATATAGATATATATATATATAGATATATATATATAAAGATTCTTTATATATTATATATATTCAATGATTCTTTACAATTATGTAACTATGTGGAACCATACAGTTACAGCACCCTACTAAAGTACTTCACATTTTAGGACATTGTAACCACAAGCAAAAATGTTTTTTTTTTTTAATATATATATATATATATATAATACGTTTGCTCCCTTGACCAAAACTTTTAGTTTTCTCTTTCAGTTGTGGGATAAAAAATGTCATTTAGTGCTGGTCGCTGAAAGCATTGCAATCAGCTTTATACACTACGTAACCAAGTGGAAACTTCACTTAATAAGTAATCTTGTTTTACAGCAATTATTTTGTAGCTGAAGGCTTCAGGGTGTAGAATTATGGCCAGAGACCATTCTGTTTGGAATGTGAATATTTTCTGGATGGATGGATGGATGAATGGGTGAGTGACTGTAACATCTCAATTTAAACGTTTAAAATTCAGAGGAGGAACAAATGAGAAAAGGGAACTCTGGACTGCCAAGGTGACTGCTTAGGGTTGCACCGGGCGCTCTGTTAGCTGCTTTATGAATTGAATTCTGAGCCAAAGCATGTCAGTCTTTGCATTAGAGGACCACTGGGATGAGCTAAGTGCAGCAATGCAATCAGTGGAGAAAAGAAATAACATTATCTACATCTCAGTGAAATCAATCAGGTGAGAAAGCTTTTAATGGTTTGGTTACGTTTATTGCATCCTCTGCAAAGGACTTTTTAAAATTGCGTGACAGGAAATCCCTTCAAGCATTCAAATGGATTGTCAATCACAGACCAATAACACAGGTTTGTGAGGCCAAATATTTTCCTTTTGTAGATTCATTGCAAACTGAATCTTGTTCAGGAAAAAAAATAAAATAAAAAGCAAAAAATAATAGATACATGTTGGATTTGATCGTAGCTATGGAGTGAGTGCCTCTCCATAACACATCTCTACACAACTTATAAGACTTCTTTATAAGTCAGCTCTGTTTAACTACATATTTTAATTGTGGAATACATTTACTGAGTACCTTCTTTATAAGCTATGAGCTCATAATGTTCACTTCTGAAAGCAGCAGAGGAAGCAGTTCCTGTAGATTAGATTAAAATTTGACAACAAAGGCTCTCTTGAACAAACCTGCCAGGAGTTGAAGATTTTTATTAACTTTTATTTTATCTGTCATCATCTATCTAGATATTGAGCCCAATTTAATGAAGTACTTTTTATATTTTGCAGATGTGATCTGTGATGCCAGTGTTGTTTGGGTTGTTTTTTTTGTTGTATTTTTTGTTTATATTGTTTCCTGTTTCATAACTGTGCTTAATCCAATGTGCTCCCACATTTGACTTTAAATTTTGTGCAGAATCAACTTTATTTGCTAAGTTTGTAGGTACAGATAAGGAATTTGACTTCAATTACTATCATTCACATCTCTTTATTTTTTGTTGTTGTTGTTGTCTTCAAGGCTTGAGACGCTTTTTGCTCGTATGATAAATGTTCATAGATTTCTGTATTTTTGTCAAACCCTGCTCTGTTTCCACTTGACTTCTTGGCTCTGACGTGGTTTGTCTTTCTGCATGTGCTACAGCTGCAGATGTCTGTCAAATCAGACAGAATATACACTGTGAGCCAACAAAGGAATTTAAACTATCAAAGGCAGTTAGGAAGATGTGATCTGACTCGTACAAACAGCAGTGTCCTGGAGCTTCCCTGCGCTTCAGTGTGAAGCTGTCATGTTAAAGACATTGCCTTACAATGTGTTTGTATGTATGTGTGGTTTTCTTTGAGTTTAACCCTTTTAAAGGCCCACTGCCTTCCTGGAACTATATGACAATACATACGGAGACTGTTTATGTGAGTCTTCACTCTGTAAATATGAAAACTTGATTATTTTACACCTAGTTACTTTAGTGCAGCCTGAACCACAGGATGCAGTGCCTATTATTTTTTTTAGCACGACAGAGTAAAATCCAACTAACTAACATCTAACTTTGTACAAAGTTAGATATATATTACATCAATAGAAGTATTCATTTTATTAAAAGTGGGGCTAGATTTATATTATTTGCCCAGTTGTGTTTTTAATACTTTTATAGAGTTTTCTGTTTTGGAGTAGCAATCACAACGTGTGACATGACACTCACACTTTCTTTCTGTTACAGTTGGTACGTTTATCAGATCATCTGCCTCCTTATAATGCAAGAAATTACAACTTTTTATTATTTATTATATTTGGTAATCTTACAGTAGCATATTTGCAAAGATTAAAATTACTTCAGTTTAACACTGAATGCTATTTTTAAAGTTCTGGAACACAAAGCAATGTACTTTATGCACGTCAGTACCTGTCAACTCTTAGTTTAAATTTAGGTGACATCCTGACATGAACTTTACACCTGTGTAAAGACAGAGTTTGTTCTCCTCAGCCAGAGGGATGATGATGGGTGTCCTCAGTGAGCAGTGCTTTGTCACATCCTCTCATATTGCTCCTCAATTTCATTTTAGGGTATCCAAAGTTAGACAACTGCCCTCTCTCCCTCCCAAGCCATCATCTGCACAAAAAAAAAAAAAAAAAAACACTCAGTCTGGCTTTATTTTTAGAACTTCAAAGTGGGAAATATCCTGCGTCTATTTTGTCTGTCAATTAAATATTCCCAGAAAACTAAGGCAGGTTTATATTATTTCCCAAGTTGTGTTTTTAATACTTTTTTATTAAAAATATGGTAGATCTGTTTGTCTTTTTTTTTTTGTATTTTTTTAACTGTGATTAAAATGCATTTATCACAACCATGTAAACATCAATTGCCAAGTTTCAATGATTGTAAAAAGAAAAGACAACCAGTGTCTTGGGTTAACTGATAGTCAGAAGTTAAAATTTACAGAAAGCTCGTTGTCTGACATTAGAAATAAAGGAGGTCTTCCTCCTGACATTGCATTCCAAAACAAACATCGGCAGTTTTGTGTTACTAATGGCCAACAACACCATAATTGGTTTTTCACAACAGAGTAATAACTCAACGTCCTGTTCAGTTCTTTTTGCGAGAAGGTGATTATGGTCTGATTGAAGTTTGGCGGTGTTTTTGTTTTTATTTATTTATTTTTAATTCATGCATCACTGCAGTTTCCTGTCTGCCAGATGTTTAACAGCAGAACAGCAGCTTAATACCTCCTTGTCATGCTGTCATAGACGTACTACTTATTATCAAGGACAGTTTCTATTATCTTGCTGACACATTTACCATCTGGTTATTTGTCAGACAGACCTTGTTTTGATTATATACTGATTAAAAAGCAAAGCCAGTAGGGTGTCTGCACACGTCAAAACCCAAAGTATGTTTTCTGTAAAGTAAAAAAGAGACAGTATTGTGTGTTTTTTGGCCACCTTCACTTATAAAAATGCTGTCTATTTCAAACATGAGTCAAAAGAAATTTGACTTTGTAATTTGATGTCTTGAAATTGGGCCTTTGTCTCTTTAAGAAGCTCCCACTCTTTCTGTTCTTAGGAGGATAGGACAGATAATTAATTTGTATGGTAAACTCAGCAGGTGTAAAGTTCCACCAGGTGTTTGCTAATTGGTGCTGCTGCTACTCTGATGGAGCTGAGCAGGGAAGGTGTGGAGGGAGGGACGCTAAGGGACAATAACTGAATCAAAGCGACACTTCAGTTTTTTAAAAGTTTTTTTAAATGAGGGAATAACATAATGTTAAAAGGCTGAAAAATGCAATTTTAAATACTACCCCTTTAACAATTTTGAGAGGTTCAGTCTGAGTCCCAATTTGAATCTGCTAGAGAATCTGTAGAGAAACCTACAGTGTATGATGATAACAAAGAAATCTTCAGATCTGATAAGGGTCAGATATCTGCAATGCCAAAACATATTTTCTATCCATTGTTGAAAGAGGTATTTTTTTTTCTATATGCCGTTTTTAATTGGAATGTAAATAAAATGGATTAATTTTGAAACTTTACAGTATGATTACACAGTTTTGTTGTATGAGAGATGTGTCATTTCCAATGAGGAAAAAAAGCCTTATTGGATCAATAAAACTGATTTTGCTTCTCAGTCTGCCAGGGTATGAATAATTCCTGGTTTAGCTGAATAAACAACACATATCTAGCAACATTCTTCTGCTTTGAATTAAATAAAGAGTGTGAAGTTGAACTGTAGTAGTGAGATTTAGTAAGGAGGAAAGATAATTACCATAACAGGCTTTATAGTGAGCTTATACTTGCATCAGAGCTTAGACCCTTTTTTAACAAGTGGCACATTGTTTTTATCTGGAAATTTTCACCCAAAGGTCAATTAATAAATATTCTATTTTACCTACAATGTGAGCTTAAATTTTAATGATAACGTACCCCCTAGGTCTTGAACTCATTATCTAGCCATAGTACAATTATTTGTGGTTTTATTTTTTGATTTCAGTAATGGATGTACGCCGTAGGGATTCCCTGCCGTCTCTGAGATAGCAGTTTATGATTTGTCAATTATTGGTGTGAAATTTAATTCCTGTAATTTAAGATAAATATTTATAATATGTATACTGTTTGCAACCTGCACTTTTTCATCCATCTTCGCCTCTCTTTTGGATCCTGTATGTAGGAACCAAAAATCATTTCCTTATACAAAATGGCTGTTGTATTCAGATGATTTGCTGGGGGATGAGAACATAATGTAAGAGATACGTTTTAAGTGTTTTTGATACGCTGACCTTCAGTTTGATGGTGCTTTGCTTACACTGCTGTGTTCATGTGGTCATTTCAGTGTTGTTTTGTGTCTCTCATGATTGTTTTCTTTTCCCTGTTTTCTCAAAAAATGTTTTAACCCGAGGCTGTTCTTCACAGCATGAATAAGAATGAGGTTATTAATCTCCACAGATGGATGTTTGCAGAAGTCATTTGGTTGAGTGCCTTGCTTGGAGGTACACCAGCAGGAACCTCAATATTAAAAACATCAGTTAAAAGAACAAATTGACATTTGGCCAGGCAAACAACTACATACTCTTCTTTAGCCTGCATGCACCTTTATTACCTTTTGGACAATAAAGTTGTGTTTTGCATCTGTTCAAGACTCAAGAAATGCAATCACTCCAGGTCTATTGTTAAAAAAATAGAAAAAAAATAAACGTTAGGTCTATTAAATATCACAAGTTTAATAGTGTGTTTGTGTTGTGTTAACACTACCATTAAGCTATTGGGTGATTTACTGAGTCACCAAAATTAGCATATTCTCTTGGGAGAGTAGACAAAAAAATATTCTACCAAACTGCCTCAGGTAATAACTTCTGAAAAAGCTGTAAAGGTGCAGCAGTTTTTTGTTTTTTTTCTTTGCTCTTCATATAATTGCCTTTACAGGGCATCTCCTAATTAACATCCCATTTCACCATAATGAACAGACTGCCTTTCATTCCCAGTTGAATTGGGGGTGGATCAAAGGAAAATATGCTGGCCCTTTTTACGTTCCCTATTCTCTTTTTACTTTATGTATAATTTCTATCGTATGCTATTAATAATGCTATAAACGGCATGCTCTGCAGTGAGGCATTGCTGGCACTGTTGCCTTGCAGCAAGAAGACGCTGGGATCAGATCACAG
The DNA here is from genome assembly GCF_001444195.1 of Xiphophorus couchianus. Classification (NCBI taxonomy): domain Eukaryota; kingdom Metazoa; phylum Chordata; class Actinopteri; order Cyprinodontiformes; family Poeciliidae; genus Xiphophorus; species Xiphophorus couchianus. The sequence goes on along the minus strand of NC_040245.1, from coordinate 12,155,277 downwards.
CCTGGGGTGTCTCTGTATGGAAAGGCTACGCTCCTTCTGTGTAGTTGAAATATCTCAGGAAGATTCAGTGTAGGTTTCAATCATTGGCCTCTTTTTGGCCTGCTCATTTCTGTACCTTAAGAATGTTTGTCCTTCTCAGTTATACAGATTTTGCTCTTTTGACATGGTAAGTTTACCAATCCTAAATTTTTGATAGCACCTGATTATCCTGATGCTACTCTTCTATGATGAACATACAAAATGATTCTCACTGAGAACACTTCTGGCTGTAGCTTGCACTTGGCTGTCCCTTAACACAGTGGACCATGAGATAGAAAAATTAACCAATAATAAAACGTACTGTAGTTCCCTTTCTAATGCAGTTTTTGTGCATTGAAACCCATATGTATAAAAGAAATATATTAGGGATTTGTAAGCTGCGAGCACAGGCTGTAATACCTCTTTTATGCAGCTTGTAGCTGTGTATAGCTGCTTGAGCACTGAGTGCTCCTGTTGTGCATGCATACAGATATCCTGGAAAAGAACTGAATAAAAATGTTTTTTTTTTTTTTTGCTTTTCTGCCTTTGTTGATGCTTTCTTTAAAATGAATGGATAAAGGATTTTGATGCTGGGAGGATGATCATTGACATGGAAACAAAGTAAGATTAATCAATCACAAACCTGAGTCTTTTTGAATGTGATGCCACAAGCTTAGCACACATGCCTTTAGGCCATTTTCATCCATTCTTCTTTATAGTTCTTCTCAAGCTCCATCAGATTGGATGCGAGACATGTTGAATTTTGTGGAATGATTAGTTCATTGCAATTTGGAATAAGCCTGTAACAGCAAAATATAGAAAAGGTGAAGCACTGTGAATACTATCCAGATACAGTACCAATATTAACAGTAATATTGGTACTATTCCAAGTTTTTTACAGCTAGTGATGTAATAAAGCACAGTAGCAGCCAGATATTTACATGCACTCTATAAAAAGACACCTTTGAAGACCTTGTTAAGGTGAAGGCTGAAATTCATAAGAGGTTGGCAGTATCCACAGTAAAACTGGTGCTGTGCCATCATGAGCTGAGGGGCTCTGAGTGGGAAAATCATAACTCAAAAAATAACATAAAAAGGATACTATATGATCCAAGTCATTTATCTTAAAAGGCAATCAAGGTAACTGCAAAGGAGCTGTATCTATGTACACAAAATGACTTGGTAATTTTGTGTTTTTATGACGTAGAGCGCTTTGAAATGCCTTGTTGCTGAAAGGTACTAACAAATAAAATTTGATTGATTCTTCTGAATTTTCAAAAGGTTAAAAAGATTACTTTTTTGTCCATGTCTATTTATTTTGGCATGTAGTAGTTATATATAATTTTGGTAAGCCTGACTGATCTAAAGCAAGAAAAATTTAATCTGATACAGTATCTACCAGTGATTAAAAAAAATCCATTATCTCTTAAATGGGTCTTGATTCTACCTTTTGTTTCTCTCCTCTTTGTCATATTTGAAAATGGAAAGTTGGTGTCAAGCAAAAAAAAAGGCAATTTCTGTGTATTCCTGAGTCTTTTACAAAGATAAAAAAGTGAAAGAAACACAGCGTGGAACTTCAATGACTTCTTGGAGGAGCTATTTAACAGAAAATTGTTTTCACTGTGTTAAGAAGCTGAGGATCAATAGAGGCTCTTGAAAACAAGAACATTCTTTAGATGCCACTACAGAATTTTGCACAAGAGAAAGTAGTTGCTCACTTCTCTTTTGAATTCTTCTGACCACTCTTTTGTTTGGTCAGACAGCAAGATGATCCAAGAACTTTATAGAAACTAAGGCCTGTAATGGTAAAACCAGTCATTTCCAAAGTAAGTAAAAGGCTGTTAAATAGTGTTTTACGTTGTGAGGCTTATTCAAAAAGTGTGAACAAGTCTTAAGGCCAGTGTCTAAATCTTTACTTTTGTTGTTGCTTAAAAAAGGGCTGTCTTTTATATAAACATTCTCCCAGTTCCACTTTCTGAAAACCTTTACAAAACAGTAAAACTCTTTCCTATTTGGTCCTCTCCGAAAAGCTATATGGTGCCTGAAAACAAAGCCATCTTTTCACTTTTCCATATTGTCATTGTCAGATGTAAACAACTGACATCGGTGCAAAAAGAAAAAAAAAAAAGAATCAAACTCAGTTGGGTTTCTCCCTTGTTTGAGAAATCAATCCAACAAAATGAGAGAGCAATTAAAGGCTTTGCTCTGTAAGTTTCATTTCCCTTGGGATTCATCAGCTGCTTGTCCTTTGTCCTCTAACAGGGATTTGGAGTTTCTGTCTGTACATTTCTGTGTGTTTGGATTACTGGCATTGTGGAGACAAAAGACTTCTGGCTACCAGTAGTTCTGATTGCATTATTTACTAACATCAAAAAGCAGGGTAAAACTAAACACTAATCACCTCAGAAAAGTAATTTAACAACAAACAAAAAAACTATTTAGCCAAGAATTATGTATATGAAAGATTTTAAGTTCACTTAAAGCAATATTTATAAGTGAAACCAACACAGTGTAAGGAAATGCAAATTCACCACTTTGACTGTTTTAAAGTCAAACTACTGGATCTGGTTTCAGTGTTTCTGAGTCTTAAAGAACCTTAAGGAAAAAGTTAATCAGACTTTATTTCAGGCTTTGATGTTTGGATTCAGAGATCCCTCCAAGGTGGGATAATGTTAGATTTTGAACAACAAAAGACATCAACTCTGCCACTGGGAGAAATAAGGAGATTTTTTTTCTGACACTTTAATTATTTGAGGTGTATCAGTGAGTATGATCTCAAACTCAGTTGATATTTCTTTAAACCAGTGATATTGACATCCAAAGGGGATGTGACTGCATGGTATGTTTGATTATGTCTCCACATGTGCCTGCAGCAGTTTTCCTATCAGTATGAAAAGAGCATTGCTGAGTTTCTCATGTTTTTTTATCTGTCTTCCCTACATATGAAAGATCTCATCTCTCTTACCTTTCTGTGCATATCACATAACCTATGCACATCTGAGTATAGGCGACCAGAATATACTGAAATAATGTGAAAATGTGATAAATATCAGTGTAATAAAATATATTTAAAACTAGCTAACCAGACTGCGAACGTCTACAGAGGTGAACCATTTTATACAAAGTTAGAGAAAAAATAAAATTTTTGCAACATGAACTGCTTACTTCTTTCTGGTCAACACTCCTCTTTGAACTACTGTTTTTCATGTGAAACAGTGAGAACAGTGAAAAAAACAGTGACAACTTAATTGGCCCAGACTAAGACTAGTCACATGTTTGACCCTCAAAAAGTCTGTGAGAATCATTTTTGAGAGAGTATATTTCAGTAATACTTTCAGAACTTAAACAAATATAGTTGTAAACAAAAAGTGACATAGATATACAGTACATATAATTACGGTTTTCAAATTTAGGACTACAGATAGAGGAAGACATGGGAATGATGAGTGAAGAATGCCATGATTTGGTCTTGTAGCTGCAACAATTGAGTTAAATTAGAAGGATACCACATGTACACATGTATAGCAGCCCAACATAGTACAGTGAAACATGAGATTAATACAGTTATGACTGCTTGTGTAGGTGAACTGTCTTTCTAAAGTTAATAAATTGCTGATGTGGCAAATTAACTTTGGAAGAATTTTGTTGGAGGTGTTGTACTTGGTGGCATTTAACTGGCTATGGCTCTCGCATAAGATTGTGTTTTCTTTGCTAAAAGACGGAGCTTCTACACAGAGAATAATTCAATCTTTACTTTGAAGATAAACTATCATTGCCTTTTCTCTTTGAACTTATTTTTTTTTCAGCAGCATGTTGAATGTTAAACCCATAAATAATATGTTATTTTACTATTTTATTACCTGCAGACATTAAACATTCATCTGTTGAGACTGCATCATCTCCTGGCTTCCTTATCTTATCTCAAGAATGACCTTAGACTAGCTGTCCTTAATTTGCCTTCAGCCAGACTCGCCACAAACAGCTTGGCATTCATCACATTCTATCAGCTTTTGTTAGGAAGGAAAGAATCTAATAATGTTTTTAAACCATCGCTCTTGTATTCCTGCAGAGGATACCAGAATAAATTACTAATGTTGCTGTACATGCACATGATCTTCTGCACATGTAGAGCTAAGTGAGAATGGCTGAAGGATTGCTGAATTCACTTGGTACTTATTGTATTTTGCACTTTTTGAAAAAGTTCTCACATAAGGACATTATTTTTGTCTCTTTGTTTGTAAAATTAACATTTATTTGAGTTATTCCAAAAGCCAGAGACAACATATTGTTAGGGTATTCGGTGAGTAAATAGGGGCTGAAGCTTAGTAAAGAAAGACAGCTAAGGAGCATTACACCTTTTTCAGTTTTGTAGTTTTGTTTTTGTTGTTTTTTTGTGTAAGAGATAAAATATTGTTGTTCTGTGAAAACAATGGATATAGTTAAAAGCTAAAATGCTTATTAAATAACGTATATTTTATTTGTGCATAATAAAAGTTGTTAAAGCTTTTGAAGTAGTTAAAAGCAAATTCATATATTTTTATTTTGACAGCTGAAAATACAAAAGGTCTGAGAAGAAAGGACAAGGTATTTGAGATAAAGCTCTAATTGGAAAAAAAATAAAATTGTATAAAGAAATAAAATCCATCTGTCAATAAATTTTGTCATTTGATAAAATACATAACGTTAAATAGAGCATGTTAAAAGAATTCTCATTTGGTTTAAAGGGATATTATAGTCATTGATGATGTATTAAATCTATTTGTTGGCTATTACCGTTACTCAGTGATCACTGAAGTTTTTCATATGAAGTATTGCATAGGGTATGTTCATTACAGAATATGAAAAAACCTTCTTGTTAGATGCTAAAGCAAGTTCAATGTGTGTATGTCATCTTTTCTATTTCACAGCATCACACATTGAGAGAGCAAGTATACCACAGTACCCTCAGTCCAAGGTTGCCAGGTAACAGACTTTGGTGTTTGGGAAGATCAATTTGTTGTTTTTGTTTTGGTTTCATTTTTGTTACATGGTAGGGAGTATAACTACAATTTTTAGTTACCATATCTTGTTACCTTGCCTCCCCAACGCAGTGCCGCCGTTGGATAGTGACATGCACATACTGTAGATGTTTTTGAGGGTTACTCTTATTTTCTCTCTTTTGTCCGACTGCAGTTGCTCTCATGTTGCTATTTTACCGTAGTACACCAGATATGACATGACAATGTTTAGCAGATAGCTAACATATCATTCATCATATACTCATACAAATGGTTTTTAGCACAGCCTTTCAATTAGGTATGCAAGTGTACCAAACAAATACAGGAACATTTTAAAACTGACGACATGCTCAGCAGTCACTATCCAGTAAGTGACAATTGTGCATGTGTATTATTTGTTAATTTAGATCTTTTATTTTATTTTGTAAAATGTTATAAAAGCTGTTTTAAGCTAGTGCAATGAAAACTGCCTTGAATATTGGAATAATGACAATTGAAACAAATTTTGAAACTTGTTTTGTTACACCTCTAGTAATTCTGCTTGCCACATAATTTACCAAAAGCATTTTTCTGTTGACAACGCAGCACCACAGCTTGCATCATAAAGTAAAACTCTGAACCTTAACTTCTTAGACAACCTCTTCTTAAATTAAAGTCGAACAGTTAATGAAGAGTCTAACTTCTCCAAGGTTTAGCAGGAGGAGAAACACTGTGGGGTGGACATTAATTATAAATCAAGACACCTGAAGGTCAGGGTCATTCCCACTTTGTGTTCATGGTAAGGACAGGAGTAGACTGAACTCTGTTAAATTAATTTGACCTTTCACTCTGATGAGGGCACAAAGTGATCTGAACTCTGAGTTTCTGCACTGTAAATGATTAATTGTCCATGGGTAAAGTTTCTATTAGAGACTGTCCTATGTCTTCAGTTTCCACAGACAAATTGGTTCCTGGTGATGTTGGAAATACTTTAATGATTCTTTACAATTATGTGGAACCGTACTGTTGCATCATCCTACTAAAGTACTCATCTCTCTTAAACTACTTAACATTTTAGGACATAGTAACCACAAGCAAAAATGTGTGTGTGTGTGTATATATATATATATATATATATATATATATATATATATATCGTTTTTAAATAAAAATCACTGAACTCTCATAACTGTATTTAGTAAATATTACTTGAATATCATCTTGCTGCTCTATCACCTTTACATCTCCACCAACTTTGGCCATTCTTCTTGACAAAACAGCTCATCTTCATTCATATTTGATGGATGGCAATTTGTAGGTCCTCTCCTTTTTGGGTTCCAAGTTACTCTCTTTGCATGAGAACCAGAAATACGATATGAGCCCCTTCAGAAATTTATGTGAGCACAATGAATCTGATGGTGTCCTTTATAGATTGAAGTTGGCTACATTGTCAGTATAGTCCTGGCATGAAATATTCTGCAGGTCACATTTCAGACAAACTCCTGGCGTTGGAAGTGAATTAAAAGCAGTCTGATGTCTGATTGAGTTACAAATCATGGAGACCATCAATGGAAACAGAGGAGAGAAAAATGCTAGGCCAGGAGTCTGCAACCTGCAGCCCTGGAGCCTCAAGCAGCTCTGGCTAAGATGATAAGGGATGATAAAAACCCAACAATTTTGAATTTGGACACAATAACATCATTACAGCTTTCCATTTGCAAAACCTTCCTATTTTTCCTGTCATTGCTTAGAAACCATGTACTTTTTATTTATTTATTTTTTTTTACATTTTCTGCGAACATTGATGTCCTAGAAGACAACATATCCATCTTTTGTTTGCAATTGTTGGTTTTTAAGTTATTGTAAAACCAAAGAATATAAATAAAATGTCAACTGATCGAAAATGACAAGTTTCATACAGTAGATATTCAACAAAAATGAGAAGTTGTCTTTTTCAAAAGGTCCTGTAACATGTGCAGATCTAAACTAGGTTATTTTAGCCTCACTAAGGGTAAAATTAGCCATACACCTAACAGATCTAAGAGTAACAAAATGTATTCTCTAACATTTCTTAAATGTTTTCCACTAACCTGACTATTTGGTACTCACCACTTATGCATGAAGTAGTAATATATGTGGAAAATTGACTTTGCATTACTATTTTAAGCAATTTAAAACACAATTTAAAAAGCTGCTTGAGATAATCATATTGATTTTGTGAAGTGCTGTGTGTGTGTCAAAATGCTGATTAAAATCTTCACTGATTACATGTCAGTTTTATTTAAGATCCAGTAAGAGAAAAAAAAAATCCTTCCCTTGTTGACATTCTTTACCTTCCTTCTCTCAGCTGTTACTTTGTCTAATTTATGTTTTGTTTTACAGAATCACATTATTCAAATGCCTCCATAAATATTCATGGTGAAATATGACAAAAGCTGGAGGGCATTTTCTGGCTCCACCTTTGTGCTTGTGGTAATTATACAACTGGTTTCTGATGGAAGCAAAGAGTGAAATAAAGATTGCTAGAAATGACTGGCATATAATTGCATTCATCATCTAAATATTTGAAAAATAACATTTTTCAGTTTAAACACTAGAATTTGTGCATAGGTCACCAGGATATTTTAAATACTATACTCATCATGGTTCTTGTCATTTATCTAGAACAATTTTGAACAATAAAACTCATCAGATGGCATGTGTGGGCACTGAAAACTTTGTTTTTTTGGGCATTTCTAAGACAGCTTAGTCATATGACATCCTAGTTTACTTTCTCCTTGCTTGTGTGTATTCACAATTAAATCTACCACTTTATTCTGGTCACATCTTTGGGCACAGATCATTAACAAGGCCACTGTTAGCTTGATGGAAAACTGAAATTGTGGACAATCTAATAACGTCCCTAGAAATCAAGCTTTAAAAGCTGACCATCAATTTGCTTGCATAATTATAGCTTTAGTACATTTTACATTTGAGTAGGTTGTGTGCCATATAATAAGGGGCCTGTGAAGAGTACTATCTGAAATGTTATGTGATAGTATGAAAATTTTTCTTGAATTTCCACTTCTGTCTTATTGGTTGGATTAAATTTAATTAAACAATATGCAGGTTTAATGCAACTCACTGTACATTTCAAGATATTCAGTTTAGTGTCCTAGACCAGTCCCAACTGTGCATTGTCTTTTGTTACGAAAGTTTAAAAGGAGCACTGCTGAATCATTCTTACACTCAAAATGTGTTTAAAAGGAGCCATTTATATTAAATTAATGAAGTTAAACCAATTTATGAGTAACATAAGAAGCTTGGGGACAAAACCCGCAACCAGAAAGTGATTGTGGTTACTCTCACATGAATCTTTGTGAGGGTAATCCTAGTTTACCTCGTCCATAATCGCACTATGATCACTCTTGATAAAAACGTTTGTATTTGGCAAACATTTTGATATTTGCTGAAAATTTAATCAACTGCTCTGTTCACTCATTGAGAAACTTTCTTTGATTAAAAATTCATCTCTTCGAAGTGCCATTATTTCACAAATGAACTCTGACTCTGAATTAAAACACACTTTTGATGCTTATAAGATGTTAAAAATCATTGTTAAAAAAGCAGATGTCATTAAATGAGTCTGGTGTTAAATTTTCCCTCTTTAGCTTCAAAGATGGTAATTAATCACAGCTCTGAGGTTCATTACACTTTTGGGGAGTTCTGTAGACATGACATTTAATGTGAGAAATTGATTTGAAACTTGCTGCAGGGATAACATCTCTGAGAACTAATAAAAGGTTCATACAGCTCAATAGGATCTGTAAAGCTGGAACATGTTTCATATAACTTGTTTTGATAAAAAGGTAGTGTGGTGCCCAAGTTACACAAACACTTTCCACCAACCACTTTTCAGTCCAATGCGCTTAAGAATGTTTGTAAATGAAATAATAAGAGAAATTGTTATGATGATGTGTTGAAGATGGATTGTCAGAGTAGGAATTTTTTAAATTTCAAAATCATATTTCTTTTAAGTCATGCTTGATGTATACAACATTTTTTTTATAAAAACTGAAGGTAACTATTACTTGATTGTGCTATAAAATGGCTCTATGTGCCTAGCAAAAATCATATTACCTCTTTAAAAACTTGATGCCACATTAATGCAATTATACTATTTTCCATCTTTTTGAAATAACAAATTAGTATTGTGGTAATAAAAGTATTTTTTTCTAGTTCTCTGATTTGCTGAAAATGCAGTGAACTAAAAACCTAATATTGAAACTATATAATATAACCAATATTACCGCCACCATGAGGAGCGGTGCCATAAGTACGTATTTTACAATTATTGGTTATGTGGTTAATTTTGCAGCTTTACCTGTCGATATATAGACCACATAAACATTTTCACTATGGCAGCCATAACATCGACCTTCTGCAAACATCCTTTATTCCAGGTCTACATCTGTATTAATTGGTGTTTAAAAGGAGTTTAGCTCAACCTCAACTGGCATTTAAAAGTCAGTATAAAGAAGAAAGGATAGGGAGTTCAGAGGAACTTTGGCTGCATTATTGACAGGAGCACAAAGAAAAGTGAGTTGTGGCATGAAAAGGGAAAAAAAAAAGATGGGTCACCTCCAAATCCTTTAAAATGGAAAAATAAATATCCTTTAAGACTAATCCATGATAATCTAGAAATTACTCTTAGCCTGTTTTTTCAAAGGAGCCTCTTGAGCACACTCTCTGTGAACATGGGTTAGACATGTATCTGCATCACCAAACCTGACTAAACACATTTATTGTTATCTTGCATATCTGGTCAGTTAATCTGTATACAGAATACAAAAAAAAAAAAAAAACATTACACAGCTTTCCTGCCTCATTGATTTTTCCACAGTTCAGCTGTGTTTGAGATTATACATTTGAACTACAATATTAGTACATTGCAACACAAAAAGAAGCCAAGAGTAGTTTATTTGGAGCATGCAAAAGGACAAGCGCAGCTTTCTTGTCTCATTGATTTCTCCTCCTTACCTGTATCGAGTTTCTCCCTGTGTTTCTCTGCCGTCGGTTCTAAGCTCCTCTCTACCTGCCTGTTTGACTTCCAAGCAAACCCCTAGAGCCAATACAACCTTCTAATCCACAAAGACATTATTCACCTCCTCCACTCACACAACCAACCCTGATTCATCAGTAGAACCCTTTGGCTGACAGACAATTCTAATGGAGATAATTTGCTTCAGTCCATCATTAACATATTCACTAGTACTTACCTGAACCATCATAGCTGCTTTTTTTCCTCACCTAGAACTATTTCTGGCAGATTTTCTGAGACAGAGAAGAAAACCATTGTTCATTAAAGTTTTCCAACTACATGTGTTTTGCTCAGTGATTTTCTTAAATAAACCTGAGAGTTGACCAAATCTTTTTCCAGAGAAAATGACTATATTAAAAACTTTTAAAAAGAATAATAATCTGATCTTAGATTTTATTAAAATTACTTTGAAGTGCCTTGAGATGACATTTATTGTGAAATGGTGCTATATAAATTAGCTGAATTGAAATTAGTTACATTGAAAAGTCGTTTTATTCAAACAAGACTTAAAATTTTGTTCAATAATAATCAGGAATACAAAAATTCCTATCCAGTGACACATGAAGAATGTTGCTAACTCACATTTGCACCCTATGTCCATTGCATGACATTTGCACCAATTTATTTTAATTACTCTGATTGGTCCATGAAGGATAAATTGAGCCAATAATGTTATCAGGTCATCCCAAGATGACACTTTATTTAGTTTCCTATTTTGTCCCTGACCCTCATTAAGTAGTTCATGGGAGAGAAGGACTTGGTGACAGAAAAAGCCATGTTGTTAACAGTTCTCTCTAAATGCAAATTAAAAGTGGAAGACATTGGTTTCAGTTGGAGTGCTTGAGGTGTAGATTTAACAGTGTTAGGAAAACAAATGCAGTGTAAGCAGGGGCACTGCCAGGAATCTTGGGCCCCCCCCCCTGCCCATCTGCTGTTACAATTTTTTGAGTCTATTTGACCCATAAAAAGCATCATAATTTTAAAGGCTTGCAACTTGCTTTCTTTGGTTCAATAGTGATACTAGCACAATATTTACTGCTCATGAATTTAACATCCAACAGTGCGCATACTGAAATGTCTCTCCCCACGAGCAGCAGTCATAGGCAACGTACAAAATACACATAAAGCAATCCAGACTTCTCAAAAAATGCTATATAGTTGCATTTTATTCAAGCTGCAGTATATAACTTTAATAAAAAATATGTTTTCTCCATATTTGTTATTGCTGTCCTGATGTCGTGACAGTTTATGAGACAGATAATCTGTGAAAAGATCAATCTCCTCCCCGAAATACTATTACTGGCTAAAGTAATGCACTGTTCTGACCAAAAACAACCAATCAGAACCAGTAGGAGGGTCTTAGTGGTGGAGAAGCAACATATCATTACAGGAAACCGTTTGTCTGCTGTCATTGGTAGCTATGCTAACTAGACTGAGCACTCACAACAGGCCGCTCACTGACTCATCTGTTGTTAAGTGTGGTGACAAGTTAAATATATCAATATGTTGATAGTTCTTTCCTTAATTCATTAAATGCTAGTAAAAAAGAGGCAAACAGCAGTCTGTAGCTAAGCTAATTATGCTAAATGGTTGATAATCTCACACAGTATACCCAACTTTTGGAGAAAAAGTTGGGCCCTTAGAATTGTCATAACTTCCCCCTCCCTACAAGCACACCTGGGCGCAAGTATTGTAAATCATGGCTCCACATAAATTATTATTTTTTACTCCTTGTGACAACTACAGGGCCAGCAAACTTTAGTAAGTTTTCTAGATCTTGACTAAAACATGACTTTCATTGAAAAACTGTCAGCGAAATGCATTTGAGATATTTTTTTGTCCACCACACATCTCCACATTAAACAAGGAAACTTTCATGAATCTTTCTGTAGTAGCAGATTTATTGAATGAGACAGTGAGTGAGTGCAATGGTCATTGCAGATTTATGAAACACGTCTTGTGAGACTTCTCCCTTAGTGAAAGTGATAAATGGATCAACAACAGAGCATTGATGATGTTCTGCCTCAGTGACAGGGTGAGTCAACAGCTGCTGGCCTTGTTAAGAGTCTGTTATCTAGCTGCCCTTACAAACCAACATATATAGAATATACGCACGCAAGTCAAGAGCACATTAGTTTTCAAAGTTAGAATCTCACCTTACCTATAGATAAAATCACTAGAACTCAGTGTAAGTGAATGCTGGAATGTATTGATGGATCAGTAGGAACGGGAATAAGAAGGAAATCATAAATCTTTTTCTGTATTTCTACATTGACATAAAACAACAAATAAAGAAAAATGTGCATTTTTTTAAACAGGTTTGATTTAGGAAGCCATTAAACTGCAGCGTTCAAGTAATTTGCAATCCAACAGAAGATGAAGAGGCCTTCTGGTAGGATTTGTTTCTTTGGTGGAGGTCGGAAAAACTGATAAGTGTTGGTAGTTTTTGTTGATTTCTTTTGTCCACAACAAGCTCTCTTGCCTTCAGTGAAGCTGTACTGAGGACGTCTCAAAGGACTTAGCAGTTGGTATAACATAGTGTTAATCCACCATTCATGTCTAGGGATTTTAGGACAAAAAATGCCTCTAAGCACATAAAATGCATGTTTTAATATTGTCTTTTAATTTTTCAAACTCTACTCAGAATGTGTCTCTTTAGAAAAATGTTTAATTTCAATTCTGTAACAATACTTTGTTCTATGGTGGCTATTAATTGGTTAACATGTCCTCAAACACAAAGACATTGTCATCATGGTATTTAGAGAATAACTAATGTCCTAAAGAAGATTGTAAATCTCTGTTGGCCTCATAGTTGGAAACTGATCTCGCATAGTGAGGCCAGAAACAGATTATTATGGAAATGTTCTAACTACTCATGACTGGGAAATATCACTTGGTATCTAAAAGGGAGGTGAAGCCATTACTTTGATGTTTTCTTTAATTTATTTGAAGAAATATGGTAGTTTATTGATTAAACAGTTTAGATTTATGTACAGTACATCTAAATAGAATGAGCACATTATTGCTTCAGTAACAAAAAGTGACTTATTTGGAACTTCCTATTTTTTAAAAAGCCCTCTAACAGCCATATAAAAACAACCACTGTTTTCCTCCCTTGTCATGGTGCACAGAATACACATGTAAAATGGGATTTTAGCTTTTAACCAACAAAAGACTTTTCAGATGGTCTTGCATACAGAATGAATAACATTTAAGGTAGCAACACTTTCCTAACTCCCATTACACAACGCTTCACTTTGTTGACTTTTATTTTCTGTGAAGCATCATCACAGTTAGTTCCTAAAACAACATGCTGGCCATGCTGGCTAAATCCATTTCTGTTCATATTACTAGTCTTGTCTCTCACCAGTTAAAAAAAAAACAAAAAACGGTTCAGTCTGTCTATTTGGTGTGGCAGTATGAATAATAATTATTGGAACAGACATGCTGCCAGGGTTCTTTTCTGTGAGGCCAATCTGTTCCTAGATGTCCTGAGGTGCTGCTAATTCATGTAGACAGGCTGAGCTATGACAGAACAATGCAATAAAGTGGATGACATTTATAATACTCACCTCAATATCTGGATTAAAAATCAGATAATGCTTAATCCCATCCCATTGATCATCTTGTAGATCTTGAACTGATTTGCACTCGCATCATGTCAAGCTTCTTTAAAGGTCAAACAGTAATTGTGCTATACTGCTGGGAGAGATTCTTTGTCCCTGTTGACTTTTCTCCTTCCAGTAAATGAGTTAATAAGACATCTCACTCTGCACACATTAGTCCTACAGAGAACTACTGACATTTTATTTATTTATTAATTTTTTTTGCCTGAAAATTCCTCTGAAACACCAAATGGATTGAATGTCATCTCTCTGTTGAACATCTTACAAATTAAAATTCTTTTTTTTTTTTCCAATCTTCTTTTAGCTGTAGACATTCCAAGACAGAGAATCTGTTTGGATATTTATAGTTGGATAGAACCATTGTGAGAAGATAAAACATTACTTACATTCTCTAGTGCCAAGCTGATCATACATACGATTATTAACCATGGCCTGCCTGTTTTCCGTTTTCATCAGAATGGATGTTTTCATGAAGACCATTTTTAGAGTACGTCTTCTTTCCATTCTCTATTCTAAGTGAAAAATTAAAACACAAACTCAATCAAAGCATTATTTTTCTTCTGATTGATTCTGCCCAAAACAAGAACAAAATGTTTTGGTTACAAATGAGATGACATCTTTTTTTACATTTCTATCAACCTCATGCAAATTTGTATTTGGGTGACTAAAACTCTTTTGGTGCTCCAAAAGACAAAACCATAAAAAAAAATAAATAAATAAAATAAATTTTAAAAAAAGAAAAGAAAGACGTCCAGTCCCTGTTGTGTAATTAGTGGAAAAATGACTCCAACCACATATACGGTTTGTGTCTCACTTACATGTAACATTGCACTTCACTCTAATATTCGCTCTAATCTTCTTTGTCAAGATGTTCAGCTATATACATGCAACCCAACACACAACACAAACAAAGCTCAGCAAGCTGTCAGAATAGATGTATGATTATGAGATTGACAAAAATAGCCTGGGTATGTAGAATCGGCTTTGTACGATAGATCTCAGGATTCTCAAATTTCTTATTGATGTTGTAGTGATTAAACTGTTGAACAGACTGGTGTGATTGGTCAGATATATTGTAGTCATCCATGGAATAATTTTCTGCAGAAGACTAATATTTCTTCAGGAGGCTGTAATTCTTGGTTATAATTGTGTCAGCAGTTTTGTTTGGTTTGCTGATCATTTTGACAGAGAGTCTTGATTAACAGTACTCTGTAAAATCCCTTTTTCTCATTAGAGAAGTCCAAACACCCGAAGCGCACGATAAAATTTCAAGTAGTCCTAATAAGTATATTTTTCATAGCACAAGACTGGTCTTTTCAGCATACCTAAAGTTTTAAAAAGAGAATCTGGAATCATCTTTATGTGGAGGATGAAGAAAACTTTTCAGTTTAAAATTAAGAAGGAATCTTAGTATTATTTTTTTTTCTTGCAAATACACAAACACAAATTTAACTGAAATTTACCAGCACCAGTAACTTCATAACTAATCATGCAAGTCCTGTCATCAGAAATCTTTTCCTTTCTTTATAGTTAATAATACTAGGGTCCCCAACAGCTGAAGTGTGGAAATAGAACAACATAATTGAGATTTGCACACAAATTATAACAGCTGTTAGTTTTGCATTGAAATATAATAACAGTCATGTACTGTATTTTTCAAAAATTAACTAAATGGGTTTAGGGTTGAGCAAAAATAATATTTGTATTTTCAGACTAGCATATGAAATTTATCCTACAAACAGTGTAACAGTCATTATATTGCTTGGTTCCTAGAGATGAGTAAGTATCACCACAAGGGGCCCCTATTCCCTTTTTCCTTTGTCGTACTTCTATACAGAGTAAGAACTCGTTTTCCATGTTGTAGTAGAGAGGAGAAACATTGGTGATAGCGAGGTGCAGAGTGGTAAACTTTTGTTACTTTTCTCATGTATGAGAATATAATGTTCAGTACCGTGGAGATTTGGCTTTACTTGGACAAAGTGAAATAAAGAGAAAGTGTGGAATACTGATTTGTCCTGTTGATTCGGGTTAGAGTGGCTAACTACTGCTGCTAACTCCTTCTCCAACCTCTCACTGCACCGTCACAATAGCTGGGTGGTGTTAGTCATAAACTATTGGACTTTGAGTTCACTTTGATTTTGGTTCTGTTGTAGCCTCTAATATTACTTGATGAAACAATTAAAATTGCAAGATTCAAGACAAACCATCTCCTCTTCAGTATTCCCAAAATCACACTCCATAATGATCCAGTTCTGAATTCTGAATCGGTGCATTGTAAAAGCTAAATAGAAAAGCATGTCCTCTTCTCATAGGCAAATCAAATGTGCTCAACATTTTTGTCTTAAGCATCTCACTGTTAAGAGCCTGGTTGTTTATGGGCAAATACTAATCATATACTCATATACTCATACTCTTGCTTTCATTTTCTCTAGGGAGGTGAATCTATTTTCCTTATCAGACAGACAATAAGTCGGGAGACTTGAAAGAAGTGGATGGAAGGAAACACACATGCATAAAATATGAGGACAATGTTGGAATTGATTGGAACAGGAACTTTTATTAAAATAGAAAAGCTTGGCAGCTAGACTAAATGGTCTTGAATAAACATTGATTTGATAAGGAGATGGTGAGAGATGGCGCTTTGGGGAGATTGGACAAGGAAAAGACAGATAAATTGTTAAAAGAAAATCTGAAGAAAGAACAAGATAAAAAGTGTAACAAAGAAGTATGGACTGAGATTCCTCAGGAGATGTGCCGTGGTCGTGTTAAAAAACTACAACAAACGATAGCATACTGTTATCCAGCAAAAAGGATACACAATTTACTATTAACATCAGAGGAACTAATAATTTTAACCCTGGTAGTTTGGGGT
Organism: Xiphophorus couchianus; assembly: GCF_001444195.1. Taxonomy (NCBI): domain Eukaryota; kingdom Metazoa; phylum Chordata; class Actinopteri; order Cyprinodontiformes; family Poeciliidae; genus Xiphophorus; species Xiphophorus couchianus. The sequence goes on along the minus strand of NC_040245.1, from coordinate 12,138,705 downwards.
TTTTGTGAAATAATTTGGTTTCTGTGCTCAAAGCAAATTAATGTAAACATCCAAAATAAAACTAGGATGTTTGGAAAAGCTGTATTGAAAAATTATTGATCTGTTTAACATCACTTGGGGAATAAAAAAATAAATTAATTAATTAAATTTCATAAGAGGCTTAATAATTTTGATCTCAAGAGTATTTTTTGTTTATCCAGTACTGTTTCATAAAATTGTTTTGATAAAAATTGCTGGCATGTAAATTTGTTTAGAAGAAACAGTTGGCAGTTTCTTCTAAACAGCTTCCAGTTAAGTTTCCGGTTGTTGTCGTTACAGTTAGTCACTTTTCCTCATGTTTTGCAAATTTATCAGAAAAGGTCATGATCATTCTTGCATTAATTCTGATTACACAACTCTTTCTCACTCCTCCTTACAGATCAGACATTGCAGGCTTACTGCTTTCACTGACTTTGCTCCTAGATTTCAAATGTCCCAGTTGTATTCTAACTTTATGTCCACCTCACAACACACACAACACAGTTAGACAACCATCTGCTCAGTTCCCCAATCCAACACAAACCTTTGACCCCCCAATGCTTTTCTAGCTGTTGCATTTTTCATGGGCAACACTTTGGCTGACAGGAAGTCAGCATACACAGAACAGCATGAAAGCATGGTTACAGATTTCTGAGATCATTATGCATTTTTTTACTGCTAAGGTGATGAGCAAAATCATATTCAGTCAGGTGTTTTGGTTTGTATCCAGATGTACTTGTCAGATATTGCTCTGTAAATGCTGAGCTTCAAGCAGTCTAACATCTTTCTGCTATCAAGGTTTTAGCTTAATTAAAAAGAACAAGGCATATGTATTTAGATCATGATTAATTTCTCACAATTCACTTTTCAAGCTTGGCCGTTGCTCGGAACAGTTTTAAAAGTAAAATTAACAGCTCAGTATATTTGAGCTTTGTTTTCTCTTGTCATAAAATAAGTTACATACTGCTTTGTTAGAAGATAGAAGTTTTGATTATGTCATGTAAGATTAATATTGCATCAGACTACAATAGATCCTTTGGGACAGTTTTGACATCCCTGTTTCTCCAATGGTGAACCAAGACTGTGAGTTTTCAATTTCAGCTTTGTTGTAGTTGAACACCAAGCTGACAATCTTGGACCATCAATAAACTGCAGGCTGCCAGAAAAGAAAAAATAATTTAGTGAACACAAAGAATCTGTCCGTTGTAGATTTTGGAAGATGGTGAAATAATTTGCTATCACTATTTTGTAGCTGTGTTTGTGACCAATGATTCACTTCACAGGTTTAGAAAAAATCTTGTAACTGACTGAAAATGCTAAGCTATGTCCTTTTTTGTTGAAAAACTCCAAAATGAAAGCAAATTTTCTGACATTTTCTGTGGCTTTTAGCCACATTGAGTTTAATAATACTGATGTAGATTACTGGATTATTAAAACCAAACACAATTCAATCCAATTAAGTTTATTTATATATTGCTGATTCCCAACGCTGCATGGTAAATTCGGTTCACAGTAAATTTACAATTGTGGATGAATCTCTTGTTTTTAAGAAATGTCATTCATTCAAGCATGGGAAAACTTTTTTTTGTTTGTTTAATTAAACAGGTGTTGATGGGACATTATGTGGATAGGTCTATAAACCAGAAATGCAAATGATTCAATACTGTACTTTTCATGAATTGAAACTGAAGACATATTTTTTATTATTCTTTAATGCACAATTGGTCACAAAAATGTTTGTTTACCTTTTGGCTTATCCGTTTTTTTGTTCTTTCAATCTATTCTGCCCGAGTTCCTCACAGCTTCCTTGTTTCAGAAATAACTCACTAAACGGTTGCCTAAAGTTAATTAAAAATGGTCAGTAGTTGCTTTAAGGTTCACCAGACAAGAAAAAAGGATGTTATTTTTTGTATTTTTCATTATTCTCTTCTCGGGGACTTCCTATGTGTTGCACCTTGGGAAATTGGTTTTCTCAGCTTGAAGGTGCTATTTGTCTATAATAGGTTCTGTCTCAATCAAGTAGTTTACTTCCACACTAAATGAGAAATTTAGAGACAATCAATGAACATGTGTTCTGAACACATACTCATGTAGGCACAGATTCTTGGATTCTGGGTCCTAATTTAATTTATTTTCAGTCCAAATTGTTTTTTTAAGTGGTCTATATTATGTTAGCATGTCTGAGATTTTTAAGTAGCCAAGGTTTCAGTGACAAATGACAACAAATGACTTTGCAGGACTGTCATAACATCTACTATACAGTAATTACAATTACAACTGCAGCACAAACAAAATAAATACGACACCCGTTATTAGGCACTTGAATAAAATCTAAACTGATCATGGCAAACTGATCATTATTTAGATTAGACCACAGCAGTAAAACACAACAAAATAATATATATATACAGTATATATAGTCCACCAAACCTGGAAATTATAGACTTTAATTGGCTAAACTTATCTGAATTTTTTCAGGTAAGTTGAAACCTGACATTTTTCAGGTCACACACACACCTGAATTTTTTTCATTCAGTATAAAGCTAATGAAAGAAATATAAATTAATACCCCATATCAGCAATTGCATACTTCTACCCCATCTGCTACTGCAGTATTTACAATTTGATATCCAGCTAGAATACAGAGTATATTTTTGGATATAGTGAAAAACTCTGCAGTATCACCATCATATCTCAGAGACATCAGATATAAAACAAACATGCATCATTTTTACAGAATGGACAAATGTGCTACATAACATGTCTGAATAATTTTATCTTATCTCAAGGTCTGTTTCCACAGAAGATAAACTTACCTCTGTAGGCTGGATACTTGGAGATGGACAGACATTCAATCTATTTCAAAGATTATCTTTGACCACTTGGGGGCACTCATTTGGCACTCATTTTGCTGTCATGCCATAATGACCAGTTATTCCTTCAATACGGGGGTGGGGAAGGGAAGTGAAGGTGGGCATAGGGGAGTAAAAGAAGGTGGTGACATAATGCCAAAACTAAGTTTAGCCAAGGTAGAACATTGTGATTTTTACATTCTTGGTTTGATATACAAATCATAAAATGTACATACATTTTTTTCATTTTGGAGGTGGTACAGCAGTGCAGATGTTACACCGACTGTCTTCCAACAAGAAGATCCTGAGCTTGTTTTTTATGTAAATGTGTTTGTATTCCATGGGCATTTGTGGGTTCTCAATGAATACTTCATCTACCCCCACAGTCAAACAAAAGCAGACATAGTACTGTAGGTTAACAGGAGATTTTTAATCACCCGTAGGTATGTTCCAAAGTATTTTCCTCAACATCAGTACCAGTGTTGAATAATGATGTTATATGTCTTTTTAATGATTACATTGTAATAAGCAGGTTGTCTTGCTTCTTTTTGTCTTTTCTCAGGTAAGAAATTTCTGATTGAACCAACTACACGTGTCTGTCAGCTGAAATTACAAGATTTTACAGTAAGGATAAATTGACTCTGCGTTCCATTCCATGTACTATATGCTTAAATTTCTGAGGAACATAATTATATTTTCTTTTGATTGCAAATACTTTCGTGACATGTCTATATGGTACACACAGTATGCTTAATGTGCATACTGCATTCAGAGACTGTCCTCCAGACAGTATTCCGTCATGACCAACAAGGGAAGTTTCAGGTTGAAGGCAAGTTCCAGGTTATGGTTTGGCTGTTTTCTGTTTTACAACAGTGTTTGATAGTTGACAAAATGCTCATGCTAATATTAAAATGTCCTGTTAGGAACCTTTTATTTTTTCTTTCAAAATATGGTAAAAACTGTAGTGGCATGAATTTTAAAATCAATTCTCAATTATATTTTGTATAATTTTGTGTGGCATATTTCACATCCTGAAATTTTCAGTTGCTCCTCTTGAATACAGACGAGCACAACAGCAGAAAGACAATGTGCATTTTAAACTCTCATCCTGTTGTTGCTTTGCATGATGTTGATAAAGAGGGACATCTGTTACAAACAAAACCAAAGACAGCTTATCAGCAGACACACTTTAATAACTCAGATAAATTTTAAACCTCAACAATACAAACACAAACAAAGGTTTAATTGACATATAACCTTCAATGCCATAAATTTAAAGATAATATAGCAAATATAAAAAGAACAAAGACATTTAGGATGAGCTGACACAGTGTACTCCCAATATTATCATGTAATTTTCCCGTTTGTAATATAGTTTCTTACTAATGTGACATTGGTAAGAAATGTAAGGTGACATATTTCACAATGTGCAGTGTCATAACAATTAGTGCTTCATCTCATTTTGCTTTAGTAAATAGACTGTCCAACTTTTTATAAGCTCACAATCAGTTCCAATAATGACTTTTCTCCAGCTGTGTCGATGTCATCATTCAAAAGGATGAGCTCCCTCATGAGCATATTTTAAACACCTAACAGAATAAAAGCATCTCCAATAACCATCTGAACTTCCTCTAATACCCATAATGTTATATGCAGTACTCTCTTTCTTTGTTAGCTTTTTTTTTTCTAAATGAAGCATGGTTCATTAGAGAATTTGATGTGACCAACAGACACTAACAAACTTTAAGAGACTGGACATTGAGTAGACTTATAAGAACCTCGGTGTTCACCTGAGCAATAAGCTAGAATGCAATAATAACAATGATGCTCTTCATAGGAAGGGTCAGACCACACTCTACCTGCAGGGGGCACTCCTGAAGACTTTATTTAATTCTGTGGGGGAAATGGTCATGTTCTATTGTGCAGTTTGCTGTAACTGCTGCAGCTTATCTACAGCTGAGAGAAAGCGGTTAGATACGCTCATAAGCAGATCCTCTTTGTCTTATTATGCCTCCTCAACCCAGTGTAGGTGGTGGTGGGAGATGAACTATGGCAAAAATAACATCACTGTTGGACAATGTGTCCCAACACATGCATAAAGATTTTCCAGAAATGGAGAGTTCCTTCAGTGGCAGATTACTGCATCCTAGGTGCACAAAGAAGCATTGCTGCAGGACCTTCTTCCCAGAAGCTGTTGGACTTTTTAAAAATCACTGCTTCTAACAGACTCATAAGGTGTTTACATCCCTTTGGTTATTTGCAGTTTCTTTTTTATTTCTTGTAAATTGTCTGTTTTTTTTAATGGATGGATATACAGTACATGCACATTTATACATGAAAAAATAGCCTCCCCAGCTGCACGTTTGTTTTAGTCTTATTACTCTAATGTAAACAGCTGCACAGTATATTTTTTTCAGATGTTATACAGTTGCCTTTACTTTAATCTTTTGTTTTTATACTTTTACTTTTGTGTGAATCCGCATGCTTCCATTTTCCCTGTTACTTTGCTGCTGGTGCATTGGAATAGGAAAATAAAGGCTTTTTCTTTTCTAGTTTATTTTAACCTAAATGCTTGTGGATGTTTCTTTTTGCCTTTTTTATGTTTGGCAAAGGATATCGGGCTTCTCTCAAAGTTGCTACTAACTACAAAGCTACAGAAACACATACACACACAATACAGTTTCACATTGCTAGAGGGTATTCAGCTGGCATAAGATATTCAGCACTCACCAAACTGACTGCCATTAAAAGCCTTCAGGCATGGCCAAGGACAAGGAGCAGCCTGTCGCAGCAGGAGAGCCCAGAATGTGAGCAGTGGGGAAGCAGAGAAGTGTAATCTGCCCCAAAGGTGAGATACAAGACTGACACAGACAGTGATGTGGTTTCAGTCTGAAACTCCAGATCTTGTTCAGTCCCTGGGGAAAGACACTGAGTCAAAATGACCAATAAAATGAGTGATATGCAAAGAATTTTGTCTGGAATTCTCAAGAGCAAATCCAGCTAATAAAATTCAAAATTCTATGTTATATTTTGTGTTCTACTAAAAGCCCAAAATGGGCTTTTTTGATTAAACCTGGTTTACAATTTCACATTGTTTCCCTCCCAAAGCAATAAAAACCTACTATATACACTATAACATTTGGACCCTGTAAACCAAAAGGAAAATATTACTTGCGTGACAAATTGCAAGACATAATTACATGACAAAGTGAATACTTTTAAAGTAGGATTAGGTATAAAATATCATTTCAAGCTTGGGACATCTCATGGAGGACCGCTCAACCCATCTTCTTTCACGGGGTATTCATCTCCTGTCCTGCAACTTTTAGATGCAACATTTAATCCAGGTCTGATTTTGCAGACCTGGATTAAATGGCTGAATTATTTTTTTGGTTGACAGTCAAGTTCTACAGATTCCTGCTAATTACCTGATTATTTGACTCAAGTGTGTTGAAGCAGAGACGCGCCTAAAAGTTGCAGGACACCAGCCTTTGAGGCCTGGAGTTCAATAACCCTGTTCTACGACTTGGTTGTCTACCTGAACTGTAAGGCATTAAACTTACAGCCAAGAGTCTAATGGTAACTCTGAAACAGCTGCAGAAAGCTACAGCTGAAGTTGGAGAATCTGTCAACAGGGCAGCTGATAGACATACTTTCCATGAGTCAGGTGTTTATGGAAAGCAAGAGGAAAGTTATTATTTAAAGAAATGCATGAAATATCATGTTTACATTTTGCCATAAGCCATCTTTTGTGGCAAATGGAATAAGGTGCTTTGTTCATATTAAACCAGAAGTCAACTTCCAGAAGTTCATATTAAACTTCTGGTTTAGTATGAACTCAATTAAAATCAATGTCTGATTTTGAGCCGGTCATAGTTGAGATAAATACAAAGGCTCACCACACTGTTCAGATATTCAGGAGCAGATACTTTTTGAAACCATTGTTTCTTTTTGTTCTAGGTCACTTAAATATCACATGAAACTGAAAAAAACCCCAAAAAACATTGGAGTTGTGATGTTTCAATGCACAGTATATGTGTGATACGTTTCCGTCTTTAGCTGTTCTTAATGTTGATTTCAGGAATCAGGAGGGTTAGCTTGGCAAATTAAAGGGCTTTGTCAATCCTAAAATATCAAGCAGGTAGCACCAAAAATATATTTGACTAAGTCTACAGTAATTACTGTAACAGTGCATCTTCTAGTATAATTTTGAAAAAAAAAAAAAATAATAGACCGATTTGGTGGAAAATCTATTAATAAATTATGTTGCATATTGATTTGTAAGGTAAAAGAATAAGCTATTATAAAACAAAGATGGGATGCACATAAACCTTTTTCCTCAAAACAAGGTGAGATCTGTTAGGTGACAGACAAGGAAAAACTGGTTTGGATGTGACAGATTGGAAGCTTTTCTCCTTTTGAAAATATTTTATTCTTGCTACTTTTATTTTGGAAAGGAAAACTATGTATTTAAGAGATAATGCATTCAGAGTGAGAAATTTGACTCATAAGCAACAGGAAAGGCAACGCTTATGATCACAACTTAATGCTTAATGCTTTATTAAAAAATAATTTCTTCACTTACTCACCTTTACTTACTCTCATTCAATTGAGCAAAGTTTCCATCAAGTAACAGAATAAGAAGAAATGCCTTTCAGTGTACAATTTTAACAATCCTGTCTTTAGATTCACCACATATTGTTTTTTCCTTAATCTTATCACAGAGTTAAACTTTCTTTTTACCAAGACCACAAAAGAAAAGGAATATAGGAAACAGTTCAGATATGAATCCCCACCAATCATAAAACAATAAAATTGTTTCATTTGGCACTATTTTTATTGCACTATGAAGGACACAGAAGAAAATGCTTATGTTGCTGTTTTTCTAATGAAATGTAGTTTTCTAATACAAATGTGGTTGCATAAAAGGAACAACTGACAGAACGTGAAAGTTTGACAGAACAAATGAAAAGTGAAACAAAGGGACCCAAGTAAAGGTAGAACGGAAAAGGGAGATGGATAGCTAAATGTGCTAGCAGATGTAAATCATGGCAGCAGCAGATTTTTACTTTTGTTCAGCCATAATGTTTCATCTCTATATTTTATTATATCCAGTAGTAAAACCATTTCTCCCCCACATTAACTGTTCAAAATTCTACGATAGTTTGTTCTTTTTAGCGCACATAATTTCAAATGTGTTACTCAGAGAATATAAACTGCTACCAATTTCTATACATAGTGGTAGCCAGGAACCAAATGTGCCCACATCTATGCTGCAAGCATAGATGGTGATAATTGAGAAATAAGGATCTTCTGGTAACACTGTGCTACTCAGTCATGATGTGATTGGTAAAAAGATGCTTTTTGTACTGACATTTATTTTACATATGTGTATAGCAGCATATTGACTACATAATTTACCTCTTATTGGAGGTAAAGCACAGTACATGTGTACCTTACAAATGTATTGTGTAAGGCATGCGTAATTTACCTCCGAAATTCCACATCCCTTAATTTACCTCCTATCAAATCAGAGCAAGCAGGGAGTTTATGAAGTTAGAGCTCCAGGGTTCTTAAAGCAGAAGCCCGGTGAGTCCAAAACAATTGTATATCTGAGCCCAGAGATGCAGTGTTGCTGCTCAAGTTTAATGAGGGTATAAAAAGGCATAAATCATGTGATGTCTGCAGAGATGTAGATGTTAGGCTGTAGGTCTGCTGTGATGGGAGCCACTGGGATGAAGTCACCATAAATAGACAGAAGAACTCTTTATTCAGGACAGAGACCAATAGCACAGCAAGGCAGAAACTGGAGCTCCAGAAATCATTAGCCGCAGAGTGCAAACACCTCAAGGTACCTGTGACATTCTTGGAGCTTTTATATTATCTTCTAGATTTACTGTATTATTTTTATAGATTAACAAGAGTAAATGCAGTATTTTACTGTCATAATCTTTGGGACTTTAGTTTTGTGTTTATCTTGGTATTTATATCCTGCTTCCTTGTTCCCTGTGTCTTCGATTAGCCATTTCTTCCAATTTGTCAGTTCAGCTTCAGTCAGTGAATACTGTACAGGTAGGTTAGCTACACACAAATATAAAACCACGAAGAGATTTTCATTCAGCTGGGGAACTCTTCAGTGCAGGTCACAATGTTGTCAAAGCAATGATCGAGTCTCCCGCTTTTATCAGGTTCCCTCAGATTTCCTCAGGTTCCTCTTCTTGGCTTCTCCAGCAACGCTCTCTGTTCTGGAAACTTACAGCTAAAGATAGTGCTCCATATGAAAGAGTGCAGACTTTTTCTACGTGACAATCGGACTCCGTGTGTTATTTTTGGATGCACACAGCTTAGTTCATTGGAAACATTTTTCTATTTGGATTTCAAGGCAAGGAATTATTTTAACACTTTGTTGTTAGCTGACCTGACCCCTACAGAAGATGCTTAAGTGTGCGTCTTTCCCTGAGACTGGAGTTCAGAAGGTAAATGGAGTCTCTTTTTTTCCCTGAAAATACCTGACAAGACCGAGAAGAATCTAGTTGTCACTCTGAAGGCCCAGACTTCACCCTGCGTAATAGTCTGAATGCAGTTGCTGATGAGTGGAGATTAGTTGATGACAGTCTGTCTATACAGCATAGTGTGATAAAGAGAACAGCTCTGGAGGCTGATGGTGCTGCTGACTGCTTCCCTAAAGAGTTGAGTTAAAACACTGGTAATGGCATAAGCTTTGGGCTTACTGTATAGAAATAAAAATCCAGTTTAATTTCAAAAGTTTTACAGTTTTTTCAGAGTTGTGAATAAATCAGCTTGGCTCAATCAATGTTGGCACATATCTCACATTAGCAGGGAGTCCATAAATGTGGCGTGTGTTCCAGGTGGATGTGATTAATGAAGATGTTGCATTTGAAAAGTGCCACAGGAAACACCAATTAAAACTGTGTGAGCCAGAAGACCTGTGAGAATTTTTTTTTATTTATTTTGCCAATTTTTGGAGGTCTGGGCTCAAATGAGGTGGTTGAAGTTCTTCTGAGAATCAAGAAATTTGTTCTTGGAAACATTTGAGGGATGGAGGTTTCAGGGACTCTTTCCACTCAGCATTAAGTTGCACATTTGGTTACCATTGATCCTGTGGATGCAGACTGAAAAGTGAAAAGTAATTGCTAGCCAAGTACTTATGCAAAGCTGATTCATGAACTCCCCTCTTGCTTGGTGTTTATGAGATAAAACACGAGATGCTGTTCCCTTCTCAAGTATATTTTTCTCTCTTACATATGAAGAAGATGCTAACTCACTCAAATATCCAGGTTAAACGAAACATTATCATGGACATACAATACATGACATGTTAAGTACTACTTGTTATTGTTACTTGTCAAGAACAAAAAATGATCAAACCTTTTAATACTGCAATCAAGCAAAACCATGTAAAAAACAATGCCTGCTGGGTTTAAAACTATTGGTTCTTGAATGTTTTGGTTTTTTTTCCCTCTGGAGCTTCATGTAACCTTTTTATCTACCTAGACCATTTCTGTGTGCATTTTCCTTATGGCAGACCAAACAAATCTCTTATACACGAGATAGGACCCTCCAGCTACAAATCTCCACCTTTAGTTCAGAATCCATCCCAAATGTCGTATTTCCCTAACAGAGCTGTATTTTGGGTATGTTTCTACAAAAGCTAGTCTTATATATTATCACAGCCAGTACTTACTGTGATAACACAGAAGTGAGAAAAAATAGCCCAGAAAACAAGCCTATTTCCTGAAAAGGTCCCTTTAGTAAAAACCAAAACAAAACAAATAAAAGCACTTTCATTTACTTTTGGAAAAAATACATTTGATTGCTGTTTTTTTCTGTACTTGAAAACCATACAAAGTGGGGGTGAGATGGTGTTATGGGATTACAGGATTACCACTGATGGTCCTGTTTAGATGTTTAAATATCAAATACACACTTTTTTTTCTGTTAAGCCTCCTTTCAATGATCCTGTTAAGAAAATGCTGCTCTCATCAAAATCAAAAACATAAACACATGTGTGTGATGTTTTATGATGTGTGCTAGCTAAAAGATATAATTTGCAGTCCTCCTATATTTGAGAGGAGTGTCCCATCTCTGCAAATTGAAGCTGTTATGCAGCTTGATGATGCTTTCTAGGGAACACACATACATGTATCCAAATATACATTTACTTTGCAGACCATCATAAGAAAGAAAATTACATTTGTCAATTCCCTTTTGTGTGAACCTGTTCATCTTGATACTGCTGTTGCACCTGTTACACTGTGGGACAATAATAGCTTTTTCTGTTTTTGCAATGCAGATTCGGTATGTTGAAAACAAAGTTTTTGCAGTCTTATAGTTTTTGGAGGTTGTGTTTTGCATTTAATTCTCTTTTTACATGATGCCAAGATGGAAAGACCTCAGTGATGATCTTCTCTCCATCAGTTTCCTGCAGCACCTTATTCTATTGATGATTGTCACATAAATATTAAAAATCAATTTTCTGCTCTCCAAAATTCTTGCCAGGTTTGTCAGGTAATTTATTTGCCTGTTGCTTTCAATTTTTAACTCAGAAAAACTTCACAAATGAGAAGGATTTATGACAGTTTCTACTCATTCCAGTAGTGGATGTTCCAGCAAGCCCTAGCAGTAACTGTGTTTATCATTGATATGCAGCCTATAGTTTAAGGACCCAGTTAATTATCTGAAATTATTTCTGGTACACCTCATGGCTTCTTAAAATTAATTGGTTAAATTTAACATAACAAATTTGGAATGCCTGTGCAAGACTTACCCATGGCCCAACCTCCCACAACAGCATTTTAAAGGAAAGAGCAAAAAGTGCTTGACTCTGTCTCTTCTTTCAGGCCTTTTCTGATTTTAAGAGAAAATTAGTTTCTGTCAGTTTCATTTCTCCTGTGGTGAACACATCAATAATGGTCCTAAAAATTCCTCCAAGGACTGAGAAATCTCTGCATTTGTGAGCTATTTGCTTCTTTCACTCATTAACAGCTCAGTGCAGCATAATAAGTAAGCTGGACTTAAGCCAAGAATAACTTAGGAGCTGTCTTACGTTCACTACTATAGCCTTCCTGAGGAGACTGAGCTCTATTGTCCTTCTGTTTTCTGTAAAGTTTCACTATTTTGGGAAATTTATAAAATTGATTGAGACCTTATTAGAGCATCAAGTTTAAAGATCTAAATATTTCAAAGCAATCAAATGAGTATTGGTATGGTCATGGGTGAATTCATTTCCATAAGAAATCTTGCTGTGAATCATTATGGACGATCATATTTCGCTAAAATGAGCACACTTTTAAGATCAATATAACAGTAAAAGGTTACCCGTGTTGTCTCATCTGCCATATGTTTCAGTATGTGTCTAACATCTGCTTCACAGTGTGGCTCTGGTTGTTAGAGAAGCACCTGCAAGTGGGTGAGTGGGGGATCTGGGAGGAAGAGGGGATATAATGGCATCTTGCCAGCACTCAATTCACACTGCTGCGACTGCTGTTTCTTATTACTTCTATACCTTTTAGCTATGCCTTCTCTCTCTTATAATCTCTGACGATTACAACTGAACTGACATCTCCTTTGTTGAGAATCAACTCTCCGTGGTGAAAATAATATGCATAGGCTTTGTTCTCGAATGTTCAAAAAGACATTTTACTTCTAGAAGCATTTTTGAAACACCATGTTGAATCATTCAGAAAATATCTATGCAACTATGCAACCTGATGTTACAAATGGTTCACCATCCACATTTCAACTGGTGGCCTGTTGTTTGTGTTTTTCCCTCCATACTATAGGAGAACACATTCTGTCTGTCTTGAATTGTTGTTTTTTGTTTTTTTTTTTAAGTTTGTAATTACAAATTATTTGGTGCAAGAAAATAATAACTTGTATTTCATAGAGTGATATGCACAATTTCTAGGTTTTATTCCCAGATTTGGGGAAAAAAATATTAGGTTGTTTATCAGAACTTAAGCATAATTAAAATATATTGTTGAATTGATATTTATCAGTTTATCTAACCTGTTCTGAAATGAATATATCAACTGAAATTTTACAGCAGTTTTCCAGTCCACTCAAAACACTTACTAGAATCATATTCTCTCTTTTCTCACTCACACTTATACAGTAATATTCAGCTCAATGAGCACCTTGTTGTTAAGTCTCTGGCCTAAGGGAAATCAACATGAAACAGGAAGAAACTGGAACTGAACCTACAACCTTACAATTGCATGACAGCTACCAACTGAGCTAAAGAAACCCTTCTGAGCATATCAGTGTAACATATCCCTATAATAGCTAGGGATTAGATGCTGTTAATGAGTCATTAAGCTGTTTAAAATGACTAAAACTGGAAAAAAAACTTGTAAACATGAGTTAAATACCAGTAAGTTTTATATAGTTCAGTGTGACTGAAAACAGCTTGTTGGATCCTGGCACATTAAATTAGACCTCAGGGAACTGGCACTCTCAGTGGTTTCTTGTAAGACAGCTTTCTAAATAAGCTGTCTGTCTTCTATCTGAGTTTCATCTGTCAGCTTCTTTTTCCAAGCCGTCAGTCATTTCTTTCCTACATTTTCTCATGAGGACACCAACAACATAATGCTTGACTGTGACACTTTGAAACCGTACTATAATGCTGATACAAGCTGTCAGTTCCTAGCCTGACACTTAACCTGTTTGCTTCTGGCGTTGCTGCTCACTCGTACACAGGTCTTCAAGCAGAAAATAATTAGTCGTTATACCCAGAGTTCAATGGTATTATCTATTTCTGAAGCGTGTTACTTCTAATCTTTGCATGCAAACACATACACGTACGCTCACAATCTAGTTCACATATTGACACTTACATAGTTGGAATACCACTGTCAAATAGGCATATCCAACCCTATTTACTGCCAGCACAACCTACCAGCATCACTTGAAATAACCCTCTCATCGTATAAATGTCCACTGATATCAGCATTAGCAAAAGAAAAGATGTTTTATTTTATTTTCTCTAATAACTTGATTTTAAGTCTTTTTTTCTTATTCATTTGATCTTTCTGCCCTGCTTGTTCCATTTCCTCCACACCTACAGAGGCTTTATGTGCATTCTATAAGCCAACAACACTTCTACCTGTTTACTGCATTTTGTCAATTGTCATTTTGCAATCATTCTCACCATTTTCCCTTTGTTATGAGTAATGTTAATTAGGACAGGCAACTAAAACAGAATAACGCACTGAATATTGCTGCCTGTGCTTAATTGTTGAGTGGAGTTAATGCAAAGTTGGTGAATATAGGACCCTCTAAATCGGGTCACCAACCTTTTTGAGACTGGGAGCTACTTCACGGGTACAGAGCAACACGAAGAGCTACTTGTTTGATACAGACATAAATGTTCTTGGCTCAGCCTTTATAACAATAGTATATATATATATATATGATTACATGCTGCCTGATCATATTAATGTTAGGGACTACTGACAATAGTTATCAGTAATAATTTACCATGGCAGTTATGGTTAATTGCTATTATGTGATCAGAAGTTCTTAGTTCAGAGTTTTAAGTTTGATTCCCTTTTGGAGCTTTTCTCTGTGATTCTAAATTGTGCACAAGTCACTGAGAGTATGGATTGTTGCAGCTGTACAGCTGTACACACTGTGAGATTTTCCTTAAAATAAAAAAAAGAAAAGAAAAGTTATTGTATTTTTTATTATCCAACCCTCTTTATTATTAACAAAATTGTAGAGAGAAGAAAAAGTTATTTTGTGCCAAAACATCTTGTATGTAGCGCACATCAGTGTGAATCTGTGGGGGTGGGCACGCCAAACCTAAATCTTATTGGTCAGTTTGCTTTTTCTGTGAGCTAAAAATGATGAGTGGAGTTTGAATCCCCCATAGTTCTAAGATCTGGCCTGAGCTTTTTACGCGGTTCTGGCGGGGTCGCCGGTTTATTAGCTTTTTTTGTGGTTTCGCGAACTTAAAAGCTGACGGGTCACCCATTGGCTGACACCAGCAATGTCGGAAAAAAAATGTTCGACAGATTGGAAGGTACGTACTAAACTATCACTGCACCTGACCTGCAGGAGCACACCTCTCCAACGCGCATCATGTGTGCGTCGCACAAAAGCAGCACAAACCTAAACCACTAAAGCAGCGCAACCATTTTTTATTCGTTTTTTTTTTTACACAAACGATGCTAAATAATAAAGACATGGAAGCGAAGCCCACCAGTGAGATCCACGGACAGAGGAGGATGTTGAGTCCCAGGTTCAAGTGGTGTCAGACGTATAAGGAGGAGATGGTGAAGCTACACTGTTTGCTTAATTTTTACTCTTTTGGGGAACGTTACGACTAGATTAAATTGTTTAACCCACAATCTTAGCGCAAAGCTCAGGAAGAGCGGCAGATGTCAGCTAACGGGTGACCCATCAGCTCTCCAGTATGGGAAACATCAAAGAAGCTCATAAACAGGCGACCTGCCAGAACCGCACACGGTAAAAAGCACAACCGGCATCCAAACCGCTCTTAGAACTACGTGAGGTTCAAACTTTGCTCATTCGTTTTTAGCTTACAGAAAAAGCGCCAAGCCGCCAAATAAGCAAAAGCAAACTGACCAATAAGATTTAAGCTTTGGCGTGCCCTTTAACCCCACAGACTCAGACGTGCGCTTCGTACAAGATGTTTTGACACACAAGATCTTTTTTTTTCTCCACAATTTTGTTAATTGTAAAGAGGGTTCGATAATAAACATTTCAGAAATTATTCTTTTCTCTTTTTACTTCAAAGAAAATCTGCGGCATCAAACGGCATCTGCGCATAGTTCTGAACTTTAACCATAGAAAAGAGTTTTATGCATAAAGCAATTTATTTAAAAAAATATTTATAATTTACTTTAAAAAAAATCTAAATATAAACAAATGTTATTAATTCAATGTAAAAACATTAAATAAAATAATCTATTTGGCAGTGCTCCCTAATGACAATGGCTATTTTTAGAACTTGCTTCGCGGGCGACTGACAATGCCCCCTTGGGCGACAGGGTGCCCGCGGGCAACGTGTTTGTGACCCCTGCTCTAAATGTTCAAATAACTCTCTCCACCCACATGAAGGCAACTGAGGTTTATGTAAAAAATATATTTATATATGATGCTATATATATTTGGGGTAGGATCACGAACTGTCGCAGAGAGCATTGCAATCTTCAGTGAGAGTGGGAAAGCATGTACGATATTCTAAAGAAGTGGAGTTAACCTCTGGAGAAAAAGAGGAATGAAAATAGGTAGAATCAAGCCAGGACAATTTTCCGAGTGTTTGCCCATACGCATATCTTTCTCTATGTGCACACCACAATCCTTCATGCAAACAGGACTTCAATTTCATCTCTGAAAATGTTACAAATATGTGTGTAAAGATGCCCTCACACTCCCAGACATTTTAATCTGCCTTGCTCTTCCCTGAGTAAAATATTTTTTTAAAATTAATGTTTTTGTACAGGAAGTTTTATGATGTTTCTCCATCTGCGTGTTGGTGTGTTTGCAAATATTGATTATATGCAGCTGTCTACAGCTCATACCAGTTCATACAGAGTAGTTCTTGTTAAGAGCTTGATGCAAAAGTAGAAATCACCTAGACTTTTCACAACGCTTTTTTCACAAAACAAATATAAATTATTAGGAACAAAAACTGCAGACATATCTATGTAATTTTGATATATATAGAAAACATAGGTATATTAGAGACATATTTCATTATCACATTTAGTCAAAGGGTGAAAACACTCATTCCTACAATATATGAAAAGGATGTAAATATGAAAAAAACAAAAATTAGAGCATGGAATTCTGGTTTTATCATAGGAAACATTGAATAAGCTAATGTCAATGTTAGCCGGTCAAAACTTATACAATCAAGATAAAGATTAGAAATTGATTAGTAGTCTTTGATCAGTGCATTTCTATTCATAATATACTTTGACGATTTAAAGTATTAACATATCAAAGCTCAGGCTTGCACTGAGCATTGGAGCATTTTTTCATCATTCTGCTTTTTTTAAGTCTTTATGTTTTAAAGGAGCTACACCTCAGAATTGATAAACAAATAAACAGGTTTCACAACTGAAATAGAGCAATATGACCTGCTACTAAGCAACAGACAAAATGCTGACCAAGTGGAAGCTTTCTGGTTTCACTTTCAGTCTGTATTTTTTAAGCCGGAAAGCCTCTGGGCGTCAGTTCAGCTACAATAAATACTTGATATCCAAACAAAGGGTCATGGACTCTGGGTCAAGTACAGCTCATGCACTATGACCCCACTTTACTGTGGTTGCTTCCATCAATAAAAAAATATATTTGACCCTAAAGCATTATACATTAACTCTTTGAAAGTTAGAAAATAGCATCATGTCATGGACAGCAACTGTCAGTTTGCTTCAGTGTTCTGGCAGATTATTTCACTTCTAACCAGTACTTTCTCACCAATATTAAGGGATTATTGACTTAAAACGAGCTTCTTTTGAGTGTATTAAAGCATTTGCATTAGAAACTAGACCAAAAATACTGGGTAAGATTTTGTGTTTTTATAGTGCACTATTTTGTTTATGCCCTTCAAATGTTAATACCAGCAGTGATGTCCCCTTTCACTTATTCTTCTGTGCAATGCTGATCTGTGCCAGTTGTTCCAACCTCTCCCTAATTCCCACTAAAGCCATTAGCTTTAAGCCATTTGATTAAATGCTACAACCGGTTCACAAAGGAAATGAGTCAAGTATAGCATTATCTGATCAGATCTGCCAACTCCCTAATAGGAAGTTAGCATAGAAAAAAAGAGTAGAGGAAATATTGGGAGATGAAACAGCCTAATATGAAATGTACACATAGTTACCTAGCACCTAACACGTTATGGTTTCTGACACAAAGATTGCAACCGATTTTATGTGATGTATTTGATTAGATCTTTTTATGAATGTGTTCATCCAGAGTTGTGAAAAATTTCAAAAATTGTTCTGGTTTCTAGCAATTTGAACGAATCTCTGACAAGGCCAACGAGGATACCGATAAACATTTTACTGGTTTTATGTTAATTTTTAAAAAGGGTTATGCTTCAAACAAATTCAGCATTACTTTGACATAAATCGCATCTACTCTGACGTTCCTCATGTATATAGAGAGGGATAAAATAGTGCAGGGCTGACAGCTCTTACTGATGAATGGTTAAGATATACAGAGAGAAAACTAAAGGTTGGTGTTGTATTTCTTGATTTCAGTGGAGCTTTTGATGTTGTTGATCATGAGCTTTTATTTATACAGCTGCCAGACTATGGCTTTAAAAAGTCAACTATCAACTACAGTATATGAGTAGCTTTGTTACTGATAGGAAACTGTTTTGTTTAATGGTATTTGGTCAAATGTTGTAAACTTTGCATGTGGATTTTCACAAGGTAACTGGTTAGATCCTCTGCTTTATAGTATTTCTGTAATTGACATATAATTTGTATTAAAGGACGCATAACCATACATGCTAATCATAAAGGTACAGTATATGTAACTTCATATGGCATAGATCAAGTAAATATGATGCAGCAACAAGAGTGATTGTCCATTTATCAATAGGTGACAGATAATAGGTAAACACTGAATGTTTCAAAAACAAAATGAGTGGTATTGGGGTCTAAATATTCTGTAAGATGAACACAAAGGCTACATATTTCTTTAGAAAGACAATCACTTCATCAAGTGGAAGAGACCAAGCTGCTGGGAGTGATGATACATGAATACACTTTTGTGATCTACACAAATGAATAAGATCATAATTAAAATGAGTAGAAACATTGCCATAATTTGGTGTATTGCTCATATTATGTCTGTCAAAATAGGACAATGAATACTATAGTCTTTAGTCTTTTGTATGCATGAATAATGTTCAGCTGATTGGTTGGGTGCTTCAAAAAAAATAAACTGCAGACAGTTCAAATTAAAGCTGCAAGATTAGCACTTGGCTGTCACTTCAGTTCTAATGTTAATTTCATGCATCAATGCTTGTCACGGAGGAAAGTCAGTGACAGACTAACATGCACTTTGTATTTTTTCCTTGCAGAAAATCTGTAATTTACATAAACTGTTTCACCTCTTCTCTCAGTTACTACCTGCCTAAAGTAGACATGATTTTATTATTAGACAAACCTCTGAACTTAGTAATCCTCAAGGTTTATAACCAACCTAGTAAAGATTAATTAAATAATACTTTCAATAGTTTTTGATAATAATACTTTAGATGCCTGTATATTAGGCGTAAAGAACCTCAGAATATTCTGTTTCATACGAAAGCATGGAATCATTCGAAAACTTGACAAAAAAATGTATTCAATTACTGGTCTCTAATGAAAGCCAACAGGGTTACTCTTCACTTGAACTCTGCTAATATATATATAATTATCTTTCTTTGTTCATTCTCCTTACAATTGGGTGTAAGTAATGTGTTTCTTAGTGTAATGATGGCTGTTTCAGAATCAACAAGGGAGCCATTCTAGACTAATCAATATCAATCATGGATTCTAAACCTCAAGATTGAAACTGGTATTCGAAGCCTGTAAGAGTGGGTTGTGACAGATAATCTCAGCCATAGCTGAAGATCAATGAAACATAATAGGCCAAAGGAGCATTGCTGTTCTCTCCTACATGTTTCTTAGTATTAAGGTCAGGATTATTAGCCCCACTGATGAAATTACATGAAACTCCTAGTATTTCCTTGGAAATGACCATAATAAAAACTGTTCATATTTATACTGCTTCCAAAAGAACAAAGAATAAGTCTAGAAATAGCCTCTGTTGTACAGAGGGTAAATTCAGTAAAGGGCTCCAACAATTTTGACACATACTGTATGTCTAATTGATGTGCTGAATTGTAACAAGAAAACTGAAAGCCCCTTTTTTGTCCTCTAGCCCAGGTAAAACGCTTCTCACCTTGTCTCTGATTCAGGAGTGGCTTTTCATGGGGAATGTGACATTTGTACCCGATTTGTAGGATTTGTCTTTGCTTAACAGTGTGTTGGGCAAGTTAGTTTGAAAATGTAATTAGTTATAGTTATTGGATACTTTTCAACTAAGTAACTAAGTTGGCAACTGAATTACTATATAAAAGTAACTAATTACCAAGGAACGTAACTAGTGTATTACTTTAAAAAAATACATGTTTAATGAATAAAAGCATTTTGGATCCCCTCTTTACTAGAACTTTCTCTTTGCATCATTCTGCAATCTGCAGCTGTACGTTCTACTCTTGTTTGGTGGGGTGTGTTTGTGTGTGTTCACTGTGGTTCACTGCCTGTGTGTGAACACCTGCCCAAGTCTCCCTCTGATTGCATTACAATGACTATTTTAGTCTTCCTCAACCAATCAGCAGTACATGCGAGATTAGAATCCACATAATATATCCATTTTACTTTCTTAAATGAGTGACAGTAAACTTTTTCTCTATATTCTATTATCTTCTTGCATGTGGTACTATAGTTTTCACCGGGAACAACCAGCACATCAATTCTAAAATTTCAATTGTTGAATACCAATCTGTCCCTTTCCCTTACATAAAAAAAGACTTAAAATGATGGAAGCACCTGGAATATAAAATAAACAAGAAGTCTGACTTCATAGCCTGGGAGTATTTTTGTGTATTTGTTACTGGCTGATGTCTTTGGATGTTGGTTCAATATTTCCACATAATGTCCTTTCCTCGTGACGCCATCTGTTTTGAGAAGTGCACCAGTCTGTCCTGCAGCAAAACACCCACACAACCTGCTGCTAGCCCCATACTTTACAGCTGAGATGGTGTTCTCAGGCTTGAAAGTTTCACCCTTTTTCGTCCAAATGTAACAATGGTCAATATGGGCAAACACTTTCATTTTAGTTTTTTAAGACAGCACGTCTTGAAATATGAAAGCCTTTCTCCTCCTGTGGTTGGGCAAGCTGTGAACTTGTTTTCTATGGAGGTTTTGGGTAATAGTTTCTTCCTCTGAATGATCTTCCAGCCCATTCTGATGACATTAACTAAAATGTCCTTTCTTTTCGTACTGTTGTGTGTGCAACAGGGAAACTGACTTCAATATGAACTTTGGCAACTAGTTTGAAGGCTGGAATGTGGCAAATTAACAAAAAACTAAAAAATAATAAGGAAAATGTGATGAAATTATGGCCTCTAGCTCCACACGCACACACTCAAATTGTAGAAAAAGATAACACACAGTAAAAATGTGTGATAATGTTATATGCCTTAATTTATAAACACTTGCATTATAAACAATTGTGTTCTAGACTATTATCCTGCAACTCACTTTGAACAGTGGAGTTTACAAATTACTTTACAATGTTTGAATTTATACTAAGAAAATAGTCACCACACATGCAGCCCTTCTGCAATAACAATTACTAAAAAGAAAAACTGATCTTAAAATACTGACTGTTTGACTCTCAAATGTAATTTTACAAACGCATTTCAACACTTTTATGTCAATTTCTTCAGAAAAACATCCCCACACCACAGTGTCTTCCTCTACATCCAGCCATACAAAGATGCAAGATGCACTTTTGCAAAATCTACAGGCATGATTTAACTATTTTCAGAGATAAATGTGAAAATAGTTTAGATATTTGCAAATTACAAATTGTTCTTAAAACTGAACCAATCTTGAGGAATGCCCCGGTTTTCCTGATGTGTTGGCAGATTTTTGGCTAATTTTGGATCAGAGGTAATAGAGGAGGAGGGTGGAAGTATGGTGTCCCATAAGGAAACACGATATTTTAGGTGCCACCTAACCATCTTTGTAAGCTCCATTAATTAGAGGCTTATAAAGACTTTAGAAGTAAAATGGACAGTACTTTAAGTTTGCATGTTCTAAGAAATGTTTCAACAAATGGACTTGAAACCTTTACAACTACTTTTTAGACTCTTATTCTTCCAACCCAGAAAAGGAATTAGACTACAGGATATTTACCTACACTTATCTATAATGAGCAGGAGTATCTAGTTAATAATTACTTTAGATCAACATTAATAGACTTTTTTCTTCTTCTTTTGCTCTTTCCTTTGGTTTATTTTATTTGTAATTCCTTTTAATTCATGTAAAGCACTTTCAATTGCCTTGTTGCTATATAAATAAATGTGCTATATAAATAAAATTACCCTACCTTTAATATAATATAATTTAATAGTTATGAAGAAATACTTTGGGCATTGTATTTCTGTTTTTGTCCATAAAAGCACACAGACCAACTACTAGATTACATTTCTTAGTTTTTTTCTCAGAACATCCATCCATCCATCCATCCATCCATCCATCCATCCATCCATCCATCGTCTACTCCACTAAATCTGCAGGGCTGAAATCTGCATGAGTGCAGGACAGACTCCAGACATATTTCCAGTCTGTGTTGTCTAGTTAATGTGATTATTTGCTCACATGGCCATTGATTTATGTCTTATACACGTAGTAGATAATTTGGATACATACTGTATGTCTATTCACCAAACACATGTATGAACACTGTTTACTTTTTTTTTTCCATCTTACCACCACCCCTATCTTCATGAGCTGTTTGGCTGGAGGGCAGAGTGAACTTTGGTCAGTCCAGTTGTATCTCCTCCAATTTTAGGTTGTGATGAATTTGAAAGGCTGCCTCTTGTTATTGTCAGCTTGGCAGAGCTCTTGGTCTGCCTCTGAACTGGTCCCAGCAGGCTGTGTTGTGGGGTCCAGTTGGGAGCTGTGGAAAGTTCAAAGGCGGTTTCACACTGATGCAGAAAAAAGAGAGAAAAAAAGGCATGGGAATCATGTGATTACATGAATGGGAAACTAAAGAATTATCCATTCAGTCAGATTCCAAGTGAAACTGGTTTAAAGCTGGCATTTTGTCTGTGCTGTGTAACTCTGTCTGAAAGATGGTGCAACAAGAATTTGATTTCAACTCTTAATTATATGACTCTAGTTTATGGTCTTAAATACTTTACACTTCTAACAGTCAGTGAACGCTTTCACTCTAATCTTTTCCCAACAAGAGCTCAATCCCCTCCTGAGACAGAACATGTTCAATTTTGATTTATTTACACAAAAGATCAGAAAAAATCCTGAGAAGAAAAAGTTCCTGCCAGATCTCCAGTATATTGTATAGATCAGACCAGAATGTGGCTTTGTGTTTTTAGTGAGGCATACCTTAACTGTTATGCAAGACAGGATAGTCACTTTATGTAATGTTGAACAGCATAGTTTGAAATGAGCATGGGCTTCTGAATACTTTTCAACAATGGCTGTTTTTGTAACTACATTTCATTACCTAATTAAACTGCCAAGTTGCACAGTTATATGTAGCATCCTATCATGAAAGCTGCCCTAGCAAAATACTATATTGCCAATAAAGTGTCTCCTCTTTCATGAAAAGAAAAGGTTTTCCTTCAACTCAAACACAATTTCAGAAGTATTGCACCAGCAATAAGAGGGGATAGTTGCTGAATGTATTGTTGCAATTTTATGAGCTTCTTTGTTGTTTAATTTGACTTGTTTAACACTATTCATTTCAGTTGAATTCTTATGGATAAAAAAAAGAGAAAAAAACAAAAAAGAAGCAATTCTTCTGTTTGATTCAAGAAGTAAAGAATCATGACAGAAGTCCACTATTTTTTGCTTTCATTGAGCATATAATATTTTATGGATGATGCACCTTAATGCATTTTATCTCCACCCATGGTCCATCAAATATAGGATGATATGCTGTAGACTGAGCTTTGTGGGGGCTTGAGGGATTTCTATGTGCAGTCTGTGTTTTGTGATGTTGCCACAGTTGCATCTAGTCATATTTACTTCAGTCGTATAAGAAACTAGATCCTTTACACTCTTCTCATATCAGACTGTTTTAACTCTGACTAGTCTCTGCAAGCTTGTGTTTTCTCATGCCATGTAGTGACAGCCATATGGCTGGTTTGTGTTTGTGTGATGAACTGCAGTCATGAGATTCAGTTGTCTTGGTGATCGAATAGCTCATAACATAAACTCAAACACTGTGATTTAGGCTGTGCAGACATTACTTTCTGATTTCAAGGTTCTGTAGTTCTGGTACAATGGATGTTCCAGCATCACAATTGATTTTGGCATCACTTTAGAAGCAGCTTGCGATTATTCATGGAAAGCAGTCAGATTTATTTATTTTTTTTCCCACCCTGCTGTGACGTTTTAAATTATGGTCAAGCAGAACATTTAATCCTGCCCAAAAGTCTGCTGATACATAACAAGCTTGTGTATAAAAGCAAATAATTGTTCTGTTATTGAGTTAAACTAATAACAATTTATGTTTGAACTTGCTGAAATCATTCGTAATCCCAGTAAAACTCACTCTGAAATATGTTCATGTATTTAATAATAATATATTTGCAAATCTTCTTTAATGTAATTTATTTGCAACATTAAGCTGGCACTAGAATTAGGGGTAACATTAATCCTAAGTTGTAGGGTTAATTGGGTAATTGTTACCCAACTTGTGGTTTTAACGATGTTATTACCCAACAAGCCAGGAAAAAGTTAGAAATGACCACCATGCCCCTGGATGGTCTTGATCACAAAAGCATTGACAAGAGATGTGGATGTGAACAAGCAAACAAGTCTGCAATGAGCCGACAGGACAATAAATGGGGAACAAACAAAGTATCTGCTCATCTGACAGACACTTAAGGAAAAGTAGTGAAATGCGATGAAGGGGAGAAAAACTCAATTAACAAATTAGTATGGATTATGTTTGAAATGTTTATCTGAGAAAAGTTTGCTATATGGTCTTAAGGAAAAGGCTACTGTTAAAATGCTAAGTAACACATGACATTTATATTCAGTCTTGAATGTAGTGATGGTAGATTCACATGAAAGCATCTACTGTTCATTTCTCTTCTGATGCACATTCGCAATGCTGGGTGGTTGTTTATGTGGATTGCTGTTTAGTTTTTATTCAATGAAATTAGGGACTGGCAAAGCCCCACAGAATGTCTGTGTAAAGTGGTCAGGAGTGTTGTACTTTTAAGACTTTGATTGTACATCTGCCATCATGGTGAAGGTAAAACAAAATGCTAACACTACTTTTTTCCCATCTTTTGTTCCTTATTTTTTGAGGAATTTTTTTCTTTATACATGTCCACCAGTAAATGTCACGGTACCCAGGTTTTATTTAATCAGAAGAGGTTCACTGTAGTTGCAGGGTGACGGCCTGTCAGGTGCCATTTAATAAAGAATTAATTTCCTTCTGCACTAACGATTATCTAAAGGATTGGCCTTTTTTATATAGGTACTTATCAAGTTAAATGACCTCTTTAGGAAAACAGAAATTGTCATATTTTAGGACACAAATAAATTTTGATATAAGTATATGTCTTTTGATAAAAACAGACATTTCAGCCACTAATTATCATTTTGATGGGATGGGGCAGAATTGTTTATTTTCTGAAAAGACATTCATCTTTTAGCTCAATTACTTTTTCATTTAACAAACATTTGTGTGGCATTCTTTTTATTATTTAAGCTTTATATTCAGAGATCCTACCGTTAGCTGTGACTGGCTTACATGATGGCAATTTTACACCTAAGATAGGAAGCGGAGCTGTTGAAATATTTGGAATTTCATTCATCTGTAGGCAGACAAATGTAGTTTTTCACCGCCTGTTGTTTGAGTTATGTTTGCTGTCAGGCTACATTATGTATGCAGAACTACTTAAAATATTAATGAAACATAAATAGAAAAATCTGGCACACACATTTTAATATCATGTACATCACCATGCATCTTCTACACTTTATTATCACTAAACAGTAACATCTCCAGTCAAATGTTTATTTTACATTTAAAAATAATTTCTGTGGCATTCACACTAAAATCCCTTGAAAGCAAAAAGGCTTTTTGTCTTTGAATGTAGCAGGATTTTATGCTGCACAATCAAAGCTTCTTCTAATGCTTTATGCAGAGGTTTTTATGTATTATTTGTCTTATGGTCAGTATCCATAAGACAGCTTTTCCTGACAGAAGGGCTGAAAGGACAATAAATATTTTTAAAGATAATTTGTCCTTCAGTGCCACAATCTTACAGAATTGTGGCATACAGAAGACAAATGTTAGACTCTCAGAAGAAAAAAAAACTAAACTAGACTGTCCTGATGGATTCCAGCATTTGAGGTGCAACAAGGAGATCTCACTGAAGATGTTTTCCACATGGAGCAGTAGAGGACAGGAGGTGCCATTCTGGTCTTGGAGCGGCTTCCCTGAATACAACAATGGAGCAATTGAATATTCAAGAGCTTTAGCCATGGTTGGCAATGTTAAGTTGTTGCTGTTGGGTACTGTCAGCAAAGACGATGCCATCTGTGTAGTTCAGATTGAGTCTTTGAACAAGAGAAGATGCAGTTCATTCATAACTTCTTTCATGAAATTGTCACTTTAAAAAAAAAAAACAGATTGACAATGAGTGCATCTGCTCTCATTTTAAGTGTAGCAACATAAACTGAAGGTTCACACCATATCTATCAAAACCTGGAGATCAGTCTAATCCTAAAGTATTAACTCTGCAACCATTTTGTCAGTTGTGCAGCAGTCAGCTGCAGAATGCCACCTGCACAGCTGGGGTTTTGCAACAGACACAAGCCAAGGGGTGGAGCTCTGTTTGTTCCAACCTTACTCTCAGACATGCAAGCTTGTTTAACCAAGCTTTTTGATTTATGTAAGGGATGCAGTGATATATAACTCAAAACACAAGACACAGTATTGAGTTTACAAGAATGAGATGAAACAAGATTTTACTTTGAAGAAAAATTCAAAGATCAAATGTATTCTTCTAAAAGATCTCAATTTGTTTTTTTTTTGTTGTTTTTTGCCATAATCTCAACAACTAATAAATTTGTTTTATGAATGCATTTTATCACTTCAAATGTTAGCACAGCATTTGAGCAGTACATTTACCATTTCCCAGCTGCTATCAGTATCATGCACTGTGATAGTGATGTGACTATCATCATAATCACAATTGATGGCTTTTCCCTGACATCAAGTCAGCAGTTGTTATAGTGATGTTTTGTTGCTCCTTCAACATCTGAACAACTTTCTCTGCTTACATATTGTTTTTGTTTTGTCTGTCACTCTGTTGCCATTTCTTGTTCCTACTAGAAACCAAAATACTGTCAAACGAAATGATTTAAGAGAAGCTGGGGCATCTTTTTTTACGACTTCATCGCGTTGTGTGGTAGCAGTCAACTCCAAAAGAAACATTATGATGTTGTAGTATTGTCAGATCTCAGATGACAAAATATTGTCATTTGAGATTGATTGATGTGATAATTTTGCTAGCAGAATTTGAAAAAATCTGTATTTTTGATTAGAAAAATTTGTTGCACAAATTGTTTTGTCTCCATTTTATTCTTTTGTTTCCCAGCAGCTAGGTGAATATGCGAATAGGAGCAGCTTTATTATTCTGAATTAAACTAAGGTTTATGTAAGCACATAGATCAAGGATGGAGTAAATAAATACAAATAAACTGATGAAGGCCATGTTGAAAATACTATAAAATGGCGTAATTGTTAACACAAGATATTTACCAACTGACCTATGACATCTTGCCTAAATATAAAACTAAATGGTGGATGAATTACATTTTTTTTTTCTGTAACGATAACATTCAAAAATTAAATGCATGCAAATTCTTATAGACATTAAACGCTAATTTATTTCAAACATAAGTTTACCAGACTGCACGTTGTGTGCCAAAGAAGGACCAGAAGCATTTGCTTGATCTCCTCCCTTGACATACATAGCTGAATAATATATCTTTGTTTTGTTATGAAAAAATGATCTCTCAAGGGCATTAAAATTTAAATCTAATCTCAAGTTTTAAAAGACTTGAAGAGAAACTTGAAGAGAGCTTTATAGTGTTTCTGTTTCCCATAAATAGAAATCAAGTGGAGTTGCTTTTTCAACAATGAATACACTCTAATCTCACCAATGTCAAACTATTGGAAATTGTTATCATTACCTGGAGCCATAGAGGTTGCTCACAGCTGCCCTGCCAGAATGAACTGAAGCTCTGATCTGTCACCTCAGAATGGAGAAGAGAATCAGAATTAGGATTACTTTCTTTAAGAGACAACAGATCTGTATTGTTGGCTTATCTGCCAAGTAGTGTCGCGTCTTCTGAGGTGTAGAGGGCATTCATGAATATCTTTAAATCTGTCTGGCATCTTCTGCTGTTTATGAAGTAACCCGCTGGCACAGTAGCATCTTGACTACTGAAAGAAGGAGGCTTTATAAACCTGAAGGCCAGCTCTGTTTGGAATGCTTCCGCTTACTCAGTGCAGGTCATTAAAGACGAAACAAAGCAAGGAAAGCTATCACGCATGACAGTGTGCTGGTGCTGGAAAGTTTCTCCAGTGACAGGCTACTGCAGCTTAAGTCAAGAAAGAGCATTATCACAGACAATGTGTGGTTGCAGCTGTCAGACTTAATAATAATCAGCATAACTTCCAATATAAAAATAACATAAAAAAATATCAGATTTCAATTGTTTAAATTAGGTCATTATTGCGAATGTTACTCATATCAATATACAGAGATAATCTGAAAAGTTTTACATTGTCACTGTAGTGCAACGTAAAACTTAAAATGTATGTATTTAGACATTCTAATTAGGTCTATTACCAATTTACAAGTTGTGTTATTGTAAAATTAATGCATGAGTGTGTTTCGTCTTTAGTCTCACAGCGATCTTGATGTGAGTGGTGAATATTTCCAACCAAAAACATCACAAATTAGTGTGTCTTTTTATTGTGTTTTGGAGGTTACTTCCTCAATAAAATGACATAACTTAATGCCTGGTGTAAAGAGCCTTGTCAAACTTGTTCCATTTTTTGATATTCCAAGGCATAGAGGATTATAACAGGTTTGTTTACTTGAAAGAAAAGACATAATAACCGCATTGTTTTACAAAAAAAAAATGCTTGAGTGCTTTGATAAAAATTGTTTTGTGTGACATTTTTACTCGGTGGCACTTATGCTCTTCTTAAGAAAGAATTTGCCTCTCAGGAAAAGAAAACATGGATGCAAGCCATTTGGCATATCACAGTAAGCTGTTAAAAGCTTCAAATGATAAATGGTTACTAACTTGCATTTGTAAAACACGTTAGCAAGTCAAAGCACTTTGTACTACTATCTGTCAACCATCTGCATACAAATTCACACTCAGATGGTGGTAAGTTACATTGTTGCCACATCAGCCTTGGGGAAGACTGACAGAGGTGAAGCTCCAGCCCAACTGCCACCACTGATCACCACAAATGTCTTGCTCCAAGGATACTACAATGACTGAAAAAGACGGAGTGATCAATACAGATGATTATTGAAACTAAAGTAGATCAGAATGATAGCAACTGTAGTTGCTGGTTGTGAGAGTAAGTATCTTAAATTGAGCATAAAAACAATCTGAAGCTATCAAATCTTTCGAAAGAGAACTTTAGAAGAGAGGGCTACAGAATGTACAATGGTATGAGAAAGTGTCTGTCATATTTCCTATTATTTTGTATATTTGTCACTAGTGATGGGCAGTAACTTGTTAGAAGTAATGTGTTATAGTAATCAGTTTAGTTTCTTTTTTTTCCAAGTAACGAGTAAAGCAAGGGATTATAATAGCAAAAAAGTAATGCATTACTGTCAGTTCTGTGCAGGGAGATTGTATTAATGGATTATAAAACCATCATTTTGTTTGTGACCATGTCACAAGATTCTCACACCTCGTTACCACTGAACGTGCAACTTTAGTGGTTACAGGAAGAAATGCAGATCAACAACATTAGTGCAGCAGGACTTGGAAGTACCAATATTAGTGTAACTCAATGACAAAAACATTAGCATCCAGGTGTATGCTCTTTGTGGGAAGAAACTTATCGACAGCGATAAACACCACTTCAAATCCAGTAAGCCGCAGAAACTCTGAATTCTGCCCCACTGACTTGACCGATAATTACACCGGGCAAAACTCAGACAACCCCTCTCTTGTTAAACCGGCGAAGAAAAATTTTTTAAAACTCATTATTACATTCAACATTATTTGAGTGCTTTTCATTGCACCAGATATCATGGGTATTACCTGTGTGTGCAGAGAGGATTGATATTTTCCTGCTAGTCTCATTAGTTCTCTTTTATAATAGTGCTGTTGGTTTCAAGACCAGTACGGATGCTATCACCTTTTTTAATGATATCTAGCCTAACAGAGTTGTTGAGAATGGGGCTTGTGATACATCTTCCATGTTTTGTTTTTTTTCTTTTAGTTTTAATGGCATTCTCCGTGTATGGGAATCACAGCCAAGCTAGTTTGAAGCCACATTAAATGTTTAATTATAAGGCAAGAAGTTTTAAATTAAACTAAGCTATCTGTGTTTGTTACAACCAGGTTTTGCACTCACTTTTTAAAAAAAAAAAGTAATTTCGATATTTTCGAGTGGTGTAATTTCAAATGCACTGGAACAAACTGAATGCACTCAGATTATTTCATGCAGACACATACACATAACATACTGTATATGTCCATACCATCCGTACTGATGAATTATACCACTTAACTCATTGCTTGAGTTATGGTATATCACGTTTTCTGACCTATAACTTTCCTACTGCTGTTTATCCTTCCATTTTTTTCAAATGTAAAAAGTCAGTATAACCTTGAGTGTCAGGGAAGAAGAAATTGGCTACTTATTTATTCAGACTGTGTTGTCCACTAATGCCTGTCGCAGACAATTGACTGCTTAGAACAGAAAATGCCAGCTGACAACAGCTCAGGATTACACTACTGTGTCACTGTATATCAAGTTTTACTTACTTTGTATTATTATGTGTCCAAGTTAATGTATAGTCTGTCTATGAGGGATGAGGGAATGGGAATAGCAATGTGAACCATTGCTATTCTATTCTATTGGTATTAAAACCAATTTGTGAGAACAATGGCAACTCTCATATGAGTAAAACTTCATATAGGAGCCGAACAACTCGGGTTTTTGTTGTAAAACAAAAAAAATATATAAAGCATCAGTGAGAATTGTATTAATGCTTAACTTTAATATTTTTGGAACTCTCTTATATATATGTAATAGAAACTGAATAAATAAATTGGAAATTAGCTGGATTTAATTTTATTTCTTCTCTTTCCACCACCATTAATTTTGTTGAATGCTTGTCTCAACCTATGTTGAAGCAGAAAATGCATTTACAACATGGAAATGTAGAGACACCATAAACAATCATGTTGTATTTTCTTCTTTTTAAATGTAATGATTGGCCTCAAAGAAGATGGAAGTTTGACAGAAACTACCAGGCTTATGAAGGAGACCATAAAGACGAGTGTGTTTATCATCAAAAAGATTAAAAAGTTATCCGTTCCACTTGAAATGATTGCATAGATTAAACAAACAGCACTTTAAAATAAATCTAGATTTGAAATATGATTCTGCCTTTTCCAGGTAAACATTATCTAACAAATTCAGACTGAAAATATTTCACAGGCGGTTTTGCATGCATCTTACTTTGGTAAGATGCATGCAATGATCTATACCACTGATGCCTAATTCCAGCCATGAATGTGCTAAATGAAAGTCTCCACAGACATATGAGTCCATCAACAAGGTGTGAGCAAGTTACAGGTATTGACGTGCTTATTATCAGCAACGTTGGATTCTGAAAAGTCCAGTCATATTTTTCTATAACACATTTCAGCAACAAGGCTGTTGAAAGTGCTTTACAGGTGTAAAAAAAAAAACCCAGAATAACCAATGAAGAAACAAGCAACAAACATTATATAATATACTGTAGGCACGTCTGATCACCACATCCAGATTTTGGGTATGATCAGTAGTTTCTAGCTGTAGTGTGATATCATAGCTATTAGATATCATATGGCTATGATATCTAATGTTCTTACTTATAATCTGCGGCGAGGGAGCATGTAGATATTAAGGGGCGCCCCAGGATTGAACCTTGGGGTATCCTACATGTGACTTCTGTCCACTCTGATGAGAAACTACCTGACACATAGTGCATTGTACATTTTGCCAAGGAAGCCTTAGTGCTGCAGTGAGCTCGGAAACCGGACTAAAAGACATAAAGCAGTTGGTCATTGTTGAAGAGCTGTTTAACTTTTGAAACATATATTTTTCAGTAACAGAAGAGAGGGAGAAATGAGTGTGGGAAAGAGTCAGCAGTTGAAGCGTTCATAGCAGGGCAGAAGAGGACAAAAAACCAGTGATCGATTACAGCAGCAGTAACGCTGCATGATCAGAAGCCGTTTGATATTTGTCCTAAGTCGTCGTCAGTCTTGAGATCTCTAACTCAGCAGTCGGTGCATCTATTATACTGAATGATCGCAGTCCACAGCTAGTGCTTATCTTTGAGGACCAAGCATTTTGACCAAAGCAGCGGAAAATCTCATAGTGTGAAACCAGCTTAAGATAGCACAGAAATCATCCAAGCATAAGGGCTAAGCCATTCTGGCATTCATATCAAATTTATGCACTTAAACACATATTGATCTATACATGGATACACCAGATAATCCTGTTTCCAGTTTGTCTGTTCTTCCTTACTTAAGCTAAGCCACCTAAAACTACTTCAGATGTCCGGGAGACAATTAGGCTTCTGAATCACATGATAGGACACTTTGAATAAGGAATCTCCCCATTGAAGAACATCTGACACACTGAATATCTTTTTAATCAGTCACAATTTGATCCCCTCTTTTTAACCTCTATTTGCATTCTTGTCCTTTGCTTGCTTTCTTGTTTTTTGCATAAAATGTAAATTCAATTCAGAGATGTAGTGCTTTCAAAGAGTACTTTCTTTATCATAATATCTTATGTTTGCCCTCTTTTGGTTGTTTAGTCTGCATTACTGATTATTGCCAAAGCAGCTATGTTGATGTAGCTGCTTTGCTTTGTTTAATTTAGTAATTTAACCAATTTTTTTTGTGAAGGAGAAATATAAAATCACATGAGATTCGCAATAAATTTTAAAGATTCATCCTGACCTCAAGCAGTCTGAGTTTTTGTCTGTAACTGTCAGTGGGCCAAAGCTTTCACACAGTTCACAAGGTCACTTGAGGCAATGACATTCTTGCAAAATCTGATTTTATCCTTACAACTGTTTTTGTCCTTTTTGTTAGAAATAGCTTTTTCTTATCTATGTAGTTATTTTTTTCTTTCTTTTATTTAAATGATTTTGAATGTTTAATTTGTTATAACATAATATTCATATATTCAGAGGCCTTGCAGTACATAAGTATTTTTTTTAAATAATAAAAAAAAAATTAAATTTGATTTTTAATTTAATTGTTATTAAAAATAATAATAACAGATGTGTTATTTCATCTCTGAATTGAAATAACACTTTCTAAAGTGTGCAAACTTTGGACTAGTCACACCTATTGGCTTTTAGCATTTGTTTTCTCATTTGGACTGTGTTCCAGCACTACTTGTTTATTTTATAAAGTTGGTGCCAATATTGTTTTCACAATCAGAAGTGACAATGAAAGAATCATTCTCTATTCTTTAATCAAATTGCTCAGAATAATCAGATGCAAATGCTTTCCACATCCAGCAATCAAAGCATCTATTTTACCAGTTTCCTTTCAGGATTAAAACCAAAACTGAAAGTGATTAATTTTAACTAGTAAGATCTTTACAACTTAAATCCACTCAATTTCAGTAATAAGCCACACTGCATTCAATTCTCATCTATTTGTAAGTAATCATCAATAAGATTAATAAAATAACAAAAGACTACAAAAACTACAAAACGTTGCTTGACCCAACTACAAAGGGGTCAATGAGCTGAATGAGCTCACATATAGCAGTTTACTTGATCATAGTTTATTTCCTGTGGGTCTTCCTTCACCTTGAGATGCAGAAACGTCTCCAGATCCTTCATAGCTGATCAGTAGGTATGTTTCCGTTAAATTGTTGTGCACATTTTAAGCAAACTTTTGAAATGTTGCAAAAAGAAAAGAAAAAAGGAAAATGTGAATTAGCTATATTTTTATCTTTTGGTTTGGAGTGAATCAACTATGAACTATGCATCACTGTTAAAAAAAAAAAGATTCATATGCAGAGTTTGCATACAAGTATTTCAGAAAAATTGAGAGTTCTTCCCTCTAAGATGGAGGTATAGACATTGAAATTTCATTGAAAGTCATGTAACTGTCAGAACCTATTTAGTAAATGTGTTTCCTTCTTCCCCTTTTCACATCAGTTCTCTTTTGGAAAACCCAAAAACCATCTTAAGTGAGCATAAAACCTTTTTTTTTTTTGTAAAATTGAGGAAATTATTTTAAATTTTGCTGTTTCATCATCCAATTTTAATGCAAGTACCAAAAACGTTGATGGAAACTTGGCCAGTGATTGTACACAGTTCTAGGTTTGAGTGCTTCATGTCTTGTGGTTAGATATTGTCGTTAAAATATAGAGCTTATGTGAAATCAACAAAGGAACATTTTGTTGATCCTGATATACATAACATATTTATAGCAATGATTCATATATGCATACATGTAAGTTTCATTTTTAATTTTTTAGAAAAGAAAAAAAAAACTTGACTGAGTTCTTTAATCTTTCCATAAGTTTTTTTTTCTTTAGACCAATGACCGATTGTGATGTTGGCAGCAGAATTTTGTAAACCTCAGCAAAGTTGATCACTGAACTCTATGGAATCCCTTTGTCTCATTGTCTCTCTCACAAAAACATTTAAAGCAAAACCTTTTCTACTCTCTGTACAGGAGTCAAAGCTTGCCAGGAACCCAGATGATCAATATTTTGTTGATTTAATCTACTTTACTAAAGTCCTACAGATCAACACTATAATTAGAGCGATTTAAAGGCTAGATGGAAGCATAGTAGAGTTGATGGATGTTCTGCAGTGTGCTTGGAATCATAACATTTTAACTCAGTCTGTTTTGAAAATAAATTAAAAACTTGAGACATTGATGCTGTATAATATATTTAGATTGACAAAAGGATACTTAAAATGTATAATTTATTTAGACAATTAAAACAGTATGAAAAGTACATCCAATAGAAGCACTTAATATCAACCTGCAATTTAAGCATAATTACATAACACCACCATATTTCTACTTAACTTATTTCTACTATTTTGTTCAATGAGCAGTAATAAAATAAAACAAAAACAGAATTTGGTGTCAGAAATGCTTGAGTAGCAACAGAGAACATTGAAAATCGGCAGACGTCATGCAGACCCCTGACCTGAACTCCTGGATTTTCCACCATGCAACCCTGTTTATTAGATTTCATAGTCGAATAAAGAAAATGCTGGAAACCTGTTGAAAAATGAACTTAGATTGAGGCAAAATTCATTTATCACTTTTCAAGATGGAGGAAAGCGGTTCGTGAATAGCTAAAGGAAACATCATTTTTGTCTCTAAATAAATAAAACATGAGCCATGTTAGCTGAAATTGGAATAGTAGTGTTATCTTTCTGGCCTGTTGTTGAAGTTAAATGTTGCTGTTGGATGTAAAACAGACTCACCATCTGCAACCCAGAGGTAACAAAGCTTTCAGGCATCAATTAGAGCTTTATTTTGTCTTCAGGTGGCTTAACATCCATTGCTGGTTGACAGACGGCAACAAAAACCACAAAAATCATTTGATACCAGACCAGTTAGGAGGACTGACTTTGTTTAGCCCCTTCCCCCTCAACCTCCCTTCTTATTTTTTTTCTTTATGAATGTTTGCCACATATGTCTGCACAGCCTTTACATTGTAATTTTCTTCATAGTTTGTATTTAAAATGTCATCTACTTGTATTTGAGAAATGACTGCTTTGAACATTTTCTGGAGTGGCAGGAAACAAAACACTCAATCAACACTAAATATGCAGATATTTGATTCTAAAAGTCATTCATGTGAATAAAAAGGAAGAAAAGTAGATTGCCGATCCTGAGTTTTGTTAATTATCTGTTTAAATGTAAGTCAATTAATCATAAAAATGTACATTTTTGAGCTTTACTCAGCATGTTCTGTAGATGAGCCAAAATCCTGTCTCGTCTCAGCTGGATCATGAATATTTAATTTGATCAAAATATTCAAATCTCTTGCCGTTATTTGGCTCTGAGTTTGTTAATGTCATAGTTTGCTCGTCCTTAGTGAGAGGAGCAACAAAAACATATATCAACACAAAGCAAACAGGTCTGAGTCAGTACTTTTTCACAAAGATGTAGTCATATCAGTCATGACATGCCTGAAGCAAATAGAAAAAATTGCCAGAAACACTTAAGAGTTAAGTTGCACAGAAAAATCTGCAAATATGTTAGTCAGTGATTACCAGACCACAAATAGGTAGGGATTCACTGTATCACCCCTACATACAGCATAATTGATGTTGCGTTAAGATTTTGTCCTATATATCGTTTGTGGTCATTAAAGTAGTTACATATAATTATGTTTTATCAAAGTGATGATACAATCTAATCTCTTAATGTTGCTACTTAAACAAAGTAGACTAGTGCATATAAAACAACTGACAAAAAAAACAAAAAACAAACAGATGAAACCAGTGGTGAGTCACATAAGTGGAAATGCCATAAGAACATAAAAGAGAAAACAAGATGAGGTGGTTGTGGAAATTAGAGTTGCTTTCAAAGAAAGAAGCCTGCATGGACAAGAAAAACGAGAAGAAGACAATCACAGAGGGAGTGAGGTGAAGATAGCAAATCTCAAGAGGGAGATGTCTGAGAGGAGAGGGATGTGTGTGTTCTCAGCGTCTGTCAATGCTGTAGCCTGTGTGGCTCTGACTGACAACACAAGTTGATTTTGAGCTTGTGCAGGTCAAAGGGCTGCCTTGATGTCTCCCACAGGGACAAAAACCTGATGCTCCAGGAAGAAGAAATAAACTTATAAAGAGAATGTCCAAAATGCTCAGAGCTTTGGTTCAATAAAACTTCCTCACGTGTCTAAAAATAGTTGATTACCAGCAACATTAAAACTAGTCAAAAAGTTGCTATTGCAATAATGATCAATATCAGTTTTTATTATAAACACATCTATCTTCCCTTCCATATTTTCTCACTGAACTGTAACCTTTGTTGAACTGTAATGTTCAAAAAAGGTTTATCAAACTTGTTAGTAAACCAGATTTTCAGTCAGAACAAAGTGAAACCTAGTGATCAGTTATGGTCACTAGGTTGCACCTTAAAGCAGCTGAAATCAAATCCTTTAAGTCGACTATTATGACTGGTATAATGCAAAAGAGAAAATAAATATGAACACATTAACATATGGTCCATAATATCATAAAAAAACAATTGAGCAATCCTCTCTCTCCAATTATAAGTGATCTTCCCTCATAAATCTTTGTAGTAGTTTTATTTTTTAGACCAAGTAATCATTAAGAAGCTCATTCGCTCACAAAATATATGTGATTAGCTGCTTTGTTGATGTTATTGTTTTGCTCTCTAATTGCTAAAATGGTTGAGGAGCAACAAGACAAATGAGCTGTGAGCTGAGAAGTGAAAGTAGTTTAAAGTGGTAGTGGCTGTGTAAGTAGTTGAAGTGTTAATGAGTGATTCATTAGAGCAATCAAAAATCTTTATTAAAGCTTTTTTTTCTAATTAATTTTGGAGATCATGTTTTTCTGAGCAGTATCACATTTGCTTTAAAGCTCCTTTTAAATTGCACAGAAAAACTGAAGACATTCAGGCCTGTGAAGATCTGAAGGGCTGATCGTTCAAGTGCTTCACTGCGATTAGATATTATTTTTTCCTTTATCTTTTCATATTTTTGTCCCCTTTGAGTAAGTCTCAATTATTTCAGTCCAGAAGCATCCAAATAAAACCTTTTCTTCTCTGCGGTGATCCAGCTGTTTACAACTTGAGATGAATCCTGTCCTTACCCTTGCTCATTTTTACTTCTTCCAATGCACCGCTCAGCTGGACATCTCATAGAAAATCCATAGAAGAACACAAAGAACAACAAGGGAAACTTTTTTTCACATTTTTGACTGGTTAGCTTAATGCCTAACTGGTATTTGGTAAACAGACAAAAAAGAAAACATTTAAAAAACAGCTTAAAATCAACAAATACATTATATAAAAGAATCAACACACTGTCTCTTGAACAGAAATCAGTCGTTCACCTTGCTGTTGCAACTGAATGCCTTTTTCATAATGAGTTATTAAGGCAGGTACTGAACCAAGTACGACCATGTTTATTACCAAAATCTCTGCTTTAGTTCAATCTCAAAGCTGATAAAGAAGCAAAATCTACCACTTCTTATCAGTAATTGGAAAACAATGAGTTGAGAAGGGACAAAGAGCTTGATAGAATGGAGAATAAAAGGAGAAAATAACAGATAGTAGTGGAAATTGATTTTGAACAAGTGCTTTTATACTACAAAAGCTCTACATCTGAAGAGAAAATGATCCCTTTGAATAAGAAGTGAGGTGGAAATGTGGCTTAGACCTGATAAAAGGATGCCAGAGGCAAGAGGAGATAGACAATAGTGTGAGAAAGGGTGATAAAGTGTGATTGAAGAGAATGAGAGAGGAAGCATAGCAGAGTTTAAAAAAAAATCTGCAAGGAAAAGGGCCAATAGCTCTGTGCCCTATATCCTCAGGTATACATTACCAACACAGATAAACCTGAAGTATCTAATTTGTATTTTAATGATCACATATGTCACTGGCATGTTATAAACTAAATCTTTGTCAGTCAAAGGTAGAGAGGTAAGTCAAACTGATCACCTGCTTGTTTTCAGGTGTCGTGTTTTGTTTTAAAACCTGATGTCAGAAGTAAAAACTCATCTTTTGAAAGAGCTGACATTTTCCCCACTGTTTTTGCATTTCAAGAACTCATTCCCTGTCCAGTTGTGTTGCATTAGGTAGGTCAAGCGACTCTAAATACAAATATATATATATACGTATATATATATATATATATATATATATATATATATATATATATATACGTATATATATATATATTTAAAATTACGTACAGTAACACCTTATCAGTCTATTGCACTGCAGTTTCAGCTTATTTATGTGCTACATTAATTCTAGAGACACATAAAGTGAGAGTGATGGGGACTTACAAAATACAAGCCAGAAAAGTCTGTTGAATACAGAGTCAGTATAATCCCATCATGGCCGCTGATCTGTATCTACAGCAGAATGGGCAGAGATAAGCATATAATTTAGTTCTGCTAAAGTTTGCATAATGACAGAAGCACAGAAAGGAAGTTGGGTTTCAGAGATCTGAACAGAGCTCAGTAAGTGAGTCCTTTTATGTAATGTTTTAGCCCACCGAGCGGGAAAATGACAGACAAAGCATCAATTTCATAGTTCATAAGATATCTCTTTATCACTTTTACACTAAGGATCATCAGATGCAGACAGAAGCTTGCAGAGATACAGTACTTGGACCTACTGATAAAAATGCATGAGACCATTTTTTAGGTCTACATGCTGAGTGGGATGTATATTACTAAGGTGATGTAGTAATTCTTATTGTTCAATGACCTAGATGATAGAAAAAACATTAGGAGATTGAAATTTTGTTATAAAAATATTTAATCTGAAATGATTAGTTAGGGGCTGTACTTTAACAATAAATTAAAAGGCTTATTTTATAAAAAATTTTCATGTAACCAAAATCATTTTCTTCTCATTTCAGTCTGTGTGTATTTCCTTAGAAATGATGTGTCCCCATCTAAACTCTAAACTTAAACTACAACTCAATGTTCAATCCGAATATCTAAATCAATTTACCAGTTAGCAGCTAAAACACATACATACATAACCATAAACATTTTCAACTAAATGACAGTGACAACAGTGAAGCAAAAACATTTACCACTGTGACCTAGCAGTTTTTTTGTAGACAAACTGTGAAGAGTAAATGTTGAGGCAGAAAAAGTGAGAGAAAGGGTGGAAAGAATTGATATTCAAGCTCTGACACTTTCATGAGCCAATGTAGAAAATGCTGAGGATCTGAAGAAAACACACTTCTAGAAGGTGAAAACCAAATGAAACATGACATCTAAAGTAGAAGAGAAATAGGTAAGAAGATTTTAATATGTTGAGAAGGCAGAGTTGCCGCCTTGCTTGGAAAAGACAATAACATGATGCAGTATTCCCTTCACTATTGCTCTCCACCTTCATTTATTATCTCAACCAGAATATCACAATGCCTCTTCACCCATGGAGACAATGACTGCCATGTGATTACTCACAGATTTAAGGTGTCATAGTCAATAAGAATAGTTAAATATCTGAGAAAAGAGGCACATCCCGTACTTTCAAGGATTTGCCAGTCAGAAATGAAATACAGTTGTGATTTAAGGGAGTGTGAGATTGATTCTTATTTTCATTCGTAATCTACATGGAATTTTGAACTTTAAGACCTGGTTCACACTCTCAATGGAAATCACCCACTCATTTTGTCGTATTATGATGTATGGATGCCTCGATATGTAAAATATTTTTGGGAAACTTCGTAATAACCTGCAGGAAAACTATCCTTTGAAAATCCTAATTAATTTTACACAAGCCACAGCTAGGAGGAACCACAGTCTGTTGCTGTCACCCAAGGATAGAAATGGCATATTGTACCAAAATAAATCTTGCAGGAGAGTTGTGAACAGAATTATGCATAACTGCACACAGACATCTGAAAACTGTTTTTTATTCCAGCAGCACTTTTGATTCATAATCTTTTCACTTTTTGAGGATGTTTTATAAAAAAATTTAAAAAAAATGCCATAAAATTAGTTTTGTTGGAGCTTTCTCTCTGTACAACTGTCATTATACAAACTCTGCAAGGGAACAATATATTATCTTTGTCCATGCTACTCTTAGTTACTGATCAACGGCCATGATAAGATTATATCTACTCTGTGTTCAAAAGACTTTATTTTTTACTCTTGTAAGTTGCCACATGTTACATACTTCATGTGTCTATAAAATGAATGTAACTTATAAATGAGCAGCACAGTGGAATAAGCATCATTATTGTGAGTAATATTCCCACAAGAACTTTTATCCATGGTGGGTCGCTGTTAGAATAATTATCTAAGTTCATTTACTTGTGAGTTTATTTGAAAGGTTATGTTTTCATATTATTATTTTGTGTGTAGTTTAGTTGACTTCTTTTCTTCTGTGAAATACTATTAACCATTTGTAGGATGTTTGCCTGGAGGCTAGAGACTTTGACATTCCTGTGGTATCAGCTTCCATCTGTAATTGATTAGTTGTGGTCAGTTGCATGCCCTTGTAAGGGCATGTCCACAGGCGGTGCCAGAATGTAAAGACGGTTGGTCAATTCTCTGTGTGAAGAAGCCCAACCTCCTTTTTCTATACAATAAAGAGAAATGCAGAGAAAGATCTAGCAGAGTTGATCCAAGACAGTGTTTTACAGCGATTTGTCGCGTCTCGGATCTTCCCTCATTTTCTGCAGAAAAGACAATTGCCTTGGTCTGAATCTTTGCTAGATAGGAATTAAAATAAACCTATCAGTCGCTCTACACTTTTACATGGATGCATCAAACAGAACAAAAGCAGAATAATGTTGAAAAGATAATAAATATTTTTACATAAAAGGACAGGAGCCTAATTGAAAATTTTGCAATGTGACTGATTATGTCAGTTTTGTTATGTGTGGGTAGTTTAGTCATGTGAATGAGCCCATTCTCATTCCACAAGGTAATTTTCTACTTTGAATTGTTCAGTGTTTCTATTCAGGCTTAACAGGGTTCAAACACTTTGTCAGGGTGAGGACATGAGGCCTTGTGAGGAGTGTTTGTCTGCTGGCTGATGGTGAAAATGACTGCAAAGTACTTTTCGTCTTCCCCTCGTTTCATAGCAAGCCCTTTCATATTCACTCAAATCTACACATGGAACTTTTTGAAGGACAGGAGTTCAAGTGAAAAAGAGCTTTGTCACTCTGCCTGGTGATTCGTTTTGATCTGAGTGACTGAAAGTACATGTGGTTCAGCACTGCTATGATGACATGCCATCATAATTTGTTCACCTTATGCAGTTATGATAATTTGTACACCAAAAACCTCTGCACTGATAAACAGATTCTTATTTTACTTATCTCTCTTTTATATGAGACAGAGGTCATATTTATTTTAATAGTTGATTTTATTTTAATATTTATCTCTCAATCTGAAAGCATAAGCCAGAAATGATTCAAAGAACATTTCCATACATTTTCAAAGTGTTATCAGTTTTCTGAATGTTGTTTATGGTTTTTTCTATGTATCTCAGTGAAAGCTTGTAATCAGACAGTTAATGATGGACACCTGCCATTATCACTACACCTCAAAGTCAAGATGGATTGCACAATATTCATTGATTATTAGTAGCAGCATGTTAGCTAATGTGGTGCTCATTTGCTGCTGAATACACAGGTAGACATGCATTTTCAGTCTCACACATTTTTGTTGATTGTCAGAGAACGTTATCTCTGAGAGTGATGAGTTTACAGTTCTGCAGAACTGACCACTGTTATAGCTTTTACCTACTTTCCCATATTCCCAAGCCAACTTATACATGATTTGTTCCTTCATATGGACATGTGGTTTATTATATTTCATTGCTGCTTGAATGAATAGGATTTTTTTTGTCTTATTATATTTTATATTTAGTATACTTTCTTCTCCTCTTTTTGTCATTTCACCCAGCTTTCTTTAAGCAACTGCTCATTTAAATCCCTTCTTTTTAACTATTGTTTAGAACTTATAGTTCAGTCATTTATTAAAATGGTAATAATGTGTACTTCAAAAGAGAGTAAAATCATTAAAAGAAACATAATTGTTAGTATCACCTACATCAAGTGAAGTTTTTGTCTTTTGTTGACTTTGTATGAACTGCATTGAGTCCACAAACAAATAGTTGTAGTTCCCCCACTGACACCAAAAAGAGGCAGGGTGGCCATTACACAACAAATGTATAACAGCCAGTCTCCGAAATGTGTACAATTTTAATTAGATGAAGCTACAATTTTTAAAGCAATTTTAAGAAATAGATCATTTTTACTTGAAAGATGAAACAACAGAACAGAGACAGAGGTTAAAATTTATAGAGGTTAGGACAAAAAATAGGAACTGAAAACAAGGGCAGATGGACATGCACTGCTCAGAAAAACACAAAAATTATGACTTAATGCAAACAGCAGGAGATATGTCATGCTGTGCCATCCCAACAGGCTGAACGGAGCATTGACTGTTAATCATGGGGACACCGTCCATGTGTTTGTAAATCCTCTGATCTGCCTCCTACAGAACAAAAACACATCTCTTACTGTGTTTGTTTGCATGCTGGGATATGGAGGTACTTTGCTAAAGACTTTTGTTCTTAGTCTCCAGACAGTTTGAAAGAAATGTTTGATTTAGTTTTTTGAGGCATCTAAAAGTTCAGCCAACACAAATATAACCTGTTAATGGATAGTTCAGGCTTCCCATAGTGTTTAATAGTCAAAAAACTAGACCAAATATGGTCTGGCATCCTCACATAGAGGACCACCTGCTATTGCAGGGTAAATCAGAGGAATTGGAGGCTTTCAGCTAAGAGTGATTTCTTAGTTTTTGACAGGTTGCAAAGTAAAAGTGGTTGCTACTCTCCCAAAGCTCCAAAGGGGGGTTTTATAGTTGTTTTCTGAATGCTATTTATCACGATTTTTCATGAGAAACATTCAAGTCTACATCTGTGTTAGGCTCAATGAATGCAAGCCACCAGTGGGTTTAATATGAGTATGTTTTTGCCCATCTACTAAACTTAGAAAGATAATAAACAGAAATTTGGAAGTGAGAACATTAGAGCAGAGAATACCGGGAAACTACAAATGAAAAAAAAACAACAGTTGCTCTGCTTGTGAGCTTTCTGGACTTCAGTGTTTTAAATAAAACATTTAAATTTAATTTGTTCGGTAATATGGAAACTTGATATAATTAATCATAATTCTATTATGAAATTAAATGTGACTTTCTGACTTTTGATGAGAAACTATCTGGGTGCACTATTCCTTTTTTTATTTCTCTCCTTCTTTGCCCACACATCCCCTTTTTATTCAGCTTGATTAGAGCTCACTACCTCCCCTGAATTTTAAAGCATTGAGAGATTTGTTCACAGTCTTCATGCGCATCAGTTAACTTTTTAACTGGGTAATATGGTGAATGATGTTGATTCAGATTCAGATTTATTCGTATCCCAAATTGGGTAATTGATGTTGCAGCAAGTATAAAAACTAAAAGACAAAGTATCAAAGATTTCAAAATTTTAAAAAATAAAATAAAATAAGGAACAACAAAAAATACCCAAAACACATAAAATACACATCAACACATAATAATTGGAAGAATACAGCAGTGTATTTCATTATTGAATAAGTTACTACACTAAATCAGGTGCAAGTCTCCCTACCTTGTCCTGCATTAAAAAGAGATATTGCTATAGGAACAAAGCAGAGCTTGTACCTGTTGCTTTTTATATAAGGAAGTCTGAGCCTGATGCCAGAAGGTAGAAACTGGAACTCAGCATGTAAAGGATAAGAAGTATCAGCAATAATGGCTTTAGTTTTCCTAGTGATTTGTTTTTTACACAGTTCTGTAAGTGAGCATTGTTCAACCCCTAAGATTTTATTGCTAGTATGTATTACTCGAAGGGCATTTTTTGGTCTAATACTAAGATTTCCAAACCAACAGTGGAGGGAAAAGGTCAACACAGATTCAATATATGATCTATAAAATAGGATCATCAATGACTTATCAACTTGAAACTTTGCGAGCCTCCTTAGACAAAATAATCTTTGCTGGCCCCTTTTTTGTAGGTTTTCTGAATGGTAGGTAAATTTTAACTTATTATCCAAAATAGTCCCAAGATTTGTATGTTCTTTTTAAACTCTTTCTCTTGCTTTTACTAATTTCTTACTAACCTGTCTTGGTAATCACTGATAAGCACCCTATGTGTGTA
Source organism: Xiphophorus couchianus (assembly GCF_001444195.1). Taxonomy (NCBI): domain Eukaryota; kingdom Metazoa; phylum Chordata; class Actinopteri; order Cyprinodontiformes; family Poeciliidae; genus Xiphophorus; species Xiphophorus couchianus. Next base: position 12,093,821 of record NC_040245.1, on the reverse strand, counting down.
ACCCTTTCTGAATGACTACAGTCACTGTGGTTACTGGTGAAGTGTCATACGGCTGGTAGAGCCATGCAGAGACAAGATAAAGAGTCTATCTTTGATCTGTCGCTCTGGAATTCAGTGACTTATTTCTGCTTCCACTTTCACAGTCCTCCTGATCCTCCACAGAGCAGTAACTCATCTACACACAGACACTGAGAGTGTGTTAGGCTGTTACCTCTAGAAACTCTTTGGGAACAATTAACAAAACTAGCATTGTTCCTTTTTACTACAGATTATTTATTTAAAAAAAAAAAAAAAGAAATACAAAGCAGTGACCTGACAACAGTTGAACAATAGTTTAAGTGATTGACCCCCTGCCCATTCTATTTTTTTCTCATCTTTTTTTTTTGCATGCTCTTATCTGTTGTCCAAACAAAGCATCCTTTGATCCCACCTCAAAGTTCCTGGCTTTAGTCAGAGTGACAAAGATGGCAGCGAGATGCTCCAGCGTCTGGGAACTCCACTAGCCTGCTCAAAAATCAGCAGTGCAAACAAAAACACACACAAACGAGTGAAATCACTGAACAGAATGATCACCATCCAGTTCAGCATAAACAGGACTCTTCCCAGATCACAATGGCAACCTTTTGTGTATAGTTGCAATGGAGAAAACCCCAAAAACTTAAGCATCAATTGTTGCATGTTTTTTTTTTTCATGAAATAGTGGATTTGATCATCCTTTGTTACCAAGAGATCAGAGTAAATGTGATATTAATACAATTATGGAACTAGAGCAATAATTTATTATAAAAGCATATATTTTAATGTGGAGACGCAAATATGTCTTAATATTTTAAAGGCTGCAATGTGTTTTTTCAGTCTGACAGCTCGTCTGTCTTTAGCATGTTATATATATTGAGCTTTAGATAGAATCTACCTGAGCTACATCTTAGACTTAGACAAAGAGCATTGTCACACTATTGTGGAGAGGCATTGCAGAGAGGCAGTGGGCACGTACAAGTAAATTGATAGAGCCATGAAAAACTTATAGAATATGCTAAAAAAAAACATTTGTACTATTCAAAATGTTAATATTAACAAGCTCTATAGTTGAATTGTGTCTAAAAGTATTGTGTGCTTTTGTGGAAGCCTGAGTATCATGACTGACTAACAAAGATCAGCTGCTTGCAATTTACTTTCCTCAGGAGTCTCAGCCATTCTCTGTTTGAACTATTTAGATCATTTTTTTTGTTAGTCCCAGCTGTTCCCCTCTCAGCAAAACACAAAACCACAAACCTTGAAATGCAGTCGATACATGTGGGAAGACTGGGCTGTGGATGATTTTTTTTTTTCTCATTCTGGTGTTACAATCCGTTTGCCATGCTTAGTGCTGTGGGTTTGTTCTTTAGAGGAAGAAATATAAAACAAAAACGTAAGAATTACGATTTGTGTTCCATTAACAGATCTATGATAAATGTAATGTATGATATATGATGTAATGTATCATGTACATGTACCATATATATATATATATATACCAATCTACCTACCTACATACAACTGGTGCCAGTTGTAGATATGAGTTTGGTGTATTGTGAAGCAGAGTCATCATTACTACCACCTTTAATTTCATTGGTATTTCAAATGAAGTTCAGATTCATGACTCAAGTTCCTGATCCCATTTTCCTAATTACATTAACTTAAAAAATCTGTGTTTTTATAAAGCAATCTCTAGACTGATATTTTATGAAGAAATAAATTAAATAAAACAGATGTAGATGCTAAAACTATGATCTTATTACCACAGCAATTGAAACAGTATATTTGGCCGTAATTAAATGGCTTTAGTCTTGATGTTAGTGATGTAACTAGTTTCAGTTCTGGTACAAATTATTTACAAAAAAATTCTAAGATTTAACAGATAACACACTGCAGTAGGCAACATTTATTTATTTCTTTATTTTTGTATTCTTGGGTAAATCGTTCCTATTTAAGGCTACACAATTCCTCTGATAGTTTTTTTTTTTTTTTTTAATAATTAATTTGTTGAAAAAGAAGATATACTTAACATTGTTAAGATGTAAATTCTATGACTTCGGACCAGCGGTGGGCATCTATGTATTATGCATTGGTTCAGAACATTCTGCATCTAGAGAAGATCTCTGGACTGAGACGTGTGTGTGAAACTGTAATGGCGTTGAGCTTTTTAAATAAAACTTTAAAACAGGATATTCTTAAAGTTACGATAAGTGACAATGGTGGAAATCCATTTTTCTGTGGAGCTGTAGCTTGTCATATTGAATAAGCTCGCTTCTACACACATTTCCTGGTAACGTGTGTTGGTTTGGCTTTGGCTTGACTTTTCTTTCTTTTTCATGTTGACTGTGCAATCACTGTCTTGCAGTGATAAATTGTGGGTGTACTTGTGTTACATTTATTTAAATAATAGGACCTCTAGGTGACCAATTTTGGTGTAATGTTAAATTAAGAGTTGAGAAACATCATTAGACTAGATGTGTTGTTGTGCAGTCAGTTAACTGCAGATAATTTTGCAAACTAGCTAGTTAACTTAGCAAAGTTAAGTGAGATGCTTTTGTTATAGCTTAATTGAACTGCATCTGAGACCTGCCTGTGCCAGTGACTGTATTTGATATAGGTGAGGTGTGGCCAAGTAGTTAGTTTAATGTATGAGGCTTTTGAAAGCACTGCCATTGTTTTTGCTGTTCTGTTTCGCAACTTTTCAAAGGTCATAATGGAACGGTTTCAAATACAGACTGTTTTGTGTAAGGTTAATAGGTGAATTTTATATGGCTGACCACTCCGGAACCTTTGGTGTTATTGCAAATGATTAATGTTCCATAAGAAGGCTGTACTGTTGTATTACATGACTTCTCAGTTCAATGCTCCTCACATATTATCATCTGTTCGCTCCTTTCTGAATTTATATACACAGATTGCAAGACTGCATGAGAAAAAAACGCTGCTTTTGAAAAGTATTTTTTTTCTCCTCCCAGAAACTGGGAAGCCCATCAAATTAGATTTTAAAGACTAGTTAAATATTTTAGAATTATGTATCAACTATTTATATTGTTGGATTCACTCCTCCCATTCCGCTAGGGGGCTCTGTAGTTGTTTTGCATTGGTTGTGGAGGGGAGGTGAAACAAGAGAAGAAACTTACGGCAGGCCAGTAATACACCGAGACTGTCGTTAGCTGAAGCTAACAAGCTGAAGCTACAATAAAATCATATTCTACTGGCGTTCATGAGTGTTACCAACATGGTGAGTTATATTAATGCTGTAAGCTGTGGGGAGATGAGTTTTTTGTTATCTGTTCTAAGCATGAGCTTGCTGAATTTGCTAGTGCTAATTAGCCCAATGCTAGCTGTGTTTGCAGCACTGATAGTTGAATAACGATGTTTGTTATATTACGAAGTGTTCTAAGAATAAACTGCCTTATAACTGGTTAGTCAAGCCTAGCTAATAAATCTATGTTTAAGTTTGTGTTGATTGAATTCTGCAGTACTAAGTATTGATGTTTTGTTTTTTCTTACTTTATTTACAGTTTAACCGGACGGCACGTCCGTGTAAAAGCACTCGGCAATAAAATTAAGAACAGCAACAACAACAACGACGACTATCTTGTGTTCTTTGTAACATATATTGTTTTGAATCTTGTGTGCCCATCTCATTTGCTTCTGTCTTCAGCGTTGAACTATTTCCCCATTTGTTTCTGAAGGTACTTATTTCTCCCTATTATTATGCTGGGTAAATGTCTATAATTTTCTAGATCTTCCTTTCTTTGTTTTTCTGGGCTTACATGTTTCCGAGCACTTTGCAGCGGTATGATTTTCCCAGATCAATCATCTTTGTTTCAGGCTGTGAATTGTTGTGTTTGTCCCTTCAGCCTGTACTTAAATAATTTTTCTGTGTTTTACTTCACAAAACTGCCTTGTATGTTTTGGATGACAGCAACAGTCAGGACCAGACAGAGACTAAAGGAATTACTTACAATGAAGCTGCACTTGTTCCAAAATGCTATAGCATAGACACACACTTAGTTTGCCATCTGCCTGTAAGGACAAATTGATGTTCAGTTGGTGGCTAGTAATATGTCTCCATATACTTCAGATTATAGTTAGTGCTTATAGCTCCATGCATGTAAGACTCCCTCCTCTATAGTAGTAATTGAGATTAGACTCGCAAAAAATATGAAGTAATTCCAGAAGGGATGACAGTTAAGACCGAAGATGGATCTGGCCTAACTCCAAAATGATGCTAGGCCTATTTGTATTAAAACTTTCACATTCACAACTTGCAAGCTGTTAACTAGTTAAACAACATTAACAATTATTTTGAGATTGCTTCAGCTATTACCCAATATTCATCTGAATACATTATTTATTTGGACAGCATAATGTTACATATTTGAACATGACAATACCTGGCTGTAGTTTTAAACAAGAGCAGTGATGTCAGAGATTTGCTTGAATGAGTTTGACATCCTTTAACTTTAAGAGACCCATCCTCAATAACACAGGTGAAGCAAGGAGATGTAGGGCAGTTCAACCATTCATTTCTACTGAGTATTGGTGGGCATCAATCCTTTTCTGCAGTAAAAGAGAGCAGCAATTTTCAGCAAATTGCAGAGCTCTTTGTAAAATATTGCTGTCTTTTTTTTCTCCTTTGGTTGAATTTACTGCAAAACACGCTGGTTTCTATCAAAGTCTGACAAGACGGCACATTTTCTTACTTTCAACCTAGCCTTTCTTTTTTTTCCCCTTTAGTGAACATGTTTTTCCAGATCTTTGTTAACACATGAGGAAATGCATATTCCTACATATTTTGTGAGAACATCAGAAAAATATTTCAGTCATGTGTAAATGCCTTACTCTTAAATTTCCCAATGACAGGAAGGGATTTTGCTTCTACAAGTGACTGATCTTGCACTTGGTAGAAACACACTGTAGAATCCCCCAGATAGTTTATTAAAACCAACAAAAGTATTTGGGGTGACTTACATGGATTAGCTAAAACACCTTTTATTATGGATGTGCCCATTTATTTATTTATTTTTTCTGACCAGTGCATGGCGTACAGTTACATACATTTTATCTGAGGCAACTTTTCTAAAATCCTAGATCACCTTACAGAGAAGATCAAACAAATGATTACATATTTAAACAGGCTTACTAAAAGTCTATGTTTTGGATGGAACATCATCAAGTGTTTTGTCACTAAAGTGTAATTTATTTCTTCAGAAGATAACTAACTTGGATCTTGTGCTGAACAAAAATGTATTTTTCACCTAGGATTTCTAAAACTGCACTTTCTAACAAATTTAATGTTGAAGGTTTATTTTGAGGAGAGTAGTGATGCACCTGTTGACACAGATTTACATTATTTGAACCTTGACCAGATTTATGTGGTTCCTGCATATGCTCTTTGTTTTCTTTCTAAGTACATGTGATACTAAAATTATTTCTAACTTAACTTGTTGGCTAATAACTGGCTAATATATGAGTGTCTGTGATTTTACCTTGAACTGTGCAGTAAGGAAAGGTACTTTGTCTAAAACTGAAGACTAAACAGAAATTGCTATTATGTTAATATGCTTAGACACTGTATCTACTAAAATATCATGAGAAACATGGGTTTGACTATTTAACTCCAATATAAAATAAGTTTCAAGTTGATCCCGACATTTAGCACACAATTGTTCCGGACCCTGACAGCATGGGAAAGTTTTTAAAGTGCTGCTGTACAGATCCAATCTAACCTTAGCTTCCCTTTAGAAATGAAGCTAATTCCATTCTCAGTGTGAAATATAAACTAGAGCAGGGTTACAGAAACAGATGGGCAGCACATATTAACTCAGTTCACTGGTGTCATATGTTCTTGTGGCAAGATGCATAACAGATGGAAACTAATTTAATAAAAAACAGCAGATAAAGAATAGCTTCGTTTTAGTTTGAAAAGTAATGTCAGACATACAAACTTTAGCCTGTTTCAGCATGTGGTCTTAAACCTTTGATCAGCCGATGAACTGCTGGCTTAAGTCTAAATTTAATTTCAAGTCTTCTGTTTGCTGACATCTGTCATGATTTTTAAAATGATGGGTGTCTGGAGAAATATTCTCAGAATGCCCAAACTTAGGTTTTGTTGTGAGTATAATAAAATATTACAGTACTACTGTATTTGTGACCATGTTTACTTCCAAGAAGCTGATAGATTCACTAAAACCATGCCCAAAGGTTTGACAAACCTGGGGATTTTTATTCTTTCTACAGGAGAAAAAAGGCCTTGTGCTTGTTGTTGCATGCTTCTTTAGGAGTGTGTATAAGCATGTTCAGAGTTGTGTTTTAAGTATTTGCTTAATTTTCTCATGAATATTGTATTTTTTATTTATTTACTTTTTTACATATAAGCACATAATCCTCCCTAAGTTGGTGTACATGCATATCTTAGATATTGCTGTTCAGATGCAATGATATGCATATGCTCTGCTCCATATCATACAGACAATGCTGTTATTTTAGACAGTAGTGCTAAAGGTATTCACTCTTCTCTGCAAATCCTTGTTGCAATAAGTTATTTGCTGTGACATATTAGCATGACTCATTAAATTTATATCCAGAAAGTATGGATTTATTTATATCTTGTATTTGATTGATCAGAATAGTGAGCAGCTGATTGATCTGCAGGGAAAATGTTATTGAGACAGTGTTTAGATCCAGCAATTATGTAATTAATTTGTGGAGTCAGCTGATGGATAGGCTCATTTTCACAGTTTTCCTCCATTTAATTCTCCTCGAACCACAAAGTAATGATGATGTAGCTTTGGTGTTTTTGTCTAAACACTAAAAAGAACCATTTGTTTATGATTCTACATTAATCAAAGTTTCAGTAATGAGCTGTGGAAACCTATCATGTGACATTAGAGCAATGTCAATGGCGGACAAGTCTGACATTTGCTGTGATGATGCAAAATGACAAAGTCCTGCGGTAGTAATGGATTTACAGTCACACACTTTAATGATCTGAATAGTTTAATGTAAGCTGAATGAAAGTGAATCATCTGGTGGATTCTGTAATCAAATGTTATTAGTTAGGGCTCTTCACACCAGAGAGTGCAGTTTGCTTACAGTGGGAAATCAAATGACTATCCAGCAAACAAAAGAGAGAAAAAGAACCAACAAGAGGAACTGACAACTTTTATGTTATTTATGAACATGTTATTTATGACCTAAAAACTTTGAAATCCTCACTGTGTGAAACGTCAGCAGCACATTACAATCTCTTGTTTTCTGCTTTGTTTTTCCATACAGCTGCTTTTGTCTCAACATCTAATTTCTCATCACACACTTTAAAAACAGCTTAAAATGATCATTTCATTTAGACATGCTGTGTACATTTTCTACAAGCTGCCATGGCTTTCTTAGATTTGAATCAAGTACCAGCGATTTGGCTGTTTGTTACTCTTCGATGTTTATAGTAGGACACCAGAAAACATGAATACAGTAATTTTCACTGTCAAGTCTGGTCTTTAGTTTTCAAACAACTGTGTGGCATTCCTTTAGTACAATCATTTTACTTGACTTACAAACATGCTAATTGCATATGGATCACAAAAATAAAGTCAAAGTCAAAGAATATATTGTACATACAAGTTATGACTGTGTTTGTTATGAAAATCTTCCTCTCTATTTCAGCTTTCATGAGATTTGTTTCATATGTTTATTTTCTAATTATTTGTCCCAATTTCTGTCTGTTTTTGACATGCTGCCTCTTGGACATTACCTATGGACCATAAAATACAGGTAAAACAAAACTTGTTGTGACATACAGTGGATTCTGTATTAAAGATGACTTCAGGATTTATGTGTTGTATTTAGTTTCTGAATCCCACTTTTCATCACCGCTGTTCAATTTTACCAATTGCAACATCTGCTACTCAGGATTTTTTCTATAAATATGGCTGCTCTTAAATTCCTCCTTTTTTTTCATAGTGTGTAAAAAATCTTTTATTTTTAGTTTTTTTTTTCCTTCAAATTCTGAGAATGATGTACAGTATATGATGGTATGATGATCTCTCTCTCTCTATGTATGTACTGTATGTAGGTAGGTAGGTAGGTAGAGATCATCATATCATCATTACACCTGTTCTGATTTATACTGACCCCTAGAGAAAAGCACCACCCTGCCTGTTACTCTATAAGAATTAAGAGGGTAGAGACGATTGATGGATAGCTCAGCCACAATATAATAGTATAATACTACTGTCCACAAACCCCTAAAGTGCTAATATTTTGTAAAACTTTGACTTATAGATGGATAACAATAATTTATGATTTACTTCCCTCCTCTGCTTTCCAGCCACCTGTCATTCAGTTGACTGTGTCTCATAGAGGTTTTAGTGTCAGTTTTACTGTTAACAGATATTGACCTTTTGCAACTACATCACTTAATCATGCTAGGCCATGACGGATGTTGGAAATGAGGGGTGGGAGTGTTGAACAGAGCATCTGAAATTGTCTTTCCAAGTTGTTTTTGCCAGTTTAGCCTTGGGTTCTAATTGTACAAGTCAAGCTAATTTGCGAACGCAACACACTTGGTTAGGGCTATTAGATGTTTTATTTACAACCAACCCAGGCTTCCTTTTTCCTGATGTGTTGATCAAATTGCTGACTTTGCCTGAATTCACATCACTAAATTTATATCACTATGTCCTAAAGAGCGTTTCCCTTTACACCGGAGCAGCCTTAAAAGCATAAAAACGCAACCATATATGTTGCACGATGGTGGGGCATTTTCTCCAAGATTACTAATTGTTTGATACATACCGTCTCCATAATGCAATATTTGATTTCATCTTTCTACTCATACTCATGAAGCATATGAACGTTAATCATCTTGCCTTGTTAAAAGTGTTAGCTGCAAATCTGGGATTACACCAAGGCCTGCCAGTCATTATGATTGATGACTGATATCCATTGCCGCTGAATCTTTCCTCATTACAAGTTATACAATAAAATGACAAGTTTGGTTTGCATCCTTCTCTGTTTTTGCAGCCGACCACTGAACATCTTACGGAAATTTTTACGGTGAAATCAATTAAATAGAAGCGCTACTAGGTTACCAGATATCTGTTTTTTGACAGGCTTTGCAGGAGCATCTACTGTAGGTTGTTTTAACATCCATTATGGCAGATTGGGGAGCGTTCTGAAGGGCATGACATCACATGTAAAGGGTCAATTTGGATTGTTTAGAGTTGAATAGAAGCATGTATACGTTCTACAGAAAACCAGGGTTGTCTTTAAGCCTAATCTTATTTCTTAAAAAAAAAAAGAAGAGAGATTTAAGGTCTCTAACAAAATTGTAGTTAGTAATGCAACACCAAAAATGTGCTCGAAGCGAAAAATATATTTTTTTGAATAAAAATGAGAAAAAGATAGACTAAATGCCAGTAAGTCCTGCTCACTTACAACTTGACAAAAACACTAAAATAGAGTTTTACACATGATGGGATGCTACAGGCAATGCGAAGAGAATGAGGTAGTATTTTAGTTTGACAGTTTTCATACAAAGTAGTTTACAGCAGATATGTGTTTTTGAAAGACAGGTCTATGGTGAAATCCTTTGGGAGGACATGGTCTGAGAGGAGATTTGGATGTGAAAACTATAACAAGTCTGCAGAGAATTGCCAGGAGGATCCTCAGGGGATTAACTGAGGGGTTTTTCTTTTTGGACAAATTCTGTACAAACCGTGAAATCCAGCTTTTGAACAGGTCAAAGACTTTAACCCCTTATTGTCTGTGTGTATATATATATATACTGTATATAATATTCTCATTGATAATGTTTGGCCAAGCAGCTTAATTAAGGAGCAAAGTACATACAATAGGATTCCTATTCAAAGTACAAACAGCATGTACTCTTTGTATATGTTCGCTGTGAGAATGTCAAACCAAAGTCAGTTTACTTGATTAAGCAAAAACTCTTTGTTAATAAATTTGATTCTGATTTTGCTAGAGGTTATGGAAAACCTAAAGGTGGACAGAGGACAACATTTAACAAAAATATTGTTTTACAACTTTGGAACACAATCTTAGATTATGTTTTTTTTTTTTTCGCTTATACTATATGAATACATATTTTACTGATCTACAAGTCAGCTTTTACACTAATGTTGTTTTGACTGTGTCTCCTTTGTAAAATTCACAAAATATCATTATGCAGCCCTGGGCAAAGTTGCACCACCTTAACTTCATACATTTTCTTCATAGCTAAAGTTCTTCATCTTTTCACAAACTTTTAAATTTTGCCTTATTGTTGCTAAATAAATATTGACATTGCATGTTCTGCCACGGGGGACACAAGGATTTCTCAAACATGCATGACAGAATTAAGCAACACTCAAAATATGAGTGAATATGAGAAAATAACGTCAGAACATGAACTTATGAGTGTCTGTAACAATACAGTTTGAAGATTTAACTATAACTCAGAGACAGATTATTGTAAATGACATTCTAAAGAGGCTCTTTTCTTCATTAATTTGCATCCTTTAATTTCCTTCCTCACATCTAAATAGAGATAATCTGACTCTTCTCGGGGAGTTGAATCAATTATGTCTCCCACTGGAACACATTACCTGGAAAAAAGCCCACTCTGACCAAATATTCTGGACTCACTGTAACCTCGGTCTGATGCTGGCAGGTATTCTGGATGGTTTACTGCATCATACTGGGAGGTATCGCTAATAAGAGAGATGGACAAAGCTTGGTGAAAAGAATAGAGAGCAATGGGCAATTTGACTTGAAAATAGAGAATGGAAAAGTTTAAATGTTCTTATCGTTCTTTATATTCATAACATGATTGTAACAATGGGGTGGTGATGTGTGTGGAGTGTACCCCGCCAGCTTCCCTGGTGACCCTGCAAGGATATGCATGTTTAGACAATAGAGGGATGGATGGTAGGATTTTATTAAAAATAAGGACCGTTGTCCTTTGTATTTCCTTTGAAAATAAGCACTATTTATTTAGAATTTGAGTGTAGCTCAACAAATCACTGATAAATTAATCTCTGATTATTAGTTGTTTCAATATAACAACGACAAGAAAAAGACCGCAAAATAAAAGATCACACATTTGAAATGGTTACAACCTATACATAATACAAAACTGTAATTATTGCACTGACAGCTATTTTGATAGCTCATTAGCAATCCCAGCAAGTAATTGTTCTTAGAAGAATCGTAGCTTTTGAAGTTTCCTACTATGCTGGATCATGGTGCCCATTCCCTACACTGAACTCAGTAAACTGTGCTGGCTGGTGATGTGCTTCATCAAAAATGATGAGAGGGCAATGGGTGTGGATTTGATCTGTCATTCTGATTCATTACATCTGAGGTTCACTGGGTGATTTTTCTTTTTCTTCCTTGCTGTATTTCAGCAGTCTTCGTCTTTCACAGCTCAGCAACTCATCCACCCACAGTATAAGTGTGCAGTATGTTTCTGCTCTGAATGGGTGAAAAATATTATGTCCTTGTGTTAAACTGTCTAAAAGAAACTTAAAATACAGAGATTATATCTGTATTTGAAAGTTTAAAGAACATGTAATTAAGTTAATCTGTAAAAATCCTCATGCATCTTAGGTGTGTTCTTGAATTTTATCAAGGTATAGTATTCAAAACTTTTATTCAGATGGGTGTACTTGCAAAGTCTGTGTAGAGAAATGTTTGTATTTTACAGTTGTATATACATGGTTATGTTTTAATTTCAAAAGCAATGCAAGGTTACCAAAGTAAGTTAGAGTGAAAAAAATGTTATAGCTTTTCAAGTAAATGCCATTTGAAAAAAAAAGGAACATTTTTTTGGAACATAGTAGAGATAGTCGAGGAGGACAACAGGTTAGTGCATTGACTTTGAGTTTAACATAAAAAGGGGAGACCATACACAATTTTCAAATTTAATCAGAAAAGAGAAATGTCAGCCAAAGATAACATTCAAACAAGAAAAAAAAATCTAATTTGACTATGTTAAATATTATTTTATTTTTGCGATCGTATTGTTCTGAGTAAAGCATAATTGAACGCAATAATCGGTTATAGTCAAAATCTAAACATAAGCTTTTCTTTTGGATTTGTAAAACTGACCTTGGAGGAGTTGGTGACTCACCAGTCATGAATCTCGTCGCACATAACTGGTTTATTATTGGTTCTGTTGTGTGTCTCTTGTTTTGGCAAACTGTCCAGGTAGTTTCCTGCCTGTTGCCCAATGACCATTTAAGATTGACACCATTGTTGGTCCCTTGAACCTAGACTAAAAGCTTCAGTGATTCCTATTTGTCTCCTCATTCATTTCATGTAACATGACTGTGCTAGTGATTTGGGCAAAACTGATATATCTGGAATAGTAGCAACTTTTCGACACACGTGATTCATCTGAGTAGCCTTGTTCTTTATAAGAACTGATCCAAAATACACGTCAGATGACAGTGTTGGCGGAGATGGGTCTGCTTGTGTCAGAAACTTAGAACATTATGTTGTTTTATCTTCACATTCTGTTGGAGGAGTGTATGCGTACTGAATGTGTCTGCCTATAGTGATAGAAGCTTCGACACTCAAAGCAAACACACAGGCACAAACTGTGCAGTTGGACAGACAGACACAGTGTAGCTCTCTTTCTAAAGAGTCTACGGTGCTCTGTTTTTGTGTAGACAGCTTGCTGGTTCTCCTGAGTATTGGAAAAAAACTGTCTAGACTTTGTGGATAAAAATATTTATTTTCTTCCCGTTTTTCAATGTATTTTAATTGTGATTGAATTAGGGCTCTTATGAATCGGTTCACACAATTACACAATGAATTGTGTGAACATCAAATTAGCAGAACACCTGAGATCCTGTGTTTGATTTAAAAAAAAATATTTTACCTTTGCTACTTAAATATGTAATGATATAAATAAATATTATTCAGAGATTCTTTCTTCTTCAAGCCATGATTTGTATCTCCATGGTTAAGTGAAACTCCCAGAACCATACATTTCACAAGATCTAGGCTTTGCTCTTCCCAGTCACTCCGCTTCATATTATTAAACAACAGTAGCATGTTAACTAATTGTATTCTGTTGTACTCTGTTGACAGGCGAATGACCTTGTTTCTCAGTTGACTTTGATAGTTGGTCAAAAAACTGTTTCTGCAGTTTCAGGATATGAGAAAAGCAGCAAGATGAAAGCTCAGCTTTGTACAGAAATACTAGCAATATTAGTATACACAAAAAATTTGTGACAGTTACAGTATGAAAAGTAGAATAAATCACAATACATAATGTTGACGTGTAACGACCGTTAGTTGAAAATACTCACACATCTAATATACTAGTGTGTTACAATGAGATGGCCAAAGTTTACTAATTCTGTTGGCAAAATGTAATTATTTTACACAATAATCCATAATTCCAAGGTAACAACTTAGTTTCTTTTTGTTTTTTTTACCTTTCTGAGTTGACCACTATTTCAGAGTAAATAATATTAACATTAGTCTTTTTGGAATGATAAACTCCAAGTTGTCTTCTTCTTCAGTTCTTCTGTTACTATTCGCTCTGCAGGACAGACAGAGCGTGAGCTAACCAAATCAATCTTTGACACAGCACATTGCATAGATCAAATGTGCTGCCAGCCACCTCAAAATATTCAAAAGCAAAGGTTAAGGAGAATGCTAAACTTCCATAGAACCCATAGATCAGCTCGGCTTGTTGTTGAAAAAAAAATTTCAATTTTGGCAGGAAGCTTCAGGTTGCTTGACATGGGAGGTTGCAGAAAACTGAACTCAGTTCCTGAATATATACAGATACCAACATGTCAGATTTTTCTATATTTATGGCTAAGTCTATTCTTTATGAGCTAATGAAATGATGCATTTTGTAATTTATGAGAAGAACAATGTGCTGGTTACAATAATTGGTAGAGTTTCGTAATAGTTACATATTCTGCAAATACAAATTGTAACAAATTCCTTTTATCCAGAGTCTCTAAAACCTACAGATATTTCTGAGTTAAACTAGATAAACTTTATTATCTGGGAAGGAGAATCAAGTATTTCTTTGTGTGCACATTTGTAGTTGACACCATTTTGATTCACACCCCTCATCTACCACATTGTGTCATAATTTTGTTCCCCTTTGGGATTAGTCAAGTATACTTTTATTTGAATTTGATTTAACTGAATGTGTTACCTTGTATAAATGCATTCTGTGTCATTTCATGAATATTGCATTGGTGAATTTAATATTTGTGGCAAATTGCTATTTCTTCACCTTCAGAGAAGGTTACATTTTGCATGAACCAACATTACCCTCACTTGTTGAGTACTTATACAGTACAGGTTCTTCCTTAGAATTAAGATATGTGGTGTGACTTCTGCTGCAGGGGATAAGGTTGATAAGTATTAACACACTTTCAGATGTTATGTGGTTGCCTCTAAACAGAGAAGAAGGAGACTTATTAGAGTCTCGTCATATCAGATGTGAGCATAAAGGAGGAACACAGCACTGGGACTGCTATCTACTTATGAAAAAGACCTTTAAGTGTGTGTATTATTGTGGGAAATAGGAGAGTTGTGCAGGTTTTGATTTAATAAAACACCTTCTTGTGTAAGTACTTACTAATGGAAGTGATATAATGTTGGACTTTAGGACTTAAACTGTTAATAATCTGGTTTGTATTCATCTCAGTCTTTACTGAAAAGAGCCCCAAGTCTATGGATAAATCTTTCTCATCCGATTACTACTGTAGATCCTCTTCCTTGTGAATGGTTTTTTAGGTGGACTATTTAATCGGTGTGAAACAGAATCTCTCAACATGACTTTATTAAAGTTCTTGTCAGCACAGAAATTAAATGTTACATTTCTTTAACCTCTGCTTGGTGATTCACAGAGGTTACACAGAGGTGATTCTGCACCACATATGTGTTTTTTTAAAGATCACAAGCAAGAAAAAAAAAGAAGTACACAGCATATGCAAAAGGCCAAACAGTTTGAATTAGGAGGGAATACATCCATCTTATTTTTTTGGTTGCTACTGGTGAATATATACATATGTTTTACAAAACAGGATAGCAATGTTATTTTATCAGATACAAAAATGAAATTATTCACATTGTTTAACTTTGTGCCCATTCTATTCAGTCTATTATTGTACTTTCCACTTTCTTCAAACTCTGCATCCACTTCTGGAGTTTCTACATTATTAGTCTGTTAAAACTAGCTGGACGTCTGCAGTGGTAACACAAACAAGCAGGACATAGGGTCAAATGCAGATGAAGAACGGGTTTCTAATAAAATGGAGAGAAACAGGCTCAAGTGATGCTGCCTAAAGAGACTCTCTTAAGTCTCTCAGAGACCTGATATGCTGTGGCAGTTATTTGTATGGTAATTTGGTTCAGAAACACATCACTCTCTGAAAAACAAAAAGAGCAAGGCAAGATATTTTTTTAGGTAAAAAGATGCAGAGGCTTTTAGAGCAAGTTAGGCACAAGTTGAACATGTCTCATGTTCATCTTTTGTAAGCAAAATTACTTTATTTTGCAAGCAGTAAATTGTAAAGGAAAAATCAGCAGAGCCCTAAATTTAAAAGCAAATTATTGAAAGTGGACAATATGGATAATCTCAGATCCCAACCTTTGGTCTAAAAAGAACAATGAGTAAAAGCTCAAACCCATCATTATGTAAATTAGCTGGTGAGTTTATTGTCCTGAAATACACTTGGTTGTATATATTTTATATTCCTGTTTTATGCTTTTCTTTATTTATATTTTAGTAAATTTAAACATATATTATTACATTCTTGTCTTAAGTTTGGAACTCAACGCATTGGTAAATTAATTTTAGACTGCTATCACAGTTTTCTGTCTCTCCACGTATGCTGCTATTTTGAGAAACATGTACAATGAAGATCTAAATATTGTGACAGGAAGGTGATTCGGTGGTGCATTGAGTGCAGTGATGTCTTTGACGTATGTGTACAGCTTTTGATGAGCTCCCATTCAGAATCAGGGTGTACTATCAGTGGATTGGATGTCAGTGCTCTACTGCATTGTGACCTGAATACATTACCATTACTTCTCTGGGATATGGCTTACTCGTTTTCTTTTTATGTTGAAGGATAAACTGACTGAGCATTAAATTTAAATGATCTATGACTGCACCCAAGTGGTCGGATAATTGTTAGCTGATATAAACAGAAAAATGGCTTAAATTTCCCTCCTGGTTTGAAGGATCCAGGCTGTATTGGTTACTAAATCATCTGTGCAGCTTAGCATGATATTATGTAATATTATTGGGTCATTGCTAAGATATTTGATTTGCAGTTACTGTGATTTTGTAGAACTTATGCTCATGTGGGGTTTTGTAGTGTGAGATAGCTGCAGTCCTAATGTGGGGGAACTTTCCAACATATCCAAAGAAAATTGTGCCAGACTGTTCTGGTGATTCCAATGTGTATGTATGCATTAGCACTAAATCCATAGGAAGCCAATGCGAAAGCATTGTTTCCTTATGGTACCATGTTTTCTTAACCAATAAATAAAAAGGTTGATATGCAATAGAGTAAATTACACTACTAGAATAACACATACTGTATGTGCATTGGGTGTTGTTTAGTAACACTATACTAAAATGGAAAAAAAAAAGACTCATTCTCTCACCCACATGCCTATGTAATTCTGATTGAAGCACAGGGATTTATTCTGTAATTTTAATGTTTCAGTTCTCTTCCAAAATATATTTTTTAACACTGGACACAATGTTTGCCACTGACCTAAGAGCTCTAACAGAAATAAAGTCAGAGGGCTGACCTTTTTTTACTTGATGCGCCGTATTAAGAAGATAGCCATTATCAAGGTATTAGTGTTGGCTTGTTTAAGAACATAGATTTCACCTCTGATTAAGTTTCAGATTCTCTTCACTATATGTCTTTATTTACTAGTTTTTTATCAAGTGAACTTCCTTGCAGTGAACTTAAAACAATGTTACACACAGTTACTGGTCTGTTCACTTGCCAGTGACCACATGGTGTTAGGGTCTGTGCTTGTAACGTCATGTGTCACGCTGCCAGGGCCAGCAGAGGTTTCAGGAGTGGATGTGACCCGCAATAAGGTTAAGGCAGAGACACCGGGCAGTAAGCCAGGATAGAGCAACATGTCGTTATTTACTGCCAAGGTTAGACACCCGCACAAATAGACACACATGATCACACACTACTATTTTACCCAAGACTGCACAGCTGGCTGAGAGCAAGCAACACAGAATCACTCCCCCACCATCACCAATCTATTGGCATATGAAACTTTTAGGCACTATGACAAGGAGTAGCATGTCATAGTTTGGGGACAAAATGCCAAAGGTTAGATACAATGACAGGCAAAGGCAGAAGCAAAATTTAAAATGGCATGGCATAGCATATCCCATAAAAATAACATAATAAACAAGACTCTGCTTAGGGATATACTTTACAGTGGTAAAACTGATTGGTTTGTCATGATAAGTTTCAGCCCTGTTGGTACGTACAATGAAATGATTTTAGCATTCGTTTCGATAGAGAAAAACACAAGGTGATAGAAAGCTTAAAGATAAACTGAGTTTTTAATTGCCATATACATATTCCACATTTCTTTAAAAATCAATAGTTTTCTTCTTTAAAGTATTTTCCTTCCTAAAAAGATGCTTCAGACAGAACAGCAAAGGGAATGTGAAAACCGTCCTACAAACTCATATCATCAAGTGTTCTTCAGAGATAAACCTCTGATGAACACATTTGAGCTAATTGAAGGCACACTCCGGTGCATTTTAAGTCCACACCTGGAGCACAATGTTCTCATGTTTGACACGACTTCAAAGAAAAACAGAAATCAGCCAAGAAATCAGGAAGGTAATTGTGGAACTACACAATTCTGGTTCATCCTTGGGAACTTGATGCCACATTCATCTGTTCAAGCAATTATGCAACTATTGTACTCCTCAGGAAGGAGGCAGGTTATGTGTCTCATAAATTAACATATTTTGGTCCAAACTGTGCAGACTGAACCCATAACAAAAGTCAAAGACTTTTTGAAGAAGCTGGCAGAAGCTGGTAAGACCATGCCACTATCTACAGTGAAACAGTGTTCTGTACCGACATGGGCAGAACACATGTCAGTACATGGAGTGTGCTGGAAAATGTTTTAGTCAGATTCAAATACTCCAGTTTCTTCTGTTAATGTAACAGAACTGCAATTGTAAATATTGCCAAAGGGTACAGTTAGGTTATACAGTTTGAATCCAGCCTGTTTTAACTACAGAGGAGAAATGGAAAATAGTCAGATTTTTGGCCTGCTGTCTTGTGTGTGGGGTGTTTGTATATTCTGCATTAAGAATGAACACAGGAGACCTGAGTGTTAGTATTTGATGACTTGAGAATGAGAATATGCTAATCAGAGAACCTGTGAAGTGAAATGCATTACAGCTTGATTTGACCATGTGTGAAGACACGGTGGGATGCTGAGCTGTGGACTAGAGAGAGTCAGTAATCTGCCCACTCAGGAATGCTCTGTAGTAATAGTTTAATGATCCTTTTTAACATTTAAATGCCAGTGTCTCTTTGATTTTTGACACAAACACACACATAATGTGTCTACACACACTCAGTATTTCTTTCTAGCTTCGCAGGGATTTTGCATTGACTTACAATTATTTTTCATTAATTTATACATCCTGATCCTGACTCCTATCTTAAACCTAACCATAACTAATTCTAAATTTAACCTAATCTCTATTTATATCTGAGTCCCAAACTGAACTGTTAAACCAAAAACAGCACTTCTCCTTATGGGGCCCAGGCTTTGAGCATGAGGTTAACAGATACTGCACCCTACCTGTTACTCTGCTGAAAGACACGTCGATGGAAATATAACAGAATATGACAAAAATATGAACTTAATTGCACCTTAAACATGCTCTTTTAGGTGAAGATTTGTAATCTACACATGTAAGCCAAGTCTGACTTGACAAACATTTTGTCTCAAATGGTATTCAAGAACATACAACAGATGGCAAATTTAGAATAATTTCTTTCATTTTGGGCATATGTCTTTTCTTCTCCAGCAGGTTTTGTCACTGTGCTAATATAGCTGTTTATAATTCGTGCATTACAACTATTATTTATATATGTCGAAAAAGAAAACAGATTTGAATTAACTGACTGTGTACTTCTTAATTTGTTTATTTCAGATATATGAAAAAAAATCTTTATTTTCTCTTCATTTGTGCAATGACTGTAGCTTTTCCATTCATTTGAATACTGACCTACTACTAGGTTTGCTGAACTAACCATTTAAACAAAAAAAAAGAGCTTCAGAAAAATTCAATCGCTAAAATAAATCATACCTCAATAACACCTGCTGACAAATATCAGGCCTGAAAGAGAGTGTGGTAAAAACACTCTTCGAGGAAGTACATGGTGCAAACTTGAGGCGACAAATTATGTTCCATCAGTGCTGTCAAACAAAATTACAGAAATGTCAGCATCACTTTTTGAACCATTTTTTTTATTTATTACCTTGAGAGAGAAGTGGAATTTTTTTCTTTTCTTTTGTCTGCTTCGTTTTTTGAAATATCAAGTACTAGTGAGCACTTTTTTTGAGTATTTTTTTTATATTAACAAATATTTACATGAACTATGAAAAGAGACAATATTAAATCAAATTTAGTTGTTTTTTTTATGCCAAGTAGGATAATCAAAATTACTTCTGTCTGCTAATTGCCAGGATAATGAAAGAGAGAACCTTTTAGACAATATTGTATAACTTTTTCTGACCTGATTGAAGGAAACCGGATAGTTACATACACTGAATAAGAAATACATACACATCTTTTCTCACTGTCTGAAGTTGAATCAGACCAAACCTTTCTGGTTTTAGGAACATTTTTAGAGGGTTTTTGGTTTTTGTTAACTTCTTCAAATTCAAAAGTTTACACACGTTTAGTTATCCAAGATAAGTTTTGAGATAAGTGTCTTTTAAATGACTTGGGTCAAACAACTTTTAACAATAACTTGCTGGAGTTCTGGCCCATTCCTCCTGCAGAACTGATGTAACTGAATTAGGTTTGTAGGCGACCTCAAAAACCAAAGAAGATTTATTCAAATGCACTTATACATATTTTACACCCCTCAGTTTGAATTAAGGCCGCCTCCTTGCACAATGTGAACTTTCCACTTTAATAAAAGCAGAGTTTGTTCTCTTCAGCCAGAGGCATGATGAGGGTCTCCTTTGTGACCAGTTGTTGGTCACATACTCTCATGTTCCACTTGTTTGCCCCTCAGCTTATCTAAAGTTAGACAGCTGTCCTCCTTCCCACACCGTTGTCTGAGTGCCACAGGCCAGAGCTGCTGTCAATTGGTCTCACATGAAGCGATCACACACAGTGTGACATCCTTTCCTAGTCCTTCAAAGTGGAACAAAACTCCAGCTATCAGTGAATTGGTACTCTCCAAACACCGTCCTCCGTTAATATAGAACTTCAATGTTAGTTTTTAAATTTGGTAGTATTTTAGTGGAAAGATTCAACTTGAATATGAACTTAATTTATTTAATTTATTCCATAAAGTGTTCTGAACAATTGTGTAAAAATGTGCAAATAGCCTATTTTTCTACTAGATATACGAGTTGAAGTTAATGAAATACATGAACTCGTTAAATACCAAATGTGTTTTTTGTAAAAAGCATAAAACCCACAGTAGTTAATTAACAATTTCCACTGATTCGTCAGCATACAAAAACATTTCCCAGTTAACAATGACCATCAGAACCATAATTATGTTACAATTTATTAGTAGCATTGCAAGTGTTGTGCCGTTCCTTTAGAGCACAGGTGTCAAACTCCAGTCCTGGAGGGTCACTGTCCTGCAACTTTTAGATGTGCCTCTGCTGTACCAGACCTGAATAGAATAATAAGGTCATTACAAGGCTCTGGAGAACTTATCTACACATGAAGGAGGTAATTAAGCCATTTCATTCCAGTGTTTTGTACCTGTGGCACATCTAAAAACTGCAGGACAGCGGCCCTTGAGGACTGGAGTTTGACACCCCTGCTTTAGAGAAACTGTTTGAAACTTGTGTCTATTTTTACTTTGTGTCAACTTCAACTGCTCTGACTGCAAATTTTATACTCATTCTGGATCATAATCCTAAATCAATTAAATATGACCCAAAACAGTTGTGGGTCATATTTAATTGACCCAGAATTAAATATGGGTACTTCCAACCCCTTTATCTTTGCTTTTATCATATAAAACATTCTACCAATAAATTAATTATATGCCTACAGTCAGGAAGACATCTGCAAAGGGGCATATATTTAGAAAATGTATGGAAAAATACAAGTCTTGAGTCAAAGTAAGTTTAAAAAATAATAAGAAGGGAATGGTAAATCTTGGTCTAATAGCATGGCGGCATTCGTTTTTACTTTTGTACGCAGTGCAATATCAGATGTCCTTTCTCTATTTTCAGTCTTTTTCTCTGTTACAATCAGCATTGTTGATCACAAGCAATGCAAGTAGATAAGAGTAAACAAATAAAACATACTAGTGATAACACAATAAACATTTATGTCATGGGAAACAAATGACTGATTCCAAGATGTTCCTATATTGGGTGGGTGATAGTCACTTCATTGTTCCAAATGTCTGGCATTAACAGCTTTTAGCCAGTAGTAAAGCTGCTAATAGCCACACAGGACAGAGAGCAACATGTTCTGACCTCCAGAGCTTTGATAAAACCAGCTGCAGCCCAAGTGGCCATGATGTGTCCCAGTTGTAAAACTCAGGACTACCACAGGCAGTAACTAATGTTTAAAAAGTCACCTTGTGCTAATTTAAAGGTACAAAGGTGGAAACAAATCTCTTCTGTAGTGAAGATTTATTTATTTATTTTTGTTCTTTTTTTAATAAGTAGAACAAGGTAAGGAAGAGGCTGATGTCTATCTTGAGTGGTATTCTAAGAGAGACAAAACTGGAAGGAAAGGTGATGGTAAGAAGTTTCTCATATTGGTTGGAAAGACTGATGTGGAGCAAGATGAAATTATGTTTTTCGAGATGTCAGACCACCTTGAACAGTGAACATGTGAAAGGTGTGCAATCTTTCATTATGACTTGATGAAATATCTGCTCTCCAGCTGTGTGGGTGACAGGTCTCAGTGTCCTTTTCAAAACAAACTCAGTTCAAGTTTTACAAGAAAGAAATATAATCCTTTGACTCTTTTAATGGTTTTAGTCATTTGTGACTTCCTTCCTTTTTTTCTTGATTATTTCGCTCTCTCGAAGATCCAGATCAAGTCTCATTATTATCAGAAAAAATGTTGGGACTTCACTGTGGTTGAAAACTTTAACTGAAAAAAAGTCATTTGACACCTAATCACAGATGTCTAACAAATTTAAAAGAGCTGTCAAAGAACCCTCCAAGGTGTGGTGACGAGAGATGTCAAGGAGCAGAAGACCTTCCACTATGCTGCATGAAAATCCAGATTTTTTAAAATATTTTAGGTTTAATCAGTAAGTCTAATCTCAGACTCATGACATTTTTTAAGCCAATGATGTAAAGATACAAAGAGAGATGTAGCTGCCTGATGTCTGTTGACAATGTCTCCTCTTATGCCTGCAGCAGTTTGAGAAGAGCACTGCTGCTTGGGGTTTGATCTTATTCCCCATCTTTTCCTTCTATCCTGTTTGCATATCAAAGCTCCAACCTGCAGAACTCACTCCCTTTCGACTCACATCCCATCCTTTATGTTGGAGATATATATTTTATCTGTAGAAAACCAGAACAGATTAACATAATGTGCTTGCAAACAGTGTAATCCATTATGTTCATAATTTACAGCATATTAATTATCTTTTCTTGTAACAGTTTAAGAAAAACAAATCAGAAGTGAAAGGTGAAATGTCAATACTGATTTGGGTTCAGCTTCAGACCCTCTATATATATTAATCCTGTTTTAGAAATTTCATATTTTGTCACTGTTGAAATTATGGTAGATGTTAATATATCTTTTTTTCAGTAGTATTTAATTCTGACATTCTCTCAAGAGTTACAGTTCTGCTCTAGTTCCTTACCTTATTGTATATAGGTTATATATTGGTATATATAAGGTACTGAATATTGACAGTCAGCAATTTTGAGCATTATTACATGGTTTCAGTTTCTTTTGAGAATCCTTGAGCACAAGTACCCTTCATGTCGAAGTTACAAATATCTTCACATTACATTATTATCACAGTTTAAAATGCTTGACGGTTTCCGCAATTATGTTTTGCTCCAGCAGTTATAATTTTTGTTATTTTTAGTTTGTAAAACACATTACTTTTTGGGGGGTGGGGGGCTTCTGCAGACATGCCAGCAGATATGAAAGATGGAGTTTGAGACATACTGCAGGGGACCTATTCCAATTTATAAACTTAATGACTGCACCACTTGTCAAGTGGTGCAGTCATGGTAACTGCTACAGCAAACAGGTTATGGATCGTGCTTGCCTCTACTTTCCGGTGTTTAATCTTCCTTCTGATCTGTTACTTAGAGTCTGAATGAAACTGTTTCTCAGCTGTCCCAAGGAATTGTTTTGGTCTTGGTTGACATCTAATCTGATAACTCAGAGTTTAAGCAGGGTAACAGCTCAACCTTTCTAAAATTCAAAGCTAATTAAAATAGCTTGATTTATTTTCCTTATTCTGAGATCTTCCTATCATAAAACTTTGTTAGTTTGAAAACCACTGTATGAGAGAACATTGTGTTCAACAGGATGTCTGCAGGAGAAATGCTTTTTGGGTAAAGTCTACAGAACAATATAAGAAGGAAACAAAGATGCCTATTGATGTGGTTAACCCATCCCAAAAATGACATTGGAAATACTTTGTTGTCATCTAGCAATCAGAATTATGACAAATTATTCATAATTTCACAAATTTGCTGAGTAGTCTTATTTACATAAATTTAAGCTCACTTTTAGGTTTACACATCCATCCATCCATCCATTTTCTAACACCCTTGTCTTTAATGGGGCCGGGAGGGGTGCTGGTGCCTATCTCCAGCTAATGTTATGGGCGAGAGGTGGGGTACACCCTGGACAAGTTGCCAGTCTGTCGCAGGGCAACACAGAGACAGACAGGACAAACAACCATGCACACACATACTCTCACCTAGGGAGAATTTAGAGAGACCAATTAACCCAGTGGTTCCCAAAGATATTCTTCTGCCCCCCGCCAGTGGTTCCCAAAGACTTTCTGGGCTCCCCTATAGATTACAATAACCCCCCCCCCCAAAAAAAAAGAAAAAAAAATCAACAGAGCACACACATCGTTCAACCAGACATAAACCTATACACATATTTTGTTTTCAAACTCCACTGAAGTTTATTTCACACTTCAGGTTGCAACAAAACACACTACAAACCATCTTTACAGTGAAACACTTTTGTGTAACTGTTTTTTTTTTTTTCGTTTTTCATTCATCCATACCCCTTTCCGTGTCCCCCCTGCAATGGCACTGCGCTACCCCTAGGGGGCGCGCCCCACACTTTGGGAATCACTGAATTAACCTAACAGTCATGTTTTTGGACTGTGGGAGGAAGCCGGAGTACCCGGAGAGAACCCACGCATGCACAGGGAGAACATGCAAACTCCATGCAGAAAGAACCTGGGCTGAGAATCGATGTAATTACGCAATTCACCCAATTCTGTTTTTCAAATCATCAAAGACTCTTTTTATTAACTATGCAGTTACAACAATATCAACATATAGAATAGTGTTTATAATGTCCTTTAGTTCAGCAAATGCTTCAAATATCCATCAGATGAGGTGTTGACACACACATTGCCTTTAAACGTCTGTCAACCCAGCAAAAGTCCCAATTCCTGCCTCATTAGTGTAGCAAGAAGTTTACAGTAAAGATGGACAAATACTTTGTCCTGACGTGGGCTCTAGGAATCAATTTCAATGAATAGGCTCGCCAATCAGCTCTCTGAGATTCAAATCTTAAAACGTAGGTCTTTACTGAGGAAAATAAAACCCTGGCCTGTAGAGCATGCCACGAGAAATATAATTTTAGTCCATTTAGCAAAAATAAAAATAACATAAATCAAAATCTAGTTGTTTTGCAAAGCTATGTAACAAAGACAAAACAAAATGATGGCTGTCATTTTATCTAAGCTGCCTGCTTAGATAAAAGACTGTGGAGGTTTTTGCATGAAAAAAATCCATTTTGCAACAATAAAATACAAAAAGGTAGTACATGTTGAAAATAAAAACAGAAAAAAACATAGTCACTATTTTCTGCTCTCTGGCAGTGCTTAAATGGGGCTTGACTACCTTTAAACACACAAAAAAATAGGTTATTTAAAAAAAGAAAACTTACCAAAACTTGTATTAGATTTTTAGTCCTTTCAAGGTCACATCACTGATTCAACACTCTTGCTGACAAAATATGGTAATTCTATAATATAGTTTTGCTCTGCAGTGCTATGCTACGTTTTGTTAATCTCAAAGCCTGTAGATCCAATGCAGAGATGAGATTCTGTGGGTTACGGATGCTCCAGGAATATACGGAGATACTGCTAATTTATGTAAACAGCTCGTGTGACAGAGCAATGCAAAAGTGCAGATGACATTTTCATATCACTCTCTGACTATTTGCATTGGAAATCCCTTGCTGTTTACCTGCAGGATATTGATAAATCTTGTAAATCAGTTAACTGACTGCTCTCACATCATGTCAAGCTTCATCAAAGGTCAAACAATAATTGCTCTTTGCCAGAGATCTTCAACATGGGGGTTGCAAACTCCTGGGGAGGTCATTGAGGAACTGCAGGGGGGTCGCAAAATATCTGAATAATTACATATTTATTTATATTTTGTTCAAAATGCAACATTATGTCTTTAAGTACACATTAACATGATAATACCACAAGAATTTAACTCCCTTTTCAGAGTTAAAAGGGGGTGAACTTCTATTGACTTAAGATATAATACAGAGTGCTTCCCGTGAGACAGTTGAATGAATCTTTTGCTCTGCTTAAAGATGGGAGTTTTGAAAAATTAACTTAGCCTGAAAATTTGAGCAAGCAAAGAATGGCCAAAATGTCCTGAGGCAAAATTTTGGATAGAGAGTGCCCATGTATCAACCTAGAAAACTGTTTCTCTGTAAATAGATTGATGGGACTTCCACAATATATTTCTTCCACCCAGCGGCTCCAGACTTTTTATTATTATTATTGCAGTCCCATGTGAATATAGATCAAGGCATACACTGACATATTTCAGGGGCACAATGCCATTAGATGATCAACCATGAATCAACATTTAGCAGTGATAGAGATTATGTGTCATCCACTCAGCTTTTAAACAAATGTCTCTTCATAATGAGAATCATCCTGTGACAATTACGCTCATGTTCCATTAAGTGTGCACTTCTTTATGTATGTCTCTAAATACAGAAGTGCACACTTCTTTATCCACTCCTAGGTATGTGTGTTGAAAGGCACCTGGCTATACCTGATTTATGGCACATTGTTAGACTTTCCACAACCGGATCAGCTGCTTACTAGAACATTCAGATGTGGCAATAATGTAGCTGTAACCTGTGTGGACTTCTCTGTGAAGATCAATTTGCTTTTATCAGTTTTACTCTAGTGTAATACTTTGTTAAAAAACATTTTAGTGGAAGTGAATATTAAACCAGTGGATATGCTTTTGCGCATATCAAGAAGAATACTTTCTAATTATTGAGACTTTAGCTAGTTTCTTTATTTTCCATACTTTTTAAAAATATCCTTCCTGGATGGTATCCAGGTAGTAGGTGTTTAATGCCTACTTTCTGTAATTTATAGATTACTTTTGTTAAGATTTTTTTGTGTTGATTACTTGGGCTGTTTTCAACATCTGGGGCAAATTTCAGTAGAAATGTTAATCATATGTTCAATGTGAAAAGCATGTTCAATGCTTATTTTACCAACTTTATAATCTGGTGTAACTCTTCCCAGAGTCATTACAGAGTTCTGTTCTCTAAGACCGGATACTCAGATTGAGGGGACAAGTAATGACCATACATTCTCTGAAAGCTATATGAAGTATTTGATGGAAAATACATGGAGGTAGATATTAAATCTGGGTGTTTTCTCTGTTTTATGACATTGGTCTGATGACTTTGCAGTTTTCAGTATGACATTAAAACAGACACTATGCCGGCAAACAAAGGTCACATTAAATGTTACATGGACTTTAGAGGATTGCCACCAGTCTTGCTGAAAGATCACATCAGGATGTAAAGGGGATGATGCAGCTCTGACAGAAAATGTATGTGTGTGTATTTGAGCCCCTTTTTCTATGTTTCCCTGTGCTGTCTGCTTTTGCAATAATATGTCACCAGGAAGTAATGATTGCAAGAGTCAGCTCTAAAAGAAAATGTGATTGTTTCCTAATGGGATAGACACAGATGTAATACTGTGATTAATCTGCTTAATACTATTCAATATTTCCCCTATATATTTTCTGCTGCATAATATTATTTGCCATTTCATTTTAAATTGTAATTGAATGAAGGAGTTGTATTCTAACATTTATTAGTCATGTGAAACTCCATTATTCACTGTATGTCTGTATTGAGAAATGAAAAGTACTTTATTTGCTTATGTTGGCTAAGTTTTCACTCCCTCACAGCTCCCATAGCCTGATATCTCATCGTTCATCAGGGGAACATGAACGTCTACTCTCTAAAGGAGTTGTTTGAGTAATCAGGGCAAATTAAACTCTGTAATATTAATAAGTAATTGGCTTGTTTCATAATTTACAAAAATAGAAAAAACACAGAGACGAGTCGTCAACAAATATTGTCTCCATAATCTTGCTATGACTCCTCATCCTCATAATCACACAACCTCAAAGAACTAATGAGGTAATCTGACGGCTCTGTAGTAAGGAAATAGGGCATATGTTCCTCTTGTTGAGATGTGATTGAGTGATAAGTCTGTCACAAACAAGTAAACATTATCTATAATTTTGTTGGAATGATTACATCTCTTATCCAAGATCCTCAGAGCTGATGTAGATCAAAGTGCTGAATATTTCCAAAGAGGATACATGTTCTTTTTAAAATAATTACAGACATTCTGATATTCATGAGAACACTGGAAACACACAGTATTTCTCAGGTTGCTATGTATAGACCTTAAAACCATCGGTTTTCCACAATCTGAGTGCATCTCCAGATTTTTCAGCTGTCTAATACAACTTTAAATGTCCTTAATTGTCCTGTCACTACACATACAAAAAAGATTTTATCTTCTTTGATAGAGCTGCACAACTGTGGAATTAACAGAAATAAATTATATCCGTATCTCCTTTGCAATAAATACCAGACTTCATGGAAGGATGTTGAGCTGATAAAGATATGAACCAATTCAGTTCGGAACACTTGTTCAAAACTGTACAACAGTCCCGGGATCACATTTCTAAACATGGCATGCTCACAAAACTGCCTGGAACTAATAGACTTTTCATGCAGAGACTGCAATCTATGAAAAACAAACTTGATGGGAGCGGTCCTTCACTCAAACTCTGACCCATACATATGCGCTCATATGCACTCAGAGACGGAAAACGGACAGTGCAGATGGTAAGGTGGGAAATTGAAGTGACACTGCATCATGAGTCCTTTCAGACATTTTCACTCCCATATCCAAGTTTAATCATAGATTGATTTTGTCGTAGGTATTCAAAGCAAAAGTGTCATTTACGCTTCTGCTGGTGAACCATTACTATACAAAGGATCTTTCAAATAAAACATGGCCTTCAAGTTTTCTAAGCAACAAGTTCCTCTCCTCGGATGATCAGCAATGTGATGTATACCACAAATTAACACATTAAATGTGACAATGTGTCAAAATCAGACTGATTACTACATTTAAATACTGTGGCGACACTCATGTAATGCTGTACAATGGATGCATTGACACTGCAGGAAGACTTTGTAAATGGGAGAATTATAAAGGAGCATGTTTTCAGGGATCTCCATGATTTTTTGGCTATTAATGTGACTCCAACATGTACATGACACAGGACATGATCAAAACATAACTCCCTCATCCTGGCATAAAGCAGTGCAGGGAATAGACTGCAGGTAGGCATTATATATGATGACTGGGTTCTTGGTATGGTAAGTCAATGAAAAACTTATCTTGGAAATTAGAAGTCGATAAAATTGTCAAAGACATAACATTGATCAGGTGGCTCACTTAAATACACCTTTACATCCATGAGGTAATTTACATTGAGATTGTATGGTTAAATGTGGTTATGCAGAGGGATGTAAATGATAAATGCCCTGTACTTGTATAGCACTTAATCGATGTTCATTCAGATTTATTTATTCACACATACATTCATGGGTTGCACAGTGGTGCAGTTGGTAGCACTGTTGCCTTGCAGCAAAACGGTCCTGGGTTCGAATCCCGCCCCAGGGTCTTTCTGCATGGAGTTTGCATGTTCTCCCTGTTCATGAGTGAGTTATCCTCAGCTTCCTCCCACAGTCCAAAAACTTGTCTCTATAAATTCTGTTGTTGAGTTCATTCATGCATGGTTGTCTGTCTCTGTGTTGCCCTGCCTTGGACTGGCGACCTCTCTTTAGTGTACCCCTCCTCTCATCCATTGACCACTGGGGATAGGAACCAGCAACCCTTGCGCTCCACTAGGGATAAACATGTAAGATGGATGGACATTCATTCACTGATTTCTTTTCTTTTTTTTTTTTTGTTTTGTTCTTTTTTTCTGAATCAGGACTTCAGAGACTCCACTAACATCGCTGTGACATTGTTTTTTATAGTTTGTTTTCTTTTTTCTTTCTTAGAGACATTGTTATTCATTTATTTACTTTAACTTGGTACATGCTGATTTGGTGGAATGAGGATAAAAAAAAGGTAAATGATGGTAAAAATTGTTAATGTTACATACTATATAAGATAGATTTGAAACAAAAATCTTGTTATTGAATGTAATTGAGTACGTTCCTCAATTTATTGAACTTTATTATACTTCATAATACATTTCTCTTCACCTGTGAAGCATAACACTGAGTGAATCATAAAATTATGACTGCTGGAAAGTCTACTCTCCAAGACAAACTAAACTGCTCTTCCACAAAAATAATTGGCCCTTATTTATCAAAAACTGGTAAAAATTTGGGCCCAGTAATGATTTTTGGACAAATTACATACCAGATTTATGAAAATGTGCATATACTGGCCAAACCCAGCATGGAATCAAATGAATGTTGATGAATCTGGTGGCTACAAACTGGAATTAATGACTACACCCAGTGTTTTATTCAGTTTCAATGGACTCTAGGGATAGAGCCCATTGAAATGTCTCTGTTTAAATGCCCCAGAGTCAAATCATATTTCATCACACTGCAGAGAATGAAATTAAACTGGATTCTGTGCAAAACTCCACAGATTGAAATTTCCCAAATTCCTTTTGCGGATACGGGGCAGACTCATTCCTTTTTTGGTAAGGGGATGCTGAATGCAGGCAGATCTCCTGCAGAGAAATTCCATTGTGAACGTCCCCTCCCCCTCCCCCCCAACTGGAGATCAGTTGATTTGAGCAGAAGGTTTCTTTTTTATCTATATCTTATTTTGGAATATATCTTGGAACACAGAATCAACCTCAGATCAGTCTTTTTTTTATCACAACTCTCAAATTCAGTTCATCACAGTTTGATAGTGGAGTATGCCACATGATTGTAAATCTCACTAGAATCACTGAAATTATCAAAAAGAATATTGATGATTTACAAAACAGGTTTTATGTAAAGTTTACAATAAATCTTTTATGGATTTTTATTTTAAATGAGGTACTTTCAGTTCAGTAACAGATAACATATTAAATACATCCTTGGCCTCCATGCTAAATGTCATCAGCAGACATAATTCATAAGTCAAGCCACCAAAAGAAATTTGGAGGTTTTCAGTGTGTTTTTCTTTTCCTGTACTGCGGATGATGTTTCCTTATTCTATTGTATTTTCTGACCTCTCTACTGTCATCTCCTGTTAATAATTTCTGGTGTTTTCCACCTGAATTACATGGCAGCACTCTGCACCAAATTAAACTTTAATTAGACTCCTAATGGAGACAGAAAACAAAACAAAAAACAATGCCGTCACTTGCTCTGCCCAACTTTCTCTCTGTCATCACTGTGTCTGGGTGTAGACAGGGTCTGCTGCTGTGATCATAAAGGTCATGCCAGCTGTGTTGCTCTGGCCACACTGTCATGGGAGGCTTTGTGGGGACTCTGAGAGGTTAACAGAGGGACACACATATACATGGAAGCAACTAAACTCCACCACCTTCCACAGACTGCCCACATGTTGCTTTTGCTCTGTGCTTTTCACATTTAGGATCTGGTGGAAGAAGAGATGTCAGTTGTTAACGCTATGAAATTAGCAAAGGGATCTCCAAAAAAATAGAAAAAAACATGGTTCTTCATGTATTTAAACAGTGAGCAGATAAAGTGCGATGTCTGCACATACTTTAAAGTTTGTCTGGGATTTGTGTGCCTTTATAGCTGATTTTTAGTCCCATTAATATCCCATAGCCATGATGAAGTAAAAAATAGCAGCTTGTTGCCAAAGTCGAGCCTAGGATATAAACAAGGATGCAAAGAGGGTGCTCTTTCCTAAAGCTAAGCTAAGATACACACATAATTTCTTGATTTTTTTAGTTCTATTTATCATTTCTTGTTTTTTTTTTTACTTCTTTCTGATTTGTAAGAAAAAAAATTACCATTGTTATTTAATTTATAGTAGAGTTTAGAAAAATCTAAAATCAAAGTATCAATTAATACTGACACATTTTGAAAAGTGAGTGCATGTTATATAAAGTCACTTAATGGACAATATTACTATTCAGAATGAGTAGGGGTTGTTTGCTAAATCAAGCGTGATCATCTTTCAATAAAATTACCAGGTATAGGTTCATTCATCCTATCTCACTTCTATTTAGCTGTTTTCTCATATATACAGGACTAAATATACGTATCTTTGCAAGTATCTATTGATATTTGCACCTGTGATTCAGTCAGTGTTTGTTTTGCGTTGGTCTCCCTGAGAGAGCAGCCGTCCCCTTTTTCAGTGTTTCAGGGAATAATTTAGAAAAACAGACCGACTCAGTGGCTTCCCTCAGAATCATTTCAGGTTTCATCTGTGTTTGGAAACACACATCAAGGGAAATAGAAAGCTTTTGCAAGCATATGCAGCAGGTGGGATTTTGTGCTGCAAAAAGGGACTGAGTCACTCATGACGGTAACAGCTGTGAGGGAGGCAGGGTTGATAAAATGAAGATCAATGTGATAGTGTAAAAGTTTCTTTCATTTTACAACTTGGTGTTCTTCTTACAATTCTGTAGAATAAGAATACATCTTTAGATATTGCATGAATACAGAGAAAAGACTAAACCTGATTACAGATTTACTTATAACTAACCTCAAGCTTAACAAGACACCAATAAATTCTTAGTTTACCTAGTTGACAGTCAGATAAGCAGAAAGATTTAAAGATTTGTTGCTCACTGAGACAAAAGAAACATGCAAATGTAAAGAAAAACTACTAAAGGTAAATATGACAGAAAGTGTAAATAAATGGAACGACATTGTTTCAGCATGCTGAATCATCTAAGTCAGGCAGGAGAAAACATTTCTACTGCTTTGTCATGACAATTCATCCATCATTGGCAGAAAAAATTGATTTAAAAGATTCACAACCTGATCAAAATTCACACCGTATCAGCTCATTCAAATCTCAAATGACGTAAATAGAACTACTGTCAATTTCCATACATAGTGATAGACAGGAGCTAACTGTATCAGTGCAGCAAACACTGAACAGTAAGGTACAACAGTTTTTTTTTAAGCATATAAACTATAACTCTTTTTCAACAAACAATGTATTCAATATGTTGGAGAATGTGCACTGTCTTACAAGATATGGAACAAAAGAACTTAAACTTATGAAAGTGAGTTGTGAATATCTTGTCTTGCAATATGCTTTATAACACAGATATACTGTATTAAGTGAATTGGAATCAGAAGCTTTATAGTCATTGCTCACTAAAATAGAATATAATTATTTGGAAATCCTTGGAACCATGCTTTTTTTTTTTCCATTTTCAAATATGAAGCATCTCAGAAATTGTGTTTTATTCAAAGTAAAGTTACCTAAACGTTGCATTTCCTGACGGGGACGTTTGCCCATGTTGTCTGTATCGGAAATCGCCCCTGTTAGGAATCCGCGGACTTACCATTTAAAGAGTGCACCACACTTCTAGATGCCAAAAACTTGGATAACTGAGATAAAATTCCTCCTTTGACTTCAAGGCAAGTCATCATTTTATTCACTCTTCTACTAACCTGATTTTTTTTAACCAATGTAGAGATGAATCAACACCTGCAGTTTAAATCTGTCTCTCTGTCTGATGCTGACTGGAGCTCCAAAGGCATAGGGAGTGTCTATCTTTTCTGAAAACACCTGACAAGCCAGAGAAGTGTGCATCCCGGCGGTGAAACCCCAGACTTCACTGCGCTGTATTCAGTGTGAATAAATGAGAGCAGGAAATAAGCTGACAGCAGTCTCTGTGTACAGTAGCCGAGTGTGACAGAGAGGGAAGCGGCACTGGAGGCTGATGGTGCACCTGACTGCTTTGACAGAGTCGGGGGGTTAAATGGTGAGCTGATGACTAAACCTTCTTCAAGCTCTAATGTGTAGAAATAAATTGTTTGTTTGAATACTTTATCATCTTCACTTTGCATCTCATGTACAAATCAGATTTTGGATCAGTCACTTTTGACCCAAAGGGGCACCAGTTCTTTTGGCACCAGTTCCACGTTGTCCGGGAGACTGAAACAAAGTGTAGTGTTTTCCAGGTGGATGTGATTCATGAGTGTTCGAAGATGAAAAAGAAGTGCCACAGAAACAGGGATGAATGAAACCCGTGTGAGCCAGGAGACAACGTGGCAATAGGAAAAGGAAATTAGCATTTGTTTCCTTTCTCCTGCCTACCTTTGTAATTACATGTCGAAAAGAATTAATGACTCTCTGTTGATTTTAAATATATCTGGTCAAAAAGGAAATGTGACTGACTAAGTGGTGAAGCAGCGTTTGAATTAAGGAGTTGCAAAAACGTCAAAAGGGAATCCAGGAGACTAAATCTGAAGAGATTTTCTCTGTTCTGTTTAAACCAAGACTCTTGCTCAATTGCTGCACCGTGCTGCACAGGAATCGATCTTTTTTTTTTTTTTTTACAATTTAGGAAAGATTGGAAAAGTGTAGAACATGGCTCAGAGATGCACATTTGGGAAAAAGCTAGAGTTTCAGATGCCATAAAGAGTCTTTATCTTTTTGTTTGACTTGTGTATTTCACACTCTAAGCTGTAAATCTAAACGAGCTGATTTTGGGTAACAAACTCAGACTTAAGATTGTATTGATACTAGATTATGTCTACCTAGCAGCTAATCTTTGTTTTACCATAAAATATTCAAATAAAGACCATTTTCTTTGTCTAAAAAAAACAAAAAAGCAACTTTGCATTCAAATTGTCAAGTCACAGACAATCATGATCATTCTAGTACATCTAGAGTTTTAGTGTCAAGTACAGTAACAGTGGTTAATATTAAAATGCTACAGAGGATATTAGAAGCACAATATACAGCATATGATAGAAATACTGTAACTAAAATTAGTCAAGTTTTTTTTTTCCTTTTGTGTGTGGAGGGAGTAGAGTGAGTAAACAAGTGGATGACAAGAGACTAGAGCCAAGAACTGTCTTAGTTCTTGGTTGGTTGAATTGTAATCTTCCTCATTCTTTGGTTTACACAAAACTCTCACATTTCACTATGATTAGTTTACTTGCTACGGAGCCCTCTAGGGGACATGGGGAATTTTTTTTCTTTTGCGTTACCTCGCAAAACTTTTGCGTTACCTCGCGATACTTTTGTGTTCCCTCGCAAAACTTTTGCGTTCCCTCGCAAAACCTTTTGCGTTACCTCGCAAAACCTTTTGCGTTCCCTCGCAAAACTTTTGCGTTACCTCGCAATACTGTACTGGTCAGTTATGCAGCATAATTGAATACTGCCAGCCTTTCCTACGGTGGGCGCCGTACTTTATGCTTTAATATAAGGTTATGTGAGGTTTTTCCATGAATTTTAGTATCTTTTTGTGAAATATCTGAAGTTTTATATCTTTCTTTAGGATAGAAAGGCACCACAAACCTACGATATAAACAGAAACCTTCCGTAAGTAGGAAAGAAATAAAAATACATTATAATTTGGACTATTTCTGAGTTATTATCGCGGGTAATAAATCATCTGACAGTTTTGATTGTGTCTCCGTTGTGTTCTAGTCTGAATGGTTTAAAGAGCTGCTTTCAGTGCCGCTCCATCTTCGCCTTAACAGACATAAACATGCAGTAATAAATCGATTTTCAATCAGTGTTTTGCACCAAACAGTTTTTACTGTTAACAAGTTTTTATTATTAAAAACACGACAAACTAATGATGGTAAAGGACCGCACTGGGTTAACTCGGGGAATTTCATCTGTCCGTTTATCAATCAACTCCAAACCTTTTCTTTGTTCTGTCACAATTATCAATTTATTCCATTTTGATGATCAGGTTCCAAACTTTGCAAGGACTGACCGCCCCGCTCATCTGCTTTCTAATACACACAAAGCCAGTATCCTTCCCATTCATACCTGGTGACGTCACGCCCACATCGACACACCCACCACACAAGTGTCAAAGCCGCTGCTCCTGTCATATCAATAATTACTTATTTCATTCATATGGCTCTTACAGAGCCTCAGTGAAAACTTGTTTATTATTATTAACTGTTTGGTGCAAAACACTGATTGAAAATCGATTTATTACTGCATGTTTATGTCTGTTAAGGCGAAGATGGAGCGGCACTGAAAGCAGCTCTTTAAACCATTCAGACTAGAACACAACGGAGACACAATCAAAACTGTCAGATGATTTATTACCCGCGATAATAACTCAGAAATAGTCCAAATTATAATGTATTTTTATTTCTTTCCTACTTACGGAAGGTTTCTGTTTATATCGTAGGTTTGTGGTGCCTTTCTATCCTAAAGAAAGATATAAAACTTCAGATATTTCACAAAAAGATACTAAAATTCATGGAAAAACCTCACATAACCTTATATTAAAGCATAAAGTACGGCGCCCACCGTAGGAAAGGCTGGCAGTATTCAATTATGCTGCATAACTGACCAGTACAGTATTGCGAGGTAACGCAAAAGTTTTGCGAGGGAACGCAAAAGTTTTGCGAGGTAACGCAAAAGGTTTTGCGAGGGAACGCAAAAATATTGCGAGGTAACGCAAAAGTTTTGCGAGGTAACGCAAAAGAAAAAAAATTCCCCATGTCCCTTAGAGGGCTCCGTAACTTGCCACCTTTTGACTGACACTGTTTTTTTTCATTTTGTCCTATAATTACCTCCTTCACCATAGGGAGTTGAAATCTACTTTTTTATGGTTCTATATAGTTTGAATCAATAATGGAACTATTTCTCTCAAGACTTTGTGAAAAACAGTAAATTCAAAGACTGCAATCTTTTTTTCAAATAATGATGCCAATCTCACAGCAGGTCTAACTTTCTATCATTTGATCATATGTATTATTTAACGTTTTATTCAAATGTGATTGCTGTTGAGGTGGTTAAAAAGCTCCTCGGTGGCAGGGCCCCGGGGGTGGATGAGATCCGCTTGGAGTTCCTTAAAGCTCTGGATGTTGTAGGGTTGTGTTGGCTGATGCGGCTCTGCAATATCGCATGGACATCGAGGGCAATTCCCCTGGATTGGCAGACTGAGGTGGTGGTTCCCCTGTTCAAAAAGGGGGGTCACACTCTTAAGCCTCCCTGGCAAGGTCTATTCAGGGGTCCTGGGGAGGAGGGTCCGTCGAAAAGTCGAACCTCGGATTCAGGAAGAGCAGTGTGATTTTCGTCCTGGTTGTGGAACACTGGACCAGCTCTACACCCTCAGCAGGGTCCTGGAGGGTGCATGGGAGTTCACCCAACCGGTCTACATGTGTTTTGTGGACTTGGAAAAGGTGTTCGACCGTGTCCTTTGGGGATCCCTGTGGGGGCTCCTCCGGGAGTATGGGGTACCGGGCCCCTTGATACGGTCCCTGTATGACCGGTGTCGGAGTCTGGTCCGCATTGCCGGCAGTAAGTCGGGCTCGTTTCCGGTGAGAGTTGGACTCCGCCAGGGCTGCCCTTTGTCACCGATTCTGTTCATTATTTTTATGGACAGAATTTCTAGGCGCAGCCAAGGTGTTGTGGGGATCCGTTTTGGTGGCCTTAGCATCTCATCTCTGCTTTTTGTGGATAATGTGGTCCTTTTGGCTTCATCAGATCGTGATCTGCAGCTCTCGCTGGAACGATTCGCAGCCGAGTGTGAAGTGGCTGGAATGGCGATCAGTGTCTCCAAATCCGAGTCCACGGTCTTGAGCCGGAAAAGGGTAGAGTGCCTGCTCCGGGTTGGGAGGGATGTCCTACCCCAAGTGGAGGAGTTCAAGTATCTCGGGATCTTGTTCACGAATGAGGGAAGAAGGGAGCGGGAGATCGACAGGTGGATTGGCACAGCGTCTGCCGTCAAGTGGGCGCTGTACCGCTCCATCGTGGTGAAGAGAGAGCTGAGCCAAGGCTCTTGATTTACCGGTCGATCTACGTCCCCACCCTCATCTATGGTCATGAGCTTTGGGTCATGACCGAAAGAACGAGATCGCGGATACAAGTGGCCGAAATGGGTTTTCGCCGCAGAGTGTCTGGGCTCTCCCTTAGAGATAGGGTGAGAAGCTCAGTCATCCGAGAGGGACTCAGAGTAGAGCCGCTGCTCCTTCACATCGAGAGGAGCCAGTTGAGGTGGCTCGGTCATCTGGTCAGGATGCCTCCTGGACGCCTCCCTGGTGAGGTGTTCCGGGCACGTCCCACCGGGAGGAGGCCCCAGGGAAGACCCAGGACACGCTGGAGATACTATTTCTCTCGGCTGGCCTGGGAACACCTTGGGATTCCCCCGGAAGAGCTGGAAGAAGTGGCCGGGGAGAGGGAAGTCTGGGCCTCCCTTCTGAAGCTGCTACCCCCGCGACCCGACCCCGGATAAGCGGAAGAAGATGGATGGATGGATGAATGGATGGATGATTGCTGTTGCCATATATGTATGCATCTATGGATGGATGGGTGAATGGAGGTAGACTCAAACAGACCAACCTACCATTTCCGTATAGTATGAGTGTTAGTTTCTTTATATTTATCTGTTGCTTTGTTTGAGCTTATTTTTTATCAGTTTGTTTGTTATCAGGTCTTCAGGAAGCTCAAGTTAGTTGTTCTCTGAACCAGTTAAAATATATCATTTATCTTAGAGAAATGTCATTTCAGGAATGCTGAAGCAAATAATCTTAATTTTGAACAGGTTTAATTGCTGCTGGTTTAGAATTTCTTCCTGACTATTTAAGTCTAAATATGTACTTGGGTTGTGTTTGACTTGTGAATGGTACTTATGAACACACTGAACACATGCTTGGCAGATTCAGTTGGTTTGCATCCATTGATTGATGTCACTGTTATGTGAACTTTATTCTAGATCATTCTAAAGTGACCCAGGACTTTTGTGATCTAGAGAAACGATCAGTACAGAATAAATGGATGAAATGGAGGCAGAGACCATACAGACTCTGAACCAGCATTGATATGCTTAGCTTAGAGGTATGAGTAAACCTAATCATACAAGCTGAGGAAAGATTTGTTCAACAATAAGAACAAAAACACATTCTCTGTTTCTTAATTTAGTTTCTGCTGGAATTCACCTGTTTCACCTTTTGTAATGAGACAGCTTTTCTTGTTTTTCTAATCTATGTTCTGTTGCAGTGCACATACAGCTTCAATCAGATATACTACAGATCTAAATTATTGGTTTGTCCGATGTACTGACAGTGAAGCTCAGGTTTTACAGACTCTGCATGTGATGAAAGAATATTGGTTGTTTGTTACCAATGTAACCATGTTATGTAATGTAGGATATTGATCCTTTCACTTCATCCCAACTGTTTGTGTTTAATATTTATGTCAAACCAATTGATTTTCCCTACACATTAGACTATGATTGAAAAACAAGCTGATTTTTTTTTTGTTGTCGAATTTTTTGCATTACTAGCTGCCTGAGTTTAATCAGCTAGCACAGCATGCGTTTAAGTTGATTGCATGCAATGTGCAATCAACTTAAGGACATAGGCATGTCTTCTTACACAGCGGGCAACACTTCACTTTGTCTTTTACTGTCAGATTTTCATTTATCTGGCCGCACTAAGTGCCTCCGTTTTTATTGATATTAAAGTTTAAATTAAGGCCTTTTTATGAGACAAATATTCCTGACTTTTCTTTCACATCAACAATTCATACCAGACAAAGCTAGGGCACACACACAGGTATGAACAAACCTCATGTTATAGACATTACATGCTAGTGAAGGTGTAGTATCTCAAGACCTTTACTATTATGCTAGCTTCTTAGATTAGAATGTTCCACAAAAACACAGACAGATGACAATGTATTTAGTACCATGCAATGATTATCAATAGAAAGAAAAGTTGAATTCAGAAGCTCTTCAACTTAATAATAGTGGAGATCTATTTGCTTCATAACAAATTACTAAGCTTGTTCAATCATACCTGCCCTCTACAGCTATTAAAATCCTACAACTTGAAACTTCTAAACAGAATAGCTAATGCACTGCTTAGAGGGATTTTTCATGCTCAGTGGTATCTTAAGAGTGAAGATGACACTTTTCACTCAAATTATATTAAAACAAAGTAATGGAAAATAAAATCTGTAATGTTTATTTGGTACATTCCTCACATCACTATTAATATGCGCACAACAGCTAGTGCTTTTTCTCAAAGCCATTACCACAGACTCCAAAATATAGTTGATAATCTGCAAAACTGCATCAACTTGTTCAAAATGAATAGTTGATTAAAAGCAACCATTCATGTCAATGAAACTGATAGTGTCATCAAAATGTAAAGTCTTGACACCATACACAAGAGTGAAATGACTTTGTCAAGTTGTCTTTACTACCTTTAGGTCTAGAAGTGAACAAAAAAATCTGATCTTGGTGGCATTACCTGAAAATGATAAAGAAAGAAGTGTTTGCACAGCCTTTTTAAATACCACTCACTAAACTCACCAAATACTATTAGTTACACATTACTGCATTTAGTGAAATGTGTCTAAATTGGAATTGCAACAAACTGACAACTAGTACTCTTTCAGAAGTATTCGTACTTGTATATGTAAAAGCAAGTCGATACTCTAAACCAATACCACCTTTCTGTTGGATTTTCCTCTTGCGCTACGCTTTGCTGCACTGCTAAGGCAAAACCATACTTCATACAAGGTTGTAGTGGCAACACCAATAAGTTATTTGCTGATCCTGCGCCCCCCCCCAATTGCATAAAAAGGGAGAAGTTAGATGGCAGGAGAGGACAGAAATGTCCATAGAGGACTTTTCATTGTCCATCATTTTGATCAACAGTGCCCAAAAGAAATCCACATTATTTTTAAAAATGCTAAAAATGACATTTAATTGCATTTAATTTCCAATTAATATTCCACAAGATGACCAGATAATTCACATTGTGTAATCATCAAGTTGAATACAGTTAATTTTTTCTCTACAGTGATAAAGTTTTTGAAGGAAAGACATTATTAATGACTCAATTTAAGGGGTTAGACACTATCCTGGATGGCACTGCAAAGAAGGCAGGATTTAATGCGAACAGGCTGTCACATTAGAACAGAGGAAGTAATCTTAGAAAGTGTATATATATAATAATAGTATTATTCAATAATAGCAATCTGCAGTCCTATTCAATAATTCTAAAAAAATTTATTAGTCTGATATATTTTCTGATCATAAATTATTGTTTTCATTAGCTGTAATCACAAAAGTATTGTTACTAACTGAAATGAGAGCTTAGTGAATTGATTTACTGAAATAAACAAACTTTTCAATAATAATCAGATTTATTGAATGGGTCTGTAAGCTATCAGTTCTCAGCCTGGTACTTCTAACTACAAATGCTCATTAACTTAAAAGCAGAAAAGTATTAATCTTATTACAGTAAGGGTTCAGTGGTAGTACTCAAGCCTGCAGTGTTCCTACTTCACTATACAAACAAACACATTTGTTCACATCTGACTGTGGAAATTCAGTAGTTCAATTAACATAACAAATAACCATCAAAGTACTGTTACTGCCAGCACAACCTAGCAGCAAAAACGGCAGGGCTCATCTGAAAAACGTCATCTGATTTAAGTTTAACAGAAGTCCCAAGCCCCTTAGCACACAGCTTGGTTAATTTTGGTGTTATTTCACAACCACACATGACCAAACATAGATTACAACCTGCTTCTTAAGCAACACATTTAAACTGCTTTATTGGTTTATTTTCAATTTTGTACACCCCTACAGGTTCATATATCAGCATTTCCAGTAATTTTAGATAATGGACACAGTCTACAAAGTGTCATTCACTCTGTTTTAAATTCCTCTTGTGTGGTTGTTAATGATGGCTAGTACACTGTGGGTGGTTGGAAAATGATCCAAAGGCTCAACCCACACTCTCTACCTACATGATAGAATTACATTTGAATCAAATATCCTTTGGAAGTGTTTGTTTTATAGCAAGACCTTCATTTACAATTACACTTCATAGTATACAATGAGATTTTTGAGGAGTTATTCACTTTCTGAATTATGGTTAATTTTCGATTTAAATTAACTTGTAAATAAGATTGATGGCCTTCTTTCCCATTATCATCAATATTTTCAATCGGGAAACAGCAGCCATTGTTGGAGGCAGAGCTGAGCACAGAGTAAACATAGGGGTCAGTGTTTGATAAAACTGTTTCTTCTCTCAGGGTTTTCAATGTGTTGTTCCATGAGGAACATTTACACCACTACTATATTTGCTAAATGCACACTCTCATAATGTCATTATCCTTGGGGTTTTATATATATCAACTAAACATTAGTTTTTATTTCAAAGATATAGTGAGATGAGAAAATTTCATATTAATAACTAAATGGACTTGAAACATTTTGTTGATGGTTACTGAATGCTTTGGTAATGAGGATATTCATTAAGGGATATGATAAGAATGTTGTCTGTCTTACTGTTCAACGAAGAACATTAATAATCTAACAGCCTACATTTTTGGAGATAGAAGATGTCTCTTAATATAAAACAGATAGAAACAGTTTCTTATTCTAAGATTATAATCTAATTTATAGTAGTACAAATTCCATTCACTTGTAAGAACTGATACTAACACAAATAATTGCCTTTTTGCTCCTTTGAACAAATAAGAACACTTGTTGTAAACATTGTTGGGCTCTCAGTGTGACAGAAAGTCACCTGAAGCTCTTTGAGAAGCCAGGCAACAGTACCAAGAAATAAATGAAGTCATTCTTTCTTTATTTGCTTGTTGAAAGTAAAAATGTTCAAATTATGTTGGTTTCTTGCTGGGCTATTTGTACAGTAGACCCTTTGAGATATTTGAACATGCATGAATGAGCCAAGGCAAAAGTGCAGGTCTGTTTTTGATGAGTGAATGACATTCTAACAAGACATAAAGCTAAAAAATAGCTGATTTTACATAATGCCTCCATTACAAACAACCATTTGTGTGCAATGGTTGTTTTACACACAGAACCTTCTTGCTGAAATGCAGGGAAAAGGTGAAAAGCTGGATGCAGTTAGTGGAGCACACTGTTTACATGTAGAGATCCCTGGATATTTAGATATCTGAATTTTTTGACATGGATGAGTTAAGTAGTTGTTTACTTTCTCCATGTCAAAGCTTTAGTTCAATCTCTCAATAGCTGTTCCACAGCATATTGTCAGCTATCTCTTTGAATCTTTTTATGTTATAATAAATTTGAAATTCTGCCTCTGGTTATTGTCAGCATGGCAGATATATTGGTCTTCGATTGAACATGGCCCAGTGTGCCGTTTCCAGGTACCATACTGGGATCTCTGCATTTACAATGATGTAAAATAATTGAGAAAAAAATCCAGGGGGATGGCTTTGTTATTACATTTAAGTGAAAAGAATGCATGATCAATTCAGAGAAAGATTGAATGTAAAACTATTATTAGTCTGTAACAGTGTGCAGCCGAAATCTCATACAGAAGGATTTTCATTTCCAGTCCTTTTTGTAGAACCCAGGCTCAGGATAGTAAAGTCTTGACAGCTCAGGAACATCTCTGATATTACTCACACCATCAATCATTCACTACTGACAAACCCTCAGGTTCATACTGAAACAAATTGTTCTTTTTTATGACTTGGACAAGAGAAAAGAATAATATATATCATCTGGACAAATTATCTTCTCCTCAGACAGATTCATGAAACATCCACCATATACATTCTGCCAGAATTAGATTTGA
The DNA here is from genome assembly GCF_001444195.1 of Xiphophorus couchianus. Lineage (NCBI taxonomy): Eukaryota > Metazoa > Chordata > Actinopteri > Cyprinodontiformes > Poeciliidae > Xiphophorus > Xiphophorus couchianus. The sequence continues at coordinate 12,050,251 of NC_040245.1, read as the reverse complement.
AATTGTAGTTCACTTCTTTAGGAGACTGCTGCATGTCAAATCTGTGAATGGCATAGAACATCATGTCACTTATTCCTATAAAAATAAAAAAAAACTGGTGAAATGAAAGCTTGCTTTTAAAGCATATGTATGTCATTCCATTGGCACTGAGATAGTTTGTTGCTGTGGAAGAAAAATTAGATAAAATACTATTTTACCCTTAGAAACAGAAGAAAATGCTTACCGGAGTTTAAAACTTCACAAATTCACACATTTATAAATGTTGGAGCATAAGAAGTTTATCATGAATTCATGATTACTGTATATTTTTCGGTTTAGAAATGTAGGCTAAACAATATTTGATTATGGTGCAGCTCTTGTCATTTCGTCATACTAGGAATAAGGTATTCTCTCAGTGTGGATTATAAACCATGCAAAAAGAGACAAATGTTACCTATGTGTTTGTCAAATGGTCATCATAACTGAATAAATCATATTAAAGAATATACTTTTGTCTTAGAAAATGTAAACTATGGAAGTTTTCTTGTACAGTGCATCACGAAAATATTTACAGTGCTTCACTTCTTCCACATTGTGTTACGTTACAGCCTGATTCCAAATGTAATAAATTAATGTCTCAACTCTGAAGTTTACACACAAATAACCCATTATGACAATCTGGAAAATTAGGCTTTTGAGTGTTTTACAAGCTCCTCCTGTGTACCTAATTCAAATGCACATTACAGCTGGAGATGGTAAATGTTTTGTGTCTGATTGCATTTGACTTTTTCCTCTTTGTTTCTCCTTTTGGCTGGGATGCTTTTTCGTGATTGGCTTTATCTCCACCTTCAAATGCAGGTAAGGTGATTTTCAATAAGGCTTTGTGCATGATATATTTCCAGTATATATAGTTTTGGCTTCTGGTACAGTTTCCATCATCATCCTTACTTGAATAGTAGGCAGACTCGCCACTCTTTCCTGAACTTAACTACTGTGATACTGACAAGTTGACACTTGCTTCTGTTGTCGCACCCATCATGTGGTGACAGCCACATGGTTGGTTTATGTTTTGAATTGCAGCCATGGGGTTTTGTTGTCCTGGTGACAGCTCACATCATGAACTCCAGGATTGTAATTCAGGCTGTGCAGGCCTAATTTTTAGATTGAGGCTTCTGTGGTTCAGGTCCAAACTAAGGATAAATGCTGGCACCACTTCTGTAGCAGCTTGTCATTATTCATGGAAAGCAGACAGATTTTTTTTGCACAGCAGTGACTTTTTAAATTTTGGCCGACAAGCAAATTTAAGACTGTGCTCATTCATAACAAGGTGGTGTAAAAAAGCAACAAAGAAAATGTCTGTTAATAAGTTGAATTTATTGAGAATTTTTGAACATTTTCACTTGTTGATGTTCATCATTTCAATTGTCTAGAAAAGTAAATATCCACATTTACTGTTTGTCATAGGCAGTTGTTAACTCACAATTTTAACAATTTCACTGACCAACAGACCAAAACAAATCAGAAACTCAGACATGGCTGGCATAACCACTGACCACTGATATTTTAGTACTGAGTGATGTTGTGAGTCTGGAATTTTTGTTTCTTTTTAAGCATTGCTGACAAAATGCTTAGAAAAGTCCATTGTCAAAGACAAGAAGGTTTAACAAATTTATCCTTCACTTATGTTAATGTTCTTCATCTCCATGCACTCCAAGACACGTCAAATTTCATTAAAAGCATTGAGTTTATTTTTTCTCCTTGAATAATTGTATATTTTTCCTTTCAGACATTTAGGGAAGACTATGGTAGCTTCAGTGTTCAATTTAAAGAAAAGATAATCAATCACAGAATTATTTAGATGTAACTTACTGACTCACAAGATGGCACCAATATATGGCCATGTGCCAGAAAAAGCTTTAGATCTGAACCCACGCAAATGAAAAAAGTTGGGAAAAAATCCACTTTGAATATGAAAAAATAAAAAAATGCATATTTTGAATCAGATCTAGGAAACTATTGAGGAAATGCTCTGAAATTTCAGAAAATGTGGTCTGTTAATTTCACATCAACACATACCCTGTGCTGAATGAAATTTTTTTATAAAACTGATGTTATTTCTGCATAATAACATTAAGTTCCCAAGAAAAAACACTAGATGTCTGTAGATTTGGGTTGGAAGTGGTTAAAGGAATGCTTTGTGAGATGCAATTCTTCATCTCGTGACACAGAAGAGAAGTCATGAAAAGTAAAAATCCAATACAGAGTGAAATTACTAGATACAGAAATCCTTTAGAAATTCTGTGAGATGTGACTTCTTTTTTTGTGCCTACAAAGATCAACAATAGAAGAAAACGCTGCAAAAGTTCAAAATCTTGTTTCCTTCCTCTTTTCGCTGCCCCTTCATAAACTGTTCACTGTAATTTAACAACAAACGTGGCAATAAAAATAACCTAATAAACTACCTAATGAAAGTCACAAATTATCGCTAATAAGTGATCTGTCATAAATTTGTCTTCTACCAGCAATAATTCCTAACAGGCCCCAAAGGATAGATTATATGACAGGAAAGAGGGACAAGGTGAACCCTGCAGAGGTTATGGGATCTGTTTAATACTCAGTACAACCTCTCAGGCTTCCAACTACAATGTTAAATCCCTTGAGGTCTGCTGGCTATATGAAAAATGTTTGATGTGACAGTTTAATAAAGTTAAAAGGCTTCTGATGTTAAGCTTCAATTCTCCTCTTCAGATTGTCATGGTCACACATTTACCAGATACAGATGACAGTGACAAGTCAGAGAATGATAACTGCACATAGGCTGAAGCAGGGAACTAAGTTTAATTGCTTTTTTATTTTAATCAAAAAACTTTTCAGATTTCTTCATAAAGTGAATGAAAAGTTGCCATAAATTTTTACTGCGTTCACTATACTGCATTGTTCTGACTAATTTGGCTTATTTAAATCTGATGTATTTCATAAATGCAAGAGAGGGAAACAAATTAATTTCAAGAATAAAATAAAATGATCTGAACATTTCTTTCTCTGGTCATATAAGAGAAGACTTAATAGACAATCTTTGCACACAAATCCAGCCCATAGAGAAAATTCATATTGTGTTATTAACAAACCTTAAATCTTGTTCAATCAGAGCAAATCAGAGTAATTTTCTATGGTTAAATTGTATTGTTCTGAAAAGGTCACTCACCTGGAACCTGGAGGGCAGGTTAATGCTTCAGATAAGCAGATTAGCTGCCCTGTCAAAGCTAACAAAATGCTTTGACCAGTCAACTCTCAATCAGGGAAAGCAGAAATATTTTCTTACAGGTTGAGGCAACAGTTCAGTGGCATTCCTGATTAGCTTCTACAAATCAGCTTTGGCATCAGTTACTGTATAAGTGACCAAGCGGGGGCAGTAGCATCTAAGATGGTGAGAGTTAGAGAATTTAAAAACAGATCAGGAAGGCCAGCTCTGCCTTCTCCCTCGACTCACTGGAGGCTCTTAGACAGAAGAATGCTTCAAAGCTGCCATGACTCCAGCACAAGGACATGCACAAGAGTGGATTGGTGCTGGGAAACTCTTTCAGTGACAGGGTGCTGCAGCGTAAATTTACAAAAGGACATTATCACAAATGCAACAGCTTTGAGACACAGGACCAATCAGCACTAATTATCATTCTGTTACTCCCAATAGAATAATAATGCTTAGATTAGTTTGTGAAACATTACAAGTATTCCTTGTTTGCTACTTGTTATTGTACATCGAATTGATATACTATGCAGCAGTTAAAATCACTGTAGGGTGACATTGCATCGATAGTGTTGCAGAGTTTTGAATCCATTCTAATCAATTTAAGTAAAAAAAAACAACATCAAAAAACAAACAAAAATACAGTTTTATTCAGCTGTCCCACTGTAATATTTGCTGACTGCTTCATTTTTCATTCATAGATATCACTGAAGAAAATGCACTAATTTGGTCTCTTAAAAAGTGGGGTAGTGATGATGCCAAAACATACAAAGCATAAAAGAGGCTTTCTGCTTTGTCCTCGAAGCAACTGTGTCTGTTGTATCCCCACGAGAGATGTGGCAACTTAGAAAACAAACAACCAAAAAAACTTGAACATTTGTCTTTGGGCATAATCTGCAATAAGATGATAGAACATCGACAATAAGAGTGCTTCTCAGACCTCTCAGTGTGAACAAGGTAAACTGATAAGTGACACTAAAGAAGAAATTACAGCCAGCACACTACTTGACTACACTTGGCACCATATCTCAATTTTAACGCCAAATGTGAAATATTGTCAAGGATCAAAAATGGAACTATGCCAAGACAAGAAAAAATAAGAATCCATTATTTAAAATAAAATGTAGTATAAATGATGGGTGCCTTTATTTGACCTCGGATTAAGTAGAAAATAAATGATTGAATATTCATCTCAAAATCTTCCTGCAGACATCATATTGACTTTTGGTATGGCTGAATAACCAACCTTTGTTAATAAGTCCTTAAGAATATTATGAGTTATCTGCTTCATCCTATTAGAGCAATAAACAGCCTGAGGCGAAAATACAAATAAGGGCTTTGGTCTTTGAGTAGATGCTTACTGACAGTGACAAAGAGCTAAGTGATGGCATGGATGGTGGAAGGTGTGAGATTAAATGCCTTAAGCTGAGCACAGAAACAATCTGTCTGTTGTCTATCAAGCCTCTCTAAGGCAGATGTATCTAAGTTGAAGGATGAAGACAGACTGACAGGTTACAGATGCAGTTTAGTACAGTTGGTTATCTCTGCTTCTCAGGCTGCTGTTTTTACTGTGATAGTTGAACCTGGTTTCTTTGGAGAACTTTTAAAAATAAGTTAAAATAAAATATTCTTCCATACTTTGTACAAGCAGATTGATTCTCTTAGTGGAGAATATGTTAATCAATATCAGACATAAAATAAGTTATGGTAAATATTGTTTTTTGCAACATTGTGACTCCTTGGAAATTTCTGGAAACTAACTCAATGCATACTATGCCTCTAATTTGAGATTTGAGAGAGTATCAATCCTGGATACCAGGATAAAAATTATTTAAATTTTGCCCAGTGACCATTAAGTGTTCAGCTCCATAACAAAACAAATTTTGGTCTGTTCCTGATAATCCGTAGCATATGTAGCATTACATTTTCTATCACATTGCCTAATGGGATTTCATGCAGCCTTGACTTGTTTCTGTCTTAACAGCTATGTTGTTGGTAAAGTTAAACACTTTGCTCTATTGCTGT